>NC_066316.1:99668178-100918178 GCF_022539315.1 Serinus canaria | reverse complement strand
ATCCAGCACCTCCTGCAGCAAGCCGACCTCTGATCGCGGCTCTGGGCTCTGCCTTACCCTCTGAGCCTTCTCTCACACACACTTTTTGAGCAGACTCTCAGCAGAGCTCTCTCCCTAGCCTTCCTCTTTACCTGTCTCCCTTTTTCATCTGTCTTTGTCATCCATAAAAAGTGTTTGAGGTGTTTAGTGGAATATTTCTCTTGGTTGACAGGTTTTTCTGGTCTCTTTTCACTGTGTCATGAAAATGTGATGCCAGAGGCAGATGGATGGTGGCAGTGGAATTGTTCAGCTTGCTAATCACTGCTTTTCTTATGTTATTAGCACTCTTATCTACTCTGGTTCTTCAACGGTAAAGAAAACAGAAAAGCAAACATTTTCAGAAGTATAAATATGTACTTGTATACCTAAATCCCACCACCTATCATATTTTTACCCCAGTATCTGTAATTTCTTCTTTTAACATTAGATTGAATTAGACAGAACTGGTTTAAATCATTTTCATTTTTTACACAAAAGGCAATTTTGGTTGTTATTTTTAAAAATTAAAGCAAAAAAATATGTCCAAATCAAGCTATTTTATATGAAGTTGATGCTCTACATCAGGAGACATCTTAAAGATCATTGACATTTGATCCTCAAGCCTATATAATATTACTTCCACTTCTCATTCACATCTGCAGTGTGCAAATGCCTGGTGAGTCAGTGCAAAAAGCCACCATGGCCCACCCTTTGCTGTCTATTTTTTCTTCAAGCACTCCTCACATACAAGAATCTTGACAAAATGCAGTCTTGAAACAGCAAAAGCCTCAAGTCAACAAAAGCTCTGTTTCACCTGAGAATCCTGTTCAGCAGGGAGACATTTATCTGCCACTGGAATATTGTCACCACCTGCAGTACACTGCCCTGCTGCTACTCAAATTTACATGTTATTATGGAGCAGAGCAGGAAAAAGAACTTTCTGCACTTAGAGGGATTCTAAGATCTAAAACATATTTACCCCATTTAAACTTTACAAGTTTATTACAAATGAAATGCTCAGGGCTAATTAATGACATGAGCTCAGAGTTTTCATTTTGTTGGTTGCACCAACAGCTGCCAATTAGCCTCATATCAATTACCTTTTGCTCAGTAAATTCTGTTAGTCTTACTTTGAGTGAAAATACAAAGAATATATCCAATTCTGATGCTCTCTGCATACCTATACAATCACAGACACCTTCATGTTCAAATGTTTCATAAGATATTTATTCATCTTAACTGAGAAAGACAAGACATCCCCAGAGATGATTAAGCCAAACAGAAAATCAGTCAAAACCTAAAGGTTAACAAAAGTTTCTGACCTTTTGCATTTTCTGGGTAAAACCCCTGGGTGAAAAACCTTTTCCTGATATCCAACCTAAGCCTCCCCTGACTCAGCTTGGATCATACATGGACAGAGAAGCACACTCCTGCTGAATTACATGGCATATATGATATAATGTTATTGGTTTTATGTTGGGTACATGAAAACAGGTGATACCTGCCATGGCTGGAGTTGGGATGTTTGTAACAGCATTGCTGTCACAGAATACACACACACACACACACACATACACGTGCTCACAAATTGTTCAACACCTCTAAAGGTTTTATTTCAAGTGTTTCATGTTGTCACAGAAGTTGCATATCACATACTCACTTTTCCTTTTCTTTTTTCACCTTCTGTTCTGAATTATGTCACATACTGGGGCCTTAGAGGTTTTGTAGTCTACAGAAACATTTAAGACATATTTGGATATATCTGATACATTTTTATGCTCCATATCACTACCCACTGCAGTTTAAACTCCTTTACTTAAAATCAGCAGAGTCCTTAGCAGACCCCATGGCACTCCCTGGTGCTCTGCAACGTGGAGCTCCTTTGATACTTGGGGTTACTTGGGGCTCTTCTTTCCTTGGTTCAAGGCTTCCTGACAGCGTACACAACACTGACATTTTGCTACAGAAATGAGGACAAGGCACTTTGGAGGTGAAGGAGCAGTGCCAGGCCAGAAAGCTGCAAAGAACCCAAGCAATTTAAGCTTCCTACTCCCACTGCCTCTTTCTTGTTGCTGCACCAACATTTTCCCCTGCTCAGCGACAGCAGCGAAGGAGCAGAAGGCTGTGCAGGTAGGAGGCAGAGACTGGCTACTCCAGCAAGGCACTCACTGCCTGTCCTCATCTGCCATCTCAGGCAGTCTGTCACTGCAGGCTACTGCTTACTTTGCCTGTGACTAAATAAGCCCTGTTGGTTGGGCTTAAATCACTATTCTTTCCCAATGGGAAGGCTTTGTGAAAAATGCCACCTTTCTCACTGCAGGTTTCAAGGCTTAGTGTTTTCTGTAAGTGCTTCCAAATCACTCATAAGCATTTTAAAGATCTGTGACATTGAGGACTGCTGATTCTAAAACAGGATGAGCTTTTTAATTCAAATAATGGTAAAGTCTTACAAAATGCTTATGCAACCTCTATTTGACTTTTATTGTCTTTTCTACACAGATACCCCTGTCTGGGTGGTTAGTTATCATTATAGCTCAGGAAAACTGTCACCTCAGGATAAAAAATGTATTTGCAGCTCTCCTTTCTGAACACAGAGATGTTCTACAGCATCCTAATACATGTACAAGAATTACACTGATGATATAAGCCCTGTTGCCAGGATACTTTTGCAAGACATTTTTCTTTACTTGTCAGTTGAAAATGGTGTGAAATAGCTGTTATATAAAGTATTTCAAACTACTGTTCACCCATAAAGCTTTAAGCAACACAATAGCTAGAAAGCATGAAGTGGAACATCAAAATCTGTATGAACAATGCTTACTATTAATATTATACCTACAGGATGATTTCAAACCCCTCAGAGAGCTGAGAGAGAGGTATGACCCCCTGAAGTACAATCTCTTTCAAAACTCCTATGCACTAATTCTGTCTCCCACCATCTGCTTTATGGGAATGCACTTTCATATAAAAATGGAGTTGAGTCTTGTAGATTACAAAGAAGAAAGAGGATTCAGCTACAAGACCCATCATGTACCTCCTGTGTAAGTCAGGAGTAGATGCTGCAAGCCAGTTTCCCACAAAAATACATTTTTTAAGAGAATTTCAAAATTTCTGAAGCATTCTTTACACTCAACTCTGCAGTGACCTGCCTGGAGTCACAGTGTTCAGCATCTCAGAAACTGTTTTATCATCATGAGTCTCCAAAGCTCTGCTGCTGCCTGATATTATAAGCTAAACTATTGAGACAGAAATGATACCTGCATCCCACAGGGCAAAAAGTGCTCTGTGCAAGGGACACCATAAGGGAAAGGCAGGGATGTGCCCTAGACTGAGCATCACTTTCCAGTGAATTGCAAAGTGATTGCAACTCAGGGGAACGTGGCTGACAACAAAGTCTGACACTTAGACAACAACAAAACCCAAAAGGGTATAATTTCTCTGCCTAATTTACCTTCAGCACATAAGAGAGTAATCCCTGCTGCATTGATCTCTCCTCAGCCTTTTTTACCCTGTTACTGCCAGCACCCGAAGAGATTAGATTATGATGGGACAAACTGTGGGTTAAGGGGGTGGTTGGCATTGTGTAACAGCTCAAGCTGCTTTACACAGCTTTAAAACATAGATATAAATATTCTGAGTGAGCTATTATTGTCATTACCTGAAAACTCACATTTGAGCATTCTGACTAGCTGAAAAAGTGGGCCTTTTCATCCTCCTTGGTGGCCTCAAAAGTGAAGAAAATCACTGCACCTTTACCTTTTGTCAGATAACAAAATTCCTGTTCTGCTGGCATGAGCCAAGTGAGCACAACTCTGCTAACATGGAGTAAAAGTGATTTGGAAAACTCTCTGTAAACAAGTTATTCTGTGTATACTAGAAAATCTGGGGAGCTTGTGTACACAACTGTGTGAGAGCTAATCCATAGGATGGTGACAAAAGGAAAGAACTAAAGCAAAAAGTAAACACAGGATTAAATTGAAATCTTTTCATATTAAAACAGGATACAATGTAAGGAGATGAATTATTGAAGTAATCCTGGCATTGCAGACACTGCACTGATACAGTTTTTAATGTAAATTCTCATCTCAAGAATTTTAAGGACTGGTGGATGTTTGGGGGCTCTCAGTAATTTCTGCTTAGCTGTAAAACACACCATGAAAGACAGGTCCTGCCCACCTTTGTGCTCTGTTCCAGTTTGGAGCACACAGACTTGACTTTATTTTCCTCTGAACCCTGTAATTTTCTGTCAGCAGATGATCCTTATTTGTGACAAAATATAAAGAATGTCCACTGGAGGAGGCAAAATCCCATGAGATTATGTACAGTATATGTGCAAGACTGGAAAGAGAACACCATCCCTCTGTTCTCACCAGGGGTGGCCCTTGACAGCAAGCAATTAGCAAAATTACCAAGGACACTGAGTAAAATTCCATCTCATGAGCCCTTTTTTTTCTTAACACAGAATTTCCTACACCTCTGCCAGAATTCTTTATAGTATAATATAGAGAGAGGAGTGAAAATTGGCTTTGGAAGACACCAGACATCCATTGCTGCACTGATTTTCCTATATTGCCTTTCTGCCAAACCTGTCCTGGAGTTGTAACCACAGTGAGACAAAGCCACTTCTTGGTGAGAGGGGTGTGTGTGTTTACACTTCATTTATCAAGGACAGAATTCTGTCTGTACAACACAGTGAGGGTGAATAATCCACTGCAGGAAGCACAGAGTTCACATTTTTGTCTAAGGTGAGATCATAATATTTAATGCAAGGTTAATAAATAGATCTTTTAGATCTTTCCTAAATCCTTGAACATAACAGAAGCAATTAGCATTGTAACACTTGTATGTTCAAAACCCACGCTTGCTTTATTGACAGTCATGCTCCCTCTACCTTTTTTTTGCCAAGGAGAAAAAAAAAATCTTCCTTGGATTCCTTGCAATTCCAGGTGTGCTGCCCTTTTCTGCTGTGACCCATGGCTCTGGTGACATCCTCCTGTCACAGGCAGCCATGCACAACTCCACCAATGTGTGTCCAGGAGTGATCAAGGATGCCTCCTCTGTCCTCTCCTGGTTTTTTCTCAGTCATAACTTCCCTTACAGTCCAATGCATATTTAATTTTGCTATGATTTATTCCTACTTAGTGTGGTAAGCACTATTAACTCCAAAGATTTCTGTGATTGCCTATAGATCATGAACACACTTTCAGGATGCTGTCAAAATATTTCAGCATCAGGCTGTCATTGCAGATAGGAAGGCTGGCATTTTTAGCTCATCTTTCTCCCTTTTTTGTCTGTCCCCCTTGTACAAGGATTCTTTCTTTCAAATTTGCTTTTTGCAGGGCATGTTTCCAATACTGTTTAAAGTTGTGACCTGTGGTGCAATGTTGAGCTGGGGGCCAGTGGGGTGCTCTAGGGGGAAATATTGGGGTCAATATGTCTAATATCCTCGTTAATGATCTGGAGGGTGGGACAGAGCATCAGATGATGCAGAACAGGGACCAATGCCTGACACACCCTCTGTTTCTCTGCATGGAGAAAAGGGCAAAGAGGATTGCTATGAAGTACAAGAAAAGGAAGTGTGAGTCCTCCACCTGGAGAAGAATAATTGTGTTCACCAAAGTGGGGGTGACTGCATGGAAAGCAGATTTGCAGAGAAGGACCTGTGGGTCCTGGTGAGCAATAAGCTGGAAATGTGCCCTTGCACTAGAACATCTTGGACTGCATGAAGTGTTGCCAGCAGGTTGAGGGGGGAGATCCTTCCTCTCCAGTCCACACTGATGGGACACACCTGGAGAGCTTTGTCCAGTTCTGAGCTGCCCAGAACAAGAGAAGCATGAACACAGCAGAGACAGTCAGGGAAAGGCCACTGGGATGCTGAAGGAATGACAGAATCTCTCCTGTGAGTAAAGGCTGGGAGAGCTGGGACTGCTCAGCCTGGAGGACAGAGAGTTCTGGGGAAATCTCCCTGAGGTGTATGAATAGCTGATGAGGGGAGTAAGAAGGAGGCAGACTCGTAGTGGGACTCAGTAGGAGGACATGAAACAGCAGGCATGCATAGTTTATACCTAAACATTAGTAAAACATTTTTATCATGAGGATGGTCAGGCAATGGAGCAGATTGGTTTTGGAATCTTGGTTCTTGGAGGTGTGAAGAAGCCATGAGGACATGGCCCTCAGCAAGCTGCTCCAGCTGACCCTGATTTCAACAGAGAGCTTGATCTCCAGATGTGCCTTCTCACTTCAATTCTTTTTAGTCTCCTCCTACATCAGCCATCATGAGGCTCCTGGTACTGCCTACCAGGAGCTCCAGCTAACTTCCAATTTTCCTCCTCACCCTCCCAGCCACAGCTGCCATTGAGCACAGCACCAGTGTACTCTGTAGCACAGCACTGTCCAGCCCTGCAGTCACAAAGAGATGCATGACAGTGCCAGCAGCCCCTCAAACACCGAGGCAGACCGTAAAGTGGTGTCACCTTTTAATGTCTATTTCAATAGGGTTGTGGAGGAAGGACTTTATAAGTAAGAAATTTACAGATAAAAAGAAGTAGTTTTAGTAGAATGACTTACTAGTTTTGGAAGCTGATGTTCTGAAAAATCTTTAATGTCCAAGTTCTTTCTTACTTTTTCCCATTTTTTCAGCCCGACAATCCTTATAAAAGGTCAGTGTCCTCTAAAAAAAATTTAAAAAAAAATGTGGCTGGTTATTATTCACGAGTCTCCAGAGTTTCCATTCTTTTAGCAAACACATGCTTTCCAAGCAAATTATTTCCTGCATTGTAGTTATTCACTGAAACAACTTCAGCAAGTTCAGAACAACACAGCTTCAAGATCCTAACAGGGAATTGAGAGCTGTAGAAAACCATGGATTTAGACACACTACTACAATCCCTAGCAGTATGGAGGATCTAGATTTTCTTGAAGTTCCTGCAACCCACAAATTTACTTTCCTGGTTGGCTGAAGGATAAGATCTGTGTAAGCTCTTAGGTAGTAACTAAATACCAGTTTTTTTCCTCATAGAAATGGTAACTGGCTGACCACTGTATAGGATTCTCCTCATGCAGATCCAGACACTTATCCCTATGTGTCTGCAGCTCAAATAAACTGTCTGGTCATGCTTCAGTGAAGGTTTCTGTTCCCTTAGGTGGAGAGAAGAACAGCAGATGTTGTTTGTGATTTTTTTTTCCTTGAAAAGCAAGTTGGGCCTTGCAAAGCAAGATCAACAATTTTATTTTTAACTGAAGTCCACAAATATCACAGGATTCTGGGAAACCCCAGAGTTTCTCAACCAGTAAGAAAATATCTTTAAGTATATTATAGAGTGAATGACATGGAGCTCTGTCTCAAAAAGATAACATGATTAATGGGAATGTCTGATGCTTTCTCCTTGAAGTTATTAACAAAGCAAATTGTGATTGACCAATCTCTAACACATGCCAGTATTTGAAGAGTTAATTAACAAACATGGTGCAAGGAAGAACGGCACTGGGATTTAATACCACTCAGGGGCACTAACAGAGAAAACAAAACAATTCTGCCTGTGTAAGGAGACTGTATGGAACACAGGCACAGCTCATATGGATTCTTACCCAAACTCCTATCAAAAATCACATTCCATACACATGCAGGTAATTTTTCAGGAAATTACAGTGCTGTGTTTATATATTTATGTATTTTTGTCATCTAAGGGTTTCTATTTTGTTTCAACATAACTCTTTTCTGTAATCACCTAAACTGTCCTGGTGTTTATAATAAGAAGTTCAGTGGAGAGTGAGGACAGATTAGTCAAGTAATCTTTATTTTACACTTTTTAAGTCCTGTCCTATCTCAGCCTCAATCTTATAAGCTTTTACTTTATTCCTCCAGCTCTCCCAACATATATGTGCTCTCTCCTGCCCCTGCCATCATCCTGACTTTCACCTCATGACTACTGTGATTATCCACTGGTCAGAGAATACCAATACCCACTTTAAATCTCAACATATCCATAGCAGGGCTTTTTCATGTTTCAAAGTTGATGGTTCTTTTTTCTTTTCAAAATATGGACTAAACCAGACTATTTTTGAAAAATTACAATTTCTAAAAATGTGTGTCTTTTTATGTATTTTCAAAGTTTTGAAATGAAGCAAAACATCTGATTGACTAGAGAGTAAAACCAGAACCACAGGATTTACATGAAAAAGACATACCTTAAATTATTTTAAAAATATTTCATAAGGGCCTTCAAAACTTGAAAGATTTGTGTTCAAATTAAAAAACTAAAAGCGCTCAAATTTATATTTATAAAATTTTAATACATCTCAACCAATTATAGTCAGTCCTCCATATGGTGAAATGGCCAAAATTCCTCTTAACTACTTGCAATATTTTAAACAAGAAATTAAAATTACATTAGAAAAATTAAATTTTCTGTGTTAGAAGACTGTTCGAAAAAAGTATTTTAGAAAGGGGCACAGACAACTGAATTGACAAAAGTGCAAGACAATCACAGTGAGTGGTTAATATGTAGTAACTGAAAGTGGGGAAAAGAGATACAAATGCCCTTTTGTAATCTCTTAGTTTTCACTTACTTTGTTTCAAGTATGTTATTGCAGTCATGCCACCTGGTAAATTGTGTAATTGAGAGCCAATTTTTTTCCGAGTATGACAGAAGCTGACATGTGGAAAATACTTTCCTTCCTGACTTTGAAGAGCATGGAATGGAAAGAAGCCTTATTTTAAATAACCTTTGCTTTTGAAAGATTTAATTAATTCTTAACTTAAACTCATATTCACTTTTAGTTATTCTATCAGTTCCACTGTCCTGGTAAATTGAAAATCCATGGGCTACTTCTAGAGAATAATGGATTCACAGTTTGGGTTGTTTTTTGGGTTAAAATGGAAATTAAAGATCATCTAATTCCACTCCCTTCTGCCCTGGGCAGGGGCAGCTTCCACTTGGCCAGGTTGCTTAAAGCCCCCTCTGGCCTGGCCTTGATCCTGCTAAAATGTTCATGTTTGCATAGAGCAAAACTTATTTTTATCCCTGGACTATTCATTTCCCCATGTTCTGTGTCATCTATTTCACCCCTGTATATACTCTTTGTGAATGACCTCCCATGTCTGGTTTGAAGGATATCTGCCACTCTTCCTATTGACAAAATTCTCAAATTGTGGAAATGTAAAACATTTAGATAACAGCTCTTATGCTTTGAGTAGGCAGTCTAGAAAATAAAAGACAAACATTTAAGTCAATTAATTCTATTAAGCTCAAGAAAATTAGCATTTCTTTAAATAGTCTCCATGGAAAGTTTAAGATTCGTTTTCAATATCATAGTCATTTTACTCAAGGAAAGAGTAATGTTACACAGAATATTACCCATTTTATGAGTATTATCATATAAATTAACTATGTGTTTCTATGGGGAATACATCTGACCATTACATGGAATTTAAACAGATTCCAGTAGTACTGCTACCAAAATAATTCACTACAGCAATGGGAGGAAATGAGTCATAATCAAAGAGGGAACTGCAAGTAAAAATCCTTCAGATCCTGTTACTGGTGCTGATATTCTGTGTCCCTCTGAAAATTCACTGAACTGGTTTTCTTAATGATAAAGCAGAGATTGTGAGACTTTCTTCACAGGGGAGTTGTGAGGATGCTTATGAAGTGCTCTGTATCTCCAGGAAGAAAGTCACTGCACAAGTACAAAGCATCAACAATTTCTTATCCCTTCTACTATAAACAACTGATCTACTTGCTTATTCCTATAGGGAAGATGATTACTCATTCCTCCTTTACAGGATATGAAGTAGCTGCCCTGTTAAACAACAGTAAAATTTAAATGTTAGAGACATTTTGAAGAGTATCAATATGGAACATGGTGGGGGAGGGGGCAGGGAGGGGACTGCCCCTGCCATCAAAGTATATCCTTTGCACATTCCTGGCACTACATCAAGGTTAAGTTAAAAGCAGCACTTGAAGGCAGTTGCATGTGGTAGATTGTACAACAAGGCTCATTAGCCAATGGTGAGTCTTATGTAAAGGTCTTTAATGTGGTACAATGGTATTTTTCAGCCTCTTTTAAAAGGGAAAAAATTAATAATGTGAAAGTTTTATTACTTTTATTCTTTTAAAGAAGTGCCTTTTTGTAGGAAAACTTTGAGGCTAGTTAGAGCAAGAGCTCAGGGAATTTCCTTCACTCTGGGAAGGACTGCAATTATAGAAGGGGAAGGGACCACAGCAGTAAACTGGCAACATACCAAGGTCTTAACCCCTGAGACAGGAGGTGGAGGAATAGGTGTTAGCAGTCTTACACAAGTCCTTAAAGCATAAACATATGGTAAATCCATTACCTAAACTACAAAGAATGGAACCTCGCTAATAAACCTATTTACTAGGTTAAATAAATACAGAAAGTGTTTAAAAAAGGCGAGCTGTGTGACATTTTAAAATCAGACATTTTTCACTTGTCAGAATTTGTTGTTGGGAATCTGTGAAACATGATGGCCCTTCCAACCCCTTGAACACACACAGTCCTGTTCTGCCCGCTCGGCCCCAGCTCGGCACTCGCTGCCACCACAGGAAACCAAGAGCATTTATTTCTGAGCTCCTGTGCCACTGCCTGCACAAACACAGTTCATCACCCAGCTGGCTGCTGGCACTCATGATGAACAATAAAATGTAGGTAGGATTCAAATGTATTTACCACCTTGTTGTGCAGTCCAAGGCATGTTTCATTTTATCCAGAAAAAAAACACTGGTCCAGAAGTAATAATATTGAGCCTGTAAAAACTCAAATTCAGTGTCTTTAGAAGTGGCATAGCCAGTGGTTCTAGCAGCAGCTCCACAGATCATTTTTGCATCACCCTTGGTACCAATATGTTATTAGATAGGTGATAAAGGGTAATAAAGCCAAGGAGAACTGTGTTTTACAGTTAGTTTACCAAATAATTGCCCTTCTTCAAGATGTGGGAATGGGATAGCCAGGAACACATTTTAAAGCTTCTCATAGGGGCTTCATGGATTTGTAGCAAAGAGGTGGCATTAATCCAAAGCCAGCTGAAGTCAGTGAGCTGATTCCCTGCCCAATCCCCTCCCTTTGAAAGCAGGCAGTGTGGACACACAGCTGAGGTGGCCGTGGTGGCTTTACAAGCAGGAGTCTCTGAGGTGGGGCGGCTGCTCAGGGGCACCTCCCTTCTACAGAATTCATGTGAATTTGCACTCTCATTTGCCAGCCTGTGAAAGGCACTCCTGCTGCTGGTAAGAGGCGTGCTTGGGATGAAATTTGTGTCGCACCAGGCTAAACAAAGTTTTATTCAGGGAAGAAAAAGGGGGAAAAAAGGTTTGAAAATTTCTCGTGCCTTTGGAAGTTCTGTGATATTTGGTCATTAACTTGGCTGAAATCCATCTAAGTGTATAGTCAAACACAAGTCACTTGTTCTCAAGCAGTGTTTATGGAGAAGGAAGCAAGGTGGGAGATCTATTACTTTTGCTCATACTCCCCATCAAATCTCCCTCTGTAAATACACAGTCAAACATTAATGATGACCCTCATCTGCTTCAGGTTCATTAATGGAGATGCCTGTGCCTGCATGGAATGCCACTGACATCTAGCATGGAGCTGTAGAGCTAACAGAGTGGAAAGTAACAGATTTATAAGGACTGAATTATTATCATTTAAAAACATTTTATTGTACAAGATAGGTAACAAGCTGCAATTTAAATAAAGTGCTTCAAATTATGTGGTTGTATTTCTGGTTAGATTTGAAAAAAAAAAAAGGTTAGTATGAAGTTGCAGTTGTAACCATTAGTTATGTGATTTTAAAGAGTGGCCACATATAAATAGTTCCCTTGTGGTAATTTTATGTTAGGAGTATTCTATTGTTTAACAAATGCTGAGGGAAAATTACTTGGGTTTTCAATAAAAATATATAAAAGGAGAAAAAAATCTATGTAGATTGTAAGGGTCATTCTTTAACAATGCTGTTATTTGTGATGAACTCTTATCCAGCTGCTGATGTGACAGTCTGTATTAAATGACAGCATCAATATTACACTGCAATAAAAAAAAAAAAAACAAACCAAAACAAAACAAAAAAAAAAAACCAAAAAAACCCCAAAAAAACAAAAGCCCAAGCAAACAGAGAAATCAAGTGTCTTAACTAATGCCATTCCAGAACCATCTATATATTTTATGCATATGAGTATACCAGCTGGTATTGGATAAGATATTCCTCAGCATTTTAAAGTTATTTCAATACTGCAAAACAGAATAACATATTTAGATAAAACTTTGGAGCCATTTGGTACCTCAGAAAGCTTTTATTTGATTTTCTCTCCAATTTTCTCCTTTTTTTTTGGCAAAATTTGCCATATTTTTAGCCATCACAGATTTTTGATGAAAAAAATCACAAAAGCAACTCTGAAACTGGATACAGAATAAGGCAGATCTGTGAAGGGTGATCAGTGAACATCAGGAGTTCTAAATATGCAGATGGCATAAAAGCTTCTAAAATAAAAAGGTATTATGCTTGGTTTTCATATGACAATAGTAGCTGGCACAAGATATCAGCAAAATGTGGATCTTGCTGATATCTGTCTGGGATGGCAGCACAGCCTTTACTGTTTCCAGATGATCCTGAGCTTACATGTGGGAGCTTAGGGTGTAGATGGAGAGGAAGGGGCACACAACCCCTTCTTTTTATCACCTCTCCCTACAAATGTGCACTGGGTGATGGGGACCATTTGCTCATTTAAAGCTGTCACTTTGATAGGCACAAAAGGATGGGAGCCCTTGGCCAAACACAGACATTTGCACCTGAGTGACTCAGGTGATAAAATGGGGTGTGAATGACCCCAAGGTTAGGAAGGGATGAATTACTGCTGGAAATGCCTGTCAGGGTGGACTATAAAAAGAGCCAGTGTGGGTAGCTCAGAGGTACCCACCTACATCGACGGCTTTTAAGGGTGTTCTGAATCTTTCCTGGAGCGCAGGAGAACAGATTGGGTTTTCCTCAAGTCCTATGGAAGCCTGAGTGTTAGGAGAAATGAATCTCCTCTCTCTCAAGAGATGATCTGTCCGCAGCAAACAGATACAGCAGAATGCCCTGCTTGTCTCAAATCAATGAAGCAAGCAGCAGAAGTTACACAGGTCTGGGGCTCACAGCCCAGGAAAGCCCTGCTGGCACAAACAGCCAAGCAACAAAAGGACCTACTCGTGCATTTAGTATGGAGGTCGTTTGTTGGTTGTTACAAGCATGCCTAAAATCACTGGTAGTACCTCTGAGCTAAATATCCCTTACAGAAGTGCTAGGAAGATTTTTTGTTCTCATGCACAGTAAGTTGGAGCCAGATGCACACTACAAGAGGTCTCTTTCAGGCTGTGAAACCTGAAAACAGTTTAGATGAGTGATATGCAAAATCCCCCCACAACCACCTGATCGCACAGGAACTTGCAGTGTACATTAGGTGTTTTAAAACTGCACAATAAGCAAGTATTGGAATGGTTATCCCTTAATTGTGAGAGCAAATCATCTCATTATCCATCTATAACAACCAGAAATACTGAGGGAAGGACTGGAACCCCAAAACTTTCTCCCCTCTGCAAAGTAACCTTATCCTTTGCTTGCAGAGCTAGCCCACTTCTATCTTCCTTTCCATACATAAGATGTAAAAGCCAGTCATCTCAGAGCCTCAGCAAGTTCTGCTGCCACTAAGCTCATGTGAAAGGCATGCAGCTCTGGCTGTGCTTAAAATATCTATGAAACTTCTAAGAGACATCTTCTTGTAGGACTTAGTTTGTTTTTTTTGAATTCAACCTTCAGAGACATCCAAGTCAGAGCTGCAGGTAGGCATCTAAGCTCAAGATGAAACAGCAAACTTCACAGGCATCCCTCTTTCTTACAGTTCTTGGATGCCTTGTCAGAATTCCACTGCCAGCAGAACAGCTGTTTCACAGGACACTGGCCAGTTTAATGTGCTGGATGTTCAAACCGATTTGCCTCCTCCTATTCACTGTACTTTGAGCTATGGTGTCTGAGTCTGGGGGTCAATTATGCTCCTGGAGCCAGCACCCAGGCATCAGGAGTGACACCAGTGGGCAGTGGCATGCCTGAAGGGATATTCTTAGGCTGATCACTCACTAACTCTTTTCTTCCTCAAAGGCAAAAGTTCCACAGGACCTCTGCGAGGCAAACTGGGTAACAGCAAGAAGCCCACAGCCCACACAGACAGAACTTTGAGGAGCTTAAATGGGGTGAGCAAATTCTTTTTCTTTGCATCCACCTGGCTGCAATGTGTTCCCAGCCACCGCTCACCCCTGGGGGCTTCCAGCAGCACAGGGGGCTGCAGGAAAGCCTCTTTCTTGTTAGGATTTTATCCACAGCACTCTGAGGAACTGAGCTACCCAGGTGCCCAAATGCAGATATGAACCTGTCTATTCCTGGTGTCTCAACACAAGAGTGGGTGAAGGCAAAAATCACATGCATCCAACTGAGGTTAACCTTAAACTGTGCACTGCAGAAGGTGTTTGTTTATTTTTTCTCAGCCTGTTTTCATAAGCACTTTCTAGTTGATTACCACAGTCTCTTTTTTTTTTCTCGTTTCTAAGGAAAAACTCAAAGCTCTCATCTCTTTGAATGCCGTGGTTGACAAATCACTGGAACCATCAGCCCTTGCTGCATGTAATTTTCTGGGAAAGAAAATACAGTTTTCTAGAATAAACACTTTCCAAAGGATTATTTGTTTAAACAGTCCACATTTTTCAGAAGGAATTATGATATTCATAAATTCAAATGCAGTTGTTAGTATGTTCTGAACAGTATATTCTCATTTTCTCAAGGCACCTGGGCTGCTATATGTACTCATTTACAGTGGTGC
The DNA here is from genome assembly GCF_022539315.1 of Serinus canaria. Classification (NCBI taxonomy): domain Eukaryota; kingdom Metazoa; phylum Chordata; class Aves; order Passeriformes; family Fringillidae; genus Serinus; species Serinus canaria. The sequence continues at coordinate 100,903,299 of NC_066316.1, read as the reverse complement.
ACAGCAGGTGCTAATGAAGCAGAAATGTTAATTTATTGTGAATTTAAGCAAAATAGCACAAGCACAAGATCAATTATATTGTTAGACATGTCTGGTAGATTTTAGGGGTTTAAAATTGCTTTTGTTTTCTATAGTTACATCAGTCTAAAGTCTGATTGCAAAGAAAATCTATACTCAGATTTCCTCCTTGTTTAACTCTGTTAGGGACAGTGAAGATAATGCATAGAATGTAATCATTCATTCCTTTTTTAATTTTTTTTCCAGTGAAAAAGAATATATGTAAATCATAAATGATGCCAAAGCTGACTGATTAGAACATATTTTGGATACTAAAAAAAAAGAGCAACAACTACAAAACGTTGGTTCCTGCATTTCTTGCAAGTACAAACTTGCTGTTTTCACTGGGCATTTCAGAGCTGTGAGAAACGTATTGTGGAAACCTTAAAGCCAAGATTTCAATCATGCCAGTTTAAAACAAGGAGACACTCTGTCAGTCTCAGGCTGTTAGAGGCACAGTCAGTCTAAGGACACACAGGTTTTCCAGCAGAGGCCTTGGTTTCTAAAGGGTAGATTTTACTGCTCAATTACATTGTTATGCAACAGTGGCAAACCAGATTTAGCTGTAACTTTTTCAAAACAAATATAGCTCTACATTTTACACCTTAGTCTGCTCCTGTGCTTGATTAAACATTATAAATAGCTCCCCCCACCCATCCTACAAATGCTTGGGGTTCAGGGACACTATCTGGTTCACAGCACAGGCTATTGGAGTGGAACCGAGAGACAAAATTCAAGCAGATTCTGTAACATGGAAAATACAGAGGAACTGAGGTCAGGAGTTTGACTTCTAGGTTCATTGTTTCATTTTATCCCTCAAACACTGCCCCAGACTGCTTTGTAATTCAGGCAGAAGGGACTCTTGAGATTGATTTTGAGTTATAGCCTGTCTGAGAATTTCCTGAAAACCAAATCCTGCTCCTAAGAGGAACTGGATAGGGGATGTAGCAGGAACAGGTTTTAAGCTTCTAACTGGTATGAAAGAGAAAGTAATAACATGTACTACTCAGAGTTTTCTGACAAGAAGAATTACAGCCATTGCATCTTCAGTACCTTTTTACAAATGATCATCGACCAAAATAGCAGCAATCAGTCTTCCAGAGAAACTGCTGACTCCAAAAAGAGGAGTTTGTGTTGCAATTTTACCTGTTTCAGCTTTTCATTGATGGTCATATCCACACAGCACAAATTATTTCCAAAGGCCTAGACTGCCAGATTTGGCAATCAAGTTTTTGGTGCTTCCTTACTAGAAATTTGGAAGAATCCATTCTTAGAGGTGCTGAACAGCTGCTGTCCCTTCTGATATTAGTTTATTCAATAAAGTCTTTTTGATTCAACTGAAGATGAGGTGGTTTCTGTGTTCCCTTTCCTCAGGTGCAAGTCAGGAGAATGACCAACTTCTAACTTGGACAGAAGTGAATCACCCCTGCCTCACAGCCATGATTCTCCTTGAATTTTAGCACGAATCTTTCTTTTGCTGTTTCAGTTTGCTAAAACTGAGTCCAAGAACTGAATGTAATAAGACTAAGACTGTATAATATAATAAATAATATACCAGAGTTTTATGACACAAAACAGTATTACAAATATAATCTACTCCAAGACATGGAATTTGATATTGCAAATAAATGTTCTTTGTGCATATTGGGATCTATTCTTTGTGCATATTGGGATCTATGTGTATTCCTGACAAAATGCCAGAAATTAAAATGAAAATATGTATAGCAGCTTGATGGGTTTTTTTCCTAGTAAGTTGGATTGAAAGAAGTAGAATATATTTGGCAAAGAAAAGCTAATCAGCTTTAGGAGACTCTGTAATCCAATTGCTAATAGATGATCTGCAATTGTTTTCTTGGCATTCCAGAAAATACATAAACAGCTTCCTATGTAGATTAGGAGTGAGAAGGAAAATTAATATATATTACAGCAATATGTGGATAACTACAGATTATTTTACAAAGGGGAAAACCTTGGAACTACTCTGTTATTACTGAGGCTAGACTTCCATCCACTCCAGAATAAAGGTTTGACTCAGTAAGGATCACAGGAGATGACTCTAGAAAGATCTGATATGATTAGGGTTTGCTATTGCACTGCTGTTAATGAAGGGGATGGATTTTTGCATCAGAAAGATGTTGTGCTGTAGAATTGACATTTCCAAGTCCTTTCCTGATAAACTCTTCATAGAACCTTTTCTGCCTATGTAACAAGCAGTGATAAATTCACAAGTAAGAAAAACCTACCACCTACTGTTACAAAAGAAAAGTGGGACAGAGAATATGGGGAGACTGATGAAAAGAAGACAGGTGGACAGGGCTGATGTTCAGTATCCTTTTCCCACTGTCAGAAGCAGAGTAGGAGGTCGTGTTGGTCATAGGTCTGAACAGCATGAGATTTCTTATGTTCCTATGCAATATTTCAGATGTGACTGGTAGATAGCAAGAAGGTTTAACATAATAAGGGACCATGTCAAGGATGAATGTGCAAAGTTTAATAAGCTATTTGTGTTACTAAGATCATTTGTTGTTTCAGCCTTTGTATGGAGCAATCTGTGCCTACAAAAACATGCAGACTGTGCATGAACAAGAAGCCTGTATTTGAGATATGAAAGACTGCACTACTGGACAACCAACAATTTAAAACAGAGATCAATCTTCAGTGTTTCAGTCATCTGAATGGATTATTTTATTACTCTTCTAACAGGAGTTCATTATCTCAGAAAATCTGAAGTATCTGGAAAAGAGCAAGAGCTCCTTTAGACCCACATGGAGCAATTGCAAGGGAAACCTTTCTCAGCACCTTCCTCGCCAGTCCTAGTTCTGTAACTATAGCCTCAAACTCTGTTAACAAGCTCATAATCGACTCATAATCTCATTGTGATATATCAGACTTAAGTGACAGTTTCTGGAAAGAACTGACTGAAAAAATTTCTCCTACAGAGTGATTCGGAGCCTTTAGGCGATGATTTCAGTGGTTCCCTCACAGAGTTTGAACCCCCTGTTTGAACAGAAGTCACAGAAGCCTCGAAACACTCTGAAACACTCTTGAAACTGTCTGAACACTCTGAAAGGGGTTCTCCAGGTGCCAAGGTGTCCTCTAATGCATCACCTGACATAGGAAGACACCTACATGTATACATGAGGCAGCCAATAAACATCAGCAGTTACATTCTTGTTTCCACTTTCCCTGTTTTTTGACATGTTCAGCATTCGAGTGCCATCTCTAATAAACAACTTTCTGTGGCTCAGGATCATGAGAAGCAATGAGGACCTTTGCCACAAGCTCATTACTACATTTCAACATCTTCATGTATTTTGTCCAGATGGCAGTGCAGAAATAGATCCCACTGCACTTGATTCAATGTAATCTTGAGAAATCATGGAGACATGGAGTCCTGGGACAGCAGTGCTATTATTGTTCACTTGAGAGATTACAAAGTACTGGGACAGAAGCACCCTATACCTACACACAATACTGACTTCTTTTCATTGAAAGCCTCTCTTGATTTTCTCATTGAGGATATCTCAAAACCTCAAATAAATTAATTTATATAAACAACTTACACTTTCATTTTTTTTAATCTTTCTTTGACCTTTGTTTCTGGGCTTGGGTATAACACTAGGCCAAAGGAGGGTATTTTAGAAGCAGCGTTTTGTGTATAGGGTGAGCAGCTTTGTATTTTATAGGTGATAGGCATTCCCACTATTGGATTTACATTGGAAGAAAAGAGAATATAAATGCATTTAATTTAAAATAATCTGTGTAGAAACCATCTTCTTCCAGCCATAGCCATACTTATAAACAAAGTACATTTCCTAACTGCACATTTGTTCTTTCCATATCTATGAATTCCAAGAAATATATAGGGATTATATATTTTATATATAAATATATAATGCATAGTCTACACTTCAAAAACATTTTCTGCTAAAGTTAGTAACTGCTACTCTGCAAAGGAATAGAAGAGTAGAACATTTCTAAATAAATACAAAAATTAATCAGTAAAAGAGTTTAATATCATTTACACTCAGATAAGCTAACAAAATTAAATGTTCCTGTCCTGGTATCTAGACCAACCATGATTAATAGGCTTTAACCAGCCCTTACCAGTGTTATCTAGTGCTTAAAATTTCAGCTTGTCTTCCACTGTAAGCATCAAATATTTTTTTCTGTGATTACTCAGTTGTTATTAATTGTTTATGTAATTGCAATTGTAAATGGAATGCTTCACTGATTCACTAATTAGGGAGTTTGATTTTGAAATAATTTATTAGGTCTTAATTTATGTGCTGTGAAATCTGTTAGATCATTTGCTAGTCAGTATGTTGTCTAGAATAAAGGCATTTCTACAAAGGGATTTTAGGGTGAGGGTCACCAGTATAATCAGAAACATACTCAGTCTGGCCTCCAGCTAAAGATTATATGCTTTTAAGTGTATTTCTGTTTTGCAAAATGGCCTTTTGATGACTTAGCCATTTCAACAAAATTCCTTTTTTCTATATAAAAAGAGAGAAAGCAATTATTTTGCACTGTTGTTTGACTTACCACCACCACCGCCACCCTGTCCCCTAGATAGATGACCCAGCTGATCAAGTGTGAGAAGAACATAGTTCTCTGCACTGACCTGCCTGAACCTCTGGAATGAAATCTTCAAAGAAGCAAAAGTTGGCATGAAGACTAAGCAGGGATTTGATTAAAGATATGGAGTTACCCACACAATAAATTGAACCAAACTGATTTTTGTCATGTACAAAGGCACACTTATGTTTTCCACAATGTATGGAAGGAAGTGACTGACATCAGTTGGCTTTCAGTGTTAATTTATTGTATTCATCCATACTCTTATTATAATAGAGGATTTGTCAGTATGTTCACTATTAAAAACCCCAAAAAGCCAGCCAGGACTGGGGCTGGGGCCTTTTTGTTGTCAAGCTCAGCTGTTACAAATGATACTTGACTGAAGCCTCAAAGCTTCTCTGCCTGTTCATGACGCTCTGAAATGGAAACCTTACACTTTGAATGTCTTCAGAATTGTACATGTAGAGGGGTTTAAGGAAAAACTTGGGGCTGCTGAATATATTGCTTTGGGCAGGATCTATCTGACAAAACATATATGTCTATACACCAATACAGACATATGCAGCAGTCTATATTGTAGACTTTTGTAGATGTCCATAGGTAGACGTCAGCATTCCAATTAATCACAGACTCTACATAATCAAAGTAGAGAGGTGTGATTCATTTTAATCCAAAGACAGCAACTATAAAGTCAGATGTCATAGGCACACCCAAGAGTACCTGTAAGAAGGGAATTAAAGGTGACTGAGTTGCAGTAATATAAAGTGAAGTGAAATGAATTTCACAGGAATGACCTGTAGTTTAATGCTTTGAAGGGGCTTCTTTTATCCAAGGGATTACCTCTTTAGATTTTTTTTCCTCCATTGTTAATGACTTTTCATAGTCAAGGAACATATTTTGGAGTAATCTCACATATAAATATTTTGTCTCTGGACAAAGATGTGACCTACCATAGTTGTATCTATGACCATGGCCAAGAAATGTGCATATTCTACTTCATTGTCATAGTGAAAATAAATTTAAAATACAAAGCAGGCAAAAGTCTGAGCCTTTCACTCCTCTTTTATTTTTCTTTCCAAACCTAACTCTTCATATAGTTACAGTCATGACCTATTCAACCTTCCTTTGCTCTATAGTGTGTATTCAGCAGAAACTCCTAATTAACAACTCTCCACGAATATCAATGGTTCAATAAACAGAAGTGATAAGCAGATTTTTTTTTTTTTTCTCTCAGAAGTTTTTTTTCTGGAGCCTGGAGAAAGCTAAAAATAAGTGGAGTGGGTTATTAGGAAAAGGGAGAAAATGCACATTGGAAATAGAGCAGGGTAAAACACAGAGGGAGAAACACAAGTAAGCATACGAAGAATAATTTTATGTGGGAAACAGAGAAGATGGAAACACATTTAAATTAATTTTATTTGTGCAATCATTTAAAATTTCTCTCAGATGCAATTCAGTTCTTGGATATATTAATAGGATCTGCTGAAACCAGTGGGATAATAATGAAGGGCAGATTTTCTCTCTTAAACTAAATGAGATGGTTATAGTGTCAGCACAATCTGCAATCAGTGAACTTTTCTCATTTGGGAGCTTTAAGATTCGTTCTTAAAAAGACCTCTGAGAAGGCAGGCACAGGATAGACATTAATAAGTAAAAAGACAACTGTTCTTCATTTAGTCAGATTCCAAAAACTTGCTCTATCAGAAAAACTGAAGCAAACCAGAAAAAAATTGTGTATTGAGAAGCAGTTATCAGAAATTTCCTTTAGGAGCTTGTGATTTACAGTTGAATTTTATTCTATAATTTTATAAATAATTCCTTAAAGAGTCACCCCTTGTTCTTCTGTCAATACAACTCATTTAATGCTACCTTCTTTAAGAACATCTAAGCAAAGTTACCTGCACAATATCAAAAGTCAAAGAAACAGTATGGACTTTGTCAGGACCAATAAAATGCTTATCAGGAGACAAAAATCATGATTATTTCTCTCACATGCTTGCTTTTATTCCCTGCTTGGCTTGCTGGTTCCTGCATTGCTGCTACATTACCTGGATTCCCAGGGGTTTTCTAATTCTCATCCAATAATCCTCACCAAGGAGGAGGAGGAGGAGGAGGAGGAGGAGGAGGAGGAGGAGGAGGGAGTGTTACATTTCTGTGAGAATCTTTGCAGTTTGTTGCCACTGAGTGAATTGGAACAATTTGGCTTTGAGGAAGTGATTTATACACACACATCCATCACATATAACCTGCTCTGCTCTGTTAACTCTCTGTTTGATCTCTGGAGGGTTCAGTAGATTAGGGAGGGTCTTCACACAGAGGTTTCATTAACAACCAATCGCTTAACCTGGCATGACTCCTGTTTGTGCATTTGGATGCTTTAAAGTGGGAAGAATAGGAGGAAAAAATTGTTAATGGGGACCATTATTTACCAGTCCAGGAAACACCAATCATGCTTTTAGAGAGAATATGCTTCCCATTTCCTTGATTTTATGTTTTAGACAGTGTAGAAAACAGAACTGAGGTTCACAATTTGAGCCATCTGAAAATGGAGATCACAATATGTGAATTCTGGCAGCACAAATTATATCAGTAACCAGAGAGCATAAACTTAATTAAATTCATTATTTGATTACATATCCAGCCATAAGCTGGAAACTTGAACATTACAATCCAGTTTAATGAGATAGTAAATGCAGGCCAAGCAGTCACACTTTTTAAATATTCCAGATTAATGGGTCTCTGGTTACTGTCACCTGTTTGTCTGTTCAGGGTGGGGGGAGGCATTTGACCAAGTCAAAGAGTTGATATTATTAAACAAAGTTAAAGTTTATTATAAAACAAAGTTAAAGAACAAAATCAGAATCATAGAACAATATTACTATTCTTGTTATTGCTGGGGAATTTTGAGATATTAGTAGCAGGCAAGTTTGGAAAACATCATCCAGAGCTGCAGCATGGAGTTCCCATGCAAGCACAGTGCACTGTGTCTCTGCACTGTCTTACAGAAAAGGGAGATTCTGTGAGTGAAGGATTAAGTTCAGTACTTTGTGATAGCTTTATAAACCAAATGACTGGTTTTATACCAAAAAGTGGTCACCATACTTTTACAGTTTACAAACTAGTGAAAGCATGTGAAAATTGCTAATTTCTTGTTGAACTCATGCACGTGGAAGAAAATAGGTAAGTATTAGTAGTTTTTTGATAATATGTGGAGAAAGTCAGCAGAGCAACTGTCAGGATTTATTAGTGGCAACTATGGCAGCAAGACAAAAATTTGGCAATGATTATTAATATTTATTTAAATAACAAAATATAAAGGACAGTGTTACATTCTGTCCTAATATTTGAATGCTTAAATATTATCTGTTATTAATGAATAACAGATCTATAACAATATAACAATGAATAACAATATATCCTAAATTCTGCCTATCCCATGCTTTCTAATCCCTCCCCCTACAGATGTCCAGAAAAACAGATGTGCCCTGCAACATGCCCTGATATTTAAATGATAACAGACTATTGAGTACAAAGCTTTGGAAATTTACTCTCTTTCATATTAAGGTTACAATTCAAGCCTCAGTGGCATTTGCATATGTGGTGATAACACACAAGAAAGAGAGAGAGAGAGGGGGACTGGAGGGAAAGACTGGATTTAGTACTTCATTGATAAAAAGCAGCAACCTTAAATGTATAAAGAATTTTATTGGTAGTCTGATGCTTTTCCTGTAGCATTGTTTCCTGTGTTTCCTTTACCTTTCATTACCTTTCCTTTTAAGCCTTCTCAAGAAGCAGTCCCATTGTCAGTTTCCCAAAATGAGCAGTCTCATTCCCATGATGGTGAAGGTATGAGTGCAGCTAGAGTCTTATATATGAAACTTATCAAGCTAAAGATTCTCTTAATCCAACAGAAAACAGAAAATTTTGTATCCATCACAATGTTTTTGTCAGCATTAACAATCACATCCTTGAATATATGTTTATTATCTATATACAGATATCCATGCCCAGATATAACACTAGACATCCTTATCTTCTTGATATAATTTTGAGTCTTCCTCTGTTTTCCTTAATGAAGAATTTTACAATGCCAGCAGCAACATTTAGGACCCCTCTTCACCTTTAACACCACAACATTCCACCACAGTCCCTGTGATTTTTATCTGTCTCACATGTTATCTGTTGTCCTGTATTATAGTTAAATCAAGGCTCATGTAGCCAGGGCTGTCTACCAGCCCACTACCTGGGACAAGAAGCTTTATCTGTTAGTACCACCCAGAATGACAAGCTGCAAGTTCATTTCATTTTTGGTGAAAATAATTTTATTTCTCTGTTAGAAGACATGGAAAGAAAAAGGTTGTGTTCTATTACTTCTGGAATTAATTTATATGTCTTTTACATATTTGTGGGAGATGGAATAGCATGCAAGCCATGGGGGATTAAAATCTTAAAAGTGGCTTTAACAGTTTTTAAAAAAGACTATATATATTCCCATACAGGGTCTTTCCCTGGTAATATTCTTTGAGATCATGAAAATCACTGAATACAGTATTTGTCTATTTGTTTGTTTGCTGTACAGAAATCAAGCTTTCCATGATGATTAACATGAACAGAAGCCTTTAGAGATGTATTGCCAGAATAAGGAATGTCTCCTCTGATCTCTCCTGTAACAGATTTTAGATCTAGCCCCTCAGGAAACAGAAAGTACATAGTAATGAAATACTGGAGATTATTTTCAGTATGAAGTTACCAAAACCAGATACTGATTTCTGCATTTTCTGGTCATGCATTTCTGGTCAAACATGAACCTTTTATAACCAGTTTTATCCTGACATTTCATAGTGGCTTATTCAAGGATTACCATCAGATGTTGAGCATTAGGATGCATTGGCTTCTTAGGTTTACCTTTCACTGACTGTGCCTCCAGCCTCAACAAAAAGGGACTGGGGTGAAATACTGAAAAGAAGCTGTTAATCCAGCTGGGCAGATGTACCCAGCAGAGAGAGAAATGTGCTGCCACAAAGAGATAAAGGATGCACATAATCCTCTGTCTGCAGCTAGGTACACTCACCATGGACTTTTGCTTTAGAAATTAAGATACACAGAGCATCTATTTTCTATAAAAGATGGTATTAGATTTTCCTTTTGTTGTTTGCCAAATGGACACCCACCTTCACCCACAGCCAGCTCACACTGTGTTGAATCAGGGATTGATGCAGAGATGGAAACAATCAAGGGGAGCTGCAAGCACAGCAGCCCATTTCAAAAGCATTCCTTTTCCAGGCCATCAGCTGCAGCAGCAGCACAGGAAGCCTTCCCTGATTTTACCACTACTGAGCAGCAATTTGATGGTGTTTATGCATGCCAGGACCCCACCAGTGAGGGGACCCGCAGCTCTGGAGCACCAGAAGTGGTGTTCAGAGGAAGGGTACAATTGACAATGGAGCTGTTCATGACACCAGGGCTGTGAGCCCATCAAGCATCCCCTCTATCACATTTATTGCTCCTTATTTGGCTTTAAAGAAGCTTTTTTATCCTGCACAATTTAACTGATAAATATGCTTTTCTGCTATTTTTCTTGCTCAGCAAATGAACATCGGGTTTGACAGGCATCAGTGGGTCTAAGGGTTCATGGGTTACATTTCTCTTGAAACAATGCTGCAAGGCTTCTCCCATGCTTCAGCACAGGCTGTCAAACATGTTTGTCCTCCCCATTACACTAACTAAAGCTGTTGTGTCACTGGGCTCTTCATGTCCCCTTTTCAGCCCTGCTAAAGGTCCCTTATCTTGTACTTTCATGGCATAATATCTGATGCTGAAACCATAAAGAGAGAGAAGTCTTATGTGTGGCCCCCAGGTGAGCCTGTAACACCATAAATATAATGCTTACCTCAAAAATCACCCTCTTTCACTTGTGCCCTCTGACAATGCAGCCCTAGCCCTGGATTTTGCAGCGAGTGACATAGCAAATCAAACACAGGAACAGGATTTTGCTTGATCCTGTGAGAAAACAAGGTGGTGAATCTGAAAATTATTATTAAAAGATTAAGATCTGCAAACAAAAAGTCTCAATAGCACTAGTGAAAATACAGAAGAATGTCCCAAGGACTTCCAAAATGCATTAATGAATAAGGTTTCCCCTGCATGTTCAGTTGATGATGACATCAAAATATTTTCCATTTTAATAGTAACTCAGAAAGGTACTAAAAATAGCTCCTAAATGTAGAGTTTGGAGTATCCAAATAACTTTCTTTAAAGGTTTCAGGGACAGGTTGTGAAGGAACCCTTTGGACCATTCATGCTTATTTTCAATACATCATGAAACAATAGAGAAATTGAGGATATTTTAAAAGAGCAAATAAGACAATTGGATAATTATAGGCCTGTCACACTGACATTGATCCTAAGCAAAAGAGCTGGCTGGTGCAGGATTTGATTAATAAATTAAAGGAGGAAAATGTAATTAATGTCAATCAACATGGGATTACATCAAGCTAAACTGGTAGGTTTTATGAGGAAATTGCAAGTTTAGTTAAAAAAAGAATCAAAGAGAAATAATATATTTATATCTCTTTATGGTATTGATTTGGCATTGCCTTATTAATCTATTAATTTATTAAATAAGAAACTATGGTGACAAAAATGTAGCACAGCTCATATCAGCAAAATTCTGTGACTGGCAGGTCTCCAAACACACTGCAATACATCATTGAGAATGTAGGGAGTTTTTGGATCCCCACAAGTTATTTGTATCAAAATCCAGAAAAAAAAACCAAACCCAGAGGGGTACAAGCCACCTCACAACCCAGTCATAAACAGGAACTTTGATCCTAAATATGGCCACATATATAGAATTACCTGTGGCAATAATCACTGCTTCTAGGTTGCAACCTCAGACAGACTCTGGAAGAAAAATGAAAGGGGAAGAACAAGAGACAGAAGTATCAAGTTTTCAGCATGATTCCCTGCTTTAAAGGCCAAATACCATTACTGGGCACAGAAGGAAGGGAGGTTGCATTAACTCTGTGCTTGGAAATTTCTGTGCTTGGAAATTCTGCTGGAGCATCTCTGGTGTGGTACCCAGACAAAGAACAACCCTGGAGACTTAGAGTTTGAGTAGAAGTCACAGGAATGATGTGAGGATTAAAAAATTTACTTCTTTGTGAGGTACTTGAGCACTCAGTAAAATAACTTTTGTCAAAGAAACAAAGACATGACTGTACCATATTCCTTAGGTACTTATTTAAGGACAAAATTTCATTACAGACAGCTTTTCAGTCCTGATAAAAATGAAGCTTCCATTTCTATGATCTTAGGTAGAAAGAAATGCAATTAGATAAAAATCAAAAAATAACTTAGAATAACTTATTCTTAGTGGATCCTTTCCTCTCTGGCCCATCCCCTAGACCAATGAACCTTTACTCTGCTCAGTTGTGCTGGGAGGTGAACAAGTTCTCTCCTAAAACTAGTTTAAAGCTGGTTGGGTGCTTTACTCTCTAGTGACATGGGAGAAGAGAATTTTAAAGCCCACAGGCAGAGAGAGAATGTGCTTTTCATTCTTCTGTACCTCAGGTAATGCTCTAACCACCCATCTACAGGGCAGAAGCCATCATGGTGATGAAACCACTTTTTTGATGAGAAAGGAAAGAATGTTGCTACATTTGATGTGGAGCACAGCTCTCCGAGAACACCCCCACCAGCCATGTTCTAAAAGTATTTGCAGGCAATTTAGACAGAGAAAGCAGAAATATTTAGTTTGTGGTCCTTGAAAATGCACTGAACAGACCCCAACCTCTCCCCTGTCTTATTGATCCACTTTTGATTACTTCCTCAAGGAAGACTTCAGGCTCCTGAAACTGTGCAGTTCAGTAAGGAAATCATTTGCAGAATTGAGACAACGTTGGACTAAGGATCTGAAAAATACTTTTTGGGACATCAGGAATTCAACTCCAAAATCAACTTGGACTTCACTGCTTTCTAGGTCTTCTTCAGAATCCCTTATTTTCCATCATGGGTGCAATTTTTACCTTGCAATCAATTAAGAAATGCACTTGGAAGAAAAAAACTTAATAGAATAAACCCATGTGTCTTTTCATATAGATATTAACATTGTCCTCTCTGATCATCATGGTTTTCAAAAAAAGGGAACATATAATTTTGCATAACTACATGAATATACTCATGTCCTTACTTACCTTACGGGACGTAGGTAAGTTTCCGTAAATCTGAAAATGAAAATGTTAAATCTGTATTTTCACTTTTCTCTTTTAAAAAAGTTAAACTTCACAAACAGAACTTATATATAGTTCTTCCTACATCAGTGCAAGTTTAGACAGAGCAGACAATCCAGTAGCACTCAGCAGGGGTCCTGAAAATCCTGAATATCATATAGACCAGAATTTCCTACCTGAGCTTCACAATTCTTTGCTTTTACATTTTAGGTAGACCTTTAGCTTTATTTAAATAGTTTTATTTTTTTTAATTGCATCTCTAAAATATTGAAGTTTAATATATACAGCATCATTATCTTACATTGTGAAAAGCACAAAAGCATATGAAAGTAATAGCTTTCTTGACACACAAGAGGATTAATGAGTATGAATTGAATTTTTCGTGGTCTATGAACTCACATTTCATGAAGACACCAAATTTATAGGTGGAAAAAATCCTCATCCAGTTAGAAGTTCATAGAGGCTTAACATAGAAACATGAGAGATGTGAGCTCTTAGAATCTCCTCTGCAAATTAAATTTCCAGATGGAGCTCATTTGAGACTATACTTGCAGGAGTGATTATTTTTTAGATAATGCTACAATTTTATTTAGTACATAAGAGCTTGGTATTTTCTCTCTTGCTTCAGAAAGCTATTAAAGCATATTAAAGCATTTAAAATCTATTATCATTGGCACTCTTCAGTAAATCCCTTGTATTTGTAGAAAAAGCAACAGTACATAGCACCATTATCACACAGCCTTTTGGGGTACCTGCATGGTCCTGATGCCACCATCTAAAAGGCACAGTGGCACACAAAGACTTCTTAAAACATGACCATCCAGACTGCTTCTCACTTTTAGAAGCAGATTTTTGAATAGTTATTTCTGAATTTTTCTCCAGTACTTATGCAGAAAGTCAGCTGGATTCCAAGAGTCATGGTGCTCCACTGCTGTCTTTCAGCATGTCAGCAAGAGTAGGGTTTTATTTCGTCTACAAATCCTTAGCTAAGTACTCCGTAGTTGATTTTGATCAACTAAAATGGCAGCAAAGTTGAGGCAAACTAAACTACCCAAAGGCAATTTTTAAATTTTTCCATTTGGAAAACATTTGCAAATCTATATGGGTATAATTAAAACTCATATCCAGTACAACAGCAGAAAATTATGCCTAAAGAAGAGCAGGGGCTATAATTCTCTGTGAGGGTCCCTCTCACAGACAGGCTGCAAGGTCATCCTCAGCTAACCATGGGAGCAGTCAACATGTGATCTGTCTGGGAGTCTTAGTGGCAATAAAACAGGCTGCATCCTCCCACTCTTCTTTAGGGGTGTATTAATGCACACCTTGTTAATAAAAATCAGCATTCCCACATATTCACCCCACCTGTCCAGGAGACTTTGTTTGCCATGAAGCATGATTGGTCCTGGTCAGACCCACCCAGGCTGACTTCTTGTCCTGATCTGTCAGTCTGGATACACAATAACCACTTCATAATCACAAAACACTTGCTCACTTTCAGGGAAAAAAGGAATAGGAAAAGCTGGAAAGGGAGTGTTTACAAGGACGTGTACTGATGGGACAAAGGAAAATGGCCTTAAATGGAAAGAAGAAAGGTTTAGATGGCACACCAGGAGGAAATTCTTCACTGTGGGATTGGCAAGACACTGGCACAGGTTGCTCAGAGAAGCTGTGGTTGCCCCATCCCTGATAGTTGGATGTAGCTCTAAGCAAGCTAGTGGAAGGTGCCCTTCTTGTGGAAGGTGTCCCTTCCCAAGTCAGGACATTAGAACTAGATGATGTCTAAGGTCCCTTCCAACCCAAATCTTTCTATGAATCTGTGAAAGTATGCAAAACAGAAAATAAACAAATAAAAAAGGAAATCAACCTTGCAACATTTTCCTAGACCTTTACAAAGTACAAACTGTGCCAATCTTTGCTGTAAGAGAAAGTAGAAACCAAAATGTAGTCCCCAGCCTAGTCCTTGGCTGTGTGACAGACCACTCCTTAGCACAAGAGGGAATTTAGTGAGTCTTTCAAACAGCAGAACCACACACAGAGCCAGCCAACTAACCTGCAATTTAGTTATTCCCATAAGTTCTTGTCAGTGTGCACAAGTAGGGTTATCACCTATAATTGACTAGAGGACTTCAATTATGCTGGTAAATTTAGCAATAATTACACATCTTTGCCACCATTCAGGAATTACCTCTCAGGGCATGGAATCTGTTTACACTCACTTCCAACACATTCAGCCTTGACGTGTTTGCTCAGCTCCATGGGTTCAACCAACCATAACGATCCCATTCCTTACATGAAGGGCTGTGCTCCAGGAAACAGCATCTTGAACCACATCGTGGTTTCTCAAAGAAACCAGTGTAACTAAAGGACAATTTTTTTGGCACAGAAAGAAAAGCACCTTTCTCCTCCTGACACAGCAGAACTTGCGAAAAAATTTCCACTGGCATAGGAAATGGGTTTTGTGGTGGATAGAGTGGATACTCAAAGAAATCCAGGGTCATCTTAAATATGCTCCTTTCTTCATTACGCTCATTATTTCTCAACCTCATCCTTCCTGTTTGTTCCTTCAAAAGAATGTTTTTGAGCCCAAGAGTTCATATCATTTCCTTCTGGGAGAGCAGTGAGGAAAATGAGCCACTCTTTTCAGGTATCAGAAGGCATCACTTCAGGAAAGCTCCCATCTACCACAGTGGCAAAACAAGGGCTTTAGAAAAATAAAGCAGATTGTGCCATGTAATTCACCATTTTTCCCCCAGGCAAATGTAGAATGATTTACAGTACCATTCCATTACTGCTCTTAATTTTCCCCTTCTTAGGGGCAAACAAGTGTTCTGGGAGGAATGTTGTCCTGTTGTACCCTCCTTACCTGGCAGATAGCTTTGCTCTTCCCTTGAACACATCCCCAAAGGTAAGGGAAAGCAATACCAAGGCACCTGGCACAGGAAGGTGAACCAAGAATGTGATGCATCCTGCAAAGGGTAGTCTGAAATAGGGTCAGTTCATGAAGAAAGACAGTGCTTCCTCGTGACACACAGGCGGGTGCAAGCAGAACTCCAGGTAAAAACTTTCCACATCACCGTATCAAACTAAGGCTGCCCTTACCCACTGTTATCCTCCCCCTCCAGTTTTTTTCTTGTTAAAAGATCAGATTAAATTAGTAAAATCAAGGCAAATTCCTGACATTGGGCCTATAAAATGATACATATATAAAACTTTTTAATACAAAATCTTTGCAGAATAAAACCTTATAAAGTCTGTATGGCAAACAAAACAAAGTATTGCTGCTGACACAATATTAAAGAAAAATTAACAATATAACTAAGATAAGCCAAGAACACATGTAATACTGGAAATTGCTTCTGATAGCTGCAGCACCTCTGGAAATCAACTCCTTCTTTAAAACTTTCTTTCTCCACATCAAACACTTGTCAGGAGTGCTGTGGCTGCTCTCTTAGGAAACAACCACCTCTGCAAGACCTAATTTCTGTCTGAAGGGTAATTAGTTTAATGCAGGAAATAGTCTAGAGGAGTTGGGGATTTCTTCTTCAAATAAATGAGTTAGAGGCTTGAGTTTGGTAAGTATTGCCTGAGAAATTATGGCTGTTGGATGTGATACTTTGAACAACAGAGCATCACTGCACAAAAGGAGAAACAATAGCACTCCACAAGTTCTACCTGAGTTGGCAATTTGTTAAGTTTTTTATTAAACACTTAAAAACACTGGAATAGCCTCATTTGGGGGTGGAATTGCTTCCTGCTTACTTTTGTTACACTCTATTTTGTTCAGCACAAACCTAATGTGAACCAGAACGCAGCCGCGGTTGGGATTTGTGAATGAGCTGCAGAGATTGACATCTTGCTGAAACACAGATGCTGCAGAGAGAGGATTTTCCATCATGGCATATCAAACCACATTATTTTAATTTGCCTTCAACAATAGCAGTATGCAGGAGAGTAAAGAGAATTTGTATTTGTTGTATATTGATTTGCACAGTCAAGATTATCACAAAGATTTAAGATTGTAAGACACTGATCTCAGAAGATCATAACCTTAAAACCAGAGCATGTTTGGGCACCACAAACCTAATTACCCCAAATCATGTAACTTATGGAAACAGTTATGTAGAAGATTATTTTCAAGCTTGCAATTTAGGTTTCAATCAGGATTTGATTTGCATTCCTTCTTTAATTTATGGAGTTTGCATTTCTTCCTTATCTTACCCTGATACATTTTCTCTCCAGCCCACGGTTGATTTTCAAGAGCTGTAAACTAAAAGCCACCATGGAAACAAATCCTGTTGATACAGGAATAAAAGTTAACTCACTTTTCATCAGGAGGGTAACAGGAGAGGCAACTGGATGCACACAGGGTCTAACAACTAGAAAGGTCACTTTATTGGATGCCTTACAAAAAAAGAGACAACTTTAAGGGGGTATTATATAGGCTTAATGAAAATATTTTGTAAACAAACCCATATTTCTGATTGTTTCAGTAGCCTGTGTAGTGTTTACTTGGACAGTTTCCCAGGGATTTCCTGCTTTTTTAAGGAGACTGCATCCTGAAGCACAGCATTTACATAAGTTACCTACACGATAAATGAGATAAGTAAAACACATGGAGGAAGCCTCTGATACCATAGGCATTATTCAGGAGAAAACCCCAAGTTTAATATGGAAAGATTAACAACAAACTTTTTCCTCCTTTTGATATAAAGACTATTTTTAACCCATCAGGAAAAGCTGTTTGAACATACCATAGAAAAGTTAAATCTTAGCAAGAAAATACAGAAAAAATAGATATATTTACCATATACTAAGCACTACATAGTTTTAGAAACTTGGACTAAATGCAGTCCATAGTTAAAAGCATCACCTGGCAACAATGGCTGTTGGCAAAACTCCTAACCAAAGTTTTGGCTGCTGACAGAAAACTACAGATGACTTCAGACTATTTTACAATTTTTAAACCAATTTTGAATTCTGTTCTCACTTTTTAGACCATTAGAAATACCACAAAAGATCAGTGCTTAGAGGTGAACAGACTATCTTTTGGTAAAGCCATTTTTATTTTTAACCATTTCAGCCAAACACAGCTTAAATTCTTGTTATAAGGAAGAGCAATGCAAGTTGTTTTTTTTTTTTTTAAAGGGTTAAGACTCAATAAATAAAAACCCCTTAAACCTATTACTGCATTTGGTACAGGGCTGGTGAAAGCATAACTGCATGTGCTGTATACTAACAACTCTCTACTTCCCATTTTGAATCACTTAATTAAAAATATCATTATTGTTCAGTGGAACTGCAATAATCAAAAAACAATTACAAAGGTTTTTTAGTAGAATAGAACAGAACACATTGCTTAAAACCTAAATAACAGAGGGGCTACTCACCATACTGATCTACACCAAGTCAGAAATGCAACTGAAAGCAATTTGGATGTAATTTCTATTATTATTTTGTTATCCTACATGATATTCTTCATTCCTCATACAAGAAGTTGAACTAATTCTAACACAATTACAGCTCTGGTTAAAAGGATGCTGGTTCCCAACAAGGCATCTGTGGAAGGATGGTTTTAATTGATACCATCCAAATCTTCTATGAGTTTTGTGTATTGCAACAATCAACAAACAGAAGAAAGTTACCACTGGACAATCCACAACATTTTAGTGCTCTCCAAAGCCAGCAAACTGAAGAGGCAACCCATTTTAGAAATGGAAGTACTATGGCGTTTCCATATGTGTTAAGAGTTTTTAAATTCAGCTCTATTTTACACAGAGGAAGGTTTAAGTTGCCTAAGCACAAGCTCCTCATGCTGTTTAGACAGGGTGCCTGAATTTTCTGTCTAGCACTGGCAGGTCCAACATAACACCTACAGAAAGGAGACCTGTAATTTCTGGAGAGGCAAGATTATCCTGTCACCTACAACAGTGTTAGCTCAATGTTAGCTAGAATCTGAATTCCAGCAGTCTATTCTCCATGTATTAAGCTAGCTGTTTGTATTTTTAATTTTTCTGCTAAATAATAAATCAAGAAAATCCCTTCAAGACAAGAGAAATTTTCTGCCACACACCCTAGGCGCTGCAATAAGCAGCAGTACTCAGGAGTCACAGGATATGCTTCATGAATATACCTTTATGTTCTCCCATAATAACAACCATTATGAAAAAGACTTATTAATTAATGTGCTATCTTGAAACAGCATTTAACATATTACTGCTGCAAAGATATTATGACAATTCTTGCCAGTCTTGGCTGACATTCAGCAGATTGCTACATCTCTTTACCTCAGTTTTTCCATCTGTGGATCTGGACTCATTTTTCAGAAATCAAGAGATACAGACAAAAATCACTGCAAGCAGCACAGTGAGTTTTAGACAAATTTTAATGAGAATGATAAAGACCCTGCTCATCATTGACTAAATGCATTAGTTACTGCAACAAGTAGCAACTCTGAGAAGTAGCAACTTTTTGCTTTTAAACAATGCATAGAAAAAGCATAATTAGAGAACTCCTTACACAAGACAGGTTTTGATCCCCCTTGCCTCTTGTATAACTTCATTTTGTCAGCAGGCAAGGGGTGGTGTAATTGCAGTGATAAAGGGTTTATCAAAGTGTCCCTTGCTGTTACACTTTTCCCTAGCTACAGAGGTGCAAGGCAGCAGGCTCCACACTTCTTAGCAAAGTTCATCCTTTGAATCTTCCACCCATTTTTCCTCTTTCTTACATGTACCTAATCTACTTGAGATGCAGCTATTTTGCTAACTGGCTGAAGCAGGAGCCCAGCTTACTGCATTATATGGATATTCACATATGGTAGTGACCACAGGCCAATTACCCCTTCAAATAGACCAGGCACGTTTATTTGTGTGTGTGATTCCATAAACATGAGAAGACTGAAGTACAAGTCTGTGTTGCCAGCAGCAATTTTGTCTGCTTTCACAGTAGCAAAACAGAACCATACTTAAAGCTAAGAGACCAGCAAACTCCTCTTGCCTTTGGAGCTTGCTAAAAGGGGGCCCCAGCTCAGCAGTTTGGACACTGAGTGGCAAACACCATCTGTATCCTTTTCCCTTCCATAAAAGGAACCTTTATAGGAGTGTAAAGGAAAACAAAGAAAGATTACTACTAGTAGTTATAAATGAATAGTTAATCATCCAATAAGAATGTGAGTTCTCTCAAAGACATTGTGCTAAAGCAAATTAGTAAAAAAATACAAAGCTATTGAACAAGGGTGCTCCAGTAAGCAAGTGATAAACCCAAGAAACCAAACAAAAATATCTCCCTAAGCCAACTTTATAGGTGTTGTTAAAATATAACTAGTTAAAAAAAAAAAAAAAGGTTAAAACTAGAATTTGTATTTTTCTTTCATTTTACTCAGGCACCTCTTGAATTTCCCATTCCTTCCTTTTGGTCAGAAAAGCTGAAGCACAGCAAGAATGCCTAGATGGGAATTGCTTAGACAATTTTAAAGCCAGTAAATTGCAACAAATTTTGCCAGAGGCATTGATGAAAGCCTATTTTTTGTTTCTGTTTTCAGTTCGCAAGCCCTAGAAATCAGCACTGAGAAGAAAAATAAACACAGTTTTGACATGTACAGTAGCAAGAATTAGCTTTGTACCCAGACAAGGAACAAGCCCTTTAAAGCAGAAGTTACTGGATTAGCAATCCGAGCAGCTCACGCTGCATGTTTATTCAAGCTGCAGCAAGAAGTCAGGCAGTGAAGCAAGGGCCCTTCATTGTGAGTTTGCTTTCCACACAAACAGCTCCAACAGCTTTAAGTTCTTTTTAGTTTAGGAGTTTGTTTGTTTCTAAAGAGAAAAAAAAAAAAGATGGGGAGAATGTAATTGACCCAGTTGGAAGCAGCAGGCTGGCGTAGGAAGGGGCATCCGCGAGCCGTGAGCACCACCACGAGGCGGGCAGGGCTGAGCGCAGGGCGAGCGACCCTCGGCAGCGACACCGCGGCCGGGCACGGAGCGCACAGCCCAGCAGCCCTCCCGGGCAGCTACGCTTAGAGATGCAGACAAAAATTAGGGAATTTGATTTCTACGAGAGAATTTTTTTTTTTCCAATCACTTGGAGCATTCCCATGAGATGTACAACATCACTTAATGCTGAAAATATTTTTCTTGGCTATCTGTTGACTTCTAACATCCAGTACAAAAACATCTTCATGGCTTTGACTGTGTGAAAATAAGGCAGTGCTTGGTTCAAGAGAGGCAGTTAAAGCTTTTAACTGGAATCATACCAGTCGATCTAGATATGGCTTATCACTTCCTGTAACCAGGTGTAAAGGCACATTCATTCCCCCAAAAAAATTACAAGAGGCAGGGAACATCATATCAAAATTGTCTGAACTTAATTCAGTATAATTTCATTCAACTTTTATTTTATTTTGGGTTCTAATTTTTTTTTTTAAATAGCCATACTTGCTTTCTGGAAAACAATGTCAAGTAAGTCCATCTTAGTGGTTTAAGACAGCAGTAACCAGAAGTAATATAAAAACCCCAGGCCAGATCCCTCCAAACAATTGCAAGCTTATATACCATCTGATCTAAATACTTTTCCTAGAGATTACTGATTACTGCAGTGGGGATTTTCTGCCATTTAGCACAAGATACAGTTAAGTTCTTGACATCTCACACAACCTTTGAAGTCGCTCAACCAGAAACTACCCCGTACTTCTCCCATGCTACTGCATTTGAAGGTATATCAGCAAAATCCTTCTGAAAGCAAGTATATATCAGGCCACTGTAATACTTTCAGCTCCAGCACCAATAGAAATTTAGGTAAGAATTAGCATGCCTAAATTATATGCTTAAAGTAATTTTCATTTTTAGCATCATTTTTTTAGCCCTAATTAATCATTATTTATAATTTGGATACCCAACAGCAAATCTTCAAAGATATCAGCACTTGGGGAACATGTAGTAAATTTAGAATGTCACATTGCAACAAAAAGATCAATGATCCCAAAACTGATTCCATTTATCCACAATTTCCCTGTGATTTAAAAATATTTCCCAAGATATATGTATAAACTAGCTGAAACTGATTTTAATCTCAGCTTCAACTGGGAAACATGAATGATCTAATTCCTTCTGCACCTAAATGATTTTAGGCATTGCAATAAATTAATTTTGATTGATTTAGGATTGACAAATTTCATTACTTTATTCTGACAAGACCAACGCAAACACAATAGAACTTTTCTTCCCAAGTTCTAATGAAAAGCATCCCATATAACCTTCCTTCTCCTTGGGATCAAGTAATATCACTAATTGCAATACTTTGTTTAAATTAATGAGAAATCTATGTTTGTTATTACAATCCCTGGATCTCTCAGTCTGCCCTCTCTGGGTAACACTACAAAAAATGTTTTACTCAACCTGAGTTTAAATTGATTGTCACTGCTTTTTCAAAGGGATGGAACATTCTGTGAAAAGATGACTTCACAAAGAAGGCAAAAGCTAACTTGCATTTGTGAGTGTCTGGCATTCCCAATGACCTGAGATATTTGGATGACAATTTGCAGGCAAAGTCACTGAAATTTCTGATTATCATTAAATGAGTAACTAGAAAAAAAAAAAAGCTAAAAAGAAATTCCAAGCCAGACTGCAGTAACTTCAACTGAACAAATTCAACCTGTCTGAAAGCAGCATAAGA
Organism: Serinus canaria; assembly: GCF_022539315.1. Classification (NCBI taxonomy): domain Eukaryota; kingdom Metazoa; phylum Chordata; class Aves; order Passeriformes; family Fringillidae; genus Serinus; species Serinus canaria. The sequence continues at coordinate 100,880,770 of NC_066316.1, read as the reverse complement.
GGCATTAAATACTTCAGCCTGTATTGCTGCATGAAAAAGCTTTTCCTGCAGTTTTATGAAATGCTTTGATACTTGCATTGTATTCCCCTATGAACTCAAAAGTATTGTAGAAATCTTTGGAACAATATTGCTGCAATACTGTACAACCCATTTCAGAAATTTAAGAACCATTAACTGTGAAAAGTCTGGAACTACAGAATCAGATTGCAGTTATGAGCCTAGATGTAGGGGTTTAGGATAACTAAGAGCTTCAAATACCTACTTGAGATCTGGGGTTTTTTCTTATTTAGTATAAATATAAACAGCTGTCTGAATGAATATGAATCTATCTTTATGCAGCCCAGCATTAAAAATTTACAGTACACAAATAATTAAATAATTTTAAATATAAATAAATAGAAATACAAAACTCTCCTCCCAAATTTGCCTAACTACCCTTGTACTTTCAGTAATTTAACAAACCATGAAAAGAATGATTCTGTAAATTAATCCTTTACGGCAAAAAAACAAACAAACAAACAAAACCATTTCATCTTTGACTTGTTTTATTTTATCAGGAGAACAGCTTACTCAAAGTTAACAGTGCTGAACACTCTGTTCCTCATGCAAGAAGTATATTTAACTTTAATAGCTTTCTAACTACCTCTACTCAGAGACAGTGTGGGATTTTTGTATTTGCAGGGCAGAGTATTTATTAACTCAAGCCTTCTCTCCAGTGTGGCACAATCAGAATGTTCTGAACAGCTGGTTAGGAAGATAGCCAAGATGCAAGAAAGATGTCTGAGCCTCCTTTTCAAGGGCAGCCAACTCTTGTACTGTAGGTGCCAGAATATCCACATGGCCTTTATACAGTCCACCTGCCAAAAGAGACACAATCTAAATTATGTGTTCAAAGCCAGTTTTCAGCAGAACTAACAATGCCCAACCACAGTCATTCAGAGAGTTAATCACTTTATTTAAAAAAAAGGCACAAAAAACCAGAACAGGTATACACATACTCATGCAACCCAGAGGCTCCATGTAACAAATGCAGAAGACAGCAAAGAGCTAGCAGCTTTTTATCATTATTTATTTCTAATGTATTGTTTCTTTATTTATAGTCTATAATTCTGTAGTGACACAGACAACCAGGAAACTGAGCACTGCATAGCAAGGGAACTTGAGAGTAGCTCATTCTTACCTCCCAGAGCTCTCTTCTGCCCATATGTAACTTTCCCATCAAAATCATCCACTGGTACTTTTATGTCTGGTTCAACTTGGGCAATAGTGCAGTTTAAGTGTTCTTCAATCTCCCCCAGCAACTAAGAGAAAAAAACCCCAAGAAGTCTTTAAGTACTGTTATGGTCCAAGACTAGTCAAACTAGCATTCTGAACAGTCACATTTGAGTAGTTTGAACAGCAAATGGTACAGAAAACAATTTGGTGACAGATACAGAAGACTAAAACATTTTTATTAGCTCAGACTACATAAATTCATTTCCATTTTCAGTATGGTTTTACACTACCTAGAAGTCTTCATTTCATACACTACCCTACTTGTATGAAAGCAGCTACTTTATAACAGAGCTCATAGCCCAAGCTTATTTTACCATGGATGAGGTGTATTTGCCCTTCTTTATCAGGGAAAGAAGCAAAATGTTGCTTTTCAACATGCATTCATACCTGGTATACAAATCCCAATGAAAACCTACTTAAGTGACAAACTATTTCCAGGTTAGAGTTTTAAGTGACAGTTTTGCAACAAACCATCTAAACACAAGTGTATAATTAACATCCTTTAAATCTTCACAGACTTTGATTAGGAAGACTCCAACAACATTGGCCGGGAAAATTAAAAGAAGTTTTTATAATTAAACAACTTAGTGAATATGTAACTTGAAAAATCTTTTAATTTCTTCTTTAAATGGAATCAAAGGTTATAAACACCCTAAGACTAGATTTTTACTTCAACTACACAGGTGATACAAGAACTTCATGCCTGATTCTTTTAGAGGAACTGGGGAACATTTAAAGCAAAATGCTTACCTGCATCTCATTGTACCATATGGTACAACCTCCTTCTTCCTTCAGCCTAGTGTTATAACACCCTTTTCCACGACTACTGCATACATGATACCAAACCTAGAAATAATGCAAAACAACCTCTAAACTTTGTGAAATAGTTTAGTACATTCATTTTGACTAATTATAGCACGAAAAATAATTCAGGAATCTGTTTATGTTCTCCTTCAATTAAGTAGGGACAAAAAAGCAGTTTTTCAATGCAGGATAAGAAGGTCAGATAGCAGCTGGGGACAGAACCTCAGGAAATAATGTCTGTACATCTTTGCTTTGGAGTATAATTACCTTTTCTTTTTCTTTTGCCACAAGGGAGATTGCCAAACCCATCCTGAAATATTAGGAGACAAGGGAGGGAGAAATGCATTTCAGTAACTATTGCCAACTTGTGAAACAAAACAACAAGTATCAAGAACACCTGGTGGCTGCTCTGAGCACACACATACCTCTCAGCTCTGCCGACTCTCCCGATCCGATGAACATAGTTCTGTTTTTCATCAGGGAGTGTCACGTTGATAACTGTGTAACACAGTTCACAGAGAACACAAGATTTTTATTTTTTTTTTAATGTATGAGCTAAGGTCAGAGATCACTTAAAATATTATTTTGATTGCTGCAATTCCTCTCCTTAGTCTATGTACACACTTTATTACAACAGTTACAGGTGTAACCTGCAATACCTGCAATAAAGGCTCTCGCTCTCAAACTGCTTTCTTCCTCATTACTTTTTGGCAAGAATGGAAAACCAAATTAACGATCTCCAAAAATGCAGAACATCATCAAGTATTTGAGAACTTATGGTGAACAACCAAATTAAATATTGCCTAGTGTCAGCCTTTCTCATCTGCACATCTTAAAATTATGCTATAGGTCATATATCTATTTTAACTACTGGACAGGACCACAAATATATTGAAGCTCCAGTGCAATTCAACAGATTAAGTTTAAAAAACTATGTCTTACCATATGGAACACCATGAATATCAATTCCTCTCGCAGCAACATCCGTGCAGATCAAGAAACGGACATCTCCTCTCTGCAAAAAGAGAGCTGTAATGAAGTGTTGTGCTACATACAGCAAAGCAAAATCCCAAGAAATGAAATCATAGTCCTTTGCACTTCACCTTGAAGTGTCTCTGTACATTCAAGAACACTTCAAATAAAGCATGAATATTTTGGTGAATTTACATCCTTGTTTCTTTCCCCAGCACCATAAGGCAAGCAAAAACCACAGACAGCTTAATCAAACTAAACTGTAAAATTTAAACTTTTTTTTAGGTGACCAAGTACTAAAGACCTTAAAAACCAGTGTAAGTACTATAGAGTTTAGAGTTAGGTTTTTATTTCAAAGTAAGCCCACTATCAATTCAAACTCACAAAGGTCATACTGATTACCAGTACAGACTTTCACCGACAGAAAATGTGCCCTACAATTTCAGGAAGAGGGACATGGAGCGTTTGAATACAATTTAATTTAAATAGAGAACTAGGAAGACAAATCAACATATGAATTCAGATATTGGAGGAAAAAGCCTTCAAGGATCTGCTGCATCACCTTAAATCTTTCCAGGTTTTGCTTTCTTTCTTGAGGTTTTCTATCACCATGCAGACAGACACATGAGAATTGATGTCCCTTCCTATCAGGGCCTGAAAGAATTTATATGCATTAATAACATCACATATAAGCTATGACACAGAACCATATAGAACTGGAAAAAAATTTCACAGGCATTGGGGTGGGAAAAAATACACAAGACAAGCAGTAAAACATAGTTTCTCCCTCCTCCCAAGAGGGCACCTGTGCAGGCATTTTTCCTTACTCCTTCCTGCTTTAAATTTCCTCATTTCTACAAATGCTCACATCTTCACCTTTCTCCTCACACATCCCTTTCACAGTTCCTGTGTTTCTTCCACATTTCTCCTATGTCTTTTTAGGTGTGAACATCTCTTCCCATGTTTCTTCCCCTTATCAACTCTCAATTTTACTAGCATGTTTCAGCAGAGGCACCATGTATCTTCTCACTCGTTCAAATTTTGGTGCATGATGGGTTTCCATCCATTTCAGAACTATCTGGAACAGGTACAAGACAGTTCATTGTTTTCTTTCACAAAGGGCACCCCTGCAGCTGCCTGCTACAAAACTCTGAATTTTATGCCCAATCAGTATGTCTAAAATCTAAAAACTGAAGCACGATTTTATTTGTGCTGTGTCTCAGTATTGGTGAACTCTATCATACAAATTTGGTGTGGAAAAAACATAGAAGTGAGAAAAGTGAGCTGAGTAAAGCTGACATGAAAACATTACCTCCACCCTGCTGGATGAAGTATTGCTCCATATTATCACAGTCTATTTTAGTCCTGCAGAAGATAATGGCTTGATCCATCTTGTGCTCTTTGATTGCTCGAACAGTGTATTCTCCTTTTAGAATTTTAATAGCTTCAGACCACATTTCTAAATAAAAATAAAGGAGTTATTTCACTCAAATTGTTTAAAAACATGGAGAACCTTTGAACTGCATATGTTTGGAAAGTTCTCTAGCCTTCAAGTTGACAGTTAAACTTTTACTATTAGAGCAAGTAAGTTAAACCTTCAGTATCTACCTCTCCCTTCTATGTTTCTGGGCTCCAAGGTAATACAACACAGGAAGAATAAAAGCACTCAGAAGTTTCAGGTTTCTTATAGACACCAACAAACACTTGTCTAAAAATCTGCAAAATAATATATTCAACTCTCTTTCCCAATTCCCAGTTACAGAAACACATTTCTCTTCAAGACTATGAAAATATAGAAATAAAATTTTGGAGGAACATGACTCAAGGCCAGTATCTACTACAATTCACCTTTAATTCAAGACATTTACAAAAATGTCATGATTTCTTAGTGCTTCTCTTTACCTGGAGTGTTAGCGCCAGGTCGTGTATTGTCTTTTGCATGTACTTCATCAGTCTAGGAAAAACACAAACAAAAAAGCCCCCCAAGTCAGTAGTCCACTCTTCACAGAGAAATACTTTACTCCATTAACTTGTAACTAGGAAGAAACAAAAGTTTAGAAGTAATCTTAACATTCTGTTCTCCCACCAGCCAAGTTTACCTACCCTTAGCTAAAGGAAAGTCTTGTGCTTAAGCACACAAAATTTATTCATAAAAAAGGGCAATAAAACTATTTATGTAGTCACTGGAAACACCTTTGAACAAAGTGAAGAGTTGAAAACACCCAAAAAAATCAGAATAAAAAGATTTTGTAAAATATGGATAAATCACATGAATAGTAATTCCTTCTCTTTTTCCCTATGCTAGGTTGAATCAGATATAAACTTAAAATCCAAAAGAAATAAACTCACACTAAGACTTAATGAAAAGGTACTAATACATGACAAACAGACGTTCCAAAGATAAAGAAAGATAAAGAAAACAACAGATTTGTAATTGCATCAGAGTTGCCAAGAACAAAATATGGTTCCAGGTTATTCAGAACTCAAATACTAAAGACCAACCAACACCTTCTCACGTGAATAGGTGTCAGGTGAATGTAGAATCTGGACTCTCAAATGCAATCTGATAAGAAATCCATTCCTGTAAAAACTGCTCATCTCACATGGGTTGGAGACAGAGCTACCTTACAGAATGATCCATCTTGGCAGGTTTATTCCCTCCTGCCAAGTCAGAAAAGAGATACTAAGTACAGTTAGGTCACGGACCATTAGCTGTGAAATGAGTGAAAAAGCACAATGCCATTGCTGTCTAGTGAAAATCAGACTGTTACTCTATTAAGCTCCTCCTCAGCCATGTTTGTAACACTGAGCTGTCCAGAAAAAGTCTTATGACACCACTGATATGATGCTGACTACCATGGAACAAACCACTTCAGATTAAGCTGTTTCAATAGCCAGCAAAGATCCTTCAATATTAGGGCCATGTTCTGAAGGTTAAATAAGTAAACATGGACAAATAACCTCAATTTTCACTTACTCTGATATGATTCTTGCCGAGCCTTTCCCAGAGTTTATCCGTTTTTGGATTTACAGGCACAACTACATGGTGTACAGTTTCAGGGACAGAATCTTCTCCTTTCAAATCAACCCAGGTAGGAAAATGCATGATTTTTTCAGATAGTTTTTTCACATCAAAAGAATGCAGTGTTGCAGAGCACACAATCACCTGAAAATAAGAGAAGATCCACTGAAGATAAGATCCTCCCAGTCCAAAAAGGTGGGAGTAGAACTGGATGAAGGTTATGTAGTTGAAAAGCATAATGCAGCAAAACAGAAAGTGTTTGAATCTCCTCATAACAGGAAACACTCAGTTGGCAAGAATCAGGACACTAAATAAGTCACTCAACTATTTTGTTACAGCAACCCAAAAAATTAGTAAGAAGAATGCAAAACTATTGAAAGCTGATGAATCAAGATTATTAGTATTTTAGAAATCATAGAGTATGTGTCCAGTCATGTTTGCTAGATATATATATAAATAATTCAAAATAAATTTAAAAACTGCTGAACACTAGGCTTCAACATCTAGAATGCTAAAAATATTTTCACAGGCAATTACTGAACTCACTGAACACATGTTAGTTTTGGACAAGAGCTTTTAGGAACTCCAAAGAAGCATGCTCTATGCCAAATAACAGTCAACAACTGAAAGCAGACCACACCACACACCCCCAAAAACATTTAAGCAAACAAAACAAACCAACAAAAAAAAACCCCAAACCACAGATATTTTATACCTGAAGTCTCTTTCCATCTGAGGTTATCTGAGGAATTTGACTATGGATCCTGTTTATGAAATCTGAATAACCTTGGAGGAGAAGGCCATCCTGTGTGGGGATGAAACAAAAGAGATGAAGCTGCAAATCTTCTCTCTCATTTCTCAGTCTTTATACTTGAGTTAGCTAAGCAATACATTCCTAGTCTCAGAAGTTCTTGCTTTTAATTAGCTGGACAGGTCAATGCATGGCAGGGATATTATTACTAAGGAGAAAAAAAACCCAGTAAAAATATGGAGCACTTTATAGTTGCTGACAAGCTCAGCAGCTACTCCTAGCTAACACCCCAAGGCATTTGATCTTTGTGAATATTCACATGTACTACAACAGATAAGAGAGATGCCCTTCTTTCACAGAATATTGAGTACAACATCCACTGGCTTCAAGACCTGCTGGGTTAACTAAAACTTATATTTTGTCTTTGTCCTTCAAGCTCCCTGCAGTAGCAGGGACAGACTTCAGTACCTTGTAAATATAATTTGAAATACATTTTCCTATCAGAAAAATTCTAAACAGATTTAACAGAGAGGCTAGGAGGGTGGGGAAAAAAAAGAAGTAGGTTACTTTGGTTGTGAACAATTACAGGATTAAGGGGGAACAGTCTATAGGTATCTAACTGTTCCACTGAATTATCAAATTCACTTTATCAAAAGTGAATTTCATACTTCAGTGGAAGTATCAAATTCAGTATCCACTGAATTTGATACTTCCACTGAAGTATCAAATTCACTTTTTTGAATTATCAACATAATTCAAAAAAGTGAATTATGTTTCACTTTTTTGCAAATAGCATATTGCATTTAAGAACAGAATTTGAATAACTCTTATTTCTCTACATACAGCTTCATCCAGAACCAGGAATCTAACTTGAGATAAATTAATCTTCCCTGTTGAGACCAGGTCATCCAGCCTTCCAGGAGTTCCAACAACAATATCCACCTGTGAAGTACATAAAGAGTATGAATTGGTCCTGTAACTAACCAGAGACATGAAAAGTTTTATATAAGCTAAACATTATGAAACAATTATCAGCATAATGCTTTATCTTCTATTAATTATAACTTCATAAAATCCTAGAGTAATTTGAGTCTGAGGGATCTCTTTAGATTATCTGGTCTCCACTCCCGACCTTCACACGCAAATCAAGATCAATTTCTAAGTTACTTTAGGTAGCTGCCTAATACAATTTTCAGTACCCTTCTGGAAAGGGATCCTACAACCTCCTCTCTGGGCAACCTGCATTTTGGTTCTACAGTCATTTCATTAGCAGACTCTACTGTAGGGAGGAAGCCTTCCCTTATTTGGGAAGTGCCATGCCCCTTTTTTCCTTCCCTGAACCCCAAGCCGTGTAATCTTGTTATGAAAAGCCAACAAACAGATTTGTTTTTCAACTTTTTTTTCAAATTTTTCTCATGGTGGAAGGATACAAATTCTATCAACCATAGAAATAACTTCAATTTTTGCCAGACAGAAAGGTACACAATGAAGAACTTAGCATTCACATGGAAGTCGCATAATCTTCCAGTTCAAGTAGGCTTAACACAAAATTTTTATTTTGGCAGCTAAAACCACTAGAAAATTTATCAATAGTGATGTGCTTTCACTTCCAAAAGTGAGTCTTAAATAAAAAACATGGCCTGTGCCTCTGTTCTCCCTACAGTGTGACTGAATAGATTGTACATTCCATGATGCTGAAACCAGATCACTTCCTTCTATATAGGACTGGTTTATAGTGTAGGTTCATCTTGATAACTGCAGACTATTCTTTTTCACAAAAACAGAAGTTAGCAGGAAAACTGTCTTGTTGGTTAAGGACAAATGGCAAACAATTACACCTTTATTTTAAGATCTTCAGGAGCACTCAGGCTCCAACAGAACTTGACTAAGTAGCAGAGGTACTTGTATTGACATGGAAATAAAGGAACAACTGCTAGACTGGTGCAACATGAGCTTCCGACCAATTGTACATTTTCTTTTTAACACGTTTACTAATCTAATTACATTAATTGCCACCATTAATATCCTCTAACAACATCATAAATTACTTGGAACCCAAACTAATAAATCATATGAAAAAAATAAAACTTACACCTTGTTCCAGTACAGAGAGCTGATCTCTTGCAGCAACTCCACCAATAATAAGCAGTTCCCTAAAATTACATCAATATATTCAACATTTACCCATTTATTATATTCAGAATGTCTACTTAGAATCAGTCTTCAGACACGTTTTTCTTGATAGCTGACAATTAACAGCTCTGAACAGTAATTTCAAGAACAAAATAATAGAAAAAATTCATTTTGAAACTCATACTTTCACACGTAGTGTACTTCAATTGGAAATTTTGTTACCAAATTGTATTTGAATGTGATTACTTTATCACTGTTGTATTAGGCAAATGAGCACCTTAACAAATTTAATCTTACAAAAAATGTTTCTTAAAAATCTCAAAATAATGTAACTTAGTTCAATAAATTTTCCTGTGTCAGAAAGTCAGAAATGCAAACAGTAAACTAAATTAATCTTTCATTGTAACTTGCCCATTCCTACTGCTTAGTCCCAGCAATTCTAGCAAATGAACTCTTACAAACAGACTGCAGTTTAGAACTGGGAAATGTTTAAGTTTTAGAAGCACAGTCAAAGCAGAGACAGCATAAACCCAAAGCAACTTATGGATGATTCATTTTTCAGAATTGCACCTCTATGATAATTTGTCCTGTAAGCACATTAATTAAAAAGAGCAGACCCTGTCTATAACTATTTGATGGAGATGAAAAATAAAGAAAATGAGGGGGTAGAGAGAGATGGAGCATAGGAAAATGTTTAGGAAACAAAGGCAGTAAGCAGATAATGTTTTTAGTCAAGAGAAGCATGTGAAGTATCAGACTAGTTATCAGTGATAATTGAAAAAAAAACCCTACCCACCAAATTTGTTGTACGAGAAAAAGGCAGTCCAGGGATAAAACATACCAAAAACCTCTAAGTGGTCTAACTGTAGTTGCACAACCAGAAGTTTGGTTGGTAGCAGGTTATTACTGATATTAATATTATCAGCAGCACTGCAAATTACAGTTCACTTAGTTACAAAGTGGAACCTACCCCCCATCTCCCCATGAAGTTACAACCATGGAAAACAGCATAAATGTAACTAACAAATTCACTAATACCTTAATTTGGGATTATCAACATATTTTTTGAACTGCTTCACATTGTTCAAAGTTTGTTCTGCCAGCTCTCTTGATGGTTCTACAATCAATGCTTTTGGAGCATTTGGAAGGTTCTGTGCTTGAACCACTTGTGCATTTCCTAAGAGGCAAAAAAATCACCATTAAGACAAACTACATTCCTATTCTGGAATTTTTTACTGGAAACAGATCTGGATCTTCCATTAGTAATTAAAATCTAGTAACTCTAAATGCTCCATTGAAAGGTGATGTAATTGCTCTCTCAATTATGAGTAACTTCAGAATAATGTTCAGAACTTACAAGTGGGTGTACTGGCCCATGCAGGATAACCTATTCTATTGTGGGGCATAAAGACTCACACATTTTTACAATAACACTGTTGAAAAACTTAGCTGGACTTCTTTTATCTGAGGTACTTCTAAATTCAAAATATTAAAGACTATTGGTGGTTTAACAGTAAGAAAATCTGGTATAGTTTCAAAAAAATCATCAGTATATGTTCATTATTGCAGTATTTAAGATCTTTCTGATCACAGTTAAAGGGATCCAAAGATACTCAGTAACACGACCTGAATATAGAAACAAGAGAAGTTTTTAAAAATCTAACCTACCTGAGTGTTGTGATTTTACAACACTACCCTCAGGAGCCTTGCAAAGGCCAACATAGCCATCTTTTGGTGGAAACTTGAAATCTTCTTCACCAAAATTGAATTTCAATTCGGCATTCTAGGTTTCAACAAAATTGTGTCATACACACAGATTCAAGAGACCACATAAAATGAGAAACAATTCAGTAATGAAAAAAACACATCAACAAGGAGATAGGCAAGGTATTTTCTTTTCCCATTTCATACATTCCTCTTCCCCAAGTTTGCTGGAACTTAACCCCAACAAAACTCACAGAAAAAAGCCAACAAAAAAAAACAAAGATTTTTTTTCTGAAATTGTACATTTCTCTAACCATTGAAAGTTTTTGCTAAAATCTCTACTGCTTGAGAGATGGACTCAAGAAGACTAACTCAGAAAGACATAGTACTACCTTACAGTAATGTTAAGAGTTCAGAATGAATGAAACAGGCTATTTGACTTCCAAGCTATTTGCTTGTATCAGTCGAATGGCAGTATTCCACAGTTCAATACACACAACATAGCACTGTTAATAGGAATTAGTTATCTATGCTATTCTACTTACAAATTCAAGATTAAAATTTGAATTAAAACATTTAGCTTAACTGGTACTCAAAGCTAACACAAACATTATTACTTTAGTAGTGAATACTGGTAAACTGAAGAAAACTGATTTTACATGCACAACTGCAGGAACTGTAAGTAGCTAAGTAAATTTTATACTTGAGTAGCTCATTAACAAACCCAGAAAAATTATAATAATCTTGGACATCTGCAATATTGCTGTTACCTTCAGTACACAAGCTGCAAAAAGTGCTTGGTTCCTTATATGTGGTGGGATTTCAAAAGCAAGGCCAAGGTCCTTCCCTGCAAGTAGGGTTGGTTCAGTCAGACTCTGCAAGCGTGTGCATTCCTCCCCCTCCCTCCCCACCAGTGAAAGCATCCAAATAAGATTCCAAAGAAAGAGAATAAAACCTACCATTTTTAGAAAATTTTATTTGTCCTTTTTCTGTGTCTAGGTAACAGCCAATTGTATCATGCATAGTGAATTCCTGCAAAAAACAAAACAAAACAAAAAAAAGGTTTGTGAAGGTAAGACATTTTCAGGGCATTAAGATGACTTAGTGCTTATATTCTGTCAGCTTTTAGTTTTCTCACCTCTCCCTAACAAATGCTGAATTTTGAGAGAAGTCAAGCAGGTTCAATTTATTTCAGTCAGACCGTTGTAAATAGAACACATATTTTTATTTGATTTCAAGTCTTCAGTAAACTGCCCAATTGATCTCAGATATTTAAACATTTATTACTGCTTTAAATTTACTTCAAAAACCAAACACAATGACAATGATACACTTTGAGTCATTTAAGTCATTTACCTGGAAGTGTTCTGCATTATGGAAAAGCACATTAGTCACATATTTATTCGCCAATGTAAATCTAAGCTTAGAACACCAAACATGACATCAGAAAACTGTATTTTGACTATAATAAAAGACTAACTCTTGAAGATGACACTATATGCATGTTATGTATACTTAAGTGCTTTATTTTAGTATCTTGAGATCTGCTAATTTTAGAGGTATTCAATAACATTTAAATATTATTAAGTGCTTCTAATCAACAGCTCAGGAGACACTATTAAACAAGCTACAGTAGTCATAAAAGTTGCAGGTTTTATGACATTGAGTTATTATTAGCACAAAAAGACTTGTGTCTCTGCTTCAGTGCTCATTTATTTATGTTTAAACATCTCAATTCTACTGCTACACTATACAAAAACCATTATAGATATTCCCAGCAGATACTTCAGAAGTGTACATTAAGGTAATGGCAAACCCAACTCAATAGCCAGAAGTAGTGCACTCCAATTATGTCTTGGCAGCAATTAATAATGCATTTTGACAGATTACAGAGTTGTGAAATTACTTCATTTTAACTTCTAGTAAACAGAGTACGATGCCCCCACTTGCACGTTCCCAGTGTATACATATGGGTTGATTTATTCAAGCTAAAGATGAGGTAAGTCAAGACAAATCTCAAGAGATCAGTTAACTTTTAGACTGTAACACACAGCAAAATCTTAACTTCTAAATAAGAGTCAATATAATTGCAGCATAACTACTATCATGTCTCAAGCTTACAAATGCTTTTGTTTAATCTTTTAATAAGATTTTATGCAAAAATGCTTCAATGTTTCGTTGGCCTTTTGCCCAGTGAGCCTCCCTTAGCAGTGAGCACTATTTCAAAAGACAATTGACTGGAACAGCACAAAACTAACATGCAGAACTTTTAATAATATTTCTACCAAATGCAATTCAAGCTTACCTCACCATAGCTGTCAAATTGTTTGTTGTGAGATTTCTTACCAGTGCCACCAAATCCAAAGCCAAATTTATCAGTGCCTGAAGACAAGACAATAGGCTTTTATCTTTTGGTTGACAGGTTATGCTTTTTCCTTTTGGTATTAGCAACGAAAATTTCCAACACTATCACATTAACAAATAATACACAGTGCTAACTACAGATTTCTGACCTGGATATACACCAAACTAGTACTTTTGCAGCAATACATTTATCGATTTTACCAGTGTCCAGTCATCTTCTTTAAAAAAAAAAAAAAAAAAAAAGACAAGGCAGAAAACACTGCCACCACCAAAGACTTCCCCATTCAGGAAGTAAAATACTTATACAAAACATTTTCAACTCTCCAGTATTGGGATCCTTCCCAAGGACTCCATTCTCTGCAACACTAGAACAGCACTCCACCCATTACATGTCAATATAAAAACTACCTATAGATTCTTCCAAAGGAAACTCACCCAGATCTAGTGAAGCCTGCATAGTCGACCAACCGACTCTGCACAAGCCTTGATCATGACAGGAAACTTCATAGTAGTATTTCCCTTTAAAAGAAAAAGAAAGGATCTAATGCAATACCCAAATTCATTAAGGTGGTTCAGTCTTGCTACTTCCAACCTAACATCCCAGGCCTGCTAAAAGTGTCATGAAATCCCCTGCTCTGCGTTTGTGTGAAAAGGTTATGTGTATACCTATGTGTGGAATGAAGAAAGAGCAGGCAAAAGATACAAAGTACACACTGAGTGAAAGGCTCCAAAGGAGTGTCAAGAGAGAAGTGGTCCTACTCAATGCATAGGAACTGATAAACTCAGGACACAAGGCTCTGCTGAATCAGTACGAGACCACTAGCATGCCCCAGCATCAACAACTCCTTGGGCCACTTGAAGAACATCCAGCTGGCTGTTAGGCACACACAGACCCCATTACAGGATATTGTTTAGGGTCTTTCTGAACATGTCCCAGAACCACTGGAGTATCAGGATGACTCTGCTTCCGACTCAAGTGTTAGGGTTTGCCTCTCAACTACTGCTACAGCCAGAGAACCATGAAATTTTTGCACATCTGCATAAAGTCTGTGAAGAAACAAAGTACAGCGTGCATAGCCATTTCCTAAAAAAATGCATTCTGATGAATATTATTTATGATTCTGCCTCCTGCAACTCAGTCTCTTATTGATGCCTGAAGATTTTTAGCTTTCTATGTATACTTCATGTATTTGTAGCTTAGTAGACTGTTAAACTCCTAGGTATAACTTTGAGTAAACTTCTATAACTTTTTCAACTCTCCTTATCACAGTGAACAAACTCTTTGATACATTCTTAGAAGTTTTGTTTATTCTTGCTTGTTAGTTTACCAAGGACATTTTATTTTGTATCACATGTTGTAGACATAATAAAGGTAAGAGTCAGAGGACCAGGGGAAGAACTCCAATGGGGCAGAATCCGGGGGGAGGATTACCTAACCAACTGCTCCTCTAACTGGACAATACTGGTTGGATATTCTAACTGCCCAATCTTATAAAATTGTAGGACTCTAATTCAGGGTATGGTTTTCACCATATTGTGCACTGAAGGCTTTCAACTAAACATTTGCTTTTCTATTATAATTTTAAGGTTGTTTGGGAAGATCTTGTTCGACTTTCAGGCATCACTATCAGTTGCCTATCAGTTCTTCCCATGATTCCACCAGTAAATTTATATTCTCTGTTTAATAAAACACCGAATTATGATATTCTATTTATATTATCCCAAATTATGGAAAAAATACTTATCTAATGGCAGGTTCACTTTACTTTTAAAAGTGACAAAATCAACACAAGTTAACAGAGTTTTGAATTTAAGGAGTGTGACATATAAAATTTACAACACAAGCAGAACAAAACAGAGGTATTTGTCATTTCCGAGTCTTAAGCTACTAAATTTGGTCAGATGGATAGAAAATTTTTAATGCAACCACCTACATTAACAATGGCTGACAAGCAGGCATTACAGATGAAACTTTTCTGGAAGAGTATTCAAAACACATCACTTTATATGTACCTTTAGTCACTCCTCTGGTTGCTCTGCATCCATGCCATTCTTTTATCTCTCTGCTTTGACAACACAAACCATCCGATCCAATTGCTGAAAATTACAAGACAGTTTTAGTTAAAGAAATTGCCTAACTGCTTTTAAAAGAAAACTTCATGCATTCCTTCCTCTAGACTTTTTTACCAAGCAAAAGTCCTCAAGTGAACAGCAGGACAACTCACCAAAAGCTGATCCTCTGTCATAGGGGTTCATTTGCCATTTATTGAGCACTAAGTTTGAAAGACAATAACAGAAAAAGGCAATCAACAAAGCAAGCCTGAAAAACTCCAATTAGAAATTCAAATTGTTTCTACAGTGTTTGGCTTAATTTTCTGGGGTAATAGCTTTGTTTCAATGAAATTCGTATAAACTCAAATGAAGGCCTACAATCCAAAGGAGGGGCAAAAATGCTTAATGCAAAGGGATTCTATTCCATTAAGAACACCAATTAAGTTACTTAAAAATGCAACGGCAAACAATGAAGACTTTTATAAAATAAGGCAGTTTCACACAATCACAATCAAATTCAGATAGAAAATACCCTAAACTACATTAAGAACAACAAATTGAAATGCATTATCTGCCATTTCTGTTCCAAGCTTACATTAAAGTGTTTTTCAGGCTGTAAGTTAAAATGTCATTACTAAGGAGCTAAGATACATGCACACAGAATTTCTGACTTTGTTTTTCATATGCCCAACAACATGTTGTAACAAAATCTATACATGATTAAAAAAAACAGATATCATTTCAATTAGGTTTACTGAGTGTATTTGTGTATTCATACTACATTCTCTCAAGGAGGATTTAATTTTGACTTATTTTAAAGCTGATTTTACTGTCACCAATGTAGCAGTAGTTACAATGATGACAACTTCTATAACATCTTCGGAGCGTTGTTTGTGCAAATACTGTTCACTTATATAAATCCCAATCTTATCAGTACCACAGACTGGACATGGTTATTGGTTTTACAGTTCCAAGCCTAATTAAATGGATGCATAAATAAATAAATAAATAAAGACTCTCAAATACTGTGAGGATATTATCACGGTTACAAACCACTTTATATAGCTGAGTTCCAGCCCTATACATTTCCTGCTCAATTCAATGTTTACTAGAAGAAAGAAAATATCAATTATTCAATTCCAAACCTAGGCAGGGGCCAAAAGCAACACAACAGCTCTACTCAGCACAACAGAATTGAAAGATCTTATACTGTTATCCCAGCCACACAATAATATGTTTGAGCCTAGAAGAGCTTTCTGCTCAAGCTCACTTAAGAGGCCCAAACCAACTTCATGGTGTCATAGCTGGTCTCACCTAATCCTGCAACAGAAAGATATTTTTTAACTCCTTCTTTTGAGGTGGACACCACCACCACTTCACATCTTGCAAGGCATTAACCTAGTATGGCTTTCAGAAGAACACTGGAAAGCCAGGTGTGGATCAGCCAGCCTCAAGCTGAAAACAAGACTATTACTAAGAGTCTGCAGTCACAGGCACACCAGTTCTCCCCATGATTCCACCAGTAAACTTATATTTTCTGTTTAATAAAACACTGAATGATGATATTCTATTTACATTATTCCTATTTACAAATTATGGAAAAAATACTTACCTAATGGCAGGGTAACTTTACTTTTAAAAGGGACAAAATCAACACAAGTTAGCAGTTTTGAATTTAAGGAGGGTGATATATAAAAACTTACCTGCCCCTCCAGTTTTAATAGTGGCTTTTCCTTTCTTGCCTTCCATTTGGTCCTTCAGTGTTTCATAAACAATCTGGATAACTGGAATGCTGAAAGCCTAAAATGAAAAGTCACTTTCATTCCACAAGTTATACACTTATTTCCAGCCTTGTTTTTGGGTACAATACCCACAGCCAGAAATACTGAAATACATTCCTACATATATGTTGGTAAAGACTATCACCAATAATGCCTAACACATATAAACATTCTCTCTGCATATATGAGATCACTTATAGACTTTTACTTTCTGCTAATATAAATTTGATTACTTACACCAGTTTTTCCACTCCCAGTTTCAGCAGCCTATAGGAAGAAAAATACAAGAGTTTTACCAGGACTGTAAGGATAGCTCTAGAATTCTGTTCTGATAAACTAAGTTTATTTTTTGGAAGTATTATTTTGGCTTATGGAATGAAGAACACAGAGATCCATAAAAGACATGATGAACAAGGCATACTAATGTGATACTTTCAAGGTTATTGATACTGCAGTACTGGCTTGGGCAGTATCAGCCATGTTCCATACAGAGCTGTGTCAGGAATTTACAGCCGAAAGGAGAGGGGATGAGATCAGACAGCCCTTATTTATGGGGCAGTGCCTGTCAAGAAGTCAAAAAATAAGCCCAATACTCCCAGATTTCATCTGCAAGAACAGCTAGAAACACACTAGTAACTCAAAGAGTACTTTCTGTTGAAGCAGGACAGGAGAGCTAGTCTAACCATGGACCCGCCTGGAAAGAACAAAATTCACCACACAAGCAACAACTGAAAGACACAGGATTTCTAAGAATAGGGCTATCCTGCCTACATACCATAAGCACATCACCACCTCCTAAGATCAACGGGATGGATTCTGCTTGGATATCTGTAGGGAGCCTACAGGAAAAAACATATTAACACAAGAACATTACCACAATGTTCTACATTGGTAGAAAAATAAATTTTTACTTATATAGAAATTCACAGAAACCACGGTCATCTGCAAGATAAAGCAGGTAACTGCTATTCCTCCTGGCTTGCAGTGGATTCAGCTGCACCTTGGTAAGAGTGCTACATTTCACACCATTATGCTAAACTATAAAAAAAAGCCATATTAACTATATATTCCTTGTCTTCATATGAGAAGAACCACATACGTTAAGTTTGTCTGTACTGACAACTTTCTCAGTGACAATTCAAAACAAACCCTGAAGTAAAAACATGTTGGCCAAACAAGTGACCAAACACAAGAATAACAACTTTTTTAGAAGACTGACACATGCACTAAGTTTGAAAAAAAAGATCATAGACCACAGTCTGGAAAACACATACTACACTAGCATCAATTATGTGACAGTATTTAATCCAATAATTCCATGATACATATAAATAAACCAGAGGCACAGAGCCTTTTGTGAAACAGAAGAAGCTAAGCATAAGCAGTCATGCTCTGCCTGCCCAAGTTTAAATGTTACTGCTGCAGTCACAGCTTGTATTCTTCAGTCTTTCACACTACAGAGAAGCACGTGAGATGCAACGACAGTTAAAGGACAACACACATCCACTTGGCTTTAATGTGACAGCAGAGGTGCTTTAAGAACCACGTCATACACTGCTGAAAGGCAAATTAGAGTTTGTCACACTCCTACTTACAGCCAGTCCATCTCCTCCACTGCTTGAGCTATCTCAGGCATAACACCCATTTCTGTAAGACAAGCAAAGAAGGATCAAGCAATGTTATTAACCTCACATCGCCCAAAGACTGCCAAGTGTCAATGCTCCCAGCTACACAGAACCATGGAAAACCACCCTTTTGGGCAACAGCATGTGCAGCCTTCACTCCAGCACCCACTAATGGAGACATTCTCCCTTCCTCAGAGGAAGCTTTGAGAGTTGTGCCCACACAGAGCAGAGTAAGTCAGGCATACACATGGCACAGGGGCAGGTACAGACACAGCAGCAAACTGAACAGACTGGGAACAGAGCACCATTTCAAGGGCAAGGTACTTATCTTTGCACCTTTAAGGAAACTGCCTATGCAGGCAACAGGACAGACTTTGTTAATCACAAATATCCACCTTCTTCTACAGCTGAGGTGCAAACAGTAGAAAAAACCTGTATACTCTAAGGACTCAACTTCACCAAATCTTTCCTGACAATAAGAAGACAAGGCTTTGATTTTGATAAAGTTACTAATTACATCCACCTTTTAAAGTTTTTTTCTTGGATACCCCTTCTGGCAAACTCATCTCAAGGTCTGATGGTTGTACCCCAGACACAAGTTAAATATGGAGTAACATGCAAATCCTCTGTACTTAAAAAGGAAAACAAAAGAAACCTGCAGCTATTCAATATGGGCAACAGGAAAGCGGATCCTAACCAACCCAAATGCTGGTAGCACAGCATCAAAATGACAATTTATCTGTTGGCCATCTCTTTGGGTACATAAGGTTACTCTAAATCAATTCCTTCAATTCTAAACATGCACCTTTCCAAGGAGAGGTTTCACACAGTGGCCTCTACACTGCCACATGCTGGGTTTCAGACACAGCACCACGTGCACACACACTGAGCTGGGCTGCTGCAGGTGCATGTGAGCAGCCAAAGACCATTCTTCCACTTGCTACAATACAAATGCTATAAGAAACACGTTTTATTTGTAATGTGATTGTGGGAAGCTTTATTAAATAATAAAGCTTCAAGTGCTGGACTCCAATCCTACAGAAGTAGACAATCCACACAAGCAACAAAATCAATAGCAATCAAAACCAATTCCTACCAATTCTAAGTTGGAAACAAATCCATACATATTTTTTCCCATATACTTCCAACTCACACATTTTAAATCAATATAAAATACAATAATTTAATCAAACAATGACACCATGACATTTTCCTCAACTACATCCAAATTAATCCTGCTGCCTAGCATCCAAACTGGTCTCTAGATCTTGGGAAGAAGCTTCAGCATTTTCCTCCCATGATAAGACAAAGAAAGTTCAGTTAAAAGGAACAAATTAAAAACCCCATGTACATTAAAACTTTACAGAACTTTGATCTTGGCTGGCTGCCTAGTTCTACAAATATCTACCTGGGGAAGGGGACACAAAGAGCGATACTTTCTCCTTTAATAGTAAGCTTTTGGATTACAGTTTACTATTATACCCACACACAGAGTTTATATGATATATATAGTTTGCCAAACCGTTACCACCAAGCAGAGCTTCTCTTACAAAAAGCCAATTATTACCCACTGCTATAGAGAGAACAGTTATGATAAACCTTCTGTTACTAAAAGCAGTCAGCATGAGGAACGAGCCTAACTTCTAAGCAGCCCCTTTGCTAGAGCCACATACGCAATAAAACCTGACCAACCATTCCAATAACCACTTCTCACAGCCTGCAGAAGCCCGAAGACACGGGGAGAGGCACCTACATCCCCCGCAGGCCTCGCAACCTCCGGCCTGACCTATGGTCACCTACACACTACCGCGGGCCAGGCTGGAAGGGCGGCCGAGGAGCTTCCCCCGGCGCCGCAGGGAGCCCGGGAGCCGGCGGGCAGAGGCGAGAGGCTCCCTCAGGGCCGAGAGGCCGCGGGCCCTGCGCCACGTACCCGAGAACGCCGCCATCTTCGCCCCGGGAGCGCAGCGAACAGCGCAGGGCGCAGGCGCGCGGCCCGGCCGCTGCTTTAAGGGGCCGGGGGGGCGCAGGAGCCGCCGCGCCGCGCGTTCCGCCCCGGCCCGTGAGCGCCCCCGGGTACTGAGGGTCCAGGGCGCCTCAGAGTCAAACAAACCGCGCTGTGTGTCACATATACACTAACAAGGATTCTTTATTCTCCAGGTTTTACAGAAGCTTCCTCAAATTCTGCACCACCTTGTTCTAGGGTAACTTCTAGTGACATTAAACCCAAGAACCTTTGGGGTTTCGTAAGAAACAAAACGAGATTGCAAGCGTAGAAGTGCAGCTTCTACAGCTACATCAAGAGGCAATCGTGCCTTCGACTGCTAAGTGCAAGGCACAGCATAAACCATTGCCTACTGCTTTCCATTGTGAAACACAGCATCCATCTTTCTCATGGCAGCACGAGATAGAGACACATCTGGTTCAAAGGCCAAAAAAACCCAAAACAAGCATCTCTGACAACGTAGCTCTCTTGAGTACTGTGTTGCTATTTGAATACTGGTTTTGTCCTGGTGGTTTGTTTCAAGATTTTTTAAAAACTTGCTGAGCCCTCCTAGCTGTTAACTTACAGTGTAGAAACTGGTGTCATGCAGAGAAAAATACAGCAGGGTATTTTATACCCTTCATACCAGGCTTTGCATTGCAAAGGTTTCTCATGTATTAATAATTCCTTTGGGAGTATCTTCCTTTGATGTGCCTCTTTTCTTTCACTATTATTTGCTATATCTGTCAATCATTCGTTTGCTTGTTTTCAGGTAAATGACAAAAATAGAGATTTTTTAAAGGCACAGATATGAATAATGTACAGATTCAACCACGACTCTAAGAAAACCTGTTTGTAAGCAGACCTTGATATCAATATACAGTGCTGCTTGTTGGTGTGGAACGTGGAGTGTTATTTACTATACATCTCCCACAATTCTTTGAAACTTACAAACACGATGTTACACCATTTACTATTGCTTTACAAGCTACATTGTCAAATATAGTTAAAAAATACAGACACAGTAAAAAGGCATTTTTTTCTCAGTAGTTGTTTCTTCTTGAAGTCTTTCCCAAGCATCCAACAGAGCTTTCATATTGCCCTGAATCCCTAGTTTCAGAATTTGAATTTTTGTTTAACCTATTTCCAGGCTACACAGTTGCCTACAAGAGTTTACTAACACCAGCAAAAATTAGACTGCAGGAGCAGAAGTGTCAGAGTGTGAAGTATTTTATTTCTATTTTACAAATGCTTTATAAAGTCACAGAAAAGAGGCTGAAACATCAGTTCTTTCGTAATTATTTCACAAAACCAGGTTGAGAAAGTCATCTGAGATCACTGAGTGCAACCTGAGATGGAACACCACCTGGTGAACCAGACCATGGCACTGAGTGCCACGTCCAGTCCTCCCTTAAACAGCTCCATGGACAGTGACTCCACCAGCTCTCTGGGCAGCCCATTCAACGTTTAACAACTTTTTTTGTGAAGAAATCCTTCCTGGTGTCCAACCTGAACCTCCCCTGGCGCAGCTTAACCCTGTCCTCCCATCCTATTGCTTCTTGCCTGGGAGGAGACTGACCGCCCCTGGCCCCGGCCGCCTTTCAGGTGGTTGCTGAGTGTTAATGTCTCCCCTGAGCCTCCTTTTCTCCGGGGCAAACACCCCCAGCTCCCTCAGCCGCTCCTCAGCAGACTTGTGCCCCAGACCCTTCCCCCGCTCCCTGCCCTTCTCTGGACACACTCCAGCCCCTCCATGTCCCTCCTGATGAGGGGCCCAGAACTTACAAGCAAACTCATTTTATCTGCTTGAGAGAGCTGAACGCTAGGAACTCAATCTCGTAGGACTGAAATCTTTAGAAGTCCTACGTAGCACCATAAAAGTCGGAAGAACCACTTGCGAGAAATCCATCTTTTGCCTTTTTGCCCATTTTTTGCCTCTATTCGGTACAGGCTCAATCCACACGCCGAGGTCTCGCCTGCATCCAGCGTTCCCGGCGCCGCACGAGTTAAAGGCGGAGCCGTTTGGCCCCCGCCGGGCGCCGTCACCGTGGCGGCGCGGGGAGGGCGGGACGGCCCGGCCCGGCATGGCCGCCACCGGCGGGGACAGCGGCGGGGCGCCCCGGGAGCGCGGCATGGCCGGCGCCGGCGAGCAGGCGGAGGACGGGGAGGAGAACATCCTGTACGACCTGCTGGTCAACACCGAGTGGCCTCCGGAGACGGAGGTGCAGGTGCGTGTGGCCGCGGCACGGCCGCGGGCGGGGGAGGGGACCGGCCACGTTGGCGCGGGCGGGGACGCGGCGGCGCCCCGGGGGCTGCGGGGATGCGCTGGTGCCTGCGGGGAGGCTCAGCGGGATGCCCGCGCTGTTCCTGGCGGGCACGCGGGGACAGTGGTGCGACCACTGTCCCCTTGTGCCTTCGTGTCACTTAATTCCCACCGTGCCTTGTGCCACCTGGGATGCCTTGAAGTGTTTCTTGCTTATTGGACAGTATATATCGGGTTTTACTGTTGAGCTGGCACAAGCGAAGCTACGGTGAATGATATCCAGGTGTCATCTCTAGAAACTGCTGTACAGAGAGATGTGGAGTCTGCTGGTGACAATAGGACCTTCACTGAGTTTACCTTGTATGAGGAAAATTAGATCCTCTGTCTGGACTCCTGTATCAGTACAGTTGTGTCTGTATTTGCAGGAGTGGGGTAAAAGGGGAGAACACTTTATGTCCACACTGTGCACAGATAACCATTTCTGATTTCTTCAGCCAGCCCTTAAGAAATCAGAAAACACTGTTTTTGTACTGCAGTTTTTTTAGTTATTTCTAGCTGTTCTCCTTCCCAGGTCATCAGAAAGGCTGAGAAGCTCTTTAATCGTCTCCTTTTCATGTCTTCCTGTGCAATGTGCAAAGTTTGCTGCTTCTATGCCTGCTCTTGTCTGACTTGGATATAGAGGATGCAAACAATGTATTTTGATTTCTTTCTTGTAGTGGCTTTTAAGTCCACTGGAGTTTTTAATGAATTTCCCACTGGAAGTTGGTAATAGAAGCATTTTAGCAAAGTTTTGTGCTTAATGAGAACAACTGAACAGAAAAGATGTAAAAACATCACAAGTGGAAGAATGTACCTGTTAAAAATTACGAGAGCCATGCTCAAAAAATAGGTTTTCATTTATCAGAAAGATTTTTTTTGTTGTTGTTGCTCTTGATCTGTAAATCCTCAGTTGCCGCAACAGGTATGGGTGTTTGGAAAACACGATTGCAGTGTTGCCATTGATTAGCGTAATGGGTTATTTGTACAGATGAATCCATAGTTGCACCTAGTTTAATTCAACTGTGTTTTGAGAAGTGGTAAATAGTCTCTGATTTTAGTAGCAAATGGAAACAATTTTCCTGTTGCAAGCCACGAGGAGGACTTAGGTCCAATGACACAAGGCTGCGGTTCTACAGCTGTGTTAAGAGGGCACATTTCTGACAAGTGCCTTTTCTGCTGCCATAAGTGTTTTTGAGATTTTATGGTAAGTTGATTAAAGAACTGATTAGTCTGAGAAACAGTTGGGTTGTTTCATCTCCTTTTGCTAAGTGGTCCCTTTAATACCCCTGTAGGTATCAAGGGGGCTGTGAATAGTATGTCAGTGAGGTGACACCTCCCTTCAGTGGCAGCATGCGGGGATGTAAGTTGAAGTGACTGTGTATCACAGTCTGAGGGTCCTCATCTGCCCTGGTAGTCAGAATTTCTAAGCAGTGTTGAATTCTGCTTGTCACCTTAAGCAGATGGTGCTGGTTATTTTAAACTTGGTATTTCTTGCTTATTTATTTTAAAGGTAATACCTGTTTTCAATTGCCGAAGTTGGAAGGTTCAAAAATACTATGCTGTATAGTTCGCTTGGATTTACATTCTTCTTGGAAACTGTCAGTACTCAAGGACACTTCTGATAGTCTTTTTGCCATTTCAGCTGGAAATTGATTTTACACTGACAACATAGGCAAACAGATTATTTTGTCAGTATGAGTCAGTTTTTGCTTTTAGGTGGCCTAACAGTGATATTACTTAGGTGATTGTCCTAAGTGACTAAGTGTCCTTAGGTGACTTTTCCTTTGGAACATCTGTCTCTTTTAATCCTGTTTTTTCCACACTCTTTGGAAAAAAACCCCACCCTACTTTCTTGTAGAACTGAATCTTTTGAAATAAGTGAGGTAAGGAATGGTAGAAAGGGAAAGAAAGTTGAATGCTGCACTGAGAAATAAAATTAGTTGTCTTCCTATGAAGTAATTTAGGCTATAAAGCCAGACCTTAATCTTTTACAGGTATTTATTGACTTTATTTTTCTGTTATTTCATTTGGGATGATTAATTTGTAATTACAGAGTACTAGAATTTACAGCTCTAATTATTGGAAGATGAGTCTTGTGATGAACATGTAAAATGTTAAATTCAAGCTATTGATGAAACTGGCATGGTTCTCTTAGGTTGAATGCCCAAATTTGCTTTAATTGAAATTCTTGTCAGTATTGTCATTCACCTGTACTGAATGCTCCAGTAAGAGCTTTTTGGGGGAAGAAGAGGAGGGGCAGGGGAGGTTATAGCAGTTATTTGTGAAGGAAACACACAAGGAATTGACTACAGCAGAGAAAAGAGTGCTGTGGAAATCAAGCAGTCTGTGTTGAGGATAGTGATGCCATTCTATTTCGTGCTCTGTTTGAGAACACTGAACTATATAATGAGAATAAAAGGAATTACTGAATAGTAGATCCATGAAAATAGTGAATGAGGCAGTGGCTGTGGACAAGGTTGCAAGAGAAGATTTTTGAAATTATTTATGGAAATATAGGCAGATTGAACTCTCTTCTCCAATTTATTTTCCAAAACATATCACCTGGTGTCCTATGTTGACTATATGATGCTTTTATCCCCAGTTGTCTTGTTCTGTTTAGTCAACCCAGGACATCTGGTCTTGTGGGTTTTTTTTTTTCGTTACAGTCTGATGTTTTGAGTTTTCCCCAACACCCACTGCTGTCTCCCCAGTAAGCTTGCAGCGTATGCCAAAAAATCCAAAACTAAGTGGGTGTCTTGTCAGCAAGAAAGTTACTTAGATTTTGTTTTTGGAATGTTGTAGGGCAGGAGAAGTTGTTTTCCCAAGAAGGAATGAATTAAAAAAGAACTGCAGCATATCTGGTAACCATTGCTATAGCTGAAATGATAAGAATATATTATGAAAAATAAAATTCAAGTCTTCAGGATATAACAGTAAATCTGTTTTGCATAGTGTTGAAGGTGTGTGGAATAGCAGCCTGTAGTTCAGGCTCAGGAGCAGACACTTAAAATATTAAAAAATTCTAAAGAGATGTAAGCAGTTTTAGGAAATGTTTTTTACTGGGAACTTCCTCATAATCCAAAAACTTTTAACAAGCTCTGCTTTTAAGGTCCCTAGGAAATTGCAGCTCTCCCTGAAGTACTAGGGTAGCTGTAAGAAATAATTTTGCTCTCACTTATTTTACTGTAATGCCTTGTTATTTCCTGGCTGATCAACCTGAATGTGGAATGTTATCTATTAGTACAGCTGTGTTTGCTTCTTACATGCTGTGAGATGACAGCCTGGTTATTTGAAAGACTGTTTATAGATTGCCAACTTTACCTGGAAAATTAATCTTCACTATAATAATTTAAATCTGGGAGCCCAAATATTATTTTTTAAGCATTGACATACTGCAAAATGTTGATAAATTTGTATGTCTTTCAGTGTTTACTGCTTTGTAACTTGGTGAGGTCTGAATATTTCAGTTAATGAGAAATTTGGTATATGTATTTTATCTTGAATGGAAGAGAAAATTCATTGCCTACTCTAATGCTCAGTTTGTGGAGCTCTAATATTCTCATTAGAAAGGTATAAGCACGATTGCTTATTTTGGGGATTTATTTGTGGATCCTTCCTTATTGGTTATCCTTGTTCTCTTCTCAGTTTTATATCTTTTTTCTACTTCTTACTGGCAAATAATTTTATCTCCTCTTATAGATAAGAATAATTATCCTGTGTTGTTTTGTATTCCTTTTTTTTGTGTTTGGAGAGTGCTTTCATTTGTGTAGTGACTGCAATTGCTCCCTCTGCCTAAAGTAGAGCAGGGCAGGTGGAAAGGCTGTGTGAGATGGTATGGAGTATAGGTGGTTATCTGAGTGGCCATATTACATGGCACAAATTGGTGTGAAAGGGGGGCTTTTTTCAGAAACAGTTTGTTCTTCTTGATGTTTCTGAAACTTCATGAGCAATCTTTAGGTAGCTTAGCACTTAGATATTAGCATAATATGTTGCACACCAAAATACTTTGACTGCTAGGCATTACAGATCATTGTGGCATTTATTTGGCATAAAAACAACGCTTTATAATACCTTACTGGAGAACATAATCAGAAGGCAATGTCTTTTGTTACTACCCAAAGATTGAGGGAAAGCTGAATCAATAGACAATCTGTGGCACATTTTGTTTATTGCATCTTGGCATTTAAATTGTTTGGCATTATAACCTGTTTTAGCTTATGCAGTTAAAGTAGACATTATATGAAGTGGTGAGTAATAGAAAATACGTAAAGGACTTGAAGGCTAGGAGCCAACTTAAACTTAATCAGTGAATGTATGTATGAGTATTGTATTTAAGTTAAAATGTGTGACATGCTGTCTGATGATTATTATTGTAATTGCAGCCAAGAGGCAACAGAACACATGGTGCATCATTTATCATCACTAGAGCAATTGCAGGTAAATATTACTTGTTCCTACATTCATGACTTCTAAAACTGTGTGGATTGCTTGTAAATTTTACAATTTCTGCCCTTTAGAGTGCCTAATGATGAAAGTAGTAATGGAAGTAGAGTACAGCCTGTGTTTTCAGGAAGATGTTTTTTGATTGTGAACATCGCTGTGTTTTTTTTTATGTCAATTTTGTGAGCATTCTTGTCTCCATTAGTTTGTTGGGACAAACTAATAAACCATACATCTTAGAAATTAACAAGCTCTGTGTTTTGCAGAGCTTGTTAATTTCTTGCAGAGCTTGTTTTGCAGAGCTTTTTTGTGTTTGTATTTGAGACTTTTTTTTTTTCGCTCTCTTAACATCTCTTGCACCAGGTTGTCTGCTAGTTCTATGAGGAAGTTTTAGATTCTGATGATATTACATTGCATAAACCAAGTGTTAAATGGCAGTGACTGAACTGTATTTTCATCCAGTAGGAATTTCTCTTAGAATTTGAAAAAAATGTGCAGTGGATTTTTTTTTGTTTGTTTAGTTTGTTTTTTTATTTGCTGTTTGCATTTATTCTAAGATAAGAATTAATTGTCTAAGTATAAATGATTTTTGCCTCAATACCTTTTTCTTTAATGAGAATTTGAGATTCCCTGTGCAGTAACCTGGAATGGGTTTTAAGACTACTAGAGATGTAATTTTTACCTTTTTCCATTATAGGTCCTGCATTATTTTTGCTTCGGTACATCTGGTACAGGTAGGTTTTACAAGAATACTGCAAAAATATTTGGTAATATTTTTATAGCTTTTTGATTTGATAGAAAGTAATTCCTAATGGGAGTAAAACTGAACACTTGTTTAGAGTATTGTCCAAGGAATGCTTAGAATAGCCACTTTTCATAAACTGAGTTGCAGCTGAAGTCTAAATAGAAGATGACTTGTGTGTACTAGTTTGATTTTCTGCTTTTATCAGAAGCTGAAGTACCATTGCTGTTGGTACAGGTTTCTCCAAACACATAGTTGTCTTTTCCACTCTCAGCTGAGATACTGCACAGGAAGCTGTTGTGAGGTTTTTTCTTAAGCCTCAGTGACAGATATGATGGCATGACAGGATTTGCTTCCTTTGGAGTAATAATTTTGATTTTTTTTTTCTTTGACAATTCAAACTCATGAAAAGCTTGGTAACTATTTGAGCAGCACTCATGCCATTAATAAGTTTAAGTTTTGATTCAAAAGTTATGAAATGGTCCCAGAAATTTATTGGGGTAAGTACAATGTTTTTGGAAAATTTCAGCTCAGTTGTTATATGGCTCAGCAGGTTTGAAAATAACAGTTTCTCGATTTAAAGGATAATCTGTTATGTGGAAAGGGACATAAATGTGACTTCCTGTGAAACAATACTGTCCTTGAATTTGGCAGGGAATGCTGTTTTCCCTACTGCTGGTGTTCTACTTTATCTTTGTGCACCTATTCTCCCCCACCCCTTTTCTCATGAGGAGGTGATGTTTATGGGCAACATACCATCCTGTGAGTCTAGTTGTAAAAATTCAGTTGTAGACAGAATTCACTTACTTTTCTTTCCTCCCTCCAGCAGTCAAAAGCTAATTTCAAGCTTTTATAGTTTGTTTTAGTTGCTGTTTTCATGTATTTGATAAAAAATTTTGGAGGGAGCTTGGGAGGCCTCTAGTTTAAAGTCCCACTAAAAGCAGGAGAACACTGAATTCTGACTGGGTTCCTTGGGGTCCAGCTTGGTCTTGGAAAGGTTAGAGGATGGAGAGCCCAGAGAGTCTCTGGTCACCCTGTTCAAGTGCCTGACTGTCTTCATGGTGAAAAAAATCTCTTCTTAATGTCATCATGGAACCTCCTTGGTTTTGAAATTACAGAGACATTTGGGTTGGAAAGGACCCTTACAGTCATTGAGTCCAACCATTACCCCAGCACTTCCAAATCCTCCAGAGGGTTGATCATAGTTTGTTGTGTTCCAGCCATGCACCTCTTACTCCCATCTTCATGGTATCAATGAGAATGCTGCTGTTTTGTCATCCTGAAGCTTTCCCTTCAGGCTAAGCAAGTACAATTCCCACAGCATCTGATTTATTGCAGGGCAAGTAGCCAGTGCTCTCATCATCTTGCTGCCCCTCCTGTTTGCTGGTGTTCTTCTTTCAGTGGCTGTACCAAAACTGGCTGGTGACCAGAGTGTAAAGAGTGATAAATGAATGATCAGTTCCCTTACTATGCAGTTTTGTTCTGTTAGTAAAAACAAGGCTGCTGTTAGCCTTTGTCGTTGGCAGGGTGCAGTGTTGATTCATGTTCAGTTGCAAACCCTCTCAGGTAACTGATGGGTGCCTTGAAGCTGAGTTGTGTGGTGTGTGTATCTCAGGTGCTGCATTAGTTCTCTGTGTGTTCTGATGAGCCTCATGGTTTTGATATTTCAGCCCTGCAAAGTTTTCTCTGCCTGCTGGACTGGTTCGCCTGGTTAATAAGCAGATCAACTGGCATCTCATACTTGCAAGGTAACCAGTCCCCATGCTTTGCCATTTCTGACAGGAGTGAATGTATTAATGCTTCCTCTGCTCCCCCACCATCCCCACTCAGCCATGCTGAGTTGGTATTGTGCTAAAGATGTGCTATTCTTTCTGGTCCAGAGAAATGCTGGAGGCTCTCACAGGTGGCCTCAGTGTGCTGCCAGGGGCTCCTACCTGCTTCCCTTCAGTTACTGCACCTCTCACTCAGAGCTGAATGTCTGTATAGCTTTTGGGGCAAAGTGGCTTGCAGTGCGGTCATTTTCAAATTCAAGTCCTGAATTTGGTTGGTTAAAGACTTACAATTTGGCAGGATATATAATTTTAAAATAAGCAATTTATATTTGTGGAAAGTGAATGCATACCCTCAAGACTTGTCTGCTATTGCATACATAGCGAAGTGAGAATTCCAAGGCTAGAACCAACTGTTCTACAGGAATTTTAGTAACATCACTGAGATCACTGGCTTTTAAAAGTAAGCACAGAAAAATGGTTCAGTGACATGGTTACATGAAGGTAGTAGGGAAGGTTTTACTTTATGTTGTATGCAAAGACACATAACTTACTGAATTATGATAGTTGTTTATACCAGATAAAGCAATACATAGTTGTGTACATTGCTGTTGTAAAATTATCTATAAGCATCTGACTCTGACCACCCATGCAGTGGGATTTTAGACATTGTGCTGTTTTCTTAGTGCTGCTGGAAAGGAGTGGCAGATAGATTTCTCTGAAATAAAAGGAATATTATTACATGGATATTTTATTTTCAATAAAAAGTGATATTTCCCATTTTAATTTTTTTAAAATTTTTCAATGAGACAATTTATATTTAACCATAGAGAAAAGCAGCTAGGACTCTGATGCACATTCTGTAAGGAGTGGACTTTAAATGAACTTTCACATCTGTTTTTTCTTTCAGCAATGGTAAATTGTTGGCAGTTGTTCAAGACCAATGTGTAGAAATCAGGTAACTTAGCATTATCTGTTACTTCAGCTCTGGAGTTCTGACAAAATGTTTCTGGTCATTTGCTAGCAATACTTACACAGATTTATTTTTTTGTTTTGCAATGTTATATATTGTGAAATTTATCCACAGAATGATCATTAAAGCAGGAGCCTTCTGTTTCTTTTTAGTTCTCAGCCATCCCCCCAGTGGAAAAAAGCCCAAAACCCAAACCCAGCATAAAACGTCCTTGACACCCCCAGTTATAATAGATGTGTTGATATAACTATATATCTGTATCTCTCTCTCTGTGTTTTCAAAATGTGAAAGAAAAACAATCAAGATCCTCAAAAACACTCAGCACAAATTATTGTCTTTCTAACTTTTGTCTTTCTGCCCCCCTCTAGAAATTCTCCCCTAACAAATGGGACAAGGAGCTAGTACTTAGTGTTCCTCTCTGTGGAGTAGCTGGCATGTGTAGTACTTCACCTTATTTTACAAGTGGTATGGATTGCTGTAAGGACTGATGCTTTCCCTTTTCTTGTGCTCTCTTAAGAACAAGCTCTCCTTTGCCAGTTCAAGAGCACATTTAGCTGTAGAACAGATCTTGATTGAGTGTGTTTACTTGCTTCACAAAAATCCATTTGCTAGAAGGTCAGACCTTCCATTTATATGTAAAAGAAGCAAGTGTATGAAAATTGTTCAATCAGAAGTGGTGTGAGCACCATAAAAGTCAGCTTAAAGACTATAAAATAAATCTTGTGTTTCAACTGTATTAATGTAACTATATTCTTGCATTGTTTCTAAAATTGTGACCTAGAGAGTACTGACTAGGTTTTTTTTTTTCCTAAAGTTATATGAAGCACTGAGATGATGCTGTCCTATTTTGTGCAGCATTACAAATAAATAAGGGATGTTGGTATTCATGCAGTTGGACAGGCTCTAAAATACTACTGTTAGTTACTGTAGCTGCCTAGAGGGTGAAAGTTACTATCTGCCTTTTTGAACAAGTAGTTAGAGGCATGCAGGCCTTTGAATTGTGCATTTGGAATATTTTTATAGTGTTTTGTTTCATAAAATTGAATAGTGGGTTTTTTTCTATATCTAAATTTATATGAGTCTTTTTTCTGCAGGTCTGCAAAAGATGACTTTGTATGCATAATTGGAAAATGTCAAGGTATAGCAACCTCTTCATTATTACTTGGTGTCATCATTGTTATTCATACATTGCTAAATGGCAGTGTTAGTTTACTTTGACGTCTTAAAATCATTGGAAAGAATCTCCAATAATAGTTTTGCTTTGTGACTAGCTCTGTTACCCTCTCTCTGCCACTTCTTTCTATGAAAGGATGAATATATGAAACCTGAATTTGAAATGAAATTATAGAATTAATGGCTCTGGAATACATGGCTTTTCTTTCTTTACCCTCCTCTGAGATAAGCTTGTTATGCTGCTAGGCCCCCTGCATTTTTTTGATGCAATTGTCTTTTTGTTCCGTTTAAGGGATTATATTTATTTTCTGTCTTTATTAATAATTTTATTATTTTTTCATAGTGCCAAAGGATCCTAACCCTCAGTGGAGGAGAGTGGCATGGAGTCATGATTGTACATTACTTGCTTATGCTGAAAGCAGTGGAACAGTCAGAGTGTTTGACCTGATGGGTAGTGAGCTTTTGGTCATTTCACCGGTATGTGCTCTCTTGGGTTAAATACGAATATAGTAGAACTTTTCTAAGGATCATGGATAATTTCTACTTTTTGACCTTTTTTGAATAATGGTTTAGTCTGCTATAAATGCTTACACTGAATACCACACGGAAATGGACTGTAAAAAGTTCCACTATAATACATCCACCATAGGGTCAGCAAAAGGCATGTGTAGCCCTTCCAGCAGCATAAAAGGGTA
Organism: Serinus canaria; assembly: GCF_022539315.1. Lineage (NCBI taxonomy): Eukaryota > Metazoa > Chordata > Aves > Passeriformes > Fringillidae > Serinus > Serinus canaria. The sequence goes on along the minus strand of NC_066316.1, from coordinate 100,848,215 downwards.
TGTTTTGCATCTGTCCTAAATTGTGGTACATCTGTAGGTGCATCAGACAGTGGAAGTATGAAATCACCACAATTTGTAGTAATAGATAATAAATCTGCACTTTGTATGTGGAGTCAAATTGTAAACCCAAAAAATATTTCTGCCAGAGTACTTTGCTTGGTACGATATTAGATAATTGCTGTTGACAGGTCCCATACAATATATTTTATATTTTGCATGTTCAAAGGGTGTATTGAACTAGTTTGTGAAGGTGGCTCAAGTATATTTCCTCAGTATATTGTCTTTGCAAATATTGTAATAATATGATTTCTTGACAGTCAAGATAAAAGAAAATGTATTTATTTTAACTGGAACTTAATTTTTTAAAATTCAATATAGTTAATTTAACTTTCTAGTTCTTTCAGTAACAAAGACACTTTTTTAAAAATCCCCTTTCTCTCCCAATGTCTGCCCTCATTTTTGGGTAAAGACAGCAAGTTTTCCAGGTGATCTGAGTTACGCTATTGCTGGATTGATCTTTCTAGAATACAAAGCAAGTGCCCAGTGGTCAGCTGAGCTCCTTGTTGTTAATTACCGTGGAGAACTGAGAAGTTACCTTGTAAGGTAAGCATAAATTTTGACTTGCTTTGAGATGCCACAGTGAACTTCAGAGAAATTCTTTCTACTCTTTAAAGAAAATAAATCTGAAGTAATGCATACATTTTTTTCCCCGGCATACTTAGTGTTGGAACAAATCAAAGCTTTCAAGAAAGTCATAGTTTCAGCTTTGGCAGCCACTACGCCCATGGGATAACAACTGTCATTTATCATCCTGGTCACAGGTAAGTGTTCTGTTTGCTACCTGACATTGGTATGTAAATGATGAACAAAAAATGGCAAAATAAGCATTGAAATGTCTTGGATAGGGAGGGGGAGAAAAACCTGTTCTCGCTAAAACTGGTATTTAGTGCATCAGTAATAACAAGTCATGTCTCTTTCTACTATGAAAGAAGAACCTTAGTTCATCTCACTTGACTTTCATTATTCCATTAGTAATGTAATGTCCTTTTCTGTTTGAGTACCTTGCATAAGCAGCGTGCACTTTTTAGAATGTCAGGAATAGCTTCAAAAGAGGTTTCTGAATGTGATGAAGGATGGGTAATGTTGAAGGATAAATTTAGACTGGTTTTTTTTTTCCCTTCTTTTTTTTTGTGGGGGGGGAGTTTTTTTAGTGTATTTTTTTTTTTGTTGTGTTTTGTTTTGGTTTTTTATCTGGAATTCCTTACTGGACTTACTGGCGAGCCCATTTTCCCAGTGCTCTGAGTGGAACTGCCAGGCTCTGGTATTGGGAGTTGTCTTGTGATGTGTTTTCTCTATTAGTAACCTACTGAATACAGAAACTGGACTTGAAATGTGGACTGACTGCCTGCATGCTCTTGAACCCAATGTAACTGAAATAAGTCCTGGTTAGCCTGTTACTTATGCTAAAAATGGGCCTATTTTTTTAGTAGCAATTTGTTATGTACCAGGATAAACTCTATTTCTATTTCTCTTCAATTGTGGGAACTAAACTTTGTTCTAGATATTTTTCTTGTATTAGATCTGCTGGGATTGAATCTTTTAGTTCAGTGTTGCATCACTGAATTTTTTTAAACGGAAATTAGGCTTGGCTATAAAATACCAGAAGAAACTCACTGTTGAAAAAACTTCTTCTCATTCTTCACTATTAAGTAAGCTGTCATATCTATCTTAGGAAAACAAATTATTATTAATGAGATGTAATGTTCTTCTAGCTTATTCTTTTGAGAGATTAATTTTGTATATGGCTTTTTCTTTCCATCTAATTAATATTTAGTGATTTTACATAATGAATACTCAGTATACTAAATTTACAGTTTTGAGGTAATAGTTGTGGGTTATGGAGCTTTGGTAGCACTACATGACCAGACAGCAGAGCCAACCCATTGTATCCTTTCATCAGACCAGGGTTAATGGTTGTTGTAGTTCCTGCTATGTGCAGCCTGTTGAGTGGCTTAGTAAAGTTGAAAAATTGACACTTGAAAGAATGGACAATTGGATGGAATGGATGGAAAACAAAAGAACCAGTGTTTTTTCCCCTGATGGATGCAAATCTTTTCTGGTTTTAAATTTAGTCCATGGTAGAAAGCTTGTAAATTGGACATTGTTGAATTCTAAATTTGTGGGTAAAGTCTCTTGCTGAAATTTTCTTGTTATCCCAAAAAACCCTGGAAGTGCTTGAACACAGGTACTTGATAGTTGCGCATTAAAGCAAATTGTTGATAGGCCTTGAAGTTTTTATTTTCAGTAATGTGTTTGATCACTTAACACATATTCAACTTTGTCATTTTGTGCTTTCTTGCATTTCATTTAATCTCAGGTGGTGAAATTATACTGATCTCTCTTCATTGTTTGTAAGGCTTGACTTACTGCATTACTGTATTACTGTGTATTTACTCATGACCCATTACAGTGCAATAAAATAGCAGTTAAGAATTTAATTTACTTAATTTTTTCAACTAGATGTATGATAATTGCAAAGAAAATATGTCTGTAGGGAATGTTTCTGAATCTATAGGAAAACTTGAAACTATAGCTTTTGGAAAAAAATCCAATAATGACTTTTACTGTTTTGGAAAAGTATTTTGTACCTTAAGTTAGGTATTTACTGCTGGTGTTCTTTCATCTAGGATGGAATTTATAGTGCATTTTAGTTGACAAAACTCAAATCCAAGGTTCAACAGCTGCTTGTTTTGCTTTCTTAGTCTGGAACTGAATGTGTCATTTCTGGGTTTATCTGCAATTGCTGCAGAATATGCTTGATACTAAAGTATAAAGTTTGCAATGAAGGGCTTGTGATGAAGGAGTTAGAAGGTTTCAGATTTATTTAAATTTTTGTACCAAAATTGCTAGGTAAAGAAGGGCATATCAGGTTTTTCTTGGATACCTCAACTGAGCTTGTTTTCGAGACAGGTATTACACTGGTTATCTTCAACCCAACTTTTTATAAACCTTTGGAGTGAAGTACAATTGAGATACTGCAATAGTAGGCAGGTTTTGAGACTGGAGGAACCCTTGGAGATCATCTAATCCATTCCCCTTCACCTTAGGGTCAGCTAGAGGATATTGCTTAGGGCCATGTCACTGCAAGTCTGTGTCCTCCCTTAGGAGCATGGTCTGTGTCAAGGCCTCTGAGGTGCTGGGGAGCTGCTCCAGAGGGTGCTGGAGACTGAGCCTAGCAGCACATCACTGTGATTTTTTTAGATCATACAAAAAGACAGGTTCTGGCCATCTTTTTCTGCAAAATGCTGCACTCTAGGCCTGGCATTTCCATAGGTCTTTTTCCAGGCTTTGTTGAAAGGGTTCCTGACCCCTGCTCATCAGGTGTCTGTCTAGAACAAAAGCTCAAATTGCCCTTTGATTAGAAACAGCTGGCAGAACTTGCTAAAAGCTTCTAAAGCATGCTAGCTAGCTCTTCCTGTCAATGACAGGCATTGTGAAGTTCCTCAGAGGCTTTCCAGGAACTCTCTAATGGTCTCAGAATTATGTAGATGTTTAAGAACCTAGGAATGAAGCCTGAAAACTGCTTCATGTTGGCAGTGCTATGTGTAGAACACATGTGCAAGGAAAAAAAATTAGGCTTCCTCAAGTTCATGTCTCCTGTTACAGTTTTTGGTGAAAGTGACTTCTTTTTTACTGCTATAGGCTATTCTCAGCACCACAGAATAACCAAAACTCTTGAGAACTTTAAGCATCACTCTTCAGAGAGATCTTACCACTTTCTGCAATAATGTGAAAACTGGTTGTAGCCAGGCGGGGCTCAACCTCCTCTCCCAAGTAGCCAAGAAGACATAGAAGAAGATGAGGCTTAAGCTGTTCCAGGGGAGTTTCAGACTGGACATCAGGAGGAATTGCTTCACATTAAGGGTGATTAGACATTGGAATGGACTGCCCAGGGAAGTGGTGGAGTCACCATCCCTTGAGCTGGTCTAGTTGACATGGTAGTGTTTGGTCATAGGTTAGTCTTGATGATCTCAGAGGTTCTTTTCCAGCCTGATGATGTTATTCTGTCATTCATCCATGCTATAAAATCATCCTGCTGTACATTTGTGACTAGTAGGAGACATGGCAATACTAAATAAGCTTTACTGATGTCTTAAAAAGGATTAAATGTGGAAGATATTTTTTTCCTTTATTCTTTCTTTGGCTTTTGCAGTTGTAGTTTTGGCATCCCTGGCAGAGCTGCGCTGTGCGAGTGGCAGCCGCTACTGGGGACAGAGCACTTTGGGAATGGTGTGGCCTTGGGAAAGGGATAATGCAGCATTCCCAGGGCAGAGTTTGGGCTCCTGCAGTTGTGCCTTTTATTGGGGATACTTTACCTTTTGATGGGTGATTCATTACAATCATGCTTCCAAACAGACCTTTTCTCAACGTATTCATCAAAGTAGTCATCAGTTTAGTATAGAAGTGTTTGTTAATAAGGTGGAAGGGCTTCAAGGACAAGTACTGTGATACAGTTTAGTGTCAAAATTTCAAGTTTTGTGTAATAATTACAAGACTTACATAAAAGTTTTTAAAATGCCACCTATGGCATTAGTGTAATGATTGCAGTTTAGTGTAATAATTACAAGACTTACATAAAAGTTTTTAAAATGTCACCTATGGTGTGCAACAAAAGTATTGCATGCACATGTATAATTGGTACAGTGGCTTTAGAAAACAGAAGTGACAAGCCTTGATGTGTTCAGTTTTTCAGTGAAAGAGAAGTAGCTTTTGTACCACATCTGAAAAAATGGGAATCTGATGGTTAAACAGAATGATCAGATCTTTTTATATGCTTAAGCAGTAATTTTTTATCATTTTTGAGGGTAAGAAGGAAACTCAGACTTGTGGCCAGACTTATTTTATTCTAGATGTTCAGAATTATGACTTACCTGGAATGCTAGGGATGAGGATGAATATGTATACATGCTACAAATAACAAATATTACTTGAATGATATTAAAGATTTTTTAGATTTCAGAGTATTTATTCACAAAGTTTATTGGGCTGTTAAGTGTCTTGGTATATTTAGCCTTTTGTTACTCTAAGCAAACTGCTATAGACTTAAGAAATTAAAAAAAAAAAAGAAAAAAATGTAGCAGTATATGAAATCATAATGCATCTTTATATATATTACAGACTTCTCCTTGTAGGAGGCTGTGAAACAGATGAAGATGGAGTGTCTAAAGCAACTGCTTGTGGAATATCTGCTTGGAGAATTCTGTCAGGCTCTCCCCATTACAAACAGGTCACTAGTTATGAAGATGATGTTAGAACAGTAAGTTTGTCTCCTCATTTTACTGGATGAATATTGTCACTGGAAGCTCAATAAATATCTCTTTATGAAAGATGAATTTAATGGGATGTTTTGCTATTTTCTAAGCTATGGTACATATGTCTAAACAGTTATCTTTTTCCCCACAGCATCTGTTTCTGCTTTTTCTGTAGTATGATTTGAACTTTAAGTTCTTAATTATCACTTGTGGTTTTAAAACAAAAAACAAGATGAGAGGAGTCTGTAAATTTCCAAGCTACAATATTTTTTGCTCTTAGTTGTACATTGGAATATGTTACCTGTCTCTGTTGGAAAAGAGTTACAGTTTGTTCTTCTATTACTTCAAGAACAAAAGGCAGCATGCCTGAAATAAATATTTCAGTTTAGTTCTGGCTCCTGATTTCTTTTCCTTCTAGCACAAGTAAATGTTTGATTTGGTAACAGCTTGGTTATACTGAAATAAATTTGCAATATTCCAGGATAAATTCCAGTGTTTATTCTTATATAGGTATTGCTTAGTATTACAAGTGAGTTGTTAATTTAATTGCAAATGAGGAGGGCTTTTCTGTGACATGTATACCTACTGAAGTTGACAGAATTATACAAAGTGGACTTTATTCTGCTTGAATTATTTTAAAGTAGGCAGTCTTACGAAAGTTTAAAAATAGTAACATCACAGAATAAGCTGATTTGGAAGAGACCCACAAAGATCATTGAGTCCAACTCCTGTCACAGGATACCCAGAGTCACACCATGTGCCCAAAAGCACTGTCCAAACACTACTTGAGCTCTGTCGGGCTGGTGCTGCGACCACTTCCCTGGGGAGCCTGTTCCAGTGCCCAGCCACCCTCTGGGTGAAGAACCTTTTCCTGATATGCAATCTAAACCTCCCCATACACAGCTTCAGGCCATTCCTTCAGGTGCTGTCCCTGTCACCACAGAGCAGAGATGAGTTCTTGCCCCTCCCCTTCCCCTCCCAAGGAGGCTGTAACTGCAGTGAGGTCTGCCCTCAGTCTCTCCTCCAGGCTGGACAGACCAAGTGACCTCAGTCACTCCTCACATGGCTTCCCCTCAGGGCCTTTCACCACCCTCATGGTTTTCTTTGGGCACACTCATGGCTTCATCTCTGTGATGAGATGTCATATATTGTAGCCCTGCTGACTCTTTCAACTCACTGTCAAGCAGGACCCACAAGTCCCTTTCTGCAGCACTGCTCTGCAGCATCTCCTTCCCGAGTCTGAGCACACAGGCAGGGTTGCCCCAGATAGACAATCTGGCACTTAGCCTTGTTAAACTTCATATGGTTGGTGATTGCCCATCTCTAATTTGTCAAGATCTTTCTGCAGAACCTCTAAAGAATCTTGCAGAGTTATTTTAGTATTTTAAATATGACTTCATTTTTGGTGCATAAATCAGTGTATGAGATGGTTTTTCCACTGTATGATTTGTTTCTGTTCTTACAGGCACAGAGAAGAGGATTATTAAGGATTATGAATTTAAGATTTTACAGCAAGCGAGGAACAGAACAGGTATTAAGATCTAGGTCTACCTCAGAAATGTATTTTGCTAACATAATTGTCCATTAATGGCTACCTGAGAGACTGACTGAAAGTAGATTTTAATTTATGCAATTTAGGAATTAACGTTCTATTAAATTAATCAAAAAGCTTTAGCATTAAATGGAGTAGCTTGCCACTTATTTGGCTTTCTTAAAAATCCAGTTAGTTCCATTTGCTGGAGCTTGAATCACTGGGTTTCAGGAACAGGTCTAGAGATGTAGAGTTCAATATTAAATGTAAAAGAAGGTATAAGAAGCCACCTAACTATTTGTTAATGAGTGTGATAATCATACCATGTTAGATGTGTTATATATTCTACAAGAAGAAAGTAGATTGTAATGATGTTTTTCAAATATATGCCCAAGAGATAAAGAATAAGAACAAAACTCAGCCTCTGCACTGCATGTATTTCACTAGAAAACAACAAATAAGCCTCAGCCCACAATTTTTGCTCCATGTGAGAAAGAAAAAATGGGTGGATTCAAACTAATCATTTATGTCCTAAATAGGGCAGACACAAGGACTTTATTTTTACAGTCTGAGATACTATGGAAACATTTTGCTAAGTAGCTTCCAAAGTTTATTATGTGTCAGACAGGATTTTCTCAGGATACATGTGAACCTAATGAAACTGCTGATCAGAATCAACTTATTCTTAACAAACTCTGGGTATGGATCTTGTGTTCTCCTCTGCCATGAATGAGTGTTAAACCTTGAATGTCCTGCTGAAGTGTAGGTGTGTGCTTTCTGTATTTCTAAGGCGTTGTCCATGGTGCTCATTCATGGCTTCTGCATGCCTTAGGAACCTCCCATGCAGTACTGCTTTTCCTTTTCTTATCTCTTGTCTACTTGTCATGTGTAGCTTTGGTTTGATTCCTTTTTCTATCCCCCTTCTTGTAAAAAAAATTGTTTTCCCTTCTTTTGCTTTACAAGGAAAGAACAGTAAAGAATCTGTCTACCACCTTCACTCTGTCCTCCTGAGTGGAAAAAGGGCTGATCTGAGTTGGCAATGACCTTAATAGATTCTTGGGATGTTTTAGGTGGCTGGTTAAAAGAAGAAGTTGCCTGCTTAATTGGAAAGGGAAAACAAATCTTTCTGAATCTTTCTCAAGGGTGGAACAGGGAGAGATTTTATTTCCTTCACTGAAAATGCTAAAGATAAAGCTGACTTATGCTTTTTTAGGTGGAAAGTTTGTATTGCATATAGCTGTACTAAACTTCAACTACATTGCACTTGTCAGTACTAAATTAATGAAGAAATATGGAAACTTATTTATCCTTGAATGTTTTGATCCAATTTCAGAAATTATGGCTTAAATATATAAGGTACAGTTTTTATTCCTAGTGTGGAATTAACATCATGTTTAAAATACAATAGACACAGCAGCTAGAGGACTTGTATATTAGAGATGGCTGCACTGGGATTTGATTCTTAGTGTTGTTAAATGATACTTAAAGAATGTGAAGAGCCAGCCTGCTGAGTTTCTCAACATCTTTTGCTGTTCCCTTAAGCTGATGAGCTGTTTATGGGGGCAGCATTTCCTGCTTTGGTAAAGGACTGATTAATTTTTATAGATAACAGGGGTGATAAATATGAGTGTTTTAATGGCCACCCAATATCTAAATCTTGCAGCCAGAGAATTATTACTGACTGCTGAGTAAACATTTATCTCCTTTCAACATCTGTGATGTATACCACTGATCAGTTATCTGAACAGGTTATATATTTTACCTCTGTGTTTCTGGGTCCTTTAACAGTATTTTGTTCTTTGTCTGTTGTGCAGGCAAATTGACTTGTAAAGAGAGAAGTGCCATTAGAAGGCATGTACAATTCCTGGGCAAATTACAGTTGAAAGTGCAGTACTGCAGCTGCCTAAGAATATAGACAGAGAATATGAATTTTTTCTAATATAAATAATTCTTAATGGGTTTAAAAAAAAACCTTAATGCTCTCCTTTTCAATTAAAAACACATTTTAGGAATGGATTTAAGGAGTGCTCTCAACAGCTGCAAACCACTGTACAACAGTAAACATTTCTTGATTGTCATTGCTTCCATGGCATACCTAGAACTTTAAAAAGGCTAAGAAATAAAATAAAAATAATAGTAAAAAGCTTCTGAGTCCAAACAAACACACTGATGTGAAAAGAATATTTTTTATCTTCAAATAATACCTACCAGTAACATTCTATAGGAACGCCATTAAAATTTCTTATTTGATGGATATTAGTTAACCTTTCTGTGCTTCATTTATGTTGGGGTATTTTCTGAGGGGTGGTGCTGGCCTAAAAAAATTGGTCAGCTGCATACTTGGAAAAATTTAACTGTGAATCTTTATTAAAAGGTTTTTTGAAGTGAGCTAACAAAATGGAATTTTATGAACAATGTAATTTTTGGGAATCTGTATCCTGCTGTCTTTCAGGGAAGATGAGACACTTTAGGAAATGAATAATCTTTCTGAAAATGTAGAATTTTGTGGGGAGAGGGGTGAATAAATGTAAAACATGTTTTCAGAAATTGTCATTCATTGCCAGTGTCACCAAATTTGTCTTCAAGTGTGTATTTAGAGTGTCTTGTGGAAATAGCATACAGATCCAGTTGTAAATGTGCTTGATTTTATGACTCCTTAAGAAGGTATTTTGTTAGAAGTGTATTTTGCCTCCTAAGGTGGTCAGAGCTGATGGAAAACTTAATCCAGGAGAATTTTTGTAGTCTTAAAGAAGTTAATATACAAATGTTGAATTATTTTATCTGTATGGGCTTAATCTGATATTTGTTATGTTACTGCTTGGTCTGTTGTCACTCAAGAGGTTCTTGGATTCTGATTTAGTGTCCTGAAATGAACAGTGTGCTCCTCCCAAGATCTCTTAATGTCTGTATTTCTTGTATCCCTTTTTTTGTTTTCCTTTAATTTAAGAGTTTGATTTGTGATAAAGCCCACCTATAAGTTTGCCCCCAGGGCGGAAGAGCTGTACTAAGCTGTGGTTTGCTAATAGTCTTTCTTGAAGACTATTAAGGAGCAGTCAAGACCAGAGACTCAGGATAGTAGAAAAATGGGGCTACTGGATGTTTTTTCTGTGCAGAGAACAAACTGCAGTTTTCCCTCCAAGCAGCTCTGGATTGTTGTCAGGGTGTTCTCTTAGGAATGCTGCACTTCCAGGTTTTATTTGCCATATAACAAGGTGATACAGAAGTTTACATTCCTAAAGACTTGTTCATGCTAGGATCATGTTGTTCCTTTATGCAGGTTGTTTTTATTCTTCCATGTCACAACTGATCTCTTACCTTTTTCTTTTAGAATAAGGGTGGTTTTGTTTGATTTTACTTTAGGGCATGTTAACTTTTCAGAGTGGAAGATTTTACAATTTGTTTCCCTAAAATAGGAAAAAAAATGTATTTGGAGGAATTTTTTTGGGTATTGCTTGGTGTATATTGTTATTATGTTTGTTTGTTTATTTGCTTGGCTATCATGTTTGGCAGGATGGAGTTTTCAAGATGAATCTTTCTCCTGATGGCACTCTTTTGGCAGCTATTCATTTCTCAGGAAAACTGACAATCTGGTCTATTCCATCTCTCAGACAACAAGGAGAATGGGACCAAACTGCTCAGGTAAGAAGAATGTACATGTTTAGAAACTTGAATTATATATCTTACTCCTCTGGAATTGTGTTTTTGTAGGAGATGAGAGGAGTTTGGGTAACTGTGTGTTAGCTACACGCTAGCTTCCCAGTCAGCTTCATGTTTTTCAAGAGCCTTATACTTACATTTATTATAATCTTTCTATGTTATGCTCATAAACTGTGAACTTGAAAAATTAAGAGAAAGAACCAATTATGTTGCAATGAATTTTTCATGAGGCATTTTGGTACCAAGTAGGTAACAGTGTTAGAATTAGACTAGAATGCCATTAGACTGAAATGCAGTTACAGAAGAGAAGTAGAGACTTTCATGGCTAAATTTGTTTCACTGGTTGAAACTAAATTCTGGATGTCTTAGTGTATTCTGTTCCTCCCTCAAAATTTACCAGACCAGGTTCCAGATGATGCTGTAGAATATTTTCTTAATTTGCTGTTAAGTCCAATGTTTTCTGCAGGAATTGTTTGCAAAACTAAGTAGAGGAACTTAGACTAGGAACTGCTCAGACACTGGCAAACTTTTAGAGACTTGTGTGAATTTAAACAATGGGAATTTAAGGCTAATTAGTTTTCAAAGGAAAAAATCCCAACTTTATTTTAATGAGGAAATGCATTCTGAAAAGTGAAAAATCTGAAATGATGCATACTAGTATGTGAAGTGTTCTGATTTTCCTTCCATTATTTTCTTGACTAATAGATAAAGAAAGGCTTTTCATTTGGAGTACTGTATGTTATGCTCTAAACCTATGAGAAATAAACCAATATCCATTCCAAACAGGATAAAGAAATAGGATTGAAATGGAATTTCAGGCTTATTTAGAAAAGCATTTTTAAATAGCAACCAAAACAAACAAAAAAAACCCTCGTAGTGTTGGGATAAGTGTTGTGTCTATATATGCATATCTATTTGTCTCTATTTTTAATATACACTTCAGACAAATTTTGCTCTAGGATGCTTTCAGTGAGTTGTATTTTTTCTGTGTTTTTAGCAATAATGAATATGTATTCTGAAGTAGCGTTTGGAACTTCATAATTCAGTGAGAGTGATATAAAGGAATATTTAGTGCTTGACTGTTCTCAAATTTTTTTTTTAGGTGAAACTGGTGTCTAAGTATAATGTGTATTTTCATAATATGTGTGAAATTAAATTAGAGTGGCCTCATGTTTACTTTTAATTAGTAGACTCACCTCTTTCTACTGAAAAGTCAAGTCTGGAAAACACCTTGTGCTTTATCCAAATGTGCTTCAGTTATTTTAGCTTCCTGTACTTCCACTGTGTTGCACTTGGGGGCAGGATTTCTGTTACTGCTAAAACACGTTTAAAATAACAGCACTGCAGCATAATTCTAAACCTTGCAGTGCCTCAGTTAATAATGCTGCTGCTTTTCTTGCACTGAAGGGGCTTTATAATTCTGAAAATAGCTGGGGAAAATACTTAGAGAGCTGTGCTAGGCTGTCACACAGGACCACTACGCAGACTCTCTTGGAGATTATTTTATGTGCCAGCAGTCCTGTGTATAGACATGAAAAGCAAGCACTTGGCTTTTGATTGCTGGAGAACCTTTATTTCAGAAATCTTTAGGGTATGATTACTGTTCAAAGCTGGTCAGGCCATGACTTGTGGTTTTGTGGTTTTTTTTTTCCTTTTAATTGTCTGTAGAAAAGTACAATGGTACTGCAGCAGTTGTATGTTTATGCTTGAGAAGAGTTTGAATTTATAGAGAGCATTTTAATTGAAAAATGAGTGGGTCAGCTACAGAGTAAATAAACGGATTCTGTGTTACTTGTAGAGATGTACTTGCATGTAATTTTTTTTTTTTTTTTTTTTTTTTTAGCCTGGCTATGATGAGCTTAACCCAGACTGGAGACTCTCTAGTGAAAAAAGAAAGAAAATAAAAGGTATGCAGTACAGTTAGATCATTATTTTATATCACTGTGCAGTTAAAAATAGTAATGCAAATACATGAGGACTGAAATAGCTGAATTAAATCTCAGTCAGGGTGCCAAAATTGCATTATTTGAATTTGTAGCATAGTAGATCTAAATGAGTGTCACAATAGGTTTTTTTTCAGATTCTCTTTTAGGAATGCTTTTATAGCTATAAAAAAAGTTGATATTTCAGTTAGCACAGGATTTCAGTTTTTCTTCCTGTAAATGTCTACTAAATCTTGAAAGCTACTGTAATTTAAAGATACCAGTTTAAAATTCTAAAAACAATTCTAAAGCAATTTCCTCTAACTGGATTTATCTCATCATACTCTATTATTTTCTGAAAGCTCAGGCCAATCTGAGCAGCCATTTAGCACCTGGTTATTGCGTGGCTGTTCCAAGAGTGCAGAGATCAATAGATATCCTATGATCCATTTGCTGCTGCTTATACACATCTGTATTATTAAAAAACTCCTGCTTCATTGGAATATTTTCCTTGGAGATTCTGTCTTCGGGTTAATTCATGTGACCTTCATAGGTAGGCACTGCTGGTTAAGCACTATTAAAAAAGGAATTATCTGACCTGCTTCTTCGTGCTGTTTGGGGAAAGGTTTTTTTCATCAGAGGAGAGGGAAGTGACATGTAGGGAGCAATATGAGCCCACTCTGTGGTGAACATTTTATCCCAACACCCAGTTACCATAATCAAGACATTGACTGGAAATGCTGTAGCTTCCATCCTCAGTCCTAGAGCCTTTCTTGTATATTTGTTTTTTTTTTTAGTTTAATATTCCTTACAACCTCCTCTTGGAATATGTTGGTATGTTTACTCGTCCTCAAAAGCAGTGTAGCCTTTTCTGATTTTCATTATTATCATTAGGTTTGTTGTCATGTTGAGGATGGCCTGATAGGTAATGAAGTAGATCTTTATCATAGATGAAAAATCTGTTACTTTTCATGCTAGATGGAAAATCTGTTACTTTTCATGCAAGTAAATCAGTTTCCTGTGAATTTTTTCTAAATAATTTATATGTGTTATATTTGTAATTGTGACTTTTTTTTGTTCTCAGCAGCTTTATTTAATACAAAAATGGTTTAGTAAAAGATAACTGGTATAAAATACAGACTTAGTGAACCAAGGTTGCAAATACAACAATAAATATCTGTTAGATTACACCATATTTCTTCATAATGGCAGTCTTCTCTCTTCTTACCTGAGGTTTAACATTATCTTTCTTTATATGGTGCATTCTTATTTTAGATAAAGAATCCTATTACCCATTGATAGATGTAAATTGGTGGGCAGATAATTCTGTCATCCTTGCTCGCTGCTCTGGTGCATTGACTGTGTCATCAGTCAAGACATTAAGAAACCTGCTGGGAAAGACTTGTGAATGGTTTGAGAGTTCTCCTCAGGTCACTTCAGCTCACGATGGAGGATTTCTAAGTCTGGAGGTGAGGAATGTGCACAAGCAGGTGTCCTTTTGCATTTCAGTATAACAGTTTGCTTTTTATATGTGATCCTTGAGTAGGGGGGTTAAAATAGAAGATGTTACTACTAACAGGAAAAGTGATTCTTCTTCCTTATCGGTAGAGAAGTATTGCAGGGGGATTCTGAACTTGCTGCAGCTTAACTGTTCTAAGAAAAACTTGATAAAAGAATAAATAACTTGTGGAGAGTAAAACTCCTGGAACGTTGAGTCTCAATGAGAGGAACCATCCCTCTTCCACTTTGAAATACATGGCTCATAAAGAAAGAGTGAACACATTTCAGTTAGACATGAGGAACACAGTGAAGGCAGAGCCACATAAGAGATACATTTTTTGTTTATTTTTAGTAGGATTCCAGAGGGGAGTAGAATATAATGAAGTTAACTGGTAATTTTCTTTAAAACAGAGAAAATTACTCTTTTCTAAAGCTTATCTTGAGATATGTCTCCCCTGTTCTGCCCTGTCTTGGCTGGTGCAGGAGATGTAGTGTACAGGTTACTAAGAAGCCTTCACTTTGGTAGGTGAGGGATGAAACCTCACATTCAGGAGACAGATGCACTCGGGGATTGTGGATCAGGTTAAGCAAACTGAGAAACAAAGGGTTTGAAGGAGAGAGGGAGCAAGGATGTTGATTCTGAAATTTGAAGTGGAAGATGTACTCAGTTCTTACTAAACTAATTAAGGTGTACTAGGTGGATGCTTCTTGTTCGTGTTTTCTTGCAGTGTGAGATGAAACTTGTTCCAAAAAGACTGCGCTTGGAGAGCAGGCCAGGTGATGAAGATGAGGGAGATGATGACTCGGACTCAGATGAGGAAACTTCTGCTAAGGACAGATACTTCAGCTACCTAAAGCAAGGCCTGTACTTTGTAACAGAAATGGAACGATTTGCTCCCCCACGGAAACGACCGCGTACTATTACAAAGAATTTCCGCCTTGTCAGCTTAAGATCCACGACTCCAGAGGAACTGTACCAGAGAAAAGTAAGTCTGGAAGGAATGGAAGGAAAAGTCAAATCTCTTTTAATCAGCTTTATTTAGAAAGAGCTTTTTATTTTTCTTTTAATTCCTGCTGTGTGGACAAAAGGATTTAGGCACATATTTCTAAGAGTCTCTTAACTGAAGGTGCTGTGTCACCTGATCAAAGGGATCCTTTTTTAAAACTAGCATTATAATAACTGAAATGATGTGATATTTCCACTGGGCCACACTGTGTATCATTGCTTGGCTCGTCTTGGACATGTACTCATGTGTTTGCATGTAGTGCAAGACTTGGCAAATATATTGAATGAAATCAGTTTCACTTGTTGTTGGCCCAGGAGTGGGTTAACATACAGTCTTCTGTGAATGTTTTGCATGTTTTTTCAGATGGATATACAGATTAGGCCTCCGAGTCATTCTTACCAAACAGATACTGCTCTGTTTTTAGGGATCTTGGACAGACTGCTTTGTCTAGGCCATTCCTGTTGTTCTGATGGTAAACCAGCCCACACTGTAACTGCTACAGTTCCCAGGGAATGCTGGTGTCAGACTAAATATGATGTTACCTAAATAATATCTTCCTTTTATTTGAGAGGAAAATCTTTGATTTTTCAGAGGTGTCCATCAGATCTGAGTCTTATTTATCTGTATCTTGAATCAGTCTCTTTCCTACCTGCTTCTGCATACACACAGTAATTATCCCTTTGCCTCTTTAAACACACAGAATTAACAATTCATTGTTCAGTATGGAAAATCAGATGATTTTCATGTGTTTGCTTTTTAGATTGATAATGAAGAATATGAAGAAGCTTTGTCTTTAGCTCAGACATATGGCCTTGATTCTGATCTTGTATACCAAAGACAGTGGAGGAAGTCGGCTGTTAATGTTGCTTCAATTCAAGACTACTTGGTGCGTTTGTGTTTTGTGATTTTTTTTATTTTTTAGGCTTTCTTATCAGACTGTCTGTGTTATCTTTACAGAAATGGAATTCTCAATTGTGTTCTAATTTATGCAATGTGAATTGGTGGCAGTTTGAAGAATTGCTCTGAAAATTCCATTTCGTGTCATGTGTAAGAGAGCAGTTTAACTGAAGGCCTGATCTAGAAACCTTGGCAGTTAATGAAAGTCTTTTGGAATATCTTCTAACTTCTCTTAATAGCAACACACTTCCTGTGTGTAATCTCTTCCCCCACATGCCCCAGTAGATTATTGCCTGGCAGATGAAGAATAATAATAGGAAATATCAACTGTTTATACTTCCAAGTTTAGAAAATAAATTGAGAAGGTGAAGTTGGTACAGTAGCTGTATCACAAAGTTTGAATAACAGAATTTACAGTGAAGTCTGCAAACTCTAACTGAGCTTTTCAGTAGAATTAAACATGGGGTTTTTTTGGCTTGGAAGAAAGACTGCTAACTCAGCAGAAAAATTGTGTTGAAATTGTACAAACTCATGGTTGTGGTAAACTATTAGTAATAGACATATACTATTACTATAGAATAGTAATATGTAGTTTAGTATTAGAATGGCAGATAGAGTATAGTATTAGTAATATAGGTATAATAGTATATATATAGTAGTATAGATAGATGTGTTAGTCTAGGCTAAAGTATTACAAGAGATCAAGAGAAGTGTATTTAATTTTTTTTCAAGTCAGATATTGACTAAATGTCAAAATTTAGCCATTCTGTTTGTGATCTGTAATGTCAACTGAAGATCAGCAGATAAGGCAAATATATTTTGTAATTCTGGTGCCTTTTCTGTCGCAGAATCTTAGTGCATGTGAAGAGGATGGTATTGAAAATTACTCTAGTGCTGTTGTGGAATTTTATACACTTGGTTTATAAAACATGTATTTTACCCCCAAACCATCACATTTTATTTAGCGTAAAAAGGAGTAAAGTTAATTAGAAAGTACAAATAATAACTTCTGTTTCGGTCGTGGAAGTTCTTCTAAGTAATATGGTATTTTCATGCCCTTTTCTGCCACATATATATTCCCCTCTGAGGGAATTGTGTTTATTGTGTTCTCATCTCTTTTGTTGGTTTGCATTGTCAGTCACCAAGGGAGCTTGACATTTTCTTAAGTGGAAGAAATACATGAGAAAACTTTAACCTAATCTCTGGTTCCATTGCTTTGGATTGGGCCGCCTAACGTTTTGTCTGTACCCTTGTTCTTGGGACAGAGCAAAATCAAGAAACGTGCATGGGTTCTTCATGAGTGCTTGGAAAGAGTTCCAGAAAATGCAGATGCTGCTAAGAAGCTGCTTCAGTATGGCTTGAAAGGCACAGACTTGGAGGCTCTTGTGGCCATAGGAAAAGGAGAGGATGGTGGCAGGTTTGGGAAGAGTTTTTTTTTTTTTATTTGTTTTCTTTTTAAGGAATGGTGTATAAAGTATTTTATAGTAATTCGGTAAATTTTTTTTCTTATCAACCACTAGTGAAAATATTAAGAAGCTTTCGGAGGACATAAAGGAAGGTCATGCTTTTACTCAGACTATTCTATAGATGTCCCTAAAGTACCTATACATTTTATCTCTGTATGTATATAAAATACAGTGTTCATTGTAAATACATGCCCTGTAATTTCTTCATCAGAAGGAATTTATGATGTCAATATTTTACCATGAGAATCTGTTTCTCTTGCTGCTTCTGAAAGCTGCAACTAACCCTATAAATGTTTGGTTATGTCTTAGTTGTACTGATCAAGCAGAAGCAAGACAATTCCCCTCAGTGTTCAGTTTCTGGTGGTAGAAATAGAAAGAGGCTGTTCTTATGCAGTCTTCTATTACCATTGTGTGCTGGAGAGCTGCTGCCAATTCAGTTGCTGGCTGTAGAATTTGGAAACTTCTATCAAGTTTGGTTTTGGTTTGTTTTTGGGAGGCAGTGGAAGCAGGAGTTGATGTCTCTGTTGGCTTGGGAAGAATCCCTGCTTGTTTAAAACACAAAAATTCAGTATTTTTCTATAAATGTGCAGATTTTTTGTCAAAACATAGATAAAAACCCATTTTAATGTCTCTTCAAAAATTATTTCAGTTCTTTTTTTCCCCCTTCATTGCTTAGATAGTTGATTTTGTCTTCCAGATTTATCTTACCAGGGGAAGTGGACATTGAAATTCCCTATGAAGACCTTCTGTCACCAGATGAAGAAATGGATACTAGAAAGGAAAAGGAGGCCAAGAAGCGTCAAGAACTGCTATTATCAATAAACTTCTCAAAGTAAATGAAATGTTAAGCCATGTTTTATTCAGAATTATAGGTTTATAATAACTACACAGTTGCAAGAACATACTGTTATATATATTATTCCTACCTAAAATTTAAGTGGTTTAAATTTTAATTGGCATTATATGTGTCAAACTTCTTGGTTTACTTAATTTCTTTATATATCCCTGTGCACAAAGTTATTAAAATGTGTAACCTTTGTCTTCATATGCATGTGACATAAAATATTAATGGCAAATGTGAAAATTCCTGTTCTGACCACAGGCTGACCCTGGAACAGAAAGAGCTGTGCCGTAGCAGGCTAAAGCTGTTAACTTACCTCGATCGCCTCGAGACCTATGAGGTGAGTTCTTCCGAGTTCTCACACCACAGGAATTCCTGCAGCTTTTGCATCACATCATCTTACCATTTTTTGTTTTTTATTGTGGTATTAATGTTTATAGCCTTGTTGAAAGGCTGGAGAAAAGTAAGATGTTTTCTGTTCCAGTGACTGTGTTTCTCCTGCTTCACTGTTTCAAAAGGATGGCTTCTAGTCTCGAGAGGTGGAGTTGGGCAGAAGCCTGCTTTGAACATCCTGTGTCTGCAGGGAATTGAGTTACACAGCTACATGGCATGTAGAGTTTAGGCAGGATTACTGTGATGTCCCTGTCAGTCAAATTGACAAGTTCTGTGCGGGTTCTCTCACAAATCTTTTTCTTCCATGAGCTTATGAAGGTGAAAGTTTTTGGAATGTCAAACTGTATTTTCCTAAGTTTTTAAATTTAAAGTTTGCAGTTGATAATGCACACACTCCCATTATGGCTTTTACCACATCCCTATAATTAATGATGTCTAAACCTTAATTAAAATAAGGCAGAAAATTGTCTTAGTTTATCAACCAAAAATGCATCTGTTTTTTTCATACTGAAACAAAAAACCCAATATACTTTTCAGCATATATCTCATACTTGCTCATCCTAGGATAAAAGATGTGTGAACTTTTTGATGCTTCTGTAAATCTTGTATAAAAAGCAGTCTTTTTTTTTTTTTTTTTTTTTTTTTTTTTAAGGAAATCCTTGGAGGGCCTCATGCAGCTGAGCATCATTATGATGGAGAATTCTTTAAGAAGTTCAGAAATCAGAATATTGTACTTTCAGCAAGAACTTATGCTCGGGTATTAATATTTATGTTGCTAGAATCCAGTGTTGTTTTGATATTGCTCTTTGCGCTAAAGTGCTTTTTCCTTCTCCCTTTGAACTTGGTTGAATCTCAGTGGAAATTTAAGAGGTGGTGTCTTTGTTTGATTTTAAATAAATAAATGCTGTGACCCTGACCTTGTTTTTTTTGTTGCTAAAGAAAATTTAAAAACTGTTTGTTGTATGACCTAAACTTTCCTGCTCATTTTCAGTCTAAATCAGTTTTAAGCTCTGCAACTTACTGTTCTGTTCTTCAGGAAAGCAATGTCAGAGCCCTGGAAATTTTGTTCACTTTCCATGGATCAGCTTTGCTTCCACACAGACAGGCGATTCTCTCCAATTTTCCAGAGACCACTTCACCACACGAGTATGCTTTGCTGCTACCTGAAGCTTGGTAAGGGTGCATCCACAGATAGTAACTCAAAGAGAGAAGATTGTTAGATTAATACATAAAATAGTTTCTATGTATGGCAGTCTATCATTGGTGGTATTCTGGAATCAAGAGAACAGTTTTGTCTGTATGGGTCTTGACTTTGCCTGTCATCATTTCCTGCTTTACTTTGTGCCATTTGTGGAATCCTTTTGGTCATTAGCAGGAAGGTAGGGATCTTAGAGGTTCTTTGCTCTGTTACATATTTAAGAGGGAGCATAGACTTTTCTGACCTGAAATTGCCCAGATTTTCAGGTCTTTAATTGGTTTGTAGTAACAGCCAGTGTTTGGAAATTAATAATACAAGTGTTTAGGTCCCTGAAAACAAATGCATTTTTCTGTGTTTGTTTTGTGAAGTAATTTAACACTTACACAGTCAGTAACTTCAGAATCATTAATCTGCTTGATGCTGATTCTTACGTAATTTGGTAAGGTAGAATTAAGAAGAGCTTTAAATATAGACTATCCCACTGTTTCATTTCAACATAAAAGGTTATTTTACTGTAAATTTCATGTAAATTTTTCTAAGAGAGTCTTCCTTGAACATCATAATTAAGTTCTTTCTATTAATTAGAGGAATTTTTTGCTTTTAGAGTGTTTCTTTTCAACTCCTCAATTATGATATTAGTTTTGAAGCATATTGTTCAGTGCTCATAAAGAGGTAGATTTCATTATTTGGTATTTTACAATAGGACTTTGAAGCCTTACTTAAGAGGGAAAGTTTCTGGAGGAGCTAATAGAATTTTTTTTGTCATCTTCCATTATTATATTCAAGCTTTTCACTTCAAGGTTTTGCCAGTTACATTTGGGCAATTCTCCTTTTACAATAGGGTTTTTCAATTCACCAAGTTATTCTCCTGAAACTTTTCCTAACTCAAAATACTACCAGTTTTGTTGTCCCTGAAAAGAAAGAACAGTCTTTGTTTCAGGATAGCTAATGCTTCCCTTTTTATTTGTTGGTAGTATTAGGAACACATTTAATGATTTATTTAAGGTATGAAAACACTTCTTTTATCCTTTTCTTTAAGGTAAAAGTTAGGACCATGAAGAGAAATTATTGAAGTGTTTATAAAATTGGTAAAACATATTCCAATTTTTCTCTTTTTTAAGGTTTAGAATGTGAGACATAGGGAAGAATGGTCATCTTAATGTGGTTATGATCCATTGTTGGTCATAAATAGGGTCCTTGTGTTTCTGCAGGGTTATTTGTTCTTGGTTTTATTATTTTTCTTTTTTTAATTTTTTTTTTACTTTGTTGTTTGGTTTGTTTACAAAACTGACTTATGTGCCAAGAGACAAGATGACAGCTAAAATAAACATTTCACTAGTGATCTAGTAGTAAAGATGTGAAGTTATGGGGTAAGAACTTAGTTTTGTCTGCTATTGAAAAATGAAAGTATATATTTTCAGTCTTTATTGTCATAGCAGACAGAACTTTCCAGTGCTAGGATCAGGTATGTGCAGATGCACACTTTTTATCCCCCAGATTGCAGAATATGTAATGTGTGTCTTTTGTGTGTCTTTTGAAGTTTTTTTTCTTTGGACAACTACAAAATGAGGTTGAGATTTAACACAAATCCCATATACTTATAAAACCAAAAATAAATTTGATATAACCTATTTCTAAAACTGTTTCTCTGCTACAAAACTGATTGCTCACATAATACTGTTAAATATACTCCCTAAACCAATATTTTACTAATGTAATTAAATATGTGCTGATGGCAGTATCTATTAATGAGACTAATATACCAATGAAATAGATTTAAGTTGTATAAAGTTTTCTTACTGTTTTAAGTAGGCTTCTGGCAATTCTTGTTTCATGTAAATTGAAGTGAATTGAAGTTCTTAGTAATTTTTTGGTGACTTTATTGTCCTTGTAGCTCTGGTTGTTGTTTTTTAGGGAGTTTATTAGTATGGTAAAATTGCTGACATTCTGTAGATATGTTGTCATTATTAGAAAATGTCATTTAAATAAGTGTGCTATCTAGCTTTCTTTGTGTTAGAAGACAGTATGTAGACATAATTTTCTGTAAATTAACTTACTGAGCAAGGTTATGACACAATTTATTAATTCCCACAGAGCATTAAAAAGTTTTGAGTAGTGACTGTAATTAATATGCTTCTGAAGAAAAGAAAAATACTTCAAAAATATAAACCCTCTGTTTTAATTGGTAGAAGAAATGTTTCAGCATTACAACATAGTCTCTAGCTTATGTAGCTACAGGGGTCTCAGGACAAGCAGTGAATCAATCTGTGTTGATGAACTTTGACTTTAGACAAATAGATTCTGAATCAGTAAAAGACTGCCTGGTTTTCCTTTTGAAATTTCACACTGTTGCAGTTGGGAAATAGGGTGTATCCTTCAGGAGGAGAGCTTTTTCCCTTTCTGTTACAAAAAAAGGCTGCTCTCTGGTGATTTCTTTTAGATCCTGTTCTTTCTGAAAATTTTTGATTGCAATATTTGTACCAGCAGATTTCAGTAGGGTGTTTGGTGATGAGACCACTGACACAGATCAGCGGATGGCATTGCCTGTTCAGGAGTGCAGCCTGGTCCAGTGGCCCTGCTCAAAGAGCACCTTGTTCATGCATTATTGATGCCTTTGTTGCTCAGTTTCCTGCAGCTCAGACCCCCTGCCGAGCAGAAATGATTTTGGTGGAGGTGTCTTCTGTGCCTTCATATGTGGCTCTGTGTGTGTGTGTGTGTAGGATGAAGTACTGTTTTGAATTTACCATATTGTGTCTGTGGGCACTGCACACTTTGAACAATTCTCAGCTGCAGCTCTGTGAGGTGACTCTCATCCCTATGAGAATACATTGCTCTATGCTCACTTAGTTCCTCCATCTCTAGGGGAATCTGGCAGAAGCAACACATGAGATTGGTAGGAGGTGCTGCCTTGTTAGTGCATGGAACAGGTGAAATGGGTAAATGGGTAAACAGGCACCTCCATCTACAGCCAGGTTAAGAGCACTGAAACAGTTGCTTGCTGTGCACCCCCTCCAGCATGAATACACATTCAAGTGCTATATATGAAGGACTTCTTAACCTGTAAGAAATGTTTTTGTAAAGGTTGTGTAACAACTGTTCATCTGCTTCTTCCAGTTCAGCTGCCAATAGTAAATTCTAAGTACCTGCTGAGAGAAAGGCTCCTTTGGTTAGTGCATTCAATAGACCTAAAGCAGGTATTTTTCCTGTACTTGGACAAGCAATTTACATTAGGATGGCATTTAAAGGGCAGTGTCACAAAAATTTGAGGTCTTGTCAGTCAAGGAAGAGCTGGCATAACAAATGGGAAAAAAGAGATTTTTTTTTTCCCTTTTGTGACAGGTTATTAGGAAATACATACTTTTTTTTCTGAATCTGCTTGTAAAAAGTCAAATGGTAGATATCCTTTTGTTTATAATTTTTGGCACATTATTTATAACTTAGCATCTTTTGGGGTTACTCAGAGCAGTTCAGGAGTTGTGTCTAAGCAGGGAATTTATGTATTCATGAGACTTCTGCAAAAGTCTGTGATTTAAGTAAGTTCAACAGCTCCCTAGTTGAGAAGGCATCTGAAATACAAAGACATTGGTGGCTGTAAATGGTATTGGCTTCAAATTGCTATTGTGATAGATGAACATTTCTAAGTAATGTGTTTTTGCAGAATTCAGATTGTAATGTTTTCCTACTTCTTTTCATATTATTTCTTCTTTTATGTTGATGGCTCCTGTGTCTCTGCTGTCTCTTATTGGGATTCATACTCCTTCTCAAGGATCCATCAGATGCACAGACTACATCTGTTAGGACAACTAGAATGAAGGTGGTAAAAGTTCAGGCATTGAAAGGAGCTGATAGCTCTTTTTAATCTCTGTTTTAATAGCTATAGCTAGTGTTCTTAATCTATAGTTAAGACTGTTGCCCTGAGGTTTTTAAATGTTGTCTAGGAAAACACTGTTTTACTGGCATTATAAATACATAACCAGAGTATTTTTCCATTTTTAAAAGTTTCTTATCCTTTGTACTAGGCTTAACTGCTGTATTATAACATTACTGCTCACATTTTCAACTCACAGAAGTCTGGAACTTCAAATGTATGGTTCCCTCAGCAGTCATAAGTCTGTTATACTGCACATTATGCTATAGTAAAAATCTTCCCCCTAAGATAACAACTTTTTATATGTTTCTGTGTTTTTGCTTCTTAACTTTTTCAAATACTGGTGTTCAGTTGTGACATAAAGTGAATTTTTACTAGGAGAGTTCTGGATGAACTCCATTTACCTGATGAACTGGAATGGTAATGTGGAAGTATCTCCTAAAATCTTAGTGAAGGTTTTAAAACCTGAAAATTTCCATGTAGTTGACTTTCACCTATGAATGAGTAAGTACTACTAAGAGTTCATAAGCAGTTAACTTTGCCTTTCCATAATGATATCTTCTCCTGAACTAGGTTTTTAGTTATTGCCTGTGGCACTGCAGTTTCAGTAAAGCTCTTAGAGCTTCATCTCTTCCCTTCCTTATATGTGTGTGTAAATAGGTTTGATAGTGAAATGTCTGCAGAACTAATATATAGTCCCCTCTTTTTCATATTATTTTTTTCTTGTGAAGCTAAACTGCCTTTGTTTTTAGTGTAATTCAGAGGTGTTCACGTTAAAAGAATTAATCTCATCATCAGTTCCCTTGAACTTGAATTGGCTTGAATTTATTTGTATAGTGCTACAGTGAAAATAATAAGGGCCTGTGTTTTATATGCATGTCTTTTATCTTTGCACTAATAGGAAGAAAAAACAGTTCAGAGGAAGAAATGTAGTTAATTTCAAGGATGTATTTGGTAGAAAAAAACCAGCAGATCTTACCTTCTGCTATGAAGTAGAAAAAATAATTTTTGAGAGAAAGATTAACTTGTCATGATGCTCTTGTCTGGATTGACTTCTGGTAGGAGCAGGGAAGGTTCTTGTCCATGTAAAAATAAAGCAATGGTTTGGAGGAAGAGGGACTCTTCTGCAAGCTCCTTTTGTGTGAATCTCTGATAACAGGGACAACTCATTTATAGCCAGGAGGCTGTGGCAGGTAGTGAGCTAGCACAAGTACCATAGGTGTTGGTTGTGAGGAGTTTTTGAAGAAGAGAATGAGAACTTGAAGCCATGAGGGAACTGTGGGGAACATGAACTGTCAGGGAGGATGGAGGGAGGTTTCACAGAACCTGCTGCACTGGAGCTAAGGTGTCATTTAGCTGAGAGAGCTGAGTATGTTCAGTGTGGAGAAGGTTTCAGACAGGCCAGTAGCAACCTTCACATGTGAGCATTCCTGCAGCATGTGAGTTGAACTGTGGCTGTGCTGTTTACCCACAGAAGATTGACAGGATTTTCTTTGTATTTCTGGCTACTTAATGCTGGACTTGTCCTGGCTTCATCTACCATGTGTGTCTTTTGCCTGTGCAGTCCTGAACTGGAGTTTGGCTTGCCTTGTCCAATCTTCTAATGAGGTGTACTGCTGCCGTTGTCTCATCTGTTCATTGTTCTTTTATGGGGTTTAGAATAAAATTTCTCCCAGGAACATTTATTATAACATGTTTTAGAAATGTACACTTCTGAAGTAGTATTTTCACTATTTGGTTGGCAGATGGCTTTGATCTTACTTGGAGTTCAGCTTTGTCTTTAAAATAGCCTTCACAAAATCAAAATGGGCTCTTGCCTCTCAATTTTAATTGTATACATGAAGAAAAAACCCACAGTGAGCTTCCGAACTGTGCTTGTGTAGCGTTAGCTGACTTTTCTGATGTTTAGATTATTCATTCCAGGTTGTTAGGAGAGAAGAAAGTTTCCCTCTCCCCAGATTTTATTAGAGGTTAACCACATCATTAAAACATAACTTGATTTGTTTATATAAAATCAGTTATAACTTTCTCTGGTGGCAGAGCTGCTTCAGAAGAGGTGTCACTGCGGTGTGCACGGCAGGGATTCTGAAGGTTAGCTAACTGTGGTGGCCAAAAGCTGTGGGATACCTTTTCTACTGGCTTATGCAGATTAGCTTTCCCAAAATGCAGGATTTTTAGGCAGCAGCTGCACTTCAGTCTTGATAAATTTGTCATGTCCTATGGATAATTCCGGAAAATGAAGCACTTCTCTCTCTGCCCACCACTTCTGTATCCCATAGTATATTGAGCAGTTGGAAACCTAAAAATATATATAATCCATTCTGTAGTTACATTTACTAATTCATTGTTCAAATACTATAATGAAAGAGGAGAATGTTTTCATGCAATATGAACAATGCAATACATATCACAGCTGTTTGAGGCTGTATATCTGGGATGCATTTCTTATATTTCATCCTCAGCTATGGAATAATTGTGACATAACAAAACTGTCTTAGACACATAAGAATTGCAGAGCAACAGAAAGTGGCATGGATTTCCCCATTGCTATCTAAGATATACACTTTGGAAAAATGAATTTCTAAATTAAATTTATAAAGAATATTTTAGTAATTTTATGTATGTAACACACAGGCTTCCAAATGAGGAATAAATGAGTGTTTCTAACTATTTTTCAGACAGATTAAAAAAGACAGCAAAGATTAATCTACTTCCAAAATGCCTCAAACCTACCTCTAAAAACATCAGTTTCTTTCACCAAAAAGATACTGTTTCATAAATGTGTTTGGGCAAACTGCACTTTGCATTCAGTGTGGATGAGTTTACAAAGGAAAAGATGTAAAGAAAAAATATTCTGAATTTTCAACTTGAAGAGTCCTGGAGACAGGCCTGTTGTATGAAATGCTTAAAAGTGAAAAAAAAAAAAAAGCAAACCCACACAGTTGGTATTGGTAACTGAGTGAATTGGAATCTGACCTTAAAACTGAGTTAGACCTTCCTCTTTTGAAAGCCTGTCCTTGGAGAGAAAATAATCTGCAGGTTTCAATAAATGCAGTTGGTATGATACAGAAACTACAATAGCATGGACTTCTTTTGTCAAAGAAAAGAATGGGAAGAATTGCCAAGCCAACATAAACAATAGAGTGAAAAGAGCAATGCAGGAAAAGTCAGCTCTTTTTGAAGAAACAGAGTTGAATACCTCCATAATCAGTCAATTTACTGTATTCCAATCATATTTATTCTGCTGTTGAAAAGAGAGAAGGTTAAAAGGTGGGGGAGAAGCAGTGGCTCAGGAAAAATAAAAAATACCTCCCAGCCATGCTAATATTTGCATACAGTTATAGTATGGCACAGCTGATAGTTCTGTTAGCTGGGAAAGAAAGCCACCTGCCTTGGTGACTCCAGGGGTCTGTCAGCAGCCATGTCTGGAATTCCAGGTGCACAGGAATGCAGACTTAACCTGCATGTGTCTCTGACCTCTGTGGGGTTTCAGTTACAAGAACAAACCTGAAGAGTTGTGCAGCACAAGGAGAATGAGCTCTGGAATCAGTGTGCAGTGCATATACAGCAGGCTGTCTTGTCTGTGCATGCTGAATTCACCACTTCAGCCCTGCTAGATATCTCTTGGGTGTGCAGGGTGTGTGTGGAGGTTCTGATGTGCCCCCATTCAGCTGCATTTGCTGTACAGATGTTGTAAACAAAGCACTGTAGAAAAATGTGAGTTTTGCCTCTTTTCAGATACGTGTTCACGTCTGTACCTCTTTGTCTCTTCTGTATGCATGAATTTTCAGACTGCAATGGTATTTTGACACCTGAAGACTTTTTCAACTGACTTGCTTCCATTTTAACAACTACTTTTCCAGAGTTTTGTTGCACTCTGTTTCTGCATGACTCACTGAAATTACTGAGAATAGAAATCCAAAAAAAAATAGTCTGTGCTAAAGCATAAGTGTCAGTTAAGAACCAACCTTGTGATAAATGTTGAGATAAATACAGCATTCTAATCTTTGCCTTTATAGAGGGCTTAGGTACAGGAATGTCTCATCCTTTGTTTGTGTCAAGACTGGTTTATTCCAGTCCTTGTATGTAATTTCAAATACAAGAGTTTTCATTAACTCTTCAGAATGAGGAGAGATAGTAAGGACACTTGGATACAGTAATGTAGGGGGCAAGAGGAAGTTACATATTTTATTAGTATTGTTGAGAAGGTGAATGGAGTTAGGAGTCATCTCTGAGTGCTGTGGGTTCTGCTGGGTTTTTTGTGTGTGTGTGTTCTGAGCTCACCAAGAAACTTACCTGTTAAGAGTGACTTTGCATAAATGCTGATTTATACTAGGATGAAAATTCAAAATATCTTGCAGCTGTATCTTGTTATTGGTTGTGTTTTCTTTAAGCATTTAGAGAAGATGGTTTCTGAATGCTGCTTGACTCTTGGTGAGAATTTAAAAGTCTAAAATTTCTCTCTCAACTTATTCCAGTGGTGAACCTGAATACTTTTAAAAAGGCAAATGGAGCCAGAGCAGAAAATACTTTAAAAAGTATTTTCCATGGCTTATCCATACACCTGACTTAAAATATTTAACTTTTTCTGCTGTGAGAAGAGAAAAAAGATAAGAGGTAGACATTTTGCAGTCAAGATTGCACTGCATGACAATTCTTTCCCGTGAAATGAAAAATCTTTTCCTCTTCAGTGTTTCATGGTGAGGTCTGTAAATGAGGCCCAGTCTCATCAGTATTTACAGTATTGTAGGAAGTAAGTACAGTGAAATATCATTTCCTGTTTAAGTGAAATGATAACATGAACAACATGGATTCAGTCTTGGCATATACCGTTTCTTTCTTCTAGGATTCTTCAGGCTGCTCTGGCATTTAGAAAAGGGACATCATACACTTCTTGCCTCTAGTCATTCATATTGCTTGTCTCTGTACTTTTCACCTTTATTTTTATTGCACTCTTTTGAGAAAACAGCCAGAGAGAGCTGCACCTTGCTTTGTTCCTTGATGGATTTTGGAGTTGCAGGGAAAGGGGGAAGGAAAGGAACTTTCACAGTGGGCAGAGCCTGGGAACTTGAATTGAGATCTTTCTTAACCTCTACTTTTTTTTAAGCAGTAAACCTTCAGCTTCAGTTGACACTGTAAACCTGGGATGTTAGGGAAGTTATTTTTAATGTAGTCTGTATGTAATTCATGACTTCTGCTATTTGGAAAGGATTCTATTTTAAAGTCTATTTAAAAAAATATTTGAAACAGTTGGAATTTAAGGGCAAACCCAAGTGGCTTTTGTGTTATAGGGAAGGGGAAGAAAGTGATAGGGAAGAAAGTATAAATTTTTAGCTTGGAAGAGGGAAATGCAAATTATTTTCTGAAAGTATTAGGGATATGGGGTAATTGCATGTCTGTAAAAAGCAGCATTTGCTAAGAATTGTGGACTTTAGGCTGGGGTGAGTAACGCTTGCATAAAAATTAAACTTTTTAGTCTCTAATAATTGTATGTCAGAGTGAGTAAAGTAACTCAGCTATGTTATGAATAGTTGGAGGTTAGAAACATGTAATTTGTATTGTTACATAATCCAGTTAAAAATATGCAAGTTTTGCCAAATTTAATGGTAAGCCTTTTGTGCTACTGAATCTGTAAAGAAATGACTTCTTATTTGGAACTAAATGTCCTGGATGTAACTTCATCACATCCATGGCAAGTATGCTGGATGTGACAGCAAAATTATGAAGAATGTGTTCAGTGTGGTATTTGGCAGTGGACAGGCTTAGGTCACTAGAGTTTTCTTTAAATTTTTTTAATTTTTTTTTTTTCCCCCCTTTCCAGTCTCATGTGGAGGGATTGTAGCATTAGGGTTGTGTGTGTGCATTTTGAGATGTCCTGGTTCCTTGTCATTCAGATCTCATTCATGCAGGGGTGGTTTTAAATTTGAATTCTAAACATCTGTTTTTGTTTATTTGTAGTAATTTTCTTTTTAAACATTTTTTTAGTCTAAAGAGGAAAATGTTGAATTTTAAATATCAATTAAATGTGTGCACCTCCTACCTTACTATTTTGCATGATTTCTTTCTCTTGATAACAACTAAAGCAACCACTGGAAGAAGAGCCAAACTAAAGAAAATTTCCCCAAATTTTCTTCTGGGCTTCTGAGATTACATGGGAAGATTTATTTAGGTGGGAAGCTCTCTTACTTAAGAGGGTAATGAAAGTGCAGGTGGCTACTGGGAACAAGACTTTGCTTAGAGAGTAAATACAATAAGTGACACAATGCTACAATTTTCTTAAGGGGTCTTGCTGTAATTACATATTTACTTTTTAAGTAATTGCTCTACTGTCATGTCAAGGCATCAGAGACTCTTGCTAAAGCCAGATTTTGAAAGAGAGGGATAGGGGCACAGTTTGTGTTCTCTTTAGTAGAAAAATGGAATAGTTTGTGTTGGAAAAGACCCTTAAGATCAAGTCCATGTTCAGACCTCACACTGCCGAGTTCACCTCTGAACCATGTCCTTAAGTGCACACCTCCATATCTTCTGAATACCTTCTGAGTCTAGAGACACTGCCAAGAGGCGAGTGAGAGAAACTGACAGAGAGGGTCAGACCTTGTTTTCAGGTTCCTTGGTACTCTTTGGGCTGTTCTTAGTGGAGCTGTGGGTAGGAATGGGACTAAGGGAAGGGCAGGGTATAGTGCACGTTCTTTGCTTTCTGATTGTTTGGCCTCTGAAACTGTTCAGGCCCTCAGGCTGCTTTTAGAGCTTCCATTGCCAGCTGGTCCTTGCCAACAGCTGAATATCTTCTTGCCCCTGTAGTTTATAAAAAAGCAATTGCTATTTTATTGTTTTACTAATAAAGAAATAATCTCAAATGGGCCTGTAGGACTTGACTACATCAAATAATTTTAACAAAGTGCATTACAAATTTTGGGGACAGAATAATGGTTAAGACATTAGTATGTAAGCTTATATTGGAGGAAAAAGCTATCTGTAATGTGAAATTGGAATTGTTACCTGAAAATCTTCTCTTAATGTTATTCTGTCATAGTAGTTCTGCTACAATTTTGCAGACATTTGAAGCAGCTTCTGAATGAAACCCTTGTCTATTGTTTCTTGTAAAAAAGCACCTTTTTTTCCCATTAAGAAGGTGTGTTAATATTAAAAAAACTCATCCTAATTCCTCCCAAAAGAGCAACGTCAACAAAAAAACCTCAAACCCAACCAGCCAACTGAAAAAGCTAACAAGCCCCCTGTCACATGAAAACAAGAGGTCTTCTCAAACCCTTCATGTTTGATTAATCTGAGACCCTCATGGCAGACCAGTCTGTCAGTGTCCCATTATGGGGACTCTTCATGGAGTAGTGCTAGGTTGGAGGGCAGTTCTGTGCCAAACAGAGACCCCTCCTAGGTCTGCACACCTTTATTCAAGTGAGTTCCCCACTGCCAGTGGCTGCCAGCCTCCTTGGAGGACTCAGACTTCCAGTTGATGGAATACTACTCTTTATTAATAAAATTGTGAACAGCTTAAGGTTCAAGGATTGCAGCATCTGACTGCAAAAATGTGTTCAAAGCAATATGTAGCACATAATGTAGCTCTACTCCCTAACAAAAGTTAGCTCGAAATTCTCATTCCCTGTGCACAGAACATGGTTTTTACCCAGTGGATATCCCTGTGGGGGGAAGACAGGTTCAGCTGATCCCAGAAGTTGTGATGGAGTCTTTCCTGACTTCTCCTCCTACTATTTTTTATATTTAAGTGAAGAAATTAAAATCAGTATAAAAGTATATACTTATATACCTATTCAGTGAGGGTTGGAGGCATCTTGGAGGCAGGGAATGTTGGTGTAGTGTCTGATACAACACTGGGATGGGAATATGCACCAGTCCAAGGAGAGTGTTTTTGCCGTGCTTGATGATTTAACAGCAAGACATCTTCCTTTATCTCCTTTGGTTTTAGCTGCTCTGTGATTTATCAGCTAAAAAGTACTGCTGAATTCTCTCCTCTGCAAGGGGTTCAGCAGAGCCTGGCCATGGTGTCTCCACTCTGCTCCACCCTTCATTTAGGCTCCCTTGGCATGTATTGTGTGGGGGAAATCAGACACACTGATCTCATTCCATGCAGGGAGGAGCAACTGCATTTTCCTTTAATTTCCATGCTGTTACAGCTGTGTCTATAACTTTCCACTTTTCTTTAATTTTACCTGCAGTCTTTTCCCCACCTTCACACCCCCTGCTTCCCCAAATAAAATAACCATCCAACCAGCAAATATTCCCTTGAAATGTCTTTTTAAGCCTACTGGGAATGGGAAAAATTGCTAAGATATGAAATTGTCTTAGACAAATTTTATTCTACTTTCTTTTCTGTTAAATAGAACACAGAAAAGGAGAGTGTTATCATTGAAATATCAAGTCCTGCTTGGACTGTCTTGATTTTATATTTTGGAAGACATTATTAATCGCACTTTGGCTTTTCTGGTATTTGACATTTCAGCTGATAAAGAGAATTTTTTCACTACAAACTGGGCCTTCCGTAATAACATTATCAGGTATGACATTTGAACTATGACTGTGTTAATTTAGTTCATGAAGTCAGTTTTAAACATTAAATTATTGGTAAATTATGTTATTTAAGATTTAAACAGCTACAGCACCCCTTATCCCCAAAAGGTATGGGCTGATGGTGAATCTTTCAAAAATAAGAAAGTGGCTTTATTCCTGTTTATACCACAAATGTTAGTTTGGAGTTTTCTTTATAATTATTTTTTAATGTTGTTGCTACACGGTGCAAAACTATAAAGACAGCCGCAGAGTATCTTATTTAGGTGAACTAGAATTGAAAGCAAGTGTTGCTATAGCTCTGACAGAGGAATTAGCAGTTTTCCATCCTCACTCCTTAGTTTGTTTGACTTCTATAATCTGCAAACCTGTCTCTGCCATTTTACTGTTGGATTACTACAGCATGTATAATTTGGAGGGTTGGAATGACAAGGTATTGTTTGCTAATGCACAGAGGAGGGAAAGAAAAGAGTGACCAGTGTTCTGGGTGAGATGTGTATGGGGCAGGGCAGTTTATGGGCATGCCTTGCTTTGTTCAGTGAGTTTAATGGCTGTTGCTAATGAGGTGGAGTTACTGATTTTTAGCTTAGTGTTTCGACTCTTCCTACCTTGTGAAATTGATTTGTTGGTTGGAGTTTTGTTTATTTTAAGCTACTGAGTTACAGGGCTGCTCTTCAAGGGATGAGAAGATTGTGTCAGTTGTTAGTTTATAAATAGAGATTGTCTTTGTAGTATAGCTGTTGCTGTTTATTTTCCGGGTCAGGAGAAAATGAATTAAATTCAAAATAGCTTATTGTTTCAGTATACTGCACCTCTAATGTCTCTGCTTTGTAAATGGTTTGTTTCCTATTTCTACAAATGACAGAGCCTGTAAAGTTCTTCTCTTCCTCATTGGTTTACGTTCTGCATAGCTTGACATGGTTTTCTAGCATTTTATGCTGCATAAACATCTAGCCTTCTACACCAAGCCATAACTAATCATTCTAGTTATAATCCATTATGTTCTTAATCTGCATCTTAAACAGGTTTTTTTTTTCTTCAAGCTTAGTATCTAGAAGGTGTTTTGTTGTAGAAGATTGTAGCCAGAAACTCAGATTGAATTTAAGATCAGCACAGCAGGGTGTATGTAGTTTCAGTATGAAGATTTGTGCTAAAATCTGAATTATTTCATTTTTCAAGATGTGACTATCATAGGTTTTTACTCATTTCAGTCTTTTGTGACAGCATATGAAGTCAGAATACTTAGTGTGAAATGGTAAAAACTCTGAAAGTATATAATGAGTTTTTTCCTTTGTTTAAAGCATGGTCAGTAAGAAAATTTATTAATCTTTTTTATTTGCTCCTTAATGGTATAGGTAGAATATGGGTTTGTGTGGATAACATGCAGGGAAAACCACACTTGTAAAGCTGCAGTAAGAAGTAATGAATCTTAAATAATTGATACTGTAATTGACTGACATGCCTATTATGAATTCACTGAAATAATTTTGTATGCTTTGTATTCCATTAATTGAGTGCCATAACAGAATAAAATTATGTAAAGCTTCTCTTTTTTGTCATACCAGCTACAAGAAGGGGACATTGAAAATTCTTCCTTGGAATGAGCAGAAACATCGTGAAGAAGACTGGTGTGAAAAGCAAGAATGCAGGTAAGTACATATAAAAGAAAAAAATATATAAAGAGTTTACTTACTAATTCTTAAAATGTGGGAATTGACCCAGAAAGACTCAGTTACTCTTTTTGTACACTAACTAACTTGTGTTTCAGCTTTCTTAGGGATACTGACTGAGCCAAATGGAAAGCAGAGGTTGTGCTAACCCAGATCTTCAGTCAGAGCTTTCTCTTTCATGATCTGTCACATGTTTGAAATCTCTTACTAGTTCAGTAGAGAGGATTCTTTCTTTCATGATCTATCTCCTGTTCAGAATCTTTTAGTAGTTCCTTTGCTGACAAAAACTAACACACACTGTGGTATGTTGATCGTATAATTTTCTTTCAGAAGTTTTAGGAAAAAGACTGATGTTAAAAAAAAAAAGATGACTATATATATATATATATATATATATACACACACACACTTTAACATATACTTATTTTTTTAAAAGGATGGTTATAGAACCAACTTTGCAAGATGAAGGCCAGTTTCTGTATGAAAAACAACCTGAGTTACTGAAGTACAGGACTACTGACCTTTCTGTAGATCTCGTCACAGATTGGTATTTGAGCAGAGCACAGGAAATTGAAGAATATGCAATGCAGGTGAGAATAGCAGTGAGGAAATGATGGTGGCTGAACAGCCTTCTTCAACAGAATCCTTAATAGTCTTAATGCATATTAATAGGACAGTTTTGCCTCAGTAATGTACCCTTTGTCTCAACTTTATTATGGCTTTTGAAGAACTTGTTTTTTCTTCTGCAGTGTACTTAGGCTTGCTCTAAAGTTTATTCAGCCAAGTAATTAATCCATAGAAATAAATAAGGAAGCCACTAGATTCTGGTTTCCCATAGCAGACAGTAGCTCTTTTATAATCCATGAAAAGTGTTTAGCATTGCATTTTATATTTGTATGGGAATGTGTTCTATGACCTGTCACACACTGCTGTGTT
This sequence comes from Serinus canaria, assembly GCF_022539315.1. NCBI lineage: Eukaryota > Metazoa > Chordata > Aves > Passeriformes > Fringillidae > Serinus > Serinus canaria. Next base: position 100,813,476 of record NC_066316.1, on the reverse strand, counting down.
AGGTGTATTGATATGTGCCTGTCACACGTGGCACTGTCATGTCAGGAAATGGTACTGTCATGATTTCTTCCTGGCAATTTTATTGTGTGTCTATGGGATTACTATGCAGCTTATTTCTGCTTGATTTTCTTTACATGTTAAAAGTGTTTGAAGCTCTGTTGCTGTAAGAACAGAGCTCATCACTTGTGTGTTCTGGTATTTTATTGCTTCTCAAGCCAATTTAGCTGCGTGAAAAGGAGCGTGACTAGAAGTATCACTATGGGTTAGTTCTGATTATTGAACCATTCTTTTATTCCACCAGACTTTGCTCCACCAGGGCTCTTTTTAATTATAGTTGTGTGTGATCTTAACAACCAATCAGTAGGTAGGGAAATGAAAGCAACTTCCAAGGATCAATTAAATTATATAACATATAAATGAAGTTGCATTCTGCTCTTCAAGACTTATGTCTGCCTTGCTGAATATTTACAGCCAGTAATGTGTTCTTTGAAATCAAAACAGAACCTTTCATTTAATGGTAGTTTCAGTCACTGGAGAAAGACTGTCATTGGTTTTTGTGACATAAATGCAACAATTAAAATGACTAAATCAGGGTCATCTAGAAAAGTCACATTGCACGTCAGTTACCTGATTGTCTTAGTTTAAAGCAGTTCTTCATATTCCATATACTGAGATGAGCTGTGTGTGATCTCCAGAAGGACTAATGTTCTGGTTTACATGCCTATATGATGAAACTTGGTTAAAAGCATATCATGTTATCCCCCCCTAAGATTATGCATTTTGTGTGGTCTTCATAAAGCTGAGAAGGGCACTCCATTTAGGAATATGCAGTCCACAAAAAATTCTAGGAACTTTAAATTGCTTATTAAGCAGCAGGGGAATAAAACAGATGCATGTACAGGACTCAGATTGAAGTTGGTGTTTGGCAAACACTTGTGCAGCAGTGTTTTTTAAATTATTTTTCAGGTTGACTGTGCTCTGTCCCTTGTTCGTCTTGGCATGGAGAGGAACATTCCTGGTCTGCAGGTGCTTTGTGACAATCTGATCACTCTTGAGACAGTGGTTTATGAGACTGATGGTGATCGAACCTTGACTTTGAAGGAACTTTTAGAGATGAAGGACATTGAGAAGCTGAGACTGTTGATGAAGAATGTAAGTATTTTGAATAAATCTTGAAATCCAGTAACTCAGATTACCCTGGATCCTATGTGTATAAAGATGCTAATTTTTCTGGTGAACCTCATCTGTAATTCAGTTAAAAATTTAAAATTTTACATTTTCACTATTCCTTTTTTTTTCTTTTTTTTTTTTTTTTTTTTGTGGTAGGGTTTATTTCTTCTTTCTTTCTGACAAAAGCTAAATATGCTCAGTTTTCTCAAAGACCCACTTTATCCCTCGCAAAGGACTCAATGTTAATAAATCTTACTTTGAAAGCTGTGAATTGCCTTTCCATTGGCCTTTTTTTAAGGAACTTCAGTGTAGCTCTTGATGATGCTGCAGACACAACAACATTGAATTTGTTCCTTGGATGTTTTTTGGTGTCTTTAAATATTGCAAGCAATTTTTATATTTGCCTCTGCACCAGATGTGTGGTTTTGTCTCTGTATTGAGCTTAAGCATGGGATTTCAGAATAGAAAAAGACTTCTTGGAAGGGCTGAAAAATAGCTAGAGATGGAACAGGGATCTGAAATTCAGTTGAAGAACATGTAAACACCAGAGGAAAATAAAAAAGTACTCAGAAATTAAATATAACTGTTTGGTTTTATTTTTGAGGGGGGGAGGTTGGGTTGGTCTTTGTTTGTTTTTTGTTTTTGGATTTATGTAGCCACTCATCACTTGTTTTTCTATCTTGCTTTCTTGCTGAATTACAGAAAGCAGTGCTACTCTGACATGCCTGCATGGTCTTTCATTCATTCTGAAGCTGCAGGAGGAAGGAAGGCTTTCCACACCTTATGGCCTTTCCTCCTGTTCTGCTCAGTTTCCCCAAACCATTGGGTAGCAGAAAGATTGCTTCAGTGCTTCAGGATGTAGTAATCTCTTTGTGATAGGTGAAGATAACTGTTTCAGTTATATTGATCAAAAAAGGTTCCATTTGTTTTTTGCTTTTCCTGCTTGTTTTGGACCTGTTCTTATATTTCCTCTCTGTAACTCTTTGTGCTTTCTAGTCCTCAGATGAAAAATACGTGAAGAATGTTTATCAGTGGATGATCCCTTTTCTCCACCGCTGTGAAAACCAGTCCCCTGGTCTTGCAAATGCCCTTTTTAAAGAATACTTAGTAACCTTGGCAAAGGAAGACTTGACTCTACCTCTGAAGATATTTCAGAATTCAAAACCTGATGTAAGTAAAGAGCTGTGTTGGTTCTACTGATTTCTTTGGAAATTCTTGTCCTGAAGAGATGAATTCAGAAATAGTTAGTTCATACAAGTCAGATCATCCTTCTAATCTTTCTAGTTTTCTTGGACCCAAGATTTGTTGGGTTTTAGAAAACATTAATTAAAAAGTTTTTTACCATAAATTATAATGCATCTGAACTGTCTTTGATGAGACTGTCAAACTAATGTAATGATTCTAGCCTAGTAGAATAAAATTATTGAATTGATTCTTCTTCTAAGTAATTTCCTGGTGACCTGTTTAAAGTAAATTCCTGGCATATTTCCTTTATAAAATTGGATATGAAAGAGTTTTAATGATCTCACTTTTTTCTTGAGGAACTTTACTAGGAGTAGATTTCAAGTTACTTCCCCCTCTACTGCCTTCCACAGCAAATGTAAAGAATAAAGTGGGGGCCATTAGAATTGAGGTGAGAGTTGAACGAGTAAGGGTTGAAGTTGCCTTCTGTGTGACTGTTTAATGCTGCTTGTTTGGCTTAAATAATTATTCTGGAGCCCACATGCACATATTTGCATGCTATTGAATGTCTGAGTGTATGGACAGAAATGAACCAGCAAAGCACAACCACAGCTCTTTTATTTGGCTCTTCATGTACTGTTGTGCATATTAAATAAGTCTTACAAATGTTTGTAGCAGTTGCCTTCCTCTGTCCTGCACCCTTTCCACTTCTCAAATTCAGAAAGGGTATAATGGCATATCACTGTTCTTTCAAGTGTCTGCACTGCAGAAAACTAGCCAAGATAAATTTCTGGTTGTCCCTTCACCAGGTGGTTAGCAAGAGTCTTTCTAATTGCACCTAAGACAATTTATTTACTTGGAGTACACATATTTTTATATTGAAAAGAAAATTAACTGTTGAATTAGAAGCAAGAAATAAAAACCAGTTTACATTCTTTTCTTGTTAGTGTCAGCCAAAAATTATTCCTGATCAGGACCAGCTTATGATTACGGCGTTGGAGTGTATTTACAGCTGTGAGCGAGATGACCAGCTCTCTCTCTGTTATGACATTTTGGAGTGCCTTCCACAAAGAGGATATGGGTAAACATTTTCAGCTAGTTATTTGTAAATATTTTAGAAATATTAAATATAGTTGTTGTTTAACGCTTTAAAAAGGGTTGTTAAGTTCTAAAGGGTGGAAAGATTTACTGGAATATTCTGTTCACCTCTGAGCTGCTGTGACTGTAATGTGTGTATCTATATACTTCTGCTGTGTGCATACTCTACCAGTTAATTCAGCAAAACAAGGGTTAAAGTAGCAGCCTAGACCAAGTCTTCTGTATTGTTTCTTTGACTTTTACAGTCTGATAAATTGAGACCAAATTTTAGTGCTGTTTTTTTTCTTACTGGTTTTGTTACAATAGTGGCATCTTGCACTTAACTTAAAAGCAGCAATACATCCCTGTGAGAGAGGGGAGATAGAAAAGCCTATTGAGGGACAAGTAATGCCCAAGAAAGTGAAAGCTTGAAGAAGAGATATCCTGTGATCTGTGAGATGCAAACTATTCTTCCAGTATCTTTTACATGAAGGAAGGAGAGCCTGAGAAAAGTCTAAGGAAGAAGGAAGACCTTAGCTCTTGGGGGACTGAGGGACCCTCTAAATTTTAATTGTCTTTACACCAAGAAGCCCAGCAGTTTCAATATTTGCAAGGAAACGTATATTTGATTTTAATCAAGGAGTCTGTCAGACTGCCTATCTTCATATCTATGTAATATGAATTGCAAGAGGAAATTTTAAGGAGTATGTGTGTATGTTTATATTAATTTGTGTGATATCATTGCAGGCCTGAAACAGATAAAACTAAAACTCTTCATGATGAAATAGACGAACTGGAACAAATTCTTAGGTATTTAATTTTGCTAAAATAAATAGTGTATTCTTACAGAAATCACTAGGCATAGCCAGGAACTCTTTATGATAAGAAACCAGAAAAAATACTTATCTTTTTTTTAATGCTGTCAACATGATTATCTGTATGTTTTTTATATTCAGAACATAGAAATTTTGATTGGTTGTATCTGTTTGAATATTATAGATCTCTAGAGATACTTTTCTTGGAACAAAAGTTTGGGGGTTGTGTTTTGTTTTTTCCATTTTCTTTGGGTTTTTTTGTGGGGGGCTTTGTTGCAGATTATTTTATTTGTTCAGTTGGGGGTTTTTAGGTTTGTATGTTTTATTTAGGTTGGTTTTTTTTGTGGGGAGCTTTGTTGGGGATTTTTTAAAATTTGTTTGATTGGGGATTTTTGTCTTGCTTGTTTTATTTTCGGTGGGGTTTTTTTGGTGATGAGGAAGAGGGTTAACCTGAGGAATTTGTTTTGAATTTAATACTCTATAATGCTTTGAGTGATTAAAGACTAAAACTGTGAAGGTGTGTCATCAAGTATTGGTGGTATGTGTTTACCCTACAGTATTATTAATAAATTTTAAAAAATGTAGGTAATGTTACTCTGGCCAGTCGATACTGTAAGGGATTTTTTTTGGGACTGTTTGCATTTGCAGTGCATATTTTGAGAGAGCTTTCAGAGTCCTGCTGCTGCAGCAGCAGCTGCTGAGCTGTGCAGGGCTCTGAAAGGCTGCCTCTGTTTGCAGTGTGGCGGAGCTGCTGGAGAAGCACGGCCTGCAGAAGCCGGTTTCCTTTGTCAAGGACACCAAGGGCAGCGCCGAGGAGGCTCGGAAGCTGATGGTCAGGCTGACCAGGCACACAGGTCGCAAGTTAGTATTCCAGGGGGAGTGGGAGAGAGCAGGGGAAGGGCACTGAGGTAACAGAGCCTGGCAGCGGGGAGCTGTGGTGTTCACCCTGCAGACAGTGTACTTAAACAGTTTTGTTGAACTGATGATTATTGTGATTAGTGTTTTGGCTGCATTCTCCACGGTCAAAAATCTCTGCCTGCCTTCAGACCTGCTTTAGTATCTTCATGTGCAAGTAAACAAGCTTAAAAAGCATACTGGCTGCAAAATACTGCAGGATGATGAACTGTGAAAGTTAACATGTTCTGTAAAAGATCCTTTAAGACCTATTGAATTTTACTGAGGGTGTAGGATTTGTAAAATAATTCTTTGGTTTTTTCAGCATGTTTTCTTGGAATCCTTGTAATATGGTAATTTATTGATTTTAGGCATTGATTCTACCAGTAGAATAAATTCCCAGTATAATTTTTCACTTTTTCTACTTTAACTCATCTTTCGTTAACTTATCTTTCAAATGCATATGAATTATTAAATGGCTTTTGGTATAAGCAGATAAAAATTTTGAATTATGGAAAACCAGCCATAACTATGGGTGATTTTTCTTTCTTATTTAAGGCAAATATGCACAACAGTTTATCTGTGATGGTAGAATGGTGTTTATATTTTTAGTAATCTGAAAGCTTTTTAAGACTTTTAGAAATCTCTCTTTAGAAAGATCAAGACAATGCCTTTGTAGGAAAAATGTTGATTTTTTTTTTCCACATCTGTTGGAGACCTTTTGTGCTAATGCCACATGAGAAAATCACTATTAGCTGGAGCTAGCTCGTGCAATTTAAAAAGGTCTTTTTTTAATCTGAAAGGCTCAAAATAATGTCAAAAAACATTCATAGTGTTTTTACTGGTAAAAGTTTTGGTAAAGCACAAGAAGTTGAAACTTTGTGGATAAGCAGAGATCCATAGATCCAGAGAGTCAAGAATCTGAAAACCACTCAATTTTAAGAAACAAAATCAAGTTGCAGCTTTGTTCTCCTGTGATTGCAGGCCATTGATTAGTCCTTGGAGATTGCCTGCAATGAACAGCAGTTTAATGATCCTCAGTTGCTGTTACAGACTTGGTTTTGCCCTGCAGTTCCCAGATCAGCAGGAAGATAGCACTTCCAACTTCCTGATGTATTGTGGAACATTATCAAAACCTACTTGGGGGATCTTGAGAAAGATTGCTTAAATCCCTGTCTTATCCCACAAAAACGAAAACAGAACTTTGGGTACTGCATTGTTTTCAAACCATTTTATCCCACAGATACTGTTTTAATAGTCATTAATATTAAAAGCCTTCTGTCTTTGAATCACTTCTGGCTAAAACTCTAATTAAATACTGAAATAAAGTTTGAGAAAACGTATATTTTTGTTGATGAAAATCTACTGCTTTTCTTTAAAATTGTTGGAGAAGTGAGTATTTGATTTTAAAAAATGTTTGTAGGCAACCGTCCGTTAGTGAGACTCAGTGGAAGGAATTGCTCCAGGATATGTTGGACATGCAGCAGAAAGTGTATAGGTGCTTACATTCAGATACTTGCTATGAGGTGAGTTTTATGTCTTTTTACTGACTTATGTCCCAAGTAAGCTACACATTCTTACTTCATGTAGTTGTTCACAGGTGTAAATACATTTTTCTGTATTGTTACTTGGTTGTGTACTGCCTTTTTTTCACAGTATTTTATTTAAGTAAAAAATTTCTGGTGTTTATTCATTTTATCTAAAGCTCCTTTAATAAATACAGTGTATATCTTTTATTAAAATTCAACTTTTGAGAAATTGAGTCAACTTCTTGAGATTTTCTTACATAGCCTGTAATTCTGTGTACAAAATGTGTGTAGCAGTAAACACTCCAGACTAATGAAAATAAAATGTTATCTTCACTCAAGCATTTCTTAAACATGGAGTTCTGGTTTGATGATATTATCTAATACCATTATAGGATTATGGACTTTCTGCTGCTTGCAATTGAAGTAAAATTATGTGAGGTGAGAAATCTGATTTGAATGAGGGTAAAACCCCTTGCATGTGCATAAAGTCCAAACCCATGTCATTAGTATTTGCAAAAGACAGCTGTTAGACAGATGTAGAATTTGCTGTGGCATATATTGTTTATTTACATTTTCACTTCAAAGTACTGCAGTTTATTACAAATGAATTAGTGTGTCACCTATAATTAGTGTTTATATCTATACAGAAGCAGGTTTTATTGCAGTTTACAGAATTAATTGCTTATGTCTACCCCTCTGATTAGCTCTTAGGAGAAGTTGTAAAAGCAAATTAGAAAAAAAGAAAGAAGGAAAAAGACAATGCTATTTAACTTCTGTATGAGAAAAATCACTCTTTTTCTGTAGTTGTACAGCTAGAAAAACTGCAACATGTTTAATAGTCATGATTTTGTGGCAGGCTACAACTTAGTGTACTTGAAATTTTTTTAAGTGCATATTAAAAAATTGTAATATTAGAGCACTCTGCAAATAAGGCATTTGCTTTACTCAGATCTCAATGTAAGTTTTCTATTAACTTTTTTTAAAAAACTCTGAAACATATGATTAAAAAGAAACAATAAAGGGTTTTGAAAAAAAATTATGTAGGAGTGCTGAAAATGCTTTGAAATGTAATGCTGTCATATGCAATTATACTTCGATGACTTCAAAATTGATAAATTGATGAGACAGGAAGGATTTGCAATCCTATGTGAGGCTTGGGTATTTTTTAGCGCGATGCTCACTCTCTTTTTTTCCCATGCATAGTGAATTCTGTCCTCTTGACTTCATAAATTTTAAGGGAGGTAAATATTCTGTGTGTGATCTTTGAGAAGGAAGGGTCAGCTATGATATTTTGCATCTCTTGCTGTTCCTTGAGGGTTGATTTGTTGTGAAATGGAAGAGAATCCATTTGTGTGATGTTCTTTAAGAAGCACTGAACTGTTTTCCTTTCCCCAGAGCATGAGATGGTTTGGAGAGGTTCTTCCTAGAAGAGAAGTATCTTGAAATAAAGTATGATTGGATAGAGTGCTAAATATTCTCATTCATGCCCTCTTTCTCATGAAAGGTTGGACCAGATGATCTTTTGAGATCCCTTCCAACCTTGGCTCTACGATTCATTTATCCTCATGAATTAGTTACGAACTTTTAAACCTTTGCTAAAGTCCATATTGTTGCAGCTGTGATATTTCTGAAATGATTACATTTTTTATGTTCCTTTTCATTAGCACAGTAATGACTATGCTCAAGAAAAAAATAAATTATTTTTTCAAGGAATTGAGGTTGAGTGTCTTAAATTGGGCAAAATTTCTACCTGGAAATAAATCGAGTGTTTTGTGGCAGATGCAGCATTATATGAGTTTGCATTCTTTGAAGATAGTCTTGATTGAAATTTAAAGAATATCTTAGATACTCAGTTCTAAGTAATTTTAGTTACTTTAAGAATGCAAAATTTCTTCTCTTACATTGTTGGTTTTAAGGTCTTAATAATGAGCTGCCCTTAGAAACTAGCTGCTAGTTAATTTTAGCTTTACTTAAGCTAAAATTGTAGAAATACTTCCCTTGGTAGATGTTAGATTTTCTACTTGGACTGAATGTATTCTTTTGACTTCAGATATCCTTGTATTCAAAGGTGTTAAAGCCATACAATACAGACAAGCTTATTTGAAGCTTCTGCTCCTGCAGGTTATTAAATTACTGTTCTTTCTTTTAGATATTCACCGAAAGTCTCTTATGCTCAAGCAGTATCGACAATATCCACCTGGCTGGGCAAATGATGCACTGCAGTGTTTGGTCAGTGGATCTACCAAGTTCATCAAAGGGAAGCCGCAGTACCGAGTCAGCTATGCCAGAAGCATTGAACTGGTTTTGGCTGCTGGTAGAGAATATTTCAATTCTTCCACCAGTTTGACTGATAGCTGTATGGAATTGGCCAGGTACATTTACAACTATCATATGCATAAACACAGCTGATGTAATGTTGTCATGGCATTAGGGTTTATTCGCTATTATCACCACCCCACCACCCCCCAGTCTTCTGTTGAGAATCTTTTTCATAAACAGGCTCTGGAAATACAGAGTAGTGTTGCTTTTAATGCAAGGTGTTTAAAGACCCTTTTAATGCCTAAGTGTTCTCTGACCAGCTTTTCTCTCTTAGGGTTTTATGGTGATATTTCAAAATGCATGGTTCATAGCTCAAATACTGGCTATGAATGTGTGACCCTGTGTTTATTCTGTTTAGTAACATGTTTTGGTTCTTCTCTGATTTACCTTCAATCAGTTGTTTCATGGTAGCTTGAGTTTCTGTGAGTGATTATCGTGTGTAGGTCTCCTAGAAGCCTTCATGAATGAGTTGGTTTAGGTAGAATGTATTTACAGAATCACTAGGGTGGAAGAGACCTTTAAGATCATTGAGTCTAACCCATGCCCTAATACCTCAGCTAAACCATGGCACTGAATGCCACGTTCAATTTTTTTTTAAACATGTGCAGGGATGGTGACTCCACCACCTCCCCAGGGAGACACTTCCAGCTTCTCTGTAGCTCCTTTCTTCCACTCCTATTTTAATCTTCACCCTGAAATATTTGTTAATATGCCTGAAAAATCAGATGAGTTCAGATGGGATGTTCAGATAACATAAAGTTTTGGTTTTGATTTAAAATTTATATTCTTAATTAACGAGTGGAGAAAAAATATGATAGACTGGACAAATCAAATACTTTCCTCATCTAATGTGTATGGTGATTTTAGCCATTTAAAATGAGATGAGTTGCCATCTGGACAAGCTCAAGACATGAAGCTGATAACGCTCATGAAGTTCAGACCAAGTGCTGGTGCTGCAGCTGGATCTGGGCAACCCCCTCTGTCAATCCAGGCTGAGGGATGAACAGATCCAGAGTAGTCTTACTAAGAAGGTCTTGGGGACACTGTGGGTGAGAGGCTGGACATGACCCAGCCATGTGCACTTGCAGCCCAGAAAGACACATGTGTCCTGGGCTGCATCCAAAGCAGCGTGGGCAGCAGGTCAGGGGAGAGCTGCCCCTCTGCTCTGCTCTGCCCTGGTGAGACCCAGTCTGCAGTGCTGCACCCAGCCCTGGGTCTCCAGCACAGGATGGACATGGACCTGTCCATGTGAGTGAGTTCAGAGGGATGAAGCACCTCTCCTGTGAGGAAAATCTGAGAGATTTGAGGTTGATCAGCCTGGAAGAGAGAAGGGCCTGGGATAACCTAAATGTGTCCTTCCAGTACCTGAAGGAAGCCTGCAAGGAAGACAGAGAATGACTTTGTACAAGAGGTCCCACATATAGTGAGACAAGGAGTAATGGTTTGAAGCTGGAGAAGAGTAGGTTTAATTTAGATGTTTTAAAAAAAAATCTTCACTGTGAGGGTGGTGAGGCACTGGAACAGGCTGTCCCCAGAAGTTGTGGATGCCCCATCCCTGGACGTGTTCAAGGCCAGCTTGGATGGGGCTCTTGAGCAACCTGGTGTAGTGGGAGGTGTCCCTGCCCATGGCAGGGGTGTTGGAACTAGATGATGTTTAAGGTCCCTTCCAACCTATGGCTGTTCTATGATTCTGTGATTTTGCATGTTGATTTTCTTTGTTCAATGTGTATTAGTAAAACTACATATAACTACACTGTTATGCAGGTTGAATGCAGGTTGTATTTTAAAAAAACCTATCTAAAAGCTTATTACAGGAATATATTATTTATATGATTAAAAATATATTTAGAATAATGTGTTCTTAATAATTCCATGCATTAATTCATCTTCAGAGGAATTTATTGGGATTTTTGTTATTTTTTAAATAAACTTTGTTTTATTTTCTGTACCTAGTTGAGGAAACTGAATTTGTGACAGTGACTCTTAGCGTTTCACTTCCAGTCGACTTTTTGCAGTGTTTTGCTTTTATCTTCTACTATATGGCAATACCAAAACATGATAGTGATTGGACAAATATTTCCCAAAATAATAAGGTACTTAAGTACATATACCTTCAACATCATCTATAAATGTATTGCAGATCTAAATTCAGGAGGGTTTAGGTGATGTGCTTATAACAGCCAGTTGAAGGCAATGCCAGAATAGAAATTTGTTAAAATGTTTAGCCAGCTATAAGAGATAGACTGTGACAAACACTTCCCATGTGCATTACAAAAGGAGTGAGTATTGTGACATTTCATAAGCACAGTTAATTACTGCTGCTGGTTGTTTTGTTTTACTCACCAGTTAACTTCTCCCACAAGTTTAATTTGAAATGTTTTCATCAGACTTCAGAAAAATGTGTTTTGTTCTTATTTAGGTGCTGTCTACAACTTATTGAAGACAGTCCAAGTGCTGTTCAGGAGGAGCTGGACCTCATTCGTGCTCTGGGTTACCTGGAAGAGTTTGGTGTGAAAATATTACCACTGCAAGGTACTGCAAAATTTTATTCTTTATATGATTACTTGAATCACAGGCATAAATATGCATGAGAAATAGTTACTATTACATAAGTGTGACATGATTAAAATAAAGAGTCCATTTACTGCTTCCAAGCAGTTTACAGGCACATAGAAAAAACTATATTTTTAATAGAATTTTTTAGCTTGTGAGGTAAGAATGATATTTGCATATTGTGTCTTTATTTTTTGACTTTTAGCACAACTTTAAAATAAAATAATAAGTATATGAAACTCCTGGTGACTTGAACAGCAATTGAGCTCATCTTTTATTTGCCAAATAATCTGCACTTGACTGTGTGCTTTAAAATAACAGGTAGGAGAGAGGTACTTCATGTCAGGCAATTTTCATGTCTCCATTGGGCTCTTTCATTGTGAAGTATATAAAACCCAGTGACAGTGGAAGTGAACTTTTAGAAGATATTTCTTCTGATGATGTGCTTAAAATGAAATCTTCTGTAGCTCCAACTTCAGTGGAACAGAAAGTTGTTGGACAAAGTTGGAAAGAAGTTATGATTATGTAGAATGAAATTACATGAACCCCACTCATGGAACTGGCAGAGATGAGCACTAAGCCATGAGATGTGCTGATGATAAAGTTTTGCTTCTGGCATTGTGCAGAGAAATGCTGGGATTTATGGAAAGCATTTCTGATGCTTTCCATTTCATGGAAAATGAAGTTCATGTTTTTAGCAGCTGTTGTTCCATTACTTTGGTGTTCTCCTTTTGTTCTCCTTTTTTCTAAGTATTTATTCACGTGAATTGATGCTCCAAATGTTATAATCAGAAATGTTAAAATTTCTGGACTGAGACTGTCTGATTTCTAGATCTTGCAATATTGGCCTGTTGGTTTCTAGTGTAAAATTATTTTTCAGTCCGTTTGTTCAGCCTGTAAAAAAGTACATGTATTTTCTTCAACTTTTTTTGATGTGGACATGGAGATATCCTTTTTAAAAAGTAGTGACATAATGCTGCATTAACAGAATATGTAATACAACTGAACTAGATTAATTAGAATATGTGAAATCATGCATGTAAATTTCATTAATGATCCTGACACCCTTGCTTCAGTATCTTTCATGTAAATCAAATTAATCTAATAAGATTAAAATGATGTTTTCAAGTTTTAATGAAAACCTTTAAATGATCTGTTAGTTTGATAGAATGTCATTAAAGTAGCACTAAGGATCAACTGTTCTTGCAGCAATAGTCTTTTAGCAATAGACTTTTATTTGCAGTTCTGTGTTTAGTTTTCTGTGGATCTTCCCCCACTTCTATTTTAGCAAAGTTAACAGTTTAAGTTTATGAACTTCCATTATGCTATATTGTAATAAAATCTGGTTTGAAAACTCCTTATTAAAATAAAATGTGAAGACAAATCCATCTTTAAGTGTTTGACCCACAGTATTATATCAGATTAATTTTAGCTATATTATGTATTAAAAAATTGCTGCTTAAATAATCAGTGACTGAAAGCATTTTCTTCTTGAATACTAATATATGCCTGTGATAGAATATTAAAAATGAAGCTAAAAATATGACCTTTTCCTGCTCTTCCTTTCTTATTCATTTTAGTCTAATTTCCAGAATTAATAGTTTTCATTATACTAATATGTCTTTGCTCTTATTTAGAGGCTTAATATCCTATTTTAAGCCCAATATTCTAATGCAGAGTTTATCCCCTTGCAGCCATTCACTCTTACTGAGTGTTAAGTGGGATATCTGCATGCTGTTCTCTGTGCTCTGAGAACTTGCATAGTATGAAAGCATTACCTTTTAGAGCAGCAGCCTGAAGTTAGCCACCCACTAAGGAGCTAAATAGAGCACTTGAATCAGTTCATGATATTAAATTATGCAGCTAAATTAGTTGTTTAATTCTTGGTAAATTTCATTTTTTTGAAACACGGTACGAATTATGAGACGCTCAGGATATGGCTGGAAGAACCTGTTGATTTGCAGACTATCCTTCCACTTCCTCAGGACAGTTTTAAGTAAATTAAAAAGAGCTGAAGCATTTGCTAATGACAGTTCTTTCAGTCTGTGTGATGTATCTTGTCCATGCTAAAGAAATGAAAGCTTAGTTGCAACATTCTAAACAAAAGGTAATGCTTGTGTTTGCAGTCTTATGGGATGTTGCAAAAATTATGATTAAAAGAAATTGTATGAAGGTATATCAGTAAATTGTACACATTTTAAAAGAGTGAATGTGAAAACATGAAAAAAAAAGAGTTTCCATTCAGGTCAGTTTTCCTCTTTGGCTCCCTTCACAGCCTGACTTACTAATGATTGGAGCTGGATATCCTGTGGTGTTATTTTAACTTTCTGTTTACAGGTATAATTGAAGATCTGCATGCAAGCGGCTCTGAGCTGGTTTTCGGATTGTGTTTGAATTCTTATATTCCCCAGCACTCCTCCTGTCCTGTGCTGTTTGAGCAGGAGCACAGCAGTCAAGTTCATTTGTGCAGTCTCTAAACCAGTTCTCCTTTCAACAGTGCGTTTGTGCTCCGATCGACTCAGTCTCATCAAGGACTGTCTGGCTCAGATGTCAACAAACTATAAACAGTCTGCTAAGCTCCTGGGCCTGGCAAACCTGCTGAGGGTTGCAGGTAAGCTGTGCTAAAAAGGCACTGAACTGCAGTGCAGTGAGCATTCATGTTATGCTTTAGGACATTTGAGGCAATCGTTAGAATATGCATTCAAAGATACCACTAAAAAGTCACCTGGAAGAGCAGTCATTGGGGAGGAATGAAGCATTTCACATGAGTGGAATGTTTCATCTGTAAAACAGCTGAAATGGTCAGCTGCTACGCTCTGCTAATACCTGAAATAAAAATATACCTTGTTCAATCTAGAGTTGGAGTAAAGGCTGATTTCAGGTCGGAGGAGTTGTGGCTGAGAATATCTTGTTTTACAGTTAATTGGTAGGGAATTTACTGAAATTACTGTGACTTATTACCTCTGTCAGATAAGGTAGCCTGATTTAATAATAGTTGCATTTAAGATACAGGGGGGAAAATAATCTGTAAAGCATGAATTTTAGCTGTTAGACTTCATTCTATGCTGCATGTATCTCCTTTGGGCACTAAAAATAATGCATTGAGTATTCATTTGAGGAGCTGAACATCTTCAAAGATTGAATCCTGAGGTTATTAGGGGGATTTTAAATTTTTTTTATGGCCTACCTAAAGTATCTGCCTTTTGATTTTTTTGTTTATTTTTGAAAAATACTTAATCAATGCAGCTGTAAACACCTTACTGCTGTATTTTTATGATGTAGAAATAGAATATAGAATTATAAAATATTTTCTATTTTATGCAGCATGGCATATAAAAGCAACACATTCCAACTTTATCACTAAAATAGGCCGAACTAATTCTTTTCTCCCTCTCTATTTGTTAAATCATTTAAAATTTTTTTCTCATGTTTTCGAGAGGCTTAGTACTGGCAATTTTTTGCATAGTATTATAAATAGGAAGGGAGAGACAGTTTTGTGAGGTTGAGAACAAAGGAAATTTTTTGGCTGTTGACCTCCCAAGATACCTTGGTCCTAAGGAAGGGAATCACAAGAAACATCCTCACTCTGGTCAGGACAACACTGCTATGTGAAAGGTGGAAGAGGGGATGGGATGGTACCATGATGAGTAGCTGGATCCAATCTACATATTTAATATGTAATCCATAAAAAATTTTGAGGGACAGTTGTAACTTAATTTTCTTTGCTTGTAAGGCTTTTGGGGGGAAAAAACCCCAAACTCTCCCTTATTGTTTCATATGACAAGGTTATTCTACTGCTCTTTCCTTCTCCTCTCTGCTTTACACCACACACATTAAGTTAAAATCTGTGAATTTTTCTTGATATTCTGGTTTTTTTTTGAGCTAATGCTGCTGGTTTTTGTTTTACTTTCTTTTTAAGTCTAAGTGATTATCTTTGTGTGAGAGAAGGAAAACCAGTATCCAGAGAGATTCCATAAAGCTTTGTCCAGTAGTGTTATCCTAGTGCCTCAGCTGTAGGTTTTACAATGCCCTGGTATGTACCTTAATGGTTAATTTTTAAAAAGGTGAATGATTTAAAAACTACTGCTTCCTGTACTGGTGACATATTTATCTTTCGAGTGTTGGGCTCTCTGACTTTAGTGGTTAACCTTGGGAGTAATTCTGGTAGTTGCTCCTATGGTAAGGAGGGAATTCTAGTAGCAAAATTATATTTCAAGAGTGAATCTTGGTAAGGAATACACTATTTAGACATTTTTCTCTTATGCTAAATATACAAGTAACTTGGTCACTTTCAAAGTAATCTTTTGCTAATAGGATAACATTTATTTATCTGAAAGGAAAATACAGAAAGCATTTTCAGTAGGGACTTTCTGTGGTGGGGGATGTGATGAAGTGTTTTTTAAATTTTGTTTTAGATACATAGTTTTAAGATTTTGTGGTTTAAAATCGTTTCACTGTCACTGAAGGATAATTAGGTGTATTGCTTATAATGGAAGGCTGTTACCTGCAGAGAACATTCATTTATGAGTAAGATCCAGATTTGGTACGAGAATGCCATAGTTGTGAATTTTATCTAAACCTAATTGTTGTAGGGGATAATCTATTGAAAGCAGATTATTTTAAGAAACTCGGTGTTTTTAAAATGTTGTTCTTTGCTTGTTTTTCTGGGTTTGGAAGCTGTAAACAGCATCCCACTGTTACTGCAAATTTTTGTGCCTGACTCTAGCCCATTGACAAGTATCCACAAGATTAGCCAGTAGCATAGAAGAGAAACACGATTGTCATAGTTTCAAAGCATGCATATAAATACAGTATTTTCCCAGATTATGTAAGAAAGGTTGTAGAGCATTACTCTTTGGTTCTCTTTGTACCTCTGATGAGTGATAGAATAGGTGACCTTACACTGAATTTAAAGAGTCCTAGAATTTGAATAACTAGGTTATTAATACCTTTTAAAACAGTTTTTAAGTGTAATACTGGTATAGCCTTAATCATAGTCTGTAATGAGGAGTGCTGTATAATTTGATGGTAGAGATTAAAAACATGTAGAAATGGTATTTATGTATCTGTCAACTTGTAATTTAAGTTACTGACTTACAATGAATTATTAATACTAATATTATTAATACTGTTTTTAATATGATGAAAAGTTATATTAGGACTTGGTAGCCCTGTTGTGTGATAACAAACACTAGTATTATTCCATATTATTTATAGGCAAAACAGTAGATCCTGCATACAGATTCTAAGATTTTTGAAGTAGTATATTTTATTTTAAATTTAATATTAGAAAAGGTAAACCTCCACTGCAGTTTTAGTATGGATAGTTTTTGTTTGCAGGTGTAAAATTACTGGGAAAGGGTATAGTGATTTCTAACAGCTTCTGATGAAAGCACATGGTTTTATTGAGATATTTTGGGATGGGTCTGGATTTTGTAAAAGAGGATTGAACTTTACGGACTTAATGAAGAATTAGATAAAATGCTGTCAGGAGAAAGATTTGATTTTTGTTCTTAATTGGTTTTCACTGCTTATACAATTACCCTGATCGGTGAGGGTAAGGAGTTCTGATTTTGCTAAGAAGTTCTGATTTTGTCCTCTGGAACATAGTTACTGGTATTGGTTGTGCAAGTTTGAAGTTGCAGTTTCTTCTCTTCCAAATCCACTTTGTAGAGTGTTGTCTTGTGTTTTGTCTGCTCAGTGCAGAAATTTGTTCAGTATTTGCCCCTCTTTGCTTCCCTGCCACTCCACCCTGTATAATTACTGATTGGGAAGACCTGCTTGCATCATCTGTCCATGTCTATATAAATTTTTTATGTGTGTGTCCATATAGAGCATAAAGCATATTCTCTGTTTTATTATATGTGCTAGAGAGCCTATAAATTCCTAACATATATGTTTTAACTTAAATTCTAAAAGAATGCATTTCTTGTGGATGCAAGGGTAGATTGCACAGAGTCATTATTAAGGAGCTTTGTGAACTATGTATTCTGAATACAGTTTGCTTTGAGAGCAATACTGAAAGTGAGTAATAGAATTTATATTCATACTTATCAAAGTTAAAATCTTGCTTAGGTAATGATATATCAGCTAGCTTCTTAATTGCTTTAAAGTATTTGATTAATTACAGTGAACTCTACTTAAGCCTCATGTCACTACCTCTGTAAAGTAAGCTCACAACTGTTATCTTAATTTCACAGATGGGTAAAGTGAGTGAGGAGGAATGTGCTCAGCATGACAGCCAGAAAATCTGCACATGCTCAGGGGTCTGGAGCTGCTCTGTGTCTTGCAATCCTCACTTAATTTGTGCTCTTTGTTAAGAATGGGTGTGACAAATTCACTTTATGCAATTACTTGAGTAGATGTATGCAAAAAAAAAGTAGGAAAATGCTTCTGTATCAGAAATCAGGAGCATCTTCTCTACTCTTATTGTATGTCAAAAAGATGTACTGAGTGTTGGTCATTATTTCCTTTGTCAGGTTTTCTAGAAATGTTTCCATTATTTCCTTTTCTCACAACTTTCTATAGTAAATTTATTTAATTTTAATATCCATAAGTTATATGGATATCCATATCTATTAACTTTAAACTTTGCTCAGATTCATTAGTTAAAGCTTATTTTTGAAATCTATCTTTCTTAACATTGACTTTCTTGCATTTGGAATTAACAATGTAGATGGCTTCTGATCTCCTAAATCACCTAAATCTAGGTGTCATGGAATTTCTGAAGTACAGTGTTGATATCATTTGACTTCTAGGTTTTAATGGCATGATTTTATTCAGGATAATGTTATTTTATCCACTCACAAATAGTATGCATCTTACCCAAGGTATTTCAGTAAGCTTTTTCCTTTATATAATCTAGATTGGATCCAAGCTTTTAAAAAGTATTTCAATATCCTTTATTTCTCAAGAAAAAAAATTCTATTATTTCTGAGCTTTCATGTTTTTTCTCTCATTACTGTTCTTATAACCCCAGAATCATTTAGATTATCCCCTTCCACTTTCCAGTTTCTGAATTTGATTTGAGTCTGTATGTCAGGTGTTATCATTAAGGCTTGAAGCAGAATTACTATGTAATATAATCTGGTCACCATTTGAAGAATTTTGTCATTGTTTTCTTGGCTTTAAGTCATGGATAGCTGTCAGAATGGCAAAGGAGACAATTTAGACTTCAAAACTTTTCCTTTTATGAGACTTTATTATTAAAATACCATCAGATGATGTGTTGACAAAGCTGAAGCAGTGAGTTTTTCTATGTCTGAATAGAAGATGACGACTAAACTGCAGCAGTGAGCATTATCAGTCACTGCATGGTTAATGAAAGGTGTGTGGAAAAGGGCTTCACTCAGGGATTCATGAGGAATGCTGGAGCCAGTGGTTTTCTCTGCCATAACAGTGAGTGCCAAGGTAATGGAAGTGTTAGTGAGCTATCCTTTTATTTTTACACTTGTGATTTTGTAAGACATGCAGAATTGTATTCTCCTGCACCAGAAGTCCTTGGCTGAAACATTGGGGTTTGGGGACTTCATACCATACAGCTGCTCAAGCACAGTTAAAGAAACTATTCCTTGGCACACGTTCTTCCTTTCTTTTCCTCAGTCCCACTGATTTTTAAGTGGACATAAATAGCAGTGATTATTTTGCCTGAAATCTGAGGGGTAATAGTTTGATTGTTTCTCTTGACTTTCCTTTGTGCCTGCTGCTTAGTCAGATCTCTCTGTAAGAAGTCAAGCTGTCAGGGTGAAGTGGGCATCAGGAGGTGAGTGGCAAGTAAGTGTCCCTCGGTTAGAGAAATGACAGTTCACACTTAGCTTATGAGAATAGAAGCACCTCTTTGTCATCTGTAATTGCTTTTGCCTGAATGAGAGGTTCCCAGGTTCCAGAGGGCATAATTTTGCAACAGGAGAGCCTTGAATGTCATTAATTTGCAGCATTGAGGGCTGGCAATGTATTGAGCAGGAGGCTGGAAGATGAAATGATGGGAAGCTAACCTGTTCTCCCAGCTGAGTTAGTTGTGATGTGCAGGGATTAGGGGAGCCTTGATTGAGTTCAGTAATTAGGGTAACTTCACTTGCCTGAATGTCATTGTAGTGCAACTGCTACAGTTTTCCTTTTGAGAAAGCTTTAGAAAGAAACTTGATTTGTCCGTGGTGATGGATCTGCAAAGTGGAGCTAAAAATAACAGCTATACAATTTAAGAACATGTACTCTTTAAATGGTTTTTGAAACTGGATCTCTTTAACCTTCTGAAATATTTGCATTTCACAAGTTGTAGTAATACAGTTTCATAAACCAGTGCCCTTTTCAAATTACTGTAACAACACTGACTGCATAAAATTGCTTTCAATAATAGAGGAGAAGCATGAACAAGAAGATTGCACTTAAAAAATCCACTTGTTTTCATTCTAAAAATTCTTTCCTAAATTAATAGTTTATTTTTCCTGTGTATGTTTTGTTACCTTCTCATAGAGTGCATGGACATACACAGTATTTTGAGCACAAGACTGGGCAAACTAATGCTGGCAGATTGTTCACTCTAAATTGAAAAAAGCTTAAAAAAATACAGATGACTAGTAAAGGGTGACAGATATAAATGTTATTTGTATTGACTATAAGTGGCTTTGAGATGGAGATGAGCTGTCTCATTAGATTTTCATCTGTGAATGCTGATGTATTAAAATTGAGGTCAGGACGTTTTCCCACAAAGATTCTTGATGAAACTTTAGTCAGAAGACTTCAATAGGATCTGAAGTGTTACTTTTGATTCATAACTAGTGGAAGAGGCATTGTCCAGAAGATCTGGTGACTGAGATGGATGTGATAAGGAAAAATCAGTTTCAGTTCTACTCAGTCAATTTTTGAGGTTACAGATTTTTAAATGCTTACATTTTCTGCATCTCATGCATTATTTGGAGCCATGAAGTGGCAGTTTAAAATGGGTCTCTGTATAAGAAAACAAACATTTCAATTCCCTTCTAGTATTACAGTACATAGACTATTTTTTTCACTGTCAGGATTTTGATTTATATGTCACTTTGCTTAAATATCAGTTTTGATCCTTCGGCCAGCACATAAATACAATTTTCAAAACCTTATTTTTTTTTACCCTTGACATAACATGCTAATTGGTTTGGGGTTTTTTTTGCAAGCTATGGTGCCAGTGGTTTTTTTAAATACTAGCTCCTTTTATTGTTTCCCTCAGGAAAACACAGGTAATTCTGTTTTTGTTTCAGTTTCAAGAGGGGCCTTTCATGTTGTGGTATATAGTTAATTCTTAAGAAATAAAGTGGCAAGCTTAAGTTGACCATTAATTCAAATTAACTAATAAAAAGTTTGATTTTTTTTTTTTTTATTACAGGAGATGATCAGATGGAGAGAAAAGGTCAAGTTTTAATCCTCTTAGTGGAACAGGCTCTCAGTTTCCAGGACTACAAAGCAGCTAGTATGCATTGCCAGGAGCTCATGGCCACAGGTGAAGTGAATAAATAAGGGATGCATGAGGTGATGGAGGTGGAAATCTGAGTTCTGACTTTTGTCTTATTGTGAGGTGTGGTACTTCAGATTGTTCCATTTTATTAAAATAGCAGTTACATCTTGTTCATGGAAGTGCACTGGCACTGAATAGAGACACAAACAGCAAATACTGCATTGAATTAGGATGTACTGAGCTACTGAGATTACTACTGTGTAATCTCAGGGAGTTTTTCTGAATGCCTCTGGGAACAAAAATTTCTACTTCTTTCTACACTGTAGCCTCCTCAGACAGGTAGAACCTTGTGACTGCAGCTAGCAGGAAAGTGCAGGTCTTTTAGAAGCCTACCTTTCTATCAAAACCCTCAAGATATTTATATATTTGTGAGTGGAGGTAAATGAAATACATGTGTCCAAATGCTGAGGAAGATGGGATTTGTTTCTTTGGGTCTTGTTTTCTGCTTTGAGAATGAGGGGGGGGAATTCAAGATGTGTTGAGATTTTTTTAATACATCAAGTGATGTATTTTGTACTTTGTTTTTTACAGACATTCCAGTAAGGTGTTAGTATCATGCACTGAAAAAAATGAGGATTTTCTTATTGTAATACGTAAAAATACAGGATGTAAGCTTACAGATGCCTATTTCATTGTTATCTACAATATGATAAAAATTACTCTTTTATGTATTTGATCAGTCTAAAGTTGAGCTACATCTCTGTTTTATGGAGCCTTTATGGTTCCTTTTTCAGGGGATGTTAAGCCTTGACAGAAATACCGCATGTCCTCCTTTATCTCATCCAGTAAGAACTGGGCAGCATCCTCCTTTCAGTTGTGATAGGAAGTGTGTTTTGTGTTCCCTTGTAGGTTATTCTAAAAGCTGGGAGGTGTGCAGTCAGCTGGGGCAGTCAGAAGGCTACCAGGACCTGGGGATGCGCCAGGAGCTCATGGCCTTTGCCCTGACACACTGTCCCCCCTGCGCCATAGAGGCGCTGCTGGCCGTGAGCAGCTCTCTGCAAACACAGGTACCTTCCTCTGGAGCTTCTCTCATGAAAGTTCAGTGCCTGCCAAAGTGAAGGACACTTGGGCTCATTTTCAAGCTTGTTCCCTTAAGTTCTACCCTCCAGTATATTTATTTATATTTGTTCTGCTCTGCTCTTCTGCTTTCACTGTTATATTTCAGCAAATGAGGTCTCTTTCTAAGCAGTTTTGTGTGATGAATTGGTTTCTGAAGTGGGAGTGCAGTTGTGTTTTCTATCTTTAGTATTTTTAAATTCTTTATTGATTGCCTGATTTAAACATTTTATTTAAAAATGCAGTTGATGATATTTCAAAATATTTTCCAGATATTTATACTTTGTAGTGCATCTTCATTAAATGCCCACATAAATGTGTATTAAGGGTTTACTTGATGATTTTTATGATCTTTACCCAATATGCAATGAAATTATTTTCTCACAGATTTTAATGATGTAATGGTTTTAACAACTACAAGAGGCTTTGTGTCTGAGCAATCTTTATTAACTCTGCAGTGACTGACTTGATGGAATCACATGTTAGGTGTTGAGCTGATTGCAGTATATATGTGAGAACACGTCATTGTGGCACTTAAATACAACTAATGTCAAGGTGACATAGCAAAAGTTTTATTTGAAATTGAAGGGCAGTAATTTAGGTTGTCAAAATGTTAAATTTCTTTTCACTGTAATTGTGGCTTGGCCTACATACTATGACTTGTTTGAGTTCATAATCTTAGTTGTCTAAGAATTCACAGTGTTCTTAGATTTATAATTGTCTAATATAGAAACATCGTAGAGGTCTTTGGACACAGAATGTAAGAGTGGGGAAGAAGGGAGTCATAGCTACAGCACATGTGCAGCCTGATTAAGGCATCTGCAATTATGTAGCCTATTCCTTAAAAATCCCCTGAAAAGAAGTGTCTGTGAGAATACAAGCAGTGTGTGAAGGTGGAAGTTCTGTGCAGAACTTCTGCTCACCAAACCGCTGTCCTGTAGAACATTTGTCTTTGTGGAGTTGCCCAATGCCTCAGAGTCTCAGTTCAGATAATGGATATTTTCAAGACATTTCTTTCCTCTACATTGTACAGCATGGTACATAAAGTTTAAAAAAAAATCTTAGATTGTGGGAAAAATATTGCACAAAATTCATGGAGAAGGGAAGGTCATTTTGTCTAGGGACTCCAACAGTGAGAGGATGTCAGGGATGCTGTGTTTTCTTCTTTGCATCTTCTCCTGCCCCCTTTTCTATCATGGAAGCCTTTACATCAGTTTCTTGGGTTTCCTGTGAAATCAGTCATAATTCTTTACCTGCCTTATTTGACTGGCAAACATTAATATTTATTTCATGTTTATAGATTCTTTATCAGACTGTGAATTACCAGTTTCTTCCTTCTGAGGGAGGTGAGAATTCAAGTATCTCTGGGCCTTCTTTGTTGATCAGTAAGGATACAGAGGTAAGTTTTAATGTGAATTTTAAAGGTAATAGTGACATTGTTTTAGATTACTGTGAAGAATGGAATTTGAGTTTTTAACAACAGCTGTCTGCTTACTAGATAGAACAAGCAACATTAGACATACAGTACTTTCTGTTGTTAGATTAACTTCAAGGTTTTGCTTCTGTATTTATACTTTGTTCTGATTTTTAGTTGCTTCTTCCTACAGTCTTAGCACCATTGAAAAAAAACCATAAACCCAGAGGCAGGAAAAGTGCAAAAAAATTACATTAAAATAGACATTTATATTGGTTTAGTCTCTTTTTTTAATCTGTCACAGTTGCAAAACAGCAATTTTAAAACTGAAATACATATTTAACCAAAAAATGTTTTTAATTAAACTTATTTTTCCCCTTAGTTCTGTGCATCATTAAGTTTATGACGTGTTACTTTATAATGTTCATACATTGCATGTGAAATTATTTTTCTGTGTAGGTTCAGAAGGAACATTGACTGTTCCACAGACAGGACAACAGGAAACAAGTAGTCTGTTATACTTTCTACTTTTATGTCAATTATTTTATTTTATTCTCTGTGTGTAGAATTGCAAGTACATTTCTCTCGTTAAAGATGATGTAATTATTTATCTATTTGTAAAAACGGGAATATTTTTCACACTCTTTGAAGTGGAAATTTCTAAATATTTAATTTATTCTTTTCTCTATGTTTTGTTTAATAAAATAGGTGAGTGATAAATAAATCTGGGGGTGAGGAGAGGGGATCAGAAGCCTTAAAGAAATACAAGAAAGAAGAGATTGAAAGGGGGTGGTGAAAGAGGGAAGGAAAGAAAGAAAGAGAAGGTTCAGGTTGCATAGGGTGACTTTTTGAGAAATTATGAGAGTTCCAGCCTCCTTGGAGAATATGTCCATATTTTGTGTATGGTTTTTATGTATGTACCTGTGTATATGTGTGTGTAAATACACATGTGCATGTATATGTGTCTATATACATGCATATGTGGACATACATGTAGATGTATGTATTTGCATATATATAAAATAAATGGCAGGAAGCTAAAATAGCACCACAAACAGTATTCAGAGGAAGAGGGCCAAACATTTTGTGTCTGCCAGAATCATCAATATGAAAAACAGGTCTATCTCCCTGGCAAAAATGCATTTTATTTTTTGGAAATCCATAGATGCATTTCTCTGAGTGGGAGGTTATTAAGTAGTTGTTAATAAAATTGATATGGGTGTGGATGCATATGTCTACAATATTTTAATGTCTATAAAAATTTGTCATGCATCACTTTTCATCTGCTGAAGTACTGTCTTGTGGAAGAACAATTAGACATGCATATAAATGATTCAAAAATTTATTCAAAGGTTTATCAGAGTTGAGTAAACTCACTAATTAACTTCGCTATCATTTTAGTTTGCATATTGGAAGCAATTATCATTATGCTGGAGAATTGACATTCAAAAATTTCTCCAATACAGCTTTCATTTCCCCACCCTCTTCAGTTGTGCTTGATTGTCTCTTTAGAATTTGAAGTAGGTAGACAATTGACCTGGCAAGTTTGTGTGTTGCTGCACTGAGGTGTATTTTCTTTTTCTTTAATAAGGCTCCTTGGCATGTCATGTTTCAGACTGTTACACTAGGAAATGAAGTTCTGTGTATTTGCTAATTTTTTCCTTTTGTTCTCTCCCAGTTGACTTAATAGGGATTTATGGTTTTTTCATTTCTTGGAATGACACAGGGGGAAACATAGCCAAAACTTTACTCACTGTGTAACTTTTCCTTTGTTACAGACATCTGCATTGTTAGAAAAACAATATATTCAATAACTGTGTTTTTCTGACTTCACTGAATCCCATAACTGCAAGCCTTGTAGTCACACTTCATCTAATTCCCTGTGCTTCACCTTCATTGCCTTGCACAGAATTTTCGTTTCTTAAAAAAAAAAAAAAAGAAAAAAAGAAAAAAAACAACAAAAAACTGTAAGATTTTTCTCCCTTTTCTTGTACTCCTTTCATTTTCACTTACATCCTGATTAACATACAGGATCCTTATTTCTGGGAATTGACAAATGTTTTTTCTTACTTAGTGATACCTTTTCGAATTGGTGCTCTAAGTGTAAGTTTTCTTATCTTGACTTGATTAAGGTGTGGCCTACATGTGTTTGGGCATCCTTTTTTCTATGGCATTCAAAATACCTATCTGTAAGTTTATCACTTTTGTTTTTTAAACTCTTAGTGACTTAGTGACCTTTTTTTATCCCTCTTATTTTTGTCTAGCATTGAATTATTAGTCTCCACTACCTTTTCTTCCTTTCTGACAACCAACATCACCAGCTGGTCATACTTTTTCATCAGCTTTCTCTTGGTGAACTCTTCCCTAGAAATTCCTGATATAATTTCATTTTTATTCAATTTTCCCTCCAAATTTTCCCCCTAAAATTTGCAGAAATCTTGGTAAGAGCTGGCTATATATATACATAGGCTGCTTAAAATGGATCATTTAATATTCCTCTCATGTTGACTTCAGCATAACTTTTCTCCAAGTTTTTGGTGGTCCTACTCTGAAAGAAATTAATGACTGCTGTGATAGAGCTGCATGTCATTATTCTGTAGGAGCTAATGCTTTTACACAAGCTTTGTGTCAACCTGTCACTGTTGTTTGAACTCATGGAATCCATTTGAGAAGTTATGCTGTGGCAGCTGTGATGATTCCAATGTACCAGATTGTTTCTAAGCAAAATATAAAGTTTCACCAATCCTTATCCTTCTTACTTTGTCATCCTTTTTACTTGTGTGTGCTACAAATGCCTAAAAAAACTAATCTTGTGCTTCTCAACCAAAATATCTTGGTGAGAAGATTAAGCTTTTGATTAATGAAAAGCCTTTCATAATATTAATGGTAAAATTACTAAATTCAAACAAAATGCTTAGACATGAGATGCTGTGTTGTGTATAAGCACAAAACAATATTAATCAGTTGCCTTGTAAATGAGCTCTGAATTTATGAAATCTGCATAATATTTAAATTATGTTTACATCTATTAAAAATCATTATTTTTTACAAATCTGAATATGGAAGCATAATTACTGTTAAATGGCACATCAACCCAAGAGAAATTAAGTTCAAAGTTTTTTTAAAAATGAACTCTTGATAGAAAAGCAGCTGTATTTTCTAGATGTTTTCTAGAGAAATTAATGTGTTCAAATTATAAGAATAATTTTCTTATAATTTCTTATAGTTCAGATTATAAGAACTATTTTCTTAAAGGCTACTTAAAGAAAGTTTTGATTAACAGAGCATTAGTGTCTGCTTTTCCAGTTTTTCCAAGTACTATTGAGAAGACTCGATAGTACTGAAGACTCTGAAGACTCTCTGAAAGGATCTCTTAGGGCATTTGTTTACATTAAATTGGTAGGTCACACATTGTTATCACAGCTGGTTAGAAATTACTGGAGAGTCATGATCAGTTATATTCTTGTCCTTTAGCTGCTGCTCCAAAATATCTCTGTCAGATCTGCAGGTGTTAAGCAGCTGTCTTCATTACTGCTGTGTATTTCAGGCACTCATCACAGCCAGTGTTTCAGCAGCCAAATCAAATCCATTGTGTCTGCTTAAGACTGGGTTACTTCTTTTTTTCCATGAGGTTATGGCCCTACTAAGAGTCTGAACATTCAGGGACTCTTGAATATTAGTGTTGGCATCTTGAGCTGAATCTTTTTCATAGTCTCTCATTTAGGGTCTGGTTTATCATTGCAGGACTGGAGTTCTCACTCTGAGTGGTTCATAGCTGTAACAGACATTGAAAAAAAAATTAAATTCCCTGATACAAAACCCTCCAAGGTACAAAAATATACATGTAGGTTCTACATGAATACTAATGTAAAAGAGGCTATTTTAAATTCCTCTTTGGCAATGGAACTACCAGAAAGGGAAAAGGATGACCTAATGTGTGATGCTCTGTTTTCAACAGACTCTGTTCTACCTCATTTCATTTCCTTCATATTCTTGACATAAAATGATTATTAACATACAAAGTGTGCAGTGTATGGTTTGTGCCAATTTTAATCCTTGCACCTTGACTAATTGTCATTAAAAACCAATCCTAAAATTCTTGCTGCTATTGTTTTAATTTATTACTGTTTCTTGTGTGGCTTGTTTCACAAAGAGTTGGCTTTGTTATTTGTCCTCACATTAGCCTGTTTGGAATTATATAAGTGTATGTGGGAGCAAAGGTGTATGTAAATATAAACATACGCTGTATACATTTATATAAATATTTTATCCGTTATTTTAGAGTAACTTGATAATTCAGAATTTGTTGGTTGTCTTTTTTTATACCATTTATATTATTGATTCAATCTGCTAATTTGCTTACTATTTAGTAAGTTGTTGCTGTTATTACTTTGAATTTAATCAGAAGTGCTTACTTTATAAAGGATATCAGGAAGAATTAATAGAAGAAAACAATTTTTACCAAGCACCTCTCAGAACCCCCAAAATATAACCCTAAAGATACAATTAAATGATGCAAATAAAGTTGAGATCTCCAACCTTATTTAAGGAAGAACTTCTTTTGTGAGAGATTGATTTGAGGTAGCAAAAAGTTGTAACCTGTAAATGTTGCTGCTCCAGGTACAGAGTAAAATGGCTTCTCAGAAAACAGAATTTCTATTTTTGCTGAAAAAACTGTAATTACTTGTAAGAGTGAAATTATTTTTAAATGAAAGTCAGCAGAGTTTATCTGATAGCAGTAGTGCCATAAGTGTTAACACCTGCATACAGGTTGGCTCATTAGTTTTCATACTGCTGAAGGAGGCTGATTTAAAGAAAAGTGCTTTGCTCACATGCAATTGACAGCTGGGGTGGGATGTTTCTTTCTCTTTTAGTTTGGTTTAGTTTTGGTTTCTTTTTCCTCCATGAAAAATCAACTAGGTGTGTTGCAGCATTGCAAATGGTGGCAGACAGGAATTAGTATTCTCTACGTAACATTCAAAATAAATTACAAAAAGTTGTCTTACTAAGTACTTAAGATGGTTTATTTAAAAGACAAGTGAAGAAGAAATGCTCCCCCCAGGCCACCAGACCTAGGATTTTCAGTCAGTTTTAATTTTTCAGAAAGAAATTTTAATTTTTCAGCAAAAATTCTGACAGGTTGTACTTGGCCTGCACTTTGTTAATTTGGTGAAGCAAGAGCTGAAATTCCCAGTTTAGCCAGTTGATTCATTAGTGGTTCATCTGTGAAATGCACAATATGATTGCAGAAAATATTAAAACAAATGCTGAAGGATTTAAGATGAACCTGCTACTTCAATGGTCAGCTTGAGGCAGTAATTTACTGTACATTATAGTAGAAGGTACTAAAAAGGTTTTCTGCATGAAATTCTACCTTATTGAAGCTGATACATTTTTCCTCTGAGGTTACAGGGATGTATTTCTCTTCAGCATAACTTGGCATCCTTTGGCTCTCATGTTTGAGGTTTTGTCATGAATTAGTGAGTTGTAAACTAATACTTCCCATGCTGTTATACACGTAGAATTTTTCCAGTATACTTCAGTGCACGGGGAAATTAATAGTAGGGCTGTTAGGGATAAACATATGGCTGGTAAAATTTGCTATATGGAGGAAAATATTTATTTTTCGTTGTGAAAGCAGTGTTTTTACCTCAGTGTGCTAATTATATGTTTGTGATTAATGTGCACACACTGTAAAGCATGCAATTAACACAAACCTTTGAGAACTGGAATAGCACAGATCAGACAGCATGGATGTTCTGGGTATTATTTAAATGCTTGAAGAGCTGGTATAGAGAGCCCCAGTTGTGGAGCATTTATCTGGTTTTAAGAATGGAATTATGTGTTCCTACTAAGTGAAGGTATATATGCATGTATTGCAGAAGCAGTTTTTGATTCAGAAAAGGTTGGGTTTCTTGTAGTCTTTTATGCTGGCTGGTTTTTCAGTATTTTGTGTGCCAGCTGCAAAATTTCAAACCTTGATGATACATAATCACCTGGTCTAGAGATGTATATTTACATCTCTACCATTTCTCCTATTGGGAATTCAACTTAATTAATGCTGCCTTTGTAAAAATACAATATTGTCTCTAGTATCAGCTTTCTTGAATTATCGAAGATTAATTTTGGAATACTTGATCCTCACATTTGTAGAGAGGTGATTATTTTAGTGGAAGCATTCAACATTTATGTAGAACATTGTCATTATAAACTATGGAATTAAAACCAGTGCTGTATGTGGAAGCAGTGGGTGATAACTGAGTAAGGGACCAAATGTTGTGCTGATCACACTTCTTACTTCACAGTAAAACTCCTAAATCACTTTTAGTTTGTCTTTTGTTTTTTGTATTTTTTTTTTTTTTTTGGCAGCTGCTGTCTGAATTAATGATCATTCAAATGTGTTATTAATACAGTGTGCCTGAACTCTAATGCATTTGTTTGGCTTTAGGTCACTAACCTAATTATAACAGGAGTCTAACCCTTGCATTGTGTGTTGGATATGTCACAGGATGAAACCAGCGTCTCCTCTGGCCAGTCCGCTGATTTGTTGTACTGGACGACATCCAAAACCATGAAGGTGTTGTCCAACACAACTCTGACTACCAAAGCCATGCTGCAGGCTGTCAGTGATGGGCAGTGGTGGAAGAGATCCTTAACTTATCTGCGGCCATTACATGTAAGGGATTGCTGATGTGTCCCCAGATATTTACACATTTGTGGTAGATTAGTATAGAAACTCAGTTCCTTTGTAGGACCTGATAGCAGAACCCTCAAATCAATAAACAAACTACAGACATCATGGGACTGTTTGTAAGGAAATCCCAATAAAGGAAAGGGTCTAAAGCTGTCTTCTAGTCTGTTTTCTCCTGTTTTCTTAGCATAATGTAAGAAGGCCTAATTGAAATTTGGCAGAATTTGAAAACTTTGGGGAGCAAAAGCACAGTAAAGCCCAGTCTTTAAATACTGTCATCTTGTATTCAAAGCTGTTCCTTTGCAGTTTCTCCTTTTTACTTTCTCTATTTCAGTGACTTTTCTATAATGTTTGTGCCACTGTTTTCTGTGATCTTACTTTTGAACATGATTCTCTTTCCTTTTTAAAGAACACTGGACTTCATTCAAAACTGGTTTATGTAAGATGACTCCTTTGTTGCTCCCCTCTGAATTCAATGATCTTTTAATTTACAGTTGTTTCCCTTCTGCATAGTGTTTACAGCATTTTTATAAGCTTTTTTACAACTAGGCTCAACTATACTCATTTTTCCCAGGGCCAAGAATTTGGAGATGTATTAAAAAGTGGGTCTGGAGAAAATGCTACTGTGGAAAAACAAGGCTGTCATCCATTTTATGAGTCTCTAATTGATGATCCATATATTGCAGAAGTAAGTGATGGTTATAGAAGTCTACAGTTTTTTTTGTGATCTTATAATCAAGTGAAAATACAGTTTTTGATTATATGTGTGACTTGAAATTCTGTACCATAGTAGGAAAAAAAATCATTAAAATTAAACGTCATTAGAATTAAACATCATTAAAATTAAAATAATTAGAATTAAACAAAGGAAAGCAAATAGAGGAACTGAGGTAAGCAGCTGCATGTGATGCAGGTGATCCAAATAAAAATGCAGGTGTAGAGTGCATATGTCAGTTGTCTTTTTACTTCCAGTCTGAAGTCAGCTATGGAACATACCAGAACAATTCTTTGGAAAGCTTTGCAGAAGTGTTGCTGAGAACAGGGAAGCTTGCAGAGACAAAGAGCGAAGGAAAAGACCTGCTTCCAACCACAGAAGGTATGGATATGTTCTATATATTCACTCCATATATAGTAGATACTGAAGTATCTGTGGGTGGGTTTAAGTGTGGAGAATTGCACAGAACAATCTAAAGTATTTTCTGGGTGTTTTGCCTGAATTGTGATCTGGTTCAGTGGCTCTTGTTGGTAAGAAGTCTTGTTAGAAGTAGCTGCAGATTTTTCAGGAGAATTGTTGTCTTAAAAAGCATTTGCTCAGCAAAGGCTAGAAAAATGAAAGTTCTCTTTAAATAAGCAGAAAGTGCTATTTGGGAGGAAAGTGTTATTGATAGGAGGAATTGTTGAAGGTTTCCTGAATATTACCATGTACAGGTAATGGGAATTTGCAAGCCAGTGTGAGTTACTTCTCTGTATGCCTGCATATTCAGTGGGTCAGATTCTGTGCCACTCTTTAGCCAGGTTTCAGTATTTCAGGTTCACTGTACTATTTTGTTTGCCAACTAAAATGCTTAACTACAGCTTCTGGAATCATCAGAACTTTCTGTCTTCTGAAATGTCTATGTGTTATAGGTTATGTTTAATAATTTTTTAACTGAAACAATTTCACTTTTTAAAAAAAAGATAACAAAAAGCCACCTGTGGTTGTATATCTTTCCTTCTGGATGTCTCCTGCTGGTTTAAGAAATTAACTGTTTAAATATTACATGCTGTTAATGTCTTTTGAAGGAAGATATTTTACTTGGCTTGTGGTAAATTCTGTCACGAAAAATGAGTATATTGAATCACTTGCTAGATGAGAAGTTTCAAGACAGGCTTTCTTCGTAATCCACACATTTACTCACTGTTTCATGAAAACCAGCCTATTTGTCTTACAAGTATATGATTCAGTAATTTGAGATATGTGGTGTTTGTACAGATAACCTGTGTAGTTCTAATATAACAACACTGTGAATCAGAAAAGGTTAGCAACACCTTCTATAAACTGGGTGTGTGTATGTTTTGTTCTTTACATGCTCTCTTAATGCAAAAAAATTCTTTAAAGTCAGTACTTAAAATCTCATTTGTTGCATGCTGAATACCCATAGGCCTTTAGCTTTGATTCCTGTGTCTTAAATGAGGGGAGGCAAGGATTAAAAAGTAGTTATTACTTCCTTAGGGAAAATGATTTACTTGGCAGATCTGTGGTAATAGTTCCTGCTCGAACTTGAGTCATTGGAACTGATTGTTTACAATTCAGTAGCTGCTTTTGAGATGGAAATTTCAGTGTTGGGGATTTTGCTTGAACAAGAAAAGAAATTTTAGATTCTAGCTTCAGTTTTTGAGCATTTGTCACACTTCTCTTAAGTGTGCAGAATAAAATTTTTGCCATTTAATACTTCTCTTCCATCACTTTTATTCTATAGTCAGTTTCACTTAAGCGTCCCTCCAGCTGTGCTCTGAAACAGAGTTCTGTGTTTTCCTCCAGAAAATGGCTGTGTTTGTTCTGTAATAAACAGTCCTTCTGTGTATTACACCTTTTGGTAGTCAGTAAACTGTTCTTAAGCATAAGTGTAACATAGCTTTCTCTGACTAACTGGATTAATAATTTACTATTTGTGGTGTGCTAGCCCTGTGTTAATGGTATTGGATCCCACCTCTTCCCCCTTAAAGCTTTGTTTTGTCAATTCTCATGGAAGTCTTTATGATGAGTTAATACATTCAGGATTGTGCAGATTGAAAATATACATATTGATAGCACACTGAAGTTTAAGGAATCACACAGATATGAATCCCACTTATTATTCTGCATTTTTATCATTTGCAGGCTTCCTGTACATTTTTTGGGAGGATTTTGCCATACAAAACTTGAATGCTGATATGAGGTGTCAGCTACTGCACTGCTCCAGTAACTGCAAGTGTAGCAGGTTTCACTTGATTTTGCTGACAAGTTTGAATCCCAGCTGTTTGCTTCTAGCTGTCTTCTAGGACAGCTACAGCAGCAGGTTTCAACTCTATCAAAAGAACTGAAGAACCTGGAGGGAGATGCAGTTTAGCACAGAAGAGTTTGTTGTACTTGACACTTTGTCTTAGGAGAGGCTGGAGTAAGCATCAGACTTTGTTTGCTATAACAGTGCCATGTGCAGAGTGAGAGACTGGCTAAACACTTTCCCACTGACAGTGTGCATCATCATAGAATGGCTGGAAAGAATCTTAAAAATCATCTTGTTTCAACCCCTTGCTATGGGCAGGGATGCCATCCACTAGACCAGGTTACTCAGAGCCCCATCCAGTCTGGCCTTGATAAAACTCTTTGATAAAACTCAAGATATCTTGCTGCTTTTATGGATTTGATAGTGCTACAAGCCTTGCACCTTGACTTTTCTTGTCCTTGCTATCTGGATGTAGGTGGTAAACTGAGTATTTCCAAGTGAAATGGTAACTCTCATCTCCTGAGTCCTGTAAAGTGCTCCTTCCTCAGCTGTGGGCTGATAGGGCACCCAGACTTGGTGTGTCTGAGGTCATGTGTGTTGCTAAGGCTGTGTTGTGTATCTCTGTTTGATTGGCATTTTCTTTCTCCATAGGCCTTAGGAATTGATCAGGAGGTTGAAGATGAAATTTGAAAAGGTGGCTGTATATTTTTCTAACCAGATTAGGCACTAAAGTCAGAGTAAACCCAAGACAGTCAGTCATACCTATTAGTCCTCAGGGGTTTTAGAGCAATTAATACCTTCATGTTCCCCATAATTTTGTGGTTGGTTGTAGATATGGCTGTTTAACTGCAGGATATGCTTTTAAGTTTATTGTGATTTTATCGTGGGCTAAATGAACAATTGAAGACTCAAAGCAGTTTTTCCATTTTTTTCAGAGGAAAACCCATCAAATGTGAGTTGAAACTTTCTAGGTATGGAGAAATTCCAATTTTCACAGATAAACCATTTTTTCAATAATTAGCCTCTCAAACAGGCTGTGGCATAAAGACCTGCACAGGAAATGAAAATATGTATAAAATCAAAATATTGTATTTCTCTGAGAAAGTTGTGCTTGTGGGACAGCAGCATTGGCATTTTGCTTGTCACTGCCTGCCCTCCCTGGTTTGCCAACCCTGTAATGTCTAATCCTTTTAGTAAATTCCAGATTTGGTAGTGGTCTGAAATGACATTACGTTCCTGTAAATTTTATGAAGCTACATGATAGAACAGAATGGCATCCTGCTAATGTCTGGAGCCTGTGACTTGAACTCAGCCCTATTAGACTGCAGGGGGTTCTTGTATGGTTCCCTGGGAGACAGAAAGCTGCATGAAACTATTTATGCATACAGGTATTTGTGTATGTAAAGTGCACATCTAAGTATGGATGCATGAAAACCTATCATGAACACACTAGAATGTAGAAAATTTATTGCATCAGTACAGAGAATTTTTTTTTTCTTGGAAGGTATGACAGTAGAGGCAGTTCTTTCTTCTTACATACCTTCTGGCAGCTGGGGTGCCATTGTGTCACGTCATGCAAAAGTGTGAGGAAAATCATATTGTAAATCAAAGGTGACTCCGACAAAGGGGAGAGAGAATGATGCATCTGACTCCATCATCAGAAGGCTAACTAAGAATAGAAAAGGAATGAATAACAAAGGCTCAGACTGACCAAAACAGTCTGAGAGAGGTGGACAGTGATTGGCCATTAATTAGAAACAACCACATGAGACCAATCACAGATCCACCTGTTGCATTCCACAGCAGCAGATAAGAATTGTTTACAGTTTGTTCCTGAGGCCTCTCAGCTTCTCAGGAGGAAAAATCCTAAGGAAAGGATTTTTCATAAAACATGTCGGTGACAGAAAATCATATTGTTTTCTGGCTCTGTATTGGTGCTGTGTTCTTTGTAATTATTGCTCTCCCAATGGTGAAGATCGGTTTTTGCAGATGTGTCAGGTCTTATGTTGGGGATGTTAAGTTGGAAGAGAGCCCAATAATTTATTGTGTATTCAAGAGGTTTTACTAACTTTAATTCTCCAAAGAAAGGGAAAAGAGAGCAGAGCTGAAACTCTTCCTTCCTTTTTTTTTTTCTGTTTAACAAGAGGTGGGTGTAAGAATACATAAAGTAACTGCTTGTTCTCAGAGGAGGAGCCAGCAATTTTCATCAAGATTTTAATATTAGATATTTCTAGAGTTCTTACTGTCTTTGCTTGGACAGCATACAGGTTATTTAGAGTGTAGCAGAAACAATTGTCAGCAGCAAGAAGCTGTCTGAAGCACAGTGAAAGCCATTTCAAGGGTAAAGGATAGGTGCTGTCAGACAGGCTTATGTTGCAGCTTCTGTGGTGACTTGTCACATAGAAATTTAGTGCTTGTATCTGGCTGACAGCCAGCATGTAAATCCACTTGAGGCTGATGGCAAATTAATGATAATCTTAAAATTGTAATTGGTCATTCAAGCCTTTTATAAGTCATTCTTTGGAACAAAGAATTAACTGTGGGAGGTTTTGCAAAGTAATTGAGTTTTTACCAGCATGCCCTGCAGAGGAGTTTATGTAATGTGGGAATTAACAAACAGGTGTTTGAGACTTCCTTGAAATAAACAAAGAGCTAAGTTGCTGGAAGATAGCTTCTTCCTATTGAAATAATATTGTTATTAATAACATTAGTAATAATGTAATCTGTAGTAATGGAAACAACCCCTCCCCCCAAGTTTGGGATCCATAATGCAAGAAAAGCAGGTGATTTGTGTCAGTTTTACCAGAAGTATATGAGTTTATAATCAGAATGCTTATCCTTTAATGAATTTATTACAATTGCTGTAGTAATGATATTGTTTTCAGTATGTGGCAGAACCTTTTTGTGGTGTTTCTTATGATACTTCTGGTTTTTGTTTTTATTTTTAATTAAGGCAGAAGTTCTTAATATGATTTGTTATTTTCAGCGATAAGGGAATTTGAGCTCAGGCTTGAAGAGAAGACTTTTTGTACCATTCCTCTTCTTGGTATCTTCAAACCCTTAGAACATTACATTACTTCCTTCATTTTCCAAGAAAAATATTTACTTCTTGGGAATCAGTACAGGTGGTTTTGTTTAGCATCTGTTGCTGCATAATCTCATTCTTTGGTTAATGCATCAAACACTTTGCCTGGACATTAAGGTAAAGCTGTGCTGCAGTTTAATTATATGTTATCTCTTCCTGGATTGTGCTGATAAGTGTTTAATTAAGTATGTCTGGATTGCTTCAAGCTAGTGTCTAATAAAATATAGTTGCCCTGCAAACATTTCATTTGCTAGCTCTCAAGGCCAGGTGGGTCAGAAATACAAACTTTGTCTGCTCCATCTCTGTTGCAGTTCTGCTACAACTGGCAAGTGATGCTTTACCAAAGGATGCAGCCTTATCTCTTGCCTATCTGCTTGCACTGCCACAGGTATGTTGATAGGGACTTTGTGTGTTTTTGCCAGGAAAGACTATTCATAGCAGAATTCCATTAGCAAATTTCATTTCCTTAAGATTTTAAAATCTTAAACATTCAAATTCATTTAATACCCAGTTTTACGGACTGGGTGGGTGCATGTAAAGGAAAGTGAACAAATGCCATTGGACTGTCCACTGAGCATGGCACTGATGAAAAGACTCATTTTCTTACTTAAAATAGGAGTTGGGCCACCAGACTGACAATTCTAATGTAACTGAGAAATGTGGATAATAACCTTGTGGTATAGAAGCAGCAGTAGTGTAGTTGGAAAAATGTTTTGGTTAGTTGTTTGTGCAAGGGGAAAAACCCCACCATAATGTAGAATTATCTTTATGTATGGAGGTTACTGATTTACTTCTGTGCCAGAAAAACATAGAGCTATTTCTAAATGACAGCAAGTAGCTTTTTAGAAAGTTTGTACACTTAATGTTGTATGCTTGCTAATTCTTTCATGTAAATTAATTCTCTGTTTCTTCTAGGTGGTAGATGCCAACAAATGCTTTGAAAAGCAATTACATTCTGCGTTATCTCTCCAGCTGGCAAGTTATTACTATAGCCTGCAGATCTATGCTCGTTTGGCACCATGTTTCAAGGACAAATGCCACCCTCTCTACAGGGTTAGTACTTTTTTCTTTTTAAAGCCACATTCATTAATGTTCAGCATAAAAGCTATTCTAAAAAGCCAGTACATGAGTTAAGCCTGTTAAGGAGCTGATCTGACTTACACTGTGAGCAGCCTGTTGTGTTACACATAATTATTCTTCTACAGTGCAGTAAACAAACAAGTACTTCACAATTTGTGGAGGAGTTTTTGAAGCACAATATCAAGTGTCATTTTTAGGTAACAGCACTATCAGTCTTCAAAGTAGCTTATAAGCACTGAGCAGTAATGAGTATAGCTTATGCTGTTACCTTGCAATACCGTGTACAAGGCAATATAGTACTTGCCATGAAAAGTGAAATCCATTTCAACAGAAACAGTGCTTTTCAGAAAGTTTCCATAGCCTCACCTTGAGTGTTTTGGATTGTGTTTCAGTTTACATATGGTGTTTTGAAAATTCATCCTCATTCATTGAGGAATTTTTTTATTTCCTTTGACAAGTATCTTTTTTTGGAATGGCACTACTTTGCCCGTTTTCTCTTGCCAGTGGTTAAAGCAGTTTCATGGTGAAATATGTACTGAATGGAAGAAGTAAGGTACAAAAGTTTGATAAGGCACCAGTTGCCATTCTTACTGAGGTACCTCCATAAAACCCCTTGTTTGCCCCAAGAGAGCCTTTCTGAATTTACACCATTTATTTCCTCCTGTGAAGAAGCTCTCTGGACTGTTTGGTTTTCAGCCTGTCTCTCAACCGTAGCTAAAAGAACTCTTCTGGTCACAAGTTTTCTGAAAAGGAAGTAATCACCACTGTGGCATGAGAGAATTGGGTTTTTCTGTGTTAAGAATGACTCCTGATTTACAGCAGAAAGCCTGTTTTGATACTTGCCCAATTCTGCAATTAGGAATCCTTTCATGTTCCTGCTGAGATGTTCATTTTACTCTCTTCTGGTTAGATGCTCAAGGAAAACATAGCCCACAACTGTGGGGCTTGAAAAATATGTTGGTTGTGAAGAATTAATTCATGTTTGTTAAAAAGCTTTATTTGAGCCTGTAAATCTTCCTGCTGCAAGATAACTTCAATGAAAGAAAGTTTGTGGGTTTTTGTGGTTTTTTTTCTTACTTTAGCTTTTTTAAAGTCTTATTTTACAGGAAAATCTAAGAAGCCTTTGGAAAGTGCAAGTTACAAGAATGAGGACAGAGATGTTAGATTGAACTATTTGTACTCCCATTGCCATTTAAAAAGCAAAGTCTTATTGATAACACCATGCAATTTATCTCTTAACTGTGATGTGATCTTTGGCTAATCTTTTGCTCCATCTTGGTAAAACACTGTATGGGACTGTGATAAATACTGGATTGTAAGTTGCATGCTAGAAATAGTAGGTTCTATGTTTAAGCTACCCCTAAACAATAGCTTTTGAAAACAATTGTGTAAGAAGATTGAGTGAAGAGCACACCAAAAAAACAGGAAAAAACCCCACCAAAACTTGCCAGGATGCCAGTAAAAAAACCAACATAGGCAAATACTAATTTATAATTCATTGTTACTAATTCCAAGAGAATTCAGTGAAGGAATGTCACAGAGGTAAAACAAGAAATAGAAGCAGGTACTTTTGACGTGCCTGTTTCAGCTGTTGCTGAACCTTGCTTGCACAGCATCCAGGCTGTTGTCCCACTGCCACTCTGATTCACCTCTCACTAATTCCCAGTCTTGATGAACAAGAAGAAAAGCTGTACAACTGACCAAGGAATTTGCTGGGTAATTCTTGTTAGCAGCTTACCTCCTCATTTGTCCTATCCTGGTGATCTGATATTTGACCAAAATAAATTGTTTACTCTAGAAGGGAGTGAAAGTGCTTAATTATCCTGAGGTTAATTAATACACTACCTTCCTGTCCTCATGCTAATACTCTGTTGCTAAGGTGTTTCTGTTGTTTTGAAGAGTATTATTTTACTGACCTCAGCTGAGGGGGCATCATTTTTATTGGATCATCAAACAGCAGGTACAACAAATACTGCTGAGTTGAAGAGAGGAACAGGAATTTGCACATAATAGCAGATGAGGAGATATGCTGTTAGCAGAAAATTCTTAGTTTTTTATTTTCTTCCCTTATATGTTACTTTTCATTCAAGAAGGTGAGTTTGATACCTGTCCTTTTGTGCATTGCAACTGACAATATTTTGAACTGGTAAGCTCAGAGATTCTCCTTAGTGATGCTTCTCTTGTTGTGGCCTAGAATTGGTGAAGAAGCTGGGAGTTCAGTCCCACTGAGTTAAATAGCCTGATAAATATTTAGCTTGATATCTATTTAGCCACTATATGACAGGGTACATTAATGCAGTGAACTTGTGCTCTGTGCACTTAATCTGCTTCCCTTTTCTGTTGCTTGCTGCTTTGAAAAGCCTCTATCAACATCTCTATGAGGCAAAATTTGATCAAAAGAGGAGTGCTTTGAACTTGGAACAGAATATGTAAAAATCTCTGTTGGTCTGCCAGGATTTAATTCTGCCAGCTTCACCTGGCTCCCAAGGTTTTGTTGCTTGTTTGTGTAAGGTTTGTATAAATTATAAATATGATTTTATTATTCCAGAGAAGTAAAGCTCCCAGCCACGGTCTGTATGCTATGGCTTTGTGTAATATTCCAAATATAGGCTGTTGAAAATAAAGAATTTATTTGAAATGGAAATAGATATTATATAAGAAGGTTGCATACAGGAAAAAGGGAGGGAGGCAGATCTGATGCAGCTGATAACAGACCTATTACCCATACTGGATGAGGTCTTAATGCCTTTAACCTAGCATTCTGGTGCAGCTAAAGGTTAAGTCTCTACACATGAGGTAATCTCTTATTGGAATGCTCATGAAACAGTTGTCTATTGTTTTGCATATTCTGTCACATTCCTAAATTATGACTTCAGTTTACAAGAGATAATATATACATTTTTAATCTCAACTTGGGTTTATGTACATAGTGTTTTACATCGTGTGCATAACTCACATGCAAAACTGACAAACTGTGTCAGGCAGTCTTGTTTCATTTTGTCTGGACATTCAGCTCTCCATTCATAAATGCAGTGGCTAGCACTAGGGCTGTTGTAAATGGTAAAATGGTAGTGCTCTTTATTTTTGGCCTATGATGGACTTAAAACTTGGGGTATTTTAAGTCCTGATTCAAGCCCTCATCTTCGCCCCTCTTTCTGTTTTGCTTGTGATGCTGCAAACGAGCAAGTTTCATTTGTCAGTGTGATTTTTCCCTGTTGTTTCACTGTTGGAAATTTCTCTTGTATGCTCTGCATGAAGTTCAAGTTTCTTTGCTGCTCTTTGGGTTGCTCCACTTCTCTTTCATGCTGCTGGTTATGCCTAATACTTCTTATTGTTTTATATCCTACACTACTAACATGTTAATAACTTGTTAATAATGTGTTAATAACATGTTTGTACATATTCAGGTACTGACACTCATTAACATTTGGCGGGTGAATCTATTGAATTTGATTTATGCTTCTGTTTCCAAGTCCAGTGCATACCTGATAGTTAGAAAAGCAAACCTGGGAGAGATGAGTGTATAATTCCTTGAATTTGTGTTGCACTATTCACTCTCCCATCGGTCTTCCTTTGTATATGTAGAGTCTCTCATGGAGAGGAGAACCAGGGAAAAGGAGGACAGTGGCAGAAGGCACCATGAATGGGACTACCAGGCAGACTAACAACTGATTTGGGGAGAATTCAAAGACCCTAGTAGCATCAGAATCTTTCTCTAGATCATCAGTAATGGATTCTGAATAAAAGTGGTCTCAAAATCTGCCTCTGCAGGGCTGCTGTTGACTCTTTCCTCTCTGAAAAGTGATCTCCAAGCCTCTATCTCTTGTTTCACCAGATTTCAGTTAATGAAAGGACAATTCTTCCAATCCATTAAGAACTTCAGGTTTCTGGTTGGACTTCGGTGTGAAAACTTGTGAAAGTATTTAGCAAGATTTCTGTGTATTTGATTTTGTTTGTCTGTGTGCTCTTTGATACCCTTATAGCCCTCCAGCCAGTGAACAGAGACCATGCTGATCTTTTCCCACCAATCTCTTAATGCCCATTGGTCTTAATATTTGTTATATAGTCTGCCATCTTACTAGGGATGGACATTTTTCTTGCTGGGCTACAATCCCTATGAAGATCCCTTTTACATCCTTTTTTTTTTTTTTTTTTAGATGGAACTTGCACTCTGGCATGTTATTTTTAATGTTGATGCACCTTGGCCTGCCATTTAACATAATTTCACATTTGTGTTCCTGCAGAACTGAGGGATGAATGCCAGCTGGTCATGATATGCAAGCACATAACTGAACTTCCAGGTTCATTTAACTCTTGGGGCTCCTCTCCCCCCACCTTCAGCAGTGAGGGCTGACCCAAAGATCTCATGATTCCTACTGCTGTGGACTTACCCATGACTGCTCCTTCCACACCTTTTCTCCATGGGATCCTGCCACTGCTCCAGCTGGTTTCCTGATTTTGAGCACTTTTCAGAACTTTTTCTATCAGCTTTACCATTCTTTATAAAGCACATTCCTAACGCTTTTTTAGCACTTAAAATTTCCTTTCTAGCTTGTCATATTTTG
Source organism: Serinus canaria (assembly GCF_022539315.1). NCBI lineage: Eukaryota > Metazoa > Chordata > Aves > Passeriformes > Fringillidae > Serinus > Serinus canaria. The sequence continues at coordinate 100,771,590 of NC_066316.1, read as the reverse complement.
AGTTTTCCTCATTGACTTGCTTATTTTTCAGTGATGTCTCAAGACATAATCACACATTTTCAAAATGAGTGAATATCTAAGCTAACAAAAATGGAGAACTCACTAAACTCTGGTGTGTCCAAAGGCTTAAAGCTCAAGTAAGCTCTCCTGAACTACCAGCAAATATGGTTAGTTTTGAACATCTTCTGGTATGATCCCTGAAAAACTAATCCAGCAATTAGGGACATTGCAGCCAGATTGTGACAAGCAGATTCTTTTGGTTGCCGATGTGTTTGATACAGATCAGCCAGTGTTTCACAGATCGTCATCTTTCTTTGTTAAGAACACAACATGACAAAGTATTGCCGTTCTTAGTTGGGACCAAATAATATTTGGGTGACTCAGAAAATACCTATTGTTAAATAGTTGTTAGGTGAGCCCCCATTCCCCTGTTTCATTTCTTCAAGATAAAGTGTACTTATGAAATGAGATGTTTACAGACTTGCTTATTTCTGTTTCTCAAGGGTTATATGAGCTATTCTGTCAAATTCTACTTCTGAAAACAGAGTAAGTGTTGTTCTTTAGACAGCTCTTCAGAAATTTATTTTTCTAAAAGAGGATCTTCAAACTAGCCTTTCATTTCAGCAAAGGGTTGAGTTTTAGCTTGCCCACGTTTCTCTGGAGACATAGTAGTGATTTTTCATGTGAGGGAGATAGCTGGGATGAGTGCTAATGCTTTTCCTTCTTGTGAATTTCCTTTGAGGGAGAGTAGGCTGCTCCATCCCTTTGTTTTTTAGTTGTCTGTCTCCTTGGTGGTGGGATTTGTTGGTTGGTTGGTTGGTTTGGATTGGTGTTTTTTACATCTTGGAGAATTGAGGCTAAATGCTAGATTGGCCTCTGTATTTAGCTGAGGAGACTACTAATAAAAATGTATATCCCAATAATGTAATGTGGTCACTGAGAAACCTGCACTTCTCAGAAGTACTAGCAGTGCTCTTGGATCAGGATGAAAAATATTTGACTTCTGGCATTTTAGTAGCTGTCAGGGAAGATGTGGTTTTGTAGCTCATGGGGTATCTAGTTTTAAATCTTTAAATTAATAAGGTATATAAATATTTGCATGTATTAAGTTAAATAACTGTACAGATTAAAAAGAAACCATATTGTCCTTAAACTGAAATTGCATAATACTGCAGTTAAGTTTTGCAGTAAGAGTTTATGCTTGTCCCAAAGATTAAGATTAAAGACATATTCTGAAAGAATAGCCAGTTACATCATTTATTCAAAAAGAAAGCACAGTGATTTGTTTTTTAGACAAAAGGGAGATAGACAGAAGGTTAGGATTATTACCAAAAACATGGCACTTATTTACTGAGAGTAATGCTGACTGCAAATGGGAAATGAATTATATGCTATGAATTCAGCAGGCACTTCACTCAAAACTATGTAGTAATTTTCTATTTTAGGAAATGTTCTTTCAGTTGACACTTTAACCTTTTATATATCATGTGTTATTTTCACTAAAAGAGCTGTCAGATGAAATTATGCGATTTTTCTACCTCAACCTGACTTATCAATCAGAAAATCTGTAAGAGAGCACAAGGTAGGAAAAAACCTATGAAAACGTTTACTCTTGGGAGAAATTATTCCTCATTCCTGTTGGAATAGCTGATAGAAATCAAAGCAAAAAAGTGTTTCTCTGAGGAGGCATCAGCCAGTGACATGCACTCGCAGCTGAGAATGCCAGTTGTGTCCTGGGCTGCACCAAAAGCAGTGTGGGCAGCAGGGCGAGGAGGGGGTTCTGCCCATTCACTCTTGTGGAACCCTTCCTGCAGTGCTGTGTCCAGCCCTATGGCCAGAACCTCAAAATGGACATGGACCTGTTGAAGCAGGTCCAGAGGAGGTCACAGAGATGCTCAGAGGGCTGGAGCGCCTCTCTTAAAAGGAAAATCTGAAAGGATTGAGGTTGATCAACCTGGAGAAGAGAAGGACCAGGAGAGACCTCGTAGGAGAGATCTCATAGCACCTTCCAGTACCTGAAGAGGCTACAAGAGATCTGGAGAGGGACTTGTTACAAGGGCATGTAGTGACCAGACAAAGGAGATCATGTTTAAACTGAAAGAGAGAAGGTTTAGATTGGGCTTAAACTGAAAAGAGGGTAGATTTAGGTTAGGTATGAGGAAGAAATTTTTCAGTGTGAAGGTGGTGAGGCACTGAAACAGGTTGCCTAGAAAAGGTGTGGATGCCTCATCCTTGGAAGTCTTCAAAGCCAGTTTGAGGGCTTTGAAGACTTCCAAAGGGCTCTGAGCAATCTGGTTTAGTTTCAGCTGTCCTTGCCCATGGCAGGGGTCTTGGAACAAGAGGATCTCTAACATCCCTTCCAATCCAAACCATTCTGCAGTTCTATGAAAACAGCACTTCAGAAATTTGTTCAACTCTTCAAACACAAGTCACTTAACATAACTGTAGAAACAACTTCCTGGACAACATTTCCAGTTACTTTTGTTTTATTATGGAGCAGCAGCCTCTTGCAAATTTTTAATTTTCTTTTTTTTATTCCTGCAGTAGTGCTGTGATCCAGAACTGATTTTTTTTTAATATATATAGTCATACATCTGGAATGAAACTTTAAAACATTCAGGAAAAAAAAAGATACATCTGCATGAAATCTCTGGTAAAGGAAGGAAGGGAGGCTAGGGAATTTAAATTCACAGCTGCCTTCCTGTATCTACATAATCCGGGTATATAAATTTTTTAGTACAGTAGGAAATACCTTGTTTGCAGTACCATGTACCATACTGTGGTCAGAAGCATTTTTTAAGAGTATGTTCAGGCTTTGAACTTAATTACAGCTGAGACACTAGAGTATGTTACAAAAACTTCTGATAGATTATTTAAGATTATAAATCTGAAACGGAATATTGTTTTAATGTCTGAATTTGTAAGACTTACAGGTTTAACAATAGAGATGAGAAGAGCAATAGATTCCCTACTTAATTTTTTAAGTAAGTTTGTACAACTTGATCCTGATGCATCTTGTAGCTTACAGAAGGTATTCTTCTGGGTATTCTTTTATATTGACTTTGTGTGATTTCACTAGTGAGTGATGAGATCTGCTGCTTCCTGTACCCTTTTAAAAAATGGCCATGAAAGCTGATCCTGACCAAAACTGTTGTCACACAATACATGTAGCTGCAGCAGTGGAAGTACAATAAGGTTGAGGTATCCTCACAGTTGAGTGATATGACAGTAAAGGTTTATTTCTGAGATGTTCTGGTCTTCCATTTTAGCCATGTTTTATCTTTTGCTTTGGGCAGATCAGATGTGAGACAGCTGTGATATGGAAGGTTGGCTACCCCAAATTCATGTGGTGCTGTATCTAAGTTAAAGTACTTTTGATTCACAGCATTACAAAAGTCTAAGTTGAAGACAGGTGTCATTAATTTAATTAATGAAAAGCTGTCCTGTGGAGAGATGGAGTGTATTTCTTCAGTGAACAGGCACACTCAGGATTTTACTTCTTGGGTGAACTGTTTTGTTCCTGTAAATCTTTTTTCCTCTTCAGTATGTGAGGAAAATTATTGTCTTACGTGCTTCACTTCATTTTTTTTTTCTTGTCTTCTCCTCCATCAAACTTGTAGCACATTGAATCTCTTGCTGCAAGGACTGTGGCAATTGCTACAAGGATTAGGGAGAGCTCTCCTTTCTGAAATAGGAAAACATTCTAGAGGTGTGGTTTGGTACCCAGCTGCACTGGTGATGGGCAGCAACTGCAGAGGCAGGGAAAGGGGTAAAGTGCAACTGTGTCTGCAGCAGCAATGTTACACCCTGCTCCCTGGATGCCCTTGCTCATGTGCTGTCATGTCCCTGTTTTGCTAACCATGAGGATTTTGTTTGGTGTATGTCTCCCTCTGGAGCATGATACCTTTCTTAGGATTACTTAAAATGGTGTAAAACAAACCTGATGTTACAGGGATCTGGGCACAAGGGAGCCTGTCCTCTGCCTTCCCCTTTGGATTTCTGTGGCTGACTGCAGTGGCAGCTTTTGCCCATTGCCAAAAGATTGCAGCTCAAAAGGTGATGGAAATGCTTTGCAACCTCAATCCACAGAGGTCCACAGTGTCAGTTTTGTCTTTTAGGTTATTATGAATGGATTGGCCTCTGATCTAAGCAGTTTTTCTGATCATTTCTGTATTGCAGTCTGTAGCTTATTTACATTAAAAACAGACTCAAAAGAATAATATATTATTAAAGAACAATTGGATGGATTCTTGGTCTTAAAAGAAGTAAGCAAGCCAAATAGCCTTACAGTGATCTATTATTATATCAGTGATAAAGTGTTCACAGTAGAGCATTTCATTTTTTATTTTGTTATTTTATTATTCTTTTTCTTATTAGTATTACCATAGTTGTAAAATTATTGCCACTTCCTGAGCAGGAAAGGAGCAGCATAATAGCTCATACATTCTTTTTTTTTGTTTGTTTGTTTATTTTTTTCTGATGCATATGACTGAATTAAGTCTTATGTAGATTGGAAGAGGAAAAAGGCATACCAACTTGCCAGGGACAAAAGCCCCAAAAATTGAAGATTAATTCAGGCAAAAGAATCAAGACGTTCCAAGATGAAAATCTCCAATTTCCCTGTAAAACCAGTGTTGCTTTTAAGCTATCACAGTGGCACACATACTGAGGGGCTTCACTGATTCCACTTCCAGAGGGTGATCAAAAAAGAACTCCTTTAAAACATTTACTCAGGTGGAACCTGAATCCCTGCTGAGGCTTATTGGTAATGACCAGTGGGGCAGTAGGGATAGAAACATGATCTGTGTTGAGTAAATCACATCTAAGAGCATGAGATTAAATTAGCTTTATGCTGAAGTGATGTGTGCTTTTTCTTTTCTTTCTGTTTGTTTTTTTTTTTTTTTCTTAATTCCTAAGTAAGGCCTCTGTCAGCACAAATACAGTGTTAGCCCAAGAGCTGAGTGAAATGCATTGGCAGGGGCTTCCTGAGGGATTTCCCCTGGAAATGCTAGGGAGGCTTCTGAGTTAAGGGTGTTAATACATTTATGCCAGTACTTATGGCTTCTTTGGAAACTTACCCTGTATTTACAATGTATGCATGTAAAATGCCCTTCTTGCATGATCACGGGAGAGAGAGCTTTTTATAAGCATCTCTCTAGAGGTACTGGAGATTATCTGGCAAATTGGGGAGTTGGACACCTAAGCACAATTTCTAGCTGGCCAAAGGACTCTGAAAAACCAACAGCATTGTGTAGTAGCTCTTTGGGGGTTGTTGTTGGGGTTTCTGACAGGTGATGGTATAAAGGGAACAAGTTGAATATGGCATCTTATTGGTCTTACTTGTCAAAATTAATTTGTATTTACGTAAATTGCTGTCTGTTACAATTTGAAGAATGTCCAAGAATTGAAAAACTCTGAATGTTACAGTAAGATTCTTGACTGATTTTGCTGATTTTCTTCATGGCCAGATACTGTTACTAGCTAGCTGTTTTGTTTTTTTTTTTTTTTAATTAAAATTTGTTAAAACATTTTTTGGAAACTGGTGATGCAGCTGTAGTGATTTTTCTCTTACTGTTCATTATAACAAGCATCATGTCTAATTGAATTAGGTATCTAATCGATGTAGAAATAGTTTTCTTTTTCTTCTAAAAGATATGTATTATTAAAAGTGTGAAGATGTTAAAAAATGAATACTTAAAATTAAGAAATACAAATTCAATGCATCTTGATACCAAACAGAAGAGTGTGGGATTTCTCTAATTTTGGATTCATATACTGTGATAGTTTGAGCCATAGGTTTTTAAAGAGATAAGAGGATAACACTAGATTGAAAGATTGCTGGTTGTGAACAGAATAAGACAATCTTTGGAAATAGTTGCAGTAAAAAAACTTCAATTGATTTATCTTAATCTAAAAGTATAATTTGTATCTTCTAGATTAAAGAGTTTCCACTTTATTTTGCTGTATATAATGTGGGTTTATATATACATGGGTATTCACATAGTGTAAGATTCTTTTATTCTAAATTTGACATTAATAAGGCCAATAGACCCCTAGACATTATTTCCAAATAAGGTCCTTGGGACTATAAACAGGCAGCATGGAAGATTACACACAGGTGCTTTTACAGAAATATAACAAATGGGGCCTTAATGGAGAGAGGGGAAAGCTAACAAAAGATAACAGATTTATTCCCATAGGTTGTCAGAGGAACCTGCCTTTCTCAGTGGACTGGAGGTTTTAGGCAGTTATGTTAAACATGTTTCCCTGTCTTGCTCTGACTTACCCTGTCTCCATGCTCTGTTTTCTAGTGTATCACATAGAATGAGATACCAGGGTACATAATAAGCTGTGGATGGGTTTCCAGCTGATATAATTGTGTTGTAGAGGCACTGCTCTGCTTGCCTGTCTCTTTTTGTGAAGTTTTATTATTCTGGTACGAATCTCCTAAGCAGCCTTGAGAGAAGTGCTGCAGTTGTTTATAAAACCAATGAGTTTACAATGTTTGGAAGGCTTCAGAAGTGTAGAGTGGAGAGGAAAAAGGATGCCCTGTAGCATTTAATGTGACTTGATGAACAGCCTGTCAATTAAGATACTTGGAAAAAAATCAATTTTGAATGACCAGCAAGTCACAGAAAAAATAAAGCACGCCTCAAGGTTTAAGCTTTTGGTGCATGTTTTACCCAGCTGTGCACTCTAGTCAATGTTCAGAAGTTTGTCTTCTAATGTAGCAGAATAATTCTGTAGTAAAGAACTGAAGTATATTGCTTGGGTGCACTCAACATTTTTGAGATCACAGCAGTTACATCAGTTGTTTCTCTTAGGAAATACTTCATCTACACTGGCATCCTAAGGTATTTTTTTGTGGCTCTTTTGGAGGTACTCCTTCCTCAGTGGATGCCACACAGAAGTCACAGGGCATTTTTTGGCCTTGAGCTGCTGCCCTCATTTTTCATGGAAGAGAGAAATCACGGTATTGAGTAAGCCAAGAGTTTAGATGTTACACAGAGCTCTGTTCAAATGGAGGTGCCTGGACAGAGCCACTGTCCAGATAGAGATTGAGATACATTGGAACACTCCACAGTACATGCATTCATTTTTCATGCTTCGTGTTCTAAATTGTTGCTTTGCTATGAGGATTTTTGACTACAGAAGTTAATGGTTTGTAAGAGATGCACTTGGTGTGTAATTTCTAACATAGAAAAGTAAGTTTTATTTGTGATTAAGGTATTTTGAAAAGTGAGGTTGCTGTAATCCATAGATTATCAGTGTTTTAGTCTTTGAAGATTCAGGGTGTAGGCAATTCTTCAAGTAATTTGTGGATCCTGCAATACTTCTTTGAAAGTATTAGTTCTCAACACTTAAAAGCTATTCCTCTCTTCAATCCTGTATAAGAAGTGTATCTGAAATTCAGTAACTTTTACTTCAGTGTTTGATCAATCAGTTGCCTAATTTCAATGTAAATGAAAATGAGGAATTTAAAAACAAATAAATTCAGTCATAGTGAAACATTTGGTGAGGTAAGTTTGGGGTTTTTTAAACTACTTGCATCATATGGAGTAGTCTAAAACATTCCAAAGGGATAAATTATAATATGAGAGTACATGGGCCTTACAGAAAATTTTAAATTCTGAAAATTTCTCAGAAATAGAAACAAATCTCCTAGTACTGAACACTAGGGATCAATTATATATTGATATTTTTTTGTTCAGAATTAACAGGGATTTTTTTTTAGTTTGTTGTCTGTTATTTTTGCAGGCTGATCCAAAAGAGTTGATTCAGATGGTCACAAAGCATGTTACTCAGTATGCCCAGGCAGACTGGCCTGAGGAAATCACCAGTTTGATCAATCAGCTGCATTACTACAATGAACGACTGCTGGACTTCACTCAGGCTCAGACTCTGCAAGGACTTGGCAAAGGGGTGGACGTGCAGAGATTTACAGCAGATGCACAGTACAAGAGAGAAACAATACTAGGACTGGCAGAGTAAGTAAATGTGTGTTAGGTTTGCTTTCTCTGTTTCAGAATAGAATAGCTTTAAGCTTTAAATTAGGAGAGTAAATTGAAAGTAGTGCTGACCTTTAGAGAGATAATTTACTTTCTTTTAAGATTTATGCTGTAATGCTGCTACAATTGGAGCTTTTTCTGTGTAACTGCTCTGCTTAAATGAAATGTTGCTCAAATAAATGGATTTGTAATTGAATCCATAACTCTTCATTTACTAACTGCTAATATTAAAGTTAATCAGGGATTAATGAAAGCAGATCATAGGTGAAGGTTTGGTCTCTTCCTTTCATTTCCTGTAAACCTGCCCTAGCAATCTATTAGGGTATGTCCATGCATCAAAGTTTGGAATGGACTATAGTTGAGAAAAAAAAAAAAAAAGTTGTTAAACTGTATTTTATTCTTAATGATTTAGTTAGAACTGCTGTATATCACTGTATTTCTCCCTGTAGTAATTTGGAAGTACTTCACCACATATGTTCTGATATTTAACATGCTTTTATCTCACCTTTCAAAATCCAGACTAGAAAAAAAGAAAGGTATAGGACAGTACTTTACATTTTAAAAATACCTTTAATTAATATCTGCATGCAGGTACTTCAAGCTGTAAACAAGTAATGAATATGACTTATATTTTAGGGACAGTGACAGCTGCCTAGTTGACAGACTGTCAGAGGAAGAGTTCTCTGCAATAAGAAGCTTTAAATATAATCTCAGATTTTCTGCTGATATCTGCGTAAAGCTTTTGAAGAGCATGTTTAAATATTTTCAGTTTTCTGCATGTCTAGCTGCTCATAGCTACAATTCCAATATAAATTTGCTACTAAATGGAATTGATACACCAAATAAGAGTGGTTGTATAAGGTCTGGTTTTGGACACTAAGCTGATGCTTTATATCTGTGAAATCTGTACCTGCACAGACTTTGTCACTGCATTCATAAAAACAGCTTTTAGTCATCTTTTAATGTTTCCATTGGAATTGCCTGCTGTATATATATTGTTACTAAGCTCATCTGTCTAGTGTGTCAGCAGGTTACATCTAGATGGCTACCTACAGCACAAGTAGTCTACTCTTACTACAGATGCTTACTTTGATTACAGCAGGGTTACTTCTATTGTCACCCAAGAGTTCATAGAAACTGTCTCTTGTAAAATAAAGTAAATATGAAGAGAAATTTCCGTACAGTAAGTAGAGGTAAAAACACAATATGAAAGAGTTAGAACAAGTAAGGCTTAGTAAGTGATGAGAGTGGTGCTTCCAGATTGGGCAGTTGCAAAGATCCAGTTAATTACTTGTTCAGCTTGCAGCTTCCTTGCTTTAATCTTCTCAGTGGAGTCTTAATCTGCATTTTCTAATGGAAAAGGTGCACAAATTCAATGTAATTGTGTAGCATATTTGTTCTTATTTTTTAATTAAGTGCCTCATGTTTTTTAATCTTTTATGACGTGCTGTTTGAAGGAGCAACACCTGGAAAAGATTGCATCTTATTTACAAAAGAGCTTTGTACTAGAAGGAGCAATTTGCTAAAACTAGGTAACCAGTAGTTGTCTGTTTTATCTTCTGTATTTGGAGGCTGTTGTTTATTGAGTTTGCACCACTCTTGGGGAAGCAACACTAAAATGCATCCAAAGTGTGCCTGTGCTCACCTTCAGTGAGGATTCCTTTGGCAGTCCTTGGGCTCAGACCAACAGTCTGGGCTGGGCATGAAAAGGGGTGTGTAAAAGAAAGTTAAAAGATTCTTTGCAAGGTAATGGACATTTTTTTCAGCTTTTCATTGTGCAGCAGCTGCTTGCTTCTGTCATTACCTTGACAATGAATAAATTGCTTGTACTGTTCTTCAGTTATATGGTGTAATTTCCCTAAACCACCACTGCCTTAGGCTGCTGCTGCATGCCACTCTTAGGAAGAGAGGATTGCGGTATAGCTTATGAAGTTCCAGGAGGGAAGGATCCCACTAGTTGCAGGAGCCACTCCTGATTTGTATGATTGACTGAATTATTTTGCAACTAAAGCATTCATACCATCTTCCTCTTCCACTGAATCACAGAATGGCTGAGCTTGGAAGGGGCCTCTGGAGGCCTCTTTCTCAACCTCCCTGCTCAGGCAGAGCCTCTACAAGGATTCACATTAAGTACATTTTAAAGAAGTTGTTCATTACAGTCCTGTGAGAAAGTCATTTCACACAGATTGCGTTTTTCTTGGAATTATCCTGAGGAGAAAATACCCAACCCAACCAAACTGAAACCAAAACCCAAAAATCCCAGGATTACCCTTAACACTATTGCTTCTATGCCAGCCTAGAAACAAGAACCATTCATCTCTATTTGAACCATACTAATACTGCATTAGTAAAGATAAGTATGAAGTTAACTTTAGGCTGTAATATTTTCCCATATTCTCCATCTATTGTTTTATTAAAGAGTTTATGTACTAACAGAAAAGCAGTTTTTAATATTTTAGGACAGAGTGAGCTGGACATCTTCACACCTTTTAATCTACAAATACTAGCAGTGGTTTTGTCTGTGAACTACTAGGAAGAGCTTTGAGGATTTACATACCAATTGTGCTAAAAACCATAGGTGCTGCAACTAAATCAAATAAATGCTAACTGTGACAAGTTACATCCTTCATCACTTTGTATGTAATTGAAATTGAATGAAAACAGATTTTTGCTTTAGCACAGGGTTGATTAGAAATTGCCATTGAGAGCTAGTGTTTGTGGAGTAGGTTCCTGTCTTTGAAATATCGTAGGTTTTTTTTCTTCTATTTTTTTTTCCCCAAATGGGAAACCAAATATAAGTAAATGCAGAAAGACACACTTAATGTATTTTTATTTTAAAAATTCTGTATGTTCTTGTTTTATGAAAAAGACATAGTGAGTTTTCTAACATAAGTATTTTTTTTCATATTGCATCTCATAGGGCTTAACATAACTTTTCCTTATTTTCTGTCATTTTATCCTCTACCAGGACACTTGAAGAAAATGTCTATAAAATTGCTATTTCTTTGGCTCAGCGATACAGTGTTCCACTTTGGGAAGTTTACGTGACCCACCTGGAATTTTTGTTCACTGACAGTGGGTAAGTTGTCTCCTCTGCAAATACACATACAATTCTGTTACACAGAAATAAATGCTAATGCATGACAGAATTGAATTATATTGGGGATGGAGTTTGGGTTGTGTGTTCATTTGTCTTGTGTTGGGATAGTATGGGAATTTTTGTCTTTTCCAGTGAATGCTTCTGTAGCCAGCTGTGAGAACTGCTGTTGCAGGCAAGGTTAAAAGTCCATGTGTGTCTTACTGTTTTCCAGAGTATTCCAGGACTTTGTTTCAGAGTTCAGCTTTGCACAACTTGGAATATTTCATTCTCTCTTCCTACAGCAACTTATCCTGTAGTTACTCTTACAGTCCCTGTAATGTATCCTGAAACCTGATGGTTTCTCTTGTCTTTTTTTTTTTTTGCTCTTTATTGACCTCTGTTCTCCATAATAGAGGAAATATCCTTATTCACATTGTGCATCTGTTCATATCAGTTTCATTTTTTGATAGAAGAAGGCTTTTTCTTTTAACAATGTTTTACTGAAACTGTTCTAGCCTAAAAGATTATGGCAAACCAAACCTGGCACTGCCATAAGAGAAGGGGCACTTATAATCTCTATTCCACAGTGGCTTCAGGGCCTTTATTTTTAAATTTGTTTATTTATTTTAACCTCTTACATCATGTCAGGCAGTTTTTGCCTCCTGAAAGAGGAATAAACCCATTTGATGGAACACATGCAGATGACAGTGATGTAGAACTGCCTGTGTAATGCAGCAGCTTTTACCTACTGTTCTGACAGATATGATAAAATTATTTTGGTTTGTTTCAAGTGTTACATTATTAAAGCACTGTAGCTTGCAGCAGTGTTGGTATGTCTCTTAACATTAACTATTAATTAAAAAGCACTGAAACATTTTATAAAATATAAGGGATAAAAAACAAAGACCAGTGAATTGTCTGGAGAACATGAAATAATGTTCTGAAATTTTCTTCACTTCCTCCAGAAAACAGAGAAGTCATATTCTATAAATTTTGATGCTGCTAAATTATTTACTGCTTTAAACAAAACAGACAGTCAGGATGTAAACATGGCAACACTGGGCTGAGTGTGAAAGAGCCAGCTGCCTTCTCTGAGACTCAAATATTACCTAAGATGTTTTGCAACAGTTTTCTATTGTTTTCTTTGTTCTTGTCCTCCTTGAGTTAGTATTCATAGAATTCTGAAATCACAGAAGAACAAAGTAACCATATTTTCTCTAGTGAAATTCAAAGAAAGTTGATATATAATGGCATAATATGCTGCTGAGCATATTTTTGTATCATAACCTCATTTTAAAATTGATTGACATCAAATGACCATTACATTATATTTGAGCCTTGGGATTATGGCATTAATAATAGATGTTTCATTATGCATACATTCTGAACTGAAATTAAGTTTATTCTAAGACTTAATCTCTTTACCCAAATATGCAGTATTTCTGTGAGCCACTTTACATAAGGAGAAGCTCAAAAGAGCTTCGTAGTTTGACTTAACATAGTTTGTATTAACTATTTTTTTGATTACTTGGTGACAAAGAATTATGACTTTTTTGTGGAATATGAGTCTGAAAAATGTTCAGAATGACATTTTGTAAAAATTAAGAGGAAATTTAGTTATTTCTTTTGAGGAATCTGATCACATTTGATTATCAAAACTCTGTAAAATGCAATTTATGATTTCAGCCACAAGAACTTTTGTCTATCACAGAACATCTTGTTCCAGAATCTGAACAACACTATAAACTCCTTCTATCTGCAATCAGCCCTGCCCTAAAAACACTGCAAACATCTGCCAATCCTGTTCATATAATTTAGTGCAGAACTAGCTTTTAATTTGAACTTTGGATATGGACACAAAAAAATAGTCATATCACAGTCTTGAAATACATCAGGTTCAAGTGTGCTTTCCCCAATATGAAGAGTGAATGGTACTTTATTTCTATTAATTTCATCCTTGTTTTCATTAATGTTATAGAAAAATTACCAGATAAGAAGAATCTGTAGAATTAAAAGAATGCTTGCAATTTTAACCATCTTGGGGTAGGTCACAGATGTAAAAATAACTAAAAAAATATCTTATTCTCCCTAAGAAATCAGTTAATTTTTAAACTGAGAAGGTTGTGTTTGTGGTGTTTGCTGTAACAAAATCATCTATAAGAATAAAACAGAGACATTTTAGTCGGGTATTAAAGAGAAACACTAACTTAACTAGCATGTGTATTTGGGGAGGGAAATGAAATTCTAATTTAATCAGTTTTAAAGTAGAGGAAAATCAAATGGTATAAGAAGACATCAGATTTCGAAATTAAATGTACTATCTAATGTGCCATGTGATTGGACTCTGGGGAGACTCAAGGTAGGAATTGTCTGCAGGTTATTTCTTTCCTCAGATTTAGTAAAAACTCTGAGTTGAGAAAGATAAACTTAAGATGATATGCCCCCATTTTTCTCCCAGCTGAGGGGAAAAAAAGAGTGATTATCTTTTATGTAGTCAGCTGGAGGTGTCTGAATTCATACTGTGAAAGAGCTAATGTATTCTTTTCAAAAGATTCAAGAAAGAATTTCCTGAAGCAGTGAGACTGACTGAGGTCAATCCAAGGCTTTACTGATATTTTCATAAGCTTTCGTGGATGACAGTTTGAGAAGCAACTTGTTAAACTGTCAAAGTCTTGGTAAACTGTCCTAAGCATAAATAATAGTGCCAAATAGATTAATTGCTGGGAAAGAGCCAATTTTCAGTGATAATATCTCTCAAGATTTGCACAGGTGCTTATCAGCTACAGAACAGAATGTAATGGATTGAGAAAGCTTCTAACTGGGCAATAGAATCTTTGAACATCATTCAGCTACAAGTGGCTGGTTAGTTTGGTTAATAAATGTCTTCCTTTACACATATCCTGGGTGTATTTTCCTTTTACATATAGCTATACTCACAGATCTGATGTCCTGCTTTGAATTCCACTTCAGTATTCATAACCCTTGATCTGCATGTCCAAGGTAACAAGATTGGGAAATACAAGATTTGCTTAGCTTTTGTTTATAGAGTGTACAGTTATCTAAATGTTTGTGAGTGAGACCCTAAAGAGAGGGAAGGATTGTCCTGTCTCCCAGGTGTGCAGCTGTAAGAGTCTTTCATGGCCCATCCAGGCCTTTAAGCAGAAGTTATTTCTAAACACAGGTTATCGACACTGGAAATAGAACAAAGAGCACAAAGCCTTGGTCTCTTTGAGACTTTGAAAACCAGTCCTGAAACCTTTCATGAACACATGGCTAAATATGTTTACCCAAGTATTGAAGGCCAAGATCACCAGCGCTTGCTTTACTATTTTACACTCCTGGAAAACTGCGGCTGCTCAGAAGTGGTGAACCATGCTGTTAAACCTGAAACTCACATCCGACTCCTGAAAAAGTTCAAGGCAGTTGCACCAGGTAAGAGAGTACCTGTTTGTTTTCTTCATAACTGTATTTATTACTTTATTATGTAAGTATTGGCATGATTGTGCTCAGCTAGTTTGTCTTCCTGGTAATTTCCTTTTCTGTGAGCAAAGGAGATGAATACAATTAATATAGTTCTTTCTCTTTGTTTTACTGGAAATTTATTTGATCACAGCAAGAAAAAACAAGAGCAGGTTTCTGTTAGTGATGCAACTTAAAATTATTTGATATTTCATAGTGAAATTTTAAATGAAAAATATCAAGTTCCTAGAGTATAATTTTTAACACTACAAATTTAACATGAATATTCTAAAAGGGCTTAAGAAAGTTTACCTTTCAGAGACTGAATTACAGAATATATTAGGGACTTTATGCATTTTGTTTGTGTTTGTCTGAAAGCGGATAATTTTTTGTTATGTTTTACCCTTGATGTTACCTTTTCCTTTCCCAGAATTACAGCATACTTTGTAGCCCTACATTTTCATAGAATTACTGTAAAATATGCTGCTGCTAAGCATTCTGAAACTTGAAATACTACTTTCAATTTGCTTGTTAGTTGGATGCTGTCTTAAATTTTAGTTGTACAACTCCCAAATCCAGTTTCAGAATGAAAAATACACACTATATGGCATTACCCCCTGTGAGGATGAATTAATTGATCAATATTGGAACCTAATGTGTATTGGACACTAACTGTGCTGCAGAGTTTGAAGAGACGTTGCATATGAATTCATGTATTGCAGGAAGAAAAAAGTCCATAATTTTTTTTGAGAGGAGGGATAACCCTCAGTTCTTCTTGATGTTATTCAACAATCGAGTTATGTGATGCTTGCCAAAGAAAATTCTGCCATGAAATTGTTTGCCTTCAAAGCTGTTTATTAAAAAAAAAATGTCCTTGGAACATATGTCAGACATAAATTAGTCAGTTTCTGTGGTAAAAATTTAAATCTTTGTACTACACGCTTAATCAAAATTCTCAGTGTTCAGCATAGTTTAGAGATAGGAGTCAAGGGACAACAGCTAAGTGTTTACAGAGGTTGCAGGCCCAAAGTATTTGAATAAGAACATGGCAATAGAAGTCAGTTACTTTAGAAATTGTATGCAAAGAAAATAAAATAGTATCATTTCTAGAAATACTTCTCTTGTTGGTAAATTAATTGAAAGAATGTTCTTCCTCTGGGAAGCAGAGTAGTAACATGACTCTTGATTATATAAATATTGATGTAAATGGATCTACATGTCCTATATCTAGCTGACCTTATTTAGTTTACTTGTAGTTAGTGCCTTGCAATTTTTCGTAAGTGGTAAGTACCAGCTTTTACATGATCAGAATGCATTTTAAATTAATGAAGACTTATGCCTTGACTTGCATGAGGTTTTCTGGGATTTACATTTAAGTTTTAGCGTGATTCCATATACTATATATATGCTCTTTCTGCTTTGAGAATCTGCTTTTTTTTTTGGGTTGTGTCATAGAATTACAGAATGATTGGGGTTGGAAGGGACCTTAGAGATCAGTCAGTTCCAAATCCTCTGCCATGGGCAGGGACACCTTCCACTAGACCAGGTTGCTCAGTGCCCCACCCAGCCTGGCCGTAGACACTTCCAGGGCGGAGCATCCACAGCTTCTCTGGGCAGCCTGTTCCAGTGACTCACCACCCTCACAGTGAAGGATCTCTTCCATGTATCTAATCTGAATCTACCCTCTTTCAGTTTGAACCCATTCCCCCTTGTTGGAGCAATATATTATCCAACACACGTTAACATATGTTAAAATATGTTCCATGGATTGAGAAATTTCTCATGCACCAGGACATCAAAAAATATTTCTGTCAGTATTTATGTTTGTAAAGGGGATGGGCTAGAATCTTTAGTTCTGGACATGCTAGTGCATTCATTATTTCACATGTAATTGTGGAATGTGGGTAGATTTAATTATGAATAACTTTTACCTCTTTCTCCTTCTGTCACTAGGTCTTAATTACAAAAAGCTAACAGATGAAAATGAAAACCCTCTGGAAACATTGGAACCCATTCTTACAAGTCAAAATATCTTATCTATTTCCAAACTGGCTCCCAAAATTCCTAAAAAAGATGGCAGCATGCTGTCACCAAGTTCTGTTTATGCTGTGTGGTTGCAAAAACTTTTTTGGAACGGTGATCACCATCTCATTAAAAAAATACCAGAAACCATGGATGAGTGGCTACATGCATATGATATGTGTTCCAAATACTTTGATAGACTTGATCCAGATGATATTGCTACTTTCATTGATGAAATTACTTTTTCTCCCAAAGCTGTCACAAAGGTAAGGAGATATTTTTAAAGAATTTTATTCCTCAAGTGAAGCACATAGTATATGAGTTCAATATAGTATCAAGAAGAAAGTCCCAGGAGATGTTACAATTTTCATTTTGCAGTATTTAAAGATAAATTTGTAAACCTTGCTCTGCCTACCTTATCTTTTTATGACAGCCAGTATTAAAAGAAGGGATTTTTATTCACTTAGGGGAGTTAGATCTGTGGATGTCAGAGTTTTGATGGAACCCAAAAGTCCATTTGTGCTCATTCAACTGAGAATAAGATATTGTGTATTTCATGGAGTCATTGAGTGGTTTGGGTTAAAAGAGACCTTAAAGATCATCAAGTTCCAACCTCCCTGCCATGGAGGATTTCTCATCTCTTCTGTCCGTCTGTCTGTCTATCTATCTAATAAAAGCCTGCCCTCTTTCAGTAAAGCCATCCCCCTTATTCCATCACTACAGGCCCTTTGGAAAGCTCTCCTGCAGCCTCCTTTAAGTGTTGAGGGCTGTTCTAATGTCTTCCCAGAGGCTTTTCCTTTCCTTACTGAACAGCCCAAGTTCTCAGCCTATCTTCACAGGAGAGTTGTTCCATCCCTCTGCACATCTTTGTGGCCTCCTCTGGGCTCAGTCCTACTGTCCCTGTCTTTGACATAGATGTTAAACAGTTCCAGTCCCAATACCAGCCCTTGAGGACTGACACTTGGCAGTGCTCTCCATTTGGACATTGAATCCTTAATGCAACTCCTTGTATGCAGCCAACCAAGTCAATTCTTTATTCACCAAGTGGTCCATCTGTCACAGCCATCTCTCCAGTTTGTGTGTCATGCCAAGCAGTGTCAAATGCTTTGCACCAGTCCAGGTAAAGGACACCAGTTGCAGCTCCTCTTTCTTCATCCACCAGTTCTGTAACCCTGTCAGAGAAGACTACCAGATTTGTCAGACATGATATGCCCTTACTGAAGGTGTGTTGGCTGTCACCAGCCACCTCTGCTTTTTTTGTGCCTTACCATAGTTTCCAGGAGGATTTGCACCATGATCTTGCCAGTCACCAAGATGAAACTAATCAGCCTGCAATTCCCTAGGTCATCCTTTCTTAAAAATGAGGACTGTTATTTCCCCTTCTACAGTCAGTGGGAATTTCTCCAGACTGCCACAACTTCTCAGATGAATGGACAGTGGCCTAGCAAATTCATGCACCAACTCCCTCAGAACCCACAGAAGCTTCTCATAAGGACCCAGGACCCGCGCACCTTCAGGTTCCTTAGATGGTCTTGAGCATGAGCTTTTTCTGCAGGGAGTTATTCTTCACTCTGCCAGTCCCTTCATTTGCTTTTTGCAACTTGGGTAGCATGACTGAAGCACTTGCTGGTGAAGACTGATGCAAAATTGTTATTGAATGACTCTTTTCTCCATGTCTCAGGTAACCCCACTTTTATTTCCTTCCAGAGAGGACCCACATTTTCCCTAGTGTTTCTTCTCTCACCAGTATACCTACAGAAGCTTTTCTTGTAGCCCTTGGTGTTCCTGGCAAGATTTAGTTTGAACAGTGCTTTAGCTTTCCTGACCTGGTTGCTGGCTGCTGGGACAGTTGCTGTTCTTGTTTCCACCCTCTCTAGGCTTTCTTTTTGGTGTTTTAAGTTTTTCCAAGAGCTCCTTGTGAATCCCTGCAGGCGTCATAGCATTTTTAAAAGCCTGACTATTTCTTCTTTGGGATACGTTGTTCCTGCGCTTGAAGGAGGTTATCCTTCAATATCAGCCAGCCTTTTTGAGTCCCTCTTTGCTTTATCCCATGGCAAATCCATGAAGTCTAGAGCAGTGAACTTTCTGTGCACCCTCCTCATTGCACTAAGGATCTTCATGGCTACTGCAGCCCAGGCTGATCTTGATTGTCACATTCCCCTCCAGTCCTTCTCTGTTGGTGAAAACAAGTTCCAGCATGGCACCTCTCCTGTTTGGTTCCTGTATGACTTGGAGAAGGACCTTGTCATCAGTGCATTACAGGAGCCTCCTGGGTTGTCTGTGCCCTGTTACATTCTCAGTCCACCAGACACTGGTGTGGTTGTATTTATTTACTTGTGCTCATCCTAAAATTCATTGTGCCACAGGCTTGTGCTTAGTACCAGGCTTTTGCATTCAGAATAAGATGTTCCACAGAGAAAGTATTCTGGCCCAAAGCATGTGGTTTCTATGCATTGTAATAATGTAAATTTTAAACTGTTGTAATCTCATCTGGCTGAAAGCCTGGTTTTGAAAGAATGCACTTTCATATGTTGAACAGATATTACCAGATGTGGAGTTTCTTTTTGCCCAGTGAAACCTACTTTCAAGGATATTTCTAGCATGAAGTTTTACCCATGCTTTCTTATATATCTTTACTGTGAAGCACAAAAGAGAAATGAGATTTCTTAGATTTTACCTTATTAAAAGATCTAGACATGTCTTTACTAATGTTATCTGAAATGAAAAGCCAGTAAAGTATCCAGGGTTCTTTTTGTGTCTATCTTCTTTATTTTGGTTTGTGACAGTTTTTCTGAGGTATTTATACGCCATGTGTAATGAGGTGAATTTCAGTTTGTTCTGTCTTTGAACACTTTTAAAGTTCCCACAATATTAGTATAGGTTTACTAGAACCCATCTAACCTCTGTCTGTATCAGAATTTGGTGAAAAATATTGCTAGCTGGGTTAATAAGAAACTTTTTAAGGAGAGAATTTATGCTGTGATCTGAGTAGACCAGCATGTTTTCTCTGGGTCCCTTGGCTGTTTCTGAAGCCTTTGTAGCAGAACTGTTGTCTTGGCTTAGGTGTTTTGATCCTTTTTATCTCATAAAGGTACTTTTTCATGCTTATGAGCAATGATTCAGACTCATCTTGAGTTCTTAATTGCAAGATTTGACCCTGAACTTGACCCTGAGGTATCAAGGGCATGGCTTGTCGAATGAGAAGGAAGTGCTGTCTTTACATATGGTCATTGCAGCTGACTACTTGAAACTCTTGCTGTTAATGTTTCTTGAGTATTTCGAGGTTATTCTGCCTTTATTCCAGATGAATGGTGCAGGGGGAGAGTGGATATCCTCCACTGTGTGTCTGTTTTGAAACACCTTGATTATTTTCCTTTGTTTCTGTTCATGATTCTAATACATTTCTCTACCCTCTTGAGAGTAGAGAGAAGGAATAGCATGAAAGAAACACAAAAGGCAAGATGATTGTGGTTTGTGGTCAGGCAGAATTTTGTAGTAGAAACCTGTTAGCTTTTTGGCCATGAAAGATGCTCAAGGAAATGCTTGAAACAGTTGGTCAAATCATCTAATGTGCCATGCACTGGGTGTGGGATTGACAGCTTGCAACTAGTTTTGCCTCAGGATCCTGTTCAGTTCTCAAGTAGAATTGTACAATGAGAAATTTTATCATTGTAGACCCTGGAAAATTATCTCTGACATCTCTTTCCTCTACCTTTCACCTGGAAGATGCTTCATACATAAAAGCAGCCTTTTGGTTTGCACCTGTTACTTAAATTTTACGTCTTTTGTGGCTGCCCTGGTCATGTGCTCACTCTTTTAATCTCTAATTCAGCACTTCTTCCCAGTCTAGTTTTGTGGCCAAATACTTTACTATATCAGTTTCCTATTCCCACAACAGATGCATATTTAAGTATTTCATGGAATACTGATACTTAGTCAAAATGCAAAAAATTATGGTAATTATCATGAAATAATCTGTATTGTCACTGATGCAATTGAGCTTTCTCTCTCTCATAGAGGAAACCTGAGAGGAAGCTTACAGTGAGATAGTGAAGTGAGTTTTTTAGGAGTGCTGAGAGGTGAACTGGCAAAAAAGTCCTAAAAACAAATGTTGGATCTCTCTCACTCCTTCAAAATGTCAGAAGGGGAAGGTGGGAAAGAAGAGAGAGAGAATATTCCAGGGAGATGATGAGATGCACTCCACTGGTATTCTTGTGGAACAGTATCTCCATGGAAAAACCCCTTTTGGTCAGAAACAATCAAGAAATGTCTCAAGTGCTAAAAGGTAATGGGACATTGGTTACATAGCACTGTAGGCTACATGAGCTCAACATCAGAGGTAGCATTGCTATTGTCACCTTGCTGGAACTTTGGAAACAGACATCAAAATATCTCTGCTGTTCCAGTATTTCAGTAGAAGTAAGGAAAGGCAGTGGAGGACCAGTAAAACAATAGGCAGCTGCTTCTGCTTGTGTGTCACTTGGATATGGCAGAAAACCTGGGAGCCGAATGTGTAATTATGCAAAAGGGAATGAAAACACAGGGGTTTAGTGGTGGCTTTTGCAACTCCTTGTTCTTCCTGACAAAGACAGGAATGTGATGAGCTTTGACAGGGACCCTTCTATTCACCTGTCCCTTTCCACAAACTATGTTTTAGCTTTCTCATGAATTGGGCCAGCAGGGACTGAATGAGCAGTGCTTGACTGGGCAAAGGGATTGAGAGAATATCTAAATTTGGAGAAATGGACGAGGAGTTTGCAGTTATGAAAGGGCAAATAACATTGTTATACTGACTGTAGTTCGGGATGTGACACAGTTTTAGGTACTTCGAGCTCTAAGAGGCCAAAGATTCTTTTCTCTCATGTTTCTTGCAATCAGTAGAAATGAGTTACCACCTGGAAGATGATATTCAGTTCCCAGGCCTTAAGGGATCATTAAATGGTCACATTGTGTGGTGGGAACTGTGTGAGCAGAGATGCATCATAGTGGGACTTCAGTAAACCATAGACCTAAATTAACATGGTTAATGTAGTTGAAGAAGTACAAATTGATGCAAATTTTTTTGTGTTTGTGGTAAATGAAACAGGCAAAGACCTTAAGGCTTTGTCAGTGCCTTCCTCACACACTGAAGGGCTGGTCCCTGGACCACAGAAGCTCACTGCTGCAAGCAGTTGAGAAGGTTCTTGCTTGTGGCACTTCTACTCAGATATGCTTTTAACTCTGTTTAGCTATTTAAATCTTTCTGACTAAACAATAAATCATTCAGTCTCTGTAATTTTAATAGACTATTTGTGTGTATGGAACTGATTTCTTCCTAAACAGGAGACATTCCAAATATTCATTGAAATGACTGCTTATATTTTTGCATGCATTTTCAATCTATCATCTTTTTCCCCAGACGCTGTTTGCTTTTAAATAATACTGATGTCATAGTTTGTTAATTATAGCAATGATCATATCAACTTTTTACTGTGATAATTTCCCATTTGTTCATGTTTCTGTGATTTTTGTGAAGCTTTTTAGATAGTTTGGGGATTTTTTTTAATTCCTTCATTGCCAGCATTTTGTTCATTGTGCTAGAGAGTTGGTTATGTCTTCAAAGAACCATCTGTTGTAGAGCTCATAGGTCATTGCCCTAATGGTTTTTTTGATAAACTGTACTCTGGAAAAAAAGCCTAGCACAACAAAAACACAGCTGAAAACAATATTTTTAAATCACTGTGTTTTCATTATTGAACACACACTACAAATGGAGCTTGGCACAATATGTTGATTAGAAGAAGAGAAGGCTACAGCTTTAGATGGGAAAAGCAGAATAAAAAGAAGTGGTATCATCAGTCTGGTTTTCTATAGAGAAGGAGAAGCTGAAATTTTCCTTACATGGGTACTCTCTTGCAGACTTCCATCAGATTACAGCTGATGTTTTTTGTTTAACATTCCATCTTTTATAACTTCTTGCCCAAATTCTGATTTAAAAGATTTAAAAGAAATTTTCCTGCAACTTAGTGATTTCAGTTGAAAGGCTGACTTATTTTCTCTGAGTCAGTAGTACTCTTTTGACCATTTTCTTTTCCTTTTTGCTTCCTCAAGCAGGAATACAATGTCCGCATTTTGACCACATGCCAAAGAGGTGTGGAATGAGAACCTGTTTCAACTGAACGTTAACCTGCATCATTTTCTTGACTTTAAAGACACTAAATGCTGTTTAAAATAACTGTACAAAAAAAGCTCAGTCAAAAGAAAAAAATCCAGAATACTGTTCACTATCTTTTGTCTGGCTGATTGATTTAATGCTGTATAAAACACTAAGGAAAAGACAGGGCATGACATTGCCTGAAGGTGTATAAGAAATGTTCTTACAGAGCGTGACTGCCTTCAGATGTTACTTTTTGAATTACTTGGCTTCATTTTATCACTGTGCTCCAGTTCAGTTGATTTGCCTTGCCTGACCTTGTTTTGTTCTTGGATATTGACAGTACTTCTTTTTCAAGTATCAGTGCAAGGTACTTTCTTGTGCCTTTCCTTTATATAGTTATTTTAATTAAATCTGCTTTGAGAATGGAATAGGAAACTTCACTAATAGGAAACTTCACTAATACCTTTTCTTTAACTGTTTCCTTAAACTTCCATTTAAACTTTTTCCAGATGAATTTTACAGGGTCTGTTACCAATGAAATTAGCTTTCATCACAGCAGCCTCAGTGGGGCTGTGCTTTGGATTTGTGACTGAAACCACACTAGGATTTTGACTTGCTGAGCACTGCTTGTACGGTGTCAAGGTTTAATTTTTATCTCAACATCTCAGCCCTGAGTAGGCTGCAGGTTTGCAGAGAGTGGTTAAGGGACACAGCCAGGTCAGCTGACTTGGGCTGGCCAAAGGTGTGTTCTGTGCCATCTAATGTCATGCTCAGTGGTAGCAGAGAGTTGGGTGAGATGAGAGGGATGGAGCACCTCTCCTGTGGGGAAAGACCAAGAGAATTTGGATTGTTTAGCCTGGAAAAGAGAAGGCTTTGGGGTGACCTAATTGTGGCCTTCCAGTACCTGAAGGGAACCCACAGGAAAGATGGAGACAGACAAGAGCATGATGGAGGCAGGACAAGAGGGAATGGCTTCAAACTGGAGAGTAGGTTTAGATTAGACATTAGAAAAAATGGCTCCCCAAAGAAGCTGTGGATGCCCCATCCCTGGAAGTGTTCAAGGCTGGGTTGGATGGGGCTTTGAGCAATCTTGTCTAGTGGAAGGTGTCCCTGCCCAAGGCAAGGGGGCTGGAACTAGGTGGTCTCTAAGGTCCCTTCCAACCCAGGCCATTCTGTGATTCTGTGATTTGGCAGCAGATACAGGAACTGCACCCAGCTGTTCATCTGAACATCAAAACCCATTTTTCATTATGAGGGTGAGTGAACACTGGCACAAGTTGCACAGAGGGGTTGTTCCACATTGGAGATATTCAAGAGCCACCTGAACCTGGTCCTTGGCCACTGGCTCTAGGTGGCTCTGTTTAAGCAGATGCCCTTTGCTGGCCCCTTCCACCCATTCTGTGTTTCAGTGTTGCTGGGATCCCAGGTTCCTGTGCTATTAAAAGAAGTGGAGCTGTTGCCATAATCTCACACTTGCATGTTAATCACTGGCAACAAGAGTAGCAGGGTCAACATCTTCACATACTAGTAAATGATGCTCATACTATACTTTATAAAGAAGTACTTATATACTCTGAGGAGAACAGGCTCATGAGATGAGCTTTTACCCTGAGGAGTAAAATCTGTTGAGGTGAAATAGTATGTGATGTTCTTTGGTTTAAAAAGAGATTTTTAGGATTTTTTTATTATGCATTATAGTCTATAGATTTTAAAATCTTCTTAAACTGTAAAAGCTTTTTAAATATAAAACTTCATTTTGCATACAAACAAAGCTTGAACTAACCCCTAAGCTACATTTTTATCACTGGTTCTAATACCAAATCTCATTACTGAAGCTGACTAGAAGTATGGAGGAGAGCTATTCATAGTTCAGAATAAAATAACCAGGGAAATTATATGTTCATAGTGCTGCATTTTGGCATTTTGCAGATGTGAATGCAAAATTACAGCAGGGCTTGTGAAAAAGCCTTGTATTTTCTTACTTTGTTCTTTTTTTTATTCTGAATGCTTTATTCTGCAGGTGCTTATGGCAACATGACTTCTTAACTGGCATATCCCTTCTCAATATTGACACTGTTCTCTAGGATATAAGTTAGATGGAATACTTAAATTGTTTGCTTTTTGCATTGCTCTTAATTGCATTTTGAATGTTAGAATGGAAGAGAAAAAAATGAAATATGTAGCTGTTTTCTTCTTTTATCGTGTTTATAAAATGGATATATAAATCCAGCTGTGTTTGTTAGATCTTAATGTGATGTGGAGGCTATGAATTTTTCCTTGCTTAAAGTAAAACCTGATATTGAGGCCTTGTTCACAGTAACAAACTCAGTTAATTTGAGTGGGAATGGAACTCTGTTGCATTTGAAACTGTATGGTGAAATTCCCTTTGTATTGTGTTCAAACTGGCAAACTTTCTTAGCTCTAACAATAATGTCCACTCATTTTGCTTTCATCCTTAAAATATCCAGTAGACCATAAGTGTGATTCACAGTAATAGCACAAAAAACCAGGACTAAATATAGATCTTTCACTAGTGACTTTTTATCTAGGGGAGGAAAGGGGAAGTCTGTAAACGGTAAAACTTTCCATTCAATAATCCTTATCAAACTTTTTGTGGCTTTAGAAGTAGCTAGTTAAATTCATGCTGTAAACATCTCTTGGACTTTGTATGAATAATGCTGTAGCAGTTTATTTGCCCTCTTTTATGATAATTCATCTTATTTCCTATTCACTGTCATACAGATTTAAGCATTTTTATTCTATTCCTTGTGTATTTCAACTTGAAAGTTAAAATTGTTTATGTCTTTGTTCAGTATTGCAGTAACT
The DNA here is from genome assembly GCF_022539315.1 of Serinus canaria. Lineage (NCBI taxonomy): Eukaryota > Metazoa > Chordata > Aves > Passeriformes > Fringillidae > Serinus > Serinus canaria. The sequence continues at coordinate 100,746,059 of NC_066316.1, read as the reverse complement.
AAAACACCTGATGTTTAAAGTACCCAGTGCTTCGGGTTTAGAGTTCAGGCAGAGGATGCTCCCACCCATTAGAAAGAATATTGCAGGCATTGTTAAAACTGTACTTGAAGTTACAAATGAGCAAATCATACATGAATGTCTGAAATCATACTTCACACTTTGTTTTGGACTTTGAGCCCAAGCTGTGTCTTTCCCCAAACAGGAAAGTCAGACTTTGTTTCGGTTCAATGCCTAAATACAGCTGGTTGTACAGGTCTTTAAAAGTATTTTGTATAACTTGGGCTATAAATAGATTGATATAAAATTCTCAGTCCTTATGGGGTTTTTGCTTATGGTTATGTCTTATATTTTAAACAGTGGTCTCAACCTGACAAAACTAATCTTAGTTGAGTTATCGGTCTTGTAAAACAATTCTCAGACATCTCTCAGAAGATTATAAGGTGGCAGTCTACTAAAATAATTAAAATAATTAGGAAAAGAAGTTCATATGGTTTAAAATGAACATGAGTCAGTAAAAAGGACAGCGGAATAAAGTAAAGGAATACTGATCATTTTAATAAAGACAAGTCAGAAACAAAGTTGTTTCCCATTAAATACTTCATTTAGTTTTATGCTCTGTTGTGGAGCCACCTGACCTCTTGGCACTGCTGTAATACAAATAGTAGTGTATAGGTAATGAATGAATAAATAATTGAGCAATCTTTTTCAGTTGCCAGTTGAAGCCAGGATAGAAGTGACTAAGAAGGCTGTTAAGGCAGTCAAACATCTTTGTGAGAAATCAAGAAAAAAAACTTCAGATAATGACATGAAAGATTCTGAAAATCCATCTGCTGCTTATGAAGAAACACTGAATCATTTGCAACAATCTCTTGCTCATCTGGAAACACTCACTCACAGTTTTATCACTTATTTGAAAAGCAGCAAACAGGTAATGATTACTGATCAAGTGCTTGCTTTGAGTATTACCATGACTAGAAGTGATAGGCATCAATCTTCTGTCATATTTTATTAATATTTTCTACCTTTGCTTTTGTTGACCTGGGTTTTGAACATTCCGTTCCATCAATCTTTTTTTTTTCTCAGGATATTTTAATTCCTAGCAGAAAGGATGACTGATACAGCTCTGTAAATAAGGAGTACACTGATTAGTGTTCCAACAACTGTCTGTTCACAGGATACACTACAGAAGTATGGCTATTTATATGATCTGTCAAGGTCACAAAAAGAAAAAATCCATGAGCAAGCAGTAGCCATGTGTATCGATGGTCAGCCCCTGGACATGGTGCAGCAGTTGTTACAAGTGGCTGTTGGAGATCTAGGCCTTTCTCCTCAGGATATTGTCCAATGTGCTATCAAAAAAATTGTAGGTATATTAAGGTAAGCACACTTTCTTAATTAAGCACAAAAATCTTTCTTCTGGATTTTTGGAAGGTTTTTTTCCAATGGTTGAGTTGGTGTGTTGGTTTGTTGTGGTTTCTGGTTGTTTGTTTTGTTTATTTTCAGTGAATAATTGTTTGCTTTTAATGTCTGGATTTTGCAGTAACAGGAAAGTTTTTTGATTATGTTTTTGTTTACCAATAATTTCATATTATATTTTTATGAGTTGGGGAAGCCTGAGCAATTTGAACAAAGACAGACAGAGCTTACAGGCACTTTTTAGTTAAAAGCATTGGCTTTACAGCATTGTTCCATAATCTGTGTGCGCCCTTGGGAATTTTTGTAACATTTACAATAGCACAAAATTCTTTCCTCTTAAACAGACTTAAAAGGCATGTTTATTGGAAATAGTAACTCATGCAGGCATTTGGGCAGCAGAGGCCTAGTAATAGCTTCTGCCACAACAGTGTGTCCTACCAGAAGTCATACAGTTTCCATCTTTGGAAAAACTTGCTGAGCCATTTCTGGGAGCTGTTTTGTTTTTTTTTTTTTTTTGTGCAGGTTTGTTTGGTTCATTGAAAATATTTTATTCCCCCTCATTTTTTAAGGGAGCTCAGGGAAACAGGGAGGATAATTTTATATCATCCGTTTTAAATTGGACAGATACTTTTCATTTAACTCTTCATGCAAAACTCTCCTGAAGTATTTCTGTTTCAAAGAGATGCAACAAGTATGAAAGAGTAATCTGCTGTTAGATGTCTGGTAAACACTGTTTAGCCCTTGTAAGACCAGTTTAGAGAGATAAAACTTTGAGAATTTATCCTGTTGTTCTGAATACAGAAAAATTATATGGGCAGGATGATCTAAATGCATACACCAAGAATTGGAAAAGAAGTCTAGTGTGGAAAGTTTGCTATGGCTCTACTTTTTCTTCAGCATGCATGCATATATTACAGCAGATTGAAGTGCCACAGATGAAAAGAAGGCAGCCTGTCAAATTGTTTCCAGTCCTCTTTGGCAGAAAATTGATTTCTCCTGTCACTCAGTTTAAGGGTGTTCATGGCATCCTCAGTGATGATAGAGCTTTTGCACAGCAACATAAGTAATAGTCTTTCTTGTCTGGGTTTGTCCCTTTGAAGAAGAATAATTTAGCTTTAGATAATAACTGTCCTGCTGTTCCTGACTAGCAGTATGATGTATCTGGATACAAAGCTCACAAAGTCTAGTTATTTTGGATATAATGAGTCTTATTAACATGCAGAGTATGAGAAACCTATCAAAATTCTCCTTTCTACTCTGCTTCTTATCAACACTTCTCTGTGAACTGAATTTCTTGTTCTTTATATGCATTGCAAGGCTGGGATGGCTGCGAGTTGATTTAAAGTTCTGGGACAGTGACTGTCTCCAGCAACTCCTATGCAGCACTTGACTGGAAAGAGGGGAATGACTGTCTCACAGAGAAAACTGTAGTGGCAAAGGTGGGCAAATGAGTTGGAAGTTTCAATTAAGATGGCTTGGTGTGTGTTGTGTCCTTATGTGATCAGTAGAAATGTTCCACTCCTACTCTTCTGCATTTTTGGGAAAAGACGAGAAAGAAAATTGTATATCATTCTGAACAATGGGACATTGTCTACTACAATGATAAAGAGCGTGAAGGGAAAACCTAGCATCAGCTAAAATAGAAAATAGTTGAGATAATATCCTCCCTATGATGAAATTCAGAAAGGGTTAATATTATAAAGTACTACATATAATCTAAATATAGGGATGAATGACAAGAAAGGCTGTTACTTAACATCTCTTAAGCTTGCTGGTATTCCTGTTGTTATGAATAAAATTGGATTAATCTCTATCTTATGTTTAGATGTTCACTTTCAAGATGCAGCACAAATGACAACATTTTAAATACTTGCATTTCTACAATTAAAGAAGCAGTCTTGCCTGTGTAGCTGGAAAAGCAAACTTTTACTTGATAAATGCAACATTTCAAGGAAATACCTTTTTTAGGTTTATTTACTGGAGCTTTGATATGTTACACAGTGTGGTTATTTTATACGGTACTTTTGAAATAGATTTTGTTGGAAAATTCCTTCTTTGACAATTAACCTTCAGAGCAGCAGTTGGAAGGCTGTGACACTGAACTTGGATTTTTCTATAGCTCTGGTGACAAGGAATGCCATTAAGGTATTGCAAACACAAGTGATGGAGGCCTGGATGGATGTGACAAATTATGGTAGTGTCAGTGATTTGCTTGAAAATTAGGCAACAGTTCACCACTTCTGGGACTGAAAATACACATCCTTTCTTTCAGTTGCATTAACTACAACCGCCCTTCAAACACAGTAAAATATCTTTTGTTATTAGCATATATAGTCATTCTTACAGAAGAACCTTCTAGAAAGTAATGTCTTCATGAAAGCTGAAGTTACTTTTTGGCTTCATTTTATAGCAGCATATGATATGACAGGCTTAACAACTTTGATGCCTTCTCAGAAACAGAATTTTTTTTTTAAATATAATATAGTTTTTTGCCTAACCTGGGATCTTGTAATTTGTGAATTTGTAAATCATTAAATTGCAATTTTAAGAGCAGTATTGTCCTCCAGTTTTTTCAACTACTTTTGTCTCCCTTAACTCTAGTTTTGGCACACAAAATTCAAAACAGAAACTCTTGCATTGGTATGTGTAAAAGCTCTCCAGCAGAGCATATTTTCATAGTTTACATGATTTATGTATTGTACACTTCCTTGTTTGCCTGTAGAAACAGCTACTATAAATAAAAATCAGTTGCCTCTTCAGTAGAATCCATGAACCTATGGAAAACAAAACAAAATATTGTAGCAGCTATGGTCTCCTGATTAGTCTTACCTAAGACTCAGTTTAATTCCTTGCCTAAGATCAGTGGCACAGTGGATAGGAAGTGTTCCTTGATCCATGACTGCAGGCATGGCTGTGGTTGGTCACTCAGGAAAGACATTTTGTCTCTTGAAGACCCTATGGTCTCCTTCACCTGCTGCTCCTAGAGTTCTTCTCTTAGATGTACACAGGGATATAGTGTTTCATGAAATTTTGAAAGTATTCACCAAGCAATGAGCAGGAAAGGTTTGCTGAAATTTTGAGTTCCTTGTTAAATGTCCACTGTTTTCTGAAGAATGTAAATCCAACTTTGTTAGAGTTGCTACATTAACAGGGGGGAAAAAAATCAGGTTTTTTATTGCCTCATCTCATTTGAGCAGGGGTAATACAGAGCAATTTTGTAACTTGTGTATAATGATTTAGTGGTATGTTAAATGGAAATGATGGTTTACCATTAAGAAATTTATCCCCAGCTTTGAATGATAACACCATTAGTATGTTATTTTCTTATTTTCCTCATATTTAAATATGACAAAGCACAATCAGAAGGAGGAAAATAAAGCTGGAGTATTTTCAATGAATACAGTAATTAGGTTAAAAAATTTAGATTAAGTTAATTTATTCTTCCAAGTGTTCTTTGTACTTTATTCTGTTTGAGGAATGTGATTAAATATGCATCACTTTTTCTGACACTGAAATCAAAATAAGCCTTTATCAGTGTAATTACAGCATGCTCATACCTAGGAGTTGTGAGGTGAACATTAAATCATGTTCTGTTGTTTGAAACAGGCATAAAATAGCATATAATCTATGTGGAAGAGTAATCCTTCATTAATTATATTTGTTTCTGTTAGTAGCTGCTTATTTTTAATCATTAATTATTAAGAAAAGAACAAGGCAGTAATCTGTGGAAACTTGACAGGATTATTTGTCTCAAGAGCTGTCATCTCTTTTTAGTTCCCTAACCATTAGGCAGTAAAGGCAGTATTAAGCTTAAAAAATGGCTAGCTTTCAGTCTTTGTAGATTTTTTAAATATTTTCTTATTCTAGATAACTGTAGCTTACTGTTTAGATTAACATTTTTTCTCCTTTCCTTGTGCTTAGTAAAAGATGCCTGTCTGTGTCTGACAAACCTGAAGCTTCCTGTAAAAGTTCATACATCTGTTCTGGAAAATCAGCTTCACAGATGTATTGTCAGAAACAGTGATTTTTTTTTTGTTTTCAGAAATGCCCATTAGCTTTTGCAGATACATTTCTTTTGACCCATTTTGGTTTGGTTTGGGTTTGTTTGGTTTTTTTGGAGGGGTTTTGTTTTGTTTCAGGGTATTTTTGAGGAGCTCAGAGCCTGCTTGTGACAGGAGCTAACAAATTTCATTCCTGATTAAAAAGATGAAGTTTTTTTGAAGAGCAAGGGTTAGGACTGTCCAGAACTGATCAATAAATTGAGGATACCCAAAATACAAGGTTTGCTGGTCAGTTTCCTGTGATATGGTAGTTGTTCATGTACACTAAACATAAGTAAGTGCAAGTAGAGCAGTAAAAACTCACTTTCTGTACACTCTACAATCCCATAATAGTTTGGGTTAGAAGGAATCTTTAAAGGTTATCTTGTGCAACACCCCCTACAATGAGCAGAAACATCTTCACCTAGATCAGGTCACTCAGAGCCCATCCAATCTGGCCTTGAATGTTTCCAGCAAAGGGGCATCCAGCACCTCTCTGGACAACCTGTGCCAGTGTCTCACCAGCCTCACTGTAAAAAATTCCTTCCTTATATGTAGTCTGAATTCACTCTCACATCTGTCACCATTTTTCTTAAAATCCCCTTTAAGTATTGAAGGGCTGCAAATGTCCTGTTTGTTCCTGTTTCAATACTCATTCTCTTCTTAGTGTGCAAGCTTTCCAAGTATTCAGGTTTCCTTTTCATATGCCACGTTAATGCCCATTGTAGATGTGTTTTTATTGTGAACTTAATTGAAAAAAGGGCACAAAAAATGGAAAATTTAAATCTGGCCTGTAAACAAATCACTAGAAAGTGGCTTATAAAAAGAGAGTTAATTAAGTGCCTTATATCTGTTTTCACTCTAGGAACATATAATAAATTTGTTTAGCTTTTTATGTTTTAAAGGAAATTGAAACCATCTCCTAATGCATGTAGCCAGTTGCATAAAATAATTATTTGAATACTGGTCTGCTTTTTACCATTTCCACACTTCTGCCCTAAGGGTGTATTTTTTTTTTCCTAAACTGAGTGTTCAGTTTTGTTACATCTCCTTTCTGTGAAAATACTTTTTTTCTTTTTTCCTTCTGAGAATGAATTTTTTGTGTGTTTTGGTAATCTCTTTTATCTTTTGGAGACATATGATGTTTCTGAGAGTTTAAAACCCTGAATATTTCTATATATTCTGTACTATAAATTATGATTTGATTGTTTCCAGATATTCTGAAGATGTTCAGAAAAATATTGAGATTCACGCTTCACTCATAAAAAAGTTATTTAGCTACCATATGCTAATACTGGTACTAAGAACAGCATTTTTATCATTCATATGTACAGTATCTTTTGAGAAAAAGACCAGTGTTATTTGCCTTCTACTCCTATTTCAGACTTTAGGAGTGCAGTATAATATTATAAAATGAGCATGCTGAATTTTCATCATGCAACAAATCATCTTGTATCTGTTCTGAATAGAGTTATATTGATTTTTAATCCAGTGTTGTTCACTGGAGTGCTGACCACTTAATAAGATAAAAATAGGAAAGATGAAAATTCTGAATGCAGGAAGACATTAAAGGTTATAATGATTTAGGTCTCTATGCCATATGATACAATCACTGTCATCTTTCTGATGTAATAAATGACAAAACGGTAAATATTCTCTAACTCTTGACAAAAAATATTTTGGATTATCATAGTTATTTTTGCACATTACTATCAGCTGTGTAGTATTTTGGCTTTAGATAGAATAGTCAGAGTAGTCTGGGCATGTGTTTGTTATTGGTAAAAGCAGATCTAGGAAGAGGCTGACATTTTTAGTATCAGAAGAGCTTTGGTATGGTGATGGACTATGGAGAAAACACCCTTTTCCCTGGGTTTTCCAAATCATCTCCAGTCAGATAACCTGGGAACTATTTGCCTTTTTTTCTCTTTCTTGAATGCAGCTAAGCCAGGCAGAGCTGTTGTTTTTCCAGTTCATCCAGGCATCATTGCTGCTCAGGTGGTTTCTGTGGGGAGACACTGTGTGTTGTACCAGTGCAAAATCTTTCCCTGTCTCAGCACTGAGTCTGAATAATGGAAAATCTTAGCTGAAAATGTCACTTTCATTGAGTTAGGAGCAAAGCTTGCTCTCCTACCAGAGTAGCTTTGGGTTGTATGTTTGTTTGTTTCTGTTTTCACCCAATTTCACAACCTTTTAACCTCCAAAAGAAAACTGTGTTTTAACTGAAACATCTGATGGGGTTGGTGGACATTTTTCTATTCCACACATGCACAGAGGCTGCTGTTCCATGGTGGTTTGACCCCAGAGAAATCAGCAGATAGGATACTACTGAGTCAGGTTACAGCTGAGCTAATTTAAGCCAACAGAGATGCTGCAAGAGGATTTGGACGGAAAGGATGGTGACATTTATGTATAACTTAAGGTCTGTTTAGTTCATATTGGTCTTTGAGGTAGTGAGATTACAAGTGAATATTCTGCTGACCTAATTAATCTGTGTTAGAAGCACTAAACTTTAACTATGCTTTTCCTTTCAAGTTTCATTTAAGAGTTTTAGTATTTTTTCCCCACTCTTAGTTGTTGCTTTTTGCATTACTCTGATATAAAAATAAAGCTACTAGTTAAGAAGCGAAAATGGAACATTCTTATAATTATTGAACAATTCATGTAAATCCTCAAGTGCAGAAAACAAGATCCAGTATTAGGGACCATTTTAATTGTAACTTTGTCTTCCCTTAACAGTGGAAATGATGACTCATCTACAACAGAGAAAGATCCACTTGGAATCCTTGAAGGTATAATTTCTGCAGTGCATGCAAGCGTTGAGAAAGGGTAAGAGCTTCCTGTATGGATTCTTTGGGTAAGACTTTGAAAGATGCTTCTCCTGAAATCTTTGAAGGTACAATACTGAATATGGATGATTTTTCTTCATGGATATATATATAATGGGTTTGCACTTAATTTTCTCAGACTTTATTCTGGAACGGGCTACCATTTTTCGTGTTAGAAATCTGAACCCTGATAAAAACCTTTACTTGATCATTTGGAAGAAAGCACTGAACGTAAAATTTAGATAACTGTGTGTTATAGTGAAATGAGAAGATGGTTTTTCAGCTGTGACTACTGCAGATTGTATATCTGCCAGGAGCATGTCACTGCTTTTGTTTCAATTTAGTTGATAAATTGCAAATTATAATGATTCACTGTCAGATATTGTAATTTAGATATCTAAGTTTGTCTATATTTGTAAAGTATAGTGCAGAAATAATTTCCCAAATGCTATATGATGCTTCACCACATTTTTTCTCCTCTTTTGGGAATGTCCTTACTTCACATCACACAATGGCCTGTATGTCTCACTGACATTTTCCATTTCACTTCCTGTAAAGAAAAGGAAGAAACAAAATAAAAAAAAAAAAATCAGCTGTTTTTCCCCCAGATGTACAAATGCAGAATTCATGTATAATAATGATAATAAGATCCCATACTTTCTGGTAGCCACAGAAAAACAGTTACACTATTTTTTGAGGCTTCTGCAATGAAATTAAATGAGTTGAATGTTGGATACTGAAGTAGACTGAGTTGATGTAAAAATTTGCAGTAAACATAATTTGCAGTATTCTAAGGTATAAAGAATGAGTCAGTGCTATTTTATTCTGAGATACACTTTCTGGAGTCTTTTTTTTGTGTACTTCATCAACATTGAACTGCTGAAACAGTAAGCTGGAGTGGAAGTAATTATGATTGCGAGAGATTGTTTATATTCCTTTAAATATTTATTTATTTATTACCTTAAAACTCAGCTACTCAATTTTCCAAACAGAAATGTTTTCCTCAGGAAAACATATGTAAGCCTCAAGTGCAAGCTCTACAAACTCTTGAAATATTCCAGTAAGTCCCTTTAATTCCCAGACTTTTAATTTACAGTTTGAATGTCACCTGTTCAGCAAAGGCATGTCTAATTCAGCTGTAGTTCTGAGCTAAGAGCATCATTCAGACAATATGAAGCCTAAGTAAAACTGAAATCCTTGTAATATGAAAACCTCAGATGTCAAGGTTTATTATTTCATAGCTGCAGGACGGGTTACCTTGGTATTTTCTGTCTCATATTACTTTCTCAATTGTCTTATTAAGACAAATAAGGGAACATTAGTTACAAATCACACTCCACCAGGAGCCTCTTGCTTGGTTTCTTTTTTTTTTTTTTTTTTTTTTTTAAGAAAAAAGTTTTCTTGAATTTAAAACATTACTGAAAGTTAAAACAGCATTTGCTGATTTAGTACCTGTTAGTTTATAGCCTCCAAGGGACAGCACAGATGATTCTGTCTCTAGCTGTGAACTTCTTGGTCAGTTCATGATGATCTGTGAACTGTGAATGCTTCCACACAGTTAGAATGGATTTGATAGAATTCACTTTCTGAATCAAATGACATACTTAAGAGTTTTTATAATTAACAAGTTGGACCCTGAAACTAAGAAGGCTTTAACATCTCTCTTTTTTTCTTTCTAAGGATTTAGGGCATATTGCAGTCATTATCATGCTAAGAACTTAGAATGATCAAGCTGCCTAGAGATGGTGCAGAAAAAAAAATAGGGCTAGAGGTGTGAATGGGAGAAAATAATTTGTGTGCGTGGAATGGAAAGAAAGGGGTTTTAAAAGAAGAAAAAGAGTGCAGGGTGACAGTATGAATAAGCATTAAAAGATGTCTCATAGTAAAAATGCAAGCATTCAAGCTGGTTTTCCATAAAGTCAGATGGTGTGGTACTACAGGCATCAGTCAGGCCCAGACCCCATGAAAAGGCTTGGACTTCCAGATGCTGAAACCCAGCACCACTGTATGGCACCAGGGTAGTTTATAGGAGAATATGTAAGTCTACAGATGGATTCCTATGGTATTACATGGTTGTTTGAAGTCCAGAAAAAGTTCTTCTACCACACAGCTTTGGGCTTCTGATTTACAAGGGCTGGTTTCCCTGCAGCCTCGCAGAGGTCAGATCTTCCATTTCCTGGAGTTAGGCATTTCTTACATCCTGAATGTGCTTGTTAAGTTTTAAAAATGCATGTAGTATTTTCATTAGGATTATTACCTGAAACTGTTTAACACAGTATTATTTAATTACAGGGAGAAAATAGTTTCTTCAGATGACCTTCTGGAGTGGTTGAGACCTTTCTGTGGTGATGACTCCCTACCAGTGAAGCCTCGCATCAGGGTGTTGCAAATTCTAGAGCAAGCCTTCCATCTCAGTGATGAGGATAGCCAGCTGCTTGTGTACTTCAGGACACAGGCTGTGCTCAGAGCCTGCTGGCCTGAAACAAAGGTATTAATACTGATGGCTGCAAATTACAGCATTAAACTGTTTTGTGTGTGAGGATTAAATAATGAAACGCTGGTCTGCAGTGTATGGTTGTGATGCATCCTGTTGTCTGGAAACTAATCCTACTTTCCTTTTTAAATGAAGTTTCTGATACATTCCGATTCTTTGAAAGATGAAGTTACATAAAGGTAAAGGACTTCTCTAATTTTTGTTTAGGATCAGGAGTACGTAATACTGAACTTGATGGAATGCTAGTGATCTTCCTCCATGACAAACATTGACTTTGACTTTGATGTTTTTGTACCTTCTTTCTTTTCTCACCATTTTTTTTCTGTCAGTTTTACCTTCCCTCTTTATCTTCCACTTGGTGTCACATTTTACTCAGAATTATAATGATAATTACTGGCCACTGACTTTTTTCTTGAGCTTTTAAATGTTATTCTATGAATGTGCAGCAGTTTTGAAATCATGTGAATAGCTCTTGCTGCAAGTAGAATTGTTCAGAAGCAGAGTTACTTTTTGTTCATTTTCTAAGTGCCTCCCCCCATGCCAAGACCTTACAGATCAAAAATAGAATTTTTCTAATAGTTCCCAAAAAAATCTATGAACAAACCCACTTTATATTCATATAAAACAAAAGCAATATCTCAGTTTTGACTTGCTGTGCTAAATTCATCCAAGGGAACAATCCTAATAAAAATCTTAAAAGGAAAAGAAAGTACTTATCTCTTGGTTTCTTTGGAAATTACTTTTTCTCTTGTATTTACAGTAATACCAGCATTTAACTCCTCAGCTACTATTCAGGTGTCTGTGATTGGATTCTTCATCTTCATTTCAATCCTTTGTCAGTATTTGTGTTGCCTGTGACCTGCTTTCCAATTCAGAATCATTTCCAATTATAAAAAATTCAACTAGAGTATGCCTTAAGAAAAAAAGATACAGGCAGATAATAGCTTTCAGCCTTGTTTGTAGAAGACAGGAAAAGAAACTGTATTTGACAGAAGCCTTATGAGACTCATTACACTTGTGATTTTACTTTAAATATTTATCAGAATTTTATTTTCTCCTATAATCTTGTAAGTGGGGATGTATAACTTTGCAAATCTATTTGGTTACAAAACCAAATTATAGGACTTAATTGAATGCATTTCATACGCTGCTGGCTCATATGGGCAGCTCACTGCCCACCAGAACCCCCAGGGCTCCCTCAGCAGAGCTGAGACAGCCACAGCTGTGCAGTCCCCACCTGTGCTGTTCCAGGTGCAGCACAGCTGTTAAACCTTGTGCAAATTTTGCTGGCTCGGTTTTCCAGCCTGTTCAGGCCTCTCCATATAATCAGTTACTTTCAGTTTCCTGAAGGGATTTTTAGAATACTCCTAATTTCAAGCCGGAAAACCTGGTTTTCTTTTTGTCAGGAAAAAAGTTTGTACTGGCTGAGCAACAGTTCATCTGCTCATCACAGAGTTGCTGATCACTTTAGTGCTTCACACTTTTGCTGATGAGTAAGCAAGTAGTACAAGAAGACATGCAATAAAGCTTGAAAAATGCACTAGATAAGCTCAAACCTTTCAGAGATAACTGTATGAAAATATGTACACAGCACCATAATACTAATTTCTCTGTAGAAATTGCTTTCATCCTTAACAATAGTGAAAGCAGTGCTTAAATGTACGTACATAAAAATCATTGTTTATGCACCCCAATTTCTGCTACAGAGTGCAATTATAAGAGTTCTATTGGCATATATTAAAAGTTATTCTGATTTTCATGTCAGCTCAAGCTCAGTGTGGTTGATAAGAACCATTTATTTTCTTCAAAGATTTTGTACTAGGTAACTAACATGTTATTTAGACAGAAGTCATGTTGGTTTGTTCTTTAGATACCTGTCACTGAAATTCAAAGTTCTTCACAAATGTCCAAGAAAATAAATAAGTGGTCTTAGATGTATTTATTTTGGATTTTTTTCCTCTTTTAGGCAGCTGATGTCAAATGCTAGTCTACAAACTGGTACTAGAAAAGCAAGTGATGGCCTTGTTTAAGGTCTTACTAAGTTTGTGTATTTTGTGAATTAACAAACCAGGAAAATATAATCATAAAATAACAAATTGAAAACTATACATTTCCCAGTCCTTCAGGTGTGTTAGTGGAACAAGAACACTGCAGAAGTCAGTGCTTGCATGGCTGCTGAAAAGAGGAGAGATTTCTGTATGAGCTTTGGCAGAGCGTTATGGTTAAGACACAATTTTGTCATGCAAGTTTACACTTCAGGTACAAAGACCTTTAAAGGCAACCCTGTTTGACAGGAGGGAGTATTGAAGGACAACTTGAAAGTTTAATCAGATTGCTGAGTAATCCTGGATGAAGAAGCAGACAGGAGGAATCTCATCTTTCAGACTATGTCAGTCTGCCTGCATTGTCCGTAGGCATTGCTTTCTCTAGTATCACTACACCTTTATCAATTTGATCATCCTTTCTCATCAGCAAAATAATTAAAAAAAAAAAAAAATCACATCTAAAATAGTGGGGAGGGAAGGGGCTGTGGATTGAATGCTGGTTTTAGATTTTACAGGAATGTATTTGAAGGTTGTTGGTTTTCAGGGCTTTTTAATGAACTTTAGATTGCAACTAGGTCGAAAATGCATTCATTATCTTGCTTCCAGATTGTTGTATTATTATTTGCATGGCATTTCTTACATGCTTTTAGAGAATCCCTCTTTTCCTATACCAGTCCTTGGCACAAAAAGGGACAGCAGATATTCTAAAGTATGAATGTGGATTTCTATTTAATAAAGATAATTCTGATGATATTGCAGTGTTCAATTACCAGAAAACGTGTGAAAGCCACCCTCAGTGTGTCTACTAATCCTCTTAGACAGGGTTTGCATACATCAAGGAGGGACTTAATATTTAATTATGCTCTAGGTGCTGTAAGTAGTGGTCCCACAAATCAATGTGCTGGGAAACAGGCCAGCTCCTACAAAATTAAAAATGTACTTTATGGAAGCAGCTACCTATCAAACATTCAGAAACACAGCGATTTCCAGTTCTCTAATGATTAGTTAACAAAATTAAAAATTCAGGGGTCCTCATTTTTCAAAGGCTTGAGAGTCTTTAATTCACATTCCAGTAGCATCCCACACTTTGGAAGAGGAGGAGGCATGCCTTGTTTTAATCCCCTTGATGAATTTTATCTGAGCTCTTCAGGTTCTGTAATTTTCTAGTTAATTGGTGCGTGAAAAATATGGGTCAAAATACTGACGTTTTCTATATTAAAAATGTTGGAGGGGGAAGAAAGACATCATTTAGAATGTTAGTATCAAAATTTATCTTTATTCATCTAAGATGGGAAATCCATTTCTTTTCAAATAACATAAAAATGTAGTCTGTAATGACTCAGTAGTGTCTAACAAGCCTGAGCTGTCAGCTAACAGGTTGTGTGTGTGTGTGTAGTTAGCTCAGTGACCAGTTACAAGGCATAGGTTACAGAAATGAGTTGGGGATTGCCCCAGGAAGTTACAGGGGCACTAAAAAGCTTCTGGAAATAAACTAAGGCTTACTTTCATATACAAAGTTATTCATTGTGAAGCTTCTGCAAGACACACCTTTTCTTAAAAGGATTGTTTCATTATTATGCAAATGCAAAATGTAATTACTGCTTGCATGCCACTTCAATGCAAATAGCTTTGTCATTTAGAAAAGGTAATCTCATTTAGCCTTCCCCCTCCTATTGTTGTATTATGGTTTTTTCATGATCTTGGGGTATAGAGAGCTGCTGAGGGCTAAATGTCTGTGAAAATTGGAAGGAATGTCTATTAAGGATTTAAAATTGTAACTTTGGGCACTTCTCTTTTTTTTTTTTCCCTGAAGTCTAGCTTTGAAAAATTGACAGATTAAGTGATGTTGTGTGTGTGGGATGTGCACAAAACATTTTCCTTCCTTCCTGCCTATATGGCGGTTGATGCATGGCATATGCAAACTTGTGTCTCAGCAACCTTAGTAATGTATGCATTGACTTTGAGAACTTGGGGTGACTGTCAAGACTCCATTGCTGCTTTGTTCATCTTTTCCCTGTTAATGAAAATTGTGTTAATGAAAAATGGTGTTTCTTCGTAGCAGTTCCTTGAGAACGGTTTCAATGGGAATGTCAATGTCCAGTAATTTTCAGCCTTTTCCCATTTCCTCTTCTCATGTCAGAGATTTAAACATGGGAAGTAATTTTGTTGAAGCCATTTATCAGGTAACAATGACCTGTATTTAGCTTGATCTGGCAAAACAAGTGAAGGAGCTGTATCTCTTTTATCCTCAGCCATCTTTTATTTGTGAAAAATGCTTAATTAGAAGAAAGATTTATGTTCCTATCAACTTTGAGTAAATTTGTTATGATTTTGTTTATAATTCTAGAGACATTGTTTCTCTGCTGGTAATGCATAAAAATTAAGCTTAAGAAATTTAATTTAAGTTTTAATTAATATTTTAAAACACTAATTTCCATTCCTTGAAGATGCAATTTATCCATATGAAAACATGTGAATTTTTTTTTCAGGGAACATAAATTGTAGCGTGTATGATTAATTAAATACTTTTAGATGCAAATGAAATATTTTCCATTAGCTACACAAGTATAGCAGATAAGACAAGTGGAGAGAAAAGCAGCATAGTGTGAGTGCATGCAAGTTTTGAATTGAGCCCTGGGCACTGCAGTGCTCTGTGACCAGTAGTAGTTCCTTCAGAGGAAGATAAGAATGCTCTGGAGTGGATTGTTGGGGGATCATTCACTTTCTCTCATAGGTCTTTTGCAACGAAGGTTTAAAAGCAGAATGGTTCAAACAGTGTATACTCAGTTTTGATCCCAGTTTCAGAAAAATTAGGAGCTTATTAGCCATATAATCAGACTTCTGTTACTATGTTTCAAAGAAATCAGTGGATAAACTGATTCAGCCTTGGGTATCCCTTGCTAAATTTTTAGCATTTAGGACACACCGTGCATCATTGGGCACAAAACACGCTGGAACTTTCTGAAGGAGGGGTGCCATCCAGAGGGACCTGGACAAGCTCAAAAAGTGGGCCCATGGGAATCTCATGGGTTTTACAAGAGCAAGTGCTGATGCTGCGCCTGGACTGGGGAAACACTGACTGGTGTCAGTCCAGGCTGGGGAATGAACAGATCCAGAGCAGCCTGGCCAAGAAGGACTTGGGGGTGCTGTAGGTGAGGGGTTGGACCCATGGGCACTTGCAGCCCAGAAAGCCAAATGTGCCCTGGGCTGCATCCGAAGCAGTGTGGGCAGCAGGGGAGGGAGGGGATTCTCCCCCTGGTGAGACCCACCTGCAGTGCCAGCCCTGGAGTCTCTGAGCAGAAGGCTGTTAACCTATTGGAGTGAGTCCAGAGGAGGCCACCAAGATAATTTGAGGGAGGGAGCACCTCTCTTGTGAGGAAAGGCTGAGAGAGTTGGGATTGCTCAGCCTGGAAAAGAGAAAGCTTTGGGATGACCTAAATATGGCCTTCCAGCACCTGGAAGGAGCCACCAAAATAGATGGAGAAGGACTTCTTACAAGAGTCTGAAGTGACAGAACAAGGGGAAATGGCTTCCAACTGGAAGAGAGTAGGTTTAAACTAGGTGGTAGAAAAAAAATCTTTACTGTGAGGGTGGTGAGGCGCTGGAACAGGTTGTCTGTAGAAGTTGTGGATGTCCCATCCCTGGGAGTATTTCAACGCCAGCTTGGAAGGGGCTTTGAGCAACCTGGTCTAGTGGAAGGTGTCCCTGCCCATGGCAGGGGTGTTGGAACTGGATGATTTCTAAGGTCAACCCTTCCAACCCAAAGCATTCTGTGATTCTATGACTTAACATTTTTAGGTGATTTGTTAAGTTTTGTGGTTTTTTAGGATATTAAAATTCAGAAAATCAAATTCTCTATTCACTACACTTTTTCCCTTATTCTGTTGTTTACTCTCAGTAACTAATTCCAGTCACACCACCTCCTCCACAGCTTTTTCCCTCTGTAAGTATCTTCTCCTCTACCTCAGAGCCCACTGTGATATGTAGTCACCTCCTGAGAAAGGTACTTGGGGAAGTGAATATGCTGTCCTTGTGGAAATTAACACTCCATGGTTATGCATCCCAGCACCTTGATTGCTCTCTTGACTTCATCTATACATCAACCAGAGGTCTCTGGATTTGATTCAGTGAGGCCCAGGTTACTGTTTTGACTTGATTAGACTAATTTAGCATATTTTAAAATGCAGTAGTGTTACCATTGTTACATTTTATTTGCCATCATAGAGTCATTTACTTATGTAGACTTTTTTTTCTTTGAGTCTGTTGGAGGTTTTTTTTGACATAAACTAGCCTTGACAATCATTTGTCTACATTTTTGTCTGTTCCATGCTTTCAGTCTCCCCAAAACATAGTTTATGTAAATAAGGAAGCAGCCATAAACCCATGAGAAATTCTACTTTTTTCCTTTACTATTTGGTTGTACACTGGTTTTTTTTGTTTACATTTTTGGGGTTTTTTCCTCTTAGTAAATTATGCTCTTTGGTGTTTCTAGTCAGAAAAGTTGTTTTAAGCCCTTTGAAAATATAAGTAAATTGTAAAAATGGTTTTCTTTAGGCATTAGTAGTGTTGGTGTTAGTATCTTAAATGAGTATGTTTTATTAATAACTGTGACAGTAGATGCTGTCCTTTTTTACAAATGCTTTTCTTACTCCATCAACCATTGTGCTAGTTGACAATTCTTATTTAGAGATCTGCAAACTCTGTGTTATCTGAGGGACCTCGCTCAGATATTCTTAAAATAATTCTTTATAGGAATTTGTGATAGTTCATGTTGATTGAGAGAATGAGGGGTTCTTTTTCTACATTGCTGCTATTGTTACTGAGGAACCCAGCTATCAAGACTGTGACTGCATCAGCTACACCAAATCAAAAAGAAAACCACCAACTGCAGTGCTTCTGTAATGCCATTTGGTATGACAGGTGCTGCCTGCCCTATTCTGATCATTTTTATGGCTGCAACAGAGCTACTCACTTATTTCAGTTTTTACAGCCTAAATAATTTTATGATAACCATCCACCTGGTATTTTAATTGCTCCTGGCCTAGATCATAAATATGGATAAACAATGAAGGAATTTTTCATTTTTTTTTAACTGGAAAGAGTAATACTGAAATAATTGGAGTTGACATCAACAACTTTCTGTTCCTGTAAGACAGTATCTTAGTTTAGTTGGAGCCTTTCTTTTTAGAAATATATCTTTGACTATTCTAGTCCTGCCTGTTTACAGGAAGATGCTTTGGAAGTACTGATTTTGAAAACATTTCACCTGTGTGTAAACAGCTTTTAAAAGAATTTTTCTTTATTAGCAAGAATTGCAGACTTTGGTTATCAAGACAGCAGTTATACATGGGGGTGAATACTGTGAGCTTGTGGATGCACTGCTGCTTGATGGTAGTGATGATTAGAAGGGTAAATTAAAAACCACTTGTGTATGGTATGAAGAAAATGGCTGATGCTGAGTTAACAGCTTAAAAGACATGTAAATATTAAAATCTTTTCATTTCTGGGCTGTATCTTCTAATGTTGTTGTCTGCTCTGTTAGAGTATTTTTATAATACATAAATTCTGAATTACAAAACAGTGAGCAGTAGTTGGTGCATACACAGAAGATTACTTAACATGTCATGTTGCACAGGTGTTAGTTTTAACTATACATGTCTCCAAATTTTTACATATTAACACACACCTTATCAATATACAATTTAAATAAAGTATGCTAGCCCTGTCTCTTTCAGTTCCATCTAGCTAGCTGTTGGAATCTTTCAAATGCATCCTTTTTTTTTTCATTATTTGCCGTTATTCTCCCTACCAATATCTATGTACAGTCCTCAGAGGTTTTCTCTGTGCTGAAATGTACTTGCAGATTAGGACATAGTCTCCTGCAGAATACAAATGAATGGATTTTATTTTCTGCACGAGTTATTCATTTTTATGCATTAGGCAACACATTTGTGTTTATTGAATCTATATGCACTTCTTAGTGAGCTGCATATGAAGCAGATAAGGAATTAAACAATATATAAATCACTTCAGAAGAAAAAATTCTTAGGTTTTTACATAAGAACTCAACATGTGGCTGAGCCTTAGTTTGATTCATCACCAGTAGGCTTCTTGTTGATTTGTTTTTTTTTGACTTGAATCTCATAACTTGCATATCTTGTACACTGGCTTTAATTTGAGCAGGATTTTACCCGTTCTATTATATGCATCTCTTTAGTTTCTGCATGCAGCAGGCTTGCATATATGCTCAGGATTCAGCAATAGTTTTAAGATGTGAAGCCCAGCTCTCAGGAAAGTGCAAGAACACCTGACTTCAAAGTTCTTCCTCCTCTGGGATATAAGGCACAGGTTGTGAACAGTGAGTGTGTTCATGCAAAACCCTTGACTTCAGTTTTAATTTTGAATTGATTGCTCTAAGAGTGTAGTTTTGATAGCAGAAACTTCCTTCTGGTCTGTCAGAAGGTGTTTATGGCTTTCAGTCTAGGTCAGGGCAGCCCCTGATCAATGAGTCCAGGTCCTGGCCCTGCCTGGGACACCCCAGGAGTCACACCCTGTGCCTGAGAGCACTGTCCAAACACTTCCTGAGCTCTGTCAGGCTCATGCTGTGCCCACTTCTCTGGGGAGCCTCTTCCAGCCACCCTCTTGGTGGAGAACCTTTTCCTAATACCCAGCCTAAACTTCCCTGACACAATCGCTGGAATGTGGTTGGGGATTTTTGGTTTTTTGGGTCATGTTTTTTTGTTTGTTTGTTTTTTGCTTGTTTGTGGGGTGTTTTTTTTGTTTTTTGGTTTTTGGTTTTTTTTTTTTTTTTTCTTTTTGTTGGTTGGTTTTGTTGTTTTTAAGTAACTATTCCTTAATAAAACTAGTTTTGCTTTAACTGGGAAAAACTCCATTAGCATAGCTTCAAAAAAGCTGCTTTCAAGCAAGGGAATTTAATCTACAACAAACTGGATCATGTTTTAGCTGTTGTGTTTTTTCATTAAGCTGGAGCTAAATCCTGCTCTTATACAGGAGTCCAGTGGAACTGTTTTTTTAAAAGTTGACATCTCTTAGCTGTGACTTATTACCATATAAACTTCCATTTACCAAAATGTGTTGAAAGTAGAATTACCAAAATGTGAACTAGGGTAGATGGAAAAAGTAAGATGAAAACAGGCTGTTTAAAGCTGACAGGTTCCTTTGCCCTTGACTTTCTCTATCCTGTTTGCCCTTGCCCATATGCTGGTGGACCAGTGGCTGAATGATATGGTGGTTTGTTTTTCCAAGCCTGATATTAGTCTCCCCTGCCTGACTCTGTTGTGTCCTGGAGGATTTTCCCCTCAATCACAATTTACAAGTTGATTATTTTGGATTATTTTTTTAAAGAAACCCTAATGAAGAAATAATGGGATGCTGGTGTGTGTTGCAGAGTATAGCACTTGTGGTTTTGCCTTTAAAAAGGGTTTTCTGTGGCTTTGGCTTGTGAAGATCTTGAATAAGATGTTTAATACGTGCTTTTGGTTTTGCTTTGTTTTACAAGTATATAATGTGTCTAACATCAAAGCTGGTAGGATTTTTAACATCTTGAAACAGTTTGAAGAGAATGAAATAAATAGTAGCATTTAAAAGCTCCTAATCTTACATGTGCAGAATCAATAGCTGTGCAATTTCAGGAAGAATTGTATAGTGTTGCAGATTGTGTTTGGTTTTGGGGTTTTTTTGACTGATTTTTGACGTTTGTGTTCATATTGGGAATAACTGAGTTTAAAATGTCTATTTAACTTGTAATTTTATATGTCCTTTGTAAAAAGCATTTAACTTTGCAGCCTCATACTGGAGGTAGGTTTCAGTAACTTATATTTGTGCAAACTTTCAGTAGCTCCATAGGTAGCAGCAGAGCAGGGAATGAGAGATTACAGCCTGATGTGCAAAGTGGAAGGACTACTTTCTTCAGTGCCCAAACCCTACTGGCCTGTTGTGTAGGAAGGACAGTATTTTCTTTGCTGATTTAGTTGATTAGATTGTGAACTCTTTGGGGCAAGGCTGTTGAATTTTTGAGCCATGAACAGCACATCAAGATAGCAGTTACAGAAATGCAGTCAAATTGCTACCAGTCCTTTTAGTTGCTGTTTATAAACCACGTTAAGACCTGTCTAATGAGTGGAAGGAAATTTTAGCATCAGTATTCCCTATCTCAAATCTGAATAAAATCTTTGATGTCACATCTGCCTATTATTTTGAGATGCAGCACAGATAAATTCTCTACAGCTTGTCCAGCGGGGTGGGGAGATACATAAAATCAGTGTTTCACAAGGAAGTTCTGAGAAATTGCAGAACAATTGACTATTGCAGCAATAAGGGACTAGCAGTCAAATGCCTGCTTAGTGTTTCTATTTTCAATGTCATTTTAATTCAAATTTATGCTGCAGTGTTGAACATGAACACATTTTGAAATACTTACATTTACCATCTGGTAGATGTAATAAAATTAATTTTATAATCATGTAAAACAGTAAGTTTTTGGTTGCGTTCCTTGGTAACAGCAAATTTTTCTGCCTTGAGGACAGGAAGTTGCTTTTAAGCATGGATATAGCTTTTCTCAATAAACAAGCAATTATAGTGAAAATATTTTTCTGATTTCATTTATAAACATCCTTATAATTTATCTCCTTTGTAGTCAGCAAAATCTGTTGATGAAAGCTGTGGCTCTGTCACACTGACACAGAGTAAAAATTGAATTTGCAGAATAGATACCAGTGGGCAGAAGAAGGTCGGAGTCTGTCTGCATTAGTTTTCCTGCTCACCATTCTCATACAAAAATAGCATTTTTCTGTTATCTCAGAGGAAGGAGAGAGTTGAACTGACTGGATCTTTTTATTGGCATTTCCATTTTTTTTTTCAAACAAAAGGCACACTCATCAACCAAGTCAGTCAGCACCAGATTGTCAAATTACATAGCTTTAGCAATAAAGCATTTACAAGTCTATCAGATGCATCTGTCTTGTTAGATCAGGAGACCATTACATTAGTGGATATCTGTAACTTAAGGACACAGTTCAGATGCAGCAGCATTCCAGAGTTGCTGTAAATACTGGTTTTAAACTAATTTGATTTCAGGAGTGAGATAATGTACCAAACTAAACCACTGATTCTGCAGTGTTTTAGTTTGGTGCATTATCTCACTCCTCTGCTGTGCCAAAGGATTTTTTTTTCAGTCACGTATGATTTCCACAGTTTTATTAAACTTTATCACTCTTCAAATGCATCATCTTACAGTTTTTGTAAAACCTTAGGTTTCCAGAAGCTACATAACTAACTTGTGAGGCAGCTTTTCATATTTGAACTCCTTCATCCATACCACAGGTGATGAGTATGAAGCAGTAACAAATCTGTAGAACAACATGAGTCAAAACTTTGTGCATTGAAAGTCGATAAAATGAGTGCCCTCAACATTTTGAGCATCTAGTAGGATCTAATCTGTGAGGAAAGAGTCTTATAAGATTTAAGGTGAGTCCCAAAGATTTGATCATAAGCCAGAAAAGTTGGATTTATTTGATGAGAAATTTTAAGTGCACAGAGTTTTTGATTCAACACTGAATCTCTCGTAGGCTATGACAAGCTCATGCTGTTGGTGTAGCCAATATTTTGCTTTGGGAATTTCCTGTATGATTCTTTGAAGGAACCATTAACATATGCAGATGTTTGTATATTCTTGATTCTGAACATCTGTAGTCTCTCAGTAATGAAATTGTGTGTTTTAACAGTTTAACATAAGGTTTGGCTTTACTTAATTTGTATTTTGTTTTATAATCTATCATGAGTATAATTTCTACAATTAATTCCCCTAATTGACTTTCCCATTGTGGTAAATATTTGTGCAGCCTTTTAATGAGAAACATGATGCCAGCTGTGTTCTTCTGCCAATGAGATTGCCTGAAACTAAGGACAATCAAGTCAGAATTGAGCATATCTGTTGTTAAAACTGAAAACCCTTCTTTCCTTTTCCTTGCTTTTGTTGGTTTGCGGTTTGTTTGATTTTTTTTTCCCTCTTGTTTTCATATTTCTTTGGGGTCATCTGAAGTTCATGCCTGGCTATGGGCCTCATTATTCTGTTTATTGACAGGTTCTTTACAGGCACTTGTGTTAAGAGGGCTCTGAGCAATTCATGGTGGGTTATCTTGGCATAATTAACCTCAGAGTGGTTTGGAAAGATGTTTTGGGGTTTTGTTTTTTAAAAAAAGAAGGGGAAGCAGAGTGGTATTGTTCCAGTACCCTGTGTTACAACATTGAGTCATCTGAATAGATTATCCAAAATTGCTACAAAAGAGAGTGTTCAATTAAAAGTGGATTTTTAAAAATCTGTTACTACAACAAAACAAGAGGCTTGACTAACCACAGCAACTCATCTCAGCTAGCTTTCACTTTGTGAAGCTGAAATTTCTACCTTTTTACACAGAGCATGCTCTGTTTCTGCTGAGGGAGGTGTCTGCTTCCTCACTGTGCTCTCCCTCTGATTCAGAGAGCCAAATTTAAGTTCTCTCTGTGTGTTTTATACAGATCCATCTGTCTGTCTAGAAATATGTATGTATATACATACACACACATAGTAAATATAAATAAAAACCTCATTCCTATGTGCTGTTTTAAGGTACTGCTTCCTTCTGGCAAGGAACTATCACTGAAATATCTTATTTCATGTTAAAGAGAAGTGACATGCATCTAAAATGTCTTATAAAGAGTGAATTTTCTCTAGTCTTCTTAAAAACCTCAAATCATTAACACCATAGAAAGTTCACTTAATTTTTATTACTCTTATTGAGAAACATAGGTGACTTGAAAAAATGGCCATTGTAGAGAGAAATGCTGCAGAATTGCTCTCTTGTTTGAGAATAGAAAGGAAATTCTTCTGATTGATTTCTATTGAATTAGCTTGTGTTCTGTCATGAGCAATCATGTTGGAAAGATCCAGTTGTCCAAAACACAAAATTATGGCACTAGATTAATTATGCTCATAAAAAAATGTAAACCAAAGTCTGTAAAGATGCATTATTAGGCAGAATTACTGGAATTCAGTTCATGTTGAGCAGGATGTCTGATCTACTCTCTGCTTCTAGTAGGGGTCTTTTTCTGACAGCTTTTCTCATGTATTGATATTGCCTTTGCCATTTATTGCCATTTTTATGGTTATCATTAGATCTTAAAATTTAGTCTGTGTTTTGAAGTAATGTGCTGTTTGTGAAGATACAGTAAAATGTACTCAGTGGGCCATCCAGAATGGTTTGTACTTGGTTTCAGTATATAAAGAGCTAGTTTTCTGAGAAGGAGATTTGGGGATGGGTAAGCAGTGTGAGAGCTTCTGTTGTCTAGCTAGTACTTAACTTGCTAAGATGGTAAATTTTTTGGAACCTTAGAGATTAACACCTTCTGTCCTCTTTTTCCTTTCTTGTTTATCTCCTTTCTCTTTTCAACCTTGTCATTTCAATACCTAGTATTATAATATTATATATTATCAAGTATATATATTACAAGTGGGTAACTGATGTCTGCTATGTGACATTTGCAGTAAAGAAAAATATTTCAGGTGGACAGATCTAGGGAACATTTTTCACTGTCTGAAATGTATGGTGCTTTCAGATATACTCTGGAGACAGAAGCAAACAATTTTTCAACACTAAATATTTTAAAGTCACAGATTATGTAGGCAACTCAATAAATGCATCAGTAATGTTTGTTTTCCAGCCTTTTTTGAAAATTTGCCCTTGATGTATCAGAGCCACTTTGAAGAGATTGGGATGCAATCTTTAATCTTTCAGAGTAGCTGTAGAACTAAGGGAGACTTTGTCCATGTTTGATGTCTTAGAACTACTTGGGCTGAAACAGAAAAGTTAACATTTAATGCTGTGTATCTTCAGCAGAATTATGAGATGAAACTGAAGTGTTTGATATTCTGAAAGTTTCTGGACTCCGGAAGAAAAGTTCAGCGTTAGAATGTGTTAATAATACAGAGGGAGCTACTTTGTTATTGTAACAAATAATTGTTAAACTCTAAAAACTTGTGTCTGTCAGGTAGGCAGGGAATTGCTATTCCATTTGTGAGAGCCCTCCTGGTGTGATATCCAAACTTTTAAACAGCAGTTTTTTCTTATTTAGTAGCAAGTTGGTTCTCATTTGCAGCAAACTTCCCTCCACAGTCAGACCTTTTACCTTGCACATTTTTACCATGAAACTGCAGGCAGTAATTATCTTTAAAAGAACCTGTCATCAGCTGGAGTGAATTCACGTCCAGGCAAAAGCTGCAGGTTTGCAACAGAGATAGGCACTTATCCCAAGACAGAATTGTCTGGGAGCTGATAGGGCAGTGGTTTGGGTTTTTTTAAGTTCAAACACCTGTGCAGAGAAATACTGTATTACTTGTTAGCAAGCATTCTTTGCTGGGGAGATTAATTGAGAAGCATCTTTCAAGGCTCTTTTCTAGGTGAGAAAAGATGAGGTGCTGTAAATTCAGATCAAACTATTGAATTTTCATGGGTGAGGGGGAGTAGTGCATATTAGGAAAGCACTGGGCATAGCCATTCTTTGAAAATGTGTGTGTATACGTCTGTACATTGTGAAAAAGAAATTTAAGGAATTTTTGTTTGTTTGAAGAAGACAGAGATCTGATCCTCAGAACTAATCAAAGAATGTTCTTGTGTGAGATTACATTGTTCTAGGAATGTCCACCTAAGTCATTCCACATCTTCTGTGTTCTCCCATTTTATTTGCATGTAGTTGAAAATGAGAGATAAGAAAATGGGTTTCTGGGAAAATTATGTTCACTGTGTTTCCTGCATTATTTTGGAACCGTGTTGTTCTTCACAGATATTTCGTCAATTGCTTTTGAATCGTTGATTTCTGGGGGTAAAAAAATAATCTGGTGTCGTTAGTTAGTTTGGATTTTTTTTGTCTCCTTCAGGTAGAGATAACAGATACTGAAAATGAAGAAAAAAGATACCATCTCTTCCTGGGACTTCTGGAGTCCAGTCAGAGTCTGTCTGAGTTTCAGCACTTGGTCCTGCTGCTTCAGGCTTGGCCACCGATGGACAGGAGCAATGGGTGAGTGTTTCTTCAAAGAGCCGGTTAAGAAAAGAGTTCAAAGTCTTGCTTGATGTCATGTTGTTTTCAGTCCAATAATTCCAACCTGGCTGGTAGGAGTGTGTCCTTTGGAAAGGGTCATACTGGGAGGAATAAATGGTTTATTTAAAGCAGAGTTGAATCAATCAGTTTCTTGTAAAACCTGTATATATACATATGTGGTCTCTGTCATGGAGGAAGGCAGAAAAACATTTTATTGCCTGAACTGTAGCGCAGGAGAGTGTTTTATCTACTTATAATTTCAAGCTACGTGTTTTGCTCTTGTTTTTAGCAGTATCAACAGAGTCTATAAACAAAACCCCAGAAAGTTCTGACTGTTCTTTATATTCAAAGTTAAACTTTGCAGAAAGGCCTCTGAAAAGTGATGATGTTCAGATGGATGTGGCAGACAGTCTGCAGGAGGCCTGGGAGGGTAATGGTACCATGAAATAGCACTTCTCTTGTCTAGACCTGTTACTTCTGTCTCTGAATAAAGCATCCAAACCAATTTAAAATTAAAATAATTCTAAGACTTCAGAATTGCACCTGTCAAAGTGGATATTAACTGGAAGTAGTAATTTGGAACATCCAGACTATAGGCAGTAAAATATTTTATCAGTTCTTTGGGATTTTCCTGTGACTTTCTGAATTAATTTGGAAGTATAGAATACAGCAGCTAAATTTTTAAACTAATTTTTTAACTAATCACTTCAGAGATATAAGTAGTCAAATAAACTCATGTGGAGGCAAGGATCACATATCTTTCAGAGAGCAGTAATATTAATACATTTTTTGGCTAACCATGTTTGACAGTAGTTAGGTTAGAATCATTAAGTGGTATTTATTTTGGATTACTTAGGGGTATTGCTTACAACCTTTTTTAACTTTGGGACTACATTCACCCACAGTGTTTATGTGCATTGATTTTTCAGAGAAGTTAAGGCTCATCTTTTTCTGAAAAGTAACTATCTTAGGTACATGTAGAGAACTGGTGGGTTCAAGGTAATCTGTAAAGGTTTTTCACGTTCAATCTTGCACTTTGTTTGGAATTTCTGGATAAGCATTAACCTAAATTCTTTAGTGACAGTTTTACAAGCCAAAAATTGTTTTCAGTACATTAAAAATTACGAAGACTGCTGTGGGATCTGTCACAAATTCATGTTTTAACTTACATTTTAAGTTTCAGTTTTGATTGTAATTGAAAATTGGATGCCTCAGTGTGTGGGAGCTGTCAATTGTTTTATAATCTACACGCTGCCTTTAACCAAAAAACAAGACTTAAAGAACAAAAGCTCAAGTGAAATACTGCTGCAGTTGGCAAAATCCCTTTTCTTTGTGTTGAACAGAAAGACGAAAGAGTTTGTGAAAGGAAAGCCCTTCCTGTATATGGGCAGTTCCTGTCTATTGTTCTGTTACAGAGGACATAAAAAAATTAGATAATTGTGTCTACCTCTTGGTGTTATGTTCCTTCAGTCTGACTTCCTAAAGTAAAGACTAGAAAGGAGAAAAGAAAAAAAAAAAAAGGTGTAGTCACAGCTAACTGTGGATCAAATTTCAGAGTGGGGATACCTCTTCAACTTCATCCACCTTGGAAGGGAAAATTTCAGGAAATACTTAGGTCACCTGAATCATAGCTCTTTTAGAGTCTAAAGTAGTTCTTATGGCTGCTGGGCTATTACTCAGTCACAATTCTTCCCTCTTCTCCCCTGTTCCATAATTCCACATTAACAGCATTCAGCTATGCTTAGCAGCCTAGGGGTTTATTATGTATGTGTATATGTGTTCCTGAAAAGCCTGTCTTTAGGATGATTGGGAGTAAAGAACAGGAACTGTTTTGTTAGTGGTATTTTCAACAATTTCATTTTAAAGCAAGTTGTATTAACAAATTTTTGAGCAAAGAGGAAAAGCATCAAGAATTTAAAACTATATGTATTAACATTTTTGTTTACTCTTTTTTACCTTCTCTCCTTCAGAAGGAGGGTCATTATTGCTTATTGTTTCCAGCCAATGTAACAATCCTTACAGGAACTGGGGAATTTTAGTGTGAGTCATGTGTGAATACTTAGGATTTTGGTTTTCAATCTAGCAGTAAATATCTAATACTTAGAATTGAATATAAAGCTGGAAAACACAATTTACTTTCTGTAAAGGTTTAAAAGGAAGGAGAAATAAAAGAACTAAGGTTTGAGGGGGTTTTTGGTAGGATTTTAATTTTTGTCACCTCTATGTTATTCAGTCCATACTTAATGGTTTTTTTTTGAGTTCTTGTATTCTGAAACACTCCAGTTAAAATAATACTTATTATCACGAGTATGATTCTCTTCTTGTCATAATATGCTGTGTTTACTGTGAGAAAACAGGTGGGAGCTTGGTTGTTTCAGTCAGCATTCAAAGCTGTACACTTCTTAAAATTTTATTTTCATACCCTTGTTATGCATGCATGCTTCTCCACCCAGATGGCTCATAGTCAGATGTCATTTTAAACATTTCATAAAGGTGTTTCTTAAAAAACATTATTGACAGTACCTGAAGCTCTGCGGTCCTTTGGAATTTGCTGCTTACATTCAAAAGGCATTTTTTATATTTAATATAAATATTGATAAGGTGTTTTGGAACTGAAGTAACCCCAGTGTTAGAGACTCAGTACTTTAGTTCACTTTTTTAGTCTTAATCATGGTTTTTCCTCTTTTGGCTTAGGGAAAAAAATTTCTGGTGTTTCTGCTGTGGTTTTGAAGTAATTGCTTTTTTCATAATGAGAAGTAATTTTTTACAATCACAGTTACTGAAGTAAAATTCAGGAGAGAAGAAAACTGAATTTTTCCTGTAGGTATCATCAGATTATGGTAACTTAATTTTAGTTTTAATTAGAGATAGCTGATAGTTGTTAATAGGGCACAGGAGTATTTCACATAGTTATAAGGAATTGTGATGAGGAAAGCTTTATATATGTAAACTGCATAATCTGATATTTTACTTAAATAAATTTGCATATAGCAAGCCTTCATGTCCTTGTATCTTTCCATTTAGTTTTGTGTTTTGTAGTTTGATTTTTGTTTCCTTCTTCTAATGGAAAATTCCTAGAGATTTTCTTAATGTGCTCTGGGAGCAGCAGCTATAGAAATGGAAATTCATTTTGACTCTGTGCCTCTAAGCAAGAAATGGATCACAGAGCAGGAGCTATCCCTTTAACTAGTGGCAAAAATGGAGTTGAAGGGATTTTTTCCTTCTCCTGCCCTGACTGGAGACTCACAGGTTCAATGCCTCATGTTGTGTTTGTTGAATAATCTGGCATCTTGGGGTTTGACCCATCACATGGCGAGGAGCGGAGAGGAGGAGCTCTGCTGTTCCCAGCCAGACTTCTGACAGCTCTGTGCTCAGTGACTGTGACTGATGGAAAGGCTCAATTAAGTTGTCAGAAGGAAGAAAGACAGTGACTTCTATTTAATTTGCATTCAGAGTTTCCCACTCCTAGCTTGTCTGTCTGGTTTTTGTGTTGGACTGTAATGGCAGCTGCGTGCGGGGCTGCCTTTACTTGAGTACAGCATTTACTTTTGGAAGTGGACGATGAGCAGGAGAGAGCTTTTATCTCTGAAGCTGTAGATATTGGTAGTTGTCCTCTGCAGAGCTGTCAGACACTTGGTATGCCAATCCAACAGACTCTCTTAACAGACTCCATTTACAATTATATTAATGTGTTGCTTTAACAATTGCTGCAAAAAATAACTTTGAAAAGCAGCACTTTGACAGCACTTTACTGCTTCTTGTCACATGTACTAAATGAGTATCTTAATTTTCACTAAATAATAATGCTAAACTGCCGCTTTTGGTCCTGCTGTGAATTGGTTTTTTTGTTCTTGGGTTTTTTTTAAGCTGAAGTGGAAAGTTTACCATGTCTTTGGGATGCTGATTACTGACCAGAGAAATTGATGGGGTGATTTTTAAAATGCCTCTTGTACCTTCTTAAGTTTATGCACAGATGAACACAGAGTTTGTGTTATTGTGGCTTAATACAATCGTTGTATAAGCTGTAATTGTGCATGCTTTTAGCCCACTGTGGGTGAGAATTGAAATGCATCAACTTAATTTACATTAGAAAAATGGCAGTGTAGGTGTGTTCCAGTGTTGTTCTTTGTGCTATCAGTTAAAAGTGGTCTGTTTCCCATTTTGTCACTACATCCACTTCTAGCCAGTACACCTGTTCCTAACAAAATTATCCAAACTATCTCCATGATCTACCAAATAGTGGCTATAGGTGAAAAAATGTAAATATGTTGCAGCAACAGAAAAAAACTTCACACTAAACACTGCATTTGCTCTCCTGCATGATGAAATATACTTGTATCTACTGTCTGCCATCTGTTTATGTCTGATTCTGTAATGGTCACATAGCATGAAATTCTGTGAGAAATTAAAAGAATATTATAAATATGTAAAAATAATGAAACTGTGTCCATATCTACTAGCAGAGTTCAGATGCATGTAACTTCACTTCCTTACCCTTTTTGGATAGGCTGTGGAGAAAAGTTACTTTTGTTTATACTCATTGGACCTGAATGTGAATCTGGCTATATATTTTCCCCTCAGAAGCAAGAGACAGATATTTGAGAAACAGAAGCTATTACAGTGTGATCAAAGCAAACAAAATTAGGAATGCTGATTCCTGTCACCCCTCCCTGATACTACTCTGCTTGGGAAATCAGTTGGTGTAAAGCCAGGAGAAGATCCTGTGCCATTCCAATTTGATCAGTCTTTATCTGGTGTCTGATTCCTCAGGGTTTGCAATAAGCATGTCATAATTCCATGTAATTTAAATTTCTTTTTTGTATTGAAAGAGTGATGGCATTATGGACAGTGACTCATCTCAAAACTTTCATCTTTCTTTCATGAAGCTGTGCTTTTAAGTCACACATGAGAAACAACCTACAGAAAATGGTATATGTATATTTATATTTCATATGCATCTCTTTTTTTACTGGGCAGATCATGCACAGATGATAATCCCTGGGTGAAACTGGGGGCTTTTATGCTGCAGAGGTGCCCACCTGAGGAAAAGGAGAAGACAGGAAATGAAATTTTGAAAATCTGCCGATCCCTGTATGAAACAAAGCACATGCTCCCTGTCAAGGTAAGTTTTAACTTTGGGTATCATGTTTGTGAGTCCTGTTTTAAGGTCCCAGCTACAGGTAAGATGTTGCTGTAGTGGATCAAGTCCAATGGAGAGTTAACAGCGAGGCTGAGAACTGGATTCAGTGTGTCTTGGGAAGAGATGACTACAGGAGATCATGTCTTTTAAGCAGTCTTAGAGTCAGTCTCTTTTCAGACATGCTCAGTTATAGGACAAGAGGCAATAGAGATGTGTTACACCATCAAAAACTCTCATTGCACCCAAGGACAACCTTTTTCATCTTTAAAGTAGTGAAACATGGAACGGGTGGATTCCTAGAAAAGACAGGGAAAATTTATCTTTGTAGGTATTTAGGTCTTGTCTGGATCTGGCACAGGCAGTTTGATATTGTTGGACTTGCTTCAAGTTGGAGGCTGGTTGGATTAGCTGATCTTTTTAAGTCTGTTCCAGTATAAATTATACTGTAATGTATTTGTAGAAAGGCTTTAATAATCTATTATCATTTAAATCAGTGTTGCAAAAACTGTTACTTAAATTATCAGTAATTCTCTTACTAATAAATCCTTAAAGATTTAGTGAGGAATGCCTGAAAAACAGTGATTGAAAAAAACCTTACACAAGTAATTGCTAAGTAGTAACTATGATATTCTAACTTGTCTTCCCTAACTGTATATGCATACTTCAATAGAAACATCTCCTAAGTAGAAAATTATTGAAGTGTATTGTATGTAAACACTGTATATTAATGAAGACAGACTGGAGAAGTTCTTAATAAACTTCACACAATTTCAGAGTAGTCATGTGTATTTTTAGTAGGCTGATTAATCTCATATAATTATCTTTATGCAGTCACTGTCTGTAATAGAAAACAGCTGATGTTAGGAAGAGAAGCAGAATAAAAACAACACATTCTTTTTAAAATACAGACAGGTGGGTGTGTGGGTTTTTGTTTGTTGTTCGTTTTTTTTCCTAGTCCAACACACTGATCTGAATCAAGTTCAGAAATCTTTGTAAAATGTGATCCCAGAAGGTGGCAGTAAGCTGAAATGATAAGTACGTTTATCAATTTATTAATCCCACCAAAATTCTTTGGTGGAAGGCAGGTCCCTGGGACTGGTATATGTAGCTTTTCTTTGTAAGGTGCTGAAATGATGCATTACAGCTTGTAAACTCACAATCTTAGTGTGCATAGGAGTAGCTGAACTTTGTCAAAGTAGAATGTTCTGCCTCACCTCAGTGACCAAGGGAGAAAAATCCCTGTGAATGTCACTGTCATACAGCAGTCAGTTCTGCTCATCAGGGTCATGGTTTGCATTTCTCTTAGTTGAGTAAACTTGTCCATGATCTCCATGGCAAGCCACTGTTAAACAGAGTTTTGATATTGGTAGACAGCTTTGGTTGGAGATGCCTTCCTTTGTTTTTTTTAATGGTACAGGATGTTGAAAGAGTTCATCATGTAGGTATGACTATACAGGTACAGATAAGAAGTTTTTCCAATCATCAAGGTTGAAACAGCCTTACTGATGTAAAATACCTTTTTATGGCTGGAATGCTGTGCAGTGACAAGGAGTTGCACTAAAATGTGTAGCTGTACAGTTGCCTACAAACACAGGCTGTATTCCTGTAAGTCACTGCTTGGGAAGGGGGGGAATGGCATGTATGAATTTAAGTAATTTATTTGTATGTATGGCTACAGTACTTAGGTGCTCAAATGACCAGTTTGCAGGTATGTGGCTGAATAAGATGAAAATGTGATCACTGACAATTAACCTGTTTAGATGATTTGACATTTCAGTAAATAGACTGATTGAGATGATAAATCTGAAATGATGGAATTCTAAAAACTGAAACCAGTTATTATCATGAAAAACATTTGTCATTCAAGTTCTCCCCCATTACAACCTTGTCAAGGTCAAAGATTGAAATGGAAAATGCATGTAACTTCAATTCATGTGGTCTAGAAGTTAGAAAAACTATCTTTGGATATAGTCATGAAGGATTTAACTCTTTTTTTCATTCCACTCATTTCATTTCATTTCATTCCTACTAGTTTATCTAGTTTTTCAAGCCCAGTACTTTTTAAATGTCTTTTGGTTAGTTGCATAGCTTTAATCGTTGTATGTGTGTCTGTGCTTTGCAGGGTGGTATTTTGTTGGGGTTGTTTGTTTGTTTAGGGTTTTAATTTGCATTATTCCATGGATAGATACCTCCATTCCTTTTAGTGGAAAAAAGCATTGTTTTATTTGCCTGGAAGACACATGCTTGGACTGTCCAACATCTGCACTGCCTGATGAATCCCTTTAGAAAGGGATAAATCCTTTTCCCATCAATGCTAATTGTTAAAAACGCGACTCCTCTGAATATCTCATGTTCTTCTCTCAGTCTGTGGGTCCTGTGTCAGTTAACATGGGAGAATGCATCTAGTCCCTTATCTGTAATCACCCTGGAGTCCTAGAGGCTGAGATACTTAACTCCTAGAATAATACAGCAGACAGTTGGTCTCCTTTTTTTCTAATCTTTGTAGCTAGTTTTTCCTGGGGTTTATATATGATTTTAGATTTGTGATTTTGTCCATACACAGTTGTGTCTGCTAATTTTCTTCAGATAATTTTGAATTTAAATGCTGCTTTTCAGTCTGTTTTTAGCCTCTCCAGACATAATGCTGTTTGTACTCATTGTCTGGCCCTTCAAGCCATCCATGAAAATACTGAATACTGGACCCAAAACGACTCAAATATCCCATATGTCATTGGCCTTGCTGATTCACAGTGAGCCACTGATAGCTGCATAACTAGAGAGAAGACAAAAGTTGTCATACAAAAGTTTCAACTAAATCATGGTAATTCAGATTCTGAACTGGGCCTTCCCTTGACCTTGTCACAGATAATATCAAACCCCCTCTAAGCAGTGCCTCTCATGACAGGCAGCAGCAGATACTTGAATGTTTTCAAGTGCTCACTGCAGAACAGAAACCCACTTATGTTGCTCTGAGAAGTGCTGTGGGTGATGCCTTCCTTCCTGGGCTTGGGTTTTCAATTCCTGTCCAGAGCAGCCCTGTAGTCATTAGTGGCAGTGATACAAGTTGATACTTGTACTATTTGGACAGCCTTCCATGGCTGGCAAGCTGTCCAGTCCCTTCCTGTGGAAAAAGAAATGCAGTTATTGGAATGTGTATTTCTTCTTCAGAAGAGATTATGGCTTCTTCTGTACTTGGGCATGGTAGTTAAGACTGAGTATGTCTGCTAGACATGCTACCATCAGGCAGAAAGTTATTCCACTTGTCCAGCTGGTTTTGAGAGGGAAATGTTACCAAGCATGGTAAAATTGCTGTTTTGCTCAGATTATGTATTTTATGACTCTCGAAATTTATTTTTCTGAATATGGCTGCAAATACACATTTTCAAGAAAGGAAGTGTATAGTGAATCCATGACTTTTCATTCAGTAAGCTTGCTGGAATGGCAGGTATGCAGCTTAAAAGAAACCCAGTGGAATATGAAATTACCCGAAGTTTAATAAGCATTTGAATGCTCAGACAAAGCTTAATGTATTTATTTAGTCTTCTAATTCCTTGATCCACATCTTATCATTCACAACAAGCATGCCCATTCCACTAAACTGGGAGGAGCTGTTGACTTCCTCAAGGATAAAGAGGCCCTGCAGAGAGACCTGGAAAAATCACAGGGATGGGCAATCACCAACTGTGTGGAATTTAACCAGGGAAAGTGCTGGATTCTGCACCTGGGATGGGGCAGCCCTGGATGGACAGACAGACTGGGGAATGAGAGGCTGGACAGCAGTGCCACAGAAAGGGACCTGGTGGTCCTGGTGGATGACAAGTTCAAACTGAGCCAGCAGTGCCCTGGCAGCCAGGAGGGCCATCCCTGTCCTGGGGACATCAGGGACAGCATGGCCAGCTGGGCAAGGGAGGGGATTGTCCTGCTCTGCTCTGCACTGGGGCAGTTTTGGGTGCCACAATCCAAGACATTAAAGTACTAGAGAGAGTCCAAGGGAGGGCCATGAGGATGGTGAAGGGCCTTGAGGGGAACCCATAAGAGGAGTGACTGAGGTCATTTGGTCTGTCCAGCCTGGAGGAGAGTGAGGACAGACCTCACTGCAGTTACAACTTCCTTGGGAGGGGAGGGGCAGGCACTGATCTCTGCTCTGTGGTGACTGTGACAGGACTGGCCTGAAGCTGTGTCAGGGGAGGCTTAGGTTGGATATGAGGAAAATGTTCTTTCCCAGGGGTGTTGGGCACTGGAACAGGCTCCCCAGGGAAGTGGTGACAGCACCAAGAGTGACAGAGTTTATGAAGCGTTTGGACAATGCTCTCAGGCATGAGTTGTGACTCTGGGGGCTGGTCCTGTGCAGGGCCAGGAGCTGGACTTTGGTGATGCTTGTGGGTCCCTTCCAGTTCTGTATATTGTGTAATTCTAAGCATCAACAATCAGTAGCAGTACTAAATATGAGTTAAATGGAACAAGGCTGAATAAGAGAACAAGGCTTGCCTTAGTGACTCAGAGCTTAGTGTGATGGAATATATCCTTCTAGGCTGTTTTTCTTGAAGGTGTAAATTTAGAAAAGACTGAGCAAGTACAGCCAGAGAGCTCCCTGTCCCAAGCAAAGCCATGTATCTGTGCAGTACATTACATTTGGGGTATTTAATGTCTCCTCATCTTCAAATAATAATTAAGCTTTTAGCCTCACAGCTGCTGAAACTATGCTACTAAATGTGTGGATCATCTTGGTCATTAAATTGTTACAGTTGTCATTAAAGTTCAAGACATAAAAAATACATTACTTGCATTCTCTTAGCTTAATATTTAGCTGATGAGCTCCTTTGACAATTGCTCTCAAATTGTTAGAGTGAAACAGAGAGCATCTCTTAAGAGATGAATACCATTCTCAATGTAACTACCATACAATATCCAGAGTCCCTAGTGTAAAGTACCTTGGAAAATGGGACATCTCTGATGGGCCTTGTGGGGAAATGGTTGTGACAAGCAACCTAAATTCTCAGAAATGAGAAAAAGGGAAAGGGAAGTTATAATTTGATTTATTATATAATTTGTGGGTTGGAATACTTTTTGTATAAATGGACAAATCACTACAACATTGAGGAAAATAAAACAGCTCACATGTAGGACATGTTGTTTGGTTGTTTAACTAAGGGACAAGATAAAGTTTTGGAAGTGCACAATAGATTTGTTGAGGGATTTTTTTATTCTTATTTTAGAAGGTATTTTATGGCCAGTTTTGTCTTGAAGTTGTGTGATGCTAAATGTATGGTGTACTATCAAATATAGGAAACTAGATGTATGGCAGAAACTTAATTTGCTAAGTCTTAATTGTGTATAAAGTATTGTATAAATTTTTGAAGGTTTTTGCAACAGAAACATTATTCAACTCTGGTATGCACTGTTATTTCCTCTTTATATTGTTCTACTTTTCTGATTGCATAATTGAGTTACAGAATTGTCACAGGTCTGTCAGTGTTTCTTCCTGTGTTTTGCAGTTTTTCAGTAAACACAAAGATGTTAGTCCCACAGAGAGCTGTGGGACTGCTGTTGTTTTTCAGTAAAACTCCTGGTTGTAATGGTGATTCAGTACCTGCCTTGTCTTAATCTAACAAATGTTGCACTTTAACCAGCATTCCACATTTTTAAAATCTGTTCTTTCTAGTTTCCAAGGATGTGTTTCCAACTGGGAGTTCATTTGTTGTGGAAGTGTGGTTTTCATTTTGTATTTGACATAAAATTTTCATAAATTTTATTGTGAATGATGATGTTAGTATCTTCAGAGATCACGCTGAGAGAATTTACTTTTTATTTCAGTGTATAAAAGAATTATGTTTGCTGCTGCTTAACCAGTCCCTCCTGCTGCCATCCCTGAAACTGCTGGTAGAAAGCAAAGACCAAGACCTTCATGCTGTGGCACTGGAGCAGATAACAGCTGTTGCTAAGGTATGAACAGTTTAATGAACCACCTTTCAGAGGCTGAGGTAATAAGTTAGCTCTTTTATCTTGGTGTAGTAAGCAGAGACTGCTGAGACACTTACCATTGTTAAGGTTTTGCACAGCTATTGTGTCCACAGTGAGCAATAACACAGGGCTGGTGAGAGCTTCTGTACATACTTGAGGTGATTAAACCTCATAGCACTTCCTTTAAATGCTTGGTATGCTGTTTTATGTCAGTGTGGTGGAACTGAAACTGTTCTGATATAGGAAGTAGATTGTTACCTCTGCGTTCATATTCCCTCACTTTGGGGTTTTTTAAGTGATAATAGTATGTCAGATGACTCAGCTGGTTTCTGACAAATGTGGCATCTGTTTATATACACTTGGAGAGCTGTTATGTCACTGGTTTTGTCGTGATGGTATGTTTGGGGACTTTCCTGCCATTCTAAACAGACTTGATGCCAAAGTTTCTGAAGAAGAAATCTAAATATTGCCTTTTTTTTGGACAAGAACTGGAAGACATTAGTGCATATTTGTCAGTTGCTATATCACATAACATAACAGTCTTTTCCCTGTATGTTTGCTTTTCGGCAAATAAGAAGGAACACCTAAAAAGATGAAATGTAGTCTCCTAACCACAAATTTTCTGAGTTTTTTACAAAACAGTTGTATAAATATTAACCACCAAAGCAATAATACATTGATTGTTTTCTTTTACCACATGCAATTTTAGATTTTATTTCTATAAAGCAAGGCTTTTTGGTAACTTTTAAACAAGATGATCTCATTGAAAAGCAAGCACAGATCTGATAGTCTGATATATGCATGTACTTTCTCATCTCTGTGTTTTTGTTAGCCTTTTAAAATTGACTTCTTTGACTAATTCTGAAGCTTGTCAGCAGGAATAAGTGTCCAAATACATTTTATTAAACTATTTTTAAAGCATAATGCTGTGCAGTAGCACTTGCTGAATGGTTACTAATTGTATTGCTCTTGAAACTGGCCATTTCTTTCTAGTGTGCTCCAGCTCTACTCTAGGCTGATTACATTATATTGGAGTTTTAGGGCCAGGAGGTAATAAGTTGGCTTATTAGCTTCTTGCTAGTATAAAGCACTTTGTATAGCTGTGCATGTCCAAAATAATGTTGGGGTTTTTTTGGCTTTCTTTTACAGGAGGCAGCTTGATAAGTTGTTTCTAATTTTTCCTTCTAAATCCAGTATTAATCAGAGCATATAGTTCTATAAGAGTGCTGAATAACCTAGAATTTTTGAAGCAGTTAGCTTTGGTCTAATGTTTTACTTTAAGTCAATGAAGATTTACCTGTTGACTTTATTACATCAGGCATAGAGCTTTGCCAGTACCTGGAATGTGACAGTGTTAGAAAAGCAGCTAGTACAGAAGAGTGCTGTGCTAAATGTAAAAGCTGTTCCTATATTGTATAAAAAGTACCTCTTACTCCTTGTTTTATATGCATCTCTTGTGATTTCATTATTTGCTGTTGTACTGAAAGAGCATATATTACTTAGCTATGCCAAAGTTGTTTATTCAATATCATTTTCTGGGCATACTTTCTGCTTTTTAAAAAAAAATATTCAGACAGTTAATGCTTTTTGTCAAATTCTAAATTAATTTTTCATAGGAAGGCCATTTCTGCTTACATTAAACAGGAAACAGACAAATAACATCTGGCAGAGGGGAATCATGGCTATTGATTCCCTGATCCAGTGCTAACACAGCTCACAAACATGGCTGGGAGAAAAATACAGCACTTGCTTGCTGATAGGATGTATTAGTTCGCCATTTGTTGTCTGCTGCTGACAGCTTTATGGATGTTTACAGTTAAGGATGATGCTGAAGTGCTGATACTAGAAATTGTGCAGCTTTTGCCTGTAATAAACCAACCATGTTTTTGCGTAAGCTTTTTTGAAATTGCAGACCCCTCTTTTTATTGTGTATCTTTAAATGAACTGCCACTGGTCTTCTCTGAGTAACAAAATAACTGTTCTTCCCCTATGTTGTATGCTGTGTGAGTAATTTAAAATAACAGTTTACCTAAATAACCTTATTACTGCCAGTAGAGCCCTTAAAAGCCAGATTGTTTTTGAGAGGGATTTCAGTGTTGTCTGTGCACTGTGCACTTTCAGAGATGAAAACTGTTTTTTAAACATCTGAGAGAGGAAGTTAATTCTTAGGTAAGTTACACTATAATACATTATACACTACCTATAATACATTATAGGTTCTGTTGGTACCTATAATGTTAAAACAGCTAACAAGTGGGGGTTAATATAAGCAATGCAAATACTTGTTCAATCAATACTTTAATAGAAAATGGAACAAGAAAAAAGCTGTTCTCTGAAAAAATACTCCAGCTTTATTTGCATGTTATAATTTCAATGATGAAGTACTGAATCTACCTTCATATCATGTTTTACTGAAAAATTTAATAGGAAAAATCACACATTTTTTGTGGAATAATGGAATTTCTAGTGTTTTCTAGTGGATCCCATTTATGGCTATTCACTTAATGGGCCTTAATCTCTAAAAAAAATGGTTAAATTATAAGCTAATGGTGATTCTGATGAAATATCTTTCTCCGGTTTATTTTTCCAGGACTTTTTATGCCACTGGTTTCTTCTCCCCTTATTTGTTCTATAGATCTATACTCCAGGAAGGAATAAAAAGAAAAGCCTTTTCATCTTGAATAGTATTGGAGAAGGGAATTCTCTGGGAAACAGTGGTTTCAGATTTTTACTGCTGTTAGGTCATCAGCAGCCCTTCCCTTTCATAACTTGTGGATTTTCTGATGCAGAATTTATGGGTGAAATTTTTTGCCTGTTGGTATTGCCAGAGCCTCTGGATGCCTGCACAAACAGGGCTGATGGGGAATTGGATCATCCAGTTCCAAACCCTGCGTGGGCAGGGACACCTTCCACTAGACCAGGCTGCTCAAAGCTATCCTGGCCTTCCACTCCCAGGGTTGGGACATCTACAACTTTTCTGGGCAACCTGTTCCACCCTCACAGTGAAGAATTTTTTCCTAGTATCCAGTCTGAACCATTTAAAGTCAGATAATTGGTTTAGATTGGGTATTTCCTCTTGTCTTATCACTCCATGCTCTTGTGAAACATCCCTCTCCAGCTCTATTGTACTGAAAGGCTGTTGTGTGGTCTGCCCAAAGCCTTTTTCTGCTCCAGGCTGAAAAGCCCAACTCTGTCAGCTAGTTTTCATAGGAGAGGTGCTCCTAAGATTGTCTTCATCACTTCTCTGGACCCCTTCCAGCAAGTCCATGTCTTGTGCTGGAGGCCCCACACTTGGATGCTGTTCTTTTAAGTGCTCTCATAAGAGCAGAGGTACCACTTGATTACCTACACTTCAGTGCTTGAAAGCAGATATTAGCCAGTATCCAAATAGGAAATCCCAGGGAAAAAAGTCAGTTCTCCTTAATGTAATTATCCCTATTAGATCTTTTACTTGTAACCATGGACATTGTGTGTGGGTATCATGCTAAATCTACACTGTCAAATTCTGCAGAAGCAGAGATGGATATGAAAAATGAAAGTTATTCCCATTTTAACCTTACAGATTTTACTGTAATGAAAAATTTATCAACCTTAGCATGGAGTTCTAGATAGGCATAATGATGTTTCTCTTACATATACACTCTGATTCTGTCATTATTGTGGGTCATGGTTTATTCGCACAATATGGAAGGTGGTTGGGTGTTAATTTGTGCAGAAGATAACTTGCACCTCTGAGACCTCCTTAAACTGCAGTCAGCTGCATTCCATATCACTGCAACAGTGATTCTGGGATTAGCAGTAGTCTTAGTTTTATGGCCTAGTTAGGGCCTTGGGATAGCAAGGGCTGTGCATCTGCAGGCAGATCAGAAGTGATTCATTAGTAAGATCTTGACTGAGCTGTCTGCCCAGAAAAAAGAGCTTTTTAAAACTGAGATAGCAAGGAGGTTGTTTTTTCTTGCTGGGTTTTACTGTCTTACAGACTTAAAAAGAAAGATTTTTAAAATGAAAATGTAGTGTGTTTAGAAGTCTGTATCTACTGTAGGCTAATACTTGGCATGTATGGCAAGCAAAAATAATTCTGGATGTTGATTTCCATTAATATTTTTTAAAATGTTACATTTTGAGGATCAAAATGCCATCTGGAACAGCATCCTGGCTCAAACAGATAGAAGAATTACAAGTCTAGTGAGGAGTAAGAATGGGGCAGATGTAAAGGCTCTTTCTCTGAAATAATACTTTCCAAACTTTTGGTTATTTTCAGCTGTATGTATCTGCTAAGTAATTGCCAGTGGTTTTCTTTCTTGGTTTTGTTCAATTTCTCCCTAAACTTGGATGAGGTTTTCCATCTTGAAGTATCATTTGACAGAGAATTCAACAGTGAAAAAAACTCTTTTTTTTATTTTCTCGTAATCTGATCCCACTAGGTTAATTTGATGCTTCATATTTTTTACTTAATAAGATCATGTTTTTAATTAATCCCTTTATAATTTTGGTGATGTTGCTATCTGCCCCATGTCCTTGAAGCTGTCTCTTTTTTAGATTGAAGAGTTATAGTTTTGCTGAGCAATTTCCTGCATAAAAAACTTATACTCTCGGTGGTGTGTTTCTTTAAAAAGATATGCTTTCTGTGTTTGCCTTTTATATTGTTTTAGTAGTTTTTTTTTTTTACTTTAATGCTTGTTGTTCTGGTTTAAAATTAATTTTAAATAAATGTAGTCTTAAGCTACATTTACATTGATTTAATTTAAAAAAATCTTACAGTTCTATTTAAACAGAGCTGTTCAGTGTATTAGGTGTCTCAGTTAAGGTTTGTAAACATGTATCAATTCATTGACTAAACTAATGACTAGAAATGTCTCTATATGTGCAATTAATACCCCAAAAATTGGCATGGTCTGGAGCTGCAAAACTGGTAAATAGTCAGTTAAGCTTTCTTTGCTGTCTATTTTTAAATGCAGCTCTCATTAAACCTTGATGTCACTGTGTTCTTCCCACACCTGCCAGACTCTACATGATTTACCAAAGAATGGTGGAACAGACAGGGCCCTTAACTGCACAAAGTGCATTCACAGGGTCTGGTTGCCATCATGTGTCTCCATCCAGTTGCCTGAAGACAACTAAATTACAAAAGTTTCCCCTTTTTTACTAGGTTTTCAGACAGTTTCCAAGTCAGAAAATAGGGAATGTTAATCAGTTTAAACCTACTGATCTGTTTGGGCCTAAGGATGAGCTGTGGGGCAGAACCCAAGAGCCTTTTTGTGAGCTGTTTTGTTACATGTGAAACCACACTGATCTCTTCTTTGTGAGTGCAGACAGGTTTCTCTGCTTGTGGGTTGCATGGGTATCTTCATCCTTGAAGTATAGCTCAGGTGTTTAATGGTTTATGCTAGGAACAGTCTTCTTTCAGATTTGGCTCTCTCAATTTTGTACATTTCTGGTATATAAAATCACGCTAATCTATAATACTTTTCTTTAACTGAATAGTAGTCTAAAAAAAATTAAATTAAACATTGCATCTGCTCTCACTACTGTAATTCCTATTTGTATTTTATGTTCATAAAATCAAACAGTGAAGCCCTGTGTAAAGTTACACAGGGCTTCACTGTTTGATTTTATGAACAAAATCACTGTTTGATTTTATGAACATAAAATAGAAATTCAAGAACGGACCACACAGAGCTTCAAGGTGGGAGAGAATATCCCTTCAGTCCCATTTCAGAAGAGATGGCAGCTGTGTGGGTAATA
Organism: Serinus canaria; assembly: GCF_022539315.1. Lineage (NCBI taxonomy): Eukaryota > Metazoa > Chordata > Aves > Passeriformes > Fringillidae > Serinus > Serinus canaria. Next base: position 100,703,301 of record NC_066316.1, on the reverse strand, counting down.
GCTTAGTGTGCTGCATAGTGTGCTGCAAGATGCCAACACTAGAAATTTTGGCATCAGAATTGTTTAGGTTAGAGAATACCTGTGAAGTCTCACCAAGTCCAGCTGCTAAGTCAGCACTGCAAACTCCTCTCTAAACCAAGTCTCAACCACTTCCCTGGGCAGCCTGTTCCAATGCTGGACAACTCTTTCCATACAGAAATGTTTTGCTAATATCCAATGTAAACCTCCCCTGGCATGTCCTGAGGATGCTTCCTCCTGTCCTATGCCATGTTCATTAGGAGAACAGGCTGACCCCAATCTGACTGTAACTTCCTTTCGGGAAGTTGTAGAGAACAATAATTCCCCTGAATTCAGGGGAAATTCAGATTTCCCCTGAACCCTCTTTTCTCCAAGATAAGCACCCCCAGATCCCTCAGCAGCTCCTCATATGACTCAGTCTCCAGACCTTCCCAGCCCATTGTCCTTCTCTGGACATGCTCCAGCACCTGTGTCTTTCTTGCAAGTGTGAGGCCCAGAACTGGACACAGGATTTGAGGTGCAGCCTCAGCAGTGCCGAGTGCAGGGGACCATCTCTGCCCTGGTCCTTCTGGCTGCTCTATTGCTGATCCAGGCCAGGATGCCACTGGCCTTCATGGCCACCTGGGCACACTCTGGCTCATGTTCAGCTGTTTGTTGACCCATTTTATTTAATGATCAGCCTGTCTTCAACAGGAAAACATTTCTGTTGTTAATTTTTGGCAGTTACTAAGTAATTGAAGGCTAAGATTGAATAGCCTAAAGGCTGGACATCCCTACAGTTTTTAGAACTGTTTTGTAGACTGGACCTTCTGTGCTAATTAGATTAAAAATGGCTCGATTACAACTGTAAAGTGCCACTGCCAATCTCCCTTTGTGCAGTAGTCATATCCTGTGTAGCAGCTGAATTGCTCTTCAAGGGTGCTAAATAACTTATCATAGGGTGCTTATTACTTGCTGGTAGCCTGGTACCAATCGTGTACGTTGGCACATGATTTTTATGGAAAATTAAGCACAAAGTAATCAGGAAATTTTGTTTTTCCTTTTAAATTAGGAGGTGGTTTTGTAAATGTATCACAATTTGATTAGTTTATTTGTAACTGATAAGGTGCACTAATTGAAAACTATTGTCTAGCTCTCCTCGGGTCCTGTTTTTGTCACAGAATCACAGAGTGATTTGGGTTGGAAGGGAACTTAGAGATTATCTTGTTCCAGTCCCCCTTCCATGAACAGGGACACTTTCCACTAGACCAGGTAGCTCAAAGCCCCATCCAGCCTGACCTTGAAACACTCTCAGGAATGGGACACCTGTAGCTTCTCTGCACAATCTGTGTTAGTGCCTCACCACCCTCACAGTAAAAAATTTATTGCTAATACCTAATCCAAACATGCCCTTTTACAGTTTCATCATTCCTCCTTGTCCAGTCACCCCCTGCCCTTGTAAAAAGTCCCTCTCCAGCTCTCTGGTAGCCCCTTTTAGGTACTAGAAGGTGCTATGAGGTGTCTCCAGGGCTTTAATGTTTCCAGACTTAGCATCTTGCTCTGTCCTCATAGGAGAGGTGCTCATCTGATCATGCTGGTGGCCTCCTCTGCCCTCTTTTCAAAATGTCCATGTCTTTATGTTGGGGATCTCAGAGCTGAATGCAGCACTTCAGGTTGGGAGGGCAAAGGGACAGAATCCCCTCCCATGCCCTGCTGCCCACACTGCTTGGGATGCAGCTTAGGATATGATTGATTGGCTTTCTGGGATGTGAGAGCACATGGATGGGTCATGTTGGAATTCTTGTCCACCAACATCCCCAAGTGCTTCTCAGGGCAGCACTCAATCCATCCTCTGCTCAGCCTGTATTTGTGCTTGGGATTGCACCAACCAGATGCAGGTCCATGCACTAGGACTTGTTGAATTTCATGAAGATTGCTCAGGGCCGCCTCTCAAGCTTGTCAGGGTCCCTCTGGGCAGGGTCCCTTTTGGTTTATGTAGTTTTTCAATTGTGCTTCATTAAGTGGTAAATTAACAGAGTGCTGTATTTCAAAGAACCCAGGAAGGACATATCAAAATAAACTGAAGTAGAATTTAAAGTATTATATAGTGTTATTTGTAAATCTAGACAGACAAGATTCTCAAGAGAGTATTATGTTCTCATTTATGAAGTAACCACATTTTTTGTGGCATCCAGGATGTCTCTCAGAGGTAGCAGCTCTGTTTCACATCTTTCAATATGTTACATTCTTTTGAAAATCTCATCCTTGCTGTGAGTGCTGATTGAGTCTGTGAATGTTGCCTGTCATATTAACATGTGAAATGTAATGTAGTATATTAATATTAAGTGACCAAAATCTAATATACTCTGCTCTGACCTTCCTCAGAGTGTCATTCTTGATATGGAACTAAATAGTGTGATCTGTGCTGCACTGGGACTGAAAACCTGTCAAAAGTCTATAAAGCTGGTGGTGTAATCCCAGGCTGTTAAGCATTCTTAATCCTTAACTTTGTGCAGGTCAGATATTTATATTAATGTGGTAGAGTGTTAAAGACATACCTTTACATATTCTGACATTTGCAAAGCCTGTATCCCTGTAGGTTGTCTGTGGGGAATACTCCTCTCACTTTGAAGGTCACACTGTGCAGTCAGAACCATCGTGACATGTTCTGGCTGATGGCTGTATCTGGTAATTAATTTTTAATTACTTTGAATTTCTCTTTCTTTGTAGGTTGATGATTCCTCTTGTGATGCTGAAATACTCTCCTTGCTCCTCAATGCCAAGCTGGTGGTGAAGTGCATGTCCACTGCCTTCTGCCCACGCCTTATTGACCACCTCCTGGCTAACCAGGGGCAGGGGGGCTGGGATGTGGAGGAAATTGCACAGCAGCTCAAGGAAGCAGGGTTCAGTGCAGAGGCTGGCTCTCTCCTGATGGCTCATCGAGGGACCCATCCTGCACTCAGGACTTTCACTACTGCCCTCCAGGCTGCTCAGCACTGGATCTGAAAATGTTGGATTTTTGCATTTGTCTGCATTTTTGCTGGAGATCTTACACAAAGGGAGAAATTGTTGCTCTAGTGAAGTAACAAAGTGAGTTATTACCTACATTTTGTAGAAAACATGCAGCACACAGTAAATTCCCATATACTTCTAATTGTTTAAAAAACTATTGGTGCAGACTGTATCATTCTGTTGTATGATTAGCAAAGCAATGAATCTGATTGTCCTTTCAGATGAATGTTAAATGCTTACACTCAGTTACATATAAATGAAACTTTAGTAAGGTGGCAGGCTATACACAATTTGTCTTAATTTCTGTAAGTAATTTCCTCTTGTCATAATGTAAAACTAATGTAAAAATATAAAGATATATATAGAGCAAAAAAGTCACAAGAGTGATTTTTGAGAATTTCAAAACCTTAAAATTCAGTATTGTGCAATGTTGTTATCACAGCTTTTGTTTGCAATAAAGAAAATATTTTGCATTTAATGTACTATCTCTTTCAGCCTTTTAGGCAGATAAATATTTTCTTTCTTCAGCCCCTTTTCTGAAATTCCTGTCTCTTCTTAGTGATGTTTATTCATGAGGACAAGCTAAAGTCTAAGAGAGATTTTTCTCCACCATTTGGGAAGCCCCATTTTAAATCCTGAACATTTGTTGATACCATTGTGAATGTACTTTCAAGTATTTAGTTACATTTTTCCTGAGTTATGAAAAATTGCATAAATGTGTATATTTGCAGAATCACAGAATATGCTGAGTTGGAAGGGACCCAGAAGCATCTTTGAGTCCAGCTCCTGACTCTGCACAGGACCGTGGGCCTGAGAGCAGTGTCAAAATGTTCCTTGAGCTCCATCAGGTTGTTGCTGTGGCCACTGCCCTGGGGAGCCTATTCCAGTGCCCAACCACCCCCTGGGTGATAAACCTTTTCCTAATATCCAATCTAATCCTCCCCTGACACAGCTTCAGGCCATTCCCTCAGGTGCTGTCACTGTCCCCACAGAGCAGAGATCAGTGCCTGCCCCTCCCCTTCCCCTCCCAAGGAAGCTGTAACTGCAGTGAGGTCTGCCCTCAGTCTCCTCCAGAGACCAAGTGACCTCAGTCACTCCTCACACAGGTTCCCCTCAAGGCCCTTCACCTCTTTGTTGCCTCCCTTGGACACTCTGCAGTAGTTTAACATCTTTCTTACCTTGTGGCACCCAGAGCTGCCCCCAGCACTGGAGGTGAGGCTGCCCCAGTGCAGAGCAGAGCAGGACAATCCCCTCCCTTGCCCAGCTGGCCATGCTGTCCCTGATGTCCCCAGGACAGGGATGGCCCTCCTGGCTGCCAGGGCACTGCTGGCTCAGTTTGAACTTGTCATCCACCAGGACCACCAGGTCCCTTTCTGTGGCACTGCTGTCCAGCCTCTCATTCCCCAGTCTGTCTGTCCATCCAGGGTTGGCCTGTGCAAGAATCCATCAATTTTTCTTGCTGAACAGATGGTTGCTGATTGCCCATCCCTCTTGATTTGTCAAAGTCTCTGCCTTCAAGGGAGCCAGCAGCTCCTCCCAGTTTTGTATAATCCGTGAACCTGCTCAGTACCCCTTCCAGTCCTTCATCCAGGTCATTTATGAAGATGTTGAAGAGCTCAGGGCTGAGGATGGAGCCCTGTGGAACTCCACTAGTGATAGGTGGCAAGTCTCATGTCACTTCATTCACTGTCACCCTTTGTGACTGACACATGAGCCAGTTACTCACCCATCCCATGATGTGTTTATTCAGCTGTGTGCTGGACATTTTGTCCAGAAGGATCCTGTAGAGATATCTCCTGTAGGAGAACGAGGATCAAAAACTTCCCTGAAATCCAAAAAAATGACAATGCTCCTCCTTTTAAGGTGGGTTACTTTGTCATAGAAGGAGATTGGGTTGGATAAGCAGGACTTTGCTCTCATGAAGCCATGCTGACTGTGAGCAGTGACTTTTAGGTGTTCTCAAATATCTCACAGAATAAGCTCCATAACTTTACGAGGCACTGATTCCAAATGCTTTTCTGTCTTACTAAGAACAATTTTTTTTTTGTTTTCAAAGGTTTTTTAACAAGGGCACTGTCTATTACACTGCATTACCTGAAGGGTTTGATGGGTTCGTGTGTACAGACACTCTTAAAATTAGTCTGTAATTTTTTGCCTAATCTTGTGTTATAATTTTGATGTAACAATTTACAGAAACATTGTTTGTTATAAGATCCATAGGACATAAAACATTGGAAGCAATCTCTAGGGTGATCTATTGTAGCCTCCTGCTTACAGCAGGATGCCTGTATGGCTAGAGTAGGTTGCTCCAGCCTACATTCAGCTGGGTCTGGAAAACCCCCAAGGATGACTGTGTTGGCTGTTCCCATGTTGAAAAGTTTTTTGTTTGTCCTCTTGGGCTCTGCTTTGTTTTACCAGCTTTTACTGACTGTGAAAATGGCTCAGATGTCAGCCTAACTTCCCCATTGCACAGGATTTGTAATGAGACTTTTAACAATGCTTTAATTCTTCAGATTGCTAACTTATCTTTTGTGTTTGCTAGTCCCAGCTGTACTTCAGTGTTTATTGCAGGTTATATCATCCATGTATTAGCATACATTCCAAATTCCAATTTCCATCATTCAGCTATATTGCCTTAATTCTGTTCTCTTATGTTGGCAGTCCCAAGAGCCCCAGACTAGTAAAGCAGTATATTGGACTTGCAGAGGAAAGAAAGGAAAAAATTAAAAAAGGTAATATAAGTGGTAATCAGTAGATGTGCAACATGTACACCTCCAGAGAAAAAACCTTGAGTTATTCTGTAGAAGATATTTCAATGCTTTACAGAGGAGCATTTTGGTCTGGAGGTTTTGTTCTCAGGTTGGTAAATGCAGTGCTAGATTTTCTGACCATTCTTATTCAGGATCATGAGGAGTTCGTATTTAGTGTCACTCTAAAACTGAGCTGTAGATAAACCTCTAATGAGTGTTACTGATCCTCCTGTCCATTTTCTTGTTTGCTGGCATTACAAATCCATGATCAATACTTTCCTGGCAGCCTGGATTATTTCTGATTTATTCGTGTATTCAGAACTTTTACCTGTAAGAAAAAGTATTACTATAGTATATATATCTAAAATTATCCACCTATATAGTTTATGTTTCAAAGAAAATTTAAGGAAAAAAAAAAAAGAGACACATAACAAGAACCTGTATCCCAGTGTCAGCCTTTTAGTATCTTCTGTATTGTAGAATAATATTTAATACTCTGGGATTGAGTAGGATACTTTAGCAGGTGCTATTGAGTTAGGTTTGGATTTTGGTTTTTGTTTTCTTTAGTTCTTTTTAAAGGTTAAGAAACTCGCCTTGGTAGTACTTTCAGCCAGGTTATTGTTATACTGAGCACTGAACAGTTCAGTTCTGTCAGTTTATTTGCTTTGCAATTGGGATTTGTTCATAATACAGCATAAGCGGATTTTCTTTTTCTTTTTTACCTCAAACAATTCCATGTTCTGGAGATATTTCTGCTCCCAAAAGCAAGTGAATAACGAGTTGAGTTGTGTCTCCAAGAGCAGTGCTTCCTAGGGCAATTAATCCTCTTTTGTCTGAAAGACACTGATAGTGTTTGGATCTTTAAGGAGCTTTTAGCTGCTTGGGAGACAGAGCAAAGCAGCAAAATATATCACCTTGCTTTTGAATAATTAGAACCAGAGATTAGGGAAGAAAGATCATAACTCAGAGTTTCTTTTTCTGCTGGAAATACTAAGTATAGCCAGTTTGACACTGTAATACAGGCAGAGTAGACACTTCTATTTATAAACAAATGTTGCAATTTGCTAACAAAATAAAAGTGCAATTCAATGAGTAGGGTGGCACATATGATTCAGATATTTTCCTTGTATAATGATAGTAGTTGTGATTTACTGTCTGTGACGTTCTGCACAGTGAGAAGATGCTTTGAGAATGGCCATCTGGTACCAGAGTATGGCCACCCCCAGCACAGGAAAGACATGGACCTGTTGGAGATTCCTGAGGAAGCCACAAAAATGATCAGGAGGCTGGAGCACCTCTCCCATGAAGACAGGCTGAGAGAGCTGGGGTTGTTCAGCCTGGAGAAGGCTCCAGGGACACCTCATAGCACCTTCCAGTACTTACAGGGGCTTGTAAAAAATATGTGGATAAAGTTTTTAGTAGGGTCCATTGTGATAGGATAGAGGATGATAATGTAGAAGAGGGTTGATTTAAATTAGATATAGGAAAGAAGATTTTTATAATGACAATGAAGAAATACTGGCACAGGTTGCCCAGAGAGGTGGTAGCTGTCCCATCCATGGAAACATTCAGGGTCAGGTTGGATGGGGCTCTGATTTCCAGCTGAAAATGTCTCTGCTCATTGATGACCTTCAAAGGTCCCATCCAACCCAAACTATTCTATGAATATGGGTACCTGCATCATAGGGGTAGGAATTCCTACACTTGCAAAAACACAATAATTTTTTGTATTTTTAATGTATTTATTGAGACATGGAAGGCAGGAGCAGAGCTGTGCCTTGTATCAAAGGTTGCAGACACACCAAAAGTTCTGGGGTATACAAATGTTTCTCAATTTGATTATTTAGCTACTACTGAGCACCTGAGGTAGTGTTTGCAGAGGATTATTTCGTTTGACACTGAGCTCCCTTTCCACAGTGGTAGCAGTAATCTGAAATTGCTATGTTTGTTACAGTTCATTTATGATTATGTTTCTCTTATACATCTGTGGTGGTAACACTGCCCTCTCCTCCTTGGGCCACACTGTGATCTCAGAAATGCTCATCAGGCCTCAGCCTTGATGAGCAGCAGCTGGCTGAGCTTCCCTTGAGCTTCTCAGAAGCACTTTCTGCTCCCAGGAACTTACACTGTCTGATGAGCTCCTGGTTTTAATGAACAGAAACTTGTTTTTCCTGCCTAAATAACAACCCCACTGGAACAACAATTTTGTAGTTGAACTTTCAAAGGAAGTTACTGACCTGAATTGTGGTCAGGATGGGAAATTGCTATGACTAAAATCCACCCTCTTGTGACCTATGAACAGTGGTCCCAAGTGAGACCCACTGAGCTGTCCCAGACCGCAGTGGGCTGTGACAACATTTCCCTCTGAGTGAGACACCACTGTGGGTCAGACAACTCTTGGAGGACTGCTGCCAGAAGCTGACAGAGCCTGGGCTGATATCCCCACTCCTCAAGGATCAACCTTCACCCTCTGAGAAGATCCAAAGGCATCCAATGTGAGTACTTCCCTGAAATTATGGGGTATTTTCACAGGGATACATGTGCCTTGTACATACGCCTTTATGTCTGCGTGTTCCAGTATGAACACATTAAAGTCTTATGAATGTTTCTTAAATTCTTAAGTACATTAGATTCATAAGTGAATTAGGTCTATAAGTGAGTTGCCATTGTGCTATGGTATATTCTACAAGAATCTTTCATTAAATTGTTTAAATTAAGCTATTGATTAAGTGCTATTAAGTTTAAGTGTGGTTAAATACTTCAGACCTAACCATTGGTGGCATGTGGGGCTAAGTTTGGCAAGGGTGTCCACTCTGAACCTTGTGACTCAATGGGAGTTGATCACCCAGACAATATGTTTCATGAAGACTTTCAACAGTTTTTTCATCAAGCTGTAGTTCTCAAAAACTTGTCTCCATCACCACCCCTCTGATCCGAGGATCTGCTGGAATGTTCTGATAAATTCCTATACCCTTGATGCAACAGCACTTTGATGCCTTTATAATCAGTCCCCTTTTGTAGACACAGAAAATAGTTAATCTGAATTCTCTTTGGCAATTGCCTGCACTCCCAAACAGCCTGCTTATTTTGCTGAAGACGTGGCACATGATGAAAGCAGTATAAAGGTCCTCTGGATGGTCAGAAATAGGCTCTTTCTTTTAACTTGGCTAAAACATCTGCTGTCATGTTCTGTTCTCCACAAGAGCTCGGTGCCCTTAGCTTTCATGTTTGTCCTTTGCAATGCTCTATTGTACTGGGTGGAGATGGAGTATTGAGTTTGCAGAGAGAATGAGCATACCATTATAGCTGAGGAAGATATTAGCAATAAAAGGACAGAGCCTCATCTTCCCATAGTGCTTAGCAAAGTTGGGGTTTAACTACAACTTTCAGTAGATAATTATGACAGCTAAAACTTCATCAAATATAAATCCCTCTCAAAGCCTTTCTGTCTACCATGACATTCAGAAACATTAAAATCTTACTTACTTTGATTTCTTCTTATAGTGATAAATTTCATCTGTCATTTTTCTTCACTTGCTTTGAGATTGGCTAACAAAGGGGATGGCTTGGTGCTCATACTAATGACTCTGCTGTTGAACAAAGCAGGGTATTTTATCATGTTGATGGAACCTCCATGGGATACACTAAGCTGTGCAAACGGAAGATAAAGTCTGACATTACATCCAGCTCAATCATAGCTGGATCTGACAACCTGGTCAGCATTTCTACCTAAAAATAGAGATTCTGCTCTATGAGGCTGACTGGGAGCAGATGGAAGAGAACCTGACAGTTTCCCTGTTGCACAGCCATGCCATTTCCACATCTCAGCTTCCTGAACCACTTCTCAGTACTGGATACATGACAGTTAGTAGAAATTTTTGGTGTATGCTGTGGGTTGATCCTGGTTGGGTGACAGGTGCCACCAAAGCTGTTCTGTCAATGCCCTCCTCAGCTGTGCAGGGGAAAGAAAATATGAAACGGCTCTTGGATCAAGATAAGGGCAGAGAGAGATCACCCTGCATTGACCATCACAAGGAAAACAGACTGCCCTCAGGGAAATCAGATTAAGTTATTGGTAATCTGACCAGAACAGGGTAATGGGAAATAGAAACCAAATATTAAAAGATCTTCCACCTACCTCTCCTGTTTTCCCATGCTGACTTTCACTCCTGATTTACTTTCCCTCCTCATCCCTGGTGGTGCAGGGGAATGAAGAAAGAGAAAATTCATCATAAATAAAATTTAACATAAAGAATGTGATTGCCACTGAAGTGGAATTGTCTGCTCAACATGTGTTCCTCTCTCTCTGACATCAGCATCTTCTGCCATGCTGTGCTGACACACTGAATGTCTCTGAATGTCTTTTTAGACTACCCTCCTAGGCTTCCCATGCTTTCAGGGCACAGTTACAGGAAAACCAGCTCCACATAGAGCTCTGATTTATAGTCAAACGTCCTTTATAATCCAGGTACACAAACATTCACACAGCCTTGTTCCTTGACAATCCTTATCTGCCTAATGTGCATATAAAATAATTATTCTAATGAGCAAAACAGATATACGCTGTTTAAAATAAAAAAGTAATGTTTGAAAACAAATAAGCAGAAGGAGTTTAGTCTAAATGGGAGAACAATAAAGCACACAAGCTGTGAATGAAACAGAGGGGTGATTTTAATTATTCCGATAGTACCATCTGCACTGGCTCTGGCTAGAGAGGAACAAGGACACAAATGCAAATTTCAAGAGTGTGTGTGTATCTGAATGTAAATTTCAGTAATATGTATGTAAATACATTCAGTTTCCCATATAATCTTGAAAAGGAAATGGAAGTACAATTTAAGGTCCAGTCCTGGAATGTTTCTTTTGTGACCTTTTCCATTTAATTAGCCACTTAATGACTCTTTTGTAAAGTGATGATTTAAGTGTTGCACTGGTGAGGTCACACCACAAGTCCTGTGTCCAGTTCTGGACCCTCCAGAAAGATGTTGAGGTGCTGGAACATGTCCACAGAAGGACAATGAAGTGTTGACAGGTCTAGATGCCGCGCTGCTGCGTCGAGTGCACTTCACTCTCCCGAGAGCGGGGGGGGGGAGGCGGCCGCGGCTAGGTGGGAGCACAGCAGCAGCTAGCAGCTAAGGGCACTACCCGGAGCCGTCAGGGACGTCTGGGCAGCGCCTTCGGCAGAAGCAGCAGTATTTGGGGAGCGGCAAAAGCGGAGAAGCCAGAGAGAAAAGAGGGTCTTAACACGCCTGGTGCAATCCAGAGTTTTAATGTCTCATTGTTTCCAGGGAATCCAGGCGGGAAAAGGCAAGGAACAAAGGGCAACAGCGGTATATGAAGGGGGTGTAACATAGGTACAAGAACCAATGGGGGAAACTGAGGAGGGGAATTGAATATAACTGACATGGACAAGAACTAATGATATAAAAGCGAGGGAGAGGCTCGAGACACCTGCCAAATCACTTTCTGAGGAAGGGAGAAGTTTCTGGAGAAATGGGCAGGGCCCCGGGAGATGGACAGGGCCCGGGAGGAGGGGAAAATGTAACAAGTGGGGTGGTTGCTAAGGGAACGGGGGTGGAGACAAGGGCTTGGCAGCTTTCCCAGAACAGGGGGGAACCAACTCAGGGAGAGGGGGAAACCAGGGCTGAACCATCAACATAGGCTTAGGGATGCAAAATGGGGAGAGCAACATCAATGGGAAAAACAATACAAATGGAAACTGAACCCACACCACAACATCTAGAGAGAGCGAGTCCTATGAGCAGTGGCTGAGGGATCTGGGGGTGTTCAACCTGGACAAAAGGAGGCTCAGGGGAGAAAACTATTTGAACTCCCTACAGCTGCCTGGAAGGAGGTTGTAGCCAGGTGGGGGTTGGTCTTTTCTCCCAGTCAACAAGCACCAGGGCAAGAGAGCATGGACTCCAGCTGCTGCAGGGGAGATTCAGGTTTGACATCAGGAAAAATCTCTTCACTGAAAGGGTGGTTAAGCTTTGGAATGGGCTGCCCAGGGAGGTGGTGGAGTTACCATCCCTGAGAGTGTTCAAGAAATGACTGAATGTGGCACTTAGGGCTATGGTCTAGCTGCCCTGGTTATGATCAGTCAAAGGTTGGACTTGATGATTTTGGAGGTCTTTTCCAACCCAAATGATTCTGTGATTCTGTTATTTCTGATAAAGACATTGCAGAGAAAAGCAGAGTGAAACCAGTCCTTGGTGATTTTGGACTTTGGAGCTATAACATTACTCCCCTCTTCTGTAACAAAAATGTTCCTAAGATGTGATATTTTTCAGTCTTTGGCACTTACTTAGACTGTTCAAAATTTCTGGACATAAGTGGATGAAAAAACACAAGTGATTGTGAGATACTGCTTCCATATGAAGTAAGTCCACTTTGAGATGGTTCATGATTCAGGATATTTAAAGTTATAAGTTTTGAGTTATTGTTAGCATTATATCCCTGTATAAGCTATATCTCTTCAATTATTTGATAGGTCTCCATAGGAGCAAAACACCTCGGTAAATGTTTAGGTCCTGTGGTTGCTCTTTTATTAAGCATAATGATGGAGAAACACCTGGAATGACCACACCAAGCAGCTCTGTTTAACTGTGGGATTTTCTAAAACATCTACAACATTCAGGAGTCTGAGGGTCTTGGTCTGGAGAGGAATGACAGTATTGCATTTTCCTCATAGAAATGAGCAATGAGCAAAGGAAAATGAATGAAGATGACTACAAGCTACCATTTGTAATTAGAGCTCTAGGTTTTTTAATTACTTGTTGATTCCTTCAGGTTATTTTGCTTTTAGATGGCAGTGTTAATTATGGTAATATTCCCAGGACACCCCAGACTGTGAAAGCTCTGCACCTACATGCAACAGAATATTTACATTAAGTGTTACAAAGGATGTGCTTAGAGAAAACAAACAGTGAAGGAATTGTAACAAAATGATCTTTGCACAGATTCTGCTCAGCATTTTCTTGGCTGTGCCAATATGAACCTTACCAGATTGAAGATACCTTTTTGGTTTTGTTCACCAAATTGGATTTGTTTCTTTCACCACCCTTATCCAAGGATTCTTAGTTTAGACTGAGGTTTGGTCTTATGTGCCAATTATCAGGGAAAAATATACTGACTAGGAAGGATATGCTGCCTCTGGTTAAATGTCAGCACTCTGTTTATGCCCTGGATCTGGGCAATCTGGCTCTCTATTTCTTTCAGAGGAAATAAAGGACTATCAATGACAGCTTTAAGAACATCTCTGTTTAGAAAAGGGCAGGAAGTTATTTTGGAACTTTTCTCAGTGGTTTTCAGGAGGATGTGAAAAACACGATCTTTCTTCAGATTTCACAATATAGCAAACATTATTTTAGGAGCAAAAACAGAAGGAGAGACTTGGTTTTGACTCATAAGGTTAGTTTGCTGAAGTACCAGCCATCAACCTTCTGAAGCCAGAGGACTGGTTTTCTTACCATTCCATAATCATATTTATGTATAAAACTGTCAGCATTGAAAAAATATAGGGTAAAGAAAATATCTTTTGCACTTAGCATTTCACTAGCTGCAGCAGCATTTGAACACATTTATAACTAATTCCATGAAATATCACTAAAATACTTTCCAGTTGCCTACATGAGACCTCTAAAAATAGTTGGCATTTTGATAACTTCTCTGTATTCTGCTTTAAATGTAGTGAATTATTATTGACTTTAAAAGCTGGGTTTTCCATCTCTGGAAAGTCAGAAAAGTAAGGGAAGAGAGCACAAGTCATATTTATGCCAGTGTCTTCGTTGTAGCTTTATCAAAGAGCAGTGCCTTAGACACAAAGCAAAGTGTGAGCAGATGCAGCTCCATCTCTTAAATTTCAAGCCTGAAATGCGGGAGCACTTTTGAAAGTCTTTCCTTGCTCACTCAGGTTCTCATCTCAATGTATCTAAAGCTATTGGAAAAGCCTCAAGGTCTTCAGGACTATCTACAGTGGAATAAAACCTGGAGCAGAATTGTCTCTCTGTGTTAAATTCCCTGGTATTGCTGTGGCTGAAGGCACTGGCAATGTTCTGCATATTTCATTTTTTTTCACGCACTTTGTGGCATTTGAGATTTTCAGCATGGTTTTAATTTTGTTCTATGCTGTTGAGAATTTCCACTGACAGCACTGAGAAAATGTTCTTTCTGCTCTGATCTATTGTCCCATGGATGAAATATGTTCTGAGAGAAAACCAATTGGTACCATCAACTAAAATTAGCTGGGAAGATCTATTTTCATTACCCTATTACTTATTGCAGCTGATAGTTTCAGCTTCTGGTTTTGACCACAGCTCAAAAATTAAGGATTGCATCTGCAGGTGAACAGAAATCAGCAAGCTGGACTTTGTTATCACAAAACAGCTGTATGCTCCATCAGATCAAATTTCATACCTACAAAGACTTAACCAGAGGAATACTGTAACTGTGGGGAAAAGAGTGGAATAATTCCTGGCATCCCTAGGATAAGCCTGAACAACACAACCTCTGGTGTATACAGAGCTGCCACTGAGAATTACTGAGAAGTGTCACACAGCCATGCATGGGAAGGGGTGGTTGACAGCCAACCTCTCAAAGCCCTGCTTTACTGATGAGTTTGGCTTAACCCTAGGCCTGAGAGCTCTCTCCTCGATTAAGGGCTAGCATTTAGTACTGCTGTAGAAAAGAGCTTTTTGGGGGTGTTTGATGTCATGGGTGTTAGCTTTGAGTGCTTGGAGCTGGCAGCTTTTCCAGCTCCAAAGAGCTGTGGGTCACTTTGCATTGCTGTGTACATTGTAACTTTGAGACATTGGCCTTGCAGGATGAAATTCTCCATTCTCTGCACGTGGTTTGCACTGAACTATTAAAAGTGAACTGTGGGGCAGATGAGGAGGGATTTGTGTTTGCTTCTTCTCTTGCAGTATGTCAAGATTTTTCCTTATTGGCCTGGAGAATTTTAGCAGTTGCTACAACTGCTGTGGCCCCAGTGCTGTACAGTCACAGCTTCTAGCATTACCAAAATATTTAGCAACCAGAAATAGGGAAACATCTGTGTATCAAATCTGTGACACTACTCTGTTTATCAAAACTGTGACAGTAATTTTATTGATTTCTTTTTGGTAGTCACCTTTTGAAACACCCTCTGATAATAAGTAATTTTCCTTGGGGTCACCATTTGTGACAATGTTCACAGGGGTCCCAGGATGAGGGAAGAGAATCAACATCTCAGTGTCCCCCAGGATGAGGGAAGAGATGAGAAGCTTGACTCCATGTTTCAGAAGGCTAGATTTATTATTTTATTATATATATTATATTAAAACTATACTAAAATAATAGAAGAAAGCCTTCTTTCATCAGAAGGCTAGCTAAGAATAGATAAAGAATGAATAATAAAGGTTTGTCTCTGACCGAAACAGTCTGGACAGCTGGACTGGGATTGGCCATTAATTAGAAACAACCAGATGAGACCAATCACAGATCCACCTGTTGCATTCCACAGCAGCAGATGATCATTGTTTACTTTTTTTTTTCCTGAGGCCTCTCAGCTTCTCAGGAGGAAAAATCCTAAGGAAAGGATTTTTCATAAAACATGTTGGTGACATAATTTAATTATAGAGACCAGCAAAGAGGATATGTAACTTCAAGACAGACTGAGCCAACTGAATTTCAATTGTCCTCTCTTTCCAATGACTCTCTACCTTACAAATGAAATTTTTATTAAGACTACTAAAATTACATTACCAGTGTAATTTTATAAATTGGATACTACTTATGTATTCAGCTTCCTATTTGTAGAGTTCATGAGTGAGAAGAAGGTGGTTTTCCAGAGGTGCCTAGAAACTTTGTGGCTTGGCCAGCCTGTTCCTCTCTTTTAGAGCAGCCAGTAGGCTCAGTCAGGTTAGGGATACTTCTTCCAGAGATTCACCAGAAGAAAGAACAGGTCCTTTGGCTCATCTTTCTATTGAACAAATGAAGATATTTCCTCTTTCTAGAGCTATTCCAGACATTAGTGATAGAAAATCAAATGAATGAATGTAGCCTTACTTTCCTGTTGGCATTTCTTGCAGAGAAGCTTGGATTTTTCCTTTCTTTAAGATTTTTCAAATATTCAAGTAGCTATTTTTATTTCAGTTTTATTCTCCAGATTGCTTACCACAACTTGTTATTTTTTATGAGCTTCTAGGATTTTTAATTAATGCTCATTTGGCTAAGAGGATTTTAAAGGCCAATATATGCCATTGTTTCACTCCTGGAATACTTAGCTAAAGCTCTTTTAATTTTTGCTGCTGAAAGTGCATTAGAATCTGTGTTGTGTAAATTCCATAGACATCCCTGTGTCTAACATCAAAAATCTCTTTTACAGATGTTTAGAATAAAATGAGAGGATTTTCAGACCCCAGGGCTCTGAATTCATGGCTTGTATCCTAAAGCCTGTTTGTGAGTAGTTTATGGCTCGGCTCGGGAGGGTACTGTGAAATAATCTATCTGCCAATAACCAGATGATGTTACACAGATGTGTTAGGTCTCTGCTTTGATTTAGCAATGATTTGTCTGGCCTGGAACTAACTCCAGATGGTGCTTCTTATTAACCTGTTGGAAGGAGCAGGGCTTGTCCAACCTACTGCCTGTAGCCTGCCAGCAAAAAGATTGGTGAAAGCTCTTGCTTGTAAAAGGGTGGATGTAGTGTCAGCTCTTCCTGGGGCTAGGCTGAGTTTAACAAAACACTGGTGTGATGTTTTCTTTCCCTCCTAGACCTGGTGATCCCTGTGAGTTTGAAGCTGCAGGCCTGAATGGTCCTAGGCAGGAGTAGGTTGACTGACAAAAGATTTCTCCTCTGAACTTTTTCAGCTGGACCAGTCTTGGATTTATTGGACAGAGGATCAGCCCATGCCTTATGTTTAGTTTCTTCTTTAGGGCTGCTGATGTGGCTTCTTGGCTAATGTCCTTCCAAGTTTTGCCCCACAATGTTTTGATTAGGCAGCTTCTAACCTGGTTGGTTTACCAAGATGCGAACAGAAAGGACATCCTGTGTCATCTTGTGCCCCGTTGTAAAACATTGTAAAGTCCTTTAAAAGATTATTAAGCCAAGATAGCCTTTTTTTTTTCCCCCTTCCCAATTCTTGTCTTATATGTACCCAATAGAAAAGCTTATCCCTTACTGGAAATAAATTTATATACTTCTTAAAAAACCTCATTATTGAACATACAAGTCCACATGGTCATCCTCTCACATTTCTGCACTACAGAATGTGAAGTCCCTTGTTCTGTGGGCAGGGGGTTCCCTGGGATTTTACACTGTTTCAGGTGTGTGCATTTCCATTCCTTTTAAGCTGTCCTACCTTCCCACCCCATATTAATCACATCTCTGGAAACCCTAGCCCAATTTGTAGTACCAAGTCTTGGGGGTTTGTTTGTTTGGGATATCTTTTGTGGTTTTGTTTTTTTTGTTTTTTTTTTTTTTTCAAAATTTAATACCTTTAAAAAATTCTATCTCAGCCTAAGTTTTTTCAAGTATCACTTTATCCTTGAGTATGATCTCTGTGCTGAGCAGTAAGATGCATCTGTCTTTTCTAATTGAGCCTCTTCCTTAACCTCGACTTTGAGATATTATTTTCTCTCACTTCAAATTCATGTTTTCATGGATATTCTGGTATTTTATTTGACATAATAGTGCAAAATGTGTAGTTAAGGTAATGAAATCTGCTACCTAGAATGAAAAACCTTGAAAAAAAAATGCCCTTGGTAAGTCAGGAAGAAGTGGCATGCTCTATCTACTACCACTCTGCTGCTGTACTATTTTCAATGTTAACATCAGAACTCAAAGTCTGAGGCATTTAGCAAATAGCTAATTTGCCCTTAAAGTTTGTCATTTTAAAAATAGCATTCCCAGCCTCTTGTAAGCAAGCAATTGCAAATACATAGTACAAATAAATTCCCTGCAGATCCTTTTTCATCCCAGTCATTACCCCAAGAGAAACCAGGTCAAACATCTTCATCACCAAGAAAGTCAGCCCAGGTTAAACAGACAGGAGCTGGGCTCTGCACTGTGGGTATTTACCCTGCCACTCTGTTTTGAGCAGTGGAGTGACAATAATAGAGGTCAAATTAGAAGCTGTGCTAGGTACTTTCCATGTTTAATTACTCCTAGTACTTAACTGACATCATGTTGAAAAGCTTTGTTTTGTTTAATTTTCCTTAAACTGTAATGGAAAAACATCCCTTTCTCAAATTAACTGTTTGCATATTGGGGAATACCTCATTGTGCCTCCTTCATTATTATGAAATTTAAATTTTGAAAGGCTTTTTAAAACACTGTCTTTAGTTTCAATTAATATAATTCTTTGATTATTTTTTCTTCATGTTACTTTTAAAACATCTTTTTTGGTTTCTCCTTGAGTTGCCAAATTTTATTTGAATTACTGTACTATAGTTATGGTCTTGTCAATACTTTGCAGAATGGAACAGCTACTTTTCATGACCTTCATGAAATACTTCTCTACCTTCATTAGAGAATTACTTTTGCTCTGTCCTCATGCTCTCAACTCATTTTATTTGCGGTTTATTGTAGCCTCAGCTATGTTTCTGCAGTGGTTCTGCTGTGTAAACAATCTCATTTTTATATTTACTACTTTGATTCTTCTTTCTCAGGTGTACCACTTTTTTGGTTAAATTTCATGGCATTTCTTTGATAAGGGGCTTTAACCATGTCCTTGAGAATCTTTAAGGTGTTTTCAGCATCCAAAAATTGGTTTTGCTTTCAACCGTATCACTAAGAAAATTCAGAATATAATTCAAAACATATGACAGATCTCCTGTTTCATCTCCCACCATTCCAGGCTAAAAGTAACTATTAGTAACTATGCTATGAACATGTTGTTCTCTCATTATTGTCACTTGGTTGTGCAGACAGTTAATATTATCTTTTCCTAAACCATACATCCCTAATTTTCCTATGTAAATATTGAATTCCAGAAATTTTACTGAAGACAAGATACATAAGTTAAACTTCTTCCCCCTAGCCTGATAGTCCTGTGTATTGGGCTTGTGTGGCAAGTTACTGCTGTCTGGGAGGGACCACAGGGGTGGCTTTGAGAAGCAGCCCCATGTCCAGCAGAGCCACTGTCACCCAGCTCCAAGATTCACTCCTCCCTGCTGAGGCTGAGCCCATCAGCAGTGGTGGTAACACCTCTGGGATAACAGAGTTAAGAGAAAAGAAGTTATTGTGCAGAAGAAATTGTGGCCAGAGGAGAGAGGAGGGAGAGTACATGAGCAGGGCAAGCACACAGACCCCAAGGTCAGTGCAGAAGGAGGGGCAGGAGATGTTCCAGGTGACAGCAGAGATTCCCCTGCAGCCCCTGGTGCAGCCCATGGTGAGGCAGCTGTGCCCCTGCAGTCCAGGGAGGTCCAGGGGAAGCAGAGACCCATCTGCAGCTCATAGTGGACCCACATGAGAACAGATAGATGTCTGCAAGAGGCTGTGACCTCATGGGAAGTCTGTGCTGGAGAAAGCTCCTGGCTGGAGCAGCTTTAGTGGGCTCCTAGTCAAGCCAAAGTCAATGCATCTCACCCTGTCAGAGAAATAAATTTCATTATTGTGGCATCATGTGCTTTAGAAAATCCATTTTTAAATTTATTCTCCCGTTAATATAGTGCTCTAGCTATAAAAAAATTGTTTCAATTTTTTTCCTCTTTTAGATATCAAGGTTTGATCTTCAATTCCCTAGTGACTGATGTATATTCATTTCTTTTTGTGTAAAGGTAAGTACTTTTTTTCCTCTGGAATGTATCTTACCTTCCTTGAGCTCTTGCAGGAAACCATTAATGATTTGGAGGTTGTTTGGCATGTTCCTGACATGTATTCAGTTACTTGGTATTTATCTGTATATCTTTTAAATGCATTATTTTTAGCAGTTTGTTATGCAGTCAGGGCAATACAAAGACTGACCTTATTGGTCTATTTCTCCTTAAAACCTACGTCTCTGTTGATTTCTTGGCATGAGTCTGTGTCAAGGGAGGTTTAGGCTGGACATCAGGAAAAGGTCCTTCACCCAGAGTGGAACAGGCTCCTCAGGGAAGTGGTCTCAGCACCAGCCTGACAGAGCTCAAGGAGCTCTTGGACAATGCTCTCAGGAACATGGTGTGACTTGTGCAGAGCCAGGAGTTAGACTTCAGTGATCCTTGTTGGTCCCTCCAAGCTCAGCATGTTCTGTGATACTGGGATTCTTTCCTGATAAGCACAGTCATAAAAACCTTGTTTAGATTTTTCTGCTGAGGCTATATCTGTTCCAAACACTTTTTTTACACCTTGATCATCTAGTAGCCCAAGAGACACTCTTGTCAGGCTTTCTGCTTCCATGAAGGAGTAGTTTCTATTTGTTTTTATGCCTTTAGCAACATTTTCCTCAATTTCCTTTGCTTACCTTAATTTTTCTTTGAGTTGTTTCTTCTTTATTTGAACATGACTCAAAAGACCATCTTATTTCTAGCAGCTTATGCTTCATGCTTCATCCCTGCAGACAATCAGGTCTTAGTTTGTGTTTCAGGAATGGCTGGTTATATTTTCAGCTCTTAGGATGATATATTTAAACCATTTCTGTCATAGCTCCAAATTTTGTATCTTTAGAATTTCATGTGTTATCTGAAAAAACCTTTTTTTTCTAATTTTTTTTTAATGTGATGTCTCTTTTGAGATAAATCACTTCATTGAAGCTTTGGGGGAGAGGACTTTGCATGTTTTTAAACTGATGAGTAAGTGAATTCATGTATGAAAACCAAGTATGCTGCCTAATACATCTGTGGATTGGTTTTGTTTGGGTTTTATTTGTTTTTGTTTTGGTTCATTCTGGGGTTTTACAGTTGTGAGTTTGGGGTTTTTTGTTGTTCTTTTTGTTGTTGTTGTTGGACGGGTTTTTGGGTTTTTTTGGGGGTTTTTTGTTTTGTTTTTGTTGTTTGTTTTTGGTTTTGTTTGTTTGGTTTTTTGTTTTTTGTTTATTTCCCCCCCTACTGTCTTTGTTCAAGTCTGGCCAAAGTATTTTCCTGTTTGAGTTTTGACATCCTCTATTCTGTCCTGTGTTTGAGGGAGCACAGGCCTTATGACTTAAATTGTCATTTTTGCACTGTGATTTCACCTTCTGTCTGCTTGTCCCCTAAGTGGTAAATGCAGGATGGCATCTCCAGTCAGCATTCCTCCTTTTGCTCATAAACTCTACAAATAGGAAGCTGCATAGATAAATGCAATCTTAATAAAAATGGTATTGATAACGTGTCCTACAGAGTCACTTGAGAGAGAGAAACAAATTAAAATCTTGGTTGGTTCAGTAAATCCTCGAGCTGCACATCACTGTAGGGGGACTTTAGGGTGCCAGTAGTCCTCAGACAGGCAAGGTGAACATGAGGAACATCAGTTCCAGTGACTTGAATGTGAATTAAGTGCTCAGGAGCTGAGCAATACCCACCAGCTACAGTACTGGGACTCTAAATACCTTTGAAAATCAGATCCATCAGATTTGCTATGTGCTGTATATAAATGAATGAGCTGTTATTTTGGGAAAGGTTGGTGCATGAGTTATAAAAGTGGGAGACTTGATGTACAAATGATTTTTGGCATAAGAGAACCAGAACTATGTCAGGCAATCCAAGGGGTCCTGATTCCCACATCAATTTCTGAACTGTTCTTTTCTTCTGTTGGTTTTTCTAAATGCAATGACCTGTAATAGATTTTATTTCTGTTTCAGTGCCCTCTGGTGTCTGTATTTTCTTTTGTTTAGTTCTGATTTCTTCTTCCTTTTTCTGGCATACTTATGCACTGAGATATCTTTCAGCTCAGTCCCTTTGTCCCCTGCGCTGTTCTCTCTGACAGGTCCCATTTAACAATACTAGTCTGTCCTTCTCTCAAAAGTGTTTGCAATGTCCTTGGTTTGTTTTATTTATTTATCTCTGTCTTCTTTTCATTTCTTCCTTATTTTTTTTTTTATAAACTCTAAAAATCTGAGGTTTACTATTCCTTGGACCACGCACCTGCAGTGGTTTCCATGGCAACACGATTCTGCAGCCCCCAGCTGTTTCACTCCTCTTTCTTATTAGCAGTTTGCTGGATGCTGGTAAAAAATGTTGTGGGTTTGGAGAGGCAACCTTGCAGCTGAGAGCAGGAGCATTTAATTACTTTGAAACTGCTTGTCTGGTTTTAAATCCAGTCACTCTACCTGGGCTGGGAACACAAGGCAGCTATGACTATTTTGCAATCTCATCTCATTAGTTGTGCTTCCTTGTAATCTTTGCATATCTACCTTGTGCTTAAGTTGATAGCTCATACTCAATCCAATTATTTCTTATGATCTAAGCATGTTCAGATTGCTCTCATTTTTCCTGTGTCTTTCAGGAAACCTGAAAAATAACTGCATTCCTTTAAATGAAATGCTTTAAAAGCTTACTGTAGACAAGCAGAAGCTGGGCTGTCAAACCTCCTAAGTGCTGTCACAAAAATACCTCCATCATGTCCCTGAAAGAAAAGTCCTTATTACTTTGTGATGGGGTCTTGAGCAGGGATTATATTGAAAGAATATAATGATCTTTCCATCTGCAAATCTGTCTTAGTTTTATGCCCCTCATCACAGGGGAACTTGAATGTCTAATGAAGAGAAATGATCGGTGAGGATTCAAGGAGAAAATCAATCTTCTTTTACTTAGGTCTTACCTAGCTTCAACTAATAAAAGTGTAGTGAATTAACACCTGTTGTATTATTGCCCATAGAAGTGTTGCTCTCTTAAGGAGACTGGCTTCATATTTGTTTTATTATTCCCATGAAAAAAATGCAAAACAAATACTTTGAAAAATATAAATAAACTATTCTGGGGCTTTTTTGTAACTGAACCTAATACAATTATATTTATAAAATAACGGGTTAAACAAAGATACACTCACAGTTTGAAGTACCAGTAACATGGAAGATATGGTTTAGTTAGAAGATTAATACTTTTGACAGTCAAGCAAAAAAGAAAAATCCCCTCATACATTAAACCTCTGGTGTCAGAATTTGAAGAATCAAGTTATAAAAGAAAGCAACAGAGAGGAACTGTCTGTGAAAATAGGAATTTTAAGATGGCCAAATAGAAGTTTTATTAAAACCCAGACAGATGCTGGATAAAGCCAACTAGATGAACCACACTTGTATCTGGTTCAGGAAATACAAATTTATTGAAATAAAAATGTCATTGAAAGGTGTTTTTTGATAACTCTTTAAAACAAGATTTCAACACAGTTTAAAGATGAATATAATCTTTATTTCTAAACTACTTCACTGAAAAAATCATTTTGGCTGCTTTTATAGCTACATTAAATTTTCAGAATTATTTAAGTGTGATATCATCAATGATATAAACAACAGTATTGCATTTTGGTAGGGCTTTTTTTCCCTTTCGAACTTCTCTTATGCTTAGCTCTACAAAATTATTTGAAATAGACCAGAAATTCAGTGTCCTGATTTTGGGTATATTTATGAATTTGTAGATTTAAAATTTTTTTCTTCTAAATTGTTAAATAAACCAATTTATTTTGTATTTTACATGAAGAATTTATATTCTATGTACTCTTCAAAACAAAAAAATGGAGGGAATGTGAAGGATTAATTACTTGCTTTCCTAATGTGAAGGGAAGAATTAGGAAAATTGTTGGTATTTTCCAGTTTGCTTTTCTCTTCATGTTGGAATAAAGATATGATTTTGAATGAAGGATTGTTCCCATTCTCTGTTTTAGTTTTCACAAAGCAAATAGAAAAAAAGGCACTGCTCTCTTCTAACTGCAGCCTGGGATCTGCAGGTGGAGCTGGATTCTCCTCTCATGTGGCCTGGTGACCTGTAAAAAGATTCAGCACCTACAGAATAACTGAGGGGTTTTGTGAGTTTGGGGGTGTATTTCCCACCCCACAGACTATACTGTAGTTATGCCTCTCCAAGGGAATTCTTGTGCATGTCCATGTTCTGAACAAGTGTTAATGAAGATATACTGTGAACCTTTTAGTGGAGGGGAGGTCAAAAAAACCCTGAAAACTGTCCACAGGATATGAGCAATGTAGGAGTTTTATGGCTCTTGGGTATACAGCAGATATTTAATTGATTGAAAGTCTCTATTCTGTGTTTTGCACATGTACATATGTACACATTTACTATAGAAAGGGTGATCAATAAGCACCAGTCAGAGTTCCTGAGGAGTGCTCAGAGACCTGCACTGCCCTCCAGAAGCCTGCAGTGCCCCTGGGGGAGGCTCCTCTGCACAGCTGAGTGTCTCAGTGGGTTTAGTGTTTGTCCTGAACAGATGGGTCAGGCTGATAGGATCATTGAATAGTTTGGGTTGGAAGGAGCTTTAGAAGGTCACCTAGACCAAGCCTTCTGCAGTAAGCAAGGACATCTTCAACTGGGGCAGGTCACTCAGAGCCCTGTCCAACCTGACCTTGAACACTTCCAGGGATGGGGCAGCCACCATCTCTCTGGACAACCTGTGCCAGTGTCTCGCCCCCCTCACTGTGAAAAACTTATTCCTTATTCCTGATCTATACCTACCCTCCTTCAGTTTAAAACCATTACCCTTGTCCTGCCACTACAGACTCTATTAAAGTAAAGTCTGTCCCCATCTTTCTTATCAGACCCTCTTTACTGAAGGGCTGCTGCAGCTGGGGCTGAGGACATGAGCACAGCAAGGCCCAGAGCTCTGCAGCCAACAATGGGTGTCCAGGACCCCAGGAAGAGAGATTACAGGCTAGAGCAGGAAAAAACTGAATTTTAGGACTGTATCTTGTGTTTCCCAGGTCTGTATTGCTGTTCTATGAACTTCAGTTCTAGTGAGTAATCAGAACTGTGTGCTGTTCTAAATAAATGGAGCTATCTGCTTTTTGAGTCATTATTTAATCACTGAAATTAATTTTGTTTTCAGAAAGGTGCAATGTATGATTTGGGCTAAAAAATATCTGCTTTCATTCACTAAAACTTCCTCTGCTCCCACATCTTATTCCTTTTTTTAAAGGATTGTCCAGTAGAGTGGGCACAAAATCTGGATAAGTAATTAATGAAGTGTTCTAAAATTAATTCTAATTCTTGCTTTATAATGGAGAAGTTCTGCAGGTTTTAATGCATTGCTCTATTTCAGCCCCAGTACAGTCAGAACAGTATAGCTGGAATGTATTGAAAAAGATTTAGTTAATGATTCAGAACATTTTTCAGGCCAAAATGAACTTGCTAATTGTGGAAAGTGGTGATTTATGTATATATTCCTATGTGGAGTTCAATGGTTTATCTATCTGTGCATGTCCACACACTGTGATAAATACAGGATTCAAAAGTTAAATACTTGCAAAGAAAACAAATGGTACCTGTATTGAATATCCCTTTCTGCAGCCACAAAATCCATAAACATTAGATTAGATTATGGAGGTAGAGAGGGTGGGAATGCCATTTAATTTTTTTTTCTCTTTTTTTTTTTTCCTTGTCTGCCAGGTTGGAAAGAGTCACAGCAAACTGAGAAAATGAGTGTGGATTAAACATCCACAAACACTGCTTTGACCCAGCTGCCCCCTGCAATTTCAGCATGGTGTTTGGGACTGAACTACCTCTTCCAGGTAGCAAATAAATTTTTTGTGTAAAAAAAGTCACAGTTCAGCATTTGGCTTCTTACTGCTGAATTTTTCTTGTTGAATGAAAAATGATCCTATCAACGTCACTTGCAGAATTCAGACCAGCTGATGGGAATGAGAGAAATAATAGCTTTAAGCTGACAAGGTAGGTTCTGAAATAGTCACACTGCTGCTGTATGGGAACCTACTTCTACTGATTTTTTTTCTTAAATGTGTACAGCATAAAAAAATATCGCAAGGAAGATTTGGATTCTGACACGAGATGAGAACAGCTGTTGTTAGAGATGAGAGCAGCTAAGAAAGGCCAATGGCATCTTCTATGATATGACTATAACATCTGTGATACTATGCAACCATGTCTTGTCCCTGCACTCTGAATTTGCCTGGGCTACAAAAGTTTTCTGGTTTTGTATTTTTTTTATTTTATTATGGTGCTGTAAGTGGCCCTCTGCTGTGGGCACAGAGGATCACACTCACTTGCCAAGGGGAGAATGGTGCTACATATCCGATGTGCACTCCTCACACAGTAAGGAGACATCACGTGGTCAATGTGCTGATGGATCTTGTCACAGGCAGATCAAGACAGAAACAGCAAATCACACTGAAACTAAAAAAGAAATCCCCAGGGACTTGCTGAGCACTATGGAATAGTTGCCATATTCGTGCTGTGCGAGGACAACAGCAATTACAAGTTAATTGGCTTAATTGGTTTGGTGAAATAGAAAGGAGGTGCTGGGTTGCATGCTGAGAGGCTGCCAGCAATGCCTGGACAGCTGGGGCTGAGGAGGAAGTGGCTTCAGGAATATCCAGCTGGCCACAGCTGTCATCTTGAAATGACACTGCATCCTTTGTGTTCCTTCTGCCTGACACCTCGACACAATGGGTAGTTTGGCTTTGTGCTTCTTTGATTCTAAAGCACCTTCAAAAACTTCTAGTGGGGCTGCCAATGTTAACAAAGAGGATTGCTGTGTAGTGAATATCCGTACTCATGGATGCTGTCCTGGCAAGAGATTTCCATGACTTAGCACTCTTTTAGACCTCTCCCCAGTCTTGGTTGAAACAAAAGTTTATTTGCATTCACAAAATCTTTTCGGACTTACTGGGACAAGTCTCCTGTCCCAATAGATAAGAGTGCTGCATTGAGCGGGTGGCACTCGATTCCAGACTTGGATGAGGATTAGATTTAGAAAAGCATGTGCTGTCTTGACAGGATTGTGTTTAAAACCAGAGCTTTTAATATGTGAGACTAGAGCCTGCCTGTCCCCAGGCACAGGGCTATGCCCCATACAGGGAATAAGCTGGCTCAGCTCTCTGAATACAGAGCTAGCAGCTACATTTCTCATCAGATTGCTGGGGCTGTGATTTACATGAATTTGGACAGGTTGTTAGGGAAGTCAAGAATGGTCATGAGAAACGTGTTTGGTTTAACAAACTAGTCAGAAGTGCTGATGCTTCTGGAAAGAAAGTTCCTTTATATTGTCCATGGAACACCTAGTGAGATCCAGGGTAACAGCTACCCTTGTGAAAGAGAAGATGAAATAAAAGATGATTTTATTACTTGAGAAACAGCTTTACTTCAGTCTTACCTTTCCATAGTGGCATATAAACCTTCTGTGTGTCTTGGCACCAGAAACATATTAACAATGAATAGTTTTTGTTGGTGGTTTTTTGAGATACCATCTGTGCAATGAAATGCAGATCTGCTGGAATGCTTACGTTGTGGAAAACAGAGCTGGAAATGGAGTTGAACTCTACAAACAGTTGGGGTTAATCTACATATAGCAATTACTTTTGTTGTCAACAGTTTAGAATTACCAGTTCAAAAAGGTTTAAGAGAATTGGACCTTTTTTAAAATGAAGTGTAAGCTACATGTAAATGTAAATGAGCCTGTGCTGCTTCAAACTTTCTTTCAGTCCTACCATGTAAGACAGGCTTGCAGGGACTTATTAACTGCCTTTGTGTGGCTGTGGCAGGAAGTCCCAGCAGAGCCTGAAGGTCCATTCCACTGGTTTATGCACAAATACATTGTCTGCTGGTGTCTGTACCACGATGACAGAGAAGGGATGTCAGTCCTGAGGATTCTTTGCAGGAGGAAAAAGTTTCAATCAGAGATGTGCACTAATCATGTACCATTTACTTCTTATTAGTAATTACTAGTGACAGCAGCAAGTGTGCTTGGCTGATACACAAAGTCAGGAGGAGCAGAGTGGGACAACCCTCAGTACAATCAGGGTGGGAAAGGGCCCATTAAAATGATAAGACACAGTGACTTTATCTGAGACTCAGGACTTAAAATGGATTTAATAGCCACTAAGCACACTGCTGTTTAGTAAAAGGTCAGCACGACTTTACCATGAATGAGATAGCAAATTTTGCACTGTTTATGTTTTGAATGCTCAATACATGCATAATAATAAAATCCCCCAGACATCTGACACCATTCCCAACTACTATTGAGTCTGCCTCAAAACTATCCCTGATATTTTTGTAAAGAGGACCAGACACAGACATATCTAAGTAATAATTCTCTTGAAGAAGTAAGAAGTGAAAGTCTATTCCCTCTGAAGTGAACCCAATGGTAAAGTATGCAGAAAGAACCTGATTTACTCTTGCATTCAACATCTGTCTTAAGTGCAGTGCAAATGAAGTGCTCAAGTTGCCATCTGTAGTAAGAAAAAGAATCTTACGCTGGAACTAATCACACAACTTCAGGAATCTTACAAAAGGAATATCCAGAGGATCCTCTTGGTGATCCCTTCTTTCTCAAAAATCAAACTAGGTGAAGAAAAGAAAATCCTGGAGCTAAGCCAGTGGTTATGTGAATGATTTAAAACCAAAGGTCTTGTTTCTGAAAAATGGCAGTACCCTGGTCTGGTGCTTCAGCCAAAAATGGTTGTAAAATTGAAATTGTTCATCTTCCCTTGAGGGCACTAATTCTGTCAGCCAGCAAATATCTGGGACAGCCACAAGTGTCTTAGAACAGCAGCTTGAAAGGAGACAAAGTGGGTGTTAGACAAACTCAGTCTTCCATGAATAAGTTGAAGAAAGAATCATTTGGCTGTAAGTTCTTGTTTCCAGGGCTGTGTTTCATACAATGAAGTCAAGCAAGGCAGCAGTGTTTTCTTCTACCTAGTTAGAATATATATTTGCTATGGTTATAATAAATATGAAATATATTTAGAAATCTTTAATTTTTCAAGTTTTTTAATAACATGCTTTTTCACATAAAATGTCCAGTTTTTCACTAGATTAATTGTTCCTAGTTTTTTCTGCTGTAGTGGTAAAGGTAAGCTAGATCCTTGGGTGCTGGACAAGGATAGTAGAGTAGGATAAGAAGGTAATTTTCATCTAACATTGCTGAGTTGGTGGATTAGTAATTTAAGTCTTTACAAATACAAAAAAAATTACAGAGAACTTAGAACTGATTCATAGCTGTCTTACAGTGAGAAGCTTAGGCAGATAAAAGTTCTGCAAAAGAAGACTATGAGGTGTTTTGATATTTGGGCAAAAATTGAGCAAACAGAGGACTGAAAATATTTTATTTTTAGAGGTAAGTGTGGAACTATCAACATGTCAAAGGCTTTGGTTTATTCAGACTTTTTTTAAAAAATAGATATAATTAACCCCTTGAATAAATATTTTTTTAAAGTGATTTCTTTAACCTTTTACTATTTTTATTGGTATTTTCTCTCAGATGACCAATCTTTAGTAAAACTAATTTAAAAATTTCTGCAGTAAATGCATGGAGTAACATCTTGTCAGGTGAGCTGATCTCCCAAATTCTTTCCTTTAGAACTTAACTGATTTATCCTCATCTTAGACTCAGTGCCCTTCTGCACACAGATGTATATTAAGGCACACAGATACCATTCTACCTTACCAGGTACTGTCACTCACATGTAATGTCAGCTAGAAGCTGTTCATTCTTCAGTATCTCTCCTATATTAATTTATATGGACAGTTTTCAAGGCTACTTTTTGAATTATTTTGTCCACTTCCTATTATTTTTATCAGCTGAAAAAAGCCTCATTGTGCTTTCAGATTATATTACCTGTGCTTGTGTGATTTATTTACATAATTGTTTCCATTTAGAGATTTCACTGCTCACTAAAACTGGGATGTGTTATTGCAGTTTTATAACTGAGAGAGTTCAAGAATATAAAGTTTACTTTGAGACATGAGCTAAGATATTGAAAAATATTATTACCATCATAACTTCAAGAAATGCATTAATTCATATTTAGTAGAAATAACCCTTTATTTAATACTGCAGAATTCCTGTAGCATCACATTAAAGCCACTTTGGCTGACCATGGAGGCCCCCATATAGGAGAGCTATTTAGAAAAGGTTTTATTGTCCCTTAAGGCTGAATCCTATTCTGTTCTTCATGGCTGTGATTCTGCAGTCACCCAATAGAAATGTCCTGGGAAAAAAAAAATCCTACCTGTAACAGGAAAGTGGCCTTAAAGTGGCAGTAAGCATTGTAAGCCAACCCCAAGAAATTGAAAAGGGAGGAATATTGAAAGTCCTCATGGCCCCTTCCAGTTCCTATACTGAGATCCAGACACAGTGTAACGTGTCTTCAAAGTCACAAAAGCAATCATTGCTCCAGAGGTTAAGTAGACAAGAGAAAGGAGAGGAAAGATGTAATTGCAAGGAGAGATGGAATGATTCACCTGCTCTGACTCCTGACAGAGGAGGAATGCTGCCTTTCCCCTGCTCCTGAGACAGGAGCAGAGGCAGGGGCTAGCAGCACTATCCTGGCATCTGGGAGAGAGAAGGTATGGCCTCTTTGCTTTGCACACCTGGTTATAACATTGGTGTCTATTGCTGTTAAGAGAGCTGTGTGTTAACAGGAGAGAGCTGTAATAATTACAAACATGTTGGGTAAAACTTTTAAAACTCATCTAGTTTGTGTATGCATGCCTGCCCAGCAAGGCAGGAGCCTTGGAGAGAAGAGTACACAGGCAAGACACATGAAGATTGTTTCAAAGAAAAGAGAAGGAATCTTTCTAGAAAACGTTTTTTTCGGTGACATTCAGTATGTGAATCTTGTGGGTAATGTCATGCCTTCTAAAGGAATTAAAAGTGCTGCTGGGTTTCTGTGAGAGGAGTCCAGCAGGCTGAACCCAAGCTGGCTGCAGTGTGAGCTGGCTGGCAGCACAGCATCAGACCCATCTCCCTCAGCAGCAGAGCCTCCCACGCATCCCCTGGTCCAGCCCTTGTGTCAGCATCAACATTACAATGATTTACACTGGGGTAAATATCAAAGGGACATCCTCTTTAGGGTAAAACTGAGTTGGGGTAATGCCCAATGTTATATCAGCAAACATTACCAGGAATAAGAGGTGGGTTTTATCTGAAGTGGTCAATTTTTTTCATCAACTGTCTTTGCCTGTTGAATTATTTAGGATTTACAGTTTGCTGCAGAGTTGTGTTGTCATTTTCTCTCCTTTGCCTTTCTTAAGAATTTAAATGCCTGTTTGCAAAATTCAAAAGACACCATGTGTTGTCTCATTCACAGGGGTCCCAGGATGAGGGAAGAGATGAGAAAGTTGACTCCATGTATCAGAAGGCTTGATTTATTATTATATGATAGATAATATATTAAAACTATACTAAAAGAATAGAGGAAAGGATTTCACTACAATGCTAAGCTAAGAATAGAATAGGAATGTGAAAACAAAGTTCTTCTCCTAGACCGAGACCGGCCGGACAGGTGAACTGTCATTGGCTCTTAATTGGAAACAGCCTGACGAGGCCAATCACAGATTCCCTCTGTTGCATTCCACAGCAGCAGATAAGAATTGTTTACAGTTTGTTCCTGAGGCCTCTCAGTTTCTCAGGAGGGGAGAAATCCTAAGGAAAGGATTTTTCATAAAACATGTCGGTGACAACCATGTACAGGGAAGCCCCCACTTTTCTCTTTAAGTAGAAAATCCTAGAAATGAGAGCTGGAAATTGTTGGCATGTCCTGTGTGCCAGCAGGAAAGGTGACCATCTGGAAAACAAAGGACTTTGGAGGCTTCATGGATCCCAGATTGAACATGAGCCAGCACCAAAGGCAGCGAACAAAAAAGGGACAAAAGTCCCCCTGGCTGCACTCAGGAGTGCTGCTGGTGGGATGAGGGATGTGACCATCCCCTGGACAGAGCACTGATGAACAACACCCAAAGCTCTGTGTCCAGCTACAGGCTCTCCAGTGCCAGGGGGGTAAGGACACGGTGGAGAGGGGGCAGTGAAGGGTCCATACCTACCTGACAAACAGCCCAAAGAAGATGGAGCCAGATTCTTTTTAGTGGTGCCCACTGGCAGAACAGGAGCCAAGAGACACAAACAGAAACACAGGATTGCCCACCTGAACATCAGGAGACACTTTTCTCAGAGAGGGTGACTGAGCACTGGCACTGATAAGACAGACCTAGCAAAGAGATAATGGATCTTGGTCTGTGTTTTAACCTCTAACTAATTTTGTGATGGATCTTTGTTACTTGTGTGAACAATTTGTTCATTTCTGAGGCTAGGAACATCTTCATAGTACCTTAAAAATAATCTTTATGCTTTTAAAAACCTAAGAAGGATTAAAGAGCAATAAAAAAGAAAAGCATGAGGATTCTGCTTTTGGAAGTTTATTCTGTGGCCAGAAAGAAATTGTATTGTCCATTTCGTATGTGCTTAACCAAATCTGAATCAGCCTCCTGAAAATAAAGTAAAATGTCCCTTTCTGATGAAAAGCACTTCAGTAAAACCAGTCAGTGTGATTATTATGAGTTTTTTTGGATTCAAGCAAATTATTTTCATAAAAAATACTGCTAAAGAAATTTTCTTTGGCAGTATTCAAAAAGTGACAGAGGAGCTGGTGTTTAAAATGCAGGATCAGAGGAGATGAGAGCTTGGAGGGAAAAGCAGTTGGTGTTTGTCTCCCTTTGGCTTGTCTAATGCTGTTCTGATTTGTATCATTAGTAGCAATAATATGGGTGCCCTGGTAAAATGACTACATTCAATTTTGTGGATCAATTATAAACACACATTATATATATATCTATATATATCTATATATATATAGATATATCTAATATATGATAGCATATATGTATAGGCATTATTTAGACTCAAGTGAATTAAATTCAAGGTCTTGGTTCTAGTAAGTTGCCTGATAAATTGAAGCTGTTAAAAAACATGTTTTCAAATACTTACTTACTTACTTATTTTTCATCCACAGTTTTAGAACTGTGGATGAGAAATACTGTAATATCTAAGTATTTTTATTGTAGTAATTTACATTT
Organism: Serinus canaria; assembly: GCF_022539315.1. Taxonomy (NCBI): domain Eukaryota; kingdom Metazoa; phylum Chordata; class Aves; order Passeriformes; family Fringillidae; genus Serinus; species Serinus canaria. Next base: position 100,670,632 of record NC_066316.1, on the reverse strand, counting down.
CATCTTTAAATTTTTGATTAGGACAGGCTTGACAAAATACTTATTTAATATTGTAGCAAGTTAGTTCCCATTTGCAATTCATTTCAATTTATTTTCAAATGAATATTCAGTAATTTCTGTTAATAAGTAACCTGCAAATTTCTGAAAACACTGGTTTTAAGGACTCTATAGGCAGTAGTGAGCTTTTTTTATTTTTAAGTTGACATAATATTTAGAATATTGCTAAATATTTGATTTTCTCACAATTTTTTAAAAAATAAAATAACATTCTCGAATTCTATCTTCTTACAAACTTGCCTGTGCTACAGATATAAGGAAGCTTAGCATATCACATTGATAACTACAGTACAGGGATATAAAAAATACAAAAGGGTTATAATTGTGGTCTCTCCTTACCTGGCTGCCCAAATGGAATTTTGTTCTGTTAAGCACAAAGCCTTGATGCTGTTGTGTGTTTTTATTTTTGGAGCATTTGCTTTCAGAACCTCCTGGGGAAGTTTTGTACTGTTCTAGAATGAAATGAGTTCCACCCTACCTGGTAACTGTAGCAAAGGTTGATCCTCAGAGCTGAATCAGCTGGAGAAGAAAAAGCAGAAATCTTAAGTTTCAAAAATTATAATAAATTTCTAAAATACAGGAATAATTACAGAAAAATGAGAAAACATGAGGTGTTTTCTCAAAATGTTAACTTTCCAGGAATCTTAAATATTTCATGCTGAACATTCTGTGAGTAAAAAATTTACATTGCGAATCATGGCATCATTCTGTGACAGCTTGTGCAAACTGAAAACTGCATTGTACTTGGTAACCTGGCATTAAAATAGTTCTTTATTATAGTTTATACACATATCATTAAAGATATAATTCGGAAGGAGTCCTTAGAATGGCAGAATAGGGGCTCTCCTCTTGTCTCATGTGCCCATTGCATGGCTTTTTTCCATCTTTCTTCTTTGAAAAATTTCAATGGATAAAACTAAACTCCCTGATAATGTGGGAATAAATTAATAAATATTGGACCCTGGAATTATTCCATAGATTTACCTGTTTCAGAAGTAGATTTGATAAATTTATTTCTGACTTTAATTTTAAAAGGAAGGATACTAAACAAAATGGGAAAGATGATTACTAAACAAGAAATCCACAACTACTGTAAAAGCATGCTCCAGAATAATGTTGTTGAATGTCCCCAGATGGTTAAACCTGTTCTGCCACCTGTTTATACATCACTGTTTCCTTGCCTGAGGAGAAGGCTGGCTGTGATCTTGGGGCTGGCAACAATCTATGACTGCCAGTTCATGCACCTTCCCAGGTATGTGGTTGGTTTGGGTTTTTTTAGGGGTGGTGGGATTGTTTTTAAGTTTGGTTTGGGGTTTTTTTTAGTATAATGTCAAAACTAAAAAATAGGGCAAAACTAATGGCTTACAACTGCCAAAAGAGTTTGATAATGAAAGCTCCTTATTTTTGGTGGTCTCAGAGTACATTTTTTGTCTTCCTACAAAAAAATGTGAAATGTTTGTGTTGTTTGACCTGAACCTACCTGAAGATGACAATTGAAGGAGACTGACACACATTATTGTGTTCAGCAGACATGATGACAAACATGCACACTCCTGCAATGGCCACAGACTGCATTGTGCATGAAAAAATAGGAATTCTGAAAACTGTGAGCACCAAACAGTGCAAACAAACCCCATAGTTACAAAGAGATGCTACAGAGCCCCAACAAGCTGCTCTGCCTCCTCTTTCCAAGAGTCACCTTTTTGCAAAGTGTGTCAGCTCTGGATGCTTTTTCTCAGGGCTCTGTAAGTCACATTCTAGCTTCATTCAGGTGTGGCTGCTGCCTGGCTTTTATTGTGCTTTAAAGTGGACCCAGGTGCATTTTTGAAATGTATATTTAGAAGAGCATATTATTGGCATTGCAAAGTCCCAGAATGTGCAAAATTAGCTTTCTTCTGCTCTGTTCACTCTGGCACTGCTTCAGCTTCCCTCACAGAGTCCCTGAGGGAAGTAGTGCAACCTTACCTCTTGCCCTGGAAGTCATGGTATGTGTTTTCATTAGGGTAGAGGGAGGTGGTGGGAATTCTAGAGGGTTTTTATAATTTAGCAACCTTGTAATAGCCTCTGACTGTGGGGAAATGCTGTGAAACTTGCATTTCTTGACAATAATGGCATACAAAATAGAATGATTTTTGATCTGTATTACTTCTGAGTTTGTTATTTCTCCTATGAAATGCCATGATAATAGGAATGCTTTCTTCTTCTCGTGGTTATCATCTTCCTACAGTAATTTTTAGCAGCAATTGTCATTGCTTGTCTTTTTATTTAAGAAAAAAAAAATTGCTATCTCAGTTTCTATGTGATTGGGAAAGGTAAGAGCTTCAGGGGCAAGCCATTTCCTTTGTCAGGGAGTTGTATGCACACAAATGCATGAAATTCATTCTTGCTGTTGTCTTGAATGAAAAAAAGATTTATAATGAAAAAAATCTGCTGAAGTCAAAGTCAGAATGCTGGAGAACAGTTGTGGTTTATCCTGTCCTTGGCTAGAGACTTCCAGTTTGCCTCCAGGCCCAAACTGCCATAACCAAGTCACAAGGACAACTTCAAAGGAGGTCACAAAGCCATTGGTAACAAAGTGTGGTTTTCAGTGTGAACTCTTGTAGACATAGCTGAATATTTTTATATAGTGCAGACTTTTGTATTTACTCCATTTTCCTTGTGAATCTCAGCTTGAGTTCTCCTCAAATCCAGCAGCATCTGGACAAGGTGAACCAAACCAATAAATGTGTTTCAGCTCAGTGGAGGAAGGGCAAGGCTCCAAGTTTCCATGTAGCATGTTTTGAAATCATGGTGCCGCACTGTGGCAATTTCAGGCTCACTGCCATTTCTTAATCCTCTTCAAAGACCTAATTTTTCATCATAGTTATTCTATTTGTATTTTTATATATTTTGGGAAATCTCTTTTACTATTTAATACTGTGTACTACCTACACCAGGTTGGTGGAAGGGAACAGGTCTCTTCTTCCTGGGATGGAGGCACACTCAACATATCCATGTTGATTTCACTTTTTGTATTTGTGATGCTGTTTGAGCTGAAATTTTAAAAAAAATGTTACTAAAGAAACCCTTTCAACAGTCAAAGAATCTGGCTTAAGCAGAGTGCCATTCAAATTCCCATGACTTTAAGGAATTAAGCCCATTTTAGTGTTATTCCCCTATATAGGTTATAGTGAAATAGGAAAGCAGTTTAAAGTTTGATGTCATAGATTCATGGAATGGTTTGGTTTGGAAGGGACCATAAACATGACCTAGCTCCAGCTCCCCTACCTTGGACAGGAACAGCTTCCACTAGACCAGGTTTCCCAGAGCCCCATCCAGCCTGGCCTTGAACACTTCTAGGGATGGGGCATGTATGACTTTTTTGGGCAACCTCTTCTAGTGTCTCACTACCCTCACAGTAAAGATGTGAGGGTGGTGAGACCTTCCTGATATCTAATCTAAACCTACTCTATTTCAGTTTGAAGCCATTCCCCTCTGTCCTGTAACTACAGGCTCTTGTAAAGAGTCTCTCTACCATCTTTCTTGTAGGCTCCCTTCAGGTGCTGGAAGGTGAACCCAGGTCACTCTGAAGCCTTCTCTTCTCCAGGCTGAACAATCCTAATTCTCTCAGTATTTCCTCATAGCAGAGGTGCTCCATCCCTCAAATCATCTTGGTGGCCTCTTCTGACTTCTGACAGGTCCAGGTCCTTCCTGTGCTGGGAACCCAGAGGCGGATGCAGAACTCCAGACTGTGTGTCATGAGAACAGTATTCTCTAAATCAATGCTGCTTCTAGGACATAAACTGCTGTTTCTAGCCAGTATCTGCTTTATTTCTATCAGTGTGGGTAGGTCTCCTTCTGGTCACAGATCTGCATTATTTCTATCACTGTGGGTAGGTCTCCTTCTGGTCACAGATCTGTTGATGGAGGTTAAATCTATTACTGCAGTAATGCCAAGGGCTAGGTATAATTTACAAATTAGTATATATGAAATATGTTCTTCTTCTTCCCATCACAGAGAATATAAATCTTCTGCATGTTCTGCATGTACAGCCTGATTTGTTAACTCTGAATGCTTATGTTCTCTCCTTTCAAAGACTCTTCTGTCAGGGAAGCAGGGGATCATCCCATAAACAATGTCATTTACTAGTATTTAAGAGGATTTAATGTTTCTTTTCTGTGCAAGATTTTTGCCACTTGCTGAGAAATAATCCCCCAGACTGGCTCTTGCCATGAGGATTAATATTTCCCTAAATATCAATATTAAAGTGTAAAAAAATAATTCATGCCCATGTCATATGCACTGACCTTAGTTTAGCTTTTTTTTCCCTGCTGCTTAAGCAGTTGAAAATGAACTGAGCTTTTTAATCTAATTCCAGAGAATTTGCATGATATAGAATCGTATGTATTGAATAATGAACAACATTGCCAAACTGTCTATTTCTTGTTCTAAAGACTGACCTTAAAAAATACTTGTTTTTACTTTTTTACTGTAAATTAAAAACTGTTTCCCCACATTTGCTTTACATATTCTGCTAATTAAGATAAAATAAAATTCATTCTGGACCTGAAAAACGCTATGTTTTTGATGCAGTCTGCATTTATAAATTGAATTAGCTCATTTCAGTCAACTGCACCTTCCAATTCAAAACTGTCAGAATAAATCATAATCACAAAAGATATCTCAATAAACAGGCTTTGATAATCTAATTCCTAAGGGGGCATTTCAGAGCCACCAGACTTTTTTTCACCATCTTTTTTCTCAAGGAATGACTGAATACAGGCTTCTACAAGTGAAACTTTACAAATGGTAGTCCAAAACTCATTAGAAGAGATACTTTTCCCATGTATATTTGACCATCCTATAGGTACTTTAAAGTGAGTAGATCAAACTGTGCTCTTAGAGTGCTCAATATATTGGTTTCAATAGCTAAATGCTCAGACTACTGCAGCTCAGAGAGCTTCAGCTGTTGACACCATAAAGTTGATTTTTATCTTGTATGAAATGAAGTCTTCATGCAATTACCTTCATAGTTTGATGAGAGGATTTGTGTGAGGAGCAGCAGAGGGAGCTGGGAGTGTTTAGCCTGAAGAAAAGAGACTCAGGGGAGACCTTATTGCTCTCTACAACTCTCTGAAAAGAAGGTGTAGTATGGTGGAGGTAGGGCTCTTCTCCAAGAGGGTGCGAGAGGCAGGACAAGAGGAAGTGGCATCAAGTTGTGACAAGGGAGGTTTAGATTAGGTATTAGCAAAAATTTCTTCACTGAAAGGGTTATAAAGCAGTGGATATTTCTGCCCAGAGAAGTAGTGGAGTCACCATCCCTGGCAGTGCTGGAAAAATATATGGATCTGGCACTGGAAGACATGGATCACAGTATCACAGAGTGAACTGGATTAGAAAAGACCTTTGAGATCATGAAGTCCAACCTATGACCTAACACCTCCTCATCAACTAAACCATGGCACTGAGTGACACATCCAGTCTTTTTTGAAACATGTCCAGAGATGGTGCCTCCACCACCTCCCTGGGCAGACAATTCCAGTGCCCAATCTCTCTCTCAGTGAAGAACCATTTCCTGATGTATGATGTGGTGGTGGTGCTGTGTTGATGGTTGGACCTGAGGATCTTAGAGGTCATTTCCAACCTTAACATTTATGCTATTCTATTATTTAACTTGCTTTGAGCTCTTCAGATTTTGTGTGTTCCATCTCAGACAGAAAGGCTACAAATCCCTGCAGCCCCCAGGGGCTAAAGCCATCTGTGATAAAAACAGTTGTTTGAGTGTTCTGGTTTGGGATTGTTGCTGTTCCAGGAAGACACTTCCACGCTCCAACCTCCCACTTTATGCACTGTCCTGCTTCTTGGCAGATGCAGTAAATGTAGTCCTCCATCCATTTTAGGAGATGGATGTTTAGAGTGCACAGCTTTGCAATATTCAGTGGTCCTTGCCCTGTCTCCAAGCAGAAGCAGGTATGAATAAAGGCATGCTTATGGTCACTTCCTTAAGCACCTCTCAGTTATGAAAGCATTATAATTTAGGTTGGACAATGCCTTTGGGGTCATCTTGTTCAACCCACTGCTCAAAGTAGAGCCATCCCCAAAAATGGATCAGGTTATTTTGAGCCTGTTCCAGCCGAGATATGGATATTTCCAGAAACATTGATTCCATAACCTTTAGATGAATCACATCCCAGCACTCGGCCACCCATTGTGAGAAACATTGCTGTAAGTTTAGGCTCTATGATAGAGGTGGCTTAAAATATATTTTGATCTGTGATTTAGGGTTATCCAAAAATTTCAGACTTTAGCCTAGGAGATGCTGTAGCCTAGGATTGGGAGTTTTAATTGTTGTGGGACTGTAAATTTACCTAAAAACTGGACTATGGCCTATTCTAATAACCATTTTGGCTGCTTTTGTCAAGGGCTATTTCTTCAATTCCAGTCCAGTAATTTCTCGTGGGTCCATTTTTTTTTTTTTTTGTAGTGTTCTCTGCTGAATTAAATCTTCTTGCTGAGTCTGATACCTTCTCTTCCAAAGAAAGGATGCAACAGAGGGGTGAGCAACAGAGACTCCCTGCTAAAGAAAGTGCTCAGGCTGCCTGTTGTTTTGGTGTGTGGGAGATCAGTTCCCAGATTTATAAACAAATGATGAGGTAAAAGGCAAAGAAGTGGACAGCTGAGTAGCCATCTAATAGATGGACTTGAAAACTGAATTTATAAAAGCTGAAGGTGTGAGAGTACAAGGAGAAAGAAGAAATGAGCCAGGGGAAAATGCTGGAAAGAAGATTAAATGGAGAAAAATAGGAGTGGTTTGTTCTTGTCATATAGAATACAAGATAGGTGTATACTTGTTTTCACAAGCAGATGGTTTCACTTCTTGCAGCATGCTGTACTGCAAATTGGAAGTACTTCCAAATACAGTCAGGTAATCTTTAACATAAATTCAAAGAGTGTAGTATTGACACTCTTTAAATATGTGACTTTTGACTTTGGGATTCTGCCAAATCTGAGAAATAGAAATATTTATGCAGCATGGCATATTATAATCCAAATTATTTGACTAAAATGGCTTATGTTGTTCATTCCTTCTGCTCCAGTGTTAAGAGAATTTGATACCAAGGCCATAAGATGATGCTCTTTGACTTTCTTCCTGGCTAGTTTGTTTACAGCTTTTCACTGCATCTGTAGCACTACACTTGGAGGCTCCTGTATGGAACATCCTTGAAATTTGTACAGCCAAGCACTTCTGTGCAGCTCAAAGTAGAAATTAAAGACATACTTTGTTCATGCTAATTTGGATTTAACAGTCAGCCAATAATGCCAAGACAGAGAAAAATATTCAAAACTGAGTTGCAAAATGAGGTGTACGATAATCCTGTAAAAATATACAGAAGTTAAAACTTTCCATATTTTGAATTAAAAAGGCCTGTTTTTCATAAACTCAGTTTCTTGTTATATCTCTCAGTCATAGCAAGGGGAAATGAAAAGCAAAGTAAGTAAGAAAATTGGGAAGTAAAGAAGTATCTCTATTTAGTATGATCTCTATGACTGGGCTTTAAAACAGGAAAATTACAATTTTAAAGGAAAGAGTAGGAAATGAGAAAACAATAGTGGTAGCATTTTCTAGGCAAGATATCATAACATTGATTTTCTATCTAAATAATTTTTAAAAATGTGTTACTGATCATTAATTGTTTTGTTACATGAAAGTTAAAAAGTGAAAATATTAAAATAACTGTCTGAGCTGTTGAGAACTTTCATGTTTTTCAATATGGATTGGTTTTTAAATTCTTACATTTTTTTATTCTAGCAGACATTTAGTAAATTTATCATTGGGCATTAAGTGATTTCTTAGCCAAATGTCTGCTGACTAAACAAGATTTAAAGAAGTTGAATTTTTATTCTTGTTTTTATCAGTGCTCGAGACATTAGAACACTTCTTCATTCATATTTTTTGTGTAGTGTAAGAGCATGAATAAATAAATATATAAAACAGGCCTTCTGAGGCCTTGTGTATTTTTATTATCTTGTGTATTTTTATTATCTTTTTATCTTTTTAGACTAATTTTTAGCTTTTTTGATAAAAAAATCTTCTGTATAAACTGAGAAATTTAAGACACTAGGCTTTCCCTTCTCTTTAGGTTATGTTTTTTTTTTTTCATTCCAGAGCAATATATCTAGAGAGGAGAGATGATGAAGAGACAGAGCTGAAGTAAGAATGTCTGTAGCACATAGAACCACATTATGTTTATAGATTTGTGCAGATTCCCAGAGTTACTTATAGTAAAATGTGTAAAGTGGCAGCTGCATGCATACTTAAACATCTGTATCACTTTGAGAAGGATGACAGAGAAGCAGCTTCACTTCTGGCTGGTATTTTTAAAAGCCTTTGTTTTGGTTTTGCTGTCAGATGATTCAGCAGTGACTAGAGAGTCAGGTATTATTTCATTTATAATTAATGAAAATTATATTAAGTAGAACTATCAAAGACTTAAATTATTGTGGCTCTGTGTTTTGCATCTATCTTCAGACAATCAGCAGTGGTGGTTCCATTGGCCATCTTTTCTAAAATTTCAACATAATGACATATATATACTTAAAAATCTTAATTTAAATAATAAATATATTACATAAATATAATTATAAATTACTCCCTTTTCCCATTCCAAATTTTTTTTCAATAATTTCTATTTATAACTTTTAGGGATATTTTAGTTTGTTGTCCAAGAATATTGTTGTGCTTCTTAAGTAGAGATATATACCTTCTATTAGTGTATGTACATAATAAAATAGACAAAAAGAATCGCCATCATTTTGGGTCAGTTTTCTTCTGTGACTTACTGCACCCTTCTGGATTACTGTACATTGGTTTAGTTGCAGTTGTCTCTTTATCCACCCATAAGATTTGACTGAGCATTGCATATAGAGGCTAAAACATTTGGAGGAAAATTCCAGACATTGTTAAACATTTCAATATGCAGGTTAATAAAAGGGCCTTTCTGCAGTCTAGGATGAATTTCACGTGCAGCTTAAGGCTGTGTAGTTCTCATCTTCTGCAAGAGTGCCCACACCTCTGTATTTGCTTTGTTTGAATATCTATTTCCTTGTGGGCTTCTGTGATGGAGCTCTGCCCTTGCAGGTTGAACAGCTCCCAAGTTACTGATGCCTGGGATGGGCTTTACATAAGCTTGCACATATTTTGTTTCTAAGACAAATGGAGTATATATATACATATAAGATCTCCCAGCTGTGTAAAACAGTCTCCATTTATATGCAAGGGGATGTGTTGTTGTGTCATCCTTGAAGCTCAGGGAGTTGCAAGAGGATGGCAAAGTGTGTTTCAGTTTGAGAATGTCAGTGTTGGGTATTTCCTCAGTAGTAACTGGGGAACCCTCACCTCCCATGACTGCCTACAAGAACTGCTGTAGATGGAGGACCCTCTATTAGCTGGATTTGAGCTGATGACCTTGACATAAAAGCCTTTATATCTGAAAATGAATCTCCAGGTTTAACTGGCTCTTGACAAGTCTGCTCTTTATTGCCTGTTCTTTTACAGTGCTGAGAAAATGCTGGGGTCATTCACAAGTCATTAAGTCCTGGGCTGGTGATACAGCTCCTACACATTTTTGCAGAGCTCTTATTTCTTTCGGTAGTTGCAGACTTTGTCACACAGTCTGCACATCCACAAGTGGCAGCAGGACAACTCCATGTGCCCAGCGACTACCGGAGCAGAGACCAATCCTGCCGGACTGTGGTGTGGCAACCTTCCCCTTCACATGCCAGCTCCTGCCTTACTTTGCAGTTATGACCATTAATTTCATACCTCACTCATGGCTAGATGAGTTCATCTACATTTATATGTGTTTTTTGTAGCTTTACAGGATTCCTGCTATGGTAATGTCTTGCCATCTTTATTGAATACAGCAAATTGCCTTTGTGCCTCTGTTAGTTCAGTGGCCCAGAAGAAACACTCCATCCCCTCCATACCTTCACCAGTGGTATAAACAATTAAATTTCTTTGGATTTGTCAGACTATTTGGGGAAAGAAACTTTCAAGGTAATGCTCAGCTGATTAAAGATTAAGTAAAATTTCATAACTATTTCCTGAGATGAAGTAAGCAGAAAGACAAAGGGCTTTTGAGATAAAGCAGGTGGGATGTGACAATCTGAAAGGAAAAATTCAGTTGTGTCCTGTGGTTCAACATATAAAGCACATGATTTGATGATGCTGATTTCCCAAAGAGCCTTCTGTTAGGTCTGATTCTGACTTTGTTCACCTCTGTTAAGGACATCAAACCTTTTCTGCATCCCAAGGAAGAAACATGGAGGAATCCCATTATTTATCACATTTTCCCATGTGCTTTCCTCTATAAACTAACAGCTACAGCCAGGCTGATAAATGAAATGATAGAGGGGCTGCTTTTTGGTCTGAGGCCAACTGGCATGGCACAGATATATCCCTCCAGCTGGATTCTCTGACACCCCCAGAACAGGATGACTGCACAAAAATTGTCTGTTTGGGCTCAGCCAATCCCCGAGCTGTATGCAGGCACTGGGGAGAAGCCTGTGCTGATACTGTGACACAGAGCTCACTAAATGTCAAAAAGTAAAGACAATTGCATGCTTTTGCTTCAGCCTCTACTCTCAGCTTTTTATTTCCCCCAAAAGTTAAGGCTAATTTGGATGGTTATTCCCATTTCATCCTAAATACTTCCTTTTCATTTTAAGATGTTGCATAATAAAAAAATATAATGATTCAGTCTTGGTTTAAGGATTAAATACAGTAAAAGATTTTTATTCTCCAGAATTTGTCTTCCTTCCTTGTATTTTATGAAAAAAATGTAATTCTTCCCCCAAGAAAAGCTTGAACCTGTTACCAGCCAGTCTGCAGAAATAATGAATTGCTAACATAGTATGACAGTTATCTTTGCCAATTAGTCCACCTGAGCGAGTTCAGCTAACAGGTGCATTTAAGTTCAGTGCCTTCATCACTCAGGGAAGAGGACAGCTATGCTGGTTTCTGAATTAGACATTGGAAAAAATCCAAATACCTGACTCTGTTGCCTGGCTCTCTCTGTGATTGAAAGCCAGTCCTGCAGATGCTGGTGCAAAAAGAATGCCTGTGACGGGGAGTTGTGTGTCTGTCTGAACAAAGAAATGGAAAGCAGTGAAAGAATCACTAATCAGTTCCTATGAACGTTTCTGATTTTAAATTTCCTCTTGAGGAAATTCCCTGGATTATAATTAAACTGAAGAATAAATAAATCTCATTTCAAATGTTAAGGAATTTGTAGAATTTCTGTTGATTTTGCATACAGAGAGAGTTATTATAGATGTGGTAAGGAGATGTCAATCCTGTGTCTCTGCCTGCACATGGATTTGAGCAGACACATTTTAAGAGTAACTAGCTATGTATAGGTTTGCATGATATAGCATGTAGAATATGTCACTTAGGTTTTCTCCATTTTGCCAGGCAGAATATAAATACAGAATGAAATACATCTCCATTGGTATTTACAGCTGTAAAACATGACTAAAGGGGAAATAAAATAAAATACCCTGTGGTTTTAATGTTATTTTCTACATGCCTACCCATCTTTGAACTTAAATATTAATAAAGCCATTTTACATGAGTAAATTATTAAAGCCTTCAGACCTAGTCAGAACAAAGACATGTCAGAGATAGATTTGGATTTGAAGCTTTGTCAGTTTTGAATGCAACACTCAGGTTTTGTTCTGTGTCATTAGTCAATTTTCTTACAGCTTCTCTGTAAGAAAATTCAGCAGTATTACTTATGACCCAGAAAGCAGATTTTGGTACCATTCCTTGGCTGAGGCTTCTTTGAAAGAGAAATTAGTTTCCAGAAAGGGAAGCCATGGAACCCAGTATCCAGTTAGTGTGCAGCAGCTCTCCATCAGACTGTGCCTGGCTCCAGAGCAGCAAACCAAGCACAACCAGGGAGCAGTGTGAGCACGCTGTCTGATCACACTGATCACACACTGATGAGCTGTTTTCATGATCCCTAGTATGTTTTTGGCTTTGTTTTAAAGCAGAAACATTCCAAATAATGGGGGGGGTTTGTCAGGATTTAGCGTTTTGCAGGGGTGAGGTGTGATTCTTAGTGCCAGTCTGTGTGTGGCCCCCTCATTTGGGTGGGAACAAATTCATGTCTGCCATCTCATCCTCAGGGCTTAAAAATGGAGGTTTGTTTTTTTATTTCCTTGTGTGCCCATACCTTCTCTCATCATGTCTACCTTCCTTCACTTTTAGAGAAAAAATGTATTTCATAAAAGCACCTAAAGGCATCAGGAGTATTTGCAGGAGACAGTAGAGCAGTGTGGTGACTCCACTGTAAAGCTGACATTCCAAATTTCTGCTAAAGAACTGTTAGGTGAAGACAAGCCCTTATGAGGTAAAAGTCAGGAACAATTTTCTTAGTGTAAAAAAGCTATTTACTTATACAGTTAAAAGGCATAAGATAATTTTTAATTGAGATATTTTGATAAGAAGGTGCAATGATAAGGAGTGAGGTCCAATGAGCAGTGATAATCTCTAAGTACTTCATTTTGTAGGCAGCACAAGTCCTGCGTTTCACTACTTAATTGTGATTTTTTTTTTTTTTCAATTTTGTTGTTGTTTTTAAGCTTGAAAACTTGGTCAGTCCCTATTTTGATTATTCAGATACATTTCTGTTGAGTTGCCATTTCTGGAATAATGAAGTAGAAATGCTATTTCCTGTGAACACAAATCTGATGGGCACACTTCTGCACATGATATCCTGAAAACATTTGTGAGCTGTGGGCTGATTTTCTAACCCTCTGTCTTGCATTGCTGAATCTTGTACTCACTAAAAGAAGCTGCTGAATGTCTTGTCTTGCTGTGCTAACTCACTGCTGTGTCATCCCAGGGTTACCTCTTGTCTGCAAAACCTTGTTCCTGGTATTTCCCACAGCTCATGTTATTAACTCACAGAAGGAGCAGATTAAATTTAGTTTGAAGATTTTGAGCTGACAAGTCCTCAGGTGTCCAAGCCTTTTCTTTCTCTCTGTGTTTCCTGATACTGAAGGTGAAATCTTGGGCAAGGAAAAATCACTGCCAGGATGTAGTATTTCCCTTTTTCACTGTCTTCAAGTTTTGTGCCAGGAAGACCTTTCCTATTAAATGACACTTAGTGATTTAGGTAGAAAAGCCTAAGGATGGTTCAGAAAACTATTAAACTACACATATCCATTATAAGAATATTCTAAAGGTGGCTTTTTAGATATTTTATTCTTTTTTAGATAAGAATATTCTAAAGGTGGCTCTTAAAGATATTTTATTGAAGATCACCTCTTGAGTTTCTTTTAGTTATGGAGGGCAAGATGATCTGATTTTAGAATTCAGCAGAAAAAAAAAATCATAAAGTATAAAATAATGTGAAAGCTGTGGACGGAGAAAGATAACGCAAAGGATTTGTCTTCTGCAGAGGCCTGCAGCATGCATTCTGGATCATACAAATAACAGAAGTATACTGAGGGACACACAAGGATCAGCAAGTTTAACTTCTGAAGCCTTCACTGAATGTTTTAAATCTTGTAGGCTTGGGGCTGGAACCATGCCCTGGGGCGCCGGTTCCAATGCCCACCCCCTTTGGGTGAAGACTATTTTCTGATATTAATCTAATCCTCCCTGACCACAGCTTAGAGCCATTCCCTCAGGGGTGCTTTGTCCTCTGTCACAACAGAGAGGGGGAGACGATCAGTGCCTGCCCTCCCTTCCTCCCAAGGAAGCTGTATGCGTGAGTCCGCCCTCAGTCTCCTAGAGCCCATAGTGACCTCCAGCCACCTCACACAGTTCCCTTCAGGGCCTTTCCCATCCTCATGGCCCTACCTTGGACACTCTGCAGTAGTTAGTAGTTAGTAGCTTAATAGTTAATATGTGGCACCCAGAGCTGCCCCAGCACTGGAGGTGAGGCTGACCCAGTGCAGAGCCGAGCGGACAATCCACTCCGTGCCCAGCTGGCCATGCTGTCCCTGATGTCCCAGGAAAGGGAATGGCCTTTGGCGCATGCTGTCACTGATGTCCCAGGACAGGGGGCATGCTGGCCAGTGGGTCCCTGATGCCCAGGAAAGGAATGGCAATGCTGGCCAGCTCGTTCCTGATGGCTCTCGGTGCCAGGGCACTGCGGCTCACGTTCACCTTAACCAGAACCTAAGGTCCCTTTCTGTGGAGTGCTCTCCAGAACAGGCAGCAGGAATACTAGGAAGGCAACCCTTTTAGAAAACCAAACCCAAGAGTTTTAGAAAAATACAGTTACAACAGGCATGCATCCCGGTAGGTAAACAGGTTTAAATTGGCATCAGCTGTGATCATGGAATAATTTGTTTTGTTAAGAAAAGTCAGTGACTGAGATGAACTGAAAATGAAGTGTTGAAAATTAAACATCATGGTTTAAAAATGTGCTTACTCTGTACTACCAGCATTTTTGGAATAGAAAAATAAATGATTTTATGAATATGACATTTTGTTTAATACAATTTTTTTCCCCTGAGTTTTTCCTGTATTCCATTTCATTCCTGTGTAATCCAAATTACAAGTGGAGAGCTCTCTATGAGCCACCATGGTCCTGACATGCTGTTATGACCAGTGCCTGACCATCATAAAGTGGACACTAAGCCCATCTGTCCTGGAATGTAGAGATATGGAATGGGAGCTTATGCTGGCTGGGTGTTTTTTTCCTTTAAGTGTAATTTCTCATTTTGACCCTAAAAAATAATTAATCCCTGGGAAAACTCTTTCATTTGAGTATTTGTAAATCACTGTCTGAGGTAATTTCAGGAGTGTTCTCATTGATAATGTCTGAAAGGTTTATGAAATGCCAGAAGACTCAAATCAGACAAATTTAGTGTGCAAGTCTGCAGAAGTAGGAAAGGGAAAAGGAAAAAGGGATTATAAACGGGCACTTATCTTCAATTTCCTCAGTAATTCTGGATGGTAAGAGGCCTTTCTACAGAAATAAATTGTAGAGATGATACATCTTAACTCCAGAAAAGCTTTTGGCACTGTTTCACCCATTTTACTTACAAAAAAAGTTGTTGAGATGTTCTTGAGGAAAGTACTATAGTATGGGTGAAAAAGGGTTTGTACAAATATACAGAGAGAGAAATTTCATGGTGGGCTTTTTTTGTGTGTGTGTGGTTTTTTTGTTTATTTCTTTTTGTTTTGCTTTGTAGGTTTAGGTTTGTTG
Organism: Serinus canaria; assembly: GCF_022539315.1. Taxonomy (NCBI): domain Eukaryota; kingdom Metazoa; phylum Chordata; class Aves; order Passeriformes; family Fringillidae; genus Serinus; species Serinus canaria. The sequence continues at coordinate 100,655,368 of NC_066316.1, read as the reverse complement.
TTTTTCTTTTTTTTAATGGAAATGTAAGACATCTAGATCTTGTACTGTTAAGTTCATTTATTAATCACTTCAATTATTGTTGTTTCAGACTACCTGAAGCTGGGGGATAATGAAATTATTTTGAAGTACAGATTAGAATACAACAAGTCTTAAAAGATTGAAGACATGATTCCAAAATAAGACAAAGCTCTTCAAGAAAACACAAGGTACTGTAAACTGATGGGAACAACAAACTACAGGTATGGATCTGCAAAGAGATATAACTGCACTGTCTGTTCCTCAACAGCCTTTCCCAAGAGTGGTTCTCTTCTGGGTAGGAGTGGACTTCAGGAAAGATGAACAGGAGGTGGTTAAGGCAATATGAAATGCCCAGGAATGACTGAGGCTGTGAATGGGGATGCAGTTACTGCCCACAGTTACACAGTTTTGTTGCAAAGAAGGGGAGGTTACCTTTTCTACAGATTCAGGGTAGATTAGAAGTAATCTGTTTGAGTTGCAGCAAGAAAAAAATCAGTTTATACATTTAGAAAAAAATATTTGAACTGGAACTGTAATGTAATGCTGGAATAAATCTCCTGGGAACTTTGGAGATTTCCTGCCACTGAATAACTTAAACAAAAGAAACATTTGAGAGTTGTCAGCTTAGATAAGTTTTCAGGTCCCTTTTTGCCCCATTTTAACTGAAGTCTGTAAATTTGGTGGATTGTGTTTTCTGTGGGAAGCATAACTTGACGATTTGCTGAGTATGTGTGAATTGCTTGGCTTCATTATTGACTGAACATAACTTTCAGCGTTGGCCAACTTTGCTCCTTATTTCCATAGAAAAGATTAGGTAGCAATAGCTGTGGATATGTGCTTTCTTGAAAAATGCTTGATCCTTTTTTTTTAATCTATTGTTTATGAGTAATATTGAAAAAAAATTAAAGAGTGGTTGTAAAATCCCATGTGACAATTTCTAATTGGAATATATTTCCTCGTCCAAGCCACTAATTTACATTAGTTGAATAACAAGCTGGGTTTTAAAAATGCTCATTTTTTGCTTACAAGGTAGCAGGTGGTTAACTTGGTACCAGACTTTTTTAGCACTTTCAATTTTAGGATTGTTGCTTATATCCTGCTATCTTCCTAATACAGTATTTTTTATCAGCTTCTTGTAGGCTGGAAATAACCTATGGTTCAATATTATTTTCAGTGAAAGTGAATATTTTTCTCAGTATTTTTTTGACCTAAGAATATTTTTGCTGCTTCACCAGCACAGGGAGTAACTAAAATTAAGTAGGGAGAATATAGGATGAAAGAAATACAGCTAAATTTTTTGAAAAAATAAATTATATATGGTACATATTTTGTGGGAAAAGCAGGATCTATCTGTTAAAAAGTCAAAGCACATTTCTTTAAGATATTTTACAAGTTCACTGATAAATCCTTATTAGCCCTGCAAATTGATGCTCAGCAGGCCCACAGACCTCACTTCCAGTATTGGATCCTGCTCTTATCCATTGCATTTGAGGTGATGAATAGCAGCTATTTTTACACCTATTTGAATTAAATATAGTTTACAAAAGGATGTTGGTGGTGGGGTGTTTGATTTGTGTGTGTGTGTGTGTTATAAAGAAAAAACTGGGATGTTTTTAGTATGTTTTTATTTTTCCTATGGGTCTGTTATGAAGAAAGATGTTGATCCACCTTGGATGAAGACTTGCAGTCCTGATTGTCTTCTATGCCTTTAGGTATTTTTAAGATGCTGATAAATCTTTTCTAGATGGTGATTAGATGTTTTCTTGTCTATCTGTGAACGATACAGCTGCTCAGCCCCTCATCACATGTAATGCAATACATCTTTATCAGACAACTTGAGTTTTACAATGAAATTGAATGTTTTGAAGCTTTAGAGCAGAAACAAGGAAAATTTATACTTTCATCTACTTATTTTTAATTTAATAATTTACATTAGATTTCTGTGAATTTTTTAGTATTTCTTGTATATATACTGGTGCCTTTCTAAAAACTGACATCTGTTAAGAGGCTTTTTGAACTTCTAACATTTGTAAAGGAGAAAGCTCTCAAACTTTATTCTGTAGTTTCTTTCATATGTATTTTCATTGCCTTGCATTCATTCAATTATGCACCTTTAGAAATTGGCCTTTCCATCCTCAGCTGCATTTTCCAGAAAAGGTTTAGTAATTAAATGGAACAATAGTGAAGAAAGACAACATTTATAGTAACAAAATTTATTGCACTGGAACTTTGTCATGGGACTTAGGTTTAAATGGACACAAGGAAAACAAGATTGAATTTGTTCCTGAAGTTCATGTAGAGCTCCAGCTTCTCTTACAGGAATTCTCTGTCATTCTCTGGGAATGATGTTCTTCATCACAACAGAAACTCCTTGAAACTGGGTTGGGTTGTCTTACTTATCCTGGAACCAGAACCATATCTCTCTTTAAGTTAAGAGCCTCCTGGCCACAGATGGAAGACTAGTAAATTGTAAAGAAAAGTAGTCAAAAATTAGAAAAAGAACTTATCTATTTTCTCCATTTCAATTCAGAATCTGTGTAGGTATACAGTGTGTTACAAACTCTACATACACACTCACGAGTCTTTTTTGCCTAAAAAAACACCTGCCTCACTCAGTGTAAAGAAGGGAAATGTAAAGGGAAAGAACAACTGAGGTTGTGCAGGTTAACACAAATCTTACATTTCTTTTTAGTCATTGAGAACATGAACAAATGGTCTTCATTAACATTAATTTTAGCTATGTAAACAAGCATATAGTAGTTGTAAGGAAAGGAGTGACTGTATACAGGAAGAAATCTGTGCAGAGAAGACAATAATTTTCCAGGGATTTATGGGCTGCTTCTGATAGTTGCTGTAGAGTTCTATGGGCTTCCTGTGTTTCCCAAAGTGAAACATATTTTCCTTCCCTGTTTCTTGTCTCTCTTCCTAAAACAGAGAACTGCATAACACACCTGGGACATAGAAGGTCTCCACCCTACTTGTGTTTTATAGTTCTTTGCCTTTAGCTTGGACAGCTTTGGGGCTTGATTTTTTTTTAATGTCTTATGTACAGTATAAAAGAGCAGCATAAAGAAGAAATTGGGGAGTTTGTGTGAATCATGACATAAATATTTATATATGTAATAAACACTCTGGTTTTGGGTTTGATACGTCTCAAATGAATAAAATCAAACATAGTAAGCTACTGATGGTAGAAGAGGAACTTTTTAAAGTTTAGGATAGTATGAGATGTGCTTTTGGATGAATGCTTTTGAATTCCACCTGATTTTTCACATAGTTTCTGCATATTGAGAGAAATAAGTCCATTAGGGAATGAACTGAGACTCCAATTCTCTTCACATTAGTTATCTGATGCTTTTAATAAAGATTTTTAGTTGCTTTTCAGATGGTCTAGTGTCATGACAACCAGCTGGGAAACAGATTTCATAGAGAAAGAGTTTATGTCTCATTAGCCTCTTGATAGTATATCCACCTTGGCACAATGGGAGTTTTGTTTGTTTTTTCTAATAAAAAAATTTTACGAAAATAGTCTCATCCTCTCTCTTTATTTTCTTGGGGGGCTTTTTGTTGGTTTTTGTTTGTTTGCTTTTGTTTGTGCTTGTTTGTTGTTTTTGTTTTTATTTCTTTGTGTTTTTCTGTTTGTATTTCCCATATGCATAGTTTGAGATGTATCATCGGGTACAGAAGAGACAGTTATTAATTTATTTAGAAAGAAATTAATTTGACATGAAGTGCCTTTGTTTAGGAAAGCATGATTGTATTGCCTTGCATGCTGTGGGGTTTGTGCTTTGAAAATTTATTCCTTTGACAAGATTTAATTAAAGTCAATTCTACATATGGTTGAATGTTTTAAATTTTACCAAGAGTATGATTACTAGTGGCTGCAAGTTTTGTCATGTAATTGCCTTGATGGTCTTATAAACAAGAGGCTATGACTCCCCATTATAAGCTGGGAGGAAGAGGAGGAGATAAAGATCTGATTATATGACAGAGAGGAAGTTTTATGTCTTGAAAACATCAACTTAGTACCTAACAAACTTTGGAAAATAAGTGCAAGAAATCCAATTTGTTGCTGCAGCAAGGAAAGTCAGCAGGATGCATCAACAGGGACATCACTGGCAGAGGGGAAGGCATCATCCCACTCTACTCAATGCTTGTCAGGCCACACCTGGAACACTCTCTTCAGTTTTGGTCTCCTCTATACAAAAATGATGTGAACAGAATGCAGGGGGTCCAGAGATGATCCAAGGTCTGGGAAGCCTGACATACGAGGAAGGGCTGTGAGATCTATCTGGATATGCTCACCCCTGAAGGACGAAAACTTAAAGAAGGCTTTGGCACCATGTTCCACTATTTAAAAGGTGGCTACAAAGAAGATGGAGGCTTCCTTTTTAGGAGGAGTCATATGAAGGAGATTAGGGGTGATGGGCACGAGTTAACTCTGGGGAGATCCTGATTGGACACAAGGGGAAAAGTTTTCTCAGAGAAAATCATCAGCCCTTGTAATAATCTCTCCAGGGAAGTGGTAGACTCCTCCATATTGGACACCTTGAAGATTTAGCTGGACAGAGTGCTGGGCCATCTTGTCTAGACCAAGATTGTACCATGCTGTTACCAAGAAAGATTGGACCAGACGATTCTTGAAGATCCATTCCAACTTGGTATTCTGTGATTCTGTTAACAAATAATTTGAGTGAACATTAAATCAATACCTTATCTGATACTTTTATCTTTTTCGAAATGGAAATATACAGATGTATATTTTTAATGAGTGTCAGCTGTTAAAAGCATGTCTTTTGAAATACCTGTGAATATTTACCCTGTGATATTCCTAAATATCCATTCTACTTTGCTTAGGATCACACCAGAATAGTGCTTCATAACAGGATTTATACATTATTATTCCTATATTATAGTGTAGTAAAAGGTTACTGATTAAATTCAGGGCTAAGTGAATAATTTGTGATGAAGTTTAATGAATCTTTCACCAGGGCAGATTGAGCCACAACTTAACATCTCTCAGAGCCATCGTTCTCAAATGTCATTTTTGGCCATCTTTCATATTTTTACCAGGGCCATCCTACCTGCTGCTGCTTCTCCCTGCACCCCCAGCATTGCCATGGCCTCACATCCAGCCTCCTCTGGAGTGAGGACCACTGCTCCCTGTTCCCTCACAGAACTGACCTGTGGCACAGCTGGCTGTGGCCTCAGTGTAGTACAGCCCCCTGAGAATTCTCACAGTCCAACTCACAGTGTTTCCTCTGCTTTCCCATCGATTAGGTTACTTTCCATTCTCCCAATCAAACTTCATCCATAGCACACCCAGTCTATGTTTGGGGAGCATGGACACTTCTCTCCAAGGACTCTGTATGTACAACTCCTCTGCAGCCCTCTTTCCTGCAATTTCCCTGACTCCTCCAGCTTGTTGCAGATTTGCACCAAAACTGTTTTCTCCTAGACAGGAAACTTGAAACTGGTTACACCAGAAAAAGAGAGATAACATTTTTTATGTCTTCTTATCTCGTTGTGGCAGGTGAGATGGAGGAAATGATGATTATTTGGAGCTGCTTTAGTCCCTACTCACATCCTTGTCCCAGTGTCTGTAGTCTTTAGTTAACTGATGGGCTCTTCCTATGGACGTCACAGTAGAAAGTCACAAGTAGAAACTTCCAGTGAACAGAGTGATCCAGTGAGAGAGATTTGAAATAGCAAAAAGCATAGCTGACTGTTGGATGGAGCGTTCCTGGGGTTTCTTACAATTTGGAGAAGACTCATATCCCAGTTCAAGGACTTAGACCATCTTTTCATAAGAGATGAAAGGCCAGATGTCATGTCTCAGGACAATCAGAAGGACTGCTTGAGCTATATGGAGTCCAGACTGAGGAATAATATTTTAGGTATACTACATTCTCTTTTCTGTGTTTTGAAAAACAAGATGTCTAGAGCTTGACATGAAAATTTGAAATACTTATCTGTGTAATGAGCATATAAAGCTGAACAAGGTAACAGGATATTTATCAGCCTGCAGTATAAACAGAAAGTCTATGACAAAATGAAAGGATCCCAGCAAAGTAAACTCTAGGAAGATTTTTTTTTAAATTCCATTAATGACTAAGCAAATTCAAACTTTCTGGTTAGTGGAAGAATCCCAAATTAAAGATAACTCCAGTTTTAAAAACGTCTTCAATATTTATCAGCATGAAACCTTACTTGCTTTGTTAAGTTATATGCATATAATGTAAGGTGTTTCTGCTCAGTTGATATTCGTCCATATCAAATGGTATCTTATTAAGTGTATCTACAGAGATTACAGAAATATCAAGAATATTTTTTTTGCAGATGTCACAGTTTAACATTCCATTTCACATTTCTAAGTCCCAAAAGCACTTGAGAAAATAATAGGGGTTATTTTTTCTTCCCTTTATACCTTCAGAAAATAAACTTCAGTGAATCCTACACAGATTTCAAAAACTGTCAAGGCAAAGCTAAGATGAGAATCCTGCTTTCTCCTTCAGTGATCTATACCTTGCCCATGGCTCCTTGTTTCCAAAGGCATGAAGACTGGACAAACAGGATGAAATCTTATATTCCTTGTAAAGTCAATTTCTGTACTGAAACAAGGCATCGGTAGAAGGAGAAATGGAGGCTTGGAGTTGAAAAGAAATTGTAGGATAGATGCTATTAATTTTAATTTGAGGTTCTTTCCTTATTCAAAGGTTAAAAGCTGTAAAGTGTTAACAAGTAGTTGTTAAAAAGAAAGATTTATGACTACCCTGTATATCTTGAGAGATAATTCATGCTCATGCAGATACCAAACCACAACTCCTCTGCTCAACATCAACTTGTATAAATTAGGCAGGATATAATGAAAGAAATAACAATGAAATTATACTTAATCTGTAGCTGGAGTCAGGGTGACCTTTCCTGTTAGTGTGATTGTCATTTTGAAGGACAATTTGCTACATCTGAGAAAAGGTCCACATCCATTAGTTCTTAGAAAAATAGGCTCTTCAAAGAATGATGCATCAGTTTTTCTATGACACTGTCTGAACTGAAAGTGCAGTAAAAATATTTTTCCATTATCTTAAGCTTTGTATTTTACATTGTCCATATTCAGAAACAACAACTGTATATATGAAATTATATTTTAAGAAGTTGTAATTATTTATGTATTTGAGTATTTGAAGAAAATTTACTGTTGCTTGACACTGAGAAACAAGGGACTTGATTTGTCAAAACTCTGACTAATTTTAGTAAGGACATGGATCTTTAAATTTTATATCAGTGCAGCCAGAAGGAAAGGAGAGAATTGCAATACATTTTCAGACTACAGAATAAAGTTGGAGTAACTACTTTCCTTTGGCAAATGTGAAAGTTACAAATCTCTGCCTTAAAACAAACAAAGCCTTCTATCTCTGTTTTTCACCCAGCATTTCTGATATTTCTCATACCTAATTATAACATGTATTTCCCATTAATCAGTGCTACATAATTTATTTTGTGATGCTTATAAATGTGCTTTTCAGGCATGTTTATTGAAATACATACAAAATATCTTCCTATTAAAATATTTAATGATAGAAATGTATAGAGATTTCAGGCAAAAATAGTTGAAGCTTTCAAAATAGTGTTTTCATTTTTGATAGTAGACTTCAGAAACAGAAAGTTTTATTTAACAGAAAGTTTAAATTTAAGGTAAAAAAAAACATCAAAATAAATTAAATTTCTAGAGATTTCTGCCCTATATACATTTATAGATGTAAATCTGATGACAAAAGTTATAAACAATAGATTTTAATTTTTTTTTCTTCATTTTCTTGGAGGCATCTCACACCAAAACAGAGTAGGAAGACCAGAATCTTATTAACAAAGGAAGTAATGGTTAGATATCAAACCAAGGGAATCATTATAAGATTTAGGACTGGATAAGGGGTTGCTAAGGAAATTGATACTAAATATTAATACAGTGAAATTAGAGCTCTCTTTTATGCCCTTTATTTTGTTATAAATACAAAAGCTATATCTATACCATTAAGCTGAACAAGCCCAGGACATTATCCCAGCATTAGCAGAAGATTATTCAGAGTCTTTAATCATTAGTACATTCCTTGGCACATTTTTTGGTTTTGCTGTGTAGCACCAGCCCAAATAATTCTAGTTTTTGACTTAATAAAAGTCATGGACCTACAAGGCAGAATAGATGAAGCCACCTTATTTTAGGAAGAGCAGAGCTGATCTGTATAGAATGAGGTAGACTGCACTGCTTGGTCTCAGGATGAGCAGACAGATCACTACACATTTTATTTCCTAGTTCCAGCTGAGGTCCCTGCTCAGACCCCCAGGCAGGCACCAGCTCTTTACCACACAAACCACACAGGAGGGAGAATCACCACATCCCCATCAGAATGGTTGGCATTGGAAGGGGCCTCTGACCATCATCTCACTCAACTCCCTGCTCAAGCAGGGCCACCTAGAGCCACTTGCTCAGGGCCATGTCCAGATGGCTCTTGAATGTCTGCAAGGAGGGAGAACTCACCACTTCCCTGGGCAGCCTGTGGCAGTGCCTGATCACCCTCAGAGAGCAAAGATGTTTAGACAGAACCTCCTGTGGTTCATGTTGTGCCTGTTGCCTCTGGTCTTGTCTCTGGACACACTGGAAAGAGCCTGGCTCTGCCTTCTTTGTGTCCCCCTCTAAGAATTACCATACATTGATGAGACCTCCCCTGAGCCTTTGAACAAACAGTCCAAGCTCTCTCAGCCCTTTTTCTTAGGGCAGAAGCTCCAGTACCATCACTTCAGCAGCTCTTCAGTGGGCTCTCTCCAGTGTCCATTCCTCTCCTGTACTGCGGAGCCCACAACTGAGCACATTATTCCAGGTCTGACATCATCGGTGCTGAGTAGAGGGAAGACTGTTCTTTCTCACTGTGGGCTCCAATCTCTACATAAATGCTCTCAAAAAACCCCTAATTTCGTATTCTTAAAATGTATTTATTTCCCCTCTGTTGTGAAGGATTGTATGGTACATTTTGACATTTATCTAATTCAGGATTCAGCCAAAACACAGAAAGTAAGCATTTTCTGTGAGACAGTCTGCTGGTTCTGGGCTCTGCCACTGTCACAACTGTTTCATTGGTGCAACACTGACATCTCACTCAGACACTGCTGGGGATAACTTCCAGGTTGCTTTCTCTCTGCACTGTAATCCACACCTGGATTGAACAGTTTGGTTTCCTGAACAAATTTCGTCCTCGTTAGGAGGAAATTTTACTTTCAGATTGGGTTCCTTCAAAAGAAGCAGACTGAGCAGACAGCCTGCTGAGGATGAAGATAACTCCCAAGTCTTACTCCTTTTTGCATCAAAATGCTTCCATAATTTCTTCTTTTCAGCTTCTTTCTAGTCATGAAGTGCTACCTGCTGTCCTCTTTTTCAAAATATTTCAGAGAATCAACCTGTGCTAAAAAGAGCAATTAAGAATATGTATTTTTGTGATATTGCACAGCTTGTTTTTCATGTATGCAAGCAGATGGAAGACATTCCTGGTCTTGCTGAAGGAGCAGGAGCAGTGTGAGTGACACGGCAAGCAGGGATGTTGTCCATGTTGGTATTGGCAGTCTCCTGCTGGACCCTGAGGCAGCGTGTTTAATTCAGTCCTGGCTCTGCACTGTCTTCATGGGAACCATCTCAAAATTAGTCTGTCTAAACTTGTCCAGATGGAACGACTCTGTGCTGAGGGAAAAAATCCCCTCTGGAGGGCAATCATGTCTCCAGTGACAAGGAAACAGAGATGACTAGTTTAATTTAGACCTTAATTAACAATCTTGCCAGGTTCTGGTTCCCACTGGGAAAAGCACCAGATACATTTACAGTCCAGTTTCATCAAACACAGCACATATTTAAAGTGATTTTTATTCAGGCTCTTAAGCACATGCGGGAGTCACACAATCTAATGAATTCAATAAAAGTATTTGAAGCTAAGAAAATGTTTAAAGATGCTTTTGAAGAGAAGCTCAGGCAGGAATTATATGAGATTCAGCTCACTGCTTTCCTAGCCTTGTATAAAAAAATGGGTTGAATACACATAACATTTTGTCAGGGGTCTTGATATATTTCATCTATCATTGCACAGTGTGCTGGGTTTCTGCTTTTCAAGGACAAATTTTATTTTTTATTTTATTTTTTATGCTTTTTTATTTTTTGCATACAATTTAACCAAACACAGCTGTTAACTACCTATTCAAATTCCTCTTCATATATGTTTTCAGACTTTAACAGTGTGCTGCTTTGTGTTCTCTTTTTAAGGTGAAGTCACTTCAAAAAGTTTCAAATCCAGAAGTCTTGGTTTTTTGACTGTTTTTTGACTGTTTTTTCATTTACTTATAGTTTATCTGAAAATGCAGGCATCTTGAAATTAGATGCTGGCATAATAAGGCAACTCTGTTCCTTCTAATTCTGCCCTTTTGTCACATTAGATGTTGTCAGGAATTATTTTACATGTAGTTATACATAGTTATATATATTTATATACTATTTTCCTCACAACCATCTTCCTTGCTACTCAAGTGCTTCCGCTTACTAATATATTTCTATAAATGACAATTCAGAATTACTTAGCTCAAGACTCTTCTCATGAGCCAAATTTACTTGATGAATTAATAATTTAGTTTTCTTTTTCTTATAATAATTTGATCTATTTTTGAGTAGGAGAGACTAAAGAAAAAAAATTTTTTTGGCTACCAGGAATATTTTTGCTGTCAGTATAAAAGCCTAATCAAAACTAACAAAGTTCTATACTTACTTGGCTTAGATGTGAGCCAAAGAAATGTTTTCCTGATTCCTCAAATCAGTCTGCCCTTTCACAGAAAATATCAAAAGTTCCAGAAGATATGCTATGAGTTGTTGATAACTGTGAGCAAAAATGTTTACTAACACTTAGCAATGTTTCCAATTGGATCAGTCTGAAACAGACCTCTTAAATTAGAGCAACAGATAAAATACTGTGCAAAATGTAATTTTGTTTTGTTTTTTAAAGAAAATGCATGCATCATTTGAAGTGTGTAAAACTTGAACACTTGGAAACACTTTGTTTCCACAATTTAAAAGAACCTACATGCAAAGTTGATGTTATTATAGTAAGTATTTCATTTTCCAGTTGTTTTACAGGCAGCAGTGGTGTGGTAAAATAAATGAAATGAAATGGGGTGGTGGAAGTGGTAAGGGTTATTAATCTGTGCCTTTGGTAAATGCAGCAAGCTTCGCCCATGAAGAAGACATGACTCCAGCCTCTGGCAGATGTTCCCTTAAAGCAAGTTTTTGCAGGCAGAGGGAAGTGAAACAGAGTTTGCCTCTAATTTTTGCCTTTTGTGTGCATCAGCCTTGGCCCATATGTAGATGCTTACAGAAAAGGCATCCCTATAAGGATTGAGTACTCATTAATTGAAAGTAGCTCTCAAAATGAACTTTCACATCTTTAGTAAGCTATAGGTAAGCCAGGAATGGAAATGGTAAATGCAAAAAATAGTTTCTTAAAGAGGAGAAGACTTCCTGGGTTGTGCCCTGTTTTGCATTATCATGCACATGCTGAGGGAATGAGAAAATGAGCTTTCATGAGGGGAAAGTAAGAAAAAAGTAAATCTTATTGTTTACAAGCACATAAAGAGTGTGGTCTCCCACTGGAGAAAGGGTAAAGGACAACACAATAATCAATGTAATAATCAATCAGCCATGATTAAGAAAAAGTTTATTTTGAACTGAGAAAAAGCATGCAGGGAGAAAGAGAAGAAAAAGATAATTAAGATATGAAGATGGAAACCAGAGTTTTTACAGTTTTATAATTTTGTTACTTTGTCAAATCACAACAGCTCACTTCCAGAACAGGCAGGTCTGCACCTGATAGTTGGAGAGATTTTACTGAAGGCATCAGGAGAAGGTATGTCCTAGCACAATAAAAACCAAATGCAGTCACCCCTCTGAACTAGCAGCTGAAGGTTAGACCCTGTAAAATCTGTGTCTTAAAATGAAAACAGATGACCCTTCTGAGGCAACTCAATTTTACTCAGGGGCTGACATGCACAGCATATTAAGTTCCTCTTATAGTTGTTGAGCTGGTAACCCTCCCTCACTGTGTTACTGGTCTTTGGGTGCCTTTTACCATACCTCAAATTACTTTTGAAGCAGAACACAGACAGGAATACAGAGCAGTTGTTTCTGTGTGTCATATAAAAAAGGGAGGTTTCCTCAACCCTTAATGTGGGGAGATGGACTTGACCATTAGTGTTTGATTTGTCTGTCAGCATCCCAGGAAAGCTGAGACCCTTGTGCCTGACCAGTCTGTCAGTGTCCCCTTAGGGGGACCCTTCACTGAACAGTCCTGCTGGATCAAGGGTGCTTTGACTGACTTGTTCAGGGAAACATGGCAACAACATAAGGGAGATTCCTCAGCAGCTCTTCCTTTTCTTTTGGCTCTGTTCCCTGCTGCCAGTGACTGCCAGCATCAGTGAAAGACTCACACCAACAGTTTATGGAATAACACTCTTTATTAATATAAAATTGTGACAGGTTAAGGTTTGAGCACTGTTGGTGACAGTATCTGACTGCAAAAATGCATTCAAAGAAACACACAGAGAAGCTGTAATCCCAACAAAAGCATTCAGCACACAAAGAGTGTGGTTCTTTCCCAAAAGGTGTCCCCATGGGGGAGAAGACAGGTTCAGCCCCTTGACTGATCCTAGCAGCTATCATGGAGTCTTCCATGATAAATTTTCTCCATTCTCAAATTTTATACTATCTCTTAGTGTTTAGCTGGAGCTTATGTGATCCTAGTAATACATACCTTTGTTACTGATTGGTGTAGAATTCTCTTGCTTTGCTTTTGAAGATACAGTCAATAAAATTTAGAGCACATGACCAGTGAGGAGTGGCTGTGCCTTGGAGGTGGTACCTTTGGGTTGGAGGTGTGTGCTAATGTTACAATTAGGTTATCACGAACCAAGTCCATCTGAGGAGAGCGATTTCAGCACAGCTGTTGGCTCAGGAGCAGGACATCTCTTCTCTCTCCTCTGGCTGACAGGTGCTGGGTGGTTTTTCAGCTGCAAAGCAGCATTGTATTCCCCTCCCTGGCAGGATTTCAGCAGAGCCTAGTCGTGGTGCCTCCACTCTGCTCCCTGCTCTGTTCCATCCCCTTTAGCAGGGGCTGTGGCTGCAGATTGGGGAATCACCATGGAATAAATTACAAGCATGGCAACTGCATTCCATCCAGGGTGCAGCAACTGTAATTACCCTATAATTTCTGTGCTGTTGTAACTTCTGTTAGGATGTGAATAGAAATTCTCAGTTTCTTCTAATTTTACCCCCATCCATCTTTCCACTCTGTGCTAACATGGGCAACATATCTGGGACTTGTGGTGTACCAGACTGAGCAGGAATATGCTGGTCACCCTCAGCACCCAGCAGGTCATTTCTGGTCAGCCAGTCACCAGCCTTGTGGGGAGAGGTGGGTCTGCTTTGCTCCTTGGAACAGACTGGTAAAACTTGGTTGTCTTACTTTTCTCTGCCTTTTTTATTTGTCATGGAATTCCTTCTTCACATCAGTATTTTTTTCCACTTGGGTTCTAAACCAGCTTTTACTACCTCAGCAATTCCTTTCCATGTTTCCATTCAGCCTGTCTTGCAGAGTTGCAGTTCACACACTTTCTCACGTTTGCAACAAATTGTTTTTGGTAAGGCTGAGCAGGTGCCACCCAGCTGTGCCACAGCAGTGCCACTTCAGGGCACCTCCTCTGCTGGGCTGGGGGCCACCAACCCATCCTCCAGGACATATCCAGCTGCTGAGGGCTCTTCAGGCACCACTGACTGTGTTGAGAAGATATTCATCAACTTTGATGATGTTTAGACACTTTGGCCATATATAAATCAGGTAGATATCCTGACCTTGAACTAAATCTTTGTCTGATTTCTTTCTATCCTGTTTTGTACCTGCAGCCCTGTCCCAGAGGTCTGATTACACTCTCATACATGCTGTTACTTTCTGGAAGTTTTTAGTACAGGAATATTTATGTAGAATTTGTTGTCACCAGATTGACAGCATTCCAAAGAGGGTCATTATCCTCTATGCTTGTCTTCATTAATTATGGAATTTTAGTGTTGGTGAATTTTCTTTTAAGGGCTTTCTAGATAAATTCTTAATCTTCTCTACTGAAAAAGAATAAAATTTTTTGCTAGTATAGGGCAATTTTCCATATAAATTTGGACAATTTCTTTTTCTCTTAAGTTTTTCTCTAGATTTTTCAGCTCTTTCTACTAAGATTTTCTTAATATAGTATTTATGCCTCCTCCAATATCAATTTGCACCTTTTCTACCTTTCTAAAGGAATCAGTTGATGCATTTTACCATTTTAATATATTTAATTTCTTTTTTTAACTTAATTTTATCGTGGTCAGAGGAAGTCTCTGATGATCCAAGAAGATGTCTGGGAATGACCAGCATTTCTTCACCATGGGCAGATTTGCCTGGCTAATGTAATTGATTTCTGATGAAATGCTTTTGATGCAATCTTCTATGGCACTCTTACACCTAAAATTGTGAGATATAGTGTGAGTGTAAGGTGGGCAGGAGACTGGCTGGTGAGAACAGGAGAGGAGACCCAGAACAATGAAACTTCAGGTGCTAAGTACACCCTCACTTTGGGGACTTTGGTTGTGCTGAGCTCTCATCTGACCCAGGGACTGTATGCCTTAATGACAGACCAGAGTCAGAGTCCACAGTCCTGAAATGCACCTTCCAGTTTTGTTTCATCTGAGAAGGCTGAAATTGGCCTGAACAATCTCTTAGGACAATTTGGAGTTTAGCTTGACAAGATTCACTTCTGGTCTGAGCTAAAACAATATGTGTACTTGTGTCACAGAAACTAGAGAATTTTTCTCCCAGGAATGAATTTTTTCTGAAGGAAAGTCTTCAGTAGTTGCACGTGTCATCAATCTGGTTCAAAAAACACACAGAAATTCTGGTCTTCTTTCTCATCCACTGGTCCTTTCTCTCCAGAGTTTTGCTATCTTTAACCCATAAGTTTTTCCGACTGTAAAGTTTTGGGTTTGTTCTTGGTTTGTTTTCCAAAGACAGCACAAAACTGTTTAGTTACTAGCTCACATCACTAGAAACTGCTTACACTGACTGAAACTTCTCCAGGAAGGTGTCGTGGGACTGGTACAACAAAGAGCCAGCAAGAGTTGTTTAACGTTGCAGCTCAGGACACAGGCATCTGTAGATATCTGTGGTTTCTCATGAGACTTCTGTGAAGAAAAAAGAACCTTCAGAGCTGCTGAGAAGAAGGCAGACAGAGCTTTAATAGAACAGCACAGGTTGCATTTGGTCAGTTAGAAAAGTGCTGCATGCAGCACTCGACTTTAAAGCACTTTGAAATTGAGGGACATGCTGATAGACAGCATTCCAGTTCCTCTGTAGAAAGATACCTAATAGTGAAAAAAAGAGCCAGCAACATTATCACTTTGAATTTTATTTTGTGAAATACTTGTGTCTTTCTTTACACCAAATAGTATGTTTCTCACAGAAATGTTCCAGTGTTTTATTTTATATTTTGCTGATCTGCTGTTTTTACATAAGTAGGTCCTTCAGTCTTTTAAATGTCTTCTCTTGGGGGGTGTGGGTGATAAGGGGAAAATAAGGGAGGGGACACAGTCTTTCCTGTAAAAAAAAGAAAAGGTGAAGAAAATTATCTCTACTTCCAATATTACTGGTGGAGAAAGTTTAGATATTATCTATAAATCTTTTCTCTGTTTTTGAAGAAAAAGTAGCATCTACTTGTACACATCTTTGGGAAGTAAAATAATATCCTGTATAGACAATCTAAGATATCATTAAATGTGAAGAGATTCCATAACTGTGGCTTTTTTAAAAATTAGTTAATTTATGTGCAAAAGCGCTTCCTCAAAAAAAAGGACAAGCAACCAACCTTGCCACTGTTCTGAAGGTGAATATAATCAGTGTTAAAAATTGAATGACAGAGAAGTTACAGTTTTCAGATAAGTATTAAATCTGGGATTGGTGTTAAACAGATCCTTGTTATCCCCTCTTATCACTCAGTATTTGATGAGGTTTTCCTGATTTTGCTTTCAGCCCTGGAAACTATTTGTTACACCCAAAAATTCTTAACCTATTAATTTCCTTTAACATTGAGGAATATTGCCAATAATTAACTGAAAGTTCAAAGAAGTAATAAATGAAAGTTCAAACAATTCCCCTATAGCTTTTTTGATACCTATAAAAATCATGATTCATCAAAGAAATAAGATTTTTCATTTAAAAAGTCAGACTGGTTCTTCCTGATACACAGGGTTCATTTAGAAATCTTTCTTCTTTAAATGATTATTTTAATCAATGCTTCTGAAATTCACTAACCTATAATTCACAGATCAGCTGCATTCCCTCACTTTTAAACCTGGTTTTCTTCAAGTTAAAATACTAACTCTAGTTTTGATAGCTGTAAGCTATCATGAAATTCACAAGTACGTTTGAGGGTTTTATCTCTACTCTTGCTAAAATTTGAAAATTAGAGGGGTTTTACCTCTTTACTGTGTTTTGGTTTACACAAAAGCTACAATGGGGAATTCCTGCTTGGATCTAAAACTCCCCTTTGGTGGATAAGAATTCTATTTCATGAAAATGAGGTACTTTGAGAAAATGTTATTAGGTTTGTTGTTGTAATCAGCACTGATCATAGTGATGATATGAATTATATTAATTAGTATTTATTTTATTTATGTGCTCTGGTGGGATCTTCAAGAGATTAAAACACTGAAAGATTTAGATATTTCTTCTTATTATTGGCCAGGTTACCTCTCAGTTTACTGAGAGGTGTTTCACCAAAAAGTGAAGGGAAGGATTATTTTTATTACAGAGACTAGATAGCACTGTATAGGAAAAACAAAAAATGTTTGATGAAAAAACATGAAAGTATGAAAATAAAAGAAATATAGGAGTTTCTTTCTTCCAAAGGAAATGCAAAGGCATAAACCATTGCTCAATATCACAGAAAATGCTTTCTGGATATCTGAGAACAGACTGAGAATCTTTCAGTCTGGTTCCCTGCCTAGAAAACTATCAAGGACTGCATTTCTGAGCCTGTATGTTTCTTTGATAATCATTATAAGACTATAATAATGTCTTCTTAGGAAATAAGTGTTGTCTTTTCTCACAAATAAACAAAGCAATGAATTGAAAATATTGGGATGAAATCTTTAGATTTATACTTTTCTTAGAGTGTGCAGTACTGTACCTTGAAATTCATTGAATTAATAGAATTTCTAGTTTTAGAAGAAATATTTTTTAATTTTATGAGGATTTTATTCCCACTTGAAAACATGTAGGGCAGGATTATTTTTCACAAAAATGTAGTATGAAAACACCCCAGCAAGAAGAAGATTAAGCAGCTTGATTGTCTGAAAATTCTATGAACAGTGATATAAAGGTATTTTTTTGAGCAACTGATCTTAAATGATGAACAGTTAATTCAGCTACAGTGTACAGTTGTGGGAAGCAAGAGTTTGATAATACCATAAAAAGAAGAAAAGAGCCATAAGGACCCACCAATTAAATAATCTCCCTCAAATGCCTTCTTTAGCAGTTATTTAAAATACAGATAATTTTTTTTCCTGTATGACAAAACAATATGAGTTTTAAGAAAAAATCAGATAAAAAATAATGAATATGTGAAATTAAAGCCAATGAAAAACAGTTGTCTTTTGTCCCTCTTATGTAAAACATCTCCACACTTGCTGGAGAGTGTAGGGAGCTCGGTATGCTGCCTTAGCAAGTGTTTGGAGCACTGCCCAGCACTTACTGGGAATGGTGATCCACTGTTGTCCAATACCATCCAACACAGGCATTCTCTAAGTTATTGGAGTCCTGGTGGTCTCAGTTGGGAATTCTGTGTAGGAATTCTGGCTTTGAGTCTCTATAAGCAGCACGAGCTCCTAAACAGAAATGAAACCCTCAGTGCCAAAGGGTTTCTAGCTTTCTAGACCACTGATCTGTTACTGGAAAAAGATAAAAGCCCTCAGCCACTTTATTTCCTGTATAATTTAATTTAATTCATTTTTTTCCCCCTGGTTACCCCACCATTCATGCTCCTCAGCCGCTGTTTTTGTGCTTTCTCAGCACAGTGGAGGTGAGCCTTATTCAGGTGACTGATTCCATCTATTCTGTATCACAGGGATATTTTCACATTATGCAGATAGGCCATTACTGTTTCATTATAATGTGTCATTTTTTCCTTCATATATTCTGCGTCATTAACTGAACCACTGCTCTTTAAAAGTCTTTGGAATAGGTCTTCTGTGAGGTTTAGATGTACATTCTCTCAACAGTCTCCACCATGCTCAATTCATTTAAAAATATTCATTCTCTTTTCTCTCATCCTAATGTATTTGATATGACTGGAAGCTGGAGCTGGAAGTTTAAGATGGTCTTTTGTCTTTGCTTATCAGCACCTGATAAATGTCTGTAACTGCAGCAATACTTCTGCTGAATCATTTGCTACCTCATCATCCTCGTGTGTGGTGTCCCCCCTGGTGCTGCACACCCTGGCTCCACAGGGGGCCCAGACACTGTCCCACTGATGGCAGTCAAGGTGGAACAAAATTCACCTCACAGCATCTCTTTGGTGCTACATTGGCCAGCTTAACAGAAAGAAGATCAAAGTAATACTTGCTTTTCTCTATGACAATCAGGAAATCTGATTCCAAAATAAATCAAGTATATGTACTGTTGTTCACATTTTACTACATGTGGAGTTTAGCCCCCACAATCTTCAGGGGTACTGCTCTGCTCAATACTAAATGTATCCAGAAACATTCTTGAACTTTGGTTCAAATCTTTGATCTTCCTGTAGACATAAATAGGTTTTGATAGTGGTAGAGAAATGGGAAGTATAGAAAGTCTCTATAAACAAAAACAAACTAAAATGGACACAGTTCATTACTGCAGACCATACCACTATTTCTGTGTTTTATCCAAGCAATGTCTCATTCTAAAAACATAACAAGATGTTGTAGCTGGAACTCTAATTCAGATATTTTCCCCTGGTCTGTAGTTTAATAACCTGATCACTAAATCTGAAAAATTATACTGTTTGTGTGTTACTGGGGACTTTGCACCACTTATATATGGGATGAGGATAGACACTTCTGTTCAGAGTCTTTAGGTCAGTGGTACAAACCCTGTTTTTCCTGGGAACAGAGACACAGATTTGAATTTCCCTGTGCTGATTAACAGACAAAAACAGGTGCCTGTCTGTATTGGTTCTGAATGGTAACAAGGTGCTGTGCTAATTGATGGATGTGGTGCTGTTTGTGTGATTTTCCATGCTCCTAGTATTCTTTCAGAGGCTCAGGCTCTCTGCACTCTCTGGATTACATTGAAGTTTAGAAGGGAAGGGTATGTGTAAAATGTTGGCCTGAGAATTGTTAGAACATTGGAGAGAATGGAAATTTTAAAGTCTCTTTCCTGTATTTTAATAGGCACAGGAAATAGTTTTTCCCTATCTTGTTCTTATGTTTCTGTTTCTTATCTATTTCTATTTTATCTTGACTGAAGCCACAGTCAGGGTTGTAGTTCTGGCAGTGAACCATAGCTTCCAAGCTCAGTGATCTGAAAAATAACTGGAAAAAAAAAAGGAACTTATTAAAATGAACTGAAAGATATTGTTACATTGAAAAGATGAGGGTTAGAGGGGTGAAGGAAAAGGAAAGCAAAGTGTTATATATGGGACTGAAGAAAACCTGCAACAAATGCAGGAGACTCGGCAATTTTGGATTGAGTGTTACTGCCAAGCATTGTGACTAAAGCATTGTAAAGCTATTTTAAGGATTTCTGCATTTTCTACAGTAAGCAGTACAACAAATAAATGTTTAAAGGAATTCTTTCTGAGTGTTCCAACATTCTGTCAATGATGGTAAATAAAGAACTACTCTGCATAAGGCAGAAAATCTTATACATTTATTGAGGACTGATTTAATGGTCTATAATTAAATGTAAAATTGAAAAGGAGAAAAATGTAATGATGAGCAAAATTTCATAGCTAGGTTTTTCAGTTGCCAAGTGCTTCAGAAGGCTGCAATTTCACAGCAGGGTTGGTTCCAGGAGTGGAAATTAGACATAAATACTTCCAGACAGTGTAAATGTAAATTTAAAAAAAAAAATTAAGATGCATATTTTTTGTCCTAATACATTCTCTATTAATAAAATTATAAGCTAATCACAGAGCTATGGTTTAGAAATTAACTTATTAAAAAAGTCTTTAACGAATCAACTTAAATTGTAAATCTGTGACTAAGAATATTTCAAACAGTTGGTCAGTTCTGGTGTATTATTTCATGATGATTGCACATAAAATGGTTGGGGTGTGTTGGCTGCAGAACAAGAAACATTAAGGCTATTACAAATCAGTTATTTTCAGGTCTGGTATAAATAATCCTGCACTCTAACACATCTGTTGTCACTGACTAATAGTGCATTTACGTATTTATTCTTTTTTGTTATTGTTTTTGATCAGTGGTCTGTGTTTTTCAATAGGGATGTTGGAATCATTAGATCCTATTTATTAAACAAAGTTATAGGAGGGAATGACTCTTTCTTTGTTCCCAAATTAGCTTTACTTTGGGGATATATTGAGTACTAAGGCAGTAAAAGGGAATTGCTGCTCTACACTCACACAATTGACTCAGAGACATATTTAAGTCTTTGGACTGGCTTTGGGGTAGGTTTATTACCGTGCCAAATCGGCAGGATGAGTGTTTCATTGATGTATTTTTATCACAACGTGGGTGCACTGTGGGGCCTCTAGGACAGGTAGCAAAATGAATAGAGATTGTGAAAATAATCTCTATTCAAATAAGGCAATCCACCAGAGCCAAGGATGAAGTCAATATGAAAACAAGTGCTCTTAATACAATTTGTGTCAATACCATGTGTGTGATGTATTCAAATCTCCTGTCAAACAAAAGGGCTCTGGCACAGCAAAGTGCTGATTATAGGACATAGCAATTGACACAGCTCTGTACTATTTCTGTTATTGATGGGACAGAATCATGGCCTGGCTTCACTGCTGGGCTGAATACTACCAGCTGGTTTAGGAGCCAGCCCTATTAACTGGTAGTTAAGTGCCATCAGTGTGTCTGAGATTGGAAACATGCAAGAATGGAAACAGTACATTTGGGCAAACCAATACATCACGAAAAACGAGTCCCAAATGATAAAGAGTAGCTAATGGTGAGCAAATGTATGAATTTAACTGATCCACTTAACAGGCTTCTACAATGTTTTTAAGTTGTGTTTTAATTAGAGCATTCCATACTTTCTTGGGGAGTGCCTTAGAATTTTTTTAAAATAACTAAATGGATCAAAATTGTTTTTTGAATGGAATGAAGAGCTAAAAAGAAGACACAGTGAACTAGAAGCAAATAATGCTTTTATGGATACCTTTTGTAAAATCTAGATAAATACTGGCAAAATTTTTCAGTGGATGAGCAATTTTGGTAAATCCAAATAACAAAAGAAATGGCTTTACAAAATAAATGAACCTTCAAATACTTTATTGCAACTGCCTTGGCAAAGGACTTGGTTCTTCAGTCATAGACTATATTTTCTGTATATTCCTTCTTCTTATTGATCCTGGATTTTGAGGATGAATTATTTTTATTTAATTATAGTGTTTCTATTGTTTTATAATATAAAGGATATAAGTAAGCTGAATGCTATTTCCAGCACTATGTCAATATGAATGGGAGGGACAGTTGCTAAAGGTGATGAAGGTAAGATTATTGATAGCAACAGAAGTGATAGAGGGAAAGTTTTGGGAAATGTTTGTGTCTCAAGGGGACTGCAGAGAGGTTTTCCTAGAGAACCATTATGAAACAAGACAAATTCCATGGGTTAGCTTCTTCTTTCCCATCACAGTATCCTCCACAGGCTCAGACAACCATAAGGGCTTTACTTTTCACTGGTTGGGACTGTACAATAAAACTGGACAACATCTTAAAGTTAACCACAAATGCTCATTTTGCCACAGTCAGCTTCTTTAAATCTGGCCTTAAAAATACTTACATTTACAAATTTATAAGGAAACTTTCTAAATATAAGGTAATTTTTTAATATATTTAAGAGGAGAGCAAAGTTCAGCTGATGGACTGCCTATGGCTAACAAAATGGCTGATGTGAAAAGTCATGTGTGTGTCCCTGTGTGTCCCAATGGGCACTCATCTGATTTCTCAGGATACTTCACTCTACAGCACTCTGGTTGTGGCTGTAATCTCATTTTAGTTCATATCTTAGTGTGACATGTGAAAGAGCCTGATTCCTAGGAGATGTTTCTACTATCTAATACATCTCTGAAATGCTTTATTTATTCATAATTGCTTGTGTGTGTATAAATATCTATTTATAGAGATAGATTCCATTTAAGTAGAAGCCTCTCAGTTCAGATATCTTCACTTACTTTTCTAACTCTCTAGAGTTTGTTAAAAAATCTAGACATTGTATGATGGAAAAATTACTGTGTGCACAATAATGACTGAGTGTTTAGTCATAAGAGCTTCTGTCTAACATTAGCTAATGTATATTTCTTAATTCAAAGCAGCAGCAGTTATTATTATCATTATAATGGATGTTTTGTTTTATAATACAATTGGGCATATGATTCACTTACAAAAACATTGTGTGTGTAACAAATATAAATGGAATTTTGCTTTAATATCTTATCTGAGAGGAGTCAACATCTCCAGATTTTTTAAAAAAAGAACAGACAGCAGTTTTGTAAATGAAGGAGAATTCAATCCCAGACATAAAATTAAATTATGCAATCAAACTAGTAGAACAATCTTAAGATGAAACTGGTTGCAGTTATATACAAAGTCTAGAGGCAAACATCTGGCTGTGTTTTTGTCCTTCAGGTATGATAAATTTTGCTAAGAACAGCATCATGAAAAACCCCACAAGAGCAAACTGGCCTGAGAGAAAACTAGAAAGTAAGAGAAAAGCATCTTTATTTATTCATCTAACCTTGACTTTTTCTGATGCTAGGTTTGCTTGAAGTGAAATAGTTCAAAAGTAAATTCTGCTTAGTGCTTGCCTTAAAAATGATTTTGTTCTGTGTAGTTTTTTAATATTTTCTGCTGAAAGGAAAATGCACTAGTACTTTCCAATAATTGGTGTCAGTTAACATTCAGTGTACTGGGGCTGTGGTTAGTGATCCCACTGAAAACCTTAAAATTTATCTCAGCTAACAGATAGATCTCACTTTCTAAAGGGAATGGGTATTGTGTGGAGGCTAGAGACTGTCAGTTATTGCAGACACATTTAGGAAGATTATAGGAGCATCCAAAATCCATTTTACCTTTCCATGGAGTGCACTATGTATTTGTACTGTGTTTACCTTCTGTATAAAATGGAAGTGAATATAGTGAAACCTTGATTCAGGGCACAAGATTCTGAACTGGAAAATGCACAAACCAGACAAAATATTTGAAAACAAAGTGCTGAAGCTCTGGGAAGCATGTTCAGCACAAGTAGACCTCAAGACAGTCCCTTCTAGGTCTCAGTATGGTAGCTGAAGAGGGTTTTGCCCTGAGGCATTGCTTGCTGGCTAGGCTCGACTGCCCCTTTCCATCTGAAGATGGAAGGACTGTTTGAGATCTCCAAATTTTCTATGCTGTCTGTTCATATTTGGGTGATTTTGTATGAAATGGACCAGACTGTATTTATATTGACTTTTCTACCAGGAGTAGCTCACTAAAGTGGTAGTGCATACACATTATGTTATGTTTATTATGTTATTAGCACAGTGGATCCTTTTTAATTTCCAAGGGAGTTTTATTTTGATCCAAAATTTGGTCATTTTTGGTATTTAAAAAAAATGTTTTGAATATCACATTCAATCCATTCACATTTTTTTAATTCTCCTATTCACATCAGGCACTAATATATTTTTAAAAGCTAGTAATTCTCCTTCATTCCCCGGTGGAATCTTTCTAACTGAAGTCTAAAATAAATTAGTAAATACCTGCTTGACGCAGACATCCAGAGTGCAGGCTTTCAGCATCACTGGTTGCAGAGGTGGTCAGTGAGAGGAAACATCAATTGACAGTTTGAGGTGAGGGGTAACCAACTATAGTTTCAATAGTTTTGATAAGTAGGTGGAGCTAGAACAGCTATTGCATGTGTTTGTCCTCCGGAAATCTGTTTTAAATTCATTATTTATTTTTCCTTGCCTGAATTTAAATACAGAGGATGAAAGAAGTAATTTCATTTGAAGTCTGCTGTGAAAGCTAATGAGAGCTAATCAACCTAAACCTTGAATGTTTAGGTTGATTATCAGGAAAATGTTTTCTGACAGTGACATATATTATGCTTTGGGATTGTCCCATATTGAAAATAGCTAAAGCCAAACTTCTTGGATAGTACTGGCAAGGAGGTGGAGGTTAAGAAAGTACATTTTGTGAAACAGCTGCATAAGGCAGGAAAAGGAAGTGATGATCTGAGAATCCTCTTCATCTTTTAATGTTGTGATTCTATTATCCACCTTTATTTATTTAGAGACTGTTCAGTTCTTCATGTATTTTGATGCTCTTTCTTCATCATCAGGGCAATATGAGAGTCACTAACATGAAAGAAAGAAAAAGAGTAGCAGCAAGAAAAACCTCTCCAGTTACCAATTAATCATAGAGTGAGTTTTCTTCCAATGCACCTTCTCTCCAACTGCTGGCATATGGTGCTCATATAACCAGCTGATTTGCAGCATCACATCCATACATCTGCCTGTCAGATAGATCTTCTGCTTTTGTAAGCTAGCTTGGTGGCTTGGACTCTGTGAGGCAGTGCTTAAGATAAAGGTCATCCAGAGGGACCACAAGGGTTTAGGAAAGGGAAGGCAGAGGAGAGGAGGTATTCACTTAATCCTCCCTTCTTATATTCAGTCCATTATTCTCATGTTTTAGGGGCAGATGTGCAAGCTGGGAAGTTTTCCAAATTCATTTTTCAGAACATTAGGTCCTCTCAACATTAGGCACACTAAGCAAATCCCTCTTTGTAACAATTTTGCCACCAGCACTGAAGAGGAGCTGCTTTCAGGATGAAAATAGATGGCAGAGAACTTGGGCCAAACCAAGCAATTTGGAGATAAAATTACTTAGAAAACTTTTTAGCTAGTATTCACACCCTCTCTGGTCTACTTAGAGTTCTTCAGGCCTTTGAGCACTTACATAAAAGCTCTTTTTACATGTACTGTTTCTGAAAAAATAAGAAAAATCCCAAAACATTGTACATGACAAGAGGCTAAGAAATGTTTCTAGAAAAATTCTATGTATTAGACAATGACTCAGATACCCCAAGCTATTGATCTGATCACAGAGTTTCTAAATATCCAGGCATTGCTTACTTAAATATGCTGACATTGCTACTTAACTATGTTATTTTTTTATTTCTTTTGGGCTCTTTCTGCAGCTTGGAAAAGTCTAGAAGAGTAACTTGTTTTCCTAATAAAGAGGACAGAATTTTGGAAGATTAAAAAGAAGTATTGATTCTGCATTTCATTCAGCATTCTCAGTTTTTGTTTTTCCTTCTTACAACTTTGATGAGCCTCCTAGTGGAGTTTAGTTTCTTACTGCAGAGTCCTAGATTTAGACTCCCCTACATCTGCAGCAGCTCAGATATGCTGGTATTCAACAGAGTTCAGCTGTTTTCCTGTGCTTTTAAATAATAAGTTGAAGAGACTGGATTGTAAATCAACTGTTTTTTCTATTTATTTTAAGTCTGCCTTATTTATTACTATCTATATCTACAAGGAAACAATGCAGAAGAATGGTTGGTTAGATAATAACTTTATGTTAGGTTTTTTTGAACAAGGATTTTAAAATGTAAGGTTTGCAATGAAGGTGAGGGAAAGACAGACAGATGGACAAACTTGGAATTAAGGCTTAACCCTGCTCCTGAGTGGTTCAGACTGTTAGAATGCCCAGGTGAAGGACAGATTGTAGATGCCCATGTCTTTCATGGGTTAACACAATGTTGAGTTACTCAATTTCTCCAGTACTGATTGTACAAATCTTTTGTTCACAACACATTTATCTTCTACATCCTCTCAACCAAAGGAGGAAAATTAACTTTTAAAACCTTGGTGATTTTATAATGGTGATGAATATATCTGAAAGGAGGTATGGGGACTCTAAATCATCATAAATCACACTTCCAATGATGGGTCATTCACAACTTCTGTGGGCAACCTGTTGGAGTGTCTCAACACCTTAATTTAAAAAAGAATGGACCAAAAAAGTGTCCTGTAAGTACAATCCTGGTAAATATATACATGTATACACACACACACCTTTTTAATAAGCCCCCTTTACGTACTGAAAGGCCACCACAAGGTCACCCTCTCTCCTCCAAGCTGAAAACTCCCAGAAAATGGCCTATAAACACACCCACAGAAGGCAAGGTATTTCCATTGACTAACCTTCCATTATTTGAGAACCTTATCAGTCTAGTAGAGAATCCATGTACCTTTACATTGGTAACCTCAGTAGTGCCCAGAAGTTGGTTTATTCCTGTACTTTCAAGTTAAGGACATAACTATTGATAAATGTGAACTGTGTTCAGCAGAGGAAACAATGGTATTATATTCAAATATTTCTCCACAATAAATTTAACCCATCTGTAGGCTTCTTAATACTGTGCAATGTATAAAATAATTAAGAGAGGATTCAACAGAGGTTTCAACAGTAATGAAAAAGATTCCCTGTGTTTCATAACTGGATCACATTAAAGACTTGTACTCACAGCATCTCTAATAATTCCCTGAGCTGAAACAGGTCCATTCCAATAAGTCTAAAGGGGATGGATTCTGTGTTTACACAACTGCATATGCAAAAGAACTATGTAGTCCTCTAAGGCTCTCCAGCTTTAACTAATTAAACAGGGATTTTGCTGCTTGTCAGAAAATCAGCCAGGACACAAGCAGCTATGGGAAACTCTTCTATACATGTAACTGCCTTTGGGCACCATGCCACTGAGCAAGAGAAAAGGGACATGGCAAACTGAGCTGGGGGGACTGCAGTCACAAACTATAGAATTAATTCTCCTAGGATGAGGATAGCCTCAAACATAATTGCTTTCTGCCTCCAGTTTGTGGCATATTTTATTTACTGCATAATTTCTATTACAAGAGTACAAGAATATGCATATAGATGTTATTAAAAAAGACAAAAAAAAAAAAAAAAAACAACCACCAAACTAACCAACTGAACCAAATGAAAATGAAAACAGTGTGCATCCATATTTTTCCCTGGGAAGGTGGTATGAGGAGAAGCGAGCCATGCGTGGAAGATGTTAGAAACTCTGCTTCCATGCTGTAGTAAAAGGCAGAGCTGAAACTGTTCCACTGTGCATAAAAAATGGAGGTGATGGATGTGGATTTACACACAAAGTAAATTAGCTATTGTCCACAACTGAGTCCAGCCTTTAGTGCATTTAGTACTGAATGCAGTTCAATTATATACACAGAATTAAGGTCCAAAATACTGTATTTACATACATATCCAGGAATTTATCACTGTTAGATGTCCATTTTCCTCTTAACACTCAGGGAGTAGGGGAAAGGAGTCATGACAGATGTATATTTTCAGTAGTTAGTTCTGAGGAGAGCTTCCATAACCATCCAGAAGGGAACAATGTGGGAAGAGTCTGGTGCAAATAGTGTGATGAGTAAATAGTGGGCTAACTCAGAACAGGTACTATTATATCTTCCCTTTTTTAGGCATCCAAAACACGAATCTGCTTGGAATATGAGTCAGCTAATGAAAAAAAAAAAAAAAAAAGGAAAAAAAGAGAGACAGAAGAACTACTGCTTCACTACTTCATATAGTCTAAATAGTCTAATGGCTAAATGGTCCAAAAGTGGGAAAGTTCAAATTCCTTAAAGAGAGTAAGGACTTGAATTATATAGTTTGTACCCTCAGGAGTTTATTTCCCTGACTACCAACCTATTTGACTGCAGCTGGTAATTCTGTGTGTTTCACGTCATTTAGCTTTAGACATTCAACATCTAGGCAAAAATTTAAGAACATTTTTTGGCATTCTTCTACTTAAATGACTTAAAGAGAGATTCAAGTGGCTCCCTTTGAATTCAGGTAAGACTTGAGGAAAAATAGGCTTCTTTTCTGTTGTAAGAGGGAACAAACCCTGGTGGTAATAGTTGCCCAGAAAGACTGTGGAATCTCCATCCTTGAATAAATTCAAACTGCAGTCGGAAAGCTACTTTTTTTGTTTGTTTGTTTGTTTTTGGTTTTTTTTTTTCTGCAGAGCATACTCTAGTTTTAGTTTCCTAACACAGATGAGATGTACCTCAGCTGATATCAGCTTTACCTGAAAGCCAGACTGGCATGCTGAGAAACAGATAGAAGTGGAGGAAAATTGTTAGGTATATGGTGAACTAAAGAACACAGACTGAGTCTGTGTTAGACAGAAAATTAAACCAAAGTCTTCTGAGATTCAAGCTACAGCATTCTCACAGAAGAACTACTCTTCCACATGTATCATGTTAACACATGGCTTTCCATTAGAAGCCTTAATATAAATGTTGTATACAGCAACAAATAATATGCACTTGGGAAGGGCACAAGGCAAGACGTGTACAGCAAAATGACTTGCAGTTGTTTCAGTGCTGAAACATGATAATTACACACTCATGATCATGACAGATACATCCCACTGAAACATTCCCTCTTCTTTTGTCCTTTCTTCTGACTAGATGAGATTTCATTAGTAAGAGACCTTTTCCATATCTGACAGTTCTTATTACATTCTTCTTTAAGGCAATTAATTCAGACTGAAATCAGAACAAAAATTAAAATTTGATATTAAAAAACGGAGAAAGACAATGCTGCTGATTCTATATTTTGTATCATGTCTATTTTGACTCTAGCAAGGTATAATTTCTTCAAGAATGATGAGTAAAAATGATGACCAAAATTACTGTTTACACTTCTAAGGATGTCCAAGAATAGATTCAATAGAAATTCTCATATGATTGTCTTTTAAAGGCATTTCTTTCTTTAATGACATACAAATGGTATTGCAATTTTACTTTCTTGAATTATATCAAATTTAAATAAATTTGGCAAGAGGGTTTTGATCCTATCTCCAGACTAATGCATGTATAACTATTTGAAAGAATCAGAGGAACCTAAATGAGAATTGTGTATTGCTCCCGTTGAACATGAAAGGAAATACCTTGACTGAGGACAGACATGTTAAGCAGGCAAAATTAGATATACATCAGTATTGAAGCAGTCTGATAAGGCCAGATTTTTTTTTATCTGTTTGAAATCTGTGTTTTAAATTTAAAATAGTAGTGGGAAAGAATATTTTTTTGGGTTTTTTGTTGTAGTGGAAGCTTCCATTCATACACAGTAAATCCACAGTTTTCAGATTGTTTTGTGGATGAAATGAAATTGGCTAATAGCACTAAAAGCTTCTGATTTTTGCTTTTACATAAGAAAATCAAATATACTTGTTTTGTCTGCTGCAAGACTCACCTCCCACAAAGCTGATAAATAGTACAGCTGTTTTGTATCTCTGAATAGCAGGACAGGTTTTCTGTGACTGACTTTCTGTACAGAAAAAGTGCACTCAAACTCTCCCTCATTTCCTGATTCCGCCATTCTCTGCATGGCTTAGGGCATCTCACTTGGCCCTTTCTGGGACCTAAAGTAATTACCCAGTCTCTTTAGAGTTTTGCATGGCTTTCCTAATTAAGATGAAAGGAAACAACACTATGATATTGCAAAGGTCTGTTATCATCTTAATAAAACAGACAAATATTGCTTCAGGGATTCTGCACTCCCTGCTCTTCTTTTTCCAGAAAAGCCTGCTCAAGTCACACCAGACTCTGATGATCTGTTGTTGCATATCCTGGGCATGCACATCCAAAAATATCTTGGCAGTGACTGTGTTCAAAGGATGATTGTTGACCTTTACTGAATCACTTCCCTAATGTTTGGTATTTATGCTTTTAATTTTAATAGATAGTACAATGTTCCTACCCTTTATAGCAATAAACAGCCTTTCAGGCATGGTAATAAGTACTAGACCATTAAAGTGATTTTATTACTAGCAGTCCTATGGTCCTAGGTACCCTGGGAGCCAAAGAGGGTGAAAAGGAACTGAATGTAAGTGCTGCTTCTTTTAGAGCATCTTTCCAAATGTTACCAGTGAAGTTTTTGAGTTTATACTAAGAATCCTCTAAGTGGGAGGGACATTCCTATTGGCATAAAAAATTTCTGGCAACTGTATTTAGGTAGAAAGAGATGTGATTTTTTTTAATCTCAGATAAATGCTAGTAGACACAGAGAGTCTTCTGTAGGAGAGAAGAGTGTTATTTTTAAACTGAGAGAAAGCTCATGAATTTATAATTTTTTTATTAGATATGGTTATCTTGATAGGTTTATGGATAGATGTTGCAGGAAAAAATTGAACTAAAAATTTCTGTTTTTCATTCAGAGTTATAGGCAGATCCTAATTAGCCACAAGGGCTCAGTGCCTGTGAACAGCCCAGAGGATATCCCTGTAATGTAAGATCTGAAAGCAATTGGTGCTGCCATTGAGAAACATGGTGCCAGTCCAGTTCTCACTGCTGAATTTCAAGAAGCAGATGAGATGAGTCATTGCTGTGAATAGAAATCATTGATATCACCACATGCACTCCCACATATCTGGGAATTAATCTGTCATTTAATTTGATCATCATTACGGCTCACATACTTGCTCACAGTAAAAGCTTCTGAGGGCTGGGGCATGGGAACAAAGTACACCTTGTACCATTTTGTCTGCTTTTTATTAACCTGTTTGTGCTTTCAATCCTATTTTATAATTTCAGAGATCTTTAAAACATTAGTGCACTTTGGAAAAGCAGATCCTTCTGAGCACACATAAATTCACTGTGATTTAGGCTGTTAATCCAGATCTAGAATATTTATCTCTCTCTCTTTCCTTTTACACCGAATGAACAGGAATAAATTACAAGGAATCTGTACAAGTATGTCACACTTCCACATGCATGCATGTAGAAATATTATACTAGTTAAAAAAATATTCATGCCTATGATATTTGCTTCAGAAATGCTTTCAATAAAAGATCATGTACTATTATCCAAAAGGGTGGTGACTTGGAATATCTCTTTTAAAAATAGAACTCTTAGCACAACTGCCTTTTTGTGGCAAAGTGAAAGCTGGCTTTGGATATCCAATATCTCCTGACATTTCTTATTCCATCTGGCAATAGACTGAGCTTGAGAAAAAAATATTATGAGCTCAGACTTTGGTTATGCATTTTTGGAGAATAAAATGGTACACAGTGGTGCTGCATTAATCAATTATATACGTAGAAATTAAAACAAAAATATTCTAGACGGGCTACTGAATATTCAACCAGTTTTGATGTTTTCCTCCATGGCAAACTGGGCAAGTCCTATTTCCTGTCTACAGCAGATAGTAGAGATGCAAGTCTTACATGAAGGCCAGCCTGTGGTCATGTAAATGGAATGTGCTAATAGGGAAATACAGGTGGTCTTTCTGCTTGTGCCCTTGCCCAGGAAAGCACCATTTGGAAGATCCTGATGAGGGGTGGTAATGAGGCTTGCTTACATTCAAGGTGTCCTTAGCAATTCCCATTTTGTGGCATTTGTTCTGGTTCTGATGGATGAATGGCAGCTGAGGTACAGCTCAGCTCCTGATGAAACACAGCCTGAGCTGGCTGATGCAGAGATCAGTTAGAAAAAGTGCTGGTGGTGGGTGGTGAGGGACTTTCCAGTCACAAATTGATGGAACAGTTGAGATTGGAAGGCATCTCTGAATTGATGGAACAGTTGAGATTGGAAGGCATCTCTGAAGGTCATGCTGCCCAATGCTACTGCTCAATCAGGGCAACTTAGACCTGGTTGCCCAGGACCAGGCTCTTGAATATATCCAAGGAGGAAGATCTCCCACCTCTTCCTTCCCTGGGCAATCAGTGCCAGCACTCAGTCACCCTCACAGTGAAAAAGTGTTCTTGATGTTGAGGGAACCTCCTGTGTTTCACAATGTGCTGAGCCCTCTCCATGTGCTTTTATCCAGCATCCACGTCAGATTTTTTAGGTAGAGAAGAAAGGACATTGGTTACTATGAGTACTTCGCCTTTTGAAAGGCGAAGGACTCGTGATAGTTTTGTGTATTGGTGTAACCTTCACTTGAAAATAGCCTGATTGCTAGGCTAAGGTAGGGTTAAAAACAATCCAAGACCTTAAAATAATGTCAGATCTCATACTATCATGCTATGGAAATACTGGAAATTTCAAAATATGCATTAGTTAAACTGATTAATTTGAATTGATCCATCTCACATTAGTCCTCTGCAGAGCCACTGAGGTACTTCAGTGTCCAGAGATATATCTACAGTAGGCATCCCACATGTCAATAACAGTCCTGCTATTGATTCAAAAAGGGCTGTAGATTCTAGCCTCTGTACTGCTGCTGTTGCACTGTGATCAGTACTTGAGCTAGCTAAATTAAAGATGGCAGATGTAACTAACTTCACTGCAGTCCTTTGGAAAATTTGGATTCCTTTGGTGGCAGACCCACCTTTAAAATACAAAGCTTCTACTTGGACACTGGAAATGAAAAGTAAAACCACAGTTAATAAAGAGCAGTACCAGCCAGCACTGCTCTTTCTAAAACTGATATTAGGGTAGGAAAAGTTACGGTTCATTGTACTGGTCTGACTCTATTTGGTTAGGAAGAGTTATAAACATTCAGTGCACTGATTCAGTGATGCTGAGTGCTGCTCCAAAAGGCACAGGGTCCATCCTGGCAGCATCATGCTTTGGTCAGACTTAGCATTTATAAAGCCTCCATTTTTAACCTGCAGGGTGGCTGTGTTTTGTAGGTGACACTGATGAAGTCTGGCTGCCTTCAGTTGATGTGTTTGTCCTGGGTACAATTTCTGTGCACCTCTCCTGTGCTCCACAGTGTGTCTGCCTGAGGACAATGGATATGATCTGCACAGTCCAAGTTCATAGACAGATATTTTGTGGTGGGGAGGATAACTACCTACAAATTTTAAGCCCAGCTACTCATGAATAAAGCCAAAAGACTTTGAAAAAAATTTTTTTCTTATTTTTCTATTTTTCTCTTCCAGTTTTTTCACTGGAAAATTTTCCTTTTGGCATAAACTCTCCAGGGAAAGGCACAAGTAAAAAATACTTATCAAAGACACTGGAAGACTTTTAAATTAATTAAGAAGAAAGAATGTGTTAGAGAAATTTCCTCCTGGACATATAAAAAAGGAGCTGCAAGCCACATCATTATCCATGCTTGAACAGAAGTCTTTCAAAAGATCTAGATTATGTATATTCTTCAAATGCTTAGCCTTTTTAAGAGTTTTAATTCCCAAAAGAGTAAAATTAAAAAATCCATCAGTGACAATTAGATGTGGGGTGAGTGCCTCCAATCAAGAGGTGACACTTTCCCAAATCCCTGGTATGTTGAGAGCTTATATTGAGAAACACTGCTGCTTGCTTGCTGGGTACATCCAGACTTGGATTTTACCTGAGAGGACAATGGAGTTGGTGTCACCAGGTACAGCTGTTCATTATTTGGTTGGCCCACTTCCAATAAATAAGAAATACAATAGACTTGTGGCAGTGCACTGAAAGCTCAGAGTGCACGTCAGAAATGAGATAACTCCAGTTCAGGAACGCACTGCACGCAGCAGAAATGTTGCCCCAGTCAGCTCTTTACAGAGTTCTTTAAATGCTGTAATTCCAGTAAAACCCACTTTTTACTATCTTATGGCCACATTTACAAAATATCCCAGAGGCTTTTTAAACTCAAAAAGAGGAAAACAAAAGCTTTGACTGCCTGTGTCAGAAAACCTCCCCACCTGTACTTTATCCTCAGAAAATCATCGTCTGCACACTCAAATGGTAGGAATATTGTATCATACTTTGTTACTCTCTTGAGTAGTGTAACTTTACTGAAATATTCTGCTGCCAGGCATCTTTCACACAAATGCACCTGAATAAAAGCCAGTGTACTTAGTTTCTCTTCTTCTTTTACATGATAATAATATCTTTAGTAAACCAGAACATTGTCTGCGAGAAATAATACAAATATAGTGGAAAACAATGAACCAAATCAATCTTGCCTTACTTCATACAAGTTTCTCATACACAATCCACTCTAAAAAAATTAAAATGTTCAAGTAAATAAAATTGATATCAAGTTCTGCAAGAAAGATTTTAACAGCATCTGTGTTGTTTGTATTTAAGTTTTCTTGTCTGTGTTTTGTTAGCTTCATTTATTCCCTGATTTTTAAAAGAAAACTATAATTCCCTCCTTTTGTACTTCCAGAAGGTTTCCCATTGAAATCTTTTGAAGTATTTCTGAATTAGAGTTGTAAATGATAACCAGTTCTCATCTAAAGTACATCCTTGTTGGTAACATTATATTATTAAAAGTTCCTGGAGCCAGCAGTTAAAAGAATACCTACAGAATCATAGAAAGAGGTTTAGTTTATGTGATATGAACAAAATACAGAATTTCAGGTTACTTTAAAGTGCATGTAATTTTATTACTTCTGGAGATCTGTTGACACTATTTAAAAAAAAAAGAAAAAAAAAAGAAGACAAAACCAGGAATATTTTTCTGCCATTAAAGATTTGTTTTCAATGTGATGGAAAGAAGACCATGATAATGACTTTGCCTCTAGTCTTAGGAAGTCCTGCCACATAAAACTGTGGAAGTATTAATTGTGGAAGTATTCCACAAATTAAACATTAATTCCTTATTTTATGTATAACTATTGCTAAATCATATAGAAACTTCAATATACCTTTATATACATACAGTTAATTTTCTGAAAACAATAAATGATATTTAATTATGGAACAGTAGCATCTTTTTAACACCTCGCTAAAATTTTACACTGATGATTTCAGTCATTATCAATCACTTTATTTATCTTTTTGTATCTTTCAGTCTAACTGAAATATTTTATAAATTGTTTAAAAAGGCATTATGTTTCCCGATGCAGATTGATTTTCAGCAGATTGGGCTGCTATAAGTATATCCTTGAGTGTTTATCACCATGACTGAACTCAACCTACCATACCAGCTTTACACCATGCACAGTTCTACACTTTTTGATAGTAGCCCTAAAATTCTAGGAATGAAGAAAAGAGTGTAACTGTTGAAGAACTAAAATGTGCATTATTCAGAAAAAAACCCCAACAACGTGTAAATATCTAAACAAACAGAGAATAAAATAATCTAGAGACCTTCAGCCAGATGGCTGTAAGCATGAGGGCAGAACAGCTATTCTATTCCCTCTGGAAAAGGGGAATATTTACTTTTTCACACCCATTACAATAATTTACATCTATTAGTACAAGACACTTTAAAAGACACTTAAAAAATTCAGATACTGCTGTCCACAGGCTAATGCCATTAGGAATGCTATTTATGGAATACTATCCCCAAACTTATTGTTTGCATGTCTCCTGTAGGTGAAAGGCTCTGGATAGAGCTAAAACTTATGTTTTATCACAGATTAATCACAGCTAAATTAATCAGGCTCTGGGAATTAGAGCTCAAAATTCTGAGTGATATTATTTCATGTGTTATGTGGGTAAAATTAAACTGACTTGAAACTTATGCATATCCATTTTGAAGGCTACAAACCACTTGGAGAGAAACGAGAGAATCATATCAATATTCAGAGCTTTAGGAGATGTGACCTAGTACAGCTGTATTACCTAGAGAAGACAGGCAGGAATGAATAATGTTAATGGATTTCAAGTGCAGGAAAGTTGGCTGCAGACAGAAAGAGGATAAAGTGGTGTTCATAATTACCAAGCATACTACAAGAAGTAATGAGATCGTATTTCAACAGAGGAGAATCAGTTTAAACTTTAAAACTCCTTTCTTGATGCAGTAGTAGGGGAGCAGTGGAACAGACTGCTGGGAGAGATTGCAGCATCCCCATCACTGGAGGATGTTATGATCAGCCTAAGAAAACATGTATTTTTATGTTACTACAGGTCATCTTCCAGGGGAGAAGGAACTGGTGTCACAATTTGCTCGGTGATGTAGTTCAGACTATGTATCAAAGGGCTACCTGGTGTTCAGAGCAAATTTTACAATGAAGAGGAAGATGCTAAAGAAGGACCACCTAAACTCATATCTATGTAGTGGACCTACTTAAAGTAAATTTCTGGCAACAGTTGATGGCTGGAAAGGTACCATGACAGGAGGTATATAACAGACCATTCCTACAATGCTACAATTTCTTTGCATTACCAGGTGTAACTTTTCTCATAAAAATATCAAAAAATCATTAGCCAGACTGAAAAACCCTTAATCTTCTTATAAAAATTACCCCTGTGGTTTTTAGCAGAAGGAAGGGGTGTAGGCTGGGTGGGGGGTATGTGAGAAATAATCTTGAGAATATTTGCAGTGAATCGATCACATTCAGCTTAAATGTCTTTTTATTTTTCACCAAATAGTAATCTATTTAATTTGGGTAACTTTAGTCAGCAAATAAATATAACTTGACTTGGAGGCACCTTCTAAAAGCCACCCACCCAAACAAAAAACAACTACAAAAAAGGAACTGGTTTCTAATATGGAAACTTTTTCTCCAGTAGGATAGAATCATAGAAGCAAGGATCATTTAGTTTCAACATCCCTGCCATGGGCAGCTGTGGTGTTTCACTAGACCAGATTGCTCCAAGCCCCACCCAACCCAGCTTTGAACACTTCCAGGGATGGGGCATCCCCAACTTCTCTGGGTAACTGGTTCCAGCACCTCACAATTCTTTGAGTAACAAACTTCTTCCTAACACTGAATCTGCACTTGTTCTCTTTCAGTTTAAAAACATTTCACCTTGTCCTGTCCCAACCTGCTCGTATAAAAAGCTTTCTTTAGGTAGGAAGGTGCAATAAGGTCTCCCCAGAATCTTCTCATCCCCAGGATGAACAAACCCAGATAATGCCCTCAAAGACTATTGTATTTCAATATGACTTGAAAATCATCTGTTTCAATCTTCCAAGCTATGTGCACCTCTCAGCAGATCTGCATAGGAGCTTTTATAACTACTGCGTGTCTCCAATGACTGAAAATGCACATTGACATCTCTGGCAATCTACAAAATGGCTGTTGGTTTTTTAGCCTCCAGTTTAATAGTGACAGCTGATTTTGACTGCAAGTTAAGAAAAATATTGAGTCCTTTTGATGTAACTTGATACAGATGTTTTTAGTTCTACAATTAGTGATAACTGTGTCCCACTTTTTTCTGGAGATAAACTAATACAAAGGTCCTCTTTTGCAGTATATTTCTGAAAAGCAGCAGGTTACAATATATTGAGAATTATTATTTTTATAAACCTCCCCCATAAGAGATAAGAGGATCTTTGGAAAGAAAATTACTGTAGTGGTTACCTGTGTGCAAGAGAGTAGGGTACTAATCAATACTATTCAGCACTCTCCACAATCAATATACAGAAGTAAAAAAGAATTAGAAAAGAGTAAAAGTATCCAAAAGGTTGGGTTAAAGCTAAGCTTTATTATACTGGCTGCAGAACAGAGAAATTAAGCAGATATTAAAAAACCCAAAACTCTGCAAAACCAAATAAACAACAAAAAAACAGAACTCAGCTGCTCATCTCTTTCTTTGTCCTCTTCATATAAAATATGACTTCATAATTAACATTGATAAATCACACACAGTGTGATGAAAAGCACCCAAAAATTTCTGAAGCCTTACCATTCCTGGATGCACAGGAGCACTGAAGTTTTTTAGGATATGAGAAAAGCTCTATAGGTCTGACTCCTTCTTTGGGGCGAAAAGATTTTTGTGATTTGTCAAAAATAGTGAAGCTTTCCATGGGAACACTATGGTTTCCTTGAAACTTTCTCAGTGGATCTGTACTTGTCAGTGGCAGTGTGAAGCCAGAGGAGAAGGAAAATGACAGGGGAACAAGCAGCCTTGCCCTGAAGGATCTGGTGTAAGATTAATATTTCCAGCCTGGATCTCAGAGATAAGGCAATTGGATGCATGCCTGCCAGCTTCCTCAACCACTAATCTACTTACCAACCTAGAAATGGGACTTCTTTTGTTTTGCTTATAAAAATGCATGTTTCTCTTAGTTTTTGCCCCAGTTAGACGGTGATACAGGATGAAGGTATCCAAGTTCCTGGATGCCTATTTGGATGTCTGTTCAACATCAACCTTATAACCAGGCCTTTTATCTTAGAATCATGTTTCTGGGTGTTCTGGCTTTGTCTGTGATGGAGTTAATTTTCCTCATACCAGCTGGAATAGGGCTCACCCCAGCAGTGAGGAGGCTGGGGCTGAACAAAGAACTGAGGGGGGGCACAGCCAGGACAGCTGACCCTGACTGAGACACAGAATATTCCAAGTCACCACTACTTGTGATGGAGCCCTGCTCTCCTGGGAATGGCTGAACATCTGCCTGCCCATGGGAGGTGGAGAATGAATTCCTTGGTTTCATTGCTTAGGTGTGTATGCCTTTATTTTACCTATTAAAATGTTTTATATTAACCCATGAATTTCTTTGCTTTTACCCTTTCAATTCTGTCCTGCACCCCACTGGGGGCAATGAGTCTGTGGCTGTGTGTGGCTGAGTTGCTGGTTGGGGTTAAACCATGACTGGGATAAAACTAAACCAGAATTGGGATGTGATGGCAGTTGCTAACAGCATACTCATTCAAATGTTCATGCATGCAGGCACACACTCCTCAGCAAATTGAATTGTTTTCTGCAGTTTGAAACAGATGAATATATTCTTTTTTTTTTTTAAATTCTTTCCAGGATTTGCAGAGAAAGCTATAAAATAAGGCCTTTGGGAGAAGAATAATTACAGAGTTCAAAGCTAAATAAATAGATGTTAACAACATCTTTTTATTCTCAAGCTCAGTCTCTTTCTAGAGTCTGTATTTATGGGGCACAAAGTATCTCTGTTTTCTTTAGTATTGATTGATTTGCATTTACTGCCTGAAGCAATAAGTAGTTTTTGGGCACTACTCACCATCTCTTATGAATTCAGAAAACTGAAAAAAAAAAAAAAAACCCTCAAAGTTTGACTTTGGTAATCCTGCACCACGTAGTCTGAAGAAATGCGTTGTTGCAATACATGATCTGATCAGACATCATGACTTCAGAAGGTATTAAAATTGGACTTTTATAGGAAAACTCTGGTCAACAAAAGTGAGTGCATAGGGAAATAAATTTCAGTGATTCAGATGCTGTGTTCTCAAGTGGCAACACTTTGGAAGGCACCAGAAAAGAGACAAAGAGCAAACATATCATTGTGGGTCCCTCGTTCCAGCTGTGACTGAGCAGAGCCCAGGGATGTTCACTGCAGTGTGCTGACTTTACCACCAGCTGATGACACCTGAGCACAGGTAAATGCTGCTGTTCAAGGGTGAGTGAGTGGCAAAGCCCCTGTGAGCACCTGATTTTCTGAATCTCAGGTGAAAGGAAATGATAACTATGAAGCACTCAGTCAGATGTGGCCTGGTGCTCACATACCAGGTGAATTTAAGATGCTCCTCAGTCAGGAGAATCAATACTAGATATCAATAACTGGCTGATTTTCAGAAAAAGTTAAATGGTTGCACAACCTTTCCATTTCTCCCCACCATACTAACGTTATCTGGTTCTGGTGCTTTTAACTTTTGAGTCACTTATTGATATGAACTCTCCATGAACTTCAAGTCTCCATCTTTCTGGAATCTTAGCATGACTCAGAATAAGACATTTTTTCTTCAAGCTACTAAGTAAGTACAGTTTAAGGGATGCTTAATGCCAGTGATAAGACTGACACAATGGTCTGACTGTGCCAAATAGCAATTTCTGATAGAGATTTGTGAGTCCTTCACTAGGACTTGGCTTCAGTAAAAAGGGAAGAGGAGGAAATTATTGTTACCTGAACACAGGG
This sequence comes from Serinus canaria, assembly GCF_022539315.1. Lineage (NCBI taxonomy): Eukaryota > Metazoa > Chordata > Aves > Passeriformes > Fringillidae > Serinus > Serinus canaria. The sequence goes on along the minus strand of NC_066316.1, from coordinate 100,615,295 downwards.
TAAAGAAGGTACCAGAGTCAGAAAAGCTTTTGATACCTAAAGCAGGATACAGGAATCTCAGTCCAGCATGACATTTCACCTGCAGCCATACTATTTAAACTATTTTAGAAATTTTCCTTCTTTACCTGACCCATTTTAACATACCTAGAGCTGTGTAAAATTTTGTGTGCCTCACCAGTTACAGATTAGTTTCCTATAGCTCTCTCCTGTTTGATTTCTCCTGTGCATAATTAGATAACTACTTTCACATTTCAGTCTTAGCCAAAGGGTAGATGGAGAATGATAATTTGGATTTTTTTTCTTTTTTTTTTTTTTAATCATTTGCCCATTTTCAGGCAGTGGATATCACTGAGGCCTCCAGACATTTCTCAGGCTTAACTAAAAGTAGCTAGTAGGTTCAAAAATTACTATGGTTGGCTGAGAAAAAAGCCTGACAGAGGAACAGGCAGGCAGGCAGTCAGACCACCACACCTATAGATGGATGAGGAAGGCACACAGTTCTTGTCAGTAGCCAACTACAGAAAGGAGTTATAACCAAGGAGGTTAAATCTGATTTAATTGAATTAAGAAGTTTAATGAGAGATTCAAACTCCCTGTTCAGACAAATGGAAGTCACAAACACAGTTATGGTAATTCTTTTTCTCTGCTCTGTTTTGTTGGTGGTGGCTTGGTTTGGATTTTGGCTTTGGAAATGAGTGCTAAGAATTTCTAATCATCCAGCTAAGTATTCATTGCCATTAAATACACTGATAATGTGCCCACAGGGGAAAAAATAATCTTTGAATTAAAGAAATATGTATGATTGTACCTTCTCTTTTCATATAGATACTGCCAGAGGAATTCTAATGAAAAAATGTCCAATTTCTTTCAAAACCATACAAGTTGGTCCTGGAACTTGAGTTATGGTAGAAGGGCAGACCAGCTACCAGCTACTTTGTTTATGCACATAATAAGAAAGCCCTTCAACAGATAACTGCATATTGTTTATAAATGTACCAATATTGATAAACATATGAACAGATTACATCCTTTTGCTCGCTTTGAACTAGAAAAAAAAATATCCCAAACCAATCCTAGCATTAATTAAAACCTTAGTTATCAGTCTCAAGATCTCAAAATTATGTCAAGGATTAAAGTTCCCTTGCTAATCATTCTCTGTAGCAACTGAGCATTCTCATTACACAGGCAGTGAAATACTATTGCAGAGCAAGGAGATTGTGCAAGCTCTCCAAAGAAAAGTCTTACTGCCAGGTGGACTAGTCTGTCTAGGTGAAGAAATGATCTACCTGTATTCAAGCCCACTCCACTGCAGATAACTGGAGTAAATTATCTCCTGTAGTCCCTCACAGGTCTTTATTTTCATAGTCTTGTGTATAATTCTTTATTGCCTACAGATTTTGCACTACATTATTTTTTAGTTTCAAGGTAATATTTTGCTCTTATTTCAAAAATAGTGTGTGTGAGGGGAGAGATTTTTTACCCCAGAAAATTACTGTACAGAAATCACTCTTCTTTACTTGATTCTCCATTGTTTAATTTGACAGTTAAATTGCAATTTTAGCAGAACAAAATTGGTGATCAGAAAAGTAGCTTGACAGTTTTCAGACTGTTCTTACATATTGCAAAATGAACAGCAACAGACCTTTTTTTTCCCCCTCAGCTCACTGGAGAGGTGAGAAAAATAGAGCACTACAGAGAGAAGAAAAAAAATATTTACAGGGGTTCCCAGAAGTTCCCTGCTCTACTGCTTCTCAAAAAGGCCAGTTGAGTTAGAATAGTCTAATGGTATGCTCAAAAGTGAGATTTGGGGAATATGCAACAATATTACAGATTATTACTTGCTGTGAAGTATTTCCTAGTGAGTGACTAGCTATGACTTCTAGCTTCTGATTCCAAACAAGATAAATATTTTCAGATATTAAAGTCAACAGACTTCTGACCTAAGCTCTGGAAAAAAATAACTTCTCCTCCCGTGTTTTCTCCTTTTTGTATGTCTTACATAAAATCTAGAAATGTGTTGCAAAAGCTTTTGGGAGGGTCCTAATGCAGTACAAATACATAGCTAAAATTGATATGGTATTTTCATTTGCTACATGTTGTTTGGACTAATAAATGATACACTCAGCGTAGTTTACTCATTGTATTTAGAGATTGAATAAAGTATGTGATAGAAAATTTTTACCTAGCCTCCTACATGAAGAGAATAAAAATTAGGGAGTCTGAGTTTTTGAATTCTTATTTGTGGTCTGTTAGCTAGACAAAATCCTTTAGATTTTCAGACCTTGTATCACATCTTAAGGGCTTGTGATTAAGAAATATCACATTTGGCTAACTGCTATGTGCTTGATATGGAATTTTTGGTGATCTTTGGTATTAAATGGTGGCTGCTTTTAGAAACAATATATAACAGCAGTGTAAAAGGAACCGGAACAAAAGTACATTTGCCCTTGAGTGTAACTTTCAAAATAAAATATTCAAATAGCTGAATGAATTCATTATTCTGTATTCAAGTGCCACCCATTCTCAACAGCTGATGTAACCTTTTTTATGTTTTTCTTGATCATCAGTCATTTGAAGAGTCCTCTCACCAATCTTGACATCTAAAACATAGAATTCACATAACACACCTGACACAATGGGTGCCCTTTCTACCCCACGTGATGAGATAAACATGTCTCCATTTAGCATTGTAGAGGGATAGAAAGAAATTAAGTTTATAATTCTAGGGAAGGTAATTAATGTATGTTGTATGGAATGATCCTTGGAAGCCTCTGTCTGTCCTAGGAGATGACTTGAAGGAGAAGTGATAACTCCCAGTTTAGATAAACCTGACTTTTGTTGCTAAATATTTTTCTTGTGTTCTTGAGAAGACTTTTTTCTCCTTCACATATTCTTTATATAGCCTTTCTATCTAAACTCTTGGCAGAGCATTGATTCTTTTACATTTCAAGTCGATTACTCTCAATCTTAAAAGTTCATTTACTTTCCCATTTTGTTCTGCCTTGGATTTAGAAAGGTTTATAAAAGGTCTTGCATAAGCAAACAATTTCCACTGCCTTTTTTTAGGATGAAAGTAATCTATTAGACAGAGAAAGACACAGCTATTAACCTGTCTTTCCACTTTCCTTCAAACTCTCAGACAACTGTGAGTCAAATGTTCTTCAGCAAATAATTTGGAACTATATTATGCTGTCTCATGAAAGTCAGGCAGGGACAAGTAAAATGACATTCCAAATAAATTGAAAATGCCTTCATGTATAATCAAAAAAAAAAGCTCTTAAGTGGTAAGATAAAGAAAGTGGAAGGTTGGTATGCAATTAAGGGAATTCTTGGGGATTAGATATACTGCACATCAAATCTCCAATATTCTAGCACCAGCCTTTCCAGGCCTGTGCTGAATAGGACATCTCCCTGGATTCCATTTATTATTTCTAATCCCAGCTGATTTCATGTACCAATTGAATTCCAGCACAATATGATCTGATTGTATCTCACAGTTACATTGGTCTCATTTTGCCAATATCTCTGTAAAAGAGTAAGTGCAAAGCAAATTAGATGCTTAGGATAGAATGTTTCATTTTACTTAGTCCAAATTTAATCCATTTAAAATACTTTATATAACATCTAGCATGAGAACTCCCTACCAAGTTCTACTCCTACTACCTGAATTTGTGTAGTAGGAATTAATCGCATATCATGCAAAAGGAAATGATCTAAACTTGTCACCTCAGCAAAGATGCCATCAAAAGGACTTGCATAAGCTCTTGTAACAGGAAATTCTACTGCAGGATTTACATTTACTTCATAGATTTTGCTGCTTCCTTCAGGAATGTTCATCATTTCTTTTCAGCTCTATTTTTGCCAGATAAGGGAATTTCAGCCTTCAAGCTTATCAATAGACTGTTCAGTCACTGAATGAAACACTGTGCATATCAGAAATTGTCCTAGAAAGCATTCCAAGAGAAGAAAAAGTAGATTTCATGGGGTGTACAGAGTCATAGAATAATAGAATCATTAAGGTTGGAAAAGACCTCTAAGATCATCAAGTCCAACCACTAACCCAGAACCACCACCATGTTCACCACTAAACTATGTCCTCAAATGCCATATCTGCATGCTTTTTGAACACTTTCAAGGATGGTGACTACCACTTCCCTGAGCAGTCTGTTCCAATACTTTATAACCCCTCCCATGAAGAAATTTATCATAATATCCCAAGTAAACCTTCCAGATGCATCTTGAGGCCATTTCTTGTCGTGTTGCTTGTTTCCTGGGAGAAGAGACCAACCCCACCTGGGTGCACCCTTCCTTCTTTGAAGTACTTGTAGGGTTGTTGTAAGGTTTCCTTGGAGCTTCCTTTTCTCCAGGCTAAATACCCTCAGCTGCCTCAGCTGCTCTTCATCAGACTCGTGCTCCAGACCCTTCCCCAGCTCTGTTGCCTTTCCCTGGACATACATCAGTACCTCAATATCTTTCTTTTAGTGAGATGCCCAAAATTGAGCACAGGATTTGAGGTGCACCCTGCCCAGTGCTGAGTGCAGGGAGATGGTCACTGTCCTGGCCCTGCTGGCCACTCTACTGTTGATACAAGCCAGGATACCATTGGCCTTCTTGGCCACCTAAGCACATTCTGGCTCATGTTCAGCTGCTGTTGAACCCACAGGTTCTTCTGTGACAGGCAGCTTTCAGCCACTCCTCTCTGCAGGAGCTTGTTGTGAGCCAAATGCAGGATTGGGCATTTTACCTTGTTGAACCTCAAACTATTGAGGTTTCATCCAGCCTGTCCAGATCCCTCTGCAGAACCTCCTGACTGTTGATTGCTGTTTCTATATTTACTTAACAGCATCCTGTTCCAAAAGACAGTTGCTATTTCAGTCTTTGGGTTCTGAATATTTTATTCTACTTTCATTTCTGACAAGAGAAGTGGAATCCCAAAGAATGACTGTTCTGTGATTAAGAAAATTTCTTCTCTTTTTCTAAGGTGTGATTAAAAGCATAAAGTTTTTGTACCATCCAGAGAGTAATAAAATTATTATGCCCTGGATTTGGTTTCTAACTTTAATTTGGTACACCTTTGAAAGCATGTATTCTGACCTGAGTACCATGGGTCACAGAATTTAAAAAGTGAGTGAGGTATTAAATCCATTTCTACTTCTTCTTGGCCTGCTACTTTTCTGATTCTTTACTTTTATCAGTACAGAATTCCCAGCTTCAGCATTATGATTGTGCAGATCTTTTAAAGATATATTTACTCTTTCTTGAAATATTTCAAAGCTATGTTTTCAGGATGACATACACAGGATTTTTATAACATTTTCAGTAATAACCTTAAGCCTTATTGAACAAAACAAAGTAGTGAAAAAAAGAGTTTAAGTTTCTTTTCATTGCTGATAGCAATAAAAAACAGACTTAAAAACTAATTCTCATCTGAACAGAATAGAATTTTCCATTGCCTTCACTTAGCCTTTCAACCTAAATTTAGCTTGTTTATTCCCAGGATGAATTACATGCGCATTTTTTTAAATGGGAACATTCAGATGAATGATATTAAATTTTAATATCACAGTAGATTAAAAAAATAAATGCCTGTGAAAGGAAAGCATTCATCCTGACAGTGCTACTCTCTGTAGTATAGCTCTTCTCATCAATCATTAGCAAACAAATTCTTATGTGCTTTGTTAAGGTTCTATCATGTCTGTGTTCCTAATTATTTATAAAACTTAGATCTGGCTCTCCTTCAGATAGCCCAGATGTGGAAAGCCCAACTCTTAGCTGGGATTTACACATTGGTACCTCCTCTGACAGTCAGTAGGGATCCTTAAACAGGATAAATATTTAAACAGCTATTTTACTCTTGGTTATAGAAGAAAAGGCAGAAGCTATGAGATTTTAATCTGAACGTTGATTACGCTCAGCTAATTAAATGTGGGGTTGAGTTTTCAAAATCACACAGAGCTTGTGCTTTTACAGATATCTTAGCTACCTGGCTTTGGCACTGTATTTTCTGTTTGGTGGGGAGGACTCCCTGCTTCAATACACATTTTATTTCCTCCCTGCTTTAATACACATTTTATTTTGCAAAGATGATGAGCCCAGTTTCCTGTGATTCCAGAATCTGTGAAAACTATTTACCACTGAATGATACCATGATACCATCCACATATATCTTTAAGGACTTCCAAAAGATGTGTGACTACAAGAGCCACACTTATCTGTGCCTGGCCCTGTTTGAAGCATGGTATTTTGATGGGTATCTGCTGTTGTCCTGTGGTAGAGAATTGTTACTCACATAAATTAAGTTTCTAAACATCCCAGTAAAATAAAACTCGAACTCTAATTATTGTCTTTGCTTCTCTATGTTGATTTCCACTTATCACCTACTACAAATGGATAATAGTTCATTCATATAGTGCATGTCTATAAGAAAACTGCCAGTAAAATATATATTTAAATATAATAAAGGCCTTTTTTGAAAGATTCTAAATATTTCTTCTTCTCTTACATATGTAGATGCATTCATGGAGGCACTTTCTCTGTCCAATATACATATAAAACTATGACAAACTGGCTGATGCTCTTGTGCTTGGACACTCTCTTGACTTTGTTTGGGTCCTTTTGTAGTACCTCTTCTAATGCATTAAGATTTGTTTGAAAGATTTGTTTTCCTGTGATATATTCTGATTTTAGGATCCTCAGGTTCAGAGAAGAGTTGTAAACCATATTCAAAATGGTGTTTGGAACCCCATTTATTTTTGTCTCACTAAAATTCAAAACACACCAGTTTTCCACTGTAGCATACCATCACTTATAGAGTCATTAAAGTTGATGTGAACACTAACTTTTCATATAGTAGCTGTTGCTGATGCTTTACTTCTGTAACTTATCAAAAGGATCTTCTTTAGCAAACTCATTATCCTCAGGATTTTCTAATGTGTATGCAGTCTGCATCTTCCATTACAAAGGCATTCAAGCCTGAAAAGTGATTCCAGATCCTCTGATATACAGCAAAAAAACCCAGCACTTCTTTGATTGTTGATACTTAAAGCTCTGGACAACATTATTATGCAGCATACTTTAGTCTCTTGCCTAATACATGAATTAGAGTTTCATTAATAAATCATTCTTATGAATCACATTTATCTGTAATGTTGCACTTGCTCTCTGAAAGTCTATGAAATTAGTGGATGTGGCATGTCAAAGCAACAAACAATAGTACTTATTTTATCATCAAACCATGCTTAATCAGAGCTCATAATGCATAGACCTTTAGAGTTCCCTCACTTGTCAGCTGTTCCTTTTCTGAGTGGTGAGAAATGTCAGCTTATCAAAAATTACTTTTTAAGCCTACCTATATTATTTCTGTGACTTCACATTTAAAAATAATTCTGTTGTCTCCATTGCTCATGACTCTAAGGTATTATTAACAGACTGTTTTGATGATGATCCCTGAGAAATAAATTGAGTTTTGGCCATGGCCTAAGTGTGGCTGTTCACAGCATTGCACTGCCATTACAATTAACAACCCCTCTGGCATTATGTTTGAGAGGGGTTCCTTAGCAGTTCAGAATGAGTAATGAATAATATATGCCAGAGCTGCATGGGCATACCAACCAAACTGCATTTTAGACCCTAAAATAAATTTCCTCATTATTAGAATGAGTCATCTTGGTGAATCAAAGTGAAGAACTATATTGTTACAACTCTAGTGTTTTATTTTGTCCTGTAATAATTGAAAAGTTCTTTCTCCATTCTTGTTCATTTTGAGCACTTTACATAAATTTGAAGCTCATTTACAAAGACTAAAACCTCCCTGACACTGGATAACAGCCACTTTATTCTATAGTTAATAGAAGACAGTCTTCTCCTCTGACTCCACTCAGAAATAGCCTGAAGTTCTGCTATAATACCACACATCTGTGAAAAGCACTATTCTGGATAGAAAGGTTTTGGTTTTATCCTGGAGGCTATTTGTTTTATTTTAGCTTTACAAATATCTGCAGCCCTTTCTGAGGCAGGCTTTTCTCAATAATGCCAAGTGAAGCATCAGAAGCAGTAGGCACTACATGAAATATGAGAAGTTTCTTGACCATCAAAAATCACTTTTTTGCTCTGAGGATGCTGGAAAACTGGCACAGGTGCCCTGGTAGGTTGTGTAGTCTTTCCTTGGAAGGATTCAAAAGCCATCTGGACAAGGTCCTGGGTAACAGACTAACTGGCATACAATGAATCACATTGCCCCTCTCAGATTTCAGGGTACAAAGATGGGTACTAAATAATTTAGTTATCATAAATAAATACATATTTATTTTTAATAAATAAGTGAAAACATAACTCTCTAAAACAATTTATACTATAGGATATCTGAGATTATTAAGATTACATTAATAATTATTAAAAAAAAAAAAAGTACTGCTTCTACTACTTTTTTGATTTTCTGTCATTTTCATTCCTGACTTTGTTTTGAAAATCATGCAAACAACAGTGAATGTTCTGTGCTCTCTCAAATACTACTTCTGTGAGCATGTTTATCCATAATGCTTCAGGTGCTCAGGTGTGTCATACTCATGGATTCTGGGGAAGACATTTAAATAGTTTTCTGCCACCTTTCTAGCACGTGGCCTGACTGCTGCAGCAAACTCCAAGCTGTTGAGCTTTTCTAGCTAAAAAAGTACCAGTGTTTCTGCCCTGTTTCCCACTGTATATACTGATTCTCCATCCTGACTGGGCATTACACCAGAGCCAAGAATGGGTGTGAATGTTGGAACAAATGCCCAGAGATGGTCAGACCAATGATCAGTATTGCCCAAAGACTGGAAAAGTCTGAGGCTCTGGTCTATGCCTTAGAAAGTCACATTCTTTGAACAATTGATCAGAATGGTCCCCTCCTCATGGATGCCTTTACCTTTAAAAGCTCATGCTGCAAAGCTGCCTTGCATGACCTCAGGCAGAAATGAACCCACATCCTTTATGAAGTAGTTTTAGACTGTTAGCATACTCTGATAGTATCTAGGTAATCACTGTGAGGTAATGAAAAAGTTTTGTCCTAGGGGAACTTAAAAAAAAATCTCATTCCAACAAAACACAGCAATAGTGTGGATCAATCTATTTAGTTAAACTGTAAGTAGCCTGAGAGCAACTCAATGTTTTTAAATACTGAGAGAAAATACTTAGGAGCTGATTACAATGTGACTTCTGTGAGTAAGAAACTGAATTTTTATTCTATGGAGATGGTAAGGTTAGATCCAAATAAACAGTTCATTAGGTCTGATACTGAGCTTATTACCAGGGGATAATTTTGCAGTCATAGTCCATGTTTGGTTTGTTATGATAGGGTTTTTTTTTGAGTGGTTATGTGGTTGGGGTTTTTTCTTGGCTTGTTTGTCTGCTTTTTTTCTGTATTTTTTAAAAGAACGTGGCTTAGCATATAATTTGCTGATTGTGAATGTCTTTGATCCACAGAATAAAAACTGAGGGTAGTTCAAACCCTCCTGCATGTCAGGGAGCTGAGATCTGAAAGATTAAGAGAGTGACAGCATAGCTGGAAAATTAATTTTTATTTCATTAAGTGAATGCATTGCACTGTACATTGGAGTTTACATCTCTCCAGAGGAGTAAAGGATTCATTGTATGAGAATAATTTTCAGCAAGATTCTACTTGGTGGTATTAAATAAGTTTTACTGCTGGACTGTTGTGGATTTAATGGGCCTTTTCATATGTTAGCAGGAGATATTAATACCATAATAATAATAATAATGGGATCCACTAAGCTATATATTTTTGTTGGAGGAATTAACAATGATATTTTGGTGGTGTTTTTTTTTAATCCAAGTTATAAGACATTTAATTACCTGGGACTGAGAAATTCAACCCTACAGTACTTCTAGACTATTTCCTTTGATAAAATTGAGGTTTCCTAAAAATTTCAAGTGTTGCAAAGAATAAAGATTAGAGTTTCTTAAGTATTTACTAATTCTACCCAAAGATAGGGTAGGTGGAAAATAGGTTTCACTTACACTTAATCTTATTCAATTCAATTCAGTCTAATACAATTTCTTGCTTTACCTTACTTAGACAGTTTGAGAGACTTGTAGATAAAAGACAAGAGTTCTTTTCTGATGTTGACTACTTAGACATCTTTTATAGCCATTTCTGAATTAATTCTTCAAATATAGTGCTTTAAGGACATAGCAGATGGATTAACTGAGGAAGTTTTAAAAATAATTAAAATTAAATAGCATCTTGTTGTTTGAATTAGATTTAATCTGTATGAAATATTTCTTACTGATGAGAACTTCCAACTTGAGAGTATTACATCTTCAGTGTAAATTTAAAAAATTGGCAGTAAAGATTTATTGAAAAATAAATTTCAATTAACAAGTACTAAATATCTGTTCCTAATAAGAAAAGGCTATGGTTGTTAGAGATAAATTCTGAAAAGGTTTCTATGAGGTTTTTATGTTTATCTTCCATTATTTATCGTGTTTACAAGGCAGTTCATACAAAAGTAGCTAACAAAAAAGCTTGGTCACATAACAGTCAATCTGAATGAACATATCCAGTTATTACATAAATGACTCAGCTTCTGTATTTTTCTGCTGTTTGTCCTTTCTAATGTTTCTCATTAGGGCTCATTTTCTTCTGGTGGATCTCCCTTGTGCTACAGAATAGCCAATACCTAACAGGAAGAATATCTGATTATTACTTTTCTACCTCTTGTACAAAGTCTGCAAAGTTGAGATGTGAAAATGTGGTCTAAATGAAGCACATCTTTTTACCTTTCACATCACAGTAATTCTTCACCAGTGCATTTTTTGTCTAAGTGATTTTCCAGAGGAAGAGTCCTTTCTGCTGAATAGTCTGTGACTGAAAAATGTGGATTGGACAAAAACAGAACCTCAAAATTTAGGGGTAGCCATTATGTTTGCTCTCCTTACTGAAACATAAATCCTTCTTTTCTGATAAGGAAGCAGAAGAAGGTCCCAGAGGGCCTTAAAGTGAATGTAAACAAGACAGCCAAGTGATAAGACAGAGGTTTTTTTTTTCTTTTTTTTTTTTTACCCACTAACAAGATGAGCAGAAAAAGGCTAGGACTAAGTACAGAGCATTGAGTTCAAGAGAATTAAACAAGTATTGCCATGGAAAACAAAGGCTGACCTCAGATTTCAGTTCATCTCTGTCAGGCTTTAACCTTTACAAGTGCAGATACCTTTGGAGGATCCCAGGAAAATGGTAGGTCAGGATCAGATGTCAGGATGGAGAGACTTCTTCTCCAGTTCCTCAGTAGTGCATGCAGAACTCCCTATTCCTGGCTACAACCTTGTAAAGCTCTGTACCTTCCTATTACAGTTTGTTGTAGGGCTCTACCAAGGCACTAAAAGCTGAGGTCAGGATTACATTGTCCAGAGGAAGTTGTTACTTATCTGAGTGTCCATCCCTCAGTGCAATTCACTGAGTGAACTCTCTTACAGGTGTTTGTAAGAGTTATTGCTCATACATGTGTTTGTAAACTCCCAGAAGTCCAGCTGGTTCAGGTGGGTCATACTGAGTGCCTCAATTTAGTTTCCCATAGAAACAAACTTTTATTGTAAGTATAGATTTTTTTTCTCATATGAAAACATTGTCTATTTTTTAAAAATTACTTTTAGTAAATCGAATGGGTGAAAAGTTTGTCAGCTCACTTTCTACAGATGTAAATTTGGTAAACAGCTTCCATATTTTACCTGTATGAGTGCTCTACATCCCTCCCAACTGAAACTGAAATATTCTATTCTATTCTATTCTATTCTATTCTATTCTATTCTATTCTATTCTATTCTATTCTATTCTATTCTATTCTATTCTCTTGCATTGAAATTGGTATATCTAAATTAGGATTTGAAATGATGAAATGGTTCAGGATGAATCATCCTCTAGATTCTTGTCTCCATTAACTACAAAAACTAAGAGAAATTAAAAACTATATCTGAGACTAACTAACTAACTAACTAACTAACTAACTAACTAACTAACTAACTAACTAACAGGTATATGAGATGGAGCCCTTCTCTAATGACATTTATTAGGTATTAAATTAATACCTAATATATCTATACAGCCAATAAAAAGAAATAAGGCTCTGTCTCTTCAGCCACTGAAAATAATAAAGTGATGGTGTGCTTATTTTATTGCATGCCTAAAATGCAGTTTTGAGTCACATATTCCTATGGGTAGTCTGGATCATTGCTTGAGAATCTCTTGTTAAGTGTTGGCATCATTGTGTTTTAGGTAATATGAAGGGATAAAATCAGCACATTTCTCCAAATCCGTGAAATTTTTCAGAGCCAGGAAGGAAGGAACAGTGCATGGAGTGCAATAAGTGAAACAGACTTCCTGATACAGAGTCACTGGAGGATTCCATCTCACCTAAACTTACATATTTTCTGTGCAGATATCTTCATCAAAGATAGCCTAGATATCTTTCAAGTCAGTAGAGGAAAATAAACCTTAGAATGCTAACTTTTACATAGATAAAGATAAAAAGGTGAATTTAATCCCTACACTTCAGTTTTATTGTCAGTGACCAAAGTGAGACACATCCTCTTTTGAAATACTTGTCTAAAATTATTCTCTCTGACTATCTTCTGTAGGTGTTCTGCTCTCTCTCACCACTGACTACATGAGTAATCCAGAGATTTTTGTTTTCAAGTAAGCTTTCAGATTCCCAGAGTTAAGAGTGATGTCCTGTGGTATTTTCAGGGTCCCCTGTGGCAGGAAGGAAATGATGAATCTGACTCCATGTTCTTAGAAGGCTAATTTATTATTTTATGATATTATATTAAAACTATACTAATGAATAGAGAAGGGATACAGACAGGAGGCTACAAAAAATTATAATGACTCTCATTACTCTCTCTCCAGAGTCCAACACAGCCTGACTGTGATTGGTCATTAAGTTAAAACAATTCACATGAAACCAATCTACCAACTGCCTGTTGGATAAACACTCTCCAACCACATTCCAAAGCAGCAAAACACTGGAGAAGCAAATGAGATAATATTGTTTGCCTTTTTCTCCAAGGCTTCTCAGCTTCCCAGGAGACGAATCCTGGGAAGGGGCAAGGGGATTTTTCAGAAAACATGATGGTGACAATGTCCCACTGACTTAACAGGTCAACTTTTATTGTACTGCACTGATACCAATATCTACAGAGCACAGAATTCACTGATCCTTGAAGTGCTGATTGCCCCCAAGACCACAGTTCCTGCCACGATGCCTTTCATGCTCCCTTTAATCACTTACATATCACTGTTTATCAGACTGATGACATCTCAGTAGATCCAGGGCTTGGACTTTAAAAATTAAACAAAGCCAATACTTCCCCAGAAAAATCAACAAAACTATTTTGAATATCTGGCTAATTTACACTTTAAAGGAATATGATACTCAAGACAATATCTGGGTAATAAAAGGGAAACTATCTCCTTTAATTGTTCTGTTCAGCTCTGCCTCCATGGCAGTGGTGTGAAAGAATAATTAATGATAGATTCTGTTCAGACATTGTTGTTTTATTGATTTTGCCATCTGTGTTCCCAAACATCTAAAATCTCTGAAAAGTGAAAATGTAAAACGTTCATTAGATTTTACTTGTCTAGGAATATTAAAATACACTTTTATAATGATCTATACCTGGAAATGCCATACCACATTTTAATACAGTATGTACTATCCATTTATCTGACCTCAAAATGATGTGTGTGAGGGTCTTTAATATGATACAAGTCATAAATAGGACAAAGCAGTGAACTTTCTAAGGCCAGTAAATTGTTAGAAACAGCATTTTAAAGAACTCTGCCCAGGAGAGGTATCATTTTTTACTTCCTGTAGTTAATGATCTCATGTCACAGATAAACTAGGTTATAATCTGTTCTTATGACTCAAGAGAAACAACTAAGAAAATACAAATAAATCATGACTGCTGTCAGGTCATTTGCCAGAGCATTCCTTGAGAGCTTTGTTTAAAACAACCTCGAGGCATTTTCCAGTACATTGTAAATGGCATTGTAAATTGCCCTTTTTGAGCACAAAATTATATTTCTTGTCTTTATGACACTGTTTTTATCCCTAACTATGTCTTGGTGACAATAATGCCCTGACTCCTCCTACAAGGAATTGCTTATTCCATTACAGGAATGCTTAAAGTAACTGGCAGATTTCAACCATCTAAATAACTTTAACTGCTTAATTGTGCATTAAGATAAAAACTTCCCATGGACATATTTTGTGGCTAATCTGCATCCATGAGTTTCTTAATATGCTTAGATATGTGTGACAGAGAAATAGTAGTTACTTTGAAGAGCTTTGGGGATATAGGCCTCAGTCTGGCACCTTTTGCAGCCATAAGAAATCCTTCAAAAAAAGGAGAAAAACCAGACCATACTATGTTAATAGGATAAAAGTATAGATTATTAACTAGATATAAAGCATAGGTGATTGCAGATTTAATGCTAATATGTCAAAAAATGTTTGTAAAGCCAAGACAGCATTTAATTGTTTAATTACTGAGTTTCATTGGATTTGGAGAGCACCAGACAACAATTCCTTACACAGAGTTACCTCAATTTCTTTGGAAAAGACCAAACTGAGGGTAATCAGCACTTTGTACCAAGAAGTTTGCAGGATTTTGTGTTAATAATATAGCTGGGAGCAAGATCTTCATTCAAGGTAACATTAAACACCTGTATCAACTCAGTCACTGATGTTAATGGGGCTTAAGCTTCTGCTTAATACTTTGTTAAATACAGATGTCTAAGTATGAATGGTTGAAGGCAAGTTCCATGGGAGATAGTGGTTGATTGGAGAGCTTAGACACCAAGCAGATTTCCAAACACCTTACTGCATTGCAGAAGTCATCTGTAAAACTCTTTCTATCAATAAATAAATCAACTCACTTTTCATAAATCAGCTCCAATTTTTGTTGTTGTTGTTGTTTGTATTTTTTCTTTGTTTTGGGTTGGTTTGGGTTTTTTGGGGTTTTTGGTTTTTTTTGTTTGCTTGTTTTGTTTGTTTTTGTGGGTTTTTTGGGTTTTTTTTTTTTTGGTTGGTTTCATTTGGTGGAGATATCATCAGACCAACAATATAAAAAACCAGTTCTATTTAAAATACTGTTGCAGTTGGTGTTTCTGGCCAGAAAGAGAGGATGGGAAGGTGTCATGGTTTTGGAATGGTATTCTCCAGTTAAGTGTTTCAACTGAAAGCCACTTGTTCACTCCTGCTTCCTCTTCCTCCTCTACTGGAGAGGAGAAGTGGAGACACAAAAGGTAAAGATCAGAACAATTTACTGGGAACAGGAATGAAATAAGAAAATGATCAGCAACACCAAAAAAAGTGCACAAGAGATGGAAGAGAATCATCACTATACCATGTGGAGCCTAAAAATACCTTACCACTTCCTGGCCATGGTACCCCAGCCTGGAAAAACCATTTTCCCCTTTCCTGGAAAATCATGTGATGTGCTAGAAAATAGCCTCCATGTCCCAGCCATGCCCACTCCTGGCTACTGCCAAAATTGACCCTGGCTTGTCTGGAACCAGGGTAGAAGGATCAAGAGGAGGCAGAGTGAAGGAAAATTTAAAAAAGAGGATCTGAAACACGGGAGTGGGTATTCAGTCAGGGCACATCACCAAAATCTGGGTACCAGATTTTGGATACTATGGTTGTGACTCTCACTTACAGCTATATCCCTGAACTATTGCTGTTTTCCTACTTGTAGTCTGGAGGATATGGATGATCATAATTTCTAATAAAGTTTATTATCTATACTAACATTATAAAAACATTTAGACTTACCAAAATAAGTAACTATTTTTTTCCTCCAAACTAACTTTTATCCAGACAAATAATGATTAATCAGACTGCTTTAAACCCAAAATTTCCTTTGTCAGCTGCAGTTTGCAATTCTGGTATTTTGCTGTTATTTCTGTATTTTTTTCTAAGCAGCAGAAAAATATGCACATTGAACTTCAGTCTTTTTTGCCCTTCCACAATTTTTTTATTATTCTTTCACTGCAAAATTTCATATTCCCTTAGTTTAGGTTGCTCTTTTTCATTGGTTTTAGCTGTTGTGTCTTTTTCTCCATCACCAATATTGTCAGCCAAATTGAAAGTGGATTCACATCAGTCACCTGTTTCATAGGTTATATTTACACTATTTTAAATTATGACTCCATTCTTGCTTCCTAATATCTGCTTCTACTTGCTTTGTTCTTTTTTACACTTTTTAGTGAATAATCTCTTTCAATTTGTTTTGATTTGTTTTTTATGAACTGAATTAGGTTGAGTTTTGACACCTCTTTCATTTTATTCTATTTTTTTCTTTTCCATTCATTCTGTGTATTACTTCTGGAATACTTCACAGACAGCTTGAAGTTTCTTTATGCAATATTTTCACTTGTAATTTAGGATGTTCCACATCACCTTAAAGGAAGTTTCAAACTTTCAGTGTGTTCTTGTCCTTTATTTTTCATTTACACTGATTTTAGTAAATAGCTCAAAGTCATCCACCTTGAAATGACTGCCTTAATTACAGACTATTTAATTTAAATTTATGACTACTGCTTCCAAGGTTATTTTTCCAACTAGCTCTTCTGAAGTTTCTTCCTTGTAAACAAAGCCAAATCTAAGATAGCACTAGCTTCCGGAATGTTAGGATGGAATTTATCTTAATTGTAGCAGACATATAAAATATCTACTTTTGAGTGCAATGGAATATTTTCTAGAAATGACAGTTATTCAACAGTGGCTGTCCAGGGAGTGTAGAATAACTTGCCTAGGTTTTGGCAATTAATGGTGTCAGTTAGCCAAATGAGCTCTTTTTTTGGTTCATTCCAAAATCTAGCGAACATCACTAATGTCAGAAAGAATTCACCAACCAGTTATCCTTTATATTTCATGTGTAAAACATCAACTAATGCAATATCTCGCAACACTCTTCATCATAAAGCACTTAAAAAGGAATTCAGTGTTTAGGAAGATGCTTCCAAGTGTGATATGCCCACATCCCTTTTTCCTAGGAGCCTTTCCACACAGTGCATCCTAGTGAATGTCTCTAAGAGCCAATGAAGCTCATGCTTAACTGCAGAGAGCAACAGGTGTCCAAAAAGGCTTTTAAGGCAGAGGGATTAGGACCTTGTCAGATGGTGTGCACAACAGAGATTGTTGAAGTGTGTAGGATGTGATGGTGGGAAGTGTCACAGAGAACACTTGATTTGTACTACAAATGTGAATGATTCTGTTCAAATCACTGCAGGCCTCTCTGCCTATGAAGAGTTCTTCTGCAGTCATTTTCTGTCCAAAGACAGTTCTGCCTCTCTGTTACCCTGAGAACTGTTTCAAGTGCCACTATATCTGCTTTCTCAGGATTTGCAAAGACAAGATGGAAGATATAAGGTGCTGCTAGAGAAAAATAGCAAATAGTTTATGCTTTGGGTTGTGTAGGGCTAAATTAACTTTGGATTCCTTTCCCACTTTTCAGACTCTATGAAAGACACTGGGTCTGGATCAGAAAGATCCAGAACTGGAAAGCATTGTGGAAAGATCCAGAATTGGAAAGCATTGTGGAAAAAAGGTCTTTTTTCTACATACAACAGAAATTCCAGAGTAACTACATGATGACAGATAGTGCCCAGTCTCAGCATCTGCAGCTGTAAAAGCTCTGGAGGAAATAATCTATTATAGCCCTGCTGAGGTAAGGGATGTTTTGAGGGGAAGAATGCGTAGAGGTTTCAAAACATTTTTGTCATCTTGTGAGAGAAAGTTCTGTCTATGCTATTTTTTTTGTGCTTCACTTGTAGGAATCTATGGGTGACTGCACAACAGAACGGAGTTCTCAGGTTGCTGCTAAATGAGCCTGAAATAGGAAGTCATTACCTTGGGTACAGAAATATTATTCTTAATTCAGGCTGTTTTTCAGCCCCAAGTCACTGTCAGTGCTCATCACCCTGTCTTAAAAAGATCTTCTCTTATGCTCAGCTACACATGTTGTATGGATCTCACCCATACAATCTACAGAAAGACTGGAATCCAAGATATATCAGAGTACCTATGAGTAAATTACTTTCTTTTTTTTAGTCCTTGTTATCTGAATTCAATCCAATTATAAATTCAAAGGAGAATGTAGGAGGACTTGTAAAAGTAGGACTGGAAGGAAATACTTGTGGAACCTCAGGGATAGAAATAGGTGATCTTGATGTGGACATGTGAGCACTCAGCAGATGCAAAATTGAGATGAAGACTTCATACTCTAAGTAGGTTAGGAAGGATGAGAATGGCTAAGAAGGGATGGGATGGAGAGGGAGAAAAGACAAAAGAAGAGAAGCCATGCAAATTTCTGCAGAAATATCTTACTGAGACTTTCCAGCCCTATTCCATTCCAAATGTACTCATCCAGTCAAGTGTCTTGTCTGCCGACTGCCTCATCCCTTGTCCTCATGCATTCAATGTCACTGAATATTGAATGAACAAAGCCCTTCTCAAAAGCTCTTCCATATATATAATCTACAGTGAAACATTTAGATTCAAATTAATTTCCAACTTGTATTTCAGGAGGCCTTTCTGAAGTACTTATTTTTCAAGGTATTAGAACCGTAGAATATATTTTTCAGTATTTACAAACCTCGTGCATATTTATTTTTTGAAGTAAGTTAATATACAAAGTGAAAAGGAAAGATTACATACAACCTTAAATTAATTTTTCATTACATAAGCATTATGTTAATTATGCACATGCCTTATCAATTAGTCTGTAAGCAGGAAATGAAACTGCTCAGCATGTTAGGCAGTGAAGCATGCTGTTCACATATTAAGCATTCCAGATTCTCAGGGTATTCTGTTATTTTGCTTTGATTTTGTTAAATATATACGTAAAACTTGTATGTTTCCAGAAATATTTTTTTGATGCAAAAGTGGTTTAAGTTTCTTCTGTCCCCATTCTGTCCCCTCCTTGTCCACTCTGTGACTCCATGTATCATCACATGGCTTCTTCCAATACAGTTGGCTTGGGAGTCATGGGTAAATCAGTTCAGAGAAAGATTATGACTTCCTAAAGGTTGATTCAGCAGAGAAATCCACAGAGAGTCCTCGTGGCAGAGCTAAGAGGTGACATCGCATGGAAGGCTACACACAGTGGCTGTACTGTTAGAGAAATGTCTGTGCACATGAGACACACCTACCCATAAATCAGGGTTTGGGCCTTCTGAGCACTCGTGTGTAATGCTATCCAAATATCCTGCCTGCTGCTCCATCAAGCCACAGGCTGAACCTCAGATCTTATTAGTCCCATGCAGCCTGGCTGCCATGGCAGGTCTCAAGTAGGAAGAGACACATGTGAGTGGGCACAGAACCCAGGACCTCCTGCGAGAACACAAAGGTTTTAGGATGAGGATTCAGTTTAAGATTACAGACCTGGCAGCTGTCTGGTCTCCCATTCAGCCAACAGAGGGCTTCTCAACACAGCTAGCAGAGTGATATGCCAATGTAGTTCACCCTCAGGCAGACTCCTACAGCTGACTTCAGTCACCTCAGCACAGGTACCCATTGGATACAGGTGTCTCAGGCTGTCTCCTCTCTGAAGTCAGCTGAATCACTCTGTGCATGAATTGCATTTCTTTACATTAAGTGCCCTAGAGTTTATATACCCGGTACCCATGTCAATATATTCATGAAGATACCTCAATTCAGAGTTTTTGATCTTAGCTCATTGTAGTCATAGCTAAGTGTGATGAGATCTGCCCCTGAACTGTGTATATCTCAGTGATTTATGGAGTGAAGAAAACCTCAAACTCCACTCTACCTCCCCTGTCATGCTGAGACAAATGTTCATGAGTCTGTAGCAGAGGCAGATGACAGCAACAGCCTGGGTTAAAAACAGTGGTTTGTTTCAGATTGTTTCAGTGTTCCTATTCACCAGCATGGCCAGACAAACTGCTGTGCAAGCACAGCTGGAGAGGTGGTGTATCCAACCAGTGGTGCTATAATGACAGGGCAGGAAAGTGAAGGGGGTTGGAAGTTCTTAAAGTTGTTTTGCTGAAGTCAGAATAACTATTCCTTCAGAAAGAGAAGTCTTGGAGTCGAAAAAGGTATTTCCACTTGAGCAAGTACACCTAAGGATAGTTAAAAAAATGAAACCTTGAAGAAAAATAAATGCTGGTGAAATGTTAACAATAGTTTTCATTCAGATTTCGCTTGTGCAGAATAGTTTTTAGTACAATTGCATGCTGCAGATGCTGTGTTGGTGTGACAGTTGGTATTTAGGGACCTACACACACTCAAAGGCTGTGAGTGGTCTCCTGGGGAGGCTGGTAAGAAAGGATGGTATTAGATGAGATCACAAATAGCTAAGTTAGTTGCTGTTCTTGAAATACAGTTTCTACTTCTTATATCTTCCTGTGCTTCATTCTCACTTTCCTTCTACTTATCCTGGTGTTCATTTGATATCACAATAGATACTGTGTCACTGTTTTGTTTTCTTTTATTCATTTTAGGTTTAATAAGTGAGTTTATATCAGGGCAGGTTCTGAGAGGCACCAGATGATTTTGAGGAATTACCATGCAGACCACAGAGAGATGGGATAATCTATCTTTTAGAATGAGGAATGTCACTTTTACTTACCACATTACAATACTCCTGCATGTGACAGATTCAGAACATGCAGCCTAGACAAGCTGGAAGGTAGAAATTTTGTGCATGAACTGAAGGTCTCTGATAATTTCAGGCCAATATAATTGCAGGTCACTGCTGGTGGGATGGCACTTTTCTGGCTGTTAAATGCAGCTGCAGTTCAATATTGGTAATACACAGAGTACAACTGAACTGAAACTGAGAAAGAGATTGACTTGAAGAGGTATAATGTATTTTCTTAAATTATACTTTTACATTAAGTAAATTATACTTTAAATTTACTGAGCTGTCTTTTCACATGGCTATATAAGCATAATGCTGGCACTTGGGATGTGGTAAGTATACATACTTGGAGGCAGAACATCAGGCTGGATTGCTGTTTCTCATTCAGAGACACCAAGGTCCCAAGGAGAAAAATATCTATGCTGCAAATCCACTTTTTCATCTTGGCTTTTTACCTGTGTGACAGCATTCTGCACCTGCCTGTCTACTCACTTCACTCACTTCATAATTTTTGCTGCCTGTTGCAATTTCCCTGTTTGGCCATTCAAAGCTCAAGACCCTATGACCACACTTCACAAGAAGGTAGCACACCATGAAGATGCTCAGAGGGCTGGAGCACCCCTCCAATGCAGACAGGCTGAGAGAGTTGGGACTGTTCATCCTGGAGAAGAGGAGGCTCTGGGGGCACCTCTTAGCACCTTCCAGTACCTTAAGGGCCTACAAGTGAAAAGGATTTTTTACAAGGGGAGAGAATGACAGGACAAGGTGGAATGGCTTAAAACTGAAAAAGGGCAGGTTTGGGTCAGATATTAGGCGGAAATTCTTCATTGTGATTGTGATGAGACACTGGCACAGGTTTCCCAAAGAAGTTGTGGATGCCTCTGCTCTGGAAATGTTCAAGGCCAGGTTGGATGGAGCTTTGAGCAACCTGGTCTAGTGAAAGGTGTCCCTGACCAAGAATTGATCAGGGACACCTGATCAAGAAGATGGAGCTGGGAACACCTGTAACAGAAGATGGAGCTGGGAAAGCCTTTCCAGGGAGGCAGGAGAAGGAATTGTGCCCCCCTGGAGCAGCCTGTTGGATGGGATGCCTGTAGCTATTCACAGTCCTCCCGTGTTTCACCGAGGCAGATGATGGCTACACAATTGTCAATCTCAGTAAATTCTATTGGTGAAACTACAACAAATTTCCACTGGAATACACAGAACTTTAGACACAGTTAGTTTGTTACAATTAAATACTTTGCAAAGAGTGAGAGTGTATACATTGATATAATAGGAGTTAATTGTGGTAAGATTAAATGAAAGTAGCACCTAAATACATTAAGATGACACCTTGATGCATAACTTTAACCTCAAGAAGAGAAAGAGAAAACAGAATACTCTCTCAATCGTCACTGCTTCACTTTAGTAAAAGCTGGTTGAGTTGTTGAAGCTGATAAGATTTTCTCAAAATTTATCTTATTTATATCATATGATTTTAACCCAATGTATGACATGAATGTCTGCATTAAAAATAATTTTCTTTTTTTTTTTTTTTGAAAATGTTACTCAGGAAAGGGTTTGAATAAACCCCCAGATAAACTAATACTCTCATCTGAGTCAAGCTGTATAGAAAGAATCCATAGATTTGAGACTACATCAATAGCTTTGAGGGCAAAACCTGCCCTCTGGATAAAAGATATAAAAACATCTTTTAAAAAGATAAGCTGGGAAGGTTGCTAAAAGATGAATAAGCTACATGATTCTGCTATACTTTGAAATCCTACACTCACCGCTACAACAAAAAGATTTCTTGTGCCACATTAATCTCTCAACTACCATATTCTTTATTTAAATTATGAACTAATGGCCTGCATAATTTGTTTCATTAAAAAAGACTGTTTTCTATTACAGATTATGACACTGAAGAAGAACAGCTGTTGAGGCTCCAACACTGCAGAACTGGTTTAAAGTCCAGAGTTCTGAAGAACGGTGAAGCTGAGGGCGATGCCTTAGGCTTGTGTCTTTACCAGAGTGGCCTGACTAAGTCAGAAAACCAAGGGCTAGCAAGCCAAAAATTTAGAAACATCTTTTAGTCTGTGTCTACTTTATTTGTAAAACTGTTTTGAGGAAGAAGGCATTATAGCCCACAATAAAAACTTAACTAGGAAAAAGATAATTAAACATGTTATTTAAATCCTTGGTATTCAAAATGGAAAATCTGGTTTTCTTCAAGATCTGTGTGCATTAATTAAGTGCTAAACTCAACACAGTACATGTGTTAAAAGGCTGGTGAGAATGCTTACATGCAGGTTACTCCATGATGTTTCTGTCTTTGTCTTATTATGAAGATTAAAAATATTGCTTTTTAAAAATATATTTTTATTACTCTGAAGATATACCACCAAAAGAGTTCCAGAACTTAGACTACTCAGAACAACATATTTCCTAGGTAAACAGGCAGTGTAGATACAGACATTTTATTTGGCTACAGTCATTTCTGTACTTGGTCTTCAGCTATGCAGACTCTCTAGTGTTCAACATACCCATTCACAGTTCAGTTTGCTTACAAACAGGAGGTAAAACTTAGACCAGAACATTCCCCATAATCTAAGGTCCTGTCTGCTTGATCTTGTCTAGTGGACTGTGAAATCATTGCAGTGCCTCAGTGAGGCACAGTTTTCTATCATCTCCCTGACACCATCTCACGTGGGTCTTGGAGTGAGAGATAGAACATGTAGTGGCCTAAAATGCCAAATGTCATCACTAAACTGGGAAGATGGGGGAATGCCGAACCTTGTGTTCAAAGAATGGCCTCTGAGATATCTAGAGCATTTAAAGCAGGGTGTAGCTGTTCCAAAAAGAGCATAATTATGTTTGTACTAGTGGCTATAGACTTACTTAATGATAAAATTAAAACTGTATTGCTGGACGTACTCCATACTGTATCCTGCATTCCATAGGGATGAAGGCTGCTGGTTTGTCTGTCTGGGCTCCTGTGATCAGGGCCAGGGAAATCCATGTGGAGGGAGCAGGAAACTGTGCCTTCCTAAGTTACTGGACAAGCTAAGCTGGGAAATATGGGTGAGAAATAGAAGAACAGGAAACGGTGAATCATCACACTGCTAGAAACTGGCAGGTGCCTTGCTGGGGAAAAGGTGTGACATCCAGAAACAGAGCTACAGAATACCTTAGAGCTGACTGAAATACAGGAAATCTTTAGGACAGGACTGAGAGCTTATAAAAACCCAGAAAGCCACTAAAGTCTGCTGGAAAGGCAGACTTGTGGAAGACCCCTCCCTTGAAAAGGTGCAGGTGAGAGGAGCAAGATCTTTGTTGATCCTTTGTTTAGGATTATCCCACAACTGAGTCTCACAGTCCTGCTGTACATACTTATGTGTGAAGGATTCTGCTTTTCCAGTGTGAACCTTGTACTGTGAAGAAATACTGTGTCTAATAATACAGACATATTGTAAGTTGCTGAAGTACAGAGCCTGGTGGTATGCTCACTTTAAAGAAATATGGATGGTTTCCCAAATCTCTGTGGTTCCAGGTTTTGTATTCATCACTGTCTCCAAATTTCTGGTGTGATTTCCAGAGTATGCATAGTATGCATGGTATACATAGTGACATTTGATTCTTTTCAAGAAGGATTATTATTTATGAATTTGGGTAGGAAAGCTTTCTTCTAACTAAAGGGGCAAGCTATAACAGAAAAATGCATACAGCTGGCTTCTTTTTATTTGGGCAAACCCTCATCATCACATGTCATTTTGCTTTGTTCCTGATCCCTGATTTTCTATTACCTTTTATTTTAAAAAGAGGGGGCTTGCTCACATTACTAGTACTCCTACTCCCTCCCCCCCCACCCCTAAATTACTCAATTTTAGTAAGTCTGTAAGTATCCATACTAATTCCAGCTGAACTAGGATTGTGGCTCTGATCCTTTTACTGTTGCTATTAGTGGCAATGTAGAAATTTTGATTTCTACTACACTTTCTGGATCCTGTTTTGTTACTGGAAAATGTATATCTTTCCAGAGATTTCACTTTCATGGAGTCAGTTCTAATGCCATACCACATTTTCTGAAAGAATTGCTCAAAATGTTTCATTTCCAAGCCAAAAAAGGGTTAGAAAGTATGTTAACTGCATCTCTACACCTGTTACCAATACCTGTTACCTGTTACCAACAGTCTCAAATTTCTGCCTTTGATATTTTTTACCAGATTTTTTTTTTAGTTTTATATGCATCAAATAATTCCTGATTTCTCTTATTGATTTGCTTGATCCAAGAGGCCTGTTTCTCAGCTTTCACTAGTGCAAATTTTTAAGCACTGATAGTAGATATTTTAGGATATTGCTCACCACCTTGGCCTGAATCTGTTTCCTATTTCATATGATTTCTTAACAATCTCTTTATTATCTTAAAAGCATTTTACATCAGTCTATTCAGCTTGAAGTTTTCTGGTTTTGCAAAAATTTGGCTAAAATGTGGACCTTACTCATACACCACATTGGTATGTGAGAAAGGTCCACATCCCTATATGCTGGTCATGCAACTATATTCACTATAACATGTTGGTTCCCTAATACCAAATTAATGTGAATAATAACTATGTACTGAAAAAAAAATCTTTGTTGGCATAATGCTTTCCTGTTGATGATCATGATTTACACATTTAAGAGACATAAAATTATTTATGTCTCAAACATAAGAAAACATAAAGTTTTCTCAGTTTTAAGGTCCTGCTTTGACTAATTCTACATTTTTTCCATATCTGTGTGGCTATTAAGTCTTTTCTGAATTGCACCTTTAGCTTTGGTCCCACTATCCTCTAATTCCTGAAAAAACCCCTGGCAGTTAGAGACAGTTCTGTTTTAGCTCTGTGGATAAAACAGACATGGCTATTTGCCAATTTATCCTCAAGCTGCCTCCAAGCAATAACTCTAGATTATTCTCAATGTTTCACCTGTGTGGAACTCTACATCTCAAAAACAAAGAGGAATATATTTTCAGGTTCACTCGTCTTACATGATGTTTAAAGACACAGTCTACAATCCCCAGTTCTTCTAGCACGACATTTACAATCTTCCTTGAGATCTTTTTCTCTCCACTGTATCTTGAATAAACTCTGCACAATTTTCCTTTACCCTGCAGATTCATTATCACAGATGACTGGGATAAGGTGGTGAATAATTTGTGCTCTGGTTTAGGAATGACAAGTTGTGGAACTTGTAACTTCACTTTTATAAAATGAGAGAACTGTAGTCAAGAGTGAAATAGCCAAGATGCTCAACTCTTGAAAGCCCTTCTTTCTGTGTGGTGTGTATGATTTGGGAGGTGAAGACTCTGCTTCTAATCTGCCCTTGTGAGACTCCACATTGAGTGCTTCAATCATCTCTGGGGTCCTCAGCACAAGAAAGATGTGGTCCTGCTTAGAGACCCCGAGGCAGGGCCACAAAGATGGTGCCAGGGCTGGAACACCTCCCTTATGGAAACAGACTGAGATAGCTGGGGCTGTTCAGCCTAGAGAAGAGAAGGCTTTGGTGACATCTCATTGTAGCCTTCAAGTACTTAAAGGGAGCTAATAAGGAGGGACAGCAACTTTTTACACGGACAGATAGTGAAAGGAAAAGGGAAAATGGTTTTAAGCTAAAAGAAGAGAGAGTTAGATCAGATGCTAGGCAGAAATTCTTTACTAAGAGGACAGTGAGGCACTGTAACAGGTTGTTCAGAAAAGCTGTGGATGTCCCACAGTGTTCAAGGCCAATCTGGATGGGGCCTTGAGCAACCTGATCTAGAGGAAGGTGGCCCTGCCCACAGCTGAGGAGTTGAAATTAGCTGATCTTTTAGGTCCCTTCCAACCCAATCCTTTCTATTACTCTATAATTTTTGTGGTATTTTCTCTTAAGCTTTCGTAATTAAGAAAACTCTGCTACTTCAAATAAACCACTGTCTTCCAAAGTCTATTTGGTTTACTGCTAGTTTTCTTGCCTTTGTTCTGTAGTTCCTAGGCACACTGACAAACCTGCCAGATTTCTCACTCACAGAGAGGGAAATGCTGTGCTCTGATCTGGCAGGATCAGAAGCAGAAAAGAGGTCATAGCTCAGCACTATGGGTGAATGAACCACGGGCCTGAGTAGGAGGGAAACAATGTGATATAGCAGTTGTCTGGAGTTCCCTCTGTGCAACACTTGACAAAATCTCTGTAGTCGTGCTGGGCAGCATTTTGATGTTCCAGTGAGGGAATCAACAGCAGCTGTCATTTTGAGAAAGTTAAGGGCAGATACTCAGTAATTTGGAATTAGTTGCAGGTTACTAATGCTCTGACAGAGCTGATTGGAAGAGTTCAGCATAGCACAGCTTGCTATTTACATGTTTTTGTGTCCAGAAGACATTAAAGTGTTTTATTTCTTAATGGTTCTGTAACTAATTTTTTACTGTTCCCTTTTACTGTCTTGTTTGTGGTAATAATGAAATTGCTAATGCAGATTTACTATAATAAGAGTCTTATGCTAAGTACTAACCTAAACACAAATTTACCTGAATCATATAGTGCAATTATTTTCCTTGGTTATCTACAGGCTAATATGTAAATTTAATGGGAAAATATTATTTCCTGCTTTGATAGAAAGTGTTTTAATTATTAAAAAAGTTTTGAATTAGGAGATGCATGTCTTAATTACTCCACCCTTGCCATTCACTCATCTTACAAACAGCATCTTAGCAGGATGTTGTGTACCAATATGTTCTATAGGAACCTCATAAAATGCAGGCTGAATCTGACTGTTTCTTCAAAGCATTAACAGTTGAAAGCAGCACTAACAAATAGAAATTCTTTACTTCTTTCCTATTACTATTTATCAGTTTTCTATTTTTCAATTGCTATTACTGCAATAACTATTTCACAGCTAAGTCTATTTAGCAGGGTTTTTTTTCCTTTTTCTTTCTTTCCCTCTGACAATTTATCCTTCTTCTGTTGCTATTCAAGTACTATAAAAGAAACTTAAAAAAGGAGGTAGTGGAGCACTCTAAAAGCTGTCAGATTTTAGATTGTCGAATCTCTTCAAGGCAGCTCATTCCACAGTTGAGCAAACTCAAATATGAATGCTTTATCTATTCTATTTTGTTCATGATTAAAAAGGTGCTCAATTTTATGCATAACTTGCAACCATGTCAGTAGTCCAACTGACTTTTAGAGAAGACATGCCTGGGTTTATATCTGTTTGAAATTTCCTCACTGAATCAGAGCTTCAATTCAATGTCTGGGCATCTCTCCTATCCCAAAGAAAAAAGTTCTTACTGTGTCACAGGGAGATGAGAGTGTTGTTGCTGAGATACCTGTATTTTTCAAACACAAGTGGTTGAAAACTGGACTGAAGTCTTCAGGTAGTAATAGAAGAAGATTAAAGGGAACAATTTTGCTATGGTTGATTGTGCTGAGAAGGGTAGTAATGTGCTCCACACTTGCTAAGGACTTTTCCTGAGCTCTATCATTAGCCACAGGCACAATGCACTGCAGAAAATCCTTGCTGAGTGTCAGCAGTTTTACTGGTATGACCTGGCTTCTGCTTTTACTGAGAGAGAAAGAAGTTATGGCACATGAAATGGCACATGAACTGTCCATGTGCCATAGCTGCTCTGGGGGGACAAGAGCCCTGGTGAGGCAGAAAGGGCAAGAGCTTCAAGGTCACACGAGGTACAGTTCCGCTGTACCTGAGCAAGAAAAGCAAGTAGATCTGGTTACAGTATCCAGGCTCATCCTGAGATCTTTGGACTCATCTACAGTGGCAAGGCCAGGAGATCAAGCCAGGATGCCAAGGACTAATCTGAGATCCAGTCCAGGTCAGGGAGGTGCACAGCCAGGCATGGCTGTGACAGCAGGAGCAAAGCAAGGGGTTGAGCTTAAGTGCAGCTTCTGCTGAGGAGGACAGGACCTTGCTTGTCAGAGGATTTTCCCAACAACTCTATCTACACATCTGTCTGATTCAAGGCTGCCTGGCTGCAACATTGAGCCTGACCCTGAGCCTAGGCAGTCAAACCTTTGAGTGCTCAGGGCCCTGAGTAGAGAACTGCAATGGAAATGTTACTAAATGAGTAACTCTAACTACTTATAACCATAGTTATACTTATATAGTTATAACTATAACTAACTAGTACTCTAGTTAGATCTCTGGTTGTGCTTCCTGGTATTTGGAGAGCATATTTTTCATCTTGTTTGAATTCATATTGATAGCCTGTAAGCTTTTATTTCTAGAGTGAGATTCAGGTTAAGACAGTCAACACACACTTTGACAGGGTAATCTATACTCACTGAACCTGGTAATGGTGAGAAAAATGCTTTCCAAAGGTGATTTAGAAAGCTGTATAGAAATATTGCTATTATTTTTGGATGCCATTACCTTCAAATGCAGGGGTCTGTCAGAGATTTCTCTCCCCTCTGAATAGCACTACAGGCAAAATGCTGCTATCCACTTGGGAGCCAAAGAATAAAGATCCCTTCTGGCAATAGTAATTAAATTAGTTTTATACATTTTTCTATGACAATAGGTATTGATGGTGTTTTTTTGAACTAGTCTGGCTGTTCAAGAGCTCACCAAGAACAAATTTGCAGGGTGTCCTCACCTGGAAAATTTACCCCAGGGAGAGACTGATCCCTGATCTTTTATTTTGTTGGTCCATGTTAGAACTATAGGGTCTTTCACTACAGCATCTTTCACTGTACACTTCCTTTGAGTCTGCACTACTTTGCAGAAAAGCATGCAAGTCATGAAGGTGAAGGAGAACAAATGAAAAGAGCAAAATTCCAACCCAGAACTAAGGGAACTTGTCTGAGAGCCTGAATTCCAACTTTGCAGTTCCTGGTCCTTTGCTGTGTATTTACACTGCTCAGCTACAGAGCAAAACAAAAATACTTCAACAAAGAGTTTTGCAGAGCTGACTTAAAATCACAGGAACCTTCTGCCAAATTAGTGGCATCAGCGAGGATGGTTTGACAAAAGAACTCTCCTGAAGGGTTTTTATTGGAAGGGAATTAAGCTGCAGCTTCAGTCCCCCCTTCTGCTCCTTCCTCAAACTCATAGCAGCATTCTTCCTTTTACTTCAGTATCCCAGCATAAGGAATTTGTAGCTGAAAGTGGTTCTTAATGCTGAGAGGAAAAAAAAAAAAAAAAAGCTGTTTTTTTTTCTTTGAATTCAGCTTTGTTTCTGTTATCTCTGTTAGTTGGCTTGCATGGATTTTCTTGTGTAGGCAAAATGAGAGCATTCCAGTGAGGGGAAATTATGTTTTAGTCTGGAAAAGCTGAAAGCAGATGGTTCTATAATGCCAATAAATATTCAAGTGGCATTTAGTGCATTAGGAACTATGCACTGCCAGTGTTGAAGTAGTATCATTGACAAATCTTTTTTTAAGTGTGGCAATATTCAGCAGTTACTGGTACGCTAGTGGCAGCACAAAAATATTAATAAAAAGTGTGTTTCCCTAAATTTGTGTGCATTACTCTAAATTGTCTTTTACAAGTCACTGAAGATTCAAAGGCACATAAACTGATGAAAGACTGTTGTTATATTTTGCTAAATATTTGAATTTCTTCTTGAAAACAAAGATTTGTCGGAAAGGGATGTCACTAGGCAGATGCAGCTGTGAAGAATTATGGCTTTAAAATGTGCCAAAGAATTTTTGCTTACTAATGAAGTTCTTGTCATGGACAGGTGCTACGACCAGCTTGTGATCATTTTAGGTTCACTGAAGTCACACTCTGGAACTCTCCATCCAGCTCCTGCATGGCCCTTTCCTCCCCACCACATCTTTGTGTGGAACCAGTCAGGTTTTTTATATGTAAAGCAGAGGATTAATCTCAGCAAATATGGACAACAAAAAATTCAGCCTAAACATTCATCTAATTCTCAAGTGGAAATTTAAAATACAGTAAATGAATTGTGAATAAATATGCTGCTTTCCACTGACTGTAAAGAGAATGCATACATTCAGTTCAAATTTAAATTTCTAGATAGGGAACAGTGAATTTTTTGTTAAAATTACTCCAATCAGAAGTTGTAGTACATGATTTTAAAACTTGCCTTTTTTCAGTTGGATTTTCAACTTAGAAGATGACAAAAAATAACACCACTATGAGGAACAATTTATATTTAATTCACACTATATTCTACCTTGAATTCTGACTCAGAAATAGCAAGATTGCTTATAGATACCTAGTTCCCATAGCATGTCAGAAAGCTACACACTGTGCTTTGTGTTCCAGAGTTACTGATATTCACAGAGAAAGGATGATGATTAGGAGCCTTTGGGAAAAAGGCATCAATGGGACAGTGAAGATGTGGATAGCTGGACTCAATTTCAGCTCTTCATCTCATCTCAATTTCGTCTCTTGTTACAAGCATACCATATGAAATGTTCAGCTTTCACATCATTTAAATACTAGAACAGGTAAAACAATCAGAATACTTTTTCATTAGTGGCCAGGAAAGAAACATTTCATATACGCCGACACTAACCTCAGGACTTGCACTGTTCATGTCATGCTCAGCATATCAACAAGAAGGCTGATTTCCCCAAATTGAAAGGTGATCTCTTACTAGCAGCTGAGCTGAGTGACTACCTCTCATTTAATTTAGCCAAGGGCTATTGGTTCCTAATAAGAAGGTTGTTTCTCGTTGCTCTTAACAAAATTGATCGAGGAATTGAACGAGTTTTAAATACAAAGGTATTCAGAGGAGCCTTACCCATGCAATTGTGGATCTGAAGTGACAACATGATGTCATTCATCTAGAGAAGCACTGCTATTTTTTCATGGTTTTTGTCACACAAAGTGCATTTTCCATTGTTTCATCTGTGACCAATATATTCACATCCTTTACATCTTTCTTAAAGGTCCAAGATATTGATATAGTAATCCAGTTGTTGGAAAAGCTGAGAATTTCTTTGTATCTGAGTAAGCTATGCTTTGAAAATACAATGTTAGGGGGATGTGATTGAATCTTCTTTGCAAATGGACTACAGGTTTCTTTAACAATTTTTAAATACCAGTATCCATGTTAAGCCACTGGACATGGAGTATCAAGGAGCTAGAGTTAAGATCTACATGAATGCTACATAATTCAAGATAAAAATTGAACACAACAATTGTTTTATAATGGGGGAAATAATGGTAATAAAAATGTCATAAACTTTGACAACTTTTATGCAGTTGACCAAATATTTGGCTTCTCTAAGTAAAACAAAACAATGATTTTAGAAAACTATTTTAGAGATGGTTTCTAATGATGTTCCCTTCTTCACATCAGGGCAAAAATTTATCTGAGTGACTTGGAATTACATTAAAAAAATAAAATGTAAAAGCTTTTCTAATTTAAGACTTGACATAATTGACAAAGTTGGCTTAAATATTTTGCTCTGTTTGGGAGCTGGTTTGTGAGTGCGTGAATGTCACATTTAAACTCAGATCATCAAAGAAAGGTGTTTAGCTGGATAAGCTCTAATCATCAATATTTTATGAAGTTGTATTTTTAATCTTTTTTGTTTGTAAATGGAAGCATTTCCTCACCTCACAAATGTTTCACTGGAGCACACCATGAAGATCTTTGCTGTTGAGGAGGGTGAACAGGTACTGTGTGTTTATAAAGGAATGCAGGAGTTGTAACCAGGCAATTGATAGATTTTTTCTGGCCTCATAAAAAACTTCCGTGTTCCTAAGGCAGAAATTGCCAATCTATCTAAGTCCAGTAGGCACTATCTAAGTCCATTTAAAAAACAAAATCCCTTTGCAACTAGAAACATCCTGGGAAGACTTAGAGTACTTGGGCTAAATACCTCATCAGTGGCCTTTCCAAGGAAGCTGGAATACCATGATAAAATCATTTACTGCTTCAGCTTGCTCAAATCCAGTAAACATACAAATGGGACTTCTGCTTCCAAGCTGTCAATCAGCTGTCTGTCTGAAAACTAAAATATCATAAAAAGAAACAGGTGCTGCTGAGCAAGAGAAATAAAAGAAATTGAATCGTGAGGTTTGTTACACCAGTTAAAACCCCACAAACTGCATTCACAAAAGGTAAAAGGGAATGAAGAAAATAAGCCAGATACCAGAATAAAGCAATAATTGTAAAGTGAAATGAGAACACTAAATGCAGAAGATGATAATAGTTTTCAGCTTTAAAAAATACAAAATGAATAGGAATAAATGAGTAATCAGCACAGAGGTAAAAAGAACTACAGAACTACAATCAGCAAGTGTTAGGAACCTAATAAGGAATAATAACATTTGGCATTATACCATAGAAAATTGTATAAAAAATCCTTGCTTTTCAATCCTCTGGGATGAGCTCTAAATCTTCCAGGAAGTTATCTCCTGTGTTGTTGGAGTTTTTAATTTTTTTTCTTTTGAAATAGGAGTTACAAGCTTACATGGACCTAATTAGAAATTGAAGTTGATTTCTTTTCATTCAGGGGTATTAATCTCCTTAAAAATGTCATAGTTCCTGTTACACCTGGAAATGGACACTGAGGAGCAAAAATGTTGTTCTGAGTTTGGTGAAGCAAACTAATCTGTTTTTTAGGAATATAGCTGCTGTCTCAAGCATTAGCTCACAGTCTGCTAAATCCTGTACTGCTTCTACTTTGGAAAAGAACTATAAAGAAGGTCTTCAAGAGTTTCTGACATTAATTCCATTCTGAATACAATTAATCAGGATATAAATTTCACTTTTATTTCCAAAGCAGAGGGAGAAAGCAATAGGATAATAACATGCTGATGTAAAATCTGAAGAAAGAGTTAAATTGCCAAGTGAGTGATTGTGAGAAATGGGAGCCAAATTTAGTGCAACATGTGCTGTGCATATGGGCATCAAAGGGAAATTTTTAAAAGGAAGGCTGGCCAAAAGAGAAAAATTGTCTATTGAAATACATATTACCAAAATATAGCTGAAAGAAAAGAATCAATCATACGTTGTGGTCTAGCCCTAAACTATTCCTTGGGGAAAGGGTATGGGTAATAAAAATGGACATGTGGAGCTAAACCTTCAGGAGAGGATAGAAAATGTAATAGATTTGTACTGCTGACCTCATCATCAGAGCAAATGGAGAATAGAGTGTTGTGAGACATTTAAAAGAGTGAAAACTAATAGAGCAGCAATAATGAATTATTTCAACTGCACTCACAAAAATTAATCAAATATCACAATAAATGTCAGAAGTAGTTTCCTACTATTTTAAACAAGAAATTCTTAGAATAATTATTTTTTAATGTGTAAAAGTTAAGAAATTCCCCTCAATCTGTTCTCTTGCATTTCAGAGAAAATAATGGAAAAAGAAACAGCTGAGGTGAAGGCTTTGACAAATACTGTCCATAACATATTGAGAAAAAAATCTCCATTCTCTCCGGGGGAAAAAACCCCAAACTCCAGAATGTAATCAAATACCAGTTATCTTCACAAGTTATTATTAAAATGCTACCCTTAACAAACATTCTCTATAAAAATCAAACCACAAAACTCTTTAACTCTGTAAATGAACAGATAATGGAATAACTCCTAATATCCCACAAAGAGAGAACTGATTTTGAGCAGTTCATATGCTTTGTTCTAAATGTCTATCAACAAAGCACAATAAATCAGTGGCCACAGGGTACCTGCATTCCAGAAAGATGAGCAGAGACCACCCCCCAGAGTGATAATGCCTTGTTTTCATAAGGGCATGTGCCTAAATTAGAAAATCATGTTAAAAAAGAATTAGAAGGAACAGCTGTAAGGGGATATATTTGCACATTACATGTAGATGGCTGTGCCATGATGATATGACATCAGTATTATGAAAGAGATTGAGAATCAATACAAATAATAGTTAAGAACAGGAATTTCTTAGAAAGAAAATGAAGGAAGAAAAAAATACCCTATTTTCCCCCCAGTTAAATGGTGGGCTAAATCCTAGATAAAAAAAGGAATATGAAATAAAACCCATAGCAGATTAAATTAAATCAGTAGCAAGGCTGTCAACAGAAGTTTGTAGAAAATCATGTAGAATCCTTAAAACTTATTAAAAAACCCAAAACAACAAAACAAAAAACCCAAACACATTGGGATACGGGGAAGCCAGAGATTATTTAGGGAAAACAAGATCAATATATACAAAGGGCAGTTTGAAAAGATAAATCCCTTACAGAAAAACTAGCTTTTACACCTACGGTCTGTGGGTTGGAGAGGGCAAATAGCATATGATGATGATTTAATGCAAAGTGAATTTGGAGATTTGTCTAACATTTGTCTACAAATATCAGTAAAATCATTATACAACAATTGAAAACAATAAACAAGTACAGCTAGAAAGACATGGAGATATCTAATGGAACTAGATGAATTATCAGTTGTGGTTTGCAAACTCGTGCATAAATGGAACTCAATACCAGTGATTCAGAAGTTGACACTTATGATGGGAATTTCCCAAACTATTACCTGGGAGAATTAAAACTACTGTAGACAGGATAATCTGTATCAAATCAATTAGCCAGGGTGTTATGGGGCATTTGGATGAAGGAAAAGAGTTAAAACCAGTTTTGTAACGGGAGGTCATCTGTTATGAATCTATGCACTTCTATGAATGAATGAGCCTAATTAAGGGACCTGCCGATTACATACACAATTTTCTCCAAGGCAACACCATTACCAAAATCTCTTAGTAAAGATGTTGTGAGAAAATAAAGATGGTGTCTCCATAAATAATATTTACAAGATAGGAAAACCTGTGGGAATATGCAGCCCTTACCGTGAAGGGAAGGCACTTTGCATTTTATGGGGACCTTTGATGTGTTCACAATATTATGTGCTGATAAACAGTTATTATGATTGTCAAGTTGTTTAGAAACACAGAAGCTGAATGTGAAGAACTGGAGAAGGACATTCCAGTACTGACTGAGTGGTATAGTATCAAATAAATGGGTTATAAAGTGAGGCATTGGGAAACAACCTATTAGCATAAAGATGAGCTTTGAACTGAACATTCATTTTCAAGTGCTACAGTCCCAAGGATTGGGATTTTAGCTTTGTAATGCTAAAACTTTAGCTCAATTTCCTGTAATTTAAAACATATAAAAATTATTAAGGTTAAAAAAAATAAGAACATGAAAATATAATGCACAGAGTATGTGCACTAGTAGTACACATCCTGAATGGCATGTGTTCTTTGTGTCCTTCATTAAAAAAAATGTACAGACAAGATTATCAAGGTAGTCAAAAGTATGGTATGAACTTTCTTTAAGATACAAGAAAATCTTTAAGATGTAAGAAAAGGAAAGGATTTTGTGTGGTGCAGAATACTACAGAATTTTGAGTGTCATGGGGAAGGTAAATAAGGAACAAGAGTTCTTATCTCATTTGGAAAAAACAAAAGACGTAATTAGTTTGCACAATATATAGACAAGATTATGTGCTTGTCAGAGGATAACCTGGATGGTAAAAACTAGCTGAGATTCAAAGAACAGAAACACATAAAGTGATGAGTTGCAAAATTGAATTTAGATTTGAGAAGTACATGAGCTATTAAATGTTATTAAGACTGGATGCCTTTCATTAGCTTTGTGTGTTTGCCAGAGAACACTAAATTAAAGGGGGCTTTACTTTTTCCTCTATGAGCTTTCTTATAGTCTTTTAAGTCCTACAGGTGCTTGATACATTTTCCTGGATTCTCTGACTCAGGTGCACAGAACTCTTTCCTGACATGAAGATTGAAACTGTTGTCTCTCAATGGTTGCACTTCATCAGGTAAGGGGGAGGAGAAGACATCATCTCTGTAAAATGGCACTATGTGATGGAATGGTTTTTGTTCAAACTGTCCTGATATCAGACATTAGGTATGGTTGTGGATACAGATCTACCTTATGAGTCATGTTATTTTCATTTCAGTGATGTGATGATATTGCTGTTTAGATGACTTGCTCTCGACACAGAAGCAGAACGAAGGCTGTTGGAGATTTGCTGTGCCAAGTGCTGTGCACAGCAGGTGTGCTGACATACATGTGATGTATTCCTGCTTATTCTCAATTGATATTTCTCAGCTTCACCTACAGATTAAGACTGACATCAGGAGAGTCTTTGTCCCGGTTTAGAGCAAATCTGGGAGAAAACCTCCAAAGGGGGCCCCTTCAGAATGCAAACTCACAAGGCTCCTCTCCCCCTGCCCCCAACTGGTTCAGGAAAGATTCCTCAGAGACAAGTGGAAAGAACCTGCTTATTTAACAGGCACAGCACCCCCCAGCACACAAAATGAACAATACTGGATGACACCACTCTTTCACCCCTCTGAGAAAGGTGACAAATTCAGAAAGTCTCTTCTGGGGTGGTCGCTGTTATCAGTCCCTCCAGCGCTGGGGCAGCTGCTGCAGCTACAAGGTGCAAACTCTCGGTGTTTCCCAGGTCCCAGTCCAGAGCAGGTTCGAGTAGTTCCAAAAAAAGGAAAGGAAAAACAGTCCAGAGAAAAATTCGGTCTGCCTAGCTAAACTAACAAGCTAAACTAACTAGCAAAAGCCAGAGCAAAAGCAGGAGCAAGAGCAAAAGCAAGAGCAAAAAGCCAAAAGCAGACTAAGTACTGCCCTGTCTGTGTCCTGCCGACTGTGAGGGAGTGAGCAGGGTGATAACCAAACAAAACTTTGATTTTCAGAGCCAGTCTTGAAGGCACAGAACATAATATTCAGCAGAAACAGAACACATTGATGGGGATACAAGCATCATAACATAATCCTAGGACTGTCTTAAATGAGGGGAACTTCCAAGAATAGATTTGAAGCATAGCTGGAGATCACCCATATAGGCAAGAAAGAAATTGAATAATCCAGGTCAGAAATCTGTAGAGAAATTTTTTCGTATATAGTTTTATTTAATCTTAGAATATAGTTAATTAAAACCTATTTAATAAAGAGTTGTCTGATAGCAGCTGTTTCCTAGAGTTTTGGAATTCAGATAATTGTCTTGAAGTTGCTTAAAAAGAGGGAAGAATATTAGTCTTTCATCAGTTGATTTGGAAATGTGGAGTGAAGAAAAGAACAAATACTACGTGCAAGGATCTGGAGTACTGCTTAAATGTATTGTAATACCCCAACAAGGCAGGTTACTGCAGAAAATGGCTTCTGTGAACATCAAGAGAGATCAGCACCACAGAAATATGCTATTCTCATAGTTTTATGTTTGCATTTTCAGATAGGGAAAAATAGTTGCAATTGTTCCTTTCTGTTAATGGAACTAAACTGTTAAAAATATTGATCTTTAAAAAAAATACATTATTTTTTTATCTAGAACAATTATATATCTAGATGATTTTCCTAGAGATCTTTCTTTATATGTTTTATGTTTTGTAAATAGCACTGGAATTATATTTTAAAACCAATTTTTTATTCAAAAAAGTGCAGCATTTCAGAAGACAACACGTATTCAGCGCTATATTTTGTTCCAGGAGCAACGCAGACATTCCAATGGACTCTAGAAAGATTCTGTGGTAATATGTGAATTTCCATGCTTAACATTTAGAAGAAAATAATGTCAAATAAACACCAAATCAATATCTCATCAACATGACAAAATCGTGATTGTAATTGTATATTACAATCTTGGAAAGCAACATAGAAAAGGTTAATCTTAAAAAAGAAAAGTGATTAGGAATTCATGTTTACCTCTAAGTGCTAGTTTCTTTTCCAATTAAGAGTCATCTGGTCATAGTCTTTTTTATGCATATTAAACATGATGCTCAAACAAAACAAAATGCCAAGTATTCATGCAGAGAGGAAATAACATCCTCATTAATGAGAATTCTGCATAATTTCTATTATTCAGGCACAAAAAATATAGTAATCTAATGAGCTATTTGTACTTGTTGCAAACTGTCTTGAAGATTAATCTTTGTTAACCACTTCTTTAATGTTATAGTTAATAATTAGCTAGCCTTTAGTCCTATATCATCCATCACTTTACTGAACTGAATCAATTCTTTTTTTTTAACTTTTAGGGGGTTGTTTATCTTTGCTTAAGGCTACTTTGGATGAAAGATATCTGAAAGGTTATAGAGTTCTGATTCTGTGAGAGTTTATTCTGCATGCCAACCACAAAGCCTTCTTTATGTTTCCATATTTATTGCTTTCAACAATAAAAAAGAAAATTTTATTGCCATTTTCTCCAACATAAGTGGCAACCACATAACTTTAAATCCTGTTGACTCATAAACATCTTCATACATTCTTCAGTGGAAACAGGACTAGTGAATTAGCATAAGCTATTGGGCACTACAAATATTTTCTGAAAACTGTAAAGGTTGGCTTCTAATTGCTTTTAGTTTGGCAGAGAACCTCCCCTACTTTGGCTGTTTAGGGTCTAATAAAGACTCAGGAACAAAATATTTAATTCTGGTATTTAAGAATTAAACTCTGCTGCTTGTAAGACCTTGGCTGGAAGAGGTCCATTTAGAGGTCCATTTAGCACTGGCTTTTCTGCCTAGAACTGTATTTCAATATTTGACATCTTGCTGATTTGTGGATTATCATCTATGTTCATTTTGTATAATTGTTTACCTAGTGTAATGGGTTGGGTGGGAATAATTGTAGTAAAACTAAAAAGGTAAAATGATAAATAAATAGAGAAAAATAATGCCAGAAGTTAGTCTTTATTTTCACTAAAATCAGCAAATTAATAGTTACAGTTCCCACTGTGGTGATATCTCAATCCCTTGGCACATATGTTGCATTCTGGTTTTCAGCACGATATTAGCTTTAAAGCTTTAATAGATTTATACAAAGCAGCTGAGTTAAAACTGCTTGGGGGAATATAATTTTAAATATGTTGTCTTTTGTGTGCATAACACCACAAACATAATTCCCCATTAACATATTTTCCCCCACTTAATTCCATAAAGAATTTATTATGCTCCTCCTGATTTTCTACAGAACAATTAGCTGAATTTTCAGCTAGTGAGAATAACTCAGGTGAAATCTTAAAACTACAATTGTTTGCAGCAACTGAGACTCTGTCCTCGTAGGATAAGCATGGATGGGATACAACAAATTAACAGCAAGGCATTGCAAGGTCCTTACTTGCCTTGCAATAGACCTTCCCTGAGATTTGAATGTTAATTCTAGTCCCTTGGGAAAGAACAGCTGCCTGATCCTGTGCTCAGTTACACAGGTGTAAATCAGAAAGGACTACCTGAATTCAGTGGTTTTTCAAGTGTGAAAAACACTGTGCTACCTTCATCAGATCTGAAAGATACAGTCTAAGGTGACCTGAAATAAGCTTGTAATAAGAAGTGCCTCTAAAGTACTTTCATTTGGTGTATAAATAAAGAGCAATTTTAAATATGCACTCTTTTCATTGTCTTCAGAGATATTCTTGGAGCAGGGAGAGCTGATAAGGTGTATTTTTTTCCTTCTTGACTTATAAATCAGAGGCTGATTAAAGGAACTTCAGAAATTATGTGGAACAAAGACTGCTGTTCATGGTAAATATTTATTGAGCTATTTATTCTTTGATTTAGTACCTTTTGTAACATCCATCACCTACTCAATTTTAAAACTAATTATTGCCAACTGAAGTAAAATTATTTCAGAAATTGATATAAAATGCTGCTGTTTGGTTTTCAAGATATTGCAGTACAAGGCAATTTTGCAAATTGTGAAGCAATGCTCCAGAAAGGCACTCTGATTTCTGCTTCTTTATTGCACATAGTGTGTCTTCCCTGGCCTGGACTGTAACCATAGTGGTGAGAGGGTTTGGCCAATTTGTGGGAAATTTGGCTGGCCAAATTTGTCTTCATCACTGCTGCTCTAGAAAAGGAAGCTATTAATTCACTTCAGGGAAATGAGCAGGTTGTGGAAACACCTGTCAAGGGAATGGAAGGAACATTTGGAACTCAGCTTTCCAGCTATAGCTGTGAACCTGAGCTATTTGACAATTTTATTTGCTGCCTAGCTTCCAGTGGCTGATGATAGAGTTGAAGCCACTTATCATCATTTCTCTGTTTCCAACATTACAAGAATAAAATCCAGCTGTGGTAAATGCAAGCATAACTCTGGAAATCTTTAAAGTGAC
This sequence comes from Serinus canaria, assembly GCF_022539315.1. Taxonomy (NCBI): domain Eukaryota; kingdom Metazoa; phylum Chordata; class Aves; order Passeriformes; family Fringillidae; genus Serinus; species Serinus canaria. The sequence continues at coordinate 100,574,577 of NC_066316.1, read as the reverse complement.
TCTGCATATGGAAAGGTCCTGAGATATGTGACCTGCAGGAAAGAGTAGATGAAACTCACACCTTTTCCTTCAGTTTCTGTCGGGAGTTGCATGACGTGAACTCAAAGCCCAGCAGAAATAATTTTTTGTTCTTGTTTAACTGAAATACATGCCTGTAATTTATTCCCACAAGAAAGAAATCCAGTTTGAATTATGCTTATGTTGTTCTGTGGTCTGACATATAACGTCCATCAGATTGATGCAATAAGACTAAAAATGAAGTTTCCCTAATACCATCATTTAGATACTGTACTTTCAGTGCGTAATATTTTATCCAAGCCAGATTTTCCCATTCACTTTTAAAAAGAAATTTTTGCTTAATAAATTACTTAGTACTTTCTAGAATGTAAAGCTTTATTAAATCTTCAAAGAGTTTTAAGTATTGCTCTGTGTATTTCTGAAGAATCATAGTATCACACAAGTTCTAATTCAATATAAACCATAAAAGATCCTTTAAGGTAGCATAGATCATAACTCCACACCATCATTAATAAGTAAGAAAACATCAGATCCTAATTTTTTCTTGCATAAAAGCTGCTATGATTTTTAATGGAGAACAGATTTATACTTCCCCTCCTAAAAACTAATTCCTCATTGTTATTGGGAAGTTTGGCAAATGTTTTTATTGTACAAAATTAAGGACAGATAAAATATTCAATTATATCAAAAGCAGTGTTGTTTCATTTTACACGTTTTGGTATAATTTCCAACCAAAATTGTTTTTTCAGGTTGTGAGCAGTCTACATTTGAATATACCAGTGTGTGTATTAACTGAAGGATTATTGATTTATAAGGGAATTGTGTAAAAAGTACAGAAATTTGAATTTGTTTTTTGCCATTATTTTAGGTGTAGTGTAAACTGGATGGAATCATGACCAGATCCAAATACCTCCTTGGAAATGTTGATACTGGCAGCATCCCATTGAATCCCACCTTGATGAATCTCTATGTATGAGCTGCATAGTTATTCAGCTGCCACGTTTCCTATCTTTAAAAATCACAGAAAGTAGAGTAGATATTGTCACCTACTTTTCTAGGGATGAGCATGTGAGAGTAGAAGTGATGCACCCTGGTTGTGCAGCAAGTGCAGCTGACTCAGGACCAAGGTCAGCAGTGACCAAGTCTCCATTCCATGGTGATCCTAGTGTCTGTCATGGCAAGTGAGCACTTTCACCCCAGATGAACTTTGGTTTATAGGTTTAATGTGCCTTTCATTAATTCATATGCATGTTTCTGTTTCTCACACAGACAGGCTTCATCCATCAGAACTGTCTTCTCTTTGGAGACATATTAAAACCTGCTGTCTTAAGTATCCCAGGGGAAAGGTACGTGTTGATATGCAAGGAAACCATGGCACTCTTCATGCCTTTTCCTGATATACAGTCAATTTTTGACTTTGGAAATGGTAGCCTGGCAAAGGCAAGACCCACAGAACAACCTTCACAGAAAGCACCTGGTTTTCTTTGGTCACACAAGGCTCTGAAAGATCATTTCATGATGCAAAAACCAGCACAACTATGAAGTATTCATCTAGGAAAATTAAATTAATTACAATGTGCTATCAATAACTTAACTTTTCACATGCTCACAACTTTCCAAGACTATATCTGGGCATCTTATAACCTGGCATGTTATTTCTAAATGTACAGACTTTGCTGTAGTGACTTGAGACTGGTGCATTCACTTAAACTATCAATTTATCAATGAACAATTTGTCAATTATTAAGTAGAGAGATAAAAGCCAGTTTCTCATTCAAAAGTGTAACAAGACACAGTACCAAATGGTTTAGGAGAATACTTTGCTTATCTGAAACCCTTGATTATAATTTGGCCCCTTACAACTGAGATAAACTGACAGATTCAAAAGGGTTTACCTCCAGTTTAATAACAGGGAGTCAGCAAACACTTGGGTGTTTTGAGGAGAGGTGGAGCCTCTTGCCCTTAAATTAGAATTGACTTATGTTTTATGTCTCCAGCTGGTTTTATAGGTAAAATGAAAAAGCTTCATTTTAGCAGAAAGTTACAAGATTGTAATTTACCTAGATACTGTCAACCTCTATGCTCTGTAACTAAGTTACTGGAGGTGGGATTTCTTCTGACCTAACCTCCCTCACTTAAAAATAACTTCAAACCATGTAGCTCAGCCACTTGTAACAGCGTGAAGATATTTCCAAAGGAAGTGTATTCCTCACCTCTGCCTTTGTTTGAAGTTTAAACTCTACTTTTTTCTTTTTTTCTTTTTTCATCTTCTTAAACTTGATTTGCTAATCATTGCTTTGTGTTAAGGGCTCTGTTGGTAAGTTTTATTTGTAGGAATCAAATTTGCCAAACAGAACTTCAAAGAAAAATAAAAGGAAGTTTATTTTTATTTATTTTGAGAGATTGTGAAGGTAGGGGCTACCTGAGTCAAAATTTGCAATTTTCTAAGAGTGAATTTTTTTTATACTCTCATGAACACAGAGCTAATAAACAACAACCTTGAATAAAACTTTCATGTAATCAAAATCTAATAATCTCATAATCTACCTCTACAGAGCCATGAGAGGACAAATGTGGGAAAAGGAAGGATCAGATGTGTTTCATCTGTGATAAACTATGTTTGAGAATAGTGGAAATAGCTTCACTTGGTTCGGTATTCAGGATTACATGATGAATCCATGTGTGTGAGAACTATTTTATTATGTGAAGTTCAGGTTAGCTGCTCTACAGGGCTTGATACACAATGACTGAAATTCTTGTCTGATATTCTTGGGTAACATGAAATTCCTCCTGTCACCTTATTGCTGTCCTTAGGTTGAAAAGCCAGTCAGGGTTGTGGGTTGCCTGTGATACAATACTTATAAGAAGATTATTACTGTCCTTATTTCGTATTCTCTCTATATATTGTTTATTTTTTTTCAAGGTACACTGAATAGAAACAAAAGGTGTTTTTTCAGATTGTCACTCTTGTTTAAATTTTCCACTCTTCCCCTCAGCACACCCTCCATGATTATGAATACATTGCAGCAGCTGAACTGAGGTGCAATGATGCAGCGGAGGTGTATGAATATATTTTGAGTGATAAATGATGGCACAAATGCCATTACAAACCAGCACTGTTATGCTTACTTTACTATATCTTGAATTTCTTGTTTTTCCTTTTTGTTTTTTTAGTCTAATCACTCTATCATCCTACTTTGGCAGAGGGAAACATGTTGCATATTAAAAGACGCTGTCTTTCATTTATCTTCTCACCTTTCATGCTCAGGATCTTGTGAATTTGTAAGCTGGAAAGAAGATAAGCTTTGTGTTGTATTTGCTGTCCTTGAGCAGTCAGTCATGATTTCTGCCATCAAAACAGGCCCTGATGTTTACACCAGTAAATTGACTGTGCAGTATCATTAGATTAATTGGATGACACTTCATATTTGTTTAAGACATTATAAATCCCTGAACACTTTTCTGATTTATTTAGTTTCTTTTTTTTTCCTAATGGAATGATCCAATTTTACATATATTTCCCTTTATTTTCTTCATTTCCCCTCTCTCATTACTCTCTCCTCTCTTAGTATTCATTACTAACTTCATATCCCTGTTTTGTAAATCCATCTTTCATGGCAACACTTCAACTGTTTTAACTCCTGTTTTTAAGTTCCTTGAAGTGAGTGTGCCCAGTTTCAACCAAATTCCTTACAATTTATATGCTGCACTTTTCAGATAGCTGTTCACCCAGAACTCCACTGGTTGTGTGTGGCTCTTTATAGCCAGGATCCCTTACTCATCAAACAGAGTCGTGACCAAACATCAAACAATGCTCCATGCCAACATCATGAGGCCCAAACAAACCAATTTTGAACAATATTATGTTCCTTTTATGAATAAAATAATGATAGTATTGTTCTCAATTTCTGATCAACAGCCTGCTGGATGTTACTGTTATCATGTAAAATTTTCTATTCTTTCCCAGTCTTCAGACCTCTGGTTACTGTTGATTGTACCTTCCTAGACTGCAAAAAATAATTGTGCATTCATGGCACATGTTATAATTGTGGAAGTCTCTTAGTCAAAGTGCACATATTTAGTCCATTGATCTGAATTTTGGGTTCTTCAGCAAGGTTGTTGATATATCCCCTAAGACCATCTTCAGCTAACAGTGACAAAGTTCAACCTCCAAAAGTATTTCCAAGTTATTTGTTCACAAAAACGTTATACTATTTTGGATTCAGAACTTCAGAGAACACAGGTTTCTAGTCAGTTGAAAAGATGGCCTGGAGAGTAATTGTCCATACTTTCCAAAATTATCTAACTATTTTTCCTAGCTGAAGGCTCTCTCTACATCTCTAAAAAGGAAATATGTTTCAGTTTCTATGGCTTACCATATTCTAAGAATTATTGATATGTCTTGCATGTTATTTGTATGACATTTCAAGAATATGAAAAAAATTTGGGAAACACTATTGTTATAGCTACCTAGATAAAAATCTTGAAGTCTTCATGTATCTCTTCTGCCTTTTAGCCCCTCTTCTGAAAAATTAGAGGCTTTAAAGTGCATTTCACATTTGCTAGAGAGCCATCCATTTCTTTAAGAATTTGCTAAAACTTTAGTTGATAGTGTTACAGAGATGAAAGAACAATATTTTTTTCTGGTGGTAGTTTTTACCAGAGGCTAAACAAATCCTCTGTGAATTTCCAACTGCTCTTCAGATGTGTAAGTTGAATGATTTTTAAAATCTTGTTTTTCTTTCTTTTTCTATTTTCTTTCTTTTACAATATTCTGCATCATAGGCAGAGTTATTAAGTGAATCTGTTATTAAGGATGACTGACATTTTCTATTATAACACCTTGTTTTCAAAGGCCTGTAATTTTGACAAAGCATAACCACAGGGGGTAAAAATTTACTCACCAAATAACTGCATAAGGTTGATATCCTGCTTTCTTGCTTGAAAAAAATCAATTCTTTCATTTCCTGACAATAGGACACGCAGAAATATTGTTTTCATATATTATAAAAAGTATTGCAAACATTTTTAAAGAAGGTCTAGCAACTTCATTTGGAAAAAAAGAACTAAAAACCTACAGGAGTTGGTTTTCTGGGGAAGAAAAGTGATTAATCATCCTAATAAATGTTTTCTAAGTTGGATGACATCTGCAAAACTTGATGAAAAATTGAGAACTTGCTTATTTATTGTGCTCAGTAAAAATGTTTTTGATTATTTTTAAATTTTGGCTAAATTTGCAACTCACCTGAATTGCAAATCCACCTAAACTGAACCACACAGAGCAAAGACAATGTTGAAGCAATGCATTGTGACTTGGATGAGCACATAGAAACATAAAAATCTAATAAAGAATCAGCTTTCTTAGAGAAAAAATACATTTACACGTCTCCTCACCCCCTCTGCCTCCAGCCTTCCCTCTTCCACTTTCTACCTTTCTTTCAATGAAAGAGGAATTTTGCTGTTTTGGGACTCAGAGTTTCTCAGAGAAATGCAGTGAGAGTGTCATCCACCTTCTGCTTCAGATAATTTTTTAGGCAAAAAGTCCCTGCAGTTTCCCTGCCCAGTGAATACCATCCAGCTTCTGCAGTTGGTTCCTGTATTTTCTCTTATCTTCCTTGCCAGGAGCCCCAGAGCTCCCTTTTCTTCCACTGACCACAAATCAGAAAAAGAATCCAGCTTCAGAGTCTTGAAACCATTTGTTTTTCTGTGCCCTGCTGGTGACCATTATGGAGAGGAAAGGAAGGCAGAGGTGGAGGTTTGTGGTGAGCTTTATCTCTGTCCCAGGAATCTGTACTGGTCTAGAACTGAACAGAGAGTGAGCAATAATGGGAATTATTGCAATTCACTGGCAATAAGAGAACTTCACCCTGAGATGGGAGATCTAACCTGGCAGCTACAGTTTTGAAATATCCACTGAAAGAACAGGCTCGAGCATTTCTCACAAAGGTCCAAGCTCATAAATTGTTTGTTCAGTCCCTGGCATGGGCTTTGCCTAAGTTAGCATTCAGTCCCTGGACAATTCCCAGGGAATTACCACTGGCCACAGTACATCCCTTTGTGCTGTGGTAGTGGCCAAGAGAGTTTATTTATTAGGATCTATGATGCACTGCTATTTTGTTGAAGGACTAGAAAGTGTTCCAAAGACAATATTATTTTCTAGTATAGAAGTATACTTTATATCACACTTTGACAATATCCTGACACAGAGAGATTGGAAATGTTTTTTTTTTCAACCAGATTTAAATGTGACATCACATTATAGCTCCCTACCCTCAGAGCATACAAGTACCTGGTGTGTGTGCCAAACTCTTGAGTGAAAGGGTAGGGAGGGGCATTAAACACTGACAAAGATGAGCACAGCCTGGCCATCATAGTAGAAAATGCCATATTCAGTGAAAAAGCCAATTAGAAAATTCCTGGCATCCTTTTCTGTGCCACTTGTTTGCTCTTTCTCTCCATTTTAGTGTCCACTGTACTTACAGAATTGTCTGTGAATTCATATTTAACCTGTTCCATTGAGCCAGTCTGTGTCAAATGTGAGAGGATTTAGTCTGGGGGATTATTTTCCTTCTTTGCCACTCAGGTTTGGATGGACATTGCTCAGCCCTCATTTGTATTCAACTGCCTTATGTTTTGGTTTAAATGAGCTGGTGCAGCAGGACTGCAGGTTACTGAGGAACATCACAGCAGAGTGACTGCACCTCCATGGGAGATGGGATGTGTGATGTCCTTAAGTATCTGAATGGTGAATATTAAGTGTTATAGGTGTTGTTGAGAAGGACAATGTTTCAAATGTTATCTTTTTTTAAGAAAATGGTGAATTAAATTGAGACATTAAATCAATGATAAAATCATTTGATGATCAGCAGAGATTCAGTTTTGGATTTAGTTGATGGGAATTTTTTCCAGGATTATGATTTGTTTTCTTTTCCCTTTAAAGTTAGGCTGAACTGACTGGGAATCCAAGAAGTCCAAAGACACAGAAAGGGCACTTACAGTTATTTAAGAAATTCTGCCTCTTTGAAAAACAATTAAATATAATATACATTTGCAATTGCACATTCTTCCTGCCTAAAAGATACGGGGCACTTTACAGCTCTTTCACGTGCAAATTACAGAAAATAGAATATAGAGAGAGAACATGGACTTGGGTCTTATCACAAATTAACAGAATAAGAAAGTGGCAGTCATAAATTTTGAAGTCAAATGTTACTCTCCTAGCTACCTGAAAGGTAGCTAACAAATTCTGTATTAAACAGCCACCAGTGGAATATCCCTGGTTGTTTGCAGGTGAGGGAAAACCAGCCACCCCTCTTTTAACATTTCCTAAACACACTCTCTGTGGCACTTTCTTCTGTACAAGAAAATTCTCCACATTCTGCTGGGCAACAAATTTTTTTGAGCAGCAGGAGGGGATCATCTTGCTCCTAGGGAGACATCAGCACAGCCTGGTCTGAACAGCAGGGAGCTGGAAACTCTGATTTATTCAACTCTGTCCATTTAGTGCTTTTGAGTAAAGGGTGATTTTTGTAAAACTTGTGTCACAGCCCCACCAAGCTCTCTGCTGTGTGTCAACTCTTCTACAGAGCCAGAACAAAAGAATGCAAATATAATAATAATAATAATAAGTATAAAACCTCTTTGAAATAAAACATGGAATGGCTGTGCTATGCAGAGATTACTGAAGAGTTAGTTCTCTACTTTCCTCTGCTGCATTAAATATTTCCTATATCCTATGCACTGACACAGGAAACTATTGTGGGAACTAATGTTTCTTAAACAGATGTCACAGTCTGCTATACACAAAATATTTTGGCATTATAATCATTTGGTTTTGAGACCAAAAGTTACCCCTTGACAGTTCTGCCAGCACTTCATTTCAGCATTATATTGTTTTTCTCTGTATGTGGTTGCATGATATGCAATAATACTATTTCAGCTTTTAAATCCTTAAACAATGTATTATTAAAATACATTATTATATAAAGGGCTTGAGCATAAGGCAATATCACATGTCACTTTTTTTAGCTGTAATGTGGTCTCAGTGCAATTAACCTCCTCACACACTGTTCTGATATATTATTCTAGTTGTTTAGTGATCAGGAATTTGTAAAAATAAAAATAAAAAAAAAAACAAAACAACCAACAACCAGACCTCAAAATATATTTGTTGGATAAATCACATTATTCATTAGCTCTATCCTGTTATTTCATAAAAAGAAGTTTAGGTAAATAGTTGCCTAATAAAATGTTATGTTTGTAATAGTATTTTGGAAGAGACTTTTATATAGCAGTAAGTAAATGTGAAATTATCTCCTGGCATTCACCAGATATGTACTCTGGCAGGAAATCAGCTCTTCTGATGTGATGTTTGTGATGACACAGAACTCAGATATGTGGCAGTATCAGACAACACTACAGTGAACTTCAACATTTACTCAACTGAAAAAAGAGAGCATAAGCTATGAATAAAATATTGCACTTTAATTTTTTATTTATTCTGTAGTGCATCTTTCAAGGAATGCAATTTTCTTCTTTCTCTTGTATGAATATTGTTTCATTTAAACCTCCTGCTGGAACCAGTGGACTTCAAAAGGTTCTCCCTTGGTGGCACCTTTGAACACATCTGGTCAAGGTGCTGCCCCCAGAGCATCTGCAGCTCTGCAGGGGAATAGCCTCATCCTGGCTGGCTTTCCCATCTCAGTACAGCACTGTTGGGCAAAGGTTCCTGTTTTCAGGGAGCATTCACTGCTGCTGTTCTGCATGAAACTGCTCTTGGCAACTGCACTGACAGTGGGTGTTTGAAAATCCAGAAGAGATTGTGTGGTTTTTACACTCCAGTGCCAAATGCCTGGCCTAATGTTACCATATAGGAAATGTGAATCCCCAGTAGTATCAGAGTCCACATAGGAGAATTGTAAACCCCACTGGCAGGAAAGGGGAAATGCTCATCAGTCTGCTGGCTTCACTGTTGTCTTTAAGTGCTTATTTAAGAGAAGGTCATCAGGACTAGAAAACTGATGAGGTCTACAAGTGTTTTATTAATATGGGTTTTTTCAGGTCAAAATTAAGCTGGTGCTTCTTGCCATAGCATTTCAATAGATGTTTTAAAAAACTGATATTTTAAGTTTTGTAGGTATAACATGGAAGATACTAAGGACATGCTCATTTTCTTACACCATACTTTTCTTACACCATACTTTTGATACACATTTCCCTCAATATCTTTTATAGTATTGCTAAATTCAGTGTAAAACATGGTAAGGGAAAAGGTATTTATCTTCCAAGAACCAGAGGTAAATTATTCCCCTAATTACAGGCAGTTAACTTTCAGTTTAACTCTCCACCCTGATGTGTGAAACTTCTTATTTGTTGTTATAGATCCTGTTCAATGTAGTGTCACATGATGACAACCCAGCCTGTTGGGTCACATGCTGTTACTGTGACTTGTGTTTTCAGCTTCAAGGCTAAAGAGGGTATTGCCCTAGACAGACCTATCATGCAATAACATTGGAATAATGCTCAAGTAAAGAAGTAATTGTGAAACACTATAGAAAAAGCCCCTCTGTTTGTTAAGAAATCTGTGTATAAAACGAATTAATTCACTAAAAGAAAGGTATAATATCGTTCAAAGTAACTTCCTAACCTGGTGTTCTCCTAGTTAAAAGTTGGCCCTCTGTGGTTTAGATTTAATTTCACAGAACTGCAGAATGGTTGAGGATGGCAGGGACCTTTGGAGACTTGTCTACTCCAAATCCCTGCTCAAAGTGGGGTCAGCCAGAACAGGCTGTTAGGAGCTATGTCACTTTATTCATATCCCCAAAAGCAAAAACTCCATGACTCCTCTGAGCAACCTGTTCCAATGTTTGACATCTTCAAAGTAAAAACTGTCTTTGGGTTTTTGTTTTGTTTTGTTTTTTCTTATATTTAAATAGAATTTCCTGTATTTTTTCTTGAGCCCATTGCCTCTTGTCCTTTCTCTGGAGACCAGTGAGAGGAGTCTGGCTCTGTCCTCTTTTCACCCCCACTTCAGGCATTTATATACATTAAATAAGTGCACCCAGAATCTTCTCTTCAACAGGCTAAAAAGTCCCAAGTGTCTCAGCTTTTTCTCCAGACCCTTAATCACCTCAGCTGCCCTTCCCTGGACTCTCTCCAGTATCTCTATGTTTCTCCTTTACTGGGAAGTCTGGAAGTGATCCCAGCACTCCATGTGTAGCCTCACCAGTGGAGAGCAGAAAGGAAGGATCTCCCCTCTGCTGGCAATGCTTTTCCTCACACAGCCCAGGATGTTCCTTTGCTTCCAAGGTGCACCACTAGCTCACAGTCAGCTCTTGGCAGCTCTCAAAATCAAAGCCAGTTAATTGCATGCAAGTTTTTGGAATTAAATATCATCTGAATGGGTCACTTGAACTTGTCTTTCTTTCATCTGTTTTTAGGCAGACATCCCAGATGTATCCCAAATTAACAATTTTTATAGAACTTCTAGTGGCTTCACAAGGAGAACCTGCAATTTGTTTCAGAGAACTGTGTGGCTTGTTAGTCTGTGATCTGGCATTAGAGCATACTGAATCATCTAAATTGGACATTAGAAAGCCAGGTTCTTAACTTTGAAATAAATTTCTTGACTTGCAGTGCCATCAAAACATTAGTGTCTCATTTTTTTCCTAATTGGAAGTCTGTGCTTCAAATACCTTTTGAATGAAGATGCTTGTATTCTGAAGGTGTGTATTGATGAATTGTGTTTCTTTGAGAACTAAGGAGTTCAGTGAAATTAAGAATTTGACAGCTACACAAATATTCATAAAGAAGAAAGGTGCCACAATTTTTTTTGAGTACTAAATGTCTAGAGCTTTTAGAAACTGGAGACAAAGATCTGTAGCAGGAAATTCAGTGTGCTTTGATTGCCTAAAAGTGAGTCACTTTGTGGAAATATTCTAAAACCAAGCAAATAAAAAACTATCTGTGAAAAATAAAGATTATGTAAAAGACTTCCACATTTATTTGATAATTTAAAAATTATTTAATGCTGCTTTAATGCTGGTTTAATTCATTCCTTTTTGTTTGAACTAAACTGTGTTTGTATTGATTCTGAGAGAAAACTGAGGTGTTCAAGCACGGACAGATGTGTTCTGGTGATTTATTTCATACTGCCTCTTCTCTTTGGATTTGAAACAAGTAATAATGAGCTCCTTCCAATTCCATTGTAAGCTTAGGCCAGGGCTTTGTGTTCTACAGCCTACACATCACACAAAATGATATGGGGCAATTATATGGTATAGCTGGTTGCCCATAAGGAACAAAAGGAACAAAACTCACATTTTGGTTTTGATTCTCAGGCTGCATTTAAATTGTATACAAAGAAATTTCCTCCTGGTCTGATTCTTAAAGACCATAATAGCTTCTGGAATTCATGCCAGAGTACTTAAAGGTGGTAAATTCAATTACATTATAAGTATCTCCCTGGAATGATTTTGCCCCTGCTACTTCAGTATGCTTCTAATTTCACAGAAAATAATGCTTGTGGTTAGTGCTTTGGGGTATTCCTGAGTTGTGTTCCATTATTATCTTTCAGTGATGTACTTGCATAGCATGCAAAACTCAGAGCATTTAGGAGATGTGGTGTTAAAAAGTCAAATTAATAAGTCAAGGTTCATGATCTATTAAGATTTCCTCTCACCCTGTTCTACTTTGTAATACTACAGGGCTTCAAGAATGTGAGGGTATGAAGGAATTTTCAACCTTCACATTGCTAATGCAGGCACCCTTGGAATGTGCCTTTTATAAGGAAGACTCATGGTGAGACTGCACTGTGAATTCCTCTGCTGCCCCTCTCTGAATTTGCCTGTAGGGAAGCATTGTTCTGAACAAATGTACAGAGGTTAGGGGCAGGTTAGGAATTCCAGGAATCCCACACTTGATGCTTACAGGCATTTCTGTTGCTGTTAGCCATGTTGACCTTGTAGTCCCCAGAGATCTGCATGTAACAAGGTTCCCAGATGTCCCCTCTCAGCTTTTGACAGCTGAATATGCAAGGAAGACCTCTGATGCCTTCAGGCTTCCAACTTTTGTCATGCCCCTGAGGCCAGCATCCCTTGCTATGACACTGTGCTACAGTCAGCCTTGCAAACAGCTCAGTAGTTTCATGTCTTGCTACATAAATAGAATGAAACCATTCTTGCTGAAGAATGTCTTTCTGTCCAGCTTAAACTGGACATCGTTTCTCTCATGTGGAGAGTTCTTTGTTTTACTTCCTCATCTTGAAGGAAACCAACCTCTCATGACGACCTCTTAAGAGAGTCTCAGCACACAAAATAGACCTTCATAAGTCCATATTCCCTGAATGCCATTTTCTATTACCTATGTCTGTCTGTCAGACCACTTGGTATTTTAAAAGGAACAACAGTCTAGGGTCAAATCCTCTGTGCTCTTCTCCATTGTGTCCTCAGGGATTCTCCAGGTGTGTATTTATTGCTCACCAAAACTCTTCTACCAGCCTTTTACAGTCTAAATCCTTCTCCAGATCTTTTGATCACTTAACCTTTCTAATGATTCCATAGCTAATTCAAACAATTATACTAATTTTAATTTTAATAATCTTAATTTTGTATTTAACTCTAGATATCTGTTCCCTTAGAGGACATATTGAGTTATCCAAGTAGCAACAGATATTTTTCACCACTCAGGAGTTAGAAAGGACTTCAGTGATTGGGACTTGCATGCCAGCCATGGGCAAGGGAGTGAAGAAGGAAAAAATATGACTGCAAACAATCATGCCCCAGAAATCTAGTGAATTACAAGTCAATTTGTCAAATGCTTTTTTAAACTGGCTTTTTTTTTACCTTATGGTTCTTAAAGACCTTATTTTTCTATGCCAGCCTTACAGACTCCTTGAGTGTGTAGCCTGAGTGTAGCCTAGTTCAGGCACAAAGGAGGGGCAAGTCTTGAGGGGAGTTGGCAGGGGGATTGATAAAGACAGTCACACCAAGAAAACATCCTTAATAAAGAAATACATTTTTATGCAGACACATTTTTTCAATCCTTCTAAACATACTTATCATTTGTCATAACATTTCAAGCTTGCTGAAGAAGTGAGTAAAATTCACAGCAGCCCCAACACTCCTGTCTGTTTGAGTGAGACTGATTTCTGTTCCAGTTTCTGAATGGCAATTTCTTGAGCTGTCAGACAAACACAGGTTGTGTGTCAGCTGCAAGGAATGTGGTCCTCCATATTTCTGTACAATGACTGAAGGCGTGTTACAGCTCGATGGAACATGAGAAGGAATTTGATCAAAACATTTTATATAGAAAGGGACACTACAAAAGACCTACTAAGTCACAAAAGCACTTGAAGGAGGTTGTATGGGGACTTGACAGATTAAAAGCTGACAGCACAACTGTCACAGTCTTAGGAGAAATCCAGCTTGATCTCATTATCAACAAGGTGTGAGAGACACACAGGAACAGTAATGAAAACACATGAACAGTGGGGAAAGAAATTCAGATTACAGTGGAAGTATCCATTGTATTTTTGTGTGCTCTGGTATGCATAGGCCAGAAATAAACCCAGTACAGGAGAGAAAGGTAGTATAATATAAAAAATGAATGAGTTAATGAAACTCAGAATTTAGCCTTTTTTCAAAGCTTTTTTAGAACAGTTTTTTGCACTAAATCTATATCTACAAAGGAGTTTGTGTCATAATAAATTATATCAAAATAATGAGAAACTTCAAGAAGAAAATCCCAAATGATAAGATGACTGAATTCAAAATGTTTTCAATTTTTTAAAATTTTCACTCCTGTCAGTCCAGCTCAGACTCAAAGTGAATGAATTTTTAACTTCTCAGGGTGGTATAGGTGGGATAACTTCTTAATAAATCAGCTACAAAAAACCCCTAAGAATATTTGGCAAAACTAATACCATCTTGTATATGCTTTTGGATGATGTAAGACTGTAAATCCTGACTACCTAATATGAAACCAACTCTCTAATTGTGTAGGGATGCTTTTTATTTTAGTTTGAAAAATACCATTGGATGTTTTAGAAATGAAATATTGTAGAATAATTCAGATTTTAATGTTTTTGATTTTTGTGTGTGTAATATAACTTTATTTCATTCACACCCATGAAACACATTAATTATTATTAAATTTTATTTCATTTATCAATCATTAAATTAATTTATGAAGAACAAAATAGAAATCAATATCTGCTAGGTAGTATTTGGGATAGGCAGCTCTAGAAATGGTGCCTAGTTTCCTCATTTTTCACCAACAAAAAGAAATTGTAAAATATGACCCCAATAAAATAATTTCACATAAAAATTTGAGAATGAAAGAAAGGTTAAAGATTAAGGTCTTAGTATTTTTTGCTGCAAGTAAATACTTTACTTCTTTTGTGGTGCTTCAAGACATCCTTTGGAAGATTTTATAAGATAATGATTTACATCATTATCTTATAAAACTATGACATAGGCTTTAAATAATAGAAATAATAGTTTTTATTCTTCTCATAAAAAGGTGTTTCTGAGAGTGACTCATTAAGCTTAACTGATCTTTTCTTTTTCCATTAACAATTAAAAATATACTTCAGAGCTACCCAGTTTCTAATCCAATAAGAGAGTTTCCTCTGATCCTGCTCAGCCTTGTCCTACTCTTGCTTTAATGCTCCCCAGGCAGTGTGTGTGTGTTTCATTTGAGTAGAGCTTCCTGAACAGGAACTTTTGGGTTCTTGTGTTTTTATTCTAATTAAAGGGTACTTTTACTGTACAAAGAAAAAATATGCCAGAACTGTCCAGAGAGCTCTTCCTTGATGGAGAGGCAGGTTTTTCTGCTTTTCCAGTCCTCTACCTCTTGTTTTGCGTGGCTCAGTTTTTTTGCCTAAAGAAGGTGAGCAGAGTCATCTGGGTCCCTTAAGATTATCTGAGACATCCCAGTGGATCTAGTAACAGTGGCAAAGTGTGGGGTTTGGCTGTCCGTCTTTGCTCCCACACACGCTTAGGATGGTTCTTGCACGCTGGGCCTCAAGAGATGAGTCTGGACTCTAAGGTTTTTCGGTCTTCAGAATTGTTTATTGTTTCTTATCTACAAAGTCCCTTCTCTGCCCGACTGGGATCTGACCAGCACGGCAGCCAAAGGCACTCTGACCCTCCCCCAAGGCAGTTGCATCTTTTATAACAAAAACTACGTATATCATATTTACTTTTTATCCCCAATACCTATCACCCTCGTCACCAAGTGCACCTTCACCCCAGACCAATCCACAAGTGCCAACACCACACCAGAAGATGGACGACAAGAAGAAGAAAGAAGAGTCTTGTGACATGCCTTGATTCCTCCATTTTGTCTCCACAACCCCCCTGTACCAAAACCCCAAAATCTGTGATTTACCCTATAATTATGTCTTCCCTTCACCATTCACACCCGAGTGATTCCCACAGGTTCCATCTCCTCATGCATCGGTGGCACATCCCTAGATGGATCAAAATCAAGCCACCAAGTGCTTTTGGCAACATTCCAAGGCCCCCGAGCCCCCCCAGGGGTTCTCTCGGTAGCTCTGGACATCAGGAGTGATGTGCTGGGTTCCCACAGCAAAGGCCTGAGAATGACCCATTGAATGGACAGGAAAAATACAATAAGGCCTCTGAAAATACTGTAGATTCCAACTTTTAGACAGCTAGACTTGATTGGCTGAATTCATCCTGTCTTAAACGGAACATTATATTTTCAGTAGTGTTCAAAAAATTATTATATTTATTCCTCTGGAATGAACAGATAGATTTTCTTTTTTCCCCATCAATGGACATCAGCTTCTGTGGTTCAAAGTGCCAGTCTATGTTGTTTCAAGAGTTACTATTTCACAGCTCCTGGTCTCTTTAATAGTTGTATACAGACAATGAAGGATTACATGCATCCCATCAAGCCCAGAATTCACAGGAGGACATTTGGGAAGTGTGCACTCAGGGAATGACCAGGATGTCAGGGAAAAGGCTAAATGTACTGAGAATTACAGTGGCCTTTGTATAATGTCAAGTCTGCACCATTACTCTGCAAACCATCCTGATTGCTTGCAAAATTTTGGGTTAAAAACATCAATACTTAGCTCTGTGACCACAGATCACAGTCTCAAAAGTAAGTGTCAGTTTATTGTAACATAATATCACTACTGAGAGCAGATTCCATGTGCACTTCCTGTTGGAGCCAGGTCAGAGCTCTTATTATTTGGGGGTTTTAATATTTGTATTTAAATTTGTATTTGTATTTGTATTTGTATTTTATTTGTATTTATATTTGTATTTGTATTTGTATTTTTTTTGTGTTTGTATTTGTATTTGTATTTATTTGTATTATTTGTCAGAGATTTGATTTGTTTGGTTTTTTTTCTTCCATCATTCATACATTTTTGTGACCTTCAAGGAAGTGATCTCTCTGCTTCCAAGAAATTGTCAATATTCTTTTAATTTGCCACAAAATTGTGTTATATCATCACAACAGGCATGCCTGATGTGTTGCACAGATCTTGCTGTGGCACAAGTGTCACGTATGCATGCAATATCGAATTGATCAGTGCTAAAGAATGGGTAAAAAGAAGGTAAATTTCATATTCCCTCCTCTACCCCATCCATAGAAATTAGTGTCTAAAGCAATCTTCTTCATTAATCTCCCAAAAGAAACCTCGTTTGAGTCTTAGAGCTACACCCTATTGGCTCTCTGGGTGTAGCTGTAAATGGGGGTGAACACAGAGAGAAATTGTTGACAGGTCTGCTTCCTGGGCTATGCAAATGGGCAACATCAGCTCCCCATTCAGCTGTTGTGGCATTTACAGCTAAAGCTGGTAAAACACAAGAAGATAACTGTAGTAAGAACAAGAAGATAAGCAGGTACCTGCAAAACTTTACTGAATGTCAAAGCTGTTCAGTTGCATCACCTGTAAGGCAAAAATTGAAAAAGGCATGCTCTTTATCTCCATAGATGTAATTTCCATAATGCTCAGAAGACTTCAGGTCAATTCTAAAAATAAAATGTGCCTGCAGTAGTTAGCCAGGATTTGTGTCTAATTCAATTCACAGCAGTTGCAGAGGTGGAAGACACTGGATGTCTCTGACCTCCCTTGGTTAAGAATCAGGACCATTGAAATTGTTTGGTTGAGCTGGTGATAACAGTGAGATGGGGGTCAGATCAATAAAAACCTTTGGATCAAATTGTAAGGAGAAGTTTCAAAGTATCTTTTAGCAAGAATTGGCAAACCTCTCATATGCTGATGCCAACAATGCAGACCAACATGTAAAACTATGATCCATTAATCAATCTCCACTGGTATATTGTCAAGAATTAACAGTGTGTGATAACTACTGTACCAAAAATGACCTTGTTTCTAATGCTACTGATTAGCTGATGTAATTGCCAGGCCTATAGTTTATATTCTGAGCTGTTTCTGCTGTACTGCAGAAATGTCATTGAGGGTAGGTCTGAAAAGGGAACTGAATTTACAGCATGCATGAAGGATTAGCACTCAGCTGTACAAGTTTCCCTTATTCTGCATTAGCAGTGATACCTAATACTGTGCTGCTGGTATTATTTAAAAGGCTGTTTTAAAGTACACTGATTTTTAAAAATTTTCAGTTAATTACTGAATGAAAATGATGAGAGTCATCAACCTGCTAGCTTGCAGGAACTTGCAATGGAAATATAACAACCAATTGTAAAATGGGAAAATCATTGTGCTGAAGTGGAACATTGAAAATTGTCCATATCCTTCTTATAGACCTATGTTTTTTAAAACTTAGAGTAAGCAGAAAGATAGATTGTGAAATATTCATAGATTCTCACAGCCCATGCTATTAAAAAGACACCAGATACTGTTATATAGTGACTTTTGACTTAATTTTTCTTTTTGGAATACAAGTTATTATATTTTTAATGATTGTATTGCTTTTCTATTTGTTAATCATGATAGAATAATGAAATGATTTTTTATATGACTAGACAAGTTTTGTCACAGATTTTGGCATACTTTTTCTTATTCTGTAGATTCCAGGTGAGATTTACCCTCTTGGCATGTGGAAGCAAGCCATCTTACTTTGAGGGGCATTACTAGGGAAGATTCAACATGGATGTATGGGGTAGATGCAGCCCTTTTAGGACACCTTAAGTTAAAGGTTGAAGTGAAATCAGGGCACCAACAGTTTGAGCCAGTTTCCTAGTCAGCAACACAAAATTTTGGATGCAGATTATTGGACCAAAATTTTCTTCCAGCTGTCAAGAGCTTTGCACTCACAATTTTGTAGTTGCTCTTTTGCAGACAAAACTTACACTATGTGTGGGTACAATTTTATTTCCTTCAGGTTTTTGAAGGTCTGCCTGCTCTTACACATTGACCTGTTATACCTCATCTATAGGGAAAATTTCACAGATTTAACCTGAGATGTTAACTCACACAGATTTTTGTAATCCAGAATACACCTCTTCTAGTTAAATTTATAGATCATAATTTTGATTAATATAGAAAAGGCATGGAGTAATCTAAAGAAAGGAAAAAGATAGTGCAAATCAAATTTAGTATGGCTGAAATAAATTACAAGAATATTGCTTTTAAGTCAGTCTAACAAAAAAGAACCTATAAGCACTTAATATTATATTGAATTATTAACATATGACTTCCATATAATTGCTTATAAGCTTGAAGTCTGGCATTCCCTCAAGTGTCTGCAGAATCAAGAACTAAGTGTTCTGAATTCAGCTTATAAATTCAACACAAGGCTAGAGTTTGGGGCTTGAAAAGTTAGCTCATCTAGCAGTAATGGAAATATATATGCTCCATGCTTGTTTGTTTTTCTTTCTTATGTATGTGTGTATGAAATTCTCCCTTGCTACTAGTTATTTCACAGTATGAAGTGTTTTCAATTTGTCAAAATAATAAAAAAATATAAATCAGAAGAATTGCATCTGGTGAAGAGGGTTTGGGGAGTGGGAAAAGTCAGGAAAATGACAATCAATATTTCATTATCATATCTCTAGAGGCTTCTAAAGCACAGTTTACAAAGCATGAGACATTTTAAGACAGAAAAATATTGCATATAAATTGCATTAAAAAGTGAGCATTTGCCAATTTCTATTAAGGGAAAAGCATAGCATATATTTTCTGCTCAATAGCTTTATGTTTTAATAATTTAATATACCCTCAGCACACAAAAATAGTGGCTACTTTTTCTATTTTTTCCCTTTACACAGAGATGTAGAGAAGAAACATGAAAAAAAAACCATAGTCTCTGAAAGAGTCAGTGCAATATGTGATATCAAAATGGGACTTGCACTTTTCTGACCTTAGAAGTCAGGTTGTAGAACCAACATTCCTATTCATCCCAAAAAGCCTGGTCTCATGAAAGGTGTCCCTGCCCATGGCAGGAATGCCCAGTATTCCCATACTTCTTGGGAATGAAATGGTCTTTGAGGTTCTTTCCACCCCAAACCACTTTATTGTTCTGTGATTTTTGACTGAAGGAAAGCCACAGTGAGTGGATGCCCCAGAGAGAGGTGGAGCAGAGAAGACAAAGGGTAGAGTAAGACAGTCTGTAATCCACTGGTGCTGCTGTGACAGGTTTATTTTATACACAGCACATAAAAAAGGGTACATGTGCATTTAGGACAACCTAAGCATGACTTCTTTATACTCATAGGTGAATGCTGCCAGTGCTGTCTTCCATGTGGATAATGCAGAAGGACACAATTTTCTTTCATTTAACTAACTAGCTGCAAAATGCTTCTTCACTAAGGAGATTTGTAGCTGACTAATTGTGGCATCTTCTGCCAATGCCTTTCAAAGTAAACATGGTGCCAGAGTTTTCTTTCTGCCTTTTATTCCAGCTAGCACAGTCTGGCCTCATATATACTAATAAAATGTATTAGATCTCTGGCCAGGGCAATCCAAACTGCTTACTGGGAATTGTATCTATCCTATGCTGTTAAAACATAGCCAGAAATACTTTGGGAGATGTGATCTTGACTGAAATTCCAAAAACTTTGCACTGTAGGTAGTTATAGTCCTGTTACTTCAAGTGCATCTGTGCATTGCATAGTTCTTTAGTGCACATGCAACTTTAGAAGGAATTCCTCTCACTGAGCACTGATTTTGGGAATGACATTCAGCTGTAGATTAGAAAACCTAAATTAATTTATTGGAGTATAAACATCCACATGAATGCTGATTATCTACACTCCAAATATGAACAGAAAAAATCAAATTTCTAGAGTTATTGGAGCCTATCCATCTTTTGGTGAAGAGTGATTTGGCATCAATCATTGACCTAAGACTGGGCAGTCGGTGCAGTTTTTTGAATCATAGTGTATATAGGAAATTCACACAGCTATACTGAATATGAAAGGAGCCCATGGAGTGCTCAGGCCTCTCTGGAACAGCAGTTGGAAGCCAAAAGTGATACACTGGGCTTCCAGCTGGAAGACAGGACAAATCAGTGTCTGGAAACTTGTAATTGTTTCAATAATTACAAAGGGAACCTGGCATAGTCTTACCATTACTACCTGCTGGATGAATTCAGCTGAAATTATCTGCAAGTAAATAAGATCACAAATCAGTCCATATATTTGAACCTCACTACTATATTGAAAACAAGTATGTGCTTTAATCATTTTGCTGGTAAGAAGTGAAATTTGTAATGATTCTGCTGCCATTCTAATATATTTGAAATAAGTGGTGATATGCAGGAAATGATGAGAAAAGTAGTCCTGGAGATGTACAATGGTAAGAATTAATTTCTGACTTTTTAACAATAGGATCAGCTTATACTTATGACTGCTGAGCTGATTGAATTCTGTTCTATTATGCCTTTTGGACAGTTTCACTGCTGAATTCAAATTATAGAGGGACTATTTGGATGTAAATAATACATTTGTGGTTATATTTTTTTTATTTTTTTGTTTTTCTGTTTTGTTTGGCTTCTAAACTGCACATAGGTGTTAAGACTTTGGCAGTGACTTAGCTGCAGACATGTCCTCCATGGGAAGTGTTTGGTGGGCTGCCCCGTGCTGGGGCACAGCTGGTTCCATCTGGTTCCAGCTGACTCTGCAATGGACCCACCATATGACACAGCTGAGCCCACCAGCTGTGTGGGACTTCTGTGAAATTGTATTTAAGAGGGCAAAAAGGGATTGCAAGGTACAAGTGGATTAACACAAAAATAGTGGGGAGCAGCAGAATGGAGAGCAAGGTTAGAGGAGGTGTTGTGTGGAGTGAATAGCCACTGCAACCTGTGGAGGAAGCAGACTTCCACAGAAGATGGAAGGAAGGGAGAACAGATTAACATTTCTTGAGGGAATAGCAACCTTTGGAGGACTCATGCAAAAGATGAGGTTTTTTTTTTTGAGCAGGGCTGTATTCCCTGGGAAAGCTAGTGCTGGTGCAGAAAGCTTGAAAGCAGTTGCAGAGAGGAACCAATATGTACTGATCTTAATCCCCCATCCCACTCTGCCTCTGCACTGCTTAGGGCAGTAGAGAAGTCAGGAGTGAAGGAGTGAAGCTTTTTACCAAAACCTGCTAAAAATAGAACTCCTTAGCACCACTGTAGCATTCAGAAGCTGGCGTTATGCATTTGGCCAGATGTACAGGGGATAACACCACCGAGCGTACATGCTGATTATAGAAAAAGCTCCTGCTTAAATACTGAATTTTACATCCATATTCTTTGAGTTTTCTGCAATAAAAACACATAGGATAATCATTCCCCCAAAATCATTAACAGATGTCCCCTCCCCTCTGAGCTTGAGTTCTTCTGTCCTGGGGGTCTCCTTGGTGGTGCTTGGTGGTCAGCACCCCAGAGTCATTCTGAGCACCTGTTGAACTGGTAAAAGTTGGCACAACTGGGCTAATAGCTTTCCACTTCTTCCCACAGGAAAAGCGTTGTGAGGTTCCATGAGCCAGTGGTTTTTGAAGAATAGGCATTGTATTAAGCCACCAGGTGCAAACAATTCTTCACCTGGAAAACAGGCTGAACCTGGAAGAGGTGGAAGGAAAGGTGCTGTTTAATGTTTCTATTTGTTTCTCACAACCCAAATCTTTTTTTAATAGACTATACATAAATCTGAGTCTGCTTTGCCATCAACAGTACTTGGTATGCAATCTCTCTGTCCTTATCCCATCTCATCATCTTTCTCATTCTATTTTCCTCCCCTTCCCCTTAGAGGAGGAGGAGTGAGTGAGCAGCTGGGTGAGCTTTTGTCTGTTTGCCAAGTTAAACCAGTGCTATTTCAAACACAGTTGAGTTAGCATGGAATAGAATGGAATATGTAATAATTTCTAAAAGTCATCTCTGAAAACGTTGTATATGTACTGAATTTCTTCATGACATTGTAATTAACATTTTACACTGATTATGTTGCCTAAACCAGGGCTGAAGCACAAGAGCAGCTACTATGAGCTTGACTTGTCCATATGTAGGCATCTCACACCACACAAACTACTCTGGGGGGCATCTGGCTTTTCAGAAGGGCAAGTTTCCTGCATATTCTATTTCTTACCCAAGATATTACATACACATATCTTTTATATCTTATGAATCTGAAATCACACCACATGCTAAGAGTTAGTAAAATAGATCTGTCTTTATACTCTGCTAACAAAAGAGACTACATTTCTTTGCACTAACCTAACAAAACTTTAAAGATCTCAGTATGGTCTTGTTTGTTTTGGTAACTATCAAATTCACTGTTACCCTTACCCTTACCCAACCCTTTGTGCTCTGGGGTTTTTTTCCTACCTGTTTTTCTGACTTGCTCACTGTAGATGTGAGAGACAGGAGGGCCATACTTTCCTTAGCTTGGCAAATTTTTCTTGTCCAAATTAACAAGTCATGTTTCCAAACTGATGGTTTTATTTCTTGAACTAACAGGAAAATATGCTTACAATTGGAATGAATCTGTGTTGGTTGTACACCTCAGAAAACTAATTTTCTACATTAAATTACATTCTGGCAAATTCACTCAGCCTTAGGCAGAATATTATGTACACAGATGCCCTTTGTAGTTTAAAGTTTGGGAAATATGCTTTAAGTAAGTTGAAAATAAAAATCTTTAATTTAGGCTGGAGGTCTTTTTAGCATGACTCACCCTCATCATTATCTTGCCCTTACAGCATTACTAAAATACTAGTGTAATTAAGATGAGTATCTTACAAGATTTCTCCCAAGGAAATTTATTACAGGAAAAAGAATGCTTTCTCCTTTTTGACAATATGAGACATAAGTTTCCTTTATTTTCATAAAATTGACAATATATGAATCTACTTTATGAGAAGGAAGAATTCTATACTATTAATATATTTAAATATGATGCTAATAATTGCAGATTGCCAAATGGGTAAAACTACTGTGTTATGAATAATATGACTTCACAGTCAGAATTAAAATGCTTAATAAAGTGGCTCCAATGTCAAGTTCTATTTTCAGTCATTTCAAGTATACATTATTATCAAGGAATCTAAATTTGAGCCAATATTTTAAAAGACATAAAAGGCAGATAGCAAGATAGAGAAGTAAGAATGCACATACACACACCCACAAGCTGAACAACTTTTTCTGAGTTTTACAGAAGTATTTATTGTTGGTATCAAATATGAACCAGATCAGGTATGCATGACATCACATACCCCGAGATCTTTTATTGAAACTGCGCTAAAAATAATAATAATAAATGTCTTGATGTCCACAATCAACTTCAGAGAAAACATAAACATTTTTATCCATGAAAAATGGTTAGCTTTGTTTTGTTAAAAAAAAAATTAAATCAACAATGGTAAAAATCTGCAAAATGACCAGTGTGACTAGTTTGTTTTATCACCTCAAGAAGAGCTGAATTTTTATGTTATCGTCTTCACTGTGGTTACAGTCACAGAAGAATTTATGGGATTAGTGTACCTGAAAACAAAAGTCACCACTGTATTTTAGTGGTCATTTTATAATTTTGTCCACTTAGTAAATGTCATTTTATGTACCATCATAAAGACTGTGATACCTGCATTGTCCCTACACTTGCTATCTCAACATATACTTGCAACTGTCTTCATTACACAAGTCAACACAAAAAACAAGGTTATCTTGTTTTTTGTGTTGACTTATTTTGTCTCTTTTGCAAACTGACACTGATGAGATTATGATTAGGTAATAAAAATGAAGACTGACTAATGATATCCCAATGTAAGAGGTAATCCCTTAAATTTCTATTGATATTTATGTTTTGAAATCTAATCTGCAATGAAGTGACCAAAGTGACAAATCAGGAGGTTCCAGAAAAACTACAGAGGAAAATATTAGTAAAAGAAGAGCTAACAATGAAATCCAAATTTTTGATTTTGAAAAACCTCATGATTTTGGGGTTAGTATTAAGGATACTCCTGACACTGACTTTTGACAACGTTGTATTAGAAATGTAACACCCAACATCAATCATCCAATATAGAGCAACTAGTGTTCCTTCTCAAAATGTTCTCAAAATATTGCAAGAATTGATAATTTTATGTTATGTGTGGGATCTAAAACAAAACCCACAGATTTTCTTATAACACTTAGCACTTTTTGGCCTATCCCAGCAAAAATGACACAGTAAGGAAAAAATATTAAGAGATGCGTGTGCCCTGTAAAATCACATACAGAGTTTTAGTGGACTTTTAGTTGCTTTTTAAAAAGCTAGCTTCAGTTCTTGAAATAATCTGGCAACAGGGAAAGGGATTTTTGTGGGTTTCTTCACTTTAGATGTGCTGTCCCGATTTCAAAGAAATCTCACGGAATAAATAGATGAGAAGCTTGTACGAATAGATCAATTCAGCAACTCAAGGCTGGTTTTTTTCCCATATAGAGCAGTAAAAACAGTAATAGTTCCCTTGTAGAAAACTGGAGGACAAGGAATGCTTCTAACTCTAAAGATACATCTGAAAAAAAATTTCTTCCATTTTCCCTTTCAAAATGAGATTCAAACACTCTACCAACAAATCTGGGTTGAAGACAACAAAATGGAATGAAATGCAGCAGATTTACTGATTTCACAATTTGGGGAGAGGGCCTTGCTCTGTGCACCATTTCTTTGGGCAGTCTTTACCTTACGAAGGTTTTAAATCCTTCAGCTCAGCTGGTCAGTGAGATGGTAGATTGCAGAGGCAGCAGTTCAAAGCTGCAGGAGCAGGATCCTTTTTCACTCTCTTTTGAAGAGACATGCTAGAATTATTCCAGCCAGTTCAAATGGCAGAGAAACAGGGAAATCAAAATGTAACAGAAAGTACAAACAAAGTGCAATGTCTGTGGGGTCTCATTCCCATACCTGAGCCCTTCCAAGTGCAGAAGGTTGACCCTTGTTTTCCTTTACATTTAAAGGCCAATTCCTCCCTGACCCCCTGTAGATATGAGTCAGAGGAGTCAGTAGCATATGAGGGTCTGTGCTTTCCTCTTCTCTGGCTGTCTCCTATCGTCATCTCAAATAGTTGTGGCTTTTGTGTTCTATACCCTACTTTTTCTTTAAAAACTTCATTTATGATCTGAGGCCCTTTTCCTAAATAGACCCTAACCCCTTTGGCTGCTATTCCTTTTTTAACTGGGCTCCAGTCTTCTATGTCAGCTGCTGCTAATTGGTCCCTTAGTTGCAGCTAGGGAAATAATTGGTTTATATTGGTCTCTTTGAGCTGTGATAGGGTTTTTTCATCTTATCCACAATACTCCTGAATACCCATCATACAGAAAGATTCAGAAGATAGAGGCTTTAAATATCCCAATACATTTGGTATTAAAAATTAGTCCTCAGAGTCTAAATCCTTTGGATTTAAGTAAAGTTGCCACTCTTAACTTCTACATTCTGAGGTAATTTTAGATGAAGAATATGCACAGAATTGCTTGAGTGGGTCCAGCAATCAAAAGATCTGCTGCTTTCTAACAGAATGCAGTTACTTCCTTTCCCCATAGAAATGCACATATGCCCTTCATGGAAATCCTGCCAAATGAGGTGAAATTCATCTCCACTGTGGGCTGGGATCATACCAAACAAATGCTGAGCAATCACAGTCAAATCTATGAAAAAAACACTGATAGATTATGAAACAGAGAGATGACAGGATGTATTGTTTGTGGAAAAAAAAAAGACTTGTGGCAACTTGCCTGCTTCCCCAGGTCCTGGAGCACAGCCAGGTACATCATTATTATGACACAAATGAGTTTGTAAAGTGCATTTAATGGTGTATCAACCTTTTTCATTTACCTGATAGCAGCTTTTGATCATTCTCAAAAATTTGCAATTTATTCTGTTTGCTTTTCATTTTTCATTGTAGTACATCAGCCATCAAATTTTTTTTGCATGAATTTCAATGATGCTTACATTACTAGATCAGCAAATGTAAGAGGATACTGCATTTTATGGGATCATTTTGATATGTTGTTCATCTTATCTTTTTACCAGTGTCCAGCAATAGGGTTCTTTAATTATCCCATTTATTTTGTTGAAATAGTAATCAACTATACATCTGAAGTAATCAGCTTTAGGAAAATGAATATTTTTTTATGACTTTCAGCTACATAATTTCATAGCAACTTACAAGGTGTGACTTCAATGAAGTTTAGTCTGAATTTTTGGCATACTTCCATTAAATTTCATGAGGCCATTTTAAATAGAAAATTATTTTAGCAAAATAAAGGATGGGAATTCAAAACAAAGTGGGCTGTTTTCTGAGCTCTCTTCCAGCTTTCTCTGAGCACATATACTTGCACAGGGAGCAATGAAAATATAGGTTGTGATACTGCAGCAGCCTGTCCATGTTCAGCTCTATGAATTGCACTGTAACTATTAAGGCCTGCAAGTGAATGAGACTTCTGGGCTCATGCTGCTCCTTCTAGATTCAGCCTGAGTATAAGCTATGGCTTTCAAGTACTTCAGATCCTGTGTTTAGTGGGGGGCAAATTCCCTCTGGACTACGAGTTAATATTCTCATTGACATAATGAATTAACACAAATAAACTCTATTTCTAAGTTTTGGAATGTGGAGCAGAGGGAATGCTGTGCCTGATCCCTGTGTAAAGGCTGGGGTGTCTCATTCTGTGAGGGGCTGCCACCACAGGGATTAAGCTTCTGACATGAGCATGTCCTCTCTCTCCCTCAAGAAGAATTGTTTGGTGCAGAAGACCATGGCCAATATTGCCTGTCTCTTCTGATAAATCCACTCCTGAAATAGTCTTTGTCTCCAACTCTTAATTGAGCAGTGACTGTATGGATGTGACAAATATTGGTTTTACCCTTCTGGCAAACCTGAGAGACCCTGTGAACACAAAGTAAAATAAAACATTACCTCATTTATGCAAATTAATAGTTAACTGACTACTTTCAAAGGGTATTAAAAAAGTAAAATAAACATTTCATATGTTGTTTGCTCTTAGTTTAAATCTATCTATCTATCTATCTATCTATCTATCTATCTATCTATCTATCTATCTATCTATCTATCTATTATTGTTATTTTAGTATTTTGACCCAAAAATTCAGTATTATTTCTCAACACTGTGGTAAAGCACCCAAACAGTAGTATGACTGAAGGAAGAACTGAGTTGTATTACTGTAGTTGTATTACTGAAGGAAGAGCTGAGTGATGAGATTTCTCAGAGGAGCACTTAATGAAAAGCCATATTAGCTATTGAGTGCTACAACAAACTGTAATGAGATTTAAAGACTGGTCTACCTATTCTTTCAGAGCTACAGAAGGATTGTGTCCTTGGAGAATTTACTACAAACACAGGAATGCTATAACCAATTTAAGAGTACATCTGGATATTTGTACAAAGGAGGAATTTGTACCTGCTGTTTAGATTAAGCTCCCTCCTATTCCTGAAATATGATGATTTAAGGATTCACTGTCATGCTATATATTAATATTTTATCCTTGCAGGAGGATATTGATCTTGAACGTAAACTGCAGCATTTGCACTATTCAGATCCAAAGTTATCAACAAGTCAGATTGATCAGCACTTATTATAAAGGTTATTGTGAGGCTTAGTTCAAATGATTCATTTTATTCAGCAAATGAGTTGGAAAAGGACAGAATTTTATATGTTGTGACCTGAAACCATGGGTACTGAATACTGAATTCTTTATGGTTGGTTGAAAAACATTTTAAAGTGGATTTTATTTGGGTTTTCTCTATCTGTTGGACACAGCTTCAGTCTGTTAAATTACAAAACAATAATTACTGAGACCCTAAAGGAGAAGTTGGAAACATTAGTACAAGAACAGTCTTTCAAGTTGTCTTTAATTCAGTGTAGCAGAACAATACAGTCAATAGCAAAGCAACTACCCTAAACTGAACTGAAAGCTGAGAACTCCCATGCAACAAATTAAATTAACCATTTCACACATAATGCAACAAACTCGAATAAATATGCCTCTAAGACCTAAAAGCAGTTGCTAACACTGAGATTGTATTTGTGCTATTGGTCTATTATAAATGAAATTAAAAAATACTCTAGGTTGAAAAGCCCTGCCACTAAAGAGACTGAAGTATTTCAGATGTTGACTCTTTACAACCTAAAGGGAAGAAAATGAAAGTTTAACAAGCAAAGAATGTACCCAGTGAGAAAATGTTTCATCATGCATGCACACAGACTTTCATGCTCTTTGAACTGAATTTCAGAAGAGAAATAAGCTGTCCTATATCTTTAAAGCCACTTGGATAATTTAATGCACTTTCAGTGCTGAGATATTTTTCAATCAGTTTGTCTCCCCAGGGAAGGGTGGCAGGGTTCTTCCTCTGCCCTGGACAGTAATATGATCCGGGTCACCCTAGGGTGTGTCATCTTGTAAGTTTCAGCATAGCTGTGGGGAAGACAAAAATTTTAGGATTGCAATAGACATTGTACTTGTGGGGTGATCAAGTTAGGTGGAGGCAAGGGAATTTGGCTAAGAATTTCTTAACTGTAAAAATAGCTCAGACATAATTAGTATTGGAATAACACATAATTTGGTTTTTAGCATGTTTGAATGTATGTAACAATTTTTTGGGTTTTTTTTTAACACTGGCTTAGTTATTCTCCTATGTAATGTTAGCACTAAAATGGGAATAATATTTAATCTCTAACAACAGAAATAGAGAATATAATCAATGATTTATTTCAATATGCCTACCTCAAGGTTATGAATAGCTTTTACTTTTACTTCTTGTTGTAGCAAAATCTCTATGTCCCCCGAAGTAATTAGTAGCACATTACAAGCTTTGGCACTGTATTACTTAAACATACCTATTTTAAGAAAGTAAGAAGGAATTGCAGATTTCTGTGGTTCAAAACACAAGCTGATTAGTTTAAAATTATATCTACCAAGAACAATGTCTCTCTCAAAGCAGTCTTTTCTGTAGGTGGTTTTATGGAAATCATGCCATATATTAGAAGAATAATTTAAAACATTTTTACTCTCTGAAGTAAACTCAGAACATCATCTAATGATGATTTGTTTTGATAAAACAGTATTTTTAAGTTTAGTTCCTGAGAAAATTCTCACTTCATGCAGTGTTGGAAGAGTTAGAAAGAGTTTTGAGAGTGTTTTCCACAAGATCTATTTTTTTAATTCCCCAGTCTGAATCATTTCAAACAGGTTGGTTTATTTTAAAATATGTGAAAAGACAGAAATCTCAGTAGACTAATTAATCTTTTTTTCTCCCTCTGGGTTGAAAATAAGAGCTGTTTCTATCTTTTTTCCAATACTTTAGACTGACGTAAAGGAGATGAACTGTTCATACAAGATTTTAGGTATTTTGGGACATAATCTATGTCCATTTTGGATGAGTATTTGCCTCATAATTAAAATTTTGGGTGATGTTGTTTGTGAATCTTACTTTTCTGTTTTGTCAGACTTTTGAGAGATTTAGCAGTTAAACTACACTGATTTGCACAAATTGAAGATCTTGTATTGAGGATGTTGACCCATATGCTGTGTGCAGACAGGGAATACACTTCATGAAATCTTGAAGAGAAAAATTACTTCTTTCAAAATGATGGTATGAATGTAAACAAACAACTTGAACAGATCTTGAGGTAATGAGACACCTGATATAGAAAGTAATTCTAGACCCTTGAAACTAGTGTGACTCCCCATGTGGGTGTTAGAACAGGAAACACAAGGAGGTAGTAATGAAACAGAAGGAGAGAGAATGGGAATACATTTTCTCTATTTCTTATGTCATCTGAGTTGGCTGGTTGTATTCTGTCTTGCATATTTGTGCATGGTGCAGTGATCTGTCATGTAAATGCACCTTTAAGAAACTTTGTGGCTGATATTTGGTGCTGTTCTCAGTGACTGCATAGTTTGCATAAAAGCTTATTGGATTTTTTTAAAATATCCTTGATAGTAAATTAGGTCTTCAGCTGGAAATGCACAAGTCAGCTGATATTTTGATTGCTATAGATAAAGAACTTGAAACAGAGAGGTCAAGCCTTATGAAAAGTTTGAATTTAATTTTTGTGACTGTTCCCATTACTGTATTTTTTTTTCCTTTACTGGAATTCCATTACAGCAAATTTACAGTATTTCAGTACGCTGCCCTAGTGACATTTCCAAAGCATTTCTTGCAATTTTTAATTCATTTGATGGTGAGCAGACTCACAAAATCAGTTTCTTCATACAAATCTTCAAGTATTTTATGTACTGTTGATTTCATTAGAACTTCTCCCATCTAGAGTCTGTAAATGACAAATTCATGCCATCCAGTGGGAACCAAACAGCATGTCACCAAAGTCAATCTGGTGCTGATATGCCTGCTGCAGTTAGTGTCCCATAAAACAGAGAGAGTAGTTAAAACCCATAGACCATGGCAGAGGAGCATAAATGCAGGATTTACAAGGTCACAGACCTTGAAGAGAAAAACATTCACTCAGATCAAGAAAAATGAGATGAAAGTCATGATAATCTCTGAACCAGGAACAGGCAATATGAAGATGTAGGCAGTAATGGGGAAGCTCAGGTGGTATTGTATTTCTGGGACAGAGCTGAGCTTCTGCAATTTAGGGAACATCCCCTACTTCAACTGAAGTGATAAAAGCACTGCTTTCCTTTCAAAACTTAAAAATAGTTGTTCAATAAGAAATGCCTTTTGAGAAAAGGACACTTGTATTCAAAATACAGAGAGCATTTTGGGCCTTTGATGCTATCACAAATTACAAATTAAATACTGGAAAGACAACACAAATATTCAGTAAATTATATAGGACAAAATTTCATTTGTCCTCCTCTCTTGCTTCCCATTGACCTAACCGAATTTTTACTCAGATTATTCTGTGTTTCCAAAAGATAACTGCAAAATCAAGTGTGTGCAAGCGTCCTTTTTCTGAAAAATTGGGAACTAAAGAGATTTTGCATGAAGACCATGAGAAGCAGATTAAAACATTGGCACATGGACCTTGGTTTGAGATTTTTTTATACTTCTTATGAAATCACTTTTTCCCCCAATATTTCTCCCCTGAAGTAAATTAAAAGGAAAAAAAAAAAGAATATGAAATGAGAAAACCCACAAACATTTAGAAGGTAATGCAAAAAGTGCACCCACTTTTCCACAATGCTGTTTATTATCTTCATTGCTGTCTTTGGTGGATGGTTAGTTTTGGGGAAAAAAAGTTCTACCTTTTAAATAACTTTTTCTAGTTCTACTGTTACTGAACTATATTTGCTTATTATTTTACTTCATTACTTCATGTTGTTTACAAGAAAAGCACTGACATTTTTGTTTTCTGTCCCACTTTCAACTTTTAGTTTTGCTTTTTTTGCATACAAAGGTCATTTGCAAATGCTTTTGTCTAGACTATAGATTATTTAGGATAGAACAGTGTCTTATTGTACTGGTTTTGAATGGGGTAGAATTAATTTTCTTCACAGTAACTCATATG
The DNA here is from genome assembly GCF_022539315.1 of Serinus canaria. Lineage (NCBI taxonomy): Eukaryota > Metazoa > Chordata > Aves > Passeriformes > Fringillidae > Serinus > Serinus canaria. Next base: position 100,542,654 of record NC_066316.1, on the reverse strand, counting down.
GTGCTGTGTTTTGGATTTGTGGCTGAAACATTGTTGATGACACACCAAAGTTTTAACTATTGATGACCAGGGTTTGCACATCTGTTTTGCTGCTATCAGTTTGATAAGGAGAAATTACATTTTGAGACCCTCTCTCTGCTGTAATTTTTTACATATGCATAAACTCCAATTAAGGGATTGAATTTGGTGGTGGGTAAGCAGTTCAGTTTTCCAAATGACAAGTCTTGAATGGTCCTATCTAAATTTACATAAGGGAGTGTTAAAAGCTGCCCAGTGTAGTGACCAAGAGGAGGGGCCCATAGCTTGCTCTTGTTTGCCAACTATTTCATTATACTTACACTTTTCAACACCAGCACAGAAAATTCTTCATCTCGTTCTTTTTGAAGACAGAATAGAGGAATCCAAAGTTTATTGAAAATTCCTTCTATTGTCAGTAGAATTTCTGGCATAGCATGTCATTAACTAGAAATTATCTTCTGAATTTCCTTAAACTTCATATGTATTTTATAATAAATATCTTGAAATTCTAGATTTTGAAGTATAAAATAAAATATAAGAAATAGAATTATAGCTCAATTCTCAGCAGTGACCAGTTTAGGAATGTGTGTCACCTTTGAAAGAATGAAATGACAATCCTAAACTAATCTCATATATCAGAGGTCTCAGAGAACAGGTTAGTCAAATGTTTGTAAAAAATAATATAGGCACAGATGATCTCGACTTGAGAATGACAAATTAGATAATCTTTTGAAATTCCTTCCAAAACCAACCTCTTTCAACTTGTCTAAAGTTGTACTGCTACTAAATTTTTATAATTTCATCCTTGACTTCCCTTTATCTAAGGAATAGTTTGGAATAAATATGCTGTTGTTCCAAACTTTCTGTTAAAAGAAATATATCACCTGAAAAAAGCTGAAAATTTTTTTCTGCTATCCATGTCATGACAATGATTTTCAATCTTTTGCCTCAGTATCTTACAAAGGAAAAAAGGAAAAAAAAGTGGAGGAGAGTGGAGAGGAAAAAAAATCCCCAAAACAGCTGCTTAGTGGGAAGAGAACCCTGGTAGCTTTGGGGAAAACAATTGATTCACTTTTTTTTAAAGTGACTGCTTGTTGTTTGGGAATAGGAATGACTGTACATTTTAAATCTAATGTAGCTCAATTCGTGTATTCAGTACGAAAAAAACCTCCATTTAATTTATGAACATTTATCTAAGAAGACATTTAATGATCTCATTTGTTCATATTTCAATCTAAAAGTAACTTTTAAGAACTTGCCACCCTTTGCACAGATGATACCCCCTCTGAAATGCAAATGTCATAATTTCAACTGGAAGACTGTAATTAGTTGTAGTTTCTTAAAATATGCTAATATGAGCCACTTGCAACCATGCAAATTGAATAGAGTGCACTATTTTCCATACTGTAAATATTGTTTTTGTAACAAAGGTAATTGCCATTAGAAATCAGAGGATATATCCCTTTTGATACTTTCCCAATAAAAGGAATCCTGCTGCTAATGCAATATTAAAATACAAAGACTTAGCATTTATCTAAACCCAAGAGGGTTCAGATGAAGTAGGTGAATTATTTCTATTTTCTGATTATAATAACACACTTGTGTAGTCCTTTCTAACATTAATCAATGAGTCACCTCTTTCTTATTTCCTATGAATGCTAAAAAATGAAGATTTTTAAATCCTCTAGGGTTTCGAGTTTGCCTTTAACTATGGACAAAAGGCTGATCAAATAGAAAGAAAAAAGCTCCACATTATTTTTGTATGTATGTTTTTTGCAAATAATTTGTTCTAAATTATGTACTTTATTTTAAACATTTCTGAATATCTTCCAGTTATTTATGTAATGTTTGCAGATACTGAGTGAGGAATTTAAAATTAATGGTTATTTGTCCAAAATATACATTAAAACTATTTGATAATCAATATTATTTTCTCCAGGAAAAATGAATAATGAAAATTCATCAAAGGATTTATATATTTACCGCCTATAGAAGAATGGGAAAGCAACATATGCAACAGAAATTACACTGGAATACATTTTCTAAACTCTCCAAACTAAGTGCAGCTGCAAAAGAAAGGATTATAGAAAAATTCCAAGCTTATACAGGCAATCTCACTGAGACTGAACCAAAACCTGCTAAACAGCAGGGACTTGATTCAGGTTTTGATTTAAGCATCAAGTGCCATTTGATGCATTGTAGGTTGTGCTTCCTGGTATCCTGCTGTTGTAGGAAAGGTCAGGTGTCTCCCACTGCTTTTGTGTCACATCCACCAGCCCCATATGGAGTATTTTGGGATCTTATGATATTGCAAAGGACCCAGTGAATGGAGCAGTAGGTGGCTATGTGCAGCTGCTTCCAAAAATGTTGGATGACTGAGGGTCCATGGCAGACAATAGAGACCTAGAAGCTTGAATTAAAATTGATGCTAATATGAAGTTAATTGTCCCTACACAGACACTGAGCACCATTTAAGATAAAATCTTTTGTACAGCCTTTATCTGAAGATCCAAAAAGATTTATGTCTTCTACAATAGTTTTATCATAAGTACTAAATTTGTGCCAACCTCTTTTGTACACCCAAGGATGTCTGACTCAAATGACAAATAAACATTTATTCATTGACAACTGAAAGAGCCCCTAAATTTCAATACTTCATTTCTAAATTGAATCCAAATTCTCTCCAATTTAATGGAGAGATGGTGATTGATTCCTCTGTTTCCTTAATCAATCTATTTTCTTTGTCTTTTCTACTATTGTAAATCTGATACATTTTTCACACCTTCAACCCTCAGCCTTCCATCTGTTTTCCCAAATTTGAAATTCCATTTTATTCAGAACATTTTTTTTCAGTAAAACATGTAGAAATATATTCTCTATGTTCACCAAAGTACTTTCCATGCTTTCTAGGCCATATATATAATTCCTCAGCTTTCTTAATTAAGTATTTTCTTGTCTTCAAGAAAAGACAAGAAAATACTTAATTAAGAAAGCTGAGGAATTATTTAAGTTTAACTTAAACTAAGTAGAAATTAGGTTCACATAATTTGTTTATTACTGACTGCAGCTACCAGTAACTTAGATTTGGAATCTTATGTAACATGTAGGTCAACAGAGAATTCGAAATGAGGTAATTTCTTTAAAATTAAAAATATATTAAAATAATAATACTACTAAACTAATTCAGTTCAATTTGAAATGCACAGTTTCCTTAATTTTCTTCCAGAAGTAGAAAAGGTAATTCAGAAGTCTATAATCTTCCAGCTGATGCTCTCTGAATGATAGTGAACCAAATTTTGCATTTTTTACGCATACATGAGTGGAATTGTCCATTATGAGTAGTCTCAGAGATTTATTAACATGGTAACCACTGTAAGTTTATGAGTTGACAAAACTGGCATATCTCAAATGTTTTCATATAGGAAGAGATAAGTTGCGGTAAAATTAACATGTTACAAGTGGTGTGAATGCAGAAAGGTTGTACAAAGATAACTTTCTTTTGAAGAAGAAATCATAAGTTCCTCTATTTTTAGCCAAGTATTTTACCAAATTGAAATTGTTTTAGTCGATTATCTAGTGATCATGTCTTGTCATGGTGACCAGTGCACTGTGTTCAATTTAGAGCAGGGATGAAATATCTGTGTTTGAACTATGACAGGTAAAGGATTTGGGTTCAAAGACCAGGATATCAGACTTTCTTCTCCTGAGCTGAAATTGCGTATTGATGGCAGAGTAAACTGTGTCAGATATGATGAAATCCAGAAAAGTAACAGACTCACAAGTAGTAGCTACAGTTATTCTATTAGTTTATTTTTATTAATAGATAACTGAATTGCATGAGAAGTACTTTGGGCATCCTGTCATTTCCAAATCCTAATACTGCTTCTTTATTGTAAACACCTGTGAAATCAATTGTACATTTCACTATATACAGCATGAGGATAAGAGAAAGCCATCATGGAAAGCAGAGTATTTTAGAAAGAGAATGTTGACTATAAATAAATGATCTCATTTTGTTATTTTAGCTTTCAGTGCCAAATGATACTACTATGAGACTTATAGGAAAGATATTATACTTACAGTTTTCCATATTTATTTTTATATTGAATCATTTGTTCTTCAAGTCTGTATGTATCATGCTGGAATTTTTTAGAAACTTAAAAGAACTAAAGAGACAGAAAACTATTTTATAAGTACTTTCTTGATTAAGAGAGAGATTATTGGCAAGCATTGTTATCTAACATTTAACAAACATTAAAAAACCCATTTAATTTCAACATTATTAAAATGTTAAAAATAAGACAACAAAAGAAATTTTTCATTTTGTTAGCACTATTTCCTAAATTTGAATTAATATATTGAATGACATATCAAGAAGTACTTGAAAAAATATGCTACATCTCTTGTTTAAAATGCTCGAGTATATATATATATATATGTGTATATTTAGATCACATATATGCCACATGTATGATCTATCTAATACACAGTCTTGTTAATTTAAACCCATGGGGATCTGCCAATAGACTTCCACTAGCTTGATAAAGTTCTTTGACTGAAATGCTTACCAGGATTTCTCTTGGTAGTATACTCTGGTGTATTTATTAATGACTACATTGCAAGATAAAATATTGTAGTAATAGAGACTTATTTCTATATTTCTAATTCTCTGTCTTGCTGTCACTTTGGAGATGAATGTGGCAGGAATGGGTAAGTTTCTGTGGCCCCCAGAATAGCACCTATTTGTGATGGAGACTGCTTTGAGGAGGGAGAGGTTTTGGAGCAACATTGGTGCTCTATGGACTTTCTCCTGTCTCTCTGTGTCCCAATGCAGGTACATAGTAATAGAGTTGAATTGTTCATCATGTGTTTCAACTTATGGTGAAAACTGTAGACTTTGCCTTAAAACACAACCACATTGATTCACCATATGGCTCTTTGAGATACACTCTCTGTACTGATCTTGGGTAATTTTCAAAGACAAAGATTAAAAAAAATACTAATTTCATCTTTACCATAATTTTTCTCCTATTGATCCTTTTAAAATCAATAGACATATGTCAAGATATTTATTGGTGCATGACACCATTGTAGTCACACTGTGTGACTACCAAATTAAGTCAAGGACATCCCTGTGGAACAGTTTCAATATAAAACTGTCATTTAAAAAGCACCTGAAAGGGTCTAGGAAATAATGCTTCTGTAGTTGGAAGATTACCCAATTGAAGATTACTGGCTACTGCCCATCCAGACATGGTTTGTCTTTATTTGGTCTAAGAAAAAAGTTCAACTGAAGAAAATAAATTCTGCCATTTTTATTTTAAGGTTAAGGCTTTTAAGTATTTGGAGGAAGTAAAAATAGGAAGATTCTCTCACAGAAAGATTATTTAAATGAGATCTTTGTATAATCCATGACATCAACAATTTTGCCCCACTCTTCCTTTTTTTTTCCCTCTATAGTTATGGTTTATTTCTGTGTTTAAATTAGAGTGATGTTCCAGTTGAATTATAAGTTTTAAATCATGTTGGACATGTTTGAATAGAGGTTGGTTGAATCCAGATCCGTGTTTATATAAATTTACATGAGGAAATGGTAGTAATAAGTCTTGTTGCCTGTGACAACACTTTGTGAAAGATCCAAATGATTATGAAGCTAAAATGAGGCTTATGTAGGATTTAGATCATTAAAAACACTTCTAAAACTCTCTCCTCCATGAATAAACGTAGTTAAATGCATATTATCATGTGGATCATGCCCAGAATTAACATTCTCCTGGATAAACTGATCCTATAAACACCTATCTTCAGTTTGGGTTATAATATCCAAGTGTTCTTCTGACTAAGTCTATGAGTATTCCTCTATCACAGTTTTCAAATCTAAATATTTTAAGCAGTCTATGAAAAATAAACTATATTTGTGGGACTCCTTCACAAGTAACTTTAAGCAATAAGGTGCACCATCGAATTCCTCCATATTTGCCCTTGTTCTGGTGTCAAACTAATATTCCTGAGTATATGACAACAGATTCCTTCCCTTGGATATTTTGTTTCCCCTTAGGACATTGTCTCCAAAATTGGGAGCAACGGGTTCAGACTGAAGAGTGACGAGAATTGCTTACAGTTTATCCCAATCTCAGTTTTCTTCAGGTTTGAATTAAATCCCTGGAGTGCAGGTGTGTTTACCTCACCAACAGGAGTAACCTCAGAGATATAAAAAGTATTTCTTGAGAGAAAATAACACTGCCATGCTGAAAAAGGTGAAATATACTTAAATAGGGTCTTTTTCACTCATAGATACTATAGAATCACAAATTTTCTGATTGTGATATAATTTCCATAACACTGTTGGGTACTTCCTGGTTATATAGATGTTTACTAAATATAAAAAAAAAAAAAGTTGAAAGCTTCAAAGATTTTGAACGTTCAATGTAATGCTGCAAAATGTAATTGTGAAGATTGCTTGCACTTTTGGACCTTTGTGTGTACATTAGAGCATATCCTTCCTCCAGGGCTCAGTTTCACTTATTGTGCAGTTAATGAACAGATAGTGGTGTGGTCCCATGTTGTCTTTATTACACTAAAGACAGAAGTGATAATATTCCCTACAGGTTTTTGTAGCTATCCTTAATATAATAATATTCAAGTGCTTCACAAACACTGATTATTTATTATTTTTTCTCAGCAGCTTCATAATATGAAGACATGTTTTTCTAATTTGACATATGGGGAATCTGGAAACAGAGGCATGACAGTCAGAAACATCCATTGTTTTTGGAGGTCAGTTTTGAATATCTAGATCTGATTTATGTCAGCATGCATTGCATCATGCAGCACTCTGGATTTAAATATAGCACAGTTTCTATAATTTCAATTGCAGCTGAAAATATTCAAACCAAAAATCACTGCCTTTAATTAAAAACACAGGAAATTAAGAACATGCAATTAATGATCACCTGTTAAATGTTTGAGTTGAATGATTTTTCCATTACATAGCCAGCACTCAATTCCCCAAAGCAACACTTATCTTCCTCTTTGATAAAAGCATTGCTTTCCCTTCCCCAAGTACTAGACATTTCCAGCTTCTGTAGTAAATGGCACAGGACTGCATAAGTTTCCATTTCACATAGCTCTGCTTCATCTACAGTCTAATTCTTTTCATTCTGTTCTTGTGCATTAGTGGGAAGAGCTGTTCTATAATATCAAAATGTTATTGTGCATACAAAAATTGGTGTAATTAATCAAAACATTAGCACTTGGCAAAAGCAGTATGAAAAACGACCAACTATATAGTTAACATTGCTAAAATTGTTGCAGGGTTATGATGGTCTCTTAATTCTCTCCTAGCCTTTCTTGTGTTGAAATTTGATGTCCAAAAATTGCTGGAAGCATTGACACTGAGGTGTAACCAGTGCTGAGGAGAGTAGAGGGATTGCTTCATGTATTCTCAGGGCTTTTGTCTTCATGCACAGAGGTGTGTGTTGTCTTTTTGCAGCTCTATGACCTTGTTTGTCATTCTCATTTCAAGACTTCAGTGACTCCCACACCTTGTAACATTGCCACCTAACCACCAGGTTTGTATCCTGTGTTTGTGCCCATAAGTCATATCTTGTACTTGTCTCCCTGAATAGCACCCAATTTTTATCTCTCTATCTTCAATTTGTTGAGATTGATCAGAGCTCTAGTCTTGTCTTCAAACATATCTTGAAGATTGCACAAGGATTTAATTTTCTCTGGTTTTTCATCCATTTTATTAACTAAAATATTGAATTGTTCCATATCCAGAGTTTAGGACAGATCTTTCAAGAGCTGTATTGGATATGTCTTTAATTTTGATAGACTGCCACTAATAACTACACTCTAAAATTAGGTTTTGAATCATTCTTCTTTAAAAATACATGAATGTTTTATCTTCAACTATGTTACTTGGTCAAGCTGTTTATGAGAAGGACATCTGAGACACTGAAGAAATCATACAGCAGTCAAGATAAATGATACATGCTCTTTTTTTCCATGCTCACAGGACCAGCTTCCATTTTGCAGAAGTAGTTTAGATTGATTTGCAAGTTTTCCTTATAAGATTGTGAAGGCTTTTATTCATCTCCATACTATTTTGTAGGTAATTAGAAATAGTCTGGCTACTTTTTACGATATTTTTCTGTAAGTAGAACTCAACTGGTCTATACTGACTGGTTTTTATTTGATGCACATTATGGTTGTTTTTTCCAACCTCCCAGTGCATCACATATCCTACAGTGTGTCAAGAGGTCCAAAATTTTCCTAACCAGTTTTGTAATTAAACATATGAAAAGCTAAAAAGAGCTTTCTAAACTAAAAATGATTTTTACTGTGCCTTGCTTTTATTCAGCTGAATTCATAGCCTTTTCTTACTACTTTACTGCCAAAATTAATGTTTTTATGGCTCTATGGTTATAAGCATTATTGGAGGTGAAGATATATGGAAAGATTAAAGAAAAAAAGACGTGTTAAACACTTCAGTCTTTTACAGACCAGATCCTCTCTCTTACTGGTATTTAGAAATGTACTTTCAGAAAGATTTTTTTCTAGTGTTAACAATCCTTTCAATTTCCATATAATTCTTCTCTTGATATTTCTGACTTAACTACTTATACAATTCTGCACTTATGATCACTAAACAGGCCATATTTTAAACATTCTATGTAATGTTTTCTTCTTTTTAAATATTGACCTCTTTCTGTACTTTCTGTCTTTTCTCTGCAACCAAACATTTAGTATTTATGTCCCTTAAATCAAACTCCTGCCTTTTCTTTTTACTTTTTTTTCCTTTCCCCTCCTTTTTGCTGACTTTCAAGATTATTTTGAATTGTATCTTTCTAAGACCTACATTTTGTTCTTTTGCCTTTATTTTCCTCATATTCTTTATGTCATTAATTCCCTTCATTTAATGATCTTTTTGTCATACAAATTCTTTCTTTAACATAGAAACATAGTTAACATAGTTGACCATTTCCTCCCTCTTGAAATACCAGTTGACTCACCTTTAGTTATTTCTCTATCTTTTGTATCAAATACTTACCTGGAAAAAATTGAAAAAAATTACTTCTTTGGAAAAAAGAAAATGGAAAGAGGGAATTCCTCATAACTTCGTTCTACTTCTGTACTTGCTCCCTTGGTCATTTGGGGTTTTAACTGTTTTAAATATTAACTATGCTAACATTTTTATGGCAATAAAAGTTGGGCAGAGAGCGCACTTAAAAGGACTTTGGATTTCTTTTGATAGTGAATCTAAGGAGAAAATTGAGGCAAATCCAAACTAACTTAGCCTTGGTTAAGTTGGGTCTCATCATAACTTTTGTGTTTCTCCACAACATGACCTGAGAGAAATTATAAAAGCACTTTGATATATAAGGCAGCATTTCTTTTTTTCTTCCCTACAGGCAGAGGATATATTCAGTATATTTTCTACTGAGATGGAAGAATATTTAGGTTAATAGAAAAAGTATATGGAGATAAGGGGCTAATGGAAAAAATTTATGGAGAGAAGATACATAAGTATCTTACATAAGCACAAAGTTAGCACCAAGTAGACAGATGACTAAAAGGGAACTACTTTATATTAGTAGCTGACTCTTTTCTGGGACATGATTGATTTTGGGAACAAGCAGAGATTTGGCTTCATTAAAAAGACAGAAGTCTTTCATGCCATTTTCTTTAGGTATAGTTTCTAAAAGACAGTAAGAAATGGAGTGATCTCCATTCTGATTGATTTATCAAGAGGCATTTGGAACTTTGCAGAATAAAGGCAATAATGAGTAAACTACAATTAGGTTTTACCTAATCAGTCATCCTTTGTGCTGTTATGCAAATATTTGGCTTTTGTCAGACTAGAAATTCTTTGAAGGGAAGAATGTGATTTCCACTTGTGCCACTATCGATCAATTAGACTGCAGAGCACAGAAAATCCACATGAGTTACTCTCAGGAACAGAAATGCTCTGGGGAGTGAGGCAGCCACAGAGGGAATGGGCTAGAAGTGGTGGTTCTGCCCTCCCCAGTCTCTGACCCAGAACTCACACACTGCACCCAGCAGAATTAGAAAAGCAGGGGGTAAAGGCCCAGCTCCTGTCTACAAATTTATTTCTGAAAACGTTGATGGAGGTGACTTTAAAAGGGAGGCATTTGCTGAAGGAGCAATGACTTTTGCAAGCCTGTGTAGTTTGCAGTGCAGGGTTTGGAAAGCCATAAAAGAAATAGAACTACTCTAATGGAAAATGATAAAGAAATGGATTTCGGTCAGGCTTGCACTTCAGAAAGAAAAAATTCTGGCTACATCCCAGAAATCATGTTAGATGGATTTCAAGGCAAAGAAATGTAAGGGGAAACGGTAAATTTATAGAAGGTAATGTGTACTCTGACCTCTTAAAAGAACTTGCATTTTACAATGTAACAATTCACCAGTTCATCTCTGTGCAGTCACATTTTCTCTTATGCTCCTCCCAACTCTCTATCTCTAAAAAGTAATTAGTTATTCATATCTTGCACTCTTTATGTATATGAAAATCAGGGATTTATTTCTAAATTGTACTGTTTGTATCATTACTAATGGAGCTGCAGCTTTAAGTAAGGAATGTTTACTCAGGCACATCAAGTATTCACTATGAAAGCAATTAAAGGGTTTGATGTTCACAGTCAAGTATTAATATTAATGTGTGAGAAACTGCATCCAAATCATTTAGAGGTGGTTAGGAAGACCTCTGGGAGTGAGACAGCCATAGAAAGCAGTGAAATGATTACAGCTGTATGGGAAAATAATGGAAACAGCTACTCTCTAAGCATCCTCAATAGGGAAGGAGGATCCTCAAAACCTAAATGAATGTGACTATAAGTGGCAGCATTTAAGTTTGATTTGCCTGCTATAAAACATTTTACATTAGTAAGTGTCTAGAGCCTTTGCACTCAAATGTATTTTTATCACTTGTCTCCAAATCCCTTTATGGATAGTACAATTAACAGCACACATGAAACAAAATTGCATGACAATAATTTGCAGACCATTATGATCTCAGAACTGGAACTGTAATTTTCATCTTCTGTTCCTGACACTACCTACTGCCAGACCTAGGGTGAGCCATTTAACTATTGGCTTGATTTTTCCAGCTATAAAATTGATGGGAAAGTTCTAATGTGTCTCAGGGTGTATTTGGAAGGTTAATCAATAGCATTTGTAAAGTCCTCAGAATATTGCATCAATAAGATATAAACTTAATTTGCTGAAAATGTGTTTGGATTGACTACCAATCTAGAGATCTCTATTTACTATGCAGCCAAAAGGATAAAAAATGAACAAAAAATTAATAAATAAAATGTGAATAAAAAATTATGATCCCTGAAGGATGACTAGAAACTGGCTTTTTTACAAGTCTCTGTGACAGTCCTTCCTTTTCCACTGCTTCAGGAGATTTGCTTTCAGATTACAGTTTCTTCATTTTTAGATGACTCCACAGGAGTTGCTTTAGGCTTGAGAATAGGATAAATCTTTCAGTGTATCTTTTTTTGGTTTTGGTTGACTTACAGGAACTGATTTGGCATTTTGACATTCAGCATGAATTTTATGCCTCTCTCTCTCTCTCCTGTATGCATGTTGTCATGGCTGTGTATGCAAAAAAGCACAAATGCATTGCTGAGGGATGTCTGTAAGTCAGTGGTTGAGGGGGAACAGCGTAGTGAAGAGAAACATGACATTCCCATAGCAACAGTGGCAAAGCTCTTTATGCTGATGTTGAGTAGAAAATTGCCAGTGATCTAAAGGACAGCAGAAATAAGCTGTGTAAGATTCTAAAAGAATTTCTTACTTTGCCAGAAACAAGTCAATTTAAGGTCGGTGTCAGACCCAGTAGCTGAATAACATTAATATGGAGCTAAAGGAAGACATTTGAGATCCTCATCATCTGAGGAGTGTATATTGTGCTATGAATTAAAAACCACTATTCATGCAACTATTTCAGAATATTTCTTGTCTTTTATCACTCCAATTTTTTTTTTAAACAAAATGGATGTTTTTCTGAACAGTCTTAATATCAAGCCTGAAATGTTCCTTTTTTTGCTGTCTTAAGGAAACATTAAAGATAATTTAATTTGGTAGTGTTTACCAAAATCTGAGTGTATTCCCCACTGGGTTTTACATCTTGCATAGCATCCATCTATTAAATTTTACAGCTAGACATGTTCTTACTTTTATGAGACCAGTATTTTTTGGGTGTAGAAACAAATTTCTAGATGCCTAAAGCAAAATAATTTTCCAGATTGCCTTTTGAGAAGATTTCTGTGAAACCCAAGATTTTTCATTGGCATCTATATTTTTATTTCTGATTAAAATTGCAAATAGAGTAATAAAATAACTGAAAAATCTGCAAGTGGCAGAAGAGTCTGCAAAGATCTGGTTTTAGTTTTTCTGTCAAAATCCTAGCTGGTTATAATTTTTCAAGTCATTTCATGCAGTGAACCAATGTTAATTACACCATGGTGTATCACAACAACTATTTAGAATTTTCTGCATGAAATTACCCTCCAACAAGCAAAATAAATTTTTCTACAGGTAGGAGATAAATCCCCACATTATCCCCACAAACAATTTTTAAAAAATCATATTGGAAAAAAGATCTAGCATTTAGTAACTCATAAAAACCTCAGCCATTTGACAATGATGTCCAGCCATTTATTTTCACAACCCATTGCTAGCTTTTCCCTTTGGCTAGGCTTTATTTTAAAAATTATATTCAAGGTACAGCATTTTGTTACTTCAAAAGTTAAAGCTACTTCTTGGAGTGCTTCAGGGAGCATCACTTCTTTATGAAATACTAAATTAGGGGGATATGCCTATCAGTCCAGGTTGTTCAGCATCACCCACAGGTTGCTGCTGTAGTGGTAATGCATTAGATGTTGGTCCCAACTATACCATTGCTGGTGTAAAAACAAAAAAGAAAAAGACTTTTCTTCTTTAGTGTTGGTAGTTTCTGACAGAAAAAGTGCCAAAACAAGCATAAATTGGGAAACTGATATGAAACCCTTTAGGCCTAATGAATGTATTTTTTCTTTAAATATAGTGAGTTCCAGCTCTTTAATAATTCCCACCACAATCCAAACTGCAGTCATAAGGAATTTTTCATATGAATGTAAAATTTATGGAGATATGTGTGAGAGGCTTCTGTAGAACTTATTCAAATAATTTCATCTGGCTGTAGATATAGAATCACAGAATGGGCTGAGTTGGAGGGGACAGATCAGTCTTGTGAAGACCAACTTCTGGCTCCGTGCACGACATCCAAGAATCCCACCACTGTCCAAACACTTCTTAAACACTGTCAGGCCTGCTTCCCTGGGGAGCCTGCTGGAGGGCCCAGTCATTCTCTGGGGGAAGAACCTTCTCCTGATATTCAGCCTAACCCCACACCTCCCACCCCAGCTCAGCTTCAGACCATTCCCTCAGGTGCTGTCACTGTCACCACAGAGCAGAGATGAGTGTCTGCCCCTCCCCATCCCCTCCCAAGGAAGCTGTAACTGCAGTGAGGTCTGCCCTCAAGTTTATAAAAAATAATTATTCAGATATGTAATATGCTACCAAACATTCTATTGTGGTTCACACTATGAGCAGAAAACTGTAATCTCTTGTGCTCTCCATTAACTCAGGATACAACAGCAAAACAGTGGCAGTAGGAAATGCAAACCTACTTTTAGCTGCCACTTCAACACATGTTGTGACAGTGTTGGTGCAGTTTCAGTCAGGGCTATATTTATTAGTTTCTCCAAATGATTGAATTGGAAAGTGATAAGGCGTATGAGTGTATATTTATTATTATGATAACTTTGTGAAATGTGATATTAATTGAAGGATTAATTCCAAAGTACTCTAGTGCCTGAATTTGCAGATTGCATGTGAAGTGGGCAAAAAATCTTCCTCCATTTATAATGCAATGCTCTTATGGTCAAGTGGGTGATATTACAGGTAGAAGATAGAAATAAGGTATTTTAATCTCAAAATGGTTCGAAACACTGACCCTCCAGTTAAAACTGTATAAGGGAATTACCTTTAGATTAACTCCATAGTCGTCATTGCTTCAAAAGTGTAAAAAAAACAGGTGACCGTTTGATTTTCTCCATTAAGTCAGGAAAATGCTTAAAATCTGTACAATGGGTCGCTGGAACAAAACATTTAAAACAGTTAGTAGGAACAACAAAGAAACTTTCACACCTATTTCATTCTGGATTTTGGCTGAACAAAAGTATGGTCAAATGATTTGTAAGTAAATATAAAATGCTCTAAAATGGAAATATCTGACATTTGAAGAAAACAGAAAGGTGAGAAATCTGGAGCAACACTAGTCACAATACATTACTTTTGTTCCAAAGGCCCTGTCATTTGTTCTGTTATCTGCTCAGTGTCCATTTTGCAATAAAATATATTTTCCATGCAGCTATAGGTAAAATTATGAACAATCTTTTCAATGTTACAAGAATTATTCTTGTCTAGAGAGGAGATTGCTTATTAGTGGAATATTTTTCCCCAGTCTTTGCAGTTTTTGTGGCTTTTAGTTTGAGTCTTCAGTAGCAAAAATGTTTTCCTCTCCTTATTGTTTTGGACCTGCTGCTTTACACTGAAGAATTAATAACTCTATTTTGGAGCTCTCTGTAGTCAGGATAAGAAAAGGAAAACACTGAATTTCGATATTTTCTTTCCTCAATGCAATTTCCTGTCTTACCTTCAGTACTGTTTTCATTTACATTACACTTTTTATTTTACAGCAGGGCAAGCACAAATAAAATACATTACTTGTTTCCTATTACCTTCCTGCACATGCTAGTGGAAGAGCACAATACTGCCTTTATGTAAAAATGAAATCCTAAGCTTATCTCTTTTCACTATTAATAGCAAACTTGCTGACCAGCATATTAAAATTATATACAAGAAAAACTGCTTTCTTGGCTGTTCATATTGAGTCAGTTTCATTCATTATGATTCTATATCTGAAGGTACAGACAGCAAAATGTGGGGTTTCAAACTGAAATAACGTATTAATATTTACAGAAAATATATGTCTTTAGATATTTGGGAGTAAGGTTTTATGGGATTTATTGTTCACTGAATTCAACAGTAATGTTGCCCATGGCTAATGGGAACAAAATGTCATGGTCATGTCAGTCTCTGACCCATCTCCTGATTTATCCTGATACCTTAAAGGAGATTCTTCCCTAAGAACTGGTTTCTGCTTCTATAAAATGAACTTGTGAAAGGTTGCTTAGCTGCTTTTGCTGCAACCTGGTGAGACATAGAACTATCTGAGTTGACTGTACTTCACTCTAGCTTCTTTGATGATGTTTTAGAGCTCCTTCATCAGGAATTGTGCCCTATACATGCAGTTTTGGCTACACATGTGGCCAGGCCGATGATTCAGGTTTCAGATTTTATTAAGTTTTGTAGGTTCCATAACTTGCTACGTTCCTAAGACTGGTTCCCTTCCCCTATAAGCCTTAAGCATTGTGATATTTAACACTACAGTGCTGTAATATAGGCCCTCAGTGCTGGGAGTGGATGCCTTTGACATCCAGCTCCTGTGGAATTTTTATTTATGTATTGGCATTTTAAATAAACAGGATGCTAAATGCTTGCATGCCTCAGTTAGGAAAAAGCATGCATTTCAAATCCTATGCAATCTGACATATTCAGCTGGATTTGCATTTGTTCACACAGATACAGAACCACAGATCAAGCAGCTAGACCAGTCCCTAACCAGTCAGAAAAAAATTGTCTCTGGAGAAAATGTTCATACCCAGAATATTCTCACCAAAATTCATTGTCTCTGTGATGATAAACAGCAGGGGAGATCTTTGGTACCTGCAAATTCAGAGCTGGTGCCTATCCTCTGAGGTTAGAACACCTGGACTTTGTATGTTGGCACTGTTCTTATCTACATTTTGTCTAAGACATCATCATCAAGTACAAAGATAATGTTGGCAGTGCCTTCTAGAGTTCAGCCATCATAAGTGTTAGATTAAGGCTGCATACCTAAAATTTACAGTGGTTTTAATTTCCTTTTTTCCCACCTGCATCTTCTGCTGCTGCTAGCTGCTTAAAAACCCAGCATCAACATACAAAGCATGGGTCACTGTCTTCCTTTAAATCTGTAAAGTGGGAGGTGTGAATCTTTCAGCTGAAATGATTCAAATTGCAGAGGATTATGCAGTTATTTTGTTTCTGGAGTCAGGATTTTAAGATTTGGAGAAAGATGACATTGGAATATTATATTAAAACCAGGAAAGGGTACCATCATTGGAAGTGTCTCTGATCAACACTTCTTATGTTAAACTTAGTAATGATAAAGCCAGATATCTCAGTTAGATACTTCACAAATATGAGCTGAATTACCTTCTAGGGAAGTAACTCCACAATCACTATAAGGGGAGCTTAATGTGATTGGCTTCAAATCTGGAAACTATATTCTTAGTGTCTAAACTTTGATGGTTTTTCTTTTTTGCTTTCTACTTTAAGATATGATGCATCCCGTGACTGACTCTGGCCAAATACAGGTACAGGTCAGGTACACCCAGCAGGAACTCTAGGCCAGCTTGTGATTTGTACTGACAAGCCTCAGCTCTGCAAGGTTTGTCAAACATTCTGTCTGCAAAGCTGGCAGTCCTCCAATCTGTCCCTCTGTTTGTGGTAAAGATTAAGGTATGCCTGGAGACCTCTGATAACTGTATGCAAGTAAAAAGCATATTATCAGGTCTGGCAGAAGAGCAAAAAAAGGTAGAACTACAAAGAGAAAATGGAACCCCCTCAAGCATGAACTGAAAAGTTGAGGCTGATAGGTAGAAAACCTGAGAGATTTGTAAATGATAGGAAAAGTGTCTGAAATCATACAGTCCCCATAAGCTTAGTGTTTCTCAGTCTGTAATCAGAACAGGCCTCAGGCTTATAGTTTTGGACAGACATTTGTTGCAGGACTGTCTTTAATTGCCTGCACCTGATTCAGTGGTTTCCTCAGTTATCATTGTGCATCATTTATCACTGCCCCACTGCCTCAAAAAATCACCACCAGCAGCAGAGACATGAGTAGTTTGAAAGTGAAAATTTTCTGCATTTAAACAACTGAAGATTTTTCTGCTTTTTATTTGCACTCCATCTGTAACAATTGCCCTCATTTTGAGCAAGAGTGTTATTGCAGACAATTATGCTTTAAACAAAGCTAAAGGGGATGAAATTGAATATGAGCGTTCAAGAACCAAGGATCCCACTTTGTGTCCTTGTTTTTCTAAAAGTTACTGGATCAACACTTCCACAGGTTTCATTCTCAGGTGCCCTCTAGAGAGATTATCTCATTTTGCATACATGTACATATATCTCAGCACTATGAGATATTTTTCCCTGGAACCCTTCTAGGTTTGACTTTATCAATAGATAAAGAAGTATGGACTGTACAACTCTAATAGTAATGATTTTTAATTCCGGAAAATACCTAAAACTGTATCAGAAATTAGCATCTTATTTTTCTAAGTGCTGTGTAAAAACTAAGAGAGCAGTTTCAGTGCAGAAGTTTATAAATTAAATGACTTCATGCACATCTGGTATTCAGAGCTTAAGGGAAGCAGAAATTATTTGTAGGATCAAACAGGCAGAGACCCTGTTGGTGAACAGAACTTCAATTCTGGAACATGTATAAGCAATCCCAAATGAACTATTTTATCTTCTTTCAATTTAGTTTTCATTTGTCCACCATAAACTCTGCAATCCAGGTAGATTTTTCTTCCTCTTATTTGCTGAGCCGACCACAGCTGTCAGAAAGGAAACTTTCTCAACTACAGATCAATCCTAGTTAGACTCTGGGCAAAATTTCACTGGTATTTCATATAGCATGCAAGGTAGCCCAGCAACCTGTCATAATTTTAAAACTTCGTGAACTCCTAACTCAGTAACTTTTATTGATACAGTTGAAATGCAACCACACATTTCAAATAAAACATTGTTGGCCAAACCAAGATTGTGTTTCACAGGTGATGTAAATGTAGATAACAAGTTGACTGCTGGAATTGTGTAGGTTGGAAAAGACATCTGGTGCAACCATTAACATGACACTTCCAAATTTAGCCGTATCCCTAAGTGCAACATCTACCACACATCTTTGACATATCTTCAGGGATGGTGACTCCACCACTTCCTCAGCCAGCCTGCCCTGATGCTTGCCAACCCTCGCTGTGAAGAAATTTTTCATAATACCCAGACTAAACCTCCTCTGGTGCAACTTGGAGCCTTTTCCTCTTGTAAAGTGAGAGAAGAGCCCAAACCCTACTGGGATGCAACCTTTTTTTAGATAGTTGCAGAGAGTAGTAAGGTCCTCCCTGAGCTTCTTTTTCTCCAGGCTAAACAACCCAAAGCTGCTCTTCATCACTCTTGTGCCTGGGTTTGGCCTGAAGAGCATCCTGCAGTGAGGAACCTCCTTTAAGTAAGCTGGAATAAGTACTGGTTTGACAGTGACTTCATGTTGAAAATGCATTTCTTTACCCTCACCATAATCACTACTACTGAATGCAGAGAGCATCCATCTCATTCATCTCAGCTCCCGTTGCTGGTTCCCCACCCCACTTGGAAGAACAGTTGTGCTGAAGCTGTGTCCTCTGCCTAATAGTTCACTTGTGTGCAAGCCTGTAATCTTCCCTGTACAGCCACTTTTATTTGGCCAGCTTTCACCATGTACAAAAAGTTTCTACAAGCAAGATTCATGTAACTTGCTAATGTACTGCAAGTTTTTCCTGTTAATAACAGATGGCAAGGATTGTCATCTTATTGACATTAATATGTTCCCCATTCCCACTGAGGCACCCAATGAGTCCCTGTTAGCTGTAGGAATCAGCCAGTTGGAGTAGAATCAACCTCCATTATTCCTTGAGGCAATTCCTCCTTGAACTTGTTTTTCTTTTCTGACTCACTATTATTTTTAGTGCTTTGGATTTATATCTTTTTAAAACTCTTATTTTGAATCCTCAAGTTAATATCCATTTCAACATTCTTTGTGTGTTTTTTCTTTTCTTTTCTTGCATAGTTTTACCTTACGTTCTGTCTTACAGCTAAGGCAACAGATTTCTATGTAAAATCAAGTCAATATGATGCTGCTGTGACTCACAAATTGAATTTTCAGTCACAGAGATGTGAACCTCAAGGCTGTGGGTTAGCTGCCTATTCAGAGTCTCTGTGTAGTAGTTTCTCTGGTATAGTCATTTGAAGAGGTTGTTGTGCAGAGGAATATTTTTAAAATATGCAGGTTACTACCAGAATTACAGTTTGTGTGTGGAGAAGCATTGTGAGAGAAAGCAGCATTGCAAAATACCCCTGCATCCCTGATGTTAGAAACATGTTACTGTACTTGTAGGTGGCTGATCATAAGTGGCATGGGGCCCAAAATACAGAGACACATGTAAGGCTCTTGAGGGACTACTCCCAGGTGGCTAATCTGCCTTGATCTCCCCAAACCCCATTTCCCCTTTGCTTGTTTGTTTTAAGCAGGCAGCTGGCTCATATTCCTAGGTCTGCTGAAGCTGCCATTACAGCTCTCTGGTCAGGTTTGCCCTGGAACTTACAATTCCTCAACTGCTGAAACGGACAAAGGATGTTGGAGCCTCCAATTCATCTTGTACTTTTCATTGCCTTTCATAGTCATGACTACAGGATGGAAAGGGACACCCTGCTGAGAAACGCTCTGCTGTCAGAGCAATTTACATTTTGCATCCCTTTGACTTGGCACTGGCTGTTCAAAAGATCTGGAAATAGCACATGTTCTCTCCAGGAGCTTTGTATGAGCACCTGAACAGATGTCCCTGAAGAAGAAGATGATGTCGAAGACACTGCGAGCTTTTGCACTTACGTTATCAGGATAGAAATACCACGGGGGTTCTCTGGGATATAACCAGCCAAACAGAGGCAAAAAGACCATTTTTGTTGTTTTCTTTCTTTTTTGCATTCATGGAGTCCCAGAGCCCAGCTTACGCTAGCATAAACTGAGAACTGATGGCTTTGG
Organism: Serinus canaria; assembly: GCF_022539315.1. Taxonomy (NCBI): domain Eukaryota; kingdom Metazoa; phylum Chordata; class Aves; order Passeriformes; family Fringillidae; genus Serinus; species Serinus canaria. The sequence goes on along the minus strand of NC_066316.1, from coordinate 100,522,595 downwards.
AACAGTTTTAAATACCTGTTCCTGAGTGAGTATTCTGGCCTCTCCCAATCCTACAGTGGAACTAATCCCTTCTGTGTGAAGTGAAAGCAAAGGTCTAGAAACTGTACCTGCACATTTGCAGGTGTCTCCTCCTCCTCAGCCTTGCTCACACTTTTTACTTACTTGGGTTATAAGGCAGTTGCAGAATGACCAGAGCTGTGTAGACTTTTCCAGGAGATAGAGTTGAATTTTTCCTCTCCTGTTTGCCTTTTGTGTGGCTGCTAGATGACTAAACACTGCCAGATTAATGGAGGGAGTGTTCCCCAGAGAAAGCAGATGGGCAGTGTATTCTTTGCACACACCTGGTGTGAAAGGAGAGAATTACTCCCATAAGACATATAATTGCAGCATTTATTTTTGTCTACTAAATGTGTGTGTTGCATGACTTCTGTCCCAATTTTTTCTCTAAAAATTAATCTGGTCTCTTATAATCTCTGTTCTTGCAAACAGAACAACTTGAAAAGTGAGAATAATTTTTATATGTCACAAAATTTCTAGGTCTCAGGAGGCTTCACCCTGTTAGATTCAGAAGATTCTGACTTGGATCTCTTTATAAAATATTTTAATTAATATCTTTTGTATTGATTGCAAAAATGTGGGGTTTATTTTCAATATTTTAAATATCTGACCAAAACTGATTCATTAATATTATGAGCAGAAAAAACTTTCCCATCCTCTTTTAGGATTGTCCAAAAAATGAGTCTAAATATATTGTTGTCACTAAATGAGTCTTAATCTTGAGATGACAATGAGTTAGATTTTTTATATTTATTTAGAATTCAGCAACTCACCACTTTTATATGGAAATAGAATTGTAAAGAATGTCTGAAAAACAAGTTCTGCCTTTCTGTTTAGAACAGGCTGTCTATTGATCTTATTTTAATTATTTGATTTTTTCTTAGAGAGTCTGAGTATTCCTCAACCCTGTTGAGTATCAGCTCCCCAGGAATACAACAAAGAAAAGAGGAATATCTGTATGGATACATTTGCAAAGCTGCCATCACTTCCCTCTAATGAAGCTAGTTGAGCACTAATAGAAGGTCAGTAATATCCTGAAGTGAGGAATAAAATATTTCATAATCTGTGGCTTTCACATTACTTGAAGACATACATATAATGTGCTGAATGTCACAGATATGCTCTAACCCTTCCTGGGAGTTTGTTGTACTTTCCCCCCCTCCCTTTTTTTGTGTGTAATGGCACAATTCCACATTACTGTTCTGTCCTCTTTAGGATGTTGGCATCCATATCACAGTTTGACAGAAGTTACTCCTCATCTCCAGGTCAAAAAGTTCCTCTCCTTATGGGAGAGCTTTACTTTTCTTTCTCTTTTATTAATACTGGGAACATTGTAGCTTTATTGGTTCTTCTGTTTTCTAGTGTTCATTTTTTATGTAGGCTATTCCATATGAAGTCCAAAGATAAGTCTAGACACTGTTTGAGTTTCACAGTCCCACCAAATTTCAACAGCTCATAGCCATTTAACTTATTTATAACTGTCTGGTAGACTGTTTTATGTAACTTTTCCTTCAGGCTTTCACAGTTCCCAAGACAAATACTGCTGTTTATTGAAATGACCAGCAGAAGCACAGAGCAGCTTTAAAGATATTCATTTATTTATTACTTTTTTTCTTTTCCTATGAACTGGGTGTTCTTTCCAAATTGTTATTAATGTAAAAACCTCAATACAGTTCCTGAGAGAACTTTTTGAAGGTCAGCTGAGAAAATATGAAGAATTAATAAGAAAGTTTTACTTTTTGGTCATTTTTAGCAAATCAGCCTTTAGAAAAGGTGAGGCTGTTATCATATGCTCAACAATACAAGTATCTTTTTGAAGGAACTTTCCTTTGTGAAGAGAAATTCTTCAGGGGCCACCAAAGGCAGTTTTTACTGGTATGTCCATGACAATTCTTTCCTGTATTGCACTGCATGATAATCCATGAAAGATGACAGCCAGGAAACATGGTCATTTATCTTGGTTGAGATTGGGGAAGGTCATTGACTAATGAATCAGTTTAAAGTTTTAGGTCTGGTTAGGACCAAACTAGGAAAACAGTTTCACTCATGAAATGAAATCTCACTGAGAAAGCCCACAGAAATATCTCTATGATTATCAGAGATACGAGGGGACACAGCAATATGACTTGTTGAAATCTTCATTATCTGTGCAATGTTATATGAAAAAGACAAAGAGGAATCCTAATGTTTTTATGCACAAACTGAAAATATAAAAACAACCCTCTGGCATCACTTAGGTTTAGTGAGATAATGTCTGGACTGGAATGTTGGTGTAGAGTCTGATCAGCAAATATATCAAGGAGAAAATATTGTATGTAGAGCACTCCAGAAATATGAGATGGGAAGCACAGTGAGATTTGCTTGGAAGGAAACAGGGATGTTGTAGGAAAAGTCTATCCTAGAACCTTACCCTAGCAGGTAGACAATGTTTTTCTTTGACCACAGGATAAATATTTTGGTAACACCAACATTCATTCCTTGATTACTGTTTGGAGAACATTAACCAGATCACTTTTTTTTTAAAAAAGAGACATTTCTGTAAAGCGCAGAAGTAATAAAGGAAATTCAAAGGATTGGTAACACAAATCAGTTATTTTACATTTGATTCTAATTTGATTTTTACTGAGTCCCAAAGACTGATTGAAAAATTGAGATGGAGGGAAGATAATTTGTGCAAAAGCAATCACAAAATTTCATCATTTATATTTCTAAAGAGACAAAACAACAGAAAAATGGCAATGGACTTTGAAAATCCCAACAAAACAAAACAGACCTCAGACTCAGCTTCTGTGGGTCAGCCCTGACCTGAGAGTGTTTCCATGAGACAAGGACAGTTGTCAGCTTCTAAAAGAGAGAATGTTAAAAAAAAAAATCTTTTGAATGGCCCCTTAAACATAAAGGTGCAAAGCCCTTGAACCACCACGCCAAGAAGACTTTGTGCTGAGTATTACTGAAACGGCCGATCAGACGTTCTTTCGCAGTGCCTCTACCTCTGCCTCCTTTGAGATGGGTCTTTCCTCTAACCCAGCATGACAATTCTATTGTGGTTCTCTGGATAGTGATTGACCTACCTGCAAGAAAGGGAAGAGTTATGTTGACCGTAATATGGCTGCCTATTCCAAGTACATAATCTAGATATTGTAACATTTAAAAAGGGCACATGGCCAGCACAGAGTGATTCAAATCAACTTTTTTTTTTTTTTCCATTTTGTCACTGGTCCTTGAGTTCTATGATAATTCAAATGCCATTTGTTTTAACTTCACCCTGAATTTACCATGCAGTCCATGAGGTCAGAGTGAAATTACAGCAATGGCTATCAAGTCCCTTTCTCTAATGGCAGGACTGGTTTAAGCTAAACCTACTAAGAAACCCCCTAGAATAGTTTTATTTATCATTTTAATATTCATTTTAGTGTTAATTTTAGTGCTTCATTTTTTTTACGAAATAATATTCCTTTATTTTACTTACATCCAAATATTTCTATACTTTATTTGTCTTTAATTCTTATGTAGTCAATATGAATAATTGAATCCTGCTCTCTTCATATTAGTACAATTACTTGCATAAAGTTATTTTGTCTTCTCTTGATATGTTTCTCTCATATAAACCTCTCTGGTTCTCTCCCTTCCTTTTTTGAACCTCTCCCCCTACTTTAGCTCCTTATATATTCCATGACATTTATTACCATGCAACTATGCTCCGAATTGTATGTTCGTACCACTTTGTGTGAACTGCAGAGAAAAGGATTGCTTAAATCCATCCTAACACCTCAAGATCATAAACGTAGCTTTGATTGTTTTAGCAATTCTCGTGAGATTAGTTTTGGAGTTTTTTTTAGAAACTATTTCAAAAATGAATGCTACTTCCTTTCTCCCAAGAGGGTGGCTCTGCTGGCCTCCTGCTCCATGGTTCAGTCTTGTAAATTCCTTTTTCAAGATGAACAGCTCAGCAGGTCAGTACAACTTGATTGGCTGGTCAGAGTTTAAAAGCCTTATTTCTGAGAATAAAAAATTGCAGAGCTACCAGAGGTGCAAAATTATCCATTGAGGACAAAATCCACCCATGCCCTATTGTACTGAAAACATTTGATTTCGTAGGTGTTGTACATGATAGAAAATCACAGTGGCCATTGCTATGGGAAGGGAATCTTCAGCATTCAATGCCAAATCACAGGACAGTTTTTAAAATGAACTGTTGGAACAATGTCATTTTTATAGCAAGGTGTTTCTTACTGTGATTCTCACATAATATCTGGTTTGAGGAAACATCAATATTCCTTGAGTAAAGAAAAAACACTCTACCAATTCTTTAACACTTTTCATGAACCATTTTCATGAACCTTGAAAACTATCAACTTTTAATATGGACAGGGAAGAAAACAGAACATTAGTTTATAAACACTCATACTCAGAAGAAAATAAAATTCCCAGAGTACTGGAAAAAGTGTGAGGAACCAACACCTGTGGACTCAGTATGTAATCATCAGACACCCCTTATTAACAGTGAGGGCTGCTAAGAAAGATACTGTTACTAGATTTTGTGCATCAGCACTTCAAAGCATTACGTTAATTGTTTGATGTGTGTTGTGATGTCTTGATGAACACCTCAAGCACTTCTGGTATTATATTCTTGTCAAAGATTTATTTAACCCTCTATATGGCTCAGGCTTTAAGCAGGAGTCAAGGCAGCTGATAATTTGAGGTCTCCTCAGCCGGTATGGTGCAGCCCTTCCACCAGCAGTGAAGCAGAAGGTTTTGTGGCAGGCACAAGGAAGTAAGCTTCTCCATGAGACATAAATAAGGCTGGGTTTCTTAACAGTGGGTAGGCAAAGGGCAAATGATGTTTATTTGAACATGTCAGTAAAATCATGTCAGTAGGGAAAAGAACAAACCAGATGGTGCTCAAGTGGAGGAGAGTCGTGACCACCAGCTTGCTCTGCAAGCAGCCAGAGTGGGAATCCCTGAGCGAGCAGCCATTTCTGCCCATTACCCCAATGTAAGCACAGCAGGCAAGTCATTTGCTCTGTACCTGGCTTTTAGACTGGAAAACCTATCCAATAATCCTGTTACAGCAGTTCTGTTAAATTGTGCAGCCTAAATGCCAGACAGTGCGTTGTGCAAATACTCTTTTGTACTTTCATTTTTTTATTTTAATATTCAGATGCAGATTTGCATGAATTCCCATGGTAAATATGAATACACTAAATCTGAACAGGTTATTATTATTTTACTGAAATTTTTTTCTGTCTCTGAAAACTTACTCTAAATTCATCAAAGACTCTGAAAAACAGTAGAAAAAAAACCCAACCAAGCAACTAAAAAAACCTAACCAAATCTGGATAATCAGTGGGTAATTATATTTATTTATTTTTATAGCTTTTATAGCTAAAAGTTAATTTTAAAAATTAGTATTATTCACAGGTAAATTTAACTGAAATGTTGATATATGGATGGAGTAGAAGATGAGCTGTTAGGGCAATGAAGAAATTTAATGTTAACATAAAATATTCTTTAAATTTTTTTCCTAATCTTTTTCATCTTCTGGATCAGGGTGGGGAAAAAAAATTCAGACTAAAACTTAACATGAGGGACTGCTAGTGAAGGTGTAAAATTACTGGCAGTTTGACAGGTTATCTGTGGTGTCACATTTTAGTTAAATGTGTGCTCTGTCTCTCCCCTCGAAAATGTACGGTTTATTCCAAGCCTGTGATCCCCCCTGAAGTATCATGGATGTGTAATCCCATTGGCCCAGATCTTATTCTGGGCCCACTTTGAATCTCCCTGCTAAGCTGTGAGGGAGAGACAGAGGCGCTCTTGGCTCTTTGCTCCCTAGGCTCTCCCTCTCTCCGCCTCCCTGCCTTCTCCCTCAGAAACCACGGGGGTGGTTTATTGGGTGGGATCCCCAATAAACCCTCATCTAATCAGCACCCTCAGAAGCTGTGTGGAGTCTCCTTGCCTGCCTGCTGCTACCAGAAAAGGAACAGCTTAGGGGGTGCCCCTGGGGACTCCCCAGGGATCCCCCAAACCAACTGCAGCAGTTATCAATATTAGAAGTCCATTATCAATGACAAATTTATTTTCCCTGACATTTAATTGCAAAATAGAAAGTCCACTCTACCCTTGATAAGTTGAAGCAGCGCAGGCTGCAGTCTGTGCTGCTTTTCACACAGGAGCTAGCTAGTTAATCGTAGAAGAATCTCTTTTTCCTGAAGGCTCATCTGGCTAATAGGATGCAAGGGAGAGAACAGCAATCCTACTGCATTGTGCACAAAAATGGGCCACTTGTACCTCCTACCAGTAGGGTGAATTAGAAAGAAAAAGCACTATAAAATTACTATAGTTAATTATAGCTGCTATGTACTACCTGATTGAATTAATAACTACCAAGATCACCTTTCTGGAAGACTGTTAAAACCCAGTTTTAAGAGTAGTTAAAACCCAGTTGATTTATTTAATTTCTTCATTATCATAGATATTCTTCATCAAATTAAGTCTCAACCCATCACTGACTACACACAAAGTGATTTTTTGATCCACATGCTCACACTAAACAGTTTTACATGTATGTTGGAGGCTACTTTAGAGGTGTGAGAAAGAGAAGGAGAAGAGAGCTTCTCCTAGATGGTGGGTTTGTCTTTCCTGAGCTTAATCTGTACTTTTGTATCTTGAAAAAGTGTGGAGCTAAGAGCTAAAGCCCATTGCAAAGCAATTATCCTTGATGTTCCCATTTCCTGCAGTTCCTTTCAAGGGAATGACATTGTACAGAGCTATGAATCAAGTATCACTTACCTTGAAGCCAGACATTCGTCTATTTAGATGAGTTAAAAATCAACGTTTGAGAAAACTGGGCTAGCTGCAAATGGCAATAAAAACTAAACTCTGTTTTCAAAACATTCAAGACTAACTGCAGTTAAGCAAGCTGACCTGATGACCCATCTCTGAAATGTCAGGAATCAGCAACTGGGAAAAGTTTCTCACTCTTTGATGGAGTTCAGTCTTGAAGTGCATGAAGGGTAGAATGGTCTTATTTTAGTTGATATGTGTGAACAGCAAGTGTTCCTGCACCTCAGGGATTCTAAGCAATTTTTTTTTTATACCCTGCTGAAATTTATTAAAACAAAATTGTCCTGTCTCTTCTGGCTGCTTTACTGTTCTTCTAGGGAGCCTAGGTACCTGTACAAAACATTAGGTTACTCATTAGGATTGCTCTCCTCTCGAATAGATGTATTTAAACAAAACTATCTCAAGACCTTAAATATCAATAGCATTCCCATTTCAAGATTATATGATAAATATTATCAGAAAGAAATTTTAATTATCTAAATATCCTCCAAAAAGACTCTGCAATTGCAAGAGCCACCAAACTTTGATTACTTACAATTTATCATTGGCATTGTAAGTACCGACAATACCTAGAACACTTTCAAAGCAAAATATCAACACAAAGTTTTAAAAAGAGGTATGAAATTGTCAAAGATTGATACAGACCTCTTGAAGAGAGAAAGCAGGACAAGAAAATAATGAGTTTTCTTTTAGGAATGCAGTGTGATTTTGTAAAAAAATCATAAAAATAGAAAAGCTGAACTGGTTTATTAATATTTTTTAAAATGTACTTAAAAGAAGCAGAACAGTAGATTCTGAAAAAAAAACAAGAAAAATGAGGAAATTGAGGAAAACATAATTAACATTACAAGCATAATATAGAATAACAAATGCATAGAGTAATGCACACTGTAATGCCATTGTTTTTTCTTTCCTACGCTCTGCTGGTACTCCTGTTATATTATCAAAATATGCATTCAGGTAAAATTATTAAAGATTTTAAGGTCCAAGAGAGGGCAAGTTGCACATCCTGCTTAAAAGCCCCTTTTAAATATTTATATGATATCTGGAAGTTATGAAGATGAACTTATCATTAGGTATTAACCAGATCCCTGTAGTAATAATAACAATGTCTTGACCTTCTGTAAAATCATTTGTCCATGGATCACAGATGCAATCCTCAAACTAGAGGAGATCTTGTCACTGTGTCCACTTGAGGTTCATGTGAAAGTTCTGTGTGTTCACTTGAACTTCCTCTTTGAATAAGTGCAAGTCACAGAATGACCCAGTTTAAGTAAGACATCCAAAATGCTTTTTTAGGTAACTGAAGTTTGCAAAGTTTCAAGAGAAGGAAAAGTAGTTATTTACTTGCTTGAAGACACTTATGCTTTAAAAGCAGAAACATGACTGGAAATAAAATATAGATGTTTTTGACAGATTTCAGATGTAGATGATACCTTTTTTCAAGTATTGATGATGACATTCAAGAAGAGGTCATAAATTATGGGGGTTTTTAAAAGGTAGTAAATCAACTATCTTTTTTATGTGTTTGTGGAAGGATGAAATGAAGTAGCCAGTTGCACAGTTCCTGCAATGATGAAAGAGGACTCTCTTGCAAGGACAAGGACAGTAGGAATGCAATGAAGATATCTACTTAACTAGATAATAGTTAATTATGTATGTTAGTTAATAGTTAATACTTACGTATGCATGTTCTGTGTGTGGGGGTTGGGTTTTTTATTTTTCTTTTATTTGCTTCTCCTTTTATTTCTTCCTTGTGGATTAGCTCCTGCAGGAAGACAATACCTGGCTAAGGACAGCAAGTCACCTTGCTAAATCCTCACTTTGTTCCCATACAAGTCAAAAGAAGAGTGATTTGACTAAATACTCTCTAGTTCTTAGATTAAGTTAAAGATATTCTCAATTGTAAGAGTTGTGAAAAACTAGTAGGAATATTTCTTTTTAACCAAGAAAATCTTATAAAGATAATTTCTACAATTATTTTATTTTATTTTATTTTATTTTATTTATTTTATTTTATTTTATTTTATTTTATTTTATTTTATTTTATTTTATTTTATTTTATTTTATTTTATTTTAACTTAGTTCCTTCTGAAAGTTATTCTCTATGGTTTCACATAAAACTTGTTCTTTACTGTGGAATTAGAACACTGTATCACTTTGCTGACTTTGCTATGCCTGCAAGATACTTAAAATACTAATTAAAAGTATTAAAGGAATATATCTCTCAAGTAACATGAAAGAGGACTAGGGTAGAAGAGCAAGGAGGAAGGTTTAACATTGTCCAGGTGTAAATAGAGATGAGTGAATAGTGCTACAGTTTATAAAGTGTATTCTTTACAGTCTCACGTGGTAATTTTCTGTAGCTGATAGATTCTAATCTCTAGAAGTTGCCAAACCACTATATGTGTATTTCCCTATGGACTAATATATCTGTATAACAACATTCAATTCCTTTAGAGCAAAGTTCATTAATGTGAGTGCAACTGTATTTTCCAAGTGACATTTGCATATCTAGAGTAGGGAAATAAGTGGGCTGCTGTGGGAAACTTTGATACTTGTAACATTTTAAAAAAGATTACAATTACCAATGCTAAAACTGGTGTTCCAACTTAAAAATGCTTTGTCATAAAATGTGTTTCTGGAAACAGCTGTATAGCACAAGGAACTGATGTGAGAAGGAAACCACATAACTGGTTCTATAATGCAACTTGTTTTCATGGACAGAAAAGCATATATTCTTAAGTGAAAATGAATGTTCTGTTGACCAAGACTACATCAACTGTCGCAATAGTGTTGGAAGGACTTATTCCAAGAAGGCAGGAAAAATTTGCTAAGTAAAAAAATACATCTTTAGAAAAGCCTTCAAAAATATCACCATGTAAAAATTATCTTTACACTCTGCTACATAATGTTCTAAATTAAGAGACTCAGGTGTGATTTGTGTCTTGTTCTGACAATTTATTATCACCACTTACAAGCAAGTGTTGCTGTGGTGTTTGACAACTGGGAATAAGGGGATGATACTGTTTAGGAGACCAGAAAAAAGTTAATTGTCAGCAAAAACCCATATATGCAACTTCAATTTTATTTTTTTTCCCTAGATGTGTCTCTTTGTACTAAAAATTCATTTGCAAAATGACTCCTGAAACAAAGTCTCTCTAGTGTAAATAGCATGCAGTAATGCTACTGCTTCTTTCTAGAGAAAGCATTCATGCTTTCATAATGCAATGCATGCATTTTGACTATCACAGGTCCACTGAGAAGATGGAAATTTTCTAGAAATTATTCAAGTTTCCTAATTAATGTATATTCTTGCCTTAGACCATATGCTTCTGTATAAATATACACATATGTCATTTAATATAGATTATAGTAATATATATAACTCAAAGCAGTAGCATGTTTAAGCACAGAAGTTCAATTCTATTGAAAGATACTTAAAAATATAATTTTATATTTATCTATAAATAGGAAATAATTTCATAAACACAATCTTTTCTAAAGTTTTATCAGCTGAAGGAACTGGAGAGAATTCATTTTGTTGGCCTTGCATATGTGAAGCACTTTATACCTGACTGGAGTGGTTATAGGCCCAGCTGGAGATGATACACCACACAGCTCAATTCTCACCTTCTCTTCCCTCCAGGGAATGATGGGTGGAATGTGGAGGAGAATTGAAGTAACAGTTGTCTGTCTCCTGTTGAGATAAAAACAGTTGTCTGTTGAGATAAAAATATTTTAATTAAAAATAAAGTAAAATACAATACCAGTGGTAAATAATAGTAATAGTAATAGTAATAGTAATAGTAATAGTAATAGTAATAGTAATAGTAATAGTAATAGTAGTAGTGATAATAATGATAATAATGATAATGATAATGGTAATGATGATGATGATGATGCTGCTGCTGCTGCTGCTGCTGCTGCTGCTAATAATAATAATAATAATAATAATAATAATAATAATAATAATAATAATAATAATAATAATAATAAGGATGTAAAATGAAATTGGTCACCACATGCTGACAGATGCCAGCCCCTCCTTCCTGAACCCAGACTGGCTCCCTTCTGGGTAACTCCCCCCAGTTTATATACTGGACATGTGGAATATTCCTTTAGTCAGTTCATGTCACCTGTCCCAGCTAAGTTTCCACCCAGTTAGGTTTTTTTTTGTTCCTTCTCAGTGGCAGAGCATGAGACAAGAAGAAAATTTCCTTAGGGAAAACATGACTTAGCAAGAAACCAAAATATCAGTGTGTTAGCAACACCATTCTCATTCTGAATCCAAACTACAGCAATTTAACAGCTACTGAGAAGAAATTAACTCTACTTTTGCCCTGATTCAGGCATTTTGTGTGTCTCAATTCATGCAATTTCTATGTGTTCAATTGTCAGGATATTTGGTATTTTTAAAGACCTAGCTCCTGCAATCCCTTGCTCATATTCAAGTCTTAAAGGCATATTTTATTGTCTCTGGCTTTTGCAGAAATACTGAAAGTATGAACATGAAAAAATTAAGTGTCAATTACAAAAAAGACTGATCTTTGCTAAAAAAACTTTTAAGTCTCAGGAGCCTAATCACAATATTCATAGGCAATGCATTCCTTGGTAGTGCTGTGTGGGTGAGGTAAAAGTCCTTGATATCTGTGGAAGAAAATGAGACTTTTTTTCCTATGTGATAGATAATATTTTAGGGATGTTTTTCATGTTCCTTCTTCAGGTGCATTTTAAAGAGCATTCAAGTAGACCAAATGATCCATATCTTATTTGGGGTAAATTAGCACTGTACAAAAAGTTCTCAGTTTTAAAATCTGACGTGCAAGGAGACATAGTCATTAAAATAAAATATGTGTGCCTTTTTCATAACTCTCATAGCGTTTCTTCATAAAAGGATTTATGCTTTCTTTTAGGAGGAAAAGAAACAAAAATGCTTACAAAATGTAGGTTAGGGTTTTGTGTTTTATATATATATATATATATATAGATAGATAGATAGATAGATAGATATAGATAAACATGGTAATTTACATCATAAAAATAGAACTACAAATAAGTTGGTGTTTGTGTGCTGAGGAAACTGCCCCTCTGTGCATGTACCATGCCTTTTGAGCATTAAAGTTTTATTGATTAATTCAATACAAATCAGAGTGACTTGACATTTAAAACAATTCTCAATTGTCATTGTCACTCCAATGCATGGGGTTTAAAAATAAACAAATTAATAACTAGTTAGAAAAAATAAATGGAAGTGTTTAATATGTCTTCTAAAAGTCCTTCTAATTGCTTTTAAGAATTTGCCTGTGTAGTTGAATATAATGTAAGGAAACCATCACAATATTCCACAATTGCTTTCAATTCCCATCCTGCTACAATGTTAATAAAAAAATCCCTGCAAATAATAATGTCTGTCAGTTTAAAAAAAAGTGAGTTATTTAAGACTTTCAAAACTGTACATTTCCTTTATTTCCATATTTAAATGTCAGATAAATAAGAGACAATTTTCAAAAAACTCACTTGGCTCCATTGGCTGCACAGGGATGATGGTCTTACAGTTGTCTCAGGAGTGCTCTTTCATCAAACAGTTAAAATTATCTGAGGTAGAATGAAATCAAGCATCAACCCTTTTCCTAGGGAAAGGAAGTGATAAGAAGAACAAGATAATATTTTAATAGTTTCCCAATACTAAGATGCAGATTTCAGAATAATTGACATGAGCAATTGCTGTCAAGTTCTTTGAAGACCTTGCGTCCATTTAAGAAAAATAGACCTAAATTGAATTCTTAACTTCAAGAGAAGTAAGGCAGATTTTCAAACCCCAAAATGGGAAAAGCAGTGGGAGCTGTGGTTAGCTGTGTCACATAGATGCTGAAACAGGAAGACTGATATGCTAAATAGTTTCTGAAATACAATACTAAAATTTTATTTTCCACCAACTTAATTTCATAAAGATTTCATTGCTGCCTTGTCTGGAGCAGGGATGTGGGGTCCCAGTTTGCCTAACAGGTAATCATGCAGCAGTGTGGGCTGAGGGCTGAACCTGTTGCAAAGCTGCTCTGCAGAGAAGGAAGGACCTGGGAGTCAACAAGCTGTCCATGGGTCAGCAATTCCCTGGTAGCCAGGAAGGCCAGTGGTACCCCAGGGTGCATCAGGAAGAGCCAGCAGGTTGAGGGAGTTGATCATGTCCCTCTACTCAGCCCTGGTGAGGCCATATCTGGAGTGCTCAGCCCAGTTTTGGGCTCCTCATTACAAGAGAGACAAGGAGCTACTTGAGCAGATCTCATGTCGAGCTATGGAGATGATTAAGGGACTGAAGCATCCCCGTTATGAGAAAAAGATGACAGAGTTGTGTCTGTTCAGGCTCAAGAAGAGACAACTGAGACACTTCATCAGTGTCTATCTGAAGGGAGGGTCTCAAGAGGGTGGACCAGGCTCTGCTTGGTGGTGCCCAGTAGGTGAGAGTCAATGGGCAGAAATTGATGCAGAGGAAGTTCCACCTGAACATGTGGAAGAAATTCTTTACTGTGCAGGTGAGCACACACTGGAATAGATTGTCCAGAGAAGCTGTGGAGCCTCTCTCACTGGAGAAGTCCAGAGCAATCTGGACACATTCCTGTCCCCGTGTGCTGTGGGATGGCCTTTGTTGAGCAAGGAGGCTGGACCATAGGACCTGCTGTGTTCCCTTCCAACCTGAGTCATTCTCTGTTTCTGTGAATTGAACCTGCATGTGAGTTTTTGGCACTGAGAGAACAGAATGGCTCACATATATATGTGACCACACCAGGGAAGGCCCCAAACAAATACATAAAGACCAATGAAAATAGGTGGATATTTGTGGAGACCTCCAGAGAAAGATCCTGTCCGCCAATTTCAGTACTAGAACTGAAGCAGACAGAACCTCTTCCCTGAGACAAAATGCTTTTAAGTAACTCTGATTAGACACTTAAAATTTAGGCGTTGCTACTTCCTGAATTCAAGTTTTAACCCTTTCTCATAGAGAAAGCCCAATTGGCATACATTTACCCTTCTCTTTGAGGCCCTGTAAAGAAAACCACCTAAACAGAAAATATTTCAATAAATCATCTGCTAAAAAACTAATTACAGTTTTAGTCTCCATTTTTATGTACATATACAGCTACAAAGATCAAGTAATATTATTTGAGTCACACTGTTGTGGACATTTATGTACATATTTTTGTCTGTCACAATGGATGTCTTATGTTAATTTTATATATTATAGGTGGGTATATGCACGCTTATGTGCTCTGCTTTTAAAAAGGCAGACAGGAATTTCTCTTTTCCAGTAAAACCTAACAGATCTGCCAGTGATTAAGTGACTCTGGAACATGGAAGCATACAAAAATATGATAAAAGGATGTGTGACATAAAAAGTGGCATTATATGAACTAAAACTGAAGTTTGCCTTGTATGATTCCTTACTCAGACATGTAAATAGAAGTAAAATCTTCATTTTTTCATAGCAGATTGTGTTTCATCTTCTGGTTAAGTTAGTGTCAAAGAAGTCCAAAAAATTTTATGATGTTCTAATTAGCACTCTCACAAGCTGTTAACATTTGTACTTGCAGTCAAGTGGCATTCAGAGAAGTGTGAAATTTTTCTGCCTTTGAAAATATTTAGGAAACCAATTCTCCTGAAATGGACAGGTCCACTTTAAAAGCCTGTAAATACATCAATGGAAACTGGAACTGATTCTCAGCAAGGCACTTTGGGTGTCTACTGTTGAATGAATTAATGAATAATACTCCCTAAAAATGTAAATATTCCTGTACACCAACTTCTTATGTAAACTCTTCATTTATTTGCATTAATGTTTGCAATCTTTAAAATTATAATGTCAATCACATGCTTATCAGTTGCAATGACAATTACAAATAAATGTAACTTCATTTTCTATGGGTTCATGCCTCTTGGTTGATTTTTAAGTCCAATGATGATAATATTTTTGAATATCTGTGCCTGTATTTAAAAGTCTTCTCACAGAGCATTTTGGAAGACAAGATGAAGACCATATTTGATTTTCAATGCTATATTCTAGAAACAGGATTGAGAGTTATTGGGAGGAAACAAAAATTTTCAAACTTGATATCATCTTTACCCAGTTTATGATTTTTAGAGGATGCTCAGTGGGTGCTCTAGTCTTGATTGAAATTGGACAGTAGGTTTAAAAGTTGCCAGAGAGATATACATACAAACAAAAACATTCTGTGATTACATGCACTGTTATCAGCAGAAACAAATGAAAAAAGAATCATAAACTATTTCTTTCAATATTGTTCAATGTGATGTAAGGATAACTGGAAAAAAGACGTTCTAATCTCAGGAGGGGAACTTAGATTGCTAAAAGAGAGCACACACACAGTCAAACATTCTTTAGATTTATTTAAAGAAGGAAAATTTTGGAGGTCAGACCAATGAAATAACATAGATAACAGCAGCACCTGAACTACTTCAGCCTTTTCTTTCCCTTCCAACTTGAGCAGGCTGCTAAAACCCCCTTCTGTTGTAGGTTTCCTGTCTTATCTGAGCCCCTGACAACAGGAGCCTTATAAAATCACTTTTGACCACAGTTGCATCCTAAAAGCAGAGATGAGTAATGAGGCAGCCTCTTAATCTAACAGCTTCTGATCTCCTCTCTTCATACTGCAGCCATTCATTAAGGACCCCTTATTTGGGCTGCTAACCACTAAGACCAAAAGCACCTAATCTGGCCAATCATTGCCCTCAATACTTTCACCTAAATCCCTGCCTAGGCTCCACTGGGTAGATCTAAGGTTAAGAGAATAGAATTGGGACTGTTCAGCCTGGAGAAGAGAAGACTTTGAGGTGATCTCCTTGCTGCCTTCCAGGATATGAAGGGATCCTACCAGGAAAATGCAATGAGACTTTTTTACAAGAGCATGTAGGGGCAGAACAAGCAGGGATGGCTTTAAACTGACAGAGTGAAGTTTTTTATTAGGTGTTAGAAAGAAATGCTTTGCTGATGGTATGGTGAGGCACTGGGACAGGTTGAACAGAGAAGCTGTGGATGCCCTATGCCTGGGATTGTTTCAAGGCCAGGCTGGATGTGGCTATGAGCAAACAGGTCTAGTGGAAGGCGCCCCTGCCCATGGTAGGGGGATTGGAACAAGATGTTTCTTGGGTTCCCACCCAAGACAGTCTATGATTCTGTGATTTGCTTTGAACATAATGGAGATTTAAACACTTGCTACATATGTTGACAGCTACAATGTAGAATTTTATATTTATTTAAAATAATAAATGTTTTGATTCAGCTTCCTAAACTCAGGTAAGAGCGTAGAAGACCAGAAAAAATTATAATGATATTTGAGTTGTGCAAGGCTATCTAGGATATCTCCATTACATTGCATGATGAAGGGTTTTTTACCCTGGGGAAAGGCAGGGGAAGTAGTTGAAGCCCTTGACATTTCATACTGCAATTCTGTTTCTGTAAAAAATGTCCCACCTCAGGCTTATGAGAGCATCTGCCACTGTGCAAATACAGACATGTATTGGACATGAGTCTGGACACCTTGCACAGACCTTAAGTCCAGCTCTTGACTGTTGTCTCAGAGCTCTGACTGTAACACTCTAAATGTTACCTTACACAGATTGAGGCTGTGACTTTTGAAGGCGACAAAGGCATCCATTAGCCTGGGATGAAGGGATTGGAGACTTGTCTATGAAACATCTTTGCCTTCTCCCTCTAATGTGTGATTAGAACCAAGAATTTCAGATTACTTCTCTCTCCCACACAAGTCTTCATAAGGGTCATAATTAGTTACTAGGTAGATAGGTAGTTTTGTGCAATGAGACTTTTTGAGACTCTTTTTCCATAGGTATTTCATCTTGAACCAGAAAGTAAAATTAAGTGCAGAAAAGGCTGGAATTAAACTATTTTGGTACACAGCTAATCAGTCTTCCTCACAGACAATCTCAGTTAGGCTTTTTCTTGCTTTGTTTTAACATAGAAAATTATTACTTCATTTTAAATATTGAAATCCTGTTGAGACTCTGGATCAGATCCATCTTTCCAAACAGAGATATCTACAGTTCAGGCATTTGCATGTGAACTAATTTTTTAAAGGTTGTCCTTACAGTCAATAATAAATAAATGGCTGTATGACAGCATGAATAATTTTTATTTTAAAACAGAGATTTCATTTCAGTCTGATGAAGTATCTTTCTTATTTACTTGATAATCTCAGTTGCAGCCATCAAAAATAGGTGAGATATATCTCACTGGAAATCCTGGGAGGAACTTAGATCTTTTCAAGTTCCTGAGGGCTAGGACTTAATCCTCTACTCTGTATTCTTAGCAGTTTCCTAAGCCAGAAGGATTGATTTCAGCAATTCAAAGTATCTAAAAATGTGTTCACCATGGAACTCATAATTTCTTTTTGTAATGAAACCTGAACATTAGATCACTTTTTCCCTCCTCTAGTTATTTGTTTTAGAAGATTGTTTATCAAATACCCTAGATTGAATTTTCCTTATATTTAACTTTTAAGGAAATCTTGTAGTGTCTTGGCGACTGTGAACATGGAACAATTTGTCACTTGTGGCTCTGGGATTGCACTTAGTGGTGACACAGCTGGCCAACTCTTCAAGGTTGATTGAAAGTACATTGACATAAAAAATGTCACAGTTCAGCTTCAGAGAACCAGTCATTCATTACATTACAACTGAAACCTCCAGTGGTGAAATATTGAGTGAAAATTCTGCAGAAATACAGTGTGCTTCAAGAGAACTCTGTGGTTATTATCAGATTTAGGGTGATGGGTAGTTGGTATCCTGGGCACATTCTTTAAGTACATGTTGTTTTAGCACACTGATTCTACTCTTTTGTTCTTCAGTTGTAGTTTTCAGCAGAGAACTTAAAATTTCCTATTTCCCTGTTGCATGGTCCTGACTCAGATGTAACCACATTTTCAGACAGTAGGGGAGGCAGCACAACTGCTGCTCCTCTTTGTCATTCTGGACAGAAAGAAGAGGTTTGGGATTTGTTTCTTGTTTCCAAAGTCTCAATGTGTGCAAGAATATATGCCTTACAATTGCTATTTTAATGTAACAGTGTTTAGTTTCTGATGTAATAGCTTGTTAAGATGAACCTCAGGTACTAAAGAATGCTAACATCAGTTAATTAGGGATCTAGCTATGTTTGTAAATTAAATCAGTTTGACATTGATTTTAGCCAGTCATAAGGACTATTTGGAGGGAAGGGTTTTTTCACACTTTTACAAAAAAAAAAAAAAAAAAAAAAAAAAAAAAAAAAAAAAAAAAAAGAAAAGTCAGTATGACTTTAAATACAATTTTCATCTTGTTAAATATTTGGAAAGATTTTTTTAATTAACAGTTATAGCTGGAATGTAGATTCTGTGACAGTATTTAAATAAAAATTGGAAAAGATCTGTCACCATGAGAAAAAAAAGTGAAGGAAGGATGGCAAAATCAAAACAAGCTGACATCTTTGAGTAACTCCTCCATGTGGACTAGTGACAGGGCAATGAATCAACACATCATTGTCATCTTGGTGGCAGAAGACCTCCCAAAATGAGCAATTGAGAAAAGCAAACAATACTGACAGAGCTGACGACAATGGAATTCATCGCTTTTGGGCTGAAAGCAACTTAGCTTAAGGATTTTCAAAGGCCTAAGGGGCAAATGGACACAGAAATAAAATATAAAGTTCTACTACATCCCACCTATCTTTTTAATAGAGATGTGTTAATTATATCTTGATAACAGAGAAGTTGTTTCTTCTTTCTTTCTTTCTTTCTTGCTTTCTCTTTCTTTCTTCTTTCTTTCTTTCTTTTTCTTTCTCTTTCTTTCTTTCTTTCTTCTTCTCTTCTTTCTTTCTTTCTTTCTTTCTTTCTTTCTTTTCTTTTCTTGTCTTTCTTCTTCTTCTTTCTTTCTCTCTTCTTTCTTTCTTTCTTTCTTTTCTTTCTTTCTTTTATCTTTCTTTCTTTCTTTCGCTTTTCGCCTTCCTTCCTTCTTCCTTGCCTCCTTCCTTCCTTCTTTCCTTCCTTCCTCCTCCTCCTTCCCTTCCTTCCTTCCTTCCTTTCCTTCCTTCCTTCCTTCCTTCCTTCCTGCCTCCTCTTCCTTCCCTTCCTTCCTTCCTCCTTCCTTTCCTCTCCTTCCTTCCTTCCTTCCATCCTCTCCTTCCTGTCCATTCCTTCCTCCGCTGTCCTTCCCTATCCTCCTCTCCGTTTTCCGTCCTTTCCTCCATTCCTCTCCTTCCTCCTTCCTCTCCTTCGCTCTTCCTTTCCTTCTCCTTATTCCTTCCTCCTTCCTCCTTCCTGTCCTTCCTTCCGGCTTCCTGTCCTTCCATTCGTCTCGCTTCCTGACGTTCCCCTCCTGATACCTTTCCGTTCGCTTCCCTCCTGTCCGTTTGCCTTCGCTTCCTCCCTACGTCCTCTGCCTTCGTCCTTTCCTTCCTTCCTTCCCTCCTTCCTTCCTTCCTTCCCCCTCTCTTTCCTTCCTGTCCTCCTTCCTGATCGCTTTCCCTGTTCCTCTGCGCGTGTCCTTCCCTCCTTTCCTTCCTTCCTTTCCTTTTCCGTTCCTTCCTTCCTTTCCTTCCTTCCTTCCTAGCTTCCGTGGTCCTCCAGTTCCTTCCTCCTGTCCATTTGCCTTCCTTCCTTCCTTCCTTCCTTTTTTTTTTCCCCTTCTTTCCCTTTTCCCTTCCCTTTTCTCACATTTCACTGAGACTGGAAGTCAGTGCACCCTCCAGCCCACACCTCAGGCCACTACTTATCTGTAGCAGGAAGGAAAAATTTATTTAATTTGCTTACTGTAATAGAAGCAACAGACAGCAACAGTTACTGATAAAGAATGAAGACAAGAAAACAGGTTTAGTTCTGAGATCTGATATCTTTCAGCTCCCCAGGCCTGGCATGAATTCTAAGAGCCATGGCAAGTAATGAGATACCAGAACTTAAAACTGCATTATCCTGATTTATCAGATATTTTCCTCTCAGCGTTTTTCTCTGCTTAAGAACCCCTGAAGCAGAGATTATTCCCGTTTACACCAACAAAAAGCTTAGGGTCACAGTTTTGAAGCTCTGCATATCAGTTCCTAACTCAGTATCAGACTTAAAACTTTTACTAGCTCCTCACACTTACAGCATATTGGTGCTTTTTTCCTGCTACACTGTGAGTAGAAAAAAGGCTTCTGAACCAAGCCGCAAGTAATGGCTTTTGAGTGAAAAGCTGTATCATGAACCTTGCAAAAACCCATAGAGACTCTTCCTGCTGTATGCAACCTGCAAGTTCCCAGATGTCCAGTTAAAACCCTCCCCAAATGCCAGTGGATTGTGCCTGAGGCTGGCAAAGCACATGCTTTTTATAAATTTACATTAGCAGTGACTTCATCATGGAAGAACCTGGAAGGGGACTTTTAACTACCAGTGAAATGGCAGCTGCACACATATAAATAGTTAGAAACCTGGAGGAAAAGAAAAATGCAAATTTACCATTTGCTTTTGATTGCAAGTCTACTGAAGGCCAGCTACACTGGCTTCTTCATATGTGAAATAAATTTGTTTCCAAGTATTTAATACCCTGATCGATGCAATGACTTGATTGAACTCTAGTAAAAAGAAAACAAAGTCTGCTGAAGAAGACATTAAGAATTCACACTTCAGCAATTCAAAAAGGAATCCTAATGGAAATTTGGGCATGTTGCAAAGAACTGTTGCCTGATTAAAAAACTTGCTAGACAGATAATGTTCTCAAAGAGAATTTAGAGCATGATAAAAGTTGATAGGATATTCACAGCAAATTGAATCATCTGTAAAGAAATACTGATAATATTATTATTTTCATTTTACTTTTCATTGTAGGTGTTAAATTCTATAAGTGAATGATGTCTGGCCCTCATTTATCTGAAGCATTTTTATGAGTTAAATGAAATACCAAATTAACTACTTTTGGAAGTATTTAATGCCTTACAACATAAATAAACAACTTGGAAGGAACAGAAATACAACCACTTAAATGACTGTAAAAGTCACATGGTTCATTATTAGTAATTTCTAAGGAAATAGCCTAAATATTATCTATGACAAAATTTTTCATGTTTGTTTACATATCTCTTCTGTTCTATGTTTTGTTGCCAACATTGGATTGCATCTGTGTGTGCAATTACATTTGTTCATACAGCTGGCAGATGGTATGCAACAAGAAACTCATCACAATACCAAATGGAAGAAAACTGATTCTGTGAATTATTATGTATTTATTATGTATTGCATCTTCCTGCCTTTCATTTCCAACTCGATTATGAGGCTGCTTCTGTGCATAACATTACTGGCAAAGATGAAGAATCTGTGTTTTGTCTCTGATGGCTTCCTGACCACATTTTTGAAGAAACATTTTTTTTTGTGGTGAACTTACAGTTTTCTAGGCCAAACTGAAGTTAGTTTACATCACAATTTTATTACTGTCAGGTGGTTTTGCAGACTGAGGTTCCTTTAACTGGTACAATAGAGATGATCTGGGGTCTTTCATTATATACATCACTTTTAAATAGAAGGCCTTTTTCAACCACTACACTTCATCTTTTAACTATAAAGATAATAATATTAGGTGCAGACTAAGTAGAAGCAGACTAGAGGTGATATTATTTCCTAAAAAAGTACTCCAATTACTCCCCTAGAAGTGGTGGTACATCTAAAAAATATTCATTATTGTTTGTCCTTTGCTATGAGGTGTAATCTGTCCTTCCCATGAGGCAAAAGGAACTGAATCAACCAGAATATACATATTTGTCAACAGCTGGGGAACTGCCTTGGGCAAGAGCATGAAGGAATAAGCAGCACAAGACAAAATGGGAGCTAGAAGTGTTCAGTAGATTTAGAATTAGAAATAATAAGCAAAAAGAGAGGGCATGATAACAGATGGATCTTTCTGGGAATGGAACCCTGTGAGATCAAAACCAGAGTGAGCATGTAAAAAGAAAAGAGACACATCAGCCTCTAGTTCTGTTGCAGGGCATACACAGGACTTGGCAGCATAAACTTCACGAACTTGTCCTCTGTGACACTTGCTTATAGGAGTTCTAATTTTATTCTTACTCAGCTTATTTTCAGGCAGATATCTTCTGTGCACTTCTTTTCCTCCTTGACCACCCTTTTCTCAGGAATGTTACTTGAAAGATTCAGCAAGTCAACATGTATCTATTTTTCTATATTCACTGTTGACTACAGGACACATTTCTCTCCCCATGTAACCAGATGGATCCAAATCTTGCTATCATGTGATGGTAAACTACGAGCACCTAACAAGTGAAACGTGAGTTCTTTGCTAAATGGGATGGGTATTTTGGCAACAGCCAATGAAGCTTTCTAAGCCTTAGTCTTCACTGCTTCCCTCTGCCACGCCTCTGTGCTCTAAGACACGGTTCAAGGAGTTCTCATGGTTCTAGAAGTGTCATTAAGCCCTACTGATTTGTATAGCTTTAGAATTAAGCTACCATTAAAGCTGCCTAAAACTCTTCCCCTGTGCAGTTCCAGCAAAGGAGATTAAACTCTGTGTTGGTTCTGCAATGAGTACCATGGCAATGCAAATTCACTTAAGCTGCTCTCCACAAACCATGTACTCCATGGGAACCATGAAATATCAATGTGACATATATTAGGGAAGAAAAAAGAAGTATTTTTAAAACTTCTGAACAGGCAAAGATGTGTAAATCTCCCTCTCGCATTGTAAGATATTCACTTTTAATACTTTATTATTACCAAGGCTCATAGATTACAAGTGGAATTTTACACAGCCATACTGAAATTAGTCACAAACATGACTTTCATTAATATTTTTTCTCCAGTTAATTATTTACTGAAATAGTATGAAATTGTAAAAGCTTGAGACAAGGTCAATCTAATTTCTTAGTGATGTAGAAAATAGTCATTTCTCACAAGGTTTCCTGGGTTTGAGATCTCGGAGTCTGAACATTTAGCTAATTGTGCCATTACTTTACACGCAACAGTTCCTTGTCAAGGCCTGTCTGATGTTAGACTTTTTGTATTGAATTCCTGTATAGCATTTAACCCTAGTGAATCACTATCCAATTTTGGTATCATGACAGAGAAAAAAAAACATTTTTGCATGAACTAATTTGCATACTGTGAGCTCACTTTTTCTTCTGTGTTGACGTAAATTACAACAGGATATTTACAGTATTAAGTGACACTGAAAGCACTCATCTGTGATCTTTCTTTGCATGCCTGCTAAGAGGAATTGAAAAACTATTTTATTCTTGTTATGCTCATAAAAGAGATTTTTGAGATAAGAGATCATTAATATATTTACTACTGTTATAGCATTAAAATGTGAAATTTCATTTGGGATATTATATTAAGACACTGGTGAAAACCTTTTCTGTAACAGCTGCCAGTGCACATTCTTAATTCCTTCATTAAATATGAGGGGATGAGAGGGGTGAAGAAAAAATTTAGTTAAGTATTTGTAATTTAAGGAAAATCCTTTTTTTTTTTTTTGGTTGAGGGTGGGACTGCATTAATTAGCTGTATTAATTACTTTCCTTCTAGCAGGAAAAGAGGAATTCTTTTGTCTGGTAGTTTAGATTTCATATTGACTCTCTTTTATTTGGATAAAGAAAGACTTGATCTTGTTCTACTGTTGAATCTCCCTTTAAAAGAAATCAGGATGATTTCAATAAAATGTTAGCAAGAATAGTATAAGAGGCAGAAAATGGAAATGTTTATTTTTTATTTGAGCCTTACTGATGGATATTACTGACATGCCATAAGGTCTTAACAGCCAGTCTAAAGCTGAAGAAACTTGTTCCAGTGTCAATCTATTTAAATAATTGCTTTGTGTTTGCATTTCTAGTCATAAATTCCCATCAGTAATAGAAGCAATGGAATTGACTTGGCAGTCTTAGCTAGGCTATTAGGCAGGAATAGAAAGAAAAAGACTGGGAAAGAAGATGAAAAAGCTCAGAGGAAAATGATGCACTGGTGATGGGAAAACAGCAGAGCACTGAGTATCATATGCTAAATAAAATTTAAGATTTAGCCAAATACATTTTCCACTTTCTAAAAACATTCTGTGTAAGAAGACCTAGAAAAGTGAGTAGAGAATTATTTCTTTTTAAAAGAGTCTTTTAAGAAGTCTTTTAAAGATTAAACAATTAGTGCCCTTTCTATTCAGAGATATTCTTTCAAATACCAAAAATCATTTAAAAAAAAAGAAGTTTGACCCTGGTTATGGGGCAGTTCACACATCTGATGCCTCAGTCCCATGGGCAGTGGTGGTGTCCCTCCTGAAGCAGCCTAAATGCCAGGAGTGAAGACGGAGAGGTCTCTGACATCAGAGTTCTGCTGAGCTGTGAGGGAACCTGAAGCTCCTGGTTGCTTCCTAGCGAAGCAGGCAGCCAGCCAAATGGAGATAAACTTAGCAGCACCGCTCTCCCTTCAGTGTCTTGGACACGCTGCTTGAGAAAAGTGAATGAGATGAAGAAATATGGCCAAGATCTGATGCATATGTTAGATGTGAGCACAACTAGATGATGATTAAAATTAAACTACCTCTGGTTTTGATTTTGAAGGTAACAACAACAACAACCACAACAGCACCACCAAAAAAAGGGTAGATATTTCATTGTTAATTTCAACAGCGGTGAAGTAGCTGCCTAATACGAGAATAAATCCTAAACCTGGAGCCTGAGATACTGCAGCAGAAAAGCAGCAGTGTTGCATATCTCAGTTCCTAACAACACCTTGTTCTTCAGGAGATTAACACAAATGGGCACATCTAGGCTTTTATAACCAAACATATTTACGATTTATTTTTATTATTTTTTCTTATTTTTAAAAATTCTGGTAGGTGGGGAAACACATACTATTCCAGAATTTTAATTGTTCATTCTTTCGTAGATGAATAATTACTGAAATAAATGACACTGAAATGACAGTAGAAAGTCAGATATTCCTAAAAATATTCTCCAAGTAACTAACTGTTTAACAATTATGATAAGCACTAGAATGTGATGATGCACATGGGCATTGAATAATTGGGACAAAACATTTCTGAAGGAATGAAACTTTCTTTTTGGGAGAAAGGTTCAGCACAACCTGGGCATGAAAGATAATTGACAGACTTGCTTCTAAAAAGGCTGAGGAGGAAGGATGACACTGATTATTCAGTGCTCTGAAATTTTAATCCTACGTACCTCATGCAGTGGATGCTCCAGCTGATGAGATTCACCCATCTATCTTAAAAATATTATCTTTAAAAGTTCATCTTTACACTTAGTGCATATAAATGAGAAGCCTATATATACTCGATTCCTGCTATAGTCAAGGGAGAAATATGTTGTATCCAAAAGGCAGTTCATATTTTTGGTAAGATAACAGCCCCATGAGATACCTTGTATCTGCAGAAGAGACCTGGAGCAATGGTGTTCCTGAAAGAGGTGGCTTGATTAAATCACCAGCTGGCATGAGCATGTTTCTGTAAATATGGGTGCATAACCCTGAGCTGGCTGAAGAAAAAATAAACACAGTCAGCCCCCATTCCTTCCTCCATGCAAATTTCCTACCATAATTCTGTTGGGAGGTTACTCCATATATATGTTAAGATGTTGCTTCATATGTAGGTAACCTGCTTTTGGGACAGGGATCTAACATTTCCTAATATGTTTCAATCATAATGAGTTGGGTTAGTCAAAGCAGTCTTCAATAACTGTAATCACCTCTTTTTGTTCCACATGTGAACAACTGATAGGATATATCTGAAGAGGAATCAGTGTATGGAGTAGCAGCCAACTCCTCGTATCCTATGAGTTCAGTGGCTGTAGCACAGGAGCAGTGCAGAGAGTTCAGCTCGCTGCCAGCTTAGTTCAGCTTTAGAGATTTACAGAGATTCTTCCTTTCCTATTTGAAGGTGAGTGAGTGTGATTTTTTCACACTGAACACCTTTATTTATGAAAATGTTTAATGTAAAATTTTGATTAATTCCCTAGGTTTGATAGTTTTGAATAAACGGAACCTAAGAACTGAATCTCTGCTGAATTGCTGCCTAGACTTTTTTTTTTTTTAACCTAAGTTGGTGGCACAAACAATGGAAAACAATATACAATATACATCAGTTCCATGCTTAATCAGGCAGAAATCTGCATTTTTAAAGCAGGTTTATGTTTGCACCAGGGAAGGAGGCAGGGTGAGAGAGATGGTGCAGGGTAGATTTTGGGTCTAAATAATACAGGGCCCAACAAAAAATAGCTTAATAAAAGAGCTATTTTAATAAGATAGACTAAAATAGAAATGCAGATAAGCAAATAAATGTTCTGTCCCTTAATGTGCTGGGCACCCTGCACTTGTGCCATGTCAAAAGGCCCCCATGTGGATTTTCCCACAGCATATTGTGCAGGTGACTTCTGTGGCAGAAGTGTCCCACTACTGGTCCTTTGAGCTATCATATAATTTTCTCAGAGGAAATTCTGTTCATTGAAGACAGTTGGACGAGAACTTGCTTCACTTTTAAATTAAGATAAACAGAGGTTGCAGAAGTGCAGGTGCCAAGTGAAAGCTGCCTGTAGCTTCCTCTGCTGCAATGAGTTGGCACCTGTGTCCAAGGGATTTGTGCAGCTCAGCAAGTCCTGAAGGTCACGCAGAGCATGCAGCACAGTGCAGCCCAGCACAGACCCATCCCTGCTAAGCCTGTCGTGTGGGTCACTCACACCTTGATATTCACTGCTGTCCTCGTCAGGATCACTACATTTCACCCTGTGGTCCACCTACACTTCTCCTTTCTCCAGAAGGTTTTAAATTACAGCTTATATTAGTAAACTGTTTGTCTAAGAGAAAGTTTGTTGGGAGGTTGGACTGTCAGTGGTTACTCATGGTAACTTATGGACTTCCCATGCCCTAAGAAGACTCAATAAAACTGACCTAACCTCCTCAAAACCATTACCTCTTCCTCAAGTACAGTATCTTCTCCAAAGTTCCCAATATAGATTCTATCTTTACGACAGACCCATCAAGTCTTAATTTTCTGCAAAAGAATTTCATGGTAAAGTAACTATGACCAGAAGAATCCCATCACACAGAACCTCTGTGGCCATGAAAGGCCTGGAATTCAGCAGAACCAATGTGAGCCACAGCAAGATAGGGTGAACAACATGGTGTCAATGATCCATAACCACTATATATCACCAAAATGTAACATTTATTCTGCTGCTTTAGCGACAGGGGAAAAGCTACGGAACACGGATCTTCAACTATATGTATCAGCTGGCTGATCTCAGGCTTTCAGGAGTGCATAAAATCCTGGGTAGCTATAGCAACTCAAAACTGCCTAGGTCAGGATTGAGGAGTGGGAGTCTAAATGTCTTGAGCACTCCCAGCAGAAGGAAGTGTCAGCAGAATGAAGCATAAAATCCACATTATCATTAATTGATATAGTAGAAAATATAAAAAAATTGCTTTGGAAACTAAAATACAGGTGTTGTGAATAACTCAATCTAAAAGTTTTATGGGAATGGATGCTCTGAAAGGCCACCACTTTTTTCAGTATATACACATCATTTATTTTCTGTTTTGCAATCTCCTCCCTGTTTTTGGAAGCGCTGTGCCATAAGGAGCACAACCAGCTTGTTGGAGCTCCTAGAATGAATATTTTAATATTCATCAGGAGTTTTCTCTGATCTACACAATCTTTGAGAGATAAGATACAGAAGTTCCTTAATGACATTGATCTCATTACCCTTAGATGCATCTTCACTGGTCCTATGGACTTGTTCTTTCTTTCAATTTAAGCAACGAGTGCCTAACTTGGTCCTTCTCTGTCATGTGTACGATCTTTGAACTTTGCTAATAGTCATGAATGTCTGGGAGGTAAAGAAAGACAGGCAAAATGTCTCTCACTGTTTTCTCTTCTTTTTCAGTCTGTTACTTGACCCACTCATGAACAATTATGATCAGCATTTTCCTTGATCATTTTGCTGCTGATATGACTTTAGATAGTGTCCATGTTGCTTCATACCTGACTCAACCTTTGACTACATCTAACCAGTCTTTCCTAATTTCATCCTTGCATGTCCAGGTGTTTCTCCTGGATAGCCCCTCCTCACTTTCATTTGGCAAATACTTAATCAAATTTGTGCTTAATCTATTTTCTACTCCATTTTCTGCAAGCAAAACAAATTGTTCTTGTTCTATCAGGAGGCTGCCCCTGAAGAACACCTGGCTCACCTGGGCTCCCTCAGAGCCTGCTTCCTTGTGATCCTGTCCCTCATATCCCTGACAAAAAAAGAAAATCTCATTTCCTGCTGTTCAAGTCTTTTAACTTGCCTTATTTAAGGATCTGGAACTTCCATCTACCAATCAATGAAATCAAGCTTGTTATTGGCTATCACACTCTTATCAGTCCTTTATCAGAGAGTTACAGCTCCAGCTGAGCACATCTCCTAGGCTGTGAGGTGATTGCCCACTATGGTGTGTCCCATACCAACTTCCTTCGAAAAATTTTGAGCAGTTCTTTTCCCCATTCCATATCAGATTTCCATGTATTTAAACTATTCCTTTTTGTCAAGAACACCCCCATCTTCTTAACTATCCTGCCTGTCTTTCCCTAAGATTCTGCATCCATGGAAACACTCTAGTCATAAAAACTATCCCACCTCATTTGTATAATCTCAATGGTGTCAGATCTGTGACTGCACATTAAGATGCAGTTCCTTCCTTGTGTCTTCCTGGCTGCATTCATTTGTGTACAGGCTGCTTACATGGATCTTCTACTTCCTCACTTTCTCCAGGAAACTGTGAAAGCCTCATCCTTTCCCATGCACTGTCTCTGCTTCTCTTTTACTTCATCTTTCTCTATTTTTCTTTGAGCTTTGGCCTTCATCACCTGCAAAACTGAATCTAAGCTTTTCTGAAAGCTTGTTTGCAAGGAGGCTCCTGATCCACTTTCTCATCCGAGTCATGTCTCTCACCAGCAGCTGTTCTCTGGATCATAGCAACTAAAGGCTCACTGGTGGAAGCAGCCCTGTGGCAGATGTTTATCTGCAGCATGCCTTTCCTCCTGCCCTAGTCCATCTGCTTGACTAGGAGGAGGATGGGGAAAAACCTTATCTGGCCTCCTGCTCCTTTCAGCCTAGCTGACAGAGTCATTCTGGATTCACTCAATGCTCCCTAAACATGCAGAGTCATTGGTGCATCCACAGAGCAACAACTAGAGGTCATAAGTTGTTGGTAAGAACAGCCACTGCACTCTCTCCATGATGCCCTGGGTTGCAGACAAACAGCTAGGAAAATAGTTCAAACAGCATTATAGCAATTAAAAAACATGCAGAAATAGGTGTCTTCGTACTATAGTGTGAATTTCAAATTTCTATTTTCTATTTTTTAAAATTTGTCAAATTGATGATTACCAAATGGTAAGAAGACAATAAGAATAAAAAATGCAAGCAGCAGAAAACCCCTAAAAACTATCATTCCATTAACAGAAGACATTTATCTATGCAGGAAAAAACTGTAGAAAAAGAACCACTGCCATGAAAATAATGTTCTGTTTTATTGACAAAATTAATAAATTGTGCACATTTAAAATTCAAGCTGGTATAAATATATTTTGTTTCTTGTCCAAATATCCTTTCCCTCTAGGAATACTTCCTCTGCAAAACAAAGCAAATTAAAACAAATCAAAGCAATGAACAAAATCCAATGTCATTTTGGAGAAAAAAGCTATTTTTTCTTGTTATTTTTGTTCAAGTCTACAAAATAATTTTCTACATTTAAAAGAACTTCATCCAAATCAGCATGTTTAATATGGAACTTGAGGAACAAAGTACTTTGGCTGTTTCCAGTGCTTTTTTACTAATTTTTCTTCATCAAAACTATCCTTTGGTTTTATATGAATTTATCAAGCATTTTATTAAATCTCAAAATTGTGTTACTGCAAAAAAAATTATTGAAAACTGGCTAAACTTCCCTCACAACAATGATGAAATACAAGTTGCATCACTGACAGTCATTAAAAGACCCAACCCCAAGAAGTCAAGCATCGAATCTGGATATTTGAATTTTAACTGGAATGTGTTTATGGCAACTTGAGACAGTGACCCTGTTGTCTTTCAGGGTGGTTTTGGCCTGAAATGTGTTGTATAATTCTGAATTTAAGAGTCTCTCAAGAAATGACACAGAGCCAAACCAACCAAAGGAATGGGTTTGCAGAGCCTGACATACAAATGAAATATTAGAAATAAAGAGCCAAACTGGAAATAGATCTGGTCTGATCATTGGCCATACCGTGGTCCTTGTCATAAGGTGAAGGTGGTAAAACACTGGCACAGGCCTCCCAGAGAACTTATGGATGTCCCATCCCTGGAAACATTCAAGGTCAAGTTGGATGAGGCTCTGAGCAAACTGTTGAAGATATCCCTGCTCATTGCCAGGGCTTGGACAAGATGATATTTAAATATCACTTCTAACCCAAATGGTTCTATGATTCTGTCATGGGTGTTAGTGGAGAAGAGAGGAGAGGGCATGGACCCATCTGTGCTTGTATCTCTTTAGTCTGGGTCATGTCAAGTAGGTTTTATGCAGAGTAAGTAATCCAAGATGGGCTACTGCCACTGGCAATGCCAATAAAATCTGTGATCCAATATTCTAGACAAAAGCAGTTACAAAATTAGTATCACCTGAAAAGATATTTTTATTTCTGATCATGGTTCTTTATAAACACGGACACAGATGTTTTCATAGACATGAATATAAAAATAAATAAATAAATAAATAAACTTTTATATATATATGTATATGTATATATGTATACATACATATATGTATAATAGTTCTGTTCATAAAAATCCTTTTCTGTCTAGTCTTAAATATCATATAAATGATCTTTCTGGGTTTTTTTTTGTTTTGTTTTGTTTTGGAGTTTGTTGTCTATTTTGTTTCGTTTTCCCTGTAACTTGAAAAATAAATTCTTCAAAAAATATCTGAGGGAGACATTCAGTTGATTTTAACAGCCCAGTGATTTAAACATCTCTTTTCCACAACTTGTAAAGGCCTGGTAGTGGCATTAAAAATACCAGCCTACCTTGTATTTCAACATCTCCATCTATAGCTGTGGGGCATGGTGGTCTGTGCATCTGGATAGCACTAGGAGCTGTGTTTAGGCTGCCTGCTATAAATTTGGTGCTGTAGCTGTGGTGAGAGGCTCTGGCTGCCTTTTAGGCAGATCTCCAATGTGCTCTTAACAGGTAGTGGAACAAACTATGCCTAAATTGGACTGTCTGTTGATGATGAGGCATTATCTATGGTAGCAAATTAAGGAGTGGGTATCCTGCTCTTGGCCCTGAGATCACGTGGCATGATCTTGCCCCTTCAGTATTTTCTGTGCTTTTAAACATTAAACCAGGATTGTCACAACCATACTGTGACTGCATATTGGGAGCTTTGGGAACTTTGTCTGCCCCCTAGTAGACCCTGGGAGCAGTCTGGAAAGAGAGTGCTGGTGGATGTAGGCTGAAACCCTGCCAAGCACACTCTGTCTGTAAGTATAAATACTAGTATGCTGGAGCTCAGGAACATTCCTAAGCATGGCTCAATTTATGTAACATATCCACGTTTGATGTTAGATGTTAGGACTTCTCAACAAATTTAAATGTCAGGTGGTATTAAACAGTAGGCAATCTGATTGCCTGTAACTCTTTGGCTTTAAGAACTATCATGGTTAAAAATGTCTAGATAGGTGCTATAATAGACAGCATGAGTTTATCCTCACATGGCTTCCTAGTGAGTGCCTGGGAAGTGTGCATTCCACACTGTACTCTGAGCACTCAGCAAATAACTGGAGAAGGGGTGGGCCAAATACCCACCTGCCTGAGAAAGCTTATCAGGGCAAGATTCACTCTTCTGGTTAAGCAAGGAGCAGATAGAGTTGATCCACACCTGTGGATCTCAGGATATTTGTCCACTACTCTCAGGGTTCTCTGTTTTCTCATATAATGCCTTGGAGGAGTGGTAATTTCATGCTCTTCGACATTGCAGGAGGGCAGTTACTCCTGGGCAGCTCAGTGTGACTCACATTTTCGTATGGAAACATATCTAACCAAAAATTCCACTATGAAGTGTGGCTTCTCCAGTTAAAAGAGAACTGCTATAGCTAAGAATGTAAACAAGAAACTTGTATTCCAAATACTGGTGCCATTGTTCTGTGCAAAGATAGGGGTCTATCCTATTACAGTCTTCCTTTGCTTGTTTGAGCCCAATTGTTTAATCCTTCATGCTGGGTAGCAGAGGGTACCTTAAGCAGTCCCCTAACAGTCAGCTGATTGCATGAGATGCAAATAGAATTTTCCTGCCCTTTCAGAGAAGAAAGAAAAGGCAGACTCTCAAACACCACCATGCTGTTTATTTTGTTTTTTTTTCCAAAACAAAACAGCAGTGAAAAACAATGTCAGTAATTTAATTATCTTTTAGGCTGACTGCTTCAGTTGTATTTAAAAATTACCAAATGAGGGCTTTACATTAAGCCTGTCAAAAAGGAACAGCAAATAGCAGATGTGCTTTACTTTTCCAGGGCTCATCACCAGTGAAGAGCAGCTGCTGATTTGACTGCCTTTTTTGTGGCTTACTTTGAAATGTCCTTTATTCATCATTATACACTAGTTTTATCACCTTATTTTTTTCAAACATAACATTTTTTTTTGACAACATCATGCTGATGAGTTGCAAGAAAGATGCGCTGTAGATCTTGTGGTACATTAAAGTTGTGCTAGTAGTGCAGAGAACAGGTTTAGACAATATAGAAATGTCTACAGAATGCAGCAGGGTGATGCTTATTTTTAATTAGTGGGACACTTCTCAATGAAAAGATGGCAATTGTTCTATAACCAAGGCAGGAATATCAGCTGGAACACACTGAGTGTATTTGTTCACCTTGGAAGGGAAATTGGAGTACTGTATTTGTTTCATTTAAACTGTTTAGGAGTATAAAGCAATGGCAACACTGGGAAAGAGAATTGGCTGGCAAGATTATTAAAGAGAACGTTCCTCAGCTTGACATTATTCATATTTGAATAGAGTAGATTAGACACAGAATTTTCACTGTTCTACCTCTTAACACAACTGGTAATTACAGCAATATAAAATACAGAAGTGATTTTTTTTTTTTTCCCAGGAACACAGAGGAGTATGAAAACATGTTGGAGGACAACTGCTTAGGGAATAAATAAACTACTGGAGAACTTTTGCAAAGGACTCAAAAGTTTGGTTTTTTTTGTTCTGTGGAATTTTTTTTTAAATGCTACCAAAGATTTAAACTGTACACAGAAGATCTTCATACAAAACTAGATTTTTTTTTTCTGGAAAGAACATTTTGTGGGTAATGAAATCAGTGATTACAATTAGCTGAGATGCTGCCATCCAAAGGGGTAGAATTGTTATTTCATTTTACATCCTTAGCAAAAATGTACTAACTTGATTCTCAGCCAGAAAATGTTAGTCTCATGCTGAGAACTAAGTGTGAAATTGAACAGTGGTCACAGCTTTGCATTAGAGAGTGGGTAGCAGGAATAAACAAGGGCAGTCTGAGGGAGCTAGGAGCAGGGAGGAAAGAAAAAAGCTGGTACAAATATTGAGAACTATGGGCATATTCCTCCCCTCTTCTTCCATACACAGTGTCTGACCTTATCCGTGATGTAGGAGCAGTGCCACAGTTTACCTGGGCAACCTGAACCTGTGTTTTACCAGCCTGACAGTAGAGCTTTTCTTCCTAAAATCTAATCTAAATGTTCCCTACTTTCAGTTTGAAGCCCTTTCCCCCTTGTTCTATCACTCCATACCATTGTAAAAAGTTCCTCTCCAGTTCTCTTCCAGCCCCCTTTGGGTACTGGAAGGCTCTCTACAGTCACCCTGGAGTTTTGTTTTCTCCAGGCTGAACAACCCAAACTCCCTCTGCCTGTCTCCATGGGATAGGTGTTGCAGCCCTCTGAAGATCTTCATGGCCTCCTCTGGATTTGCTTTAGCAGGTCTGTGTCCTTCTTATATTGGGGGCTCCAGAGCTGCACACATACTACAGTTGTAATAGACTATTGTGATAGTGTTTTGCATTTGGCATTGACCCAAGAAATAACCTATGGAAGATGAAAAAGACAAATTAGATCACACAGTCTGTCCTCAGAGTTACTTCCTCTGTACTGTTTGCTTACT
Organism: Serinus canaria; assembly: GCF_022539315.1. NCBI lineage: Eukaryota > Metazoa > Chordata > Aves > Passeriformes > Fringillidae > Serinus > Serinus canaria. The sequence continues at coordinate 100,488,489 of NC_066316.1, read as the reverse complement.
CCAGTCCACTTTACAAAATCTTAATAACACATACTTCCAGTTCTGTCCCTCCAAGGTTAGTCTGAAATCTCCATAACTTTCAGAAATTAATTATGAAATTTAAAGTTTCTTCTGGTTTAACAGGTAGCTGCTCTTCATTATGGGTCATTGTCTCTTATGAAGATTTTAGACATAATTATAATGACAAATATAAATAACTGCAATTTTTAAAGCCAGATGTTGCAAAGCCATGCTCATAAAGTAACCTTATATAAACTGTCTTTCAATGGCAATATTCACCTCATTAAGAAACACAGCACAAATATGAGATCTGAATCTTTCTGTGTTCAATTTTTAAAGTAGAAGAATCTAGTAGAAACCAATCCTAAATACAAAGCAGGAGATCCTTTCTAACAACACAGATTAATTATCTCTGGAATCACCTCACTGAACTTAAACAGTTCAAGTGAACAGAAAATGTCTGTGGGAGGGGCGGGGAGAGGGAGGTGCAATGCCTGACTCTTGCTGCTTTAGACAAAGAAACCCCCACAGACTTTTCCTTTAGCTGTACCTTTTAATGTGTGAACCTGCTGGTAGGAATTCACATTCTGACCCACTTTCTCACAGGTATCCAACCTGGGACTATTTGGAACCAATTTTAGGTTGCTTCATACTGCTTCCTTCAGTAGTTCCTAATGACTACCTACTGTAAGTTATTATAATAACTACTGTGATTTCTTGTTTCAGATGTCTAGCTCCCCACTCATCAGGCAGAAAATGCAGACACTTATGAATGGTTCATTGCAAGACTACAGAACTACAAAAAACTTTCCAGCATTGCAATTATTGAATGTTATTACACTGATAATCCTCTTTGGATCACACATATTTGAATTTTTCTTATTTATTACAATGAAGTTTTATTCTATTGTAGATATATTTGATGGTGAAAACACATATTTTTCAGTTGTGTTGCATGATGGCAACACTGCTTCAAATAGTGAAACATACAGGAACATTTGCCATATATAGCAATAGATTTATCTTAACTTCTACAATATTAATCAGTTTGTCTAGTGAAGTATTGTCACTTCATATCTTAGTAGACCTATTTGGTCACATTTATTGCCTGTTGAAATAAGGAGATTTCAGTTTTGCCTTAAGTAATTAGTGAGTAGAATTAGATATGCAGTAGATGTATACACCTAGAAACTGTGGTTTCATTGTGGTTTATTTATTATGGTTACTCAGTAAAAAAATCTTTGATTTTTTTTACAGGAGTTAGCATGATTTTGACTGTACCTTGATATTTCACCTAACAACTAGGTACTTTTGTACCATCAAAATGGCACACACAAATTATCATCCTCAAAAGAATATAGCTAGGAGAAGAATTAGGAAAAAGGATGACAAAGTCTGCAAACATTGACATCTTCTGAAAAATAAAAAGAATCTGATTTTGGTTTTTTTTTTTTTTTTAAGTGCACCACTAGCCCTAAGAGAAAACGTTTTCACTTGGTTATCCCTCTCAGAGAACTGTTTTTTCTCTCTGGATGGACAGTAGTAAAGTCCAGGGCAATTTTATTTTGACATAGATGTATGCAGCAGAGCAGGAAAAGTGGTTAAGCAGAAAATTATTAGGCTCATTTTGTTGTTTCTGTGCAGGACCTTGGTCAGTGTTTCCATCCAACATGTCATTCAGGGCTTTCTTTGAAAAACATCACCTCTTTTAAGCTCACACAATTCACCCTCGAGGAGCACATGTGCATCAAGACTTTGAATAGCGAGTTGAGAAAAGAAAGGGTTTGAACTGATCTCAACTACATGCTTTAAAATCTAGTTGTCTGATTCTTTAAAATATGTTTATGGTCAGTAAGAGACCTAAATGCATTCAAATAGGTCAATCACAATATATGCTAGCTTCTCAAATATTTATCTTTTACAATAACAACATTTGCTTTGCATCTTGAAGGGTTTCCTCACCTTTCATCATACCTTTCCTAGCTTTCCCTCCCACCTGAGGCTCCAGTGACACACAGGCACTCTAAATGGCATCTCTCCAAGCCATGGCCCACTTAGTGACTCATGTCACTGTGTCACCTGCCTGTGCTGCTTTGGCTGCTGGTGTCTCTGAGCAGATCATCACCACTGGGTGCCATTCCCCCACCAGGCTGCTCCCAGGGAACAAAATGCAATCAAAGCAATTTCTCCCTACCACGGACACAATCCTAGACCTCTTGTCATTCCCATCCATACAATGCTACCACTAGCCTACTCTGGTCTCCACTGCCTTCATGTATTTATCCTCCAACTATTTTAATCACAAATATAAAATATACCAAACTATAGGATACTATGAGGAAAGCAAAATCTATCGTGGGCAAAAAAAGTACATAAACACTCTTTTCTACCCTTCTGCATTTCTCCTGAAGCTTTATGTAAAGGAATTTGGATATAAACTCATGGGATTTGGGCCTGAGAGGGTTTTACACCATTCTCTCCTAACTAGTACTTACAACAAACTTGATATAAATTAGCCTGGGGATAATTTTTCAATATAAAAAGAGCCTGGATAAAAGAGAAAAGCAAAAAGAAAACCAAGGAACCCAAAAGAAGCATGAGGTGCACCTAACAGGAACACTTTGTAAACCCTGAAGTAGAATTTTTCTAAGTAGCACAACTGCAAGGTGGCATATACTACAGATGGATAACATCACAACAGGAGAACACTTTTATAAATGGCAAACAGGTGTCTGGGTTTATTTAACAATCTGGCTAGCATAAACCAGATTTTTATTTAGGACTGGAATATTTGGCACATATGATATTGTTTCAAGGATCTCTGTGAAACATTTGCAGACTGATTTAAGGTGTCCCTGCAGATATTGTTTCATCTTCCAGAAATTTTCGAAAGGTCTGTTTTCATCTCCTATTAGAGTATACAGCATCCAATCACTCCCTATAGTGGTACCCTAAGCCTGTGATGTTTGCATCCTTGAGGCATGAATAGGATTTGTCCTTTTGCATGTGTAAATATGTATATTGTGTACATGTCAGAGAGAGAGAAAATACACTCCTTTTTTTTTTTTAATATAATATGAAGCTAATTTTTGTTTGTGTACAAACTATATTCAGTACTCACAAAGAAAATTGTGCTCTCTAGGTAAGCCTTTCATGATTGTACACCACAGGGCTGTTAGACATGTGCACAGATGTTTTCTGGGAGGGTTTACAGATATCTTCAGCAACCCTGTCAGTCAGCATTGAGATTTGAACATGATGGAGATGATAAAGCTCAGGACATTGGCCACTGTTCATGCAAACACTTAAAAATGTTTTCATAGAAATGAAGGCTAGATGTGGAGCAACGAACTGAGCAGGAGCAGGTATGGTTTTGCTGACTGGCCAGCAGTACTCTGCAATGAATAATTGCTGACATGATCCCTGTTATGGCTTTTTCTCAGGACAAAGATCTCCCTTCCAAGCATGGCCTAATTTAGATTAGCATTAGCCAGGCATAGCTCCAGTAGCAATACAGGCAAGCTACTCTACATGGAGCAGGTAGAAAAGAGAGTTCAATAGTTTGTGTGCTAGTCCTGGCCAGAAAACCAGCTGAGTGTACAGATGGAGCCCAAAGCCTCATACATCTAAGTTCATTTGAGTGCTACACTGGGTTTGAGTGTTACATAAATGGACAAAGGAGTGCCTCAGCTCTCCTGCAGCTCTGATCATAAGTTCAAAATTAGGCAGAAACCACTGATAACTACTAGCTTCATGGACAGGTAGTTGTATGGAAAAAGACAGATGGCTAATTGCTGAAAACAGATACACTTAGATACCATGTGTGAATGTTTAGAGCCACTGGAGCAAATCATTAATGCAAAAGGTAGATTTTTCACTTCCTAGTGTCTCCAGATTAAGACACTTATGATAAAGGTTTGTTAGTCAAAAGTGAAGTATGGGGCTCAGAACAAAAAATAACAGGTTGAAAATAAAGGATCTGTGGTACACAGGATCTAAGACTACAGGTCTGAGTAGTGTTTTAAATAAACCTTATAAATACAGCAGTGAAAAAAACCACCATTATTATTCTTAATCTACCCACAGGGAAAACAAGCTGTGTTAAAAGTTGTGTATCCGACATGGCATAGGTCAATAGCAGAGTCTGAAGCTATGTAAAGAAGTTTCTGTACTCTAATAGCTGCCACTCTGTTCCAACATTCATTGTCTGTCCTACTGGAAAAGAGCTGCAGGACTCAGCAACTTGTGAGTTAAACACATTTTGACTTTTTCCAACAGAGGAAGGGATTTCCTTTCATACACTTCCTGAAGATTATAGACTGCATTATTCCCTTTAGCAGTGCACAGGTTCATGAATGATTAACGATGCTTTAGGTCAAAAATCGCTGTGTAGGGGCATATTGCAAGTTTTACAGTGTGATCTGTTACAATCAAAAGTATCTTTTCGTGTTTCTTTTGTTGAATATACTGTTCTGTGAACTGGATAATCCTTCCAATTTTTCCCCTTTCTCAAAATTACTTGTTAGGTGGGAGTGAGAACAAAATTTCACTCCGTGAAATGGGTATTGTTGTTAAGCATCTTGTTCCTTCTTTGTATGCTTGGTAGGTGAAGAGTGGGGGGAAAAGATTTAGCTCTCATTTTCTGCAGTTTTCTTTGAGAAGTAAGGTATAATTTGCATAGTTTATCACTGCAGCTTTTTCAGCTGTTTTATTTGTGGCTGTTTTAAGGCAGCTAGCAATACTCATCTAAGTAGCTTTGTTTGGAAACCCTTGCTGTGCCTGAGTTTTAGGAACTGAAAGAAAAGGATGAGTCAGTGTAAGCTTCAGAAAGTGAGTGATCCTGCAGTAAAGATGATTGGAAGAGTACAAAGGTTAATAAAAATAGTTGCATTTTTTTGTTTGGGTTCTTCTGGGTTTTTTGAGACTGTAAGACCTGCCTGTGAGTGTAAGAAGATAATAAACCATAGAATCAAAGGAAGAATCATCTGGTTGAACCTTTCCTGGCAAAAGCATGATCCAGACAAGATGGCCATGAACCCCAACTGGCTGGATCTTAAAAGTGGCCAGTGTTGGAGAATCCACCACTTTCCTTTGGAAATTACTCCAAAGGTTGGTTGTTCTCATGGTGAAAAATTTTCCTCTCGTGTCCAATTGGAATACTGCACCTAATCTTTTCCATGTGACTTGTTTTTAAAAAAGGAGTCTCCATCCTCCCTGTAGCCACCCCTGAAATACCAGAATATGGTGATGAGGTCTCCACTAAGCCTTCTCTTCTCATGGCTGAGCAAGCCCAGTACTCCCAGCCTTTCCTCATGTGTCAGGCACCCCAGTCCTCTGAACATTTTTTGGCTCTTTTCTGGACCCTCTCCAGCCTGTCCATGTCTTTTTTTTTTTTTTTTTTTTTTTTTTTGATGAGGACCAAAATGAACACAGTATTTCAGGTGTGGCCTGACAAGCACTGAATGGAGTTGGATAATGACTTTAGCTCTGCTGGCAATGCCCCTGTTGACCACACCTTGTTGGCTTTCCTTGTCACAGCAGCACATGACCACTGGCAAACTCCAGTTTGGTCCATGCTCTTGGTTTTCCAGCTCCATCTTTGCACACGCTGGCAAAACCCTTGTAGATCTCAACTGATCCTCGTTCCCATCTCTGGTTTGCCTCTCTTTTTGTCTTGAGCAGTCTCAGCACTTAATGGATCAGAGCTAGGACAGGGGGGTTTCTCCCTCCACCTACTTCCTTTCCCTTTAGAGGGAAACTGTTTTTGTGTTTCCAGGAGAGAATTTATTACAAAACCCCAGCTAGCTCCTTGATTCTCCATGGAAACTTCCCATGGAATCCATCCCAACTGAGCTCTGAGTGAGCAGAAGTTTTCTCTTCTAAAATGAAGTCCTAACAATAAGCAAAACCCTGTATCTCAGTTTTCAGCAAAACAGATGATTTTATCTGTGATTTTTCAATGTGTTAGCTGTAGGCTACCATAACTTCTCCTAGTTTTAGGTAACAATGACTAGAAGAGGGCTACGAGAGCAATTCAGATTGGATTGAATGAAAGCATCTTCAGAGTAATGACTTTGATTGGATTAAACAAAATATGCTGCATTTATTTTTGAACAGTACTGCTCATGGGTGAATACTACATCTGCTTCCTGTAGCTGTGTTTTGTTGTTTCCCTTTTGCAGAGAGAAGAGTCAAGAAGGCAGAAGTGGAGTTCAGGGATGGCAACACAAAGGCTGGTGTGAAAAGGATAGGAAAAAATGTACTCACTGCAAATTAAAACCAAAAAATTGGCCAGGTTCAGGGAGTCACTAACGACTAAAGTACAGCAGAAGTTAATTATAATATTTACGTATTTTTTGAAAAATAAGTGATTTCTGAGCTAGAAAAATAGGTAAATAAAGCTTATTTAAGCATCATTTATGCACAGCACATCTTGACAAGAAATGAATGTCTGTTTTAAACTTTTTATTTTTACTTTGTTCTTCATCTTTTTAGACCCATTACAACCCAACTGAAAACCACCTGGGAATCTGAAGAAAACAAAAAAACAAACAAACAAACAAAAAAACCAAAAAAAACCCCAAAACAACCAACCCAAAAAACAAACAAAAAACAAACAAAAACAAACAAAAAAACTCCCAAACAAACAAAAAAAAAGCACCTGAAAAGCTAAAGCCCCCCCTAACCCCCCTTAATTAATATGAGACAATTTTCTTGTGTTTAATAGACAGAAATAGTACTACATGAAAGAGAAAACAGGAAAAGAGGAATCACAAACTCTAATCTGGTTGATGTTTTAGACAGTTCCAGTGGGGAAAAATAGGGTGAAGGGAATTGTTAAAATGTAATTTAGGATGTCATATGGCACATAGAAAATTAGGAGTGAATTTTTATATGTTACTCTAGAATTTAGGGTTAAAAGCTCCAGCACTCTGGTAGAGAATGGATTCCTTTCAAGAAAATACTTGTTATTAAATTCCATAAATCATAGTTTGGGGGGTTTTTTGTTTGTTTGTTTTTGGTTTTGTTTTTTTCAGGAAGAGATGTTCTCTGGGAGAAGGATTGTCCTTAAAGCCCATTCAATGATGATCTAAAAGTTTTTCAAACTTAAGTAGTCAAAAATTTAAATAAAATTTAAAACTTAAATAGTCAAAAATTTTCTTTTGTTTTTCTGCTTACAAAAAAAAGAGATTATCTAGATATCACATCAGATTATCTAGAAATCACACCTTCAGCCCAGTACAGGGCTTCTTGTGAAATATTTCAGGGTCAGGTCAATGCAATAGTTATAGGAAGTTGTCTGATTAGAAGGATATGAAGGCATTCTATAAGCACTCAGGTATCCCTGAAGTGTTTTAATAAAAAATATGTAGAATATTTCATTATGAAATTTGTAAATGCTTGTTTCTCATTAAAACAAAAAAACCAAAACTACCAGCACTAACAAAGAAAAAAGTAAAATAAAACTTAAACCTATGTCTGTCAGGAAAAGATCATTTGATAATTGCTGAGAGCTATTCTGTACTGAATACCATTCTTCGAACTGTGTGATTCTTCATTCTACACCTGTTCAAAAAAGATCAGTATTATTTTCTTCTGCTGCCACAGTATTGGATAATTTGTATTTTCTTACTTTGATCTCCCCTCAAAACAATCACAAAAACATTTTAAAAATGCCCTTTATACCTTAGCAAACAGCAAGAATGAGGAGCACTAATAGAAATAATAAAAAACCTCAAAAAAATCTATAACTGTCCAGAAACAAACTTGGCTCAAAATGAGTAATGACCATGGGTATATACCTTTATTTTTTTGTTAATACTAATTTATGTTTTAACTAGGGCATGAGGGCATGACAGTGTCAAGAAACAGTTGAACTATGCTATTTAAATTCTGTCTTAAATGAGGATGAAGGACCCAAATTCTGCTTAAAACGCCATCACACGTTTTCTCGCACAAACAATCTTTGATTTTATGGATGGTCCAAAGTTTTCCTTAATGCCTGGCTACAGATAAAAAATAATGGGTAGAAATGTCCTAAACTGTAGAGAAATAAATGCATTTAAAAGGAAAGTATTTTGTGGTCTTCACCATGATCTAGAACGTGGCCGTAAGAACCAGTAGGAGAGATGTGAGGCTGGTGACAGATTACTGAAGAACTTGTAACGTCACATATTTATCCAAGAAGAGAAGTTTGGCCTGAGGGGAAGGAAATTCTCATCATTAAAAAGGAGTTCTTTTTGAGTCCAGGAGAGTTCTCAGTGCTAAGCCACTGGAGAAGCATTTTTACAAGTGAAGTATACTTAAGTTTATACATTTAAGTACACAAGATACATGAAAGTCAGGACAAGAAGAATTTCAAGTGATCAGGATGCAAATGTGGCACTTGCCATTTCCTAGTAATTATTTTGATTACTGTTCCTGCAGCTGGGTTTGTTTACTTTTATTGTTTTAATCCAGTAACAAACTAGTATAAAAGACTTAGTTGAAGGAAATACATATTTTTTACAGACATTTTCTTTTAAGCATGCCCCTTTCTTCAGTGGAAATCTGATTTATGACACCTGATCCCTTTCTAGAAGATTATGGATCTTGCATCCTTGTAGCTGAGCTACGAATTGTTTGGTGAGGAGCATGACCTAGAAATGCTAGAACACAAGCAGGGGAAGACACTGATCTCTCTGCTGAGAAGTGATAGGACCTGAGGGAATGGCCTGAAGTTGTGTCAGGGTAAGTTTGGGTTGGAAAAGGCTCTTCACCCAGAGGGTGCCTGGGCCCTGGAACAGGCTCCCCAGGGCAGTGGTCACAGCACCAGCCTGACAGAGCTCAAGAAACATTTGGAAAATACTCCCAGGCATATGGTGTGCCTCTTGGGGATGGTGCTGTGCAGGGCCAGGAGTTGGACTCAATGATCCTTGTGAGTCCCTTCCAACTCAGCATATTCTGTAAGTACTTTCTTAGGAAGTGGAAGCAATAAAATCAAACCTGCTTAGAGTGAGCACACTATGAAATTACAGTTCTTTCATTCCTAGCAAGTACTGTAAACAGAGGATGCTGTAGAACAGTAGGACCATGTTTTCTACACATCATATTCCTTTCATTAGATTCAACTTTACTAGGTGTTGACTTTAAAAAAAGCATGGCACAGACTGGCTGGAAAGCCTAGGTGGAGAATGCCTGGTATTTCCCCCTGATTTCTTATACACATGTTGAAAAGTGGCAGAATTAAATTTATGTTTATATTTTTTTCTTTTTTTTTTAACTTAGCTTTTTTTTCCCCCTAAAATAAAAAAAATAAATTTACACATAAAATGTAAACTCTGATCTACTTCACCAGAAAGTTTAAAAAAAGCTTCTATTTTATCCAACCATATTCTTCTGCTCTCAGGACTGGTGTTTCACTTGTTCAAAGCTTCAGTACTGTGTACTTTTTTTATTTAATTTTTTTTTTATAGTTTGGGAGTTTTCGTGTGATTTCCTAGAGAAAATGAGTTAGATACAGTTGCTGGGTTTCATAGCCCCTCAATTCTGGTGTGCTGCATGTAAACTTCCATGGCTGAACAAACACCCTTACGTGCACTTTAAGGTGAGTGGAAAGAAACAATAAATTCTGGGACATGATTCATTAGGTCTGCTTTGCATATCCACTTCAGAAAATACTGAATTGTACCTAAAATTGCTCATTTTTCTTCATTGACTTCAGGGCTTTAGTGGGCATCTGTCATGATCATCTGTATTATATGCAGACATGAATATTTAGAAAAATGAATTCTTTCCAACTTACCTTTGAAGTTTTGCTGTACTTGGGTAAGTGCTCCTAAACAAAGCACATTTTTTCATTCTCTGCACTAAAATTTTAATGCACATAAATGGTAACTTGATTGGATGTTTAAAGTTCAGCAAATAAAATACTTTGCCTATTTAAATATTTAAAGAAAGATTAATCTGTATTTTAATAGGATAGCCAGGAATGTGGGATCTAGCCTAATCATTCAGTTTGGAGTGGAGTTCAGAATGTCATTTAATCCAGCTTTCTGATCAAGATTGAGTTTGGACCAGGATGCCCAGCACTTTGTCCAGCCAGGTTTTCAATATCTCTCCAGACTCTTTGGGTTACCTGTTCCACTGTTTTACTGTCCTCAAGAGGAAAAGCTTTCTTCTTACCTCCAGATGGGATCTCAGCTACAAAGGCCACACTTCCATCTTCTTGACGACCCTCTCCCAGATTCTGTGAAGCTGCTGTCACGTCCCCTGGAAGTCAGCTCTTCTCCAGACTGAACAAGCCCCATTTCCTCAGATTCTCTCGAAGGACAGTGCTCCAGCCCCACAACCACCCAGTGATCACTGGCCTGTTCACACAACCCAACATACTGGGATGCACTGCTGAATCTTGTTTACACTGTTCATCTGTGAGGCAGAGTTCATCCCACTCAGCCCATTCACAGGTGTTATAATTTTGATTTTTTTTCCTTCCCAGGTGAAGAATATTACTTCAGAATTAATATTGTGAATTCTTGCTGAATTTCATGAGTCCATTCCTCCAGCCTGTCTAGGTCTCTTGGAAAGACAGCTCTTCCCTTGATTGACTAATCCTCAAGCTACTATATTTTGGGTATTATTTAAACACAATTCAAATTCATATATTTAAGTTCATCTCCCATAAGAAAGGATGTTAGGAGGAAGCAAGAAAGATATTCTAGGTCTCAAAACTGAAAAAAGTAGACTTTCAAGCTGCTGAGAATTTGAACACAGTTTGACTGTGTTCTTTCAGTGCTGAGCAGCAGTGGGTCTGACCTAAAGATGCAGGGTCCTGCTTCTCTGTCTGGTCCTGATTACTGTCTTAATAACATTCAACAAAAAACCCTAGCACCTAGTAAAGCTAGTAAAGACAAGCACCTAGTAAAGGTTCCTAGCACCAACTTTAGGAAAAGACAATCTCCTAGCTGTTAAAAATCTCATCTCAAACATCAAAATCCAGGTTTAAATTCCAAGACTGAGGGTAGATTGACTCGATGGACTGTAACACGGTATTTAAATATTTGTGCCTGCTTAGACAACAAAACAAGCTGTAGGTGCCCAAAGTTCCAAATAGTTTAGATGTTCTAGGCCATCCAGATTTCAAAACTCATTGAAGAAGATTGTTGATGCCAAAATTTGCTCTGATGCCTCTAAAGTATAACTATAGCATCAGCTGGACAAATTAGGGATTCAGAAAGAGGCTGCTAATCCTAGTGTGAAAGACCTAAGTCTGTTTTGAAATCTATCCTTTTCTTTTTTAAGTGTTTTATCTTAGGAAGAAATCTAGAAATCTTTCAACATATGTAGAACAAAACCACATTTCACAATACGCTGTTTGTATTTTTTTTTAATGAACCAGATTTTCTGCTTTATAGTCAGGCCTACCTATAAATATTGCTACATACTTTTCATTAGTTTAGCTCCTCAATTCCTTCTGTTTCCCAGATTGCCTGCCAAAACGATGTGGTGTAGCTACCACAGAACAGAAAATATTTGATATAATCTGATTGATATTGTTTTAGCTGATTTTGAAAATCACCACATATTAATTTACTGTGATTATTTCCAGTAAAATAGATTAAATAGATTAATCTTTTCCCCCCTAACACTTAATTTCCCTGAAGAGACCATCTGGGACTGAGAAAATAATTTAACATATTTAAAGAGATGTTCAAATGACTATATTATTTATTTCTCCTCCATTGTGCTAATGAACGTTTTCTTATGCAAATGTAAGATTCTAGAGCTACATTGGAAACCCTCTAAATCTTTGTCTTTCCTTTGGATGTAGGGAATGAGGGATTTTTTCTATTTCTTCAGAGATTTGGTTCATGGTTTTTGCAATGCAAGACCATCAGTGATCTCAACTCTGGTGCAAATGCACACAGACTTCCTGCCAAGGAATTCAGCAATTCAGCATTGCTGTCTGATAGTTCTACAAGTTGAGGGAGAAAGAGAAGTCTGAGGGAAACATGCATGAGGGGAGAAATTCTGTTCCAATCAGAAGTCCTCCTATGCTGACGGAGGAACTCTGCACAGAAAAACACCAGCATTCACTTTTAACCCAGAAAAATGTAGGGCTACTTGAACTAACAAACCCATGGGTCTGAACTCAGGAAATCTTTAAGAAACACCCTCAGAGAAGTATTTGGAGATTATGATTGTGATTTGAACTTACAAAGTGCTCAATACTGCAAATAGCTGGAATTAGCTGGAAAACTAAATCACTTAAAATAGAAGCATAATTTTTAAATGACTGAAAGCACCTGAGCAACCTACAGCCATATGTTTTTCTACCCATATCACATCTTCAGAGCCATGAACAGCACGACTTGCTTAAATAGCTTAAACCTATTTTTAATTGAAATTAGATATGATTTTTAGGGGTAAGCCTTTGTTTAATTGCAGCTTTACAAATTCTCCTAAGACTAATGTCACTGCCATGATGACCATGACTTTACACCATGCTCATCATGACACACTGAATTAGCTTGCATGGTAGAATTAATGCAACATGACCTCATGCCATACTGAATGTCACAGAGATATTATTTTTTCCCCCCTTCATTCTGGCAATAACTGTCAGAAATAATTTTTTATTGTGTCAACTACTCAAACACTTACATCCACAATGCTATGTTTTATAAACCACCTTATCTTCAAACAGTCTGGCACTTGACTCTGAGACTATTTTCTCTAACCTTTAGATGCTTAAAGTGTTTTCCCAAATGCCTGTATTTTATTTACCTCACTAAGCTGCAACATTCAGTGCCAGTAACAAGCTCCCCTGATTATTTAATCAGTCTTATCATACAGTAAACTTCTATGTTGTGCACTGAATTTTTTTTCCTGGCCAATCCAGAAGATTTAGAATATTGTTTTCTGGCAGATCATGATTTCAGGATGCTTGTTCTCCAGATCAAGAGGGTGTTTAAAAGCAAATTTCTTTTTCAGTATCCATATGGCTGATTTTCTTTAGCATGTGGGAAACTGTTGACTGTTCTGTGAGAGCCTAAATGGATAGAAAGAGCAGTACATGTACTCAAGAGCAATCCTACAGGTCTCCAAGGAGAATTTGAATGAAACTTGATTAAAGGAAGGAAAAAAGCCTGCCATTTACAAGTAAACCTTTCACTGAAAAAGGTTTTGTGGTTTTTTTGTCAGGTATGAGTATGAAATATTACAGTGAAACTTCAGTGGTTTTGTGTCCTTGTCCTGTTGCCCTGTGTTCAAGCAAACTGCTCACATGAATAGTAGACAGCTGGTGATTTCCTAATTTTTATGTTGCAAAGAATTTCTTTTCCAGCAACTGATGATATGGGAAATACTTGCTGCAAATATTTGGCTTTCATCACTCCACAGAAATAATGCACTCCACTACAAAAATATTCCCATTTTGGGACCCACTGTAACTCTCATGAGAGCCATTTATTGAATTAGAGGAGAAGTTAAGTAATATTCTCATGGTGACCTTCTGCTCTGGAGTACACTGAGCTTATATCTGTCACTTCAATTAATTTATGGCTAAGATGGTCCTGTTGAGTTTGCTTCAATGTTTTTAGTATAAAAAAGCTTGCAGTTTACTCAGGGATTAGTCCAATCAGAGTATAAGAAATTTATCCCTTCATTGTATAAGTGAAACAGTTTGGAAAGCTTAACATATTTGAACTAGGAAAGAAAAAAAAAATCATTTTTTTGTAATTTAAATGCTTTTTGTAATTTAAATTTTTACAAGTTCATCCTTGGCATAAAGAAAGGAGAGGGGATTTGACCACGCTGCCCAATGTTGGAAACTCTTTGGTAACTCTTTAGTTAGGACAAGAGTATGCCCAGTCTGTCTGGATAGTCACAGGAGAATGATGGACTCCCCCTTTAGTGTAATGACTTGTGAATCATCATTTCCCATGTTTTCAGTCAGCCTTTGGATGAAACTTTTTTTTTTTTTTTCCACTGAAACTGCAATGAACCCACAAAAAAAAAAAAAAAAAAAGAAAAAGGAAATTAGAAAAAAAAGAAGTATAAAAACTACTGGAGGCAGTCCAGGTCATTGCAGCAATGTTTTAGGTGGTTGCTGAAGTGGATATTTACTGTGGCCCACTAAGAGAGTCTGAAATAGTTATATACATTGGTTTTGCTTTCCTATTTATTTATTTATTTAGATTAGCTTTTTTAATGTTGGTCTATCCTTTAAGAAATATTGTATAGAGAGTTTGGGATGCAGCTGCACACAGTGTAAATACCAAGTTTTCTGTTTAGTTTGCAATTTCTTTGTTAAAAATTTCTTAACTTTATATTTCCTTTTTGCCTTCTGTTAAGCAGGCATTTTCTTAAGAAATATCTACAATGACTCAAAAAATCTGTCCCCTAACTGATAATAGCTAATTTAGAACCTATAATTTTATATACTTTTCCCCATGTTTATTATTTTGCATTTTTCACACTGAATCTTTTATATCTTTTGTTACTCATTCACTTATGTAACTCTGTAATCAGCATTAGCATTGATTTTCTTACTCTGTGATGGTTTTTTTTGTTCTGTTTTGTTGAAATTATTTTCTTATTTTAAACAGTTACTTATCTGTAAGTGCAACCTGTTTCTGACCAATGATAATTTATTTGTATAACAACCTTTTTTCTCAAGAATGTTGTGAAAAGCTTGTAAGAGCCTTGTGTATAAAAGTCTTAGAAAAGTCTGAATGGATCACCCATGTTCATGTGCTATTTCAGTTTATCACAAACCTAATAGCTCTGTAAGGTATAGCTTTCCTCTGCAAGAAAACCATTTAATTATTGATGTTGAACTCTGTATGTCATATTTATCCACATATATATCTTCCTTCTTTTTCAACTGTCTGGCTTTGCATCAGCCCACAAACCTTTTCTTAAATGTCTTTTTCTTATTCTGTTACCAAATTCAGCTACCAGCAAGTAAAAGTTACCAATCACCATTAGAGCTTCACATGTCTAAGTATGAAGTATTTAATCATAATTTATTTAGACCTTTTGAGTGATTCCATGTGGTCCTTGAAAGTTGCTTATCTTCAATTTATTAATTGATTTTGAATTCAGCTCTATGTTCATTTCTGCCCACATATAAACAAACTCCAATCTGTCAAATTCTCTTAGCTATTTTTAGTGCATACTGATCTGAAAATATCTCTATATTTAATTTACCAAAAGATCTAGTGAATGCTTTTTCTATTCTTGATCCCCTATTTGTGCTACAGATCCTATATCAGGCTTCCTATTTTGCTACTGAGTTCTAAGTCATCAACAAAATGCATCTCAAAATCTCTATATTACATTTTCCAAATTATAAAAACAAATTAGCATCAGACTCTAATTTAGGCATTTATCTTCAGTGTCCTCCATTGGGCTGAATAATTTCTATCTATAAAATACTTAGAAGCCAGAAGCAGCAGGAGTGGATCCAAGTGCTTTGGATCACCTCAGCAGAAGTAACTTTCTGTTTCCTCAAGGTAATCAGAATGATCAAGTGCATAAAGGCTTATCCACTGGTGTTATAAACATTAAATTTAGGATTCAGTTACAGCTGTATATGCTATTCACTTGATCAAAAGTACAGTTTCTGCATATTTTTTGCACAATAGAAAGGCAGAAAAATAAAGCTGTTCCTGAACTCAAACTCATTTATAGAAGCAGGAAGCAAACACATTGAAATCTTTCACTGATGCTTCATAACCTGATTTTGAGGCCTCAGTGATCACAGCCTCGATCTATGAAATGTAATATTGACAGTGTCAAGTCAAATATTTCAGACTGTGGAATTTATTTAGGTCTTTGTTTAATAAGGGAAGGAAAAGCAATTTGCAGAACAATAGCAAAGACAAAGACAAATCTGTACTAACTGAAATCATAAGTAAAAAATGAAAAGAGTGCGTTAAAACTTTAAAGTCAATGTATGCATGAATTAGAATGCATTTATAATGAAATATATTTACCTCCATGTGTACATAGGAGATAAAAATGAATCCCCAAATTATCTTTACTGTGCTGATTTTCTTCTTATTTAAGTTAGGAAGTTTTAACACTATCCAGGTGCAGACTGTTACTATTTTTTTTAACTCTAAACCCAAGAATATTTATTATCCTTTCTCCCAACAAACCCATTTTTTAAAAAGCCTTAAATAATCCTATTTTAAGTTTATTCAAGAATTTAAATGTGCAATCAAAATTTTGTGCATGGATGGCTAATATGTTTCAGCAAATAAGGAGGAGGCTGCTATCATTGTGCTGTAATCGGCATTTCTGATGTTCATTCAGGCAGTGTAATTGTGATTCATTGTCTTGTTATTTCTGTCATGTCATCTCTTGAAAATGAAAATAATGTGTCTGGTGCCTGAATTTGGCAGTGAATGACCATAAAGAGAACATTGCAGTGCTCCTCAAAAACATAATTTCAACACAAAACCCAACCTGCTGCTGTAGAGATCGCAAACATGGCATTTTTCCAGATATCTACAACATACATATTGAGGAGTGGCAGCTGCTAAACAAACAAGCAGCAAATGTGTGAAATGTCATTTATCACTAATTGGAAAGCATTCAAAGAGCAATGAATTTGAATTATTAGCAACAAGCTACAACTGAACATTAAAAAAAAAACAAACCAAAAATGAAGGGGGGGAGGGAAGATACAGAGAAGGAGAGGAAAAAAAAAAAGGCAAAGAATGAGAGAATAAGAAAGAGAACAATTTGCTGTTTTATAGGAGCAGTATGTGAGAATTTCAAAGGATAGATATGGGGAAATTTCTTCCAATAATTTTAATTTTCCTTTCTGTAGGAAAAAAAAATCAAAAATAATGCCATAATGTTATTTCCTTCATTTGCACCTGGTCTTTTTGGTTTTTCTGTGCATTGCCTCACTTATGTCATGACTTGTAATCCTCCATTCAAGGACTGCCACTGACTGCTATTGACCAGCAACCTGCTGCTTCCCGTCTGAAATGAGACTGTAAATTCCTCAGGACTGCTTCCTCATGCTTCATATTTTGTCTCAGCACAAATGGCCCTGGGCCCTTTGTGAAAAGGAGTGTTATTGAGGCAATGAATGAGAATAAAGATTACAGGTAGTTAGAAAAAATTAGGCAAGGAATAAATAATGCTCTTCTTGAAGACATCTCTCCATAGCTTGATGGTTAAGGCAGGAGAAATAGATTAATTCACACTTGTTGGAGCAGGCTTCTGACCTAGCTGACAGGAGAGGTGTGGATTAAGAGCTTGGTGGCTCAGGCTTACAGGTTCTGCTGCTCCTCAGGGTGGTGTCTACATAAAACCTGCAATGTATTTGCACTTTCCTAAAGTAGTGCATGTTTTCATTCTCTGTCAAGACAAACAGATATGTTTCTGTTCTTGCTCTCTATTAATAAAATAGCTTCCAAAAAGATTCTAAACATAGACCCACCAAGAAGATTCCTAATGTAAATAATGCTAAAGTGCAGTTTTCAGAGTAAAGAAATCCAGAGGATTCCTATTTTCTTTGTGCACTATTTTACATACACTTTTTTTGTTTGCATTCTCTTCCTACAAAATATTAAGAAAAACATTGAAATCATAGCATTCAATTCATTTAGATAGATCACAAGAGGGTCTTAAAAACCAGTGCTTTAACTGTGCCATATTCACATTATTGGCAGAAGCAAAAACTAAATGCAAGGCCAAAATTCATATGTTGTGTAATATCCTACCCTACTGTCAGTTTGATTGAAGTCAGTACTGATGGATATGGTTTAGCTTTCCATCAGTGAGGGTGATGGAAAAAATATCCTAAGAAAAGAGGATTGTAATTTGTCAATTTTGAGATGTGAAATTTTTTAAACTTTGAGTTGGGTTCTTTTTTTCTTTCACAAAGCCAAGTGTGTAGAATCTCAAGTAGTCCTTTTGGGTGGAAAATTACCATAGAACACATTAGCACAGGGAGCTTTATCCTCCTATATCATTAATGAACTCAGTTTTACTTTCTATGCTTTGTGTTTGCAAGCTTTGTGTGACAGCTGAACTCTTGCTTAATACAGCAGGGACTGAACCAGGAACCTCAAGAGCTAAGAACATGAAATGCAACAGCTTGAGCTCAGAAAGCAACCCTTTGTAGCAGGGGAATGCAACATTTGTGTTGTCTGAGAATAACTCAATGGTATGCTGCAATTGCTTTGACTGTTCAGCTCTGTTTTACTTTGAATAATTTCAAACCAAACTTCTTGTTCAAATATTTATACTCAAATACCTTATTCATTTTAGCTTGGAGTTTAGATCTTTGTAAATGGCAGAGAAGCTTTTTAGATAAAAATGGCAGGCACACATAAATAATTTTATCTGATTTCCAGTAAAGCTTACTCCAAGGACATGAGGTACCATGAAACTTTAGCAATGAAAAAACCCACCAAAAGTAACTGAAGATTCAGCTAGGCTACCTTCACAGTCAGTGGAGAGAGGTAAGGAAAACTGTTCATAGCACTATTTTATTTGCCTGTTCTAGTGGAATGGAAAAATTCTAGAAACTAGAATTCTAGAGTCTCTCTTTTTTGGGTGAGAGTCCTTCCCACCCGCAAAGAGCTTTGGCTTCTGGAACATGGATGTTCAGTGCTGTCTCAGATGCCATTTCCACTTGGCTTCCAGCCATCACTCCTGAAGAGAATAGATTTTTGCATAACATTTTTGTTATGTCTGCTAACTGTGGGCTGATGTCTCAGATCCACTGCAACATTTGAAATAGCAGTGCACAGCTATGATTAGGTACCCAAATTATTCCCCTGACTATAGGCAATGAGGACTGGCAAGGGAATTAGCTAAACTTTAAATCCTAATTTCATTGACATCACTAGCAAAACTGATTTAATTTTAGTTGTGCAGGTGCAGACCATTACCTCCCAAGAGCCTCAGATTAACAAAAAAATACACCGGAGCAAACATTCTAGGCTTATAGTAGAGAGTATTTGCAAATAATTTTCATCTCCTTAGCTGGAAAACAGTAAGCATCAAAGATAGTTTTGCATGTTTATTTTTCAGCAGAAGAAAGGACTCCTGAGTAAGTCTACCAGCTGGGCTTGAGCATTATGTGTGTTAAATAACCAAAAAAGGAAAGGGAATGAAAGACAAAACAGTTGGCTCAGAAGATGAGCGAGTAGTGAATTGGGCAATTTTTAAATTTCAAGTTTCACTGTGAGGAATATCTCTACTGCTAATCAACAGAACAAAATCATATAGTTTTAAAAAGAAATGTGCATGATTGCATTATACAGTCTTTGCCTCTGTAGTATTATTATGGAAAGTTGTTTGCTTTGTCTATTAAGAAACTGTAAAGCGCCTGATCCAAGTGAAATGAATAGGAGTCTGACAGACAGTGGATGGACCAAAATCTCAGAGCTGTTCTCTACTTTGTAGTTTAAGTCCCTTTAGGAAGAGGTCATGTCTACATAGACTTTTAATTTCTTTTTTACATTCTCCGTAATATGATAGTCTTTAGTGTTTTATACAAAAAGTATTTGAGACCAAAAAAGGAAAACTCATGTATGTAATGTACAAATTACAGCAAAAGCAAAATGATTCACAGGTTAGTAAAAAGATTTATGTAAATGTTTTAATGTTGGCAGCTTTGTGACAACTTTAAGAACATGATCTTAACCCCTTCTGAGGCTAAAGGCTGACTTATGCAGCACCTTAGCTGAGTGACAACAATGCAGCAAGGCACAGTGATTTAAACACTTCCCGTGGCAGATGAAAACCATAACTAAATGGATTCCCCTTGCAGAATCATTGTGTAAATAGTAATCACATATAATTAAAAACAACAGCTCTCCAATATCTCAATAGATCTATTTCCATCTTCCTAACAAAAAAAAAAAAGACAGAAAGTAGTTTACATGTAATTTCCCCTGGTTTCATAAGAAGCCCAGTCTTCTCTGTAAATTAATATGCCATTTCATTGAAAAATAGAATCAGTGTATTCCAAAATTACAAAGGCAAAAAACACCCACCAGATTCATACAGGAAAAACAGCAGGTTTGCAGAAGAGTCTTAGAGCCTTCAAGCATTAAATTTAAACAGTGAATGTGTGTGTTGCTTTGCCTGTCACCAGAATCTGTTGTTTTTATGATGATACTTTCCATATTCAAACAGTTTTAAAATATTGCATATTCATCTTTTGCCTTCCACTGCATTTTTATGGGTTTTTTTTGTTATATAAGTTACACAGAGAGGATGCTTTCTCAACATGCAGTAATGATATTAAATCTTCATAAATGCACAGAAGAAGAAACAGGACATCAATAAAAAGTACCTGAAGGGGAAAGAGTTTTGATAATAAACAAATTTTTTAAATTAAAACTGAATCACCAGTCTGTAGTTCAACACTAACATGAATTGTTGATCAGACACATGACTCTGCATGTAATTGCTTTTCCTTTAAATTCTGCAGATATAATTCAAGTCTGGAAGAAAAACACTAAGCTATGATTCCCTACTGGGCTACCAAGGCTATTTCAAATTCTTGGAGGGTTTAAACTGAGGCATATGTGTTGAATTATTGCCATGTGAGATGCAGAAGCCCTCTCTGCAATCAAGATGAAGACTCAGCTCTCTAAAAGCCATGGATCTCTCCCCAACTGGGAGTGGTAGTGGCCAATGGTAGTGGCCAATGGAAGCTACTTCCCACAGGTCCAGATGTTTGTGCCTCTCACCCATCAGTCTGCCTTCTCAGATCACATCATACTGGGAGGGTTGATGAGGAAAATAGTTACAATAATCATTTAAAGTCATTGTTGTCCTACTGATCCCATATGGATTTACAGAAGATCTAGATTTTCCATTTTCTTCACAGTCTACCACTGATATTTAACATCTTCAGAGGCCAGATATTAAAATCCTGCACTGAATACTGTTTCTGCCTAATTCTTACTTCAGGACTTGGAGCTATCTCTATAAACCTCTCCCTTTCTGAGCTGTTCAGCCCTCTAAACATTCTGGCAGCAGATCAAGGTTGACACTTCCCTGTAAAAACAAGAAATGTGTAACTCCCAAAATGGGCAGTTCTCTGAGCACAGATGGATGAACAAAGTATAAAGGAAGTCAGTGTTGAACATTACAAACTTCCACAGACTGGCATATTCTTTAAGTTCAGTGAAAACACAAGCTGATTCCTCTGCTGACAGGGAAACCTTTTACCTACACCAGATTCAATGACTGGAGACAGGAGTGTCACTTTCCAGTGATGTTCAGCCTGTGTGTAGAGCAGCTCACACACTCTCCTGATGGCTTTTTAGCCACTACCTCTGACAGTATCACTCTCACTACAGCATAAAGGTAAGTTATCAGCTTTTGCCTGTTGTGGGCTGAGCTCTTTCAGTTCTGTAGCCATTAGTGCTGCCATTACAACTTTTAAAAAACTTGCAATGTAATTGTGGATAATGCTGATCACAACAAATCCTTATAAAATGAAGTCCTACTTCTATTTACCTCCCTAATGACTGAACTTCTCATTATTCTTGTGCTGTCAATTTGCTCCTTAGAGGACTGTTTTTATTTATTTATTTAACAGTTTTCATGAGTGATTAAGACAGCCTGATTCAATTGCCAGTCAGTTTAGTGATAATTACATGCTAGATGCTATAAATGGACACAAAGCACATATTTCCCTAAGAATCCAGAAGAAGAGGAAAAAGAATAAAAAAAAGAGCAGACTTTAGAAACACTTCTGAGCCACTTGTCTATTCATACCAGCTGTTTGACACTAGCACTCTCCTTGAAATAATTTTTAGGCTGAAATCACACAGTGATGCTTCTTCTGAAATGTTAATGTTTTCATGTCTGAGGCAAGACTAGATTATTCTCCCCTGAAGTTTTTTAGCAGGCAGTTATGCTTGCCAGCACCACCAACATTTTGAACCCCTATCAATGGCAGAGTAAAAGAACTGCTTTCTGTCTCATTTCTTTCAGGGAATAAATGCTCCTTGTGACTCACACGGTCTGACTCCTCTTGAATGCAGCTGTCTTTTTCTCATCAGAGTTCAAGTAAATTTACAAGAGGGATTTAGTGAGAGAAAACTGAAAAGCTGCTTATTCTCCAAGCTCACTATGTTGTCCTTTTTCTGAGAAACACTCATTGTTCAATAATGATATTCCCTGCTGAACTCACAAATTATATCTGGGGGAGAGACAGGGAGGATGTTTCGAAGGTTAAATTGAATGAAAAGTTTTATCAATGTGGTACTTAAAGATCATAATGTGCTATTTGTTGGGGAAGAAAAGTGGAATGTTATCTCTGGAATATATGTAAGATTTTTCCCGTGTGTTTGGAGCCTAAGAACTCCAGAAATCTGCTGTGGAGAGCCTGCAGCTTTCTGGTGGTCCATAAGTGTAATGAAAAGACAATATATACTTCTAATATAGGCTTGGCCACTTCTCACCAAGCAAGGGGTCTTATCATCTCTTTGTTTGGCATCCCATCTCTGGCCCTGTCTGACAAAGAGAGTTGAATTTAATTCCAGCTGTGTGTCTATTTGTGGTTGGTGGGATTGCTGTAGATCCTGAATGGGTGTCTGGAGAGGTGACCCTATGGGTTATCAACAGAAGAGCAAGGACAAAGTAACAGAAAAATAGAAAAGAACAAAACAGTGACTGTATGTGACTCCTTTACCAGCACTGGAAGGGGTGTGCCAACATGCTGAATGCCCCATTGTGCCAGTCAGTACCATTTGTTATAGCTAGAGGAGCAGCAAAGCAGCACCTTTGCTCCATTTTTCTCAGCAAACCTGTTTAATGATAGTTCAAAACTTATTCTGCATTTTTCTCATGGCCAGCCCATTCCCTCAGAGCACCACAAGATAATCCACATATGTATGTATACCTAGGCACTAGGTATTTGAAAGAAGAAAATAAAACTCATTGGCTTTAATGAACCTGTAGAAAACCAGCCTAGATCAAAAGAAGCAGCAAGTAAAAATTTTGGTTGCACTCTGGAAGGCAAAGAAACATGGAAGAAAGTGACAGCAGATATTACAATACTGCATGCAAGGTTTTGCAAATTGAAAACCTGACACTTAAGATGGTTTGCAGTGATCTGGTAGAGTGTTACATAGGTGATCACAGAAAGTCTTTCAAATTAATGTGGCAAGTTTGTTGCACCCTTATTTATGAATTTTTAGTATTTTAATTGTTCTCTAACACTGACTTATTGCAGCCATTTGGGATTGAGGCCAAACAGCTTATTTAAATATTTAATAATTGAAAACCTGCAATTCATTTATTGCTTTCCTCTGAAAATGGAACTTCAAAATATTTTGCTGTGGGAGGAAAAAAAATCATTATCTGGAAACAATTTGGAAGTTCTTCTGTATTTTGCAAAATTTTTGAGTTTTACAACATGATGTAGCAGAGAGACTCTGAGGAAAAAGAAATAATTTGGCTACAGTAAGTGTGTAAGATAGCTGTCCAAAACTCTTAATCTGTCCTTTTCTTACTGGCCCTAAATTGGTGTCAGATACTGTGGAAATCCTGCCAAAAGTCTTTATAATCTATAGGAGAAAAGTAAAACCTGGGAGGAGACTTAATTATTATCTTGAGAATTTAAGAGTTACTAAGAATTTGCTTCAAGGAAGCAAACTTGCTTTTGAACCAAGGAAGGTATTAAGAGGTATAAAAAATATCATAGAGTATACAGGGA
Source organism: Serinus canaria (assembly GCF_022539315.1). Classification (NCBI taxonomy): domain Eukaryota; kingdom Metazoa; phylum Chordata; class Aves; order Passeriformes; family Fringillidae; genus Serinus; species Serinus canaria. The sequence continues at coordinate 100,464,794 of NC_066316.1, read as the reverse complement.
GATTTACAGTGCCATTCTACAAACCTGTGTCCCAAATAAGCAAGGAATATTTGGAGCCTTGTATGAGGTATCCTGAAGGCACAAGAAAAGTTTTACTAAATGGAAGGACTCAGAAGACAGCCATAAAAACTAGGTCTAGAAAAACTCATAATAAAACCACAGTGTTTCCCTTCCTTAACACTGTGAAAAAACTAGGATAGAAAATCATTAGTAATATATCGAAAGTAGATTGGGAAATTCTTGTATCATAGAACAAGAATTGATTTTACATGAGAAATGGAGGCAGGATATCAAAAAAATGGTAAATGCTGAGACAGGAATTTAATAGAAAACAAAGAGGAAATGGGTGTTTGTAAGTTCTCCAGAGTGTTTGGAATTATAATCAATTGTAATGAGTTTTGTGGAGAGGATATTGTGGCTTTTTTTAAAATTGGAAGAGAAAAAGATAAATATCTGCATATTCTTTTAGAGCCTCAGGTGTTGGTCACTGTAAAAAGATGTCTTAGTGAGTTAGAAAAACACATGGATTAATCTATCAAGAAAAAAATACTTTCAAAATCAAATGTAAATAATATCATATTTGGCTTTTAAGGTTTGAAATTTTAAACTCAATTTACAGACTCAAAAGTTCATTGAGTAAAGGAAGATGAAGCCCAGTTTAGGGGATACAGCTGGACAAAGCATAAAAACTAATAACCTAGGGAAGTGCCTAGTTCTTATTTGTTGACTTGCATTGTGTACCTATAGAGGGAAACTGAAAAGATAAGTTCCTAAGACTTTCTACCTTTCAGTTACATGGATATATAAAATTTATATTAAGCCATTGGTGTCACCAAATCATGAATAATTGCCATGGTCAAGCTAAGACTTTAATTCTCAGTACTCTTCAGTGGCTGATATAGTCATGCTCAAATTTTCAGCTGACATTAACTTTAAAATGACCCTGAGAGAGTGCACTGTTTTATTTCTTCAGCAGAGGACAGGATTTAATTTCCCTTTTTATTTCCTCCAACAGCCACTTCACTCACTGCTGCCTGATTCTCATCTGCTGTTAGTGTCTGAGGTAGCCTACAAGAGATGAGGACAGGCAAGACCTCCAGAGTAGTAGATTTATTAAAAAATCCTTTGTTTGTCCACTAGATGACTCCCTGATCTATTGGACTTCAGCAGGAAAATCTGTAGACCCTGGGAATAAAAAATGGATGTCAGGGTGGGGTGGGGAAGATGGGAGGAAGGCTTGGTTTGGGTTCTTTTTTCATTTGCTGTTGATTTCAGTACTTCAGTATGCTAAGGCAGCATTGGAGCAATCTACCCAAGGGTCAAGACAAAAGTGAGGCTTATTTTTACAGGCAACCATTTTTTTGTTTGGTTGAGGTTTATTGCCTTCTAGAGTCTTCTAGAACTTAAAGATAAGGAATCATACACGTGCACACAGAGAAGGAGAAAACAAGCAACCTTGGCAAACTTAATAGGCAAAAGTGAGTCTCCAGTGAGAGACTCACCTATCACATGAAAAAAAAGGTGTTGGTAGGAAACAGTGTCTGATGGCCATTCCACTTATGTTATTTGGTCCCAAAAGCTCCATGAAGTTTCAATTCATTACTTCAGTAATTTTGGTCTCTTCATTAGAACTGATATTGTTATTCCACCTCTTCTACCAAGAAAAGCTTCAGGACTGTGTAGCATAAAAATTACAGATACTCTGCTCCTCACTTCTCTCCCTCCTGCCTCCTTCTTTCCTCCAGTAGGGAAATACTATGGTTCCTAATAATAAGAACTTGAATGCAGGTGTATGGAAGTAAAAAAATCAGCTCTAATTTGATGTTCCACAATGGAGCAATATCTTGATGCAAGTCTTTCTGCATCATGAATTGTAAGGCTGACTGCAGAGCTGACATCTGCAGCATTTTAGAGCCTGAGAAGCCGAGTGAGCTGACCAGGTGGATTATGCAGACCTCAGAAGAGAACTATTGGGTGAGGACTTACAATAAATCCCAAAATGTAGTCTGCTCTCATGTTTTCTGCTGAATCAAAGAGCAGATGGTATGGCTGCTTCAGAATCTTAAGCAGGCACTCTGCTGTTCACTGCTGTATGTTAAACTGGATGGCAATAGGCAACTTAACTAATAATTTTTTTAAAAGTACTTCTACTTGTTTATGAAGAGTCCAGGAACTAGCATTACTACAGCAGGTGTTTGTCCTTTTTTTTGTTTTTTAGATGTAAATGTAATGCAAATTACAGGCATAGAAAAGTATAACATGCCCCAAAATCCAAATAGATTTTACTGTGCCATTGGTTGATGCTTATGTCTGAAAGAGTAAAAGATACAACTTTGAAGATCATGTGTGAATATTTACATAGCTTAGTTTTTGATACCATGACCAGAATTAACCAACCACAATTATTTGTCCAGATCAAGAGATAATCTTAATTTCAGGAGAAGTTATGAAAAGACAATTTGATCAGCAGAAGTTTAATGTAATATCTAAAAGTATGAGATAAGAGATTTATTTTGGTTACCTGTTAAAATGTTCTAATCTTCAAATGCAAGCTGGAAATAAAACTAATTATATCTACTTACAACTGAAAAAGTGTTTTCATAAAAATAATGAGGATTTCTGAAGTATTTGGGTTTCTATTTGCATTTTCAAATCTTACTTTGAAGTGTACTCATAATGAGTCAATGAATGAATGAATGAATGACTAGTTAAATTTAATAAAACAAATGTTAACTACTGCATTTTTTTGAGAAATTTATATTATCACTTTTTGTTTCAAGATGGGATTATTTAAATATATTTGTACATTTTTCCAGTAATGAAAAAAAGTGAAATTCAAGCCTGTGAATAAAGACCTGGTACAAATTTTATTACTGTAAATGATAATTCGGTTTCAATACTACCTTTATTTCTGATTCCTTTTCTATCCTTCTTGAGGAATAACTGAAGCAGGGACTATGAAGTATTGTTGGAATTTTTCAGGCAGCCATTTTCATTTGATAATTTTCAGTCAACTCTGAAATTCATGAAGGGAGCATTTAAGATTTCTGCATATCAGTTTTTAATCTGGGTATCCTTTATTCATCTTTCTTTCTAGATAGGAAATGTCACTGCTTGATGGGATTTGATAAAGTGATTGATGGCATCTGATCTATCAGAGCATATACCATTACAATAAACTTGAAGAAAGTACAGTTGAGCAGTGAAGTAAGGATATAAAAATGCTTCCTGTCACCGTCTTGCTTTGGTTAGCTATGAACTCAAATTCAATACAGAGAAATCAGGAGGTGAAGAAAAGAACTTGCAGAGAGGTAGCTAGAATTTTTTATTACTTAAATTCACCTTTGATACTTTGAACTGTGCAGCATTAGCACTTCAATATCTTCCTCATTTTAAGTAGTTTCATGTTCTGTACCATGGCAACTACAGGCAGACTATAGCCATGAACAAATTGAGTCTAGAGAGAGCTTCAGAAGCAAGTCTGGCTCTCATTCAAAACCTTTTGAAACAGATGAAAGAGTGTCTATTGACTTTGATGGGCTTTGGCTTGAACTCTTCCAGCTTCTACAGGCAGGCTTGGGTTCTGATTACAGCTCCAGATGATGTCCATGTATTTCATTCAATTGCGCCTTAATTCTATGTATTGAACAGCACTGGGAAAAGGACCAGGGCTATAGCATGTTTGCCTCCAAGGATGATAATGAATGCAAGCACATAATCCTGTTTTTAATGCTACTGAATTTTCTGTGATTCCCTGCACAGTGACACAAATTTTGCATTTGGGATATCATCCATCACACTATACCAGGGGTGGGTGACTGTACAGGTGAGGTAAGTTGGAATGCTGATGGACAAAAGAGCACAGGAAATACTGTCCACATCAGAATTACTTCTGTAACCATTCAGGCCTGGCTCAAAATTGCAGTTATCAAGTTATAGCAAAAACCAAATTTTAATTCCATTTTCATCAGATTCAAAGCTGCGTGACAGTGGGGAAAGACAGGAATTCAAGCATATCAAGCATTATACATAATAAAATACATGTATTATATGTGATAATTATATATTATAAGGAATTTTCTATATTATAAGGGACTGTCAAACCAAGAACAAGGTACCTGAGAAATAACAGCTTTTCTGCTTTAGAAAAGACAAAGATGTGACTGTTTCTGTGATTTTACAAAGTAAGACTGTCTTTGAAAGTTTGTGGCCTTTCTCTCCACTTCTGTGAGTGGAATGTGCTGATCTAAGAACATGACAAGGAGGACAAATGGTTTACCACCTGCTGCCTGAGCACTCACCCGCAGGTCACCAGTCTTGTCAAAGAGATTTGCATTGACAGAATGTGAAATGGCATTGCCATCAAAACATATAAGACTATCTTTCCTTTGAAGAAAAGCAACAGCTACTGTAACTTTGAAGTTTGAGGACAGGAAGGCAATTAGTTTAAATGTACTAGGCACAAACGGGGAAATGAATTTGACGTTGCTTCTAATAGAAACTGGCAGTTTCAAACCATGAAAGATGGACTTCATATAGCACTTTTCTATGACAAGTCTTCAGCTAGTGAACTGATTTTGAACCATGAGAGTGGAATCACTTGAAAAGCCTTGTCCAATCCTCAAAAAAAGTTAGTCTTTTTGCTATACATAAATGGATTTCACAAAACATCTACTCTTTGTGCCACCATACCCTCATGAGCCACAGACATCTTCAATAATCCACATGTCACAGGAATAAAGCAGAGGAGATTGTGGGAGTTGCATGAATTCTTTTAAATAAAACTTTACGTATGATGTAAGAAAGTGAACTACACTATATGCTACAAAAGAGCAAACTGCTTCCTCTGCTTGCAAATGACTAAACAAGAATCTGGTTAATGAATAAATCATTGAACATATGAGCAGTTAATCACTTGAGGAATTAAGGGTATGAAACTTGGGTCTTCTGCCTGCCTTTAATTCTGTCTTATTTTTGGCTTTCTTCAGCTTACTTTAGCTCAAAGTAAGGACCTCAGCTTTAGGATCTGAGATTTCTCAGAGCTCTGGTAAAATGTCAATCAATTTTTTCTCATTGTTTTGAGTAAAAGCTAATATAAGTTTTTAATCTTAAAGCATACTAACTCAATTATAAGTGGCTACAATAATTTCTTACACTTCAGTCTCCTGAAAGCAATCTGCTGTCTCCTTGCTGTACTATCACTAACACTATCTAAACAAGTTTTGATGAAGACAATATATATCTGACTGGACATCCTGTCATCTATAGAAATATAGAGCATAATACAGTCTTTACTAGTAAGGTTACCCAGCTGATATTCTAGAAGGCTGCAAGCTTCTTTTTCCCAGAACAAAGCATAATTTCAAATGTAATCTGTATTATTTATCCATATCTTCTCTGTCTGTCTCCATGTATCCTACCTGAGATTAAGGTAAAACCAATGCCAACAATCACCTGAGAGTTCTCAGCAAATAAAGAATGTATGTTCTTATTTTTTTAACAGAATCTGCTGCAATGTGCATAAAACAGGAATTTGTAAATATGTGCTGATAACTTTTTCTTAGACATGCTTGAAGATTTCATTAACAATATTTAAAACTTTAAGTGTTATGGAAATCATCTCTCATATCATTACATCATATACATTAGAACAGCTCTCCCATTGTATCACCTCATAAAAGTTATACTCTTGTAGAACAAGCCCTCAGATTAACATTTTCTAAGAAATCAGTGCTGGGTTCTCACAGTGAAAAACCATTCCTCTGGCAGGCCACCAGAATTTAAATTTGGCAGGCTGTAGTATAGTGTAAGGTTTACTTGTTCAATCAAGCATTCAATTAACTAACATGTCAGTATGCTGGTCCTTTGTGAGACAAATAAATGGCAGCTAAAGTGCATTGAGCCATCTGAATGGATAGTTGTGTAATTAATATTTGCTTTTAATTTATTGTAAGATGTCCAGATGCTCTGGCAATCAGTTCCTGAGAAATCCTTAAAATAATTGAGTTCTGTAAACTTACTAGAGGGCAGCAGGTTTTCCTGGCTCTCTATGTGATTAGAATTGGGCAAATGATTCAGCAGACCTTTTAAAATTGCTAATTTTTTTTATTAATATGTTGTTTATAGCTCCAACATAATTTCTGTGTAATTTATTGTTTGTTTAATAACAGGGTTTATCTATTATTTATAATCTATTTCAGACTGTCATTGTTTTGGGATCATAGAGCATTCTCCAACGCAGTAGACCAAGATTTATTGGTTTGGCAGGGAAGAAAGCATGTAATTTCAGGACAATTTTTTCTCAGTTGCTCTCATCTTTGTGAGCTACTCCTGAAGTTAATCTTAGTTGTGTAAACACTGAACAGGAGAGAGAAAAGCATTTGCAGTGTGTGATTTTATTACATACGTGTTGATATGGGATGAGTTGTCCTCTGAACTTGTCCAGATGAGTAACTTAGGCTCTTTGTACAACTTTTATGAGAAAAACTGGAGAAGGAGGAGAGGAGATCAGAGCCTTTCACTGTGTTTTTATCCCTTTTCACTACAATATGTAGACTAAGATCATAGCTATATTAAACATCCCCTGAAACCACTGGAGATCCAGGCATCTTCAGAGAATGACATGGCTCGGATATCCTGCTCCCATTAACTACCAAAAAAAGCCTAAGTCAATATTGATAATTGAAATCAGGTGAATCAGATCTTTATGTGGCAACATTTTGCATTTCACCAAGGTCTGAGAGAACACGGGCTTCTTCTCAGCAACCAGATTGACTGCCTGCATTGTATGTTTTATATTTACATCACCTGGTGGCACTGACACCACGGGAATTACAAGGACATTTTTAACTATCATTCCATTGGCGATCATTTGTCAGTTTCATATGCTAGTGCAGGCCCTCGTGGAAGGGCCATTATGTGTTCCACTCTGCCATTTCCAACACTGTTTTTATGTCTGGTAAGTCTTAGAATTAGAAAGTCTCCACTCTCTGCTGCATTTGCATCATGATGCGTTGCCCCCACTCAGACATTGGACAAAATGTCATTTGTAGAAGGATTGTTCCCACAACTATCACCCCTGGCTTATTTTTCCTCTGACCAAAGTTGTATTGATTTTTCTACTGCTGTCTTCCTGGCTAGAAGTTAATGATCACACTCAATGTACAGATAATAGAGATGCCAGTATCCTTGTAGGGGTTAGCTGTGATCACACACAGCCATTCTTCTGCAAAAGTACAAAAAAAAACCAAACAACCAACCAGAGATCCCACAAGCATCGATCTACGTAGACACATTTATTCACATGATAATGGAAACCTCACCCAGAAGGTAGATTAGTTCATAAATCAGATTTAAAGAATACATTTTCAACCTTTACATCTTCATTCAAGATGTAGAGAGTTCATTTTTAAGATAAACTGCTTACCAGTTACCTTTTTTTTACATATAGTACACTATGATAACTTTTATGGTTAAAAATCCTAATATATTAAATATTCAGTAGGACAGAATATTGAATTCTATGTTTTGTAAGATTTATTTTACATAAATGAAAGCTTTTTAAAATATGTGAGTAATATTTTCCAAGCTCCACATAATCTGTCTTCAGTGTTCAGTTTCTAACTGGAGTCTGCTTTATTTTCAGGAGACAGAAGTTTGACAATATTTGGAAAAAATAACCAGTCTGACAGGTCTTCAGTGAAATACTGAGAAGCTGAGGTACCACAAATGACTAGTTGTATTTGTAAAACAGAGCACTGTGAACAAAACTAATGAACAACTCTTTCATGTTTTTGAGCTATTCAGTTTGGAACTAGCTCATATAAGGATTGGAATAGTTCAAGAACATGCATTGAGTCTTCCTGTCAATATAGCAACTCTTTTAAACTTGAAAAGGTCTGTATTCCTTTTCCTTAGCATTTTTTGTTTCAGTGAAGCACACCTGATTTTTTTAAGTCTATGAAGGCTGCTAACCAAACAGTTCCCTAAATATCAACAGGAATCTTATTTCTATCTCAAGGAAAAAAGAAATATATGACAGTCCACATATGAACATGAAACCAATTATTTCTCTGACTTTTTTGTCCCTACATTATTTCCTTTCTTGTTATCTTGGACATTATTCTTAGGAAAGTCATTAAAAGTTCAAAGGTATGTATGAGATTAAGGCTTTCAGGAGAATGAAACTGAAGATCAGGTTTCAGTACTGAGAACTCTTGCAGTATACAAAAATTTGACATTTCTGTTGCTCTTGGGGTACCTTATCAGCAGACAGTGAACTTTGGGTTCCTACAGATAAAAAAAAGTTACTAGCATGCTGTGAAATGGAAAAGTAAAAGATTATCCTCTTTATTCAATGTAAGTATGTAAGCTTGTAGCATGGCAAAATTTAAAGGGTATCATTTCTATAATTGGTGCTTCTAACTCAGAGAAGTTTTATCTGCATGTTTCTATCTGTATACAATGCAAAAGCATAAAAGAACAGCCCAAGATTTCTGCTGAATATGACTTTTATTTTCAGAACCTTTTTTTCTACCAGTCATTTTTTTTTTCCTATTTCTTCAGCTTGAGAGATAAAGTAGAAACTCTTCTACAGCCTTTAGCTAGAGCTAATGGGATCCAGGCAGTGTTGCTGCCAGGATGAATCTGCATATTAACTAACCCTTCGTGTAGGGGTCTAGCACCTGACACTCTTTTATATTGCCATAATTAAAATGAGTCGATGGGTCAATTAAAGTGAACTTTTCACTATTAATGACCTTTGATTACCCCTAACTGAAGAATCAATGGTATGAAGTCAGCACAGGCTGGAAATACTAATCCAGAAAGCCTGGCAGGCTGACATATCCTGTGACGAGGTCTGAGTCCAAAGCTAAAGTAAGCTCTGTCATATGTCACAGTTGTATCATTTAGTCTCTGATAAACATAAATAGGTCCTTGCATTCACCTAAGGTACTTCTGTCAGTGACGGCACACCTTAACATGCAATCTAAATTTCTTTAAAGAAACTGGGGCTGATGCTCTGTCCAATGTTTTAATTACCAGCAATGTTATGGTGGTCCATTATCTGTTAGACTGGATTGAGCTTTAATAGCAATACATTTACTTATTTATTTCAATAAAATTTCAATAAAATTTATTTCAATAAAATACTTTTTAAAGGGCGTCTGCTTGATAGATGAGTAATTTCTCTTACTTCCCACAGCCTCTGGAAATGACAGAACTTTCTGGCAATTATTTGGTTCCAATAGTCAGTGATTACTAGTCATGGGCTTGTACATTGAAAAGGGCCTCATAACTCCCTCAGGTGGTTTGAGGAGGACAAAGAATTTTGGATAGGTAAAATCCTATCATCCTCTATCCATTAAGTAAAGTTCCTAGAAGAAGTTAGTATAAGCCTGTGGTCCAAATAACTCAGGTGAAAAATCACTAGTGAATTCAATGGAGAGTGCCCAATCTGTAGTAAGTGCTTTTCATAGTCACACCTTTTAGCCTTTGAAATAAACTTATCAATTCAAAGAAAGATGAGAAAAATCAAGAAATATCAATGTTGCCACTTCTTTACTTTAGAACAACTACACAACAGTAGAGTAGGTCTGAACAACACTACTAATTTCAGTGATATGATTCCAAAATATTGAAATGAGGGGAAGCACATTCATATTATGAAAAAAAACCCTTGTGGCACTATCCATTTAAAGATGCCAAAGAGAAAGATAGATGGATTCTTCATTGGATCATTCTTTTATTTATAAATACACAAGTCAGTAGCAGCATAGCTCGTTCTAGAAGCGTACTTCATTATTGCCAAGTGTAGTGTTTCTTGATATTTTTCCTCCAGTAAGTAGCAATATGTCAAACCCCACATATTTAACTCACTTCTCTTAATGTCAGAAGACCATGGCATACCCTAAAGAACAAATATTTGAACAGTGCTAAAATCCTGTCAGCAAAGTCTTGGATAGCCATCTGTTACATAGATAATATACATACTGAAATGACTGACATTTGTTACCAATACTAACAAAACAGTCAAGACTTGTGGTGTATGTGTGTATGCCTAACATACAGTATGCAAATCTCTATGTATATACAAGTACATCTATTAGGTATATGTCAATATGCATATAAATTTCTGCCTAAATATTTACAATCAATTAGTATATTTTTCAGTCTCAGTTTTTATATTGCTTTCAGCTGACTGAAAGGGCATATGGAAACAATAGGAACATATGGAAGAAAAGATCTGTTTTAAGACCAGATTGTGGTATGTTTACTCATAGTGAATAACATACAATATTCCTTCTGTGGCATAAAATACTCTGGTGTGAAGAGGTGTCAAAATACAGAAGTTGGAATTTATTCACACTGTTAGGTATTTGCTATTTATTCACCTGCAGTAGTGATGGCCTCCCATCAGAACTAAACCTGGAGTTGGATTGTTTAATTTATTTCCAAATTCTACCCCATAATAATTTTCTTGAATCAGGGCTACTCTTTTATTTACATAAACTGGGAACAAGCTCTTACCTCTGCTGTATAGAGATTAACAGGAAGGATTATTGAGGTTTCCTATTTACATAACTAAACATTATGCTGTTTAGTTTATCAGCTTAAAAATGGGACTTTTTTACATGGATTGCCAGTGCCACACTGTATCCAAATAGTGTTTAAACTGTGAAAAATTGTTTTCTTCTTAAGGCTGATGAGACACTGCATATTTTACTCACCCTATTTTGCCTAGGCAGTGACGGATGGATCTCCAAAATGTGAATGGTTTTATGTGTGAGGGGTGCACAGCCACTCACCCTCTTGCACCTTGGAGAAGAGGAGGAATGGGATTTCAAGCTTAGCTCTGAGTATCTTCCTAGAACAGCCTGAAGTTTAACTCAAATTCTTCCACCCTTTCCTGCTGTAGCCACACTGGTTCCAAATTCCACCTGAGTTCCTGTCAAAATAGCTGGAGATATTGGCTCTACAGCAATAAACTCCAGGTTTTTTATTTGTGCCTAACACATCTACCCACACAGACACATGAGAGAAGTCCAAGGGATGTTTGAAAAGCATTAACTCACTTTACCTAGGAAAATGTCAATTTGCATAGATGATTACTATATGTACAAGTAAGAAAAGGTAATTAAGGCCCTTATGGCAGACATCACACACATGAGCCTTCCATTAAATTCCATAGGAGGTTGTTGCTGAGGTCTTGATCCTGGCTAAGTCCTACTCCTTGATTTTAGCCTAAAGTTAATGCCTCATGAAGGGGAGAGATCTTTTATTTTAAAAATTCTGATCGGGCAAACAGTTTCACATACATGCACCATCTGTAGTATCAGAAATGCCCCAATGTTCCATAATTAAAATATGTAAAAAACCAACAAACAACCATATTCTTAATCTGAATGGACTCTGCTAATGGAAATTCTATCATTCCTCTGGACATATCAACTTAAATACATTTGTGCTTGATGCAAAATATTTAAAATTAAGAAATGAAAGTGCATATTACTAGCTGCTCAATTATAAATCCTTTAACAAAAAAATTAGCTTATTTCTCAAAGGAAAATATGAAAAAAGAATAAAGTAACTGTCAACTTCAATGAAATTTCAAAATAAAAAAATAGAACTTTACTGGGGATTTAGATTATTTAGACTGATAATAGTATTTTGCAAAAGAGAGAATGTAAAATGCCACAACCACTCTAGAAAAATACAGCATTGGCAGTTTGTATCTCTATAGATTGTATCTATATAATCTGGAAAAAATCTGTGGATATGCCAACTAACAGATGATTCTTAGTTCATTCCCTTTTTTCAGCCTAACATCTACACTACTCTCATTTTGATTTACTAGCAGTTCAGTAAAGTATCTGTTCCCAGTCAGCATGCATTAATTTTCTTGACAATAAACTTGTAAAAAACTCTGACACCTCAAACTAATATTGAGTCAGAAGATCCATGAACGTAGGGCAGCTTCACATATTAAATTTGAACTCATAGGACAGAAAAGTTAAATATTTCATAATAATAAGGCAAGCAAATAAATTCCACACTTGCCATGGAAACACTGACACTCAAACTAACAGCAGCACTTGATCACACTCTAGTCATGTAAAGTTATCCTTTAGACCTTAATTCTGCAGTGAAACTCCCTCAGCATTGCAGCCAATCATACTCCTTAAATATTTCTGGATTACTTCTTTGGCACTGGGGTTTCTGTCTTCCTCCTGGGTTATGAAGCAGGAAGCAGAGTGTTTTCTCACTATAAGCAGCAGCACATAGAATGTTTTAGCCACATCCAAGTATACTCATGGGCAGGATACTGTCCATACACTACTCTAGAAGAAATCTCTCACAGAAAATAACTAAATCTTGAAATTAGCAGTAGATTCCCCAGACCACTACATCCTCAGCAGCTGCACACAGAGGATGGGGAGCTGGGCAGGCTGAGGCCCCTGATCCCACATGATGCTCTGTGTGAGGCAGCATTGCCTCAACTTCAGCAAACAGCTGGACTTACAGATGTTCAATACATCACATAAACGGGTCTATAAACTCCGGCAGTTTTGCACATTACTCACCTGAGTATGAAAGACACTTGAAATGAGGCAGGTGAACTAAGAATGTGCACATTCTAGCACAGACCAAGGGCCACTTCCTGTCACACCCCAAAGGCCATGTCTTGCTGCACCCTGCTTTTAACCTGAAATCCACTATATGCATCAACAGCATATGCCATAAAAAGCATGCTTTGAGGTTTTTGGTTTAGGTTGGGTTTGTTGTTTTTTTTTTCTTTTCCCCTCCATTTTATACAACTGTAACACTTGAAAGGAGAAAAAGAACCCTAAGAAAATGAAAACAAAATCCTCTGGAGACATAAGATGAGGATGGAGACAAAATCTGACAGTAGCAAAACCTATTTTGCTACCCATCCTTAGAGTCCTCTCCCAGTATGCACAACCAATAAGCAGTAAACAATCTGGTCATGACAGCAAAACATTTCACAAAGGCTATGTTTCTAGAGGACAGGAATTGAATTTTTTAATAAAATGTTAAATCTCAAAGCAATTGAAGAGATTGCATTTCGAGAAGAGAATCATATCTTAGCAAAAGAAATTCTATAGAACTGTTACTCAAATAGCTAACAGAGAGCTTGAAACGTGACACAAAAGAAAGACTACAAAACATCTTGACATTGCTGTCATATTACAAGTCAGTACTTCAAGAGCAATGAATGAGATGTAAATATTTACCCTAGGTAGCTAGACCAAAGAATTTAAACAGATTCCAGATATAAAATAAATTTTTCAGTACCTTTAGTGCTGGAAATGGAAATGTTAACTCTGCCAGGCCCACTGATCCTGAATGATGAATACAATCAATTACATTTTTTACCTGTCAGTCATTCGCATCATTGCCTTTCTTGCAGCTGACTGCTCCCTGTCTTCCAATTCTTGTTTCAAGGCACTGAATAACTTTTTATATTCACTTTTCATTAAGTCTTTTTAACAGATTCCCTACTGCCATCTCGGGTTAACACTGCTTGTTTCAGAACTTGTCTGTTTTCTTCCCATATTTCATCAGTGTTGCCTGTGTCCACAGTCTCCCATCTCAGAAAGGTGGCTCTTCTGGTCTCTGAAGTGTCATCTTAAATCTCACTCTTCCTCAAGCTCCACAAATTTTAACCATCTCCTAACAATCTGATGCAAAGTTCACTGGTCAGCAAGAGCCATTAACTTCAACGGGCTATGAATCAGAACCAGATTGCTGCCAGCAGCCCTGGACTGAAGTCTAGCTAAAGAAAAATAACAAAAGAAACTGTATTGGTACCCTTGTTGCTAATTACAGACTGCTACTTGAACACAGTCATGGCAATACTATATCCTTGGTCAATACCAGCTCTTACTATTTCCAGTATATTTTCTCCAGTCCTTATGCAAAGTACTAAGGCCTTACATTGTTTTACCTTTATTTGTACAAATTCAGAGAGATGCCAAAGGTCTCTCACAGAGCATTGTTATTATTGAACAAATAAGGTTTCACTCACTCCTATAATTTCTTTTATATACTAAGAAATATCATTCTACATTTAGCTGGGTAAGACAAGGAAAATCATCATGTTTATGAACCAGGTTACTAAATCATTGCAAAAAAATCCTCCATTAAAATGGGGTTTAGAGTGAAAGAGAGTTCAGAAAGCACAGCGAAAAGTTTAAATTTAGAATGTTTTTAATTCTCACTAGTGAGGACATAAAATTCTGATCTTCCAAGTAACCTCTGTCTAATCCCATTAATCGAACAGCAATTTGAAAAAAAAGCATTCCAGAAATCAAAAAAATAACACTATAACTCTATGTTATTCTTTTTCATTCATAAACATTCTGGTACTCATTCCCTCTTCATTTAATTCTCCCTGCCTTTTGCAACCTCAGGTCTCTAATGCATATTTTTTATAAGGGAAAAATCAAATTAATTGCTTTTGCCCACCTTTCCTTTTCCTATCAGTTTTTAATGTTTTGTAAGTGCCTTGTTGTAAAGCCAATGCCCTTCTGCAACCCCACAGAGCTCCCACCAAGTGGTACAGGGAAATCAGTTCTAACAGAGGATTTAAGCAATCTAATGTACAACAATAAGATACACAAATGCTAGGTAGAAGCTTCTGTTCATGTTAAGGGAAAAGTTATCATCAGACAGCCACTACTGCCTTCATAAAGCTAAAATATTACACATTTATTAAAAAGTATGATGTGGTTTGAGGCTATTTAAACAGTATTTGACAGTAACTACAATTTGCATTTTTACCCTATATTGTATTAAGCAAGGTAGTTTAGGGAAGTGATAAAAGTAACACTGCCCATTACCACATAATTTTGCCACATGTGTTAGCAAGGACAAAGCCAATTATATGACCTTCACTGAAGAGGCGCAGTTTTGGGGGTACAGGTTTTTGTTTCCTTTTTCTAAAGATACTTATGCTAACACTTTTATTATAATGAAGTACACTCCACCCTCGCATCTTCAGCTACAGTAGGAAAATGTTTTGTAGAAATGAAATTACTGTTGCAACAAGGTTGCTTATGACATTGTTTAATTAAAAAAAAAAAAAAAAAGTTGGGACACAGTACATTGATAAGGGGTGGAGTGTATCATATATATACAAAAGAGGGCTATTACTTCTGTCATCTGACATTGATGTGGGAAGAGAGAACAAAACCAAATGCATTTTCTTTCCAGCACTGAAACATGCAAAGACAAAATTACAAGTTGTATGCAGCTCAGAATAATAAAAAGAAATGCCCCAGTATACTTGTTTAGATTTTTAAAAAATATATTTAATCCTCTGATCTTTCACTTCAAAACTTAGAATTAAGCAATGAGTGAACAGGATCTGAAATACAGACAAGGCATTGCTCACATCACATTAAAAGGCATCTTTTAAATGCTGCTGTGGCTTTCTAAACTTACACTGAACAAGATTTTTAGTTGCTGGGAATTTGAAATGCAAGATGAACTTGGCCACATTACATCTATTTCTTTAAGTGGAATTGTAAATACAATAAATTGCTGTTCCAAAGAGGCAACATGCAGAATTCAAAATTGTTTCTTGCAGGATTCTATTGACCTGTGTATGAAGAGATATCGAAGCAGTGGTACAAAATCCACAGCTCAAGCATGAAATCCCAGTGGCTGGATCTCTGACTATACTGTTCTCCAAAATACACCACTTCCTTTTAACCACTGAATTTAGTTTTAGGAAAACAGCTGCTCACTAACTTTTTTTTTTTATTAACAAAAAAGAAAAAGGCAGGGAGGGTGGGAGGAGGGAAGAGCTGGAAAGAGCTCATGCATTATGATGATATTTAGCAGAGAGCTGCAAACAGAAAGCAATGGCAAATATTTAAAATGTGATAGATTTCAAGCGGAAATCTGAAAGTATTTTTTCCTAGTAAATAGCTTGCCACAGTTGGTTGGGACAAAATTTGGGTTGCAGCTACAGGCTGAAGCAGCAGTGTGCAGAAACAAAACAAACGGGCATTTACCCTCCACCCCAACACCCCCTTTGTCTCCCAGTTAGAAAACTATGACTGATGCTTTTGGCTGGCCACAAGGCAAATATTAGCTAAAAATCTCATTTAGCTACATCCACATCCACAGTCCCAGATGCTTAAAACTTATCATGGATTAAAGCCATGAAATAAAAATTTAAAAAGAAATTTCAATTTGAAATTTTATTGGCATGTTGCTAGAATGGTCAACATCGATTGACAGGAGAGACTTTGTCCACATACTCTGAGAACAGCCTTCCTGCACCTCCCCCCTCTTTTCTTCCTCTCGCTCTTTCAGCATTAATGCTATTAAAAGCCAAACAAAATACTGGCTATGGGTGTAAAGAATGCTGGTTTTTTTTTGGAATGTTGCCATGGATCCTGCTTCCAGTCGCGTCCCACGGAAGGAGGGTGCAGCCTCCTGACTCTACGGCAGGCTGGTCTCCCCGGGCAGGGCAGAAGGAAGATAGCCACGTACTCCTGCTCCTCCCTATTCTTTCCCATCCACTATAGCCAGGTCCTTGATCACCCTCAGTTTGCCACTGGCATCGATCCTGCGCTTCTCGCGTATTAGATCCTCCAGGCTGTGGAACCTCACCGTATGCACCTTGTTCTCTGCCAAGTGGATTTTGAGATAGTACTGCTGCTGGTGCTGGGTGCCAGCAGCCGCCTGGAGCTCCCCCCCGGCTTTGAACTCCCGTTTCCCGAAGCGGCACCAGGCGGCGAAGCTCTCGGAGTTAGTCCAGCAGATCTCGTCGCTTTTTAAGCCCAGGTGCCCGCAGGCGTTCTGCACCACCAGCTCCGCCACCAGCGGGCGGAAGCGGTACCAGCTATTCACCACCCGGCCCACGTTGCCCGCGGCCGCCTCGTACAAGCTGTCCTGGCGGATCTGCCCCTGGTGCAGGTGGATGATCTGCCCGCCGCCCACGTACACGGCCCAGTGCGGCGGCGGGTGCTCCGACGGCCCCAGGTAGAGCAGCTCCAGCAGGTCCCCCGGCTTGCAGAGGGCTGGCAGGGCTGACACCGAGTAGACGCTGAGGTCCCCAGCCTGGGGGCCGCTGCTGACCTTGGAGAAGATGCATTCCTGGCC
This sequence comes from Serinus canaria, assembly GCF_022539315.1. Classification (NCBI taxonomy): domain Eukaryota; kingdom Metazoa; phylum Chordata; class Aves; order Passeriformes; family Fringillidae; genus Serinus; species Serinus canaria. The sequence continues at coordinate 100,447,655 of NC_066316.1, read as the reverse complement.
GCGGAAAGCGGAGAACTGAGTCTCGTTCAGCACCAGCTGGTGGTGGAGGTGGTGGGTGGGCGTCTCCTGCCCGGGGCTGCCGGAGCCCTTCACGCCGTACTTGTCTGGCTGGCCTCGCTCGTCCAGGTCCTCCTCCTCATCCGAAAAGAAGTAAGCCACCCCGACGCGCAGCTCGTCCTTCTCGATCCCCGAGGGGTCCCCGGTCGGCAGTTCGCTGTAATTCAGGTGGGTGATGCGATCCAGTTGATTTCCCATCAATGACAGGGCGAGGCGAGGGCAGAAATCGCCGGATCTAAAGGAGGGTGGGGTGGGCAGACACAGACAAGAACAAGAGATGGGAAAGAGTGCACGCAGAAGGAAGGAAAGAAAGAACGAAAGAACAAAAAATAAAAATTAAGGCACATACAAAAGATTTCAGCGATGCCGCCCTATGCCCTCATCCCTTCCCGACTCCTTCCCTCCCCTTCTTACAAAGGAAAAACTCCCAGTGGGGACCCTTCCCCCTATCCCCGGAGTGCGGGGCAGGGCAGAGCCCCGACTCCGGAGCGCCGGTAGAGGAGCCTCCCCGCCGTCCGCCGCCTCCGCGCGGGGGGACGGAGTTGCACCGGGAATCTCCGCTCTGCGAGGGGAGAGGGCTCCGGGGGCTCGGGGAGGCTCCGGCCGGAGGGTCCCGAGCCCTCCCTCCAGCGGTGCGCAGCCAAACCGGGCAGCGCTGCGTGCGAGGAGGCGGCAGGAGGACCGTACGGCCCCGGAGCTACCGGCCTTGCCCGCCCAGTGCCGGCATCCCGGCCGGGACCCCGCAAGGCACGGGCAAAGAGCAGGCGATCAGCACCCCCTGCCCGAGGGGTCCCTCCCGTCCCGTTCCGTACCCGTGGTCGCCCAGCGCCAGAACCCCCCCAAACTCCTTTAAAGTCGTCCTGTCCCCATGGGCGCCGCAGAGGAAGCGCCACCCGTGCTCGCCACAGCCGCCGCCCGCCTCCTCCGCCCGCGCCGCTCTGGGCTGCCCGGCCCCTCCGGCGAGGATAAGTAGCGGCGGCGCCGCTCCCGAGCCCGCCCCGGCCGCGCTCATTGGCCGCGCCCGGCGGCGGCGGGGCTGAGCCGCGGCTCTGCCCGCCTGGGCCCCGCTGCCGCCACCGCCGACACGCCGGGGATACGCCGGGCCCCCGCCGAGCCCCGACCCCCGGGCTGCCCCCGCCGGGCCCGCACCCCCCCGGGCTGCCCCCGCCGGGCCCGCACCCCCCCGGGCTGCCCCCGCCGGGCCCGGGGCTGCGGCAGCGGTGCGTCCCGGGGAAAGGGGGTTGGGGATCGTGCCCACCGCGTCAAGCCGCTGCCAAGCTACCACTGCATCAAGCAGAGGTATAAAAGAAAGAAATAAAAATAAATTTAAAAAAAAGGGGAAAAAAGAGTAATTTCTGTCAAACTAACCCGCCAGGAGGGACGCACGCGGCCAAGAGTTGCTCTGTTCTTCGAGGCTGGGAGTGGGTGCTCCTCACCTCTCTTCAGCAACCTCAAGTTGCACCTGTGCTGTCTAAGCTGCTCTCCTGGGCTTCCTTTTGCTGAGGAGAGAGGCATTTGCAGAGAGCTGTTCCTCTTGCCTGTTACACCTCCTATTTTAGGACGGCATGAAGTGCCTTAGGGAGGTGCCTGTCTCTTGCCATCGCCTAGATGAGAAGTTGGAATGCTTGATGTTTGGCAGTAGGTGAGATGATTCTGTCTACATCTGGACAAAGGAGCAGTTGTGGGTTGTCCTCGGATATGACTAGAAGACATGCTATGGCTTAAGTAAAAAAATGAATCTGTCTGGCAGTAGCAGTCTATTTCTTCTGAAAATATATAAAATCTAAAAATCTGTCATCTGTAGTAGCTATTAACAATAGACAATTTTGCACCTAATTTTGCACATTATGGAAATGGAACTCAGAAATTATTTGTTCATTTGACCACTCTTCCCCCCATGAGGCTGTGTCAATGATGGGATTGTAACCTGGTCCTTCTGTGCTCATAGTCTTGCTATACAACTGTATGAACTTCTGAGAAGTGAGAATTTACTCTTCATGAAAAAAAAATCTAATGGCATTCTTTCGTTCAGATGTGAATCATATTAAAGTACCATTTTTAGCTGGAAGTAAATCTACTCATTTCTTTGCAGTGAAAATAGTTTTGTCATCTAGCCATAAGTATTTTTGCTTTCAGTATTTATGGATAATATCTCTCTTTGCTGCTGTCCTTTTCCCAGTCAGTCTTCAGGTTTAGTTAACTGAGAACAATAATGCCATCACTTTATTCTCATTATAGAGAGACATTCATCCTTAAAAATAGTGAATTACAGTTTTTTGAGGTTCAAGCTGTATACCTATGTTCATATGGATCAAATGCTGAATTTCCTAGATAAATGTGCTTGAATGACCCTTTTCTTTTTCCATTCAAATATTGATATAGCTGTCTTTCTAGAATGGCATCTTTTTGTTATCATTATTTTTTTTTAGCATATGCAAAAGCATCACATCATAAATGGAGGAGAAAAAAATGATGTGCTAAGTGAAATTCAAAAATTGACATCAGTTATTTTTTCACTGTGGCAATTATACTAATCTGTTGATGATTATGGACTTTCCATGTCTCATAAACTCAGGGGCTGTGGCCTGAGATTCACAGGAATTAAGCTGATTTGCAGCAGTTAAGGATGCAACATTCATGGTCTGTAGAATCAGAAAGATAATTTGAAAAAAAAATTCAATATAAAGATTGTTTTCTAATACATGCTTTTTAAAGTTTCAGAGGACTAAGCATAACAGATGGATGTTATTTATCTCTAGAATTGTGTAAATACTTTTCTAATGATTGTTAGAAATTATATGTTCTTTTACAGCATGACCTTCACCAACTGCAACATTTTAAATTAAATTATGAAGACACTCTAATAGGTTTAGAGCTAAGGCTGTAAAACAGTCTTTAAATATTTTGATTTTTTAAAAATAACTGTTAATGTGCTTCATTTTTAAAGCTAGTCCAAGTTGAAAGCCGTTTTCTGTAGACCTTGATCGACAGTTTCTGTTTTCTAAACACTTTACATTTTTCCCGTTTAAAGTCTGCATCTTTTTAGGTTGCACTCGCACAGTTCACACTTCCCACGTTTGCCAATCATCAAGGCTATGTGGAGTAATTTTTAGATAGTTCTAAACAAACAAAACATTATTTCATCCTTTCCATGCAAAACAGTGGAGAACAGACTGCTTCAGCAAACTGCAGGTGCAGAAGGATGGAGTCTGGGTATAGGAAAGGCTCTGCCCTTCGAGATAGGAGGAGTATCTCCTGCCAAATTTTAACCTTTTTTTTGGCGATCCCCTGTGGTTTTGCAAGTCTGCTCAATGAGAGTACTGTATCTCTTGTTGAAGCACTTACAATCCCTTGCAATTCACCTCTCTTCATGACCTCTATTCAAGACACTTCAGCACCCATTTCTTTGTTTCATTTTTGTTCTCTTCTCTGTACACTGTCTCATCAGTGCTTTGTGCTCTACCACTATTCCTCAGGAAGAAATTTTCCCTCAGTTTCTCTTCAGTCACTGTTTCATGATAGTGACAAGAAGTTGATTCAAAAAAAGAAAACACATACAAAAAACTCCCCCCATCAACCAGCAAACCCCAAGCTTTTGCATAACTGTGATTAAAGGACGCTGCTGGAGATGCCTCTTTTGTCTGAGCTAATTTGGTTAATAAATTTATTATCTGCTTTAGGTGTTTAACTCCTGAGTGCTTCCTTAGCAAAGCGGTGAGTGCAGGCTTGGCTGCTCTTAGATGGTGGCCCTGGCAATGCAGCCTCACTCTGTTCACACTTCATTGGCCAGCTTCAGCCTCATTAACTGGGGTCAGAATCTCTCCTTGCACAGGACATGGGAATTTACAGTCCTCCTAGAAAGAAACCCAATAACATCATCATCTCTGGCTCTGTCCTGGTCTATGCTGAGAGAGTGAATTTATATTTTTCCATTACTATTTTTTCTTTTTGTGCCTTTTTCCATGCTTGGCATTTTGTAACTGTTGCATTTATATTTAATTTAATACAGCAAAAACCCTTGAAATATGTGGCAAAATAGATAATCAGTAGCTTATTTTTTAAACCTTATTTTTTAAATGTTCTTTTCATCCTGCCTTGAGCTGAGCTTTGGAGCCTTGGACCCCTGTTGCTAAAAGTGGAGCTGAAACCACCATTGATTTTAATGAGGGGAGAACATTTGTGCAGAAAAATTTAGGAACACATGTTTCAAAAAACAAGCAGAGTTAAAAAAAATTTATGATAAGGGTGGAAACTTTCCTATCTGTTATGAACTTTAGATCATAGAAATCTGTCCATTACAATCCTGTTAACATCAAATCTCAGAGGCCCAGAAGCTCTTATCTATTTCAGGAACTCTACACTTGGTAGAAACTAAATACAGTTTCTACATTTTCTAACTAGTCTGGGAGAGTCCTGAGGTTTTGGGTAGGCTGAGGGAGCTGGGCCAGTTCAGCCTTGGGATTACTGAGGGAGACCTCATCAGTGTCTATCACCATCTGAAGGGAGGATGTCAAGGGGATGGAGCAGCCTCTGCTTGGTGGTGCCAGGCAGTAGGACAAGAGACAAGGGCAAAAACTGATGCACAGGAAGTTCCACCTGAACATGAGGAATAAATTCTTTACTGTGCAGGTGGGCAGACACTGGAAGAGATTTCCCAGAGAGGCTGTGGAGTCTCCTTCACTGGAGATATTCAAGAACTGTCTGCACACAAGCCTGTGCTATGTGCTCAGGGATAACCCTGCTTGAGCAGGGAGGTTGGACCAGATGACCTGCTGTGATCCTTTCCAGATTTTGGCCCTTCAGCCTTGAACAGCTTTTGCCATTTTTATGCAGTGATGGTGAAATATAAGATGTGAAAACTCAAGAAGATAACTGTGGTCACAGTTTTTCTTTTGCCTCTTTTCTGCTCTTGTGCTGGCTTCTGGTGACTTCATGATTCTTGCATTCACAGGGTCACTTGTAAGTAAAATTGTACAGGACGTGTTTTTTGGCCTTGAGGTACAGTATATGCACATAATTGATTATCTGTTTGAATGTTCTAAACTCCAAAAACCAAATAACTGCATCAAAACTACCTCTTAGGAATTTTTCCTAATCCATTTTAATCCCTAAAATATATGGAAAAATAGTATCTGACTTGTGCCAAAGCTTTTCAAAAGGCTGTGCTACCAATTAATTTTGTGAATAATACTAATTTTATGAATAATACCTCACTGATCCTTGGGCTGGGCCTGTGTAGTCAACTGCTTGGGCTCTACCCAGCTCCTTTCTATCAAATAACACTTTTAAGTACTCCTAACTTAATTTCTGATCAAGTGATACAACCAGAAAGATATTGCAGTAGGAAAGATTTTGAGGAGGAATGGGAAGAAATACCTTAATTTAAAAGTGTTCATCTTTGGGAAGCTGTTATGTAGACAGACCCCCAAATGGGCTAGTCACTTTTAAGTTCTCAGAGAGCAGCAGGTCAGGGTGCTGGGCAGGGGCAGGGTTTGGGGAGCTGGAGTTGCACCCAGGTGCAGCCTTGCAGTGCTGTGGGAAGAGGAGAAGAGCAGGAGGGCTGGGCTGGGGCAGTGGAGGCCAAGCTGAGGGAGGTCATGGCAGTCATGCAAGGCCATCCCAACTCAGCAGCCTGGTCCAAGCATGGGCCAGAGCTCTGATGCAGCTCAAGCCAGGGCATGAAGCCCCAGCCTAGTTCCTCAAAACTCTTTCTCATTAACTTTGCTTTTCTTCTGGACATCTTATCCAAGGTTCATCTTGTCAGACCTGATCTTGAACAGAAAATAGCAAAGCCTGAGGAAGTGATGGAAGAGTTTGTAGATCTTGCACTCAGATCACTGACAGGAGCATCATATTCATTCTTTAGGAGTATGAAAGAAAAATAGCTGACAGACTAGATTTTCATTTAGATGTCTGTGTCTGTACAGTAAATGGAAACTGAACTGAATTCATAGGCTTTTTTTTTCAGGGGGGAGGATATTATAGCTTAAATTACTACTATAAGCAAAGAAACCTTTCTCTTGATTACAACAATATCCTTTATGAATTTTGGAAGAATTAGATGTTGATGACCAAGAAGTTAGATCAATTAACAGTGGATTTTATTTCTTGATTCTTCTATTTCCTGGATTATGTCTTCCTCAAAGTTATTTTGAGTGTTTCAGAATGTCACCATTTTCATCTAGAGACAGAAGAAACTAAACAAAAAACCAACAACATCAAAACCCCTCAAGCAGACATGGCCACAGTCAAATAAGGAGAATTCACTTATTCATAGTAGAATATTACACTTAGGCAAAGTTTTTGGGGTTTTTTTTAGGTTTGGGAATGTAAATTTTATACTATTTCCATAAATTTTATTTTATTTTTTCTGTGTTATGAAATTTAAAGTATAGTCTAGTCTTGTGGGGAACCTAACCAAGTGATTGTAGCCAAAGAAGCAGTGGCCATGTGTTTGAAAGGTCTTAGTAAAGCAAGCTTGATCTTAAATGTACTAGTTTATTCATATATAGCTCCAGGTAAGTTTAGTATAAGAGAATTTTTATTATATTATTTTTACTTCATATTTATTTAGTCCATTTGGGCTTGGGGTTTATTGGCTGGTTGGTTGGGTGTTTTTGTTTTATTTTTTTTCAGTAAAGACACAGTTTTATATTATGTTTAATAATGAGTAAGAGGATTCCAATTGATTGCAAACTTTCACCCCATCTACCTACTTCCTCAGCTTCTTTCATAGCTTATTCTGTGACCATGTAGTTATAGGGTGAGCTTAAATCCACAGCACTGCTATAACAAGGTGTTGAATATCTGCCAGAAGAAAACATCTTTTTTAAAGGTGTTGGCACTCTGGAGCTGGTGCTCTGAAACTGAAACAGTCATGAATATTGTTCCCTTCTGAATATAGGATTTTGACATGGCTTTAATAAAGTTGGTTACATTGTTCATTCTGTAAGAGGAGAATAATAATGGCAGTCTACTAGGAAAATTTCCAGAGTCTCCTCTAGTTCTTGCTGCAAATAAATCTGAAATAAAAATGACATTGTAATGTTTGTACAGGGAAAAATATCTCTGGAAAGAAATGGAACTTTGAAAAATAAGCTGCTAGAAGAAAAAATTCAAAAGGGCTTGTAATTGTATTCTAATGCAATCTTGTTAGATGGGCTACTAACAAGACTGGCAGATCAACATTTTGATGTCTTTCTTCAATTAACATTTTGCAATTGCAGACAGGGTTTCCTAAATCAGTTGGAAAGAATGGAAACCTTTTTAGAAATACCAGACCATAAGGAATAAAGCAGTGGATCTTCACAAAAATTACATTTTAAGTGTATGAATCTCCACTGATGATGTGTTTACTTTGTCCCTAAATGGCTTAACAAGAAAGAGATAATAAATATATTTGCAAGTGCACACTAGTTACTTAGTTATGATTATCTTATTATTAGCTCTTTTCCAAACTACTAAAAGAGAAAAAGCAAAATATTTTCTTAAGTATGACATTTTCTTGCATTTCCCCTTAAAAACTAGAGAGATTGTCCACTGTACTTTCTTTTTTTTTTTTATTTTTAATTGTAAATCTGTACACAACCTCATATCTGTCTGCTTCTATTATAACAGGGTTATTTGCTTGAATTTTTCCATTTTCATATGTGCTTTGGGATCCTTTATTAAGTCATTGTTCTGTAACTGCATTCTATTATAATTTCACTCATTTTTAATAATATGTATGATATTTCTGCTGCCCTGAAGGACTCCCATGAAAATTAAATGTTGAAATAAAATAAGCATCCAGTGTTTCTTTCTTTCTATTAGGCTAGTTAATATTTTATAAAATGTATTTTATCAGTGAGTCTTTCAATACCTGAAGTTAAAAATGACTTTCTAAATATTATAAGCACTAACAAATACCCCTTGACTGAATAGCAAAGCAGAAATCCAATCTGTGTGACACTTGCTATTCATAAACATTTTGAGATTCACTCTCATGGTTTATGCTGCTAGCTGAACCCTTTTGACTGAGTTACAGAACTAGATTCAGTGAGGGAATCATACCTTGCTATATATGAAAACCTTTTGAAGGGAGCTTCTATTTTTCTTTTTCAAATACAGAGCCCAGTCCTGGAGACCTAAATCATTCAAGTTGCATATCAGTTTTAGGGCAAAACCAGCATCACCCTGCCTACAATAAGAAAAGGCTGTCAGAGATAAATGCACACAGTTTTCTTTGAATCCAGTGAGATTTCTGTCTGCATTCAAAGTTAGAATACAGCTGTAGATGCTTAGGAATGACAAATGCATACAATTAGAATTCACTCCATTTACTAAGGTATATAAGTACTGAATAAAATCATTGAGATTACACGGTGATGCCATTAAAAGTAAGTTTCTGCTCAACAAAAGTTGAGTAGCCCAAATTTGTAATTTCAATACTATTGCCAGTAGTAATTTCCAAGCTACATTTTCCCAGTCTCCAAACAATCTTGGGTCCATTGAGTCATGTCTATTCATGTATATAATTCTTTCACCTAAAAGTCTGTCTCAGCTAATTGGCTCACAGGTTAACCCTGTTATCTTCATACTCTTTTTTTGCTGATTATGTGCATGCAAAACTATTGTTTACAGAAGGATTTTTTAGAGTTGTAGCATACTAAACTGTAACCAACTACTTTATGTATAATACATAAATGAGTGTAGACTACAGCTCATTTTACTTAGCTGTGTTGTTATTTCAATAATAATGGAAGAAAAAAGCCATGAAAATTTTATGTCCATCCCTAAGTTTAGAAGATGCAGCATGATTTGAACATGATCTGGACAAGTTGCATAAGGTATGACAGTAGTACCTTAACTTCTTCCTTCCCCCTTTAAAAAAAGCAGAAATAATTTGATTTTTGTAGAGAAAAATGTCTGACTGAAAGAAAAGAAAAAAATATCTGACTTGAGACAAGACTGGTTTTGTAGCAGTTTGTTTTACGCTTAGCTGCGGAAAAAAGTATTTTAGTGACCCTGGTCACATCACTGAGACTTAGGCTGGTGCCATCAATTATTATTTAAAGAACTGGAAGCACTTTTCTGTTTAAAACATGGCCATATTACTCATCTTAGGTGTCAGAATTCTGGGTTTAGTTCCTTATGTATCCACAGTGGTTTAAAACTCTGTCATTCAGTTTAAGTGTGTACATGTTAGTTAAGACACACTACAGGCTATCTGGCTATTCTCCAGTTACAACATGGTAATTTCCTTGTTGAGAAAATTATTCAAAGAAACATTAACAAAACTTTTAACTTACAGATTTGAGTACTCACATGAGGGCAAAGGAACCTGGATTCCTATTTCTGTTCCCATAGTTCAAAGACTATTTAATGGAAATAGCCTTAAGATGAGACTGTTCATCCAAAAATAGATGCTTTGATCTTTCCAGGTGTCATGATTTCAGATTTTACTGCTGATTATGGATTGGGTGGACAAATGCATCACAATTTGTGGCAGGCATGTTTTAAAAGCTCATGATTTCATGTTGTGCTCAGGCCTGAGGTGGATGGTTGGTGTTGCAGAAGAGCACAGAGGAGGATCCCTGGGGATTTAGCAGGAGTTGACAGCAGGCCCCTGTGGATAGGTGCTGTGCTGCTTGCATTCAGGAAACTTCAGGCACGCCTCTAATGAGAAGCACTAACCTCTTGTAAACTCAAATCTACGGTCTCTCCTGGGTTTAAGTGCCTCCAAGTTTAGGTGGCAGCTGTTACTTTGCTTTTCAGATTACAGTTTCTGCCTAAACATCTCCATTTTCCCCAAATCCTTATTTAGATGTTTAAATCCATTATTGGCTCTATCCCTTAATCTCTGTTCTGCTTACCTTCTCCTATGTAAATGGGAATATTCATGCTTCTTTCACTCACAGAAGGTATTCTGTGTTGCCTGATAGCAATTACACAGGACAAGGGCTGTCTCCAGGGGAGACATCTCTCCAGGGAAGGTATAAGTGAAATACAACAAACATGGGATATGGGCATACTGTCAAATGCAAATAAACTTCAGTAATATAACTACATACTCATTTCATTTCACTTTCCTGATCCTTAGACCATCATTGATGTTTTATATACAGTGCTATAGGAATTATATTATTTTGGATCTCATCAAGTTTGTGGGGTAATAATCCACAGGAGAAATGAAATTCTGTGTGTGAAAGCGTGGCCCATGCAGGCTCTGTGCTGTGTTTGCAGGGTATGAGAGGATTGCTAATGATAAAAGGCCTTTGAAGACTTTGATCCCTGGGATGAGCTTGTAGAGATTGTTGTTCTGTGGCCATTTCATGGGGAGGTAATCACCTGAGGCTGAGATGTCCAGAATATGGTGAAATTCACAATTATACACCCCTGAAATGGCCAGTGAGTCTCTTAGCTCAGTTTTAAAAATGCTTATAAGTTCTGAAGTTTTCCAAACTCTCCCCCACCTCCAAAAAAATTAACCTATGAAAGTGTAATTTTCTATTGAGTCAATGTTTTTGACCTGAAGAATGGTTTTTTTTTAAATATGCATTTTTTATTGGAAAAAGGAGATAATTATATATGAAGCCTAAGTGGAAAGTAAAATTTTATTTTGAAAGATGAGGGTTTTTTTCCTAATTAATTATAATGAATAAATGCTAATGTCAAAGCAAAATATTTAGAATCTGGAAAATGCTGAATATTTTTGAATGAAGAGTTTTGCTGAATTTAACTTGGACTTGAAAAATGTTTTGTATGATTGAGTAATATATTTCTTTATACACTTTTTCCTTGCCAAAAGGAAAGAAAAAAAGGAGCTTAAAAAAGTTTTTAAATAAAACATCCTGACTGCAGCATGCAAGCTGGGTTTACAACTGGAGTCATACACAGTATTGGACACATGAATACTTCTCCAGACCAGAAGCAGAGAATTCTTTGCAACCCCACAGATACCTGCTCAGGGAAACGGGGCTTTGATAACCTACCCACACCAAATATGATTAAGCCTTATTATATGTCTAGTGAGGATTAGAGATAAATGAAGCTAGTTAAGAGGAAAGAGTCTGAAAAGATCCAACTGTAATAAGTTGGACTGAAAATGGTGTAAATCACACATGTTGATCTCAGCTTTAGCTGGGCCCATGATTCTTAGTGCATCTTTTATTTGACACATTATTTCTTTCTTGTCTTTTCCCCCCCCCTTCTGTTCATAAGTAGCTTATGAGAAAATATATATTTTATCAAATATAGAACTGAGCAAATTTTTTTTGTGGAATAAATTTCATTAACAGAAATTGTGTCTTGTTTTCATATACACTTTCTGGATTATTACTTGTGCTTATGAGCAAAGGCTTGAAAAAGTACTTATAGTACGGAAATGTTTCTGGCACATGATTCAAACTCCTAAATCCTCTTTGTAAATGAAATAATGGGGATTTTCATGGTATCAGGATAATATCCCATCAGTACAAGATAGCTGGAAGAAACCAAATCACATCTAAAGGAGAGATAAACCACTTTATTTTTAAACAAAATTTTTTAACCCTTCATAAAAAAAGAAGAGAGAGCAATGCAATTTAATCCTCAATGTATTTTATGGGAGAGGCTAATAAATTAATTGATTTCCATATTTTCCACTTCAGGATAATCTTCAACCTTCCTGAGCAATATCTCTGTGAGTATTGGTCAATCATGAATAGTCTTTCAAGGGTCTTTAGGATTCCAGAGTCCATAATCTCCCAGAAAACCTATTTCAGCACTTCACTATTCTTACCATTTTATTACTACTTTCTAATATTCTAATTTTGAACATTGTTGCAGTCTAAACACATCATTTCTTCTTCTCTCTCTTAGGCCATGGAAAAGAATTTATTCCTTCTCTCCTACTTGCAACATTTTATATATTTGAAAAATTTCTGCTTTTCAGTTTTTTGTTTTTTCCTAGAGAAAAGAATCATAATTCATTCATGTTTTTCTTTCTCTCCAGTTATGTTTTTTAGAATCCCACTTGTTCATCCTATTCCACTGAGCTCTCTTCAATTTTAAATCTTTCACAAACTGTGGTGTTCAAAATTGGAAAAAGAAACCCAGCTGAGGCTTGAACAGAGCAGAGAAGAACAGAAGAATTGTTTATAGGTTGTCTGACTATTTCTAACTTTTATTATGGTCTATGCCTTTTTGCATCAGAGTGGCACAGTTAATTCACATTTAGATTGTCACCCAACTAATCCTTTTTCTGTGAAACTGTTGCATTACCAGGTAATTCCCCATGTTCCTGTTCTGACCTTAAAATTTTGAAAACTGTGGATCTTGTGAATTGCTACAACTTATTCCCCTGGTGATTATATTCAGAAATTCTTTCATTTTAGCAGAACTCTGTATCAGTAAGTCTCTTCTTGACAGAAACCGCCTTCTATAAAAACTGAAAGACCCTGAAGAGTTGTTAAACTCTGCAGAGGGAGATGAAATAAGATTTAAGTAATAGATGGTCCACTACACAGGAAAAATTTACTTGCCATAGCTGATGTCAAGTAGTTAGAAGTCATTGACTCTTTCTCCAGGTAAAACCATTTTTGGAAATGGAGTGAAAAATGAGTTTTGAACACAATGAGAGAGAGTGGACTATGGATGTTCAGCTGTGTTTTTATTCCTAGACAATTCAGATTTCCCGAATTGCACTCTTGGGGGGGGGGACTAGGATTCTAGGATTTAGCAGAAGGGCTTTTTTTTTTTTTTTTTTTTTTTTTTTTTTTTTTTTTTTTTTTTTTTTTTTTTTTTTTTTTTTTTTTTTTTTTTCTGTTTTAGACTCACAGAAGTGGTAGCTGGAAGGGGAGTGTGGTGGTCCATGTAGTGCACCTCCTCTTCAAAGTGAGGCTAATGCCTGGATTGGTGTCAGATGTGGCTTTTTCTAACCTTGTCTTAGAAAGGATGGTGGTTTCTCCACTTTATAGACTGCTTCAATGCTGTGCTACCTGTACAGAGAAAAAGTTTTCATAATGTCCAATTTGAATTTCTCATGCTGCCACTTGCTATAGCTGCTTCTTGTTAAATTGTCTGTCATTCAAAATATTTGGTCAGGTCATGTTTTCAATGGCACTTCTTCAGGAGGTAGGCTGCATTTGGGCTGTGCCTTAGCCTCCTCTTTTCCAGGCTAACACTTACATGTTTCTCCATTTATTGTAGGCCATATACTCCGGGCTCCTGAACAGCTTGTTTGCTTGCAGACGGACTCTTCTAGTTTCCTGACACTCCTTGTGAGCTGTGGAGCCAAAAACTGGACAAGCCTCTCCAGGTGCCGCCTTGTCAGTGCTGTGTAGAGTGACACATTAAGTCTTGGCCTCATTTCTACTGGTGTGGCCTAATATGCACTTTGTCTTATTCATGTTGGTGGTGCAGTTCTGCTCATATTCAGCTTGATAATTACTGCAGCCCCTGGGTCCTTTTGGTCAGGTGCCACTCAGCCAGCTCTGCTTCATGAGGTCATTCCACCCCACACACAGAATTCAAGCCTTCTCCCTCCTGATCTTCACAAACCTTCTGTTGACCCAGTCTCCACTTTTCTCAAGGTTCCCTAGAGCTGAATCTGTATCACATGGTGTGTCAAAAAGTTTTTCAGCAAATTTTCTGAGGGAACATTCTGCTTCATCATCCAGGAGGAAATATTGGACTGATTTCCAGCCCTAGAGTACTTGTTTCATTACCAACTGTTACACCTGAAGCCATTGAATATTGCCTTGGGACACAGTGCTGCAGCCACTTTTCAGCCCAGTTAAAAGACTGTTTATCCCACCACAGTTTCTCAGCCACAAGAATGTGGGGAAGGCATTGCCAAATGCCTCAGTGGAGTAAAAATTACAGGAACTGTTACCATTTACTTTCCCAGTCCATAATTCTGTCATAGAAGGCAACCGTGTTGGCCAGGTAGGATTTGCCTTTGTAAATCTGTGCTGGTCTTGGTGGGCTCTTGTCTTTTGCATGCTCATAAAAGGAGTATATGCATCCTCCATCCAACCAGGGATTGCACTTGGTGTGTCCAGCTGATGGTTCCCAGGATTGTCCTTCTTGCCTTTTTTAAAGGCATGATCTGGTATTGCTGTGGTTTTTTCTTTAAAATTACAATGGCCAATCTTCCACAGCCTTAGGGCTATTTTCAGGCTCTGCAGATTAGTTTTTCTAAATAATCCTTCTGTTTGGAAGCAGAGGGTTTGGAGCAGGCTTTTCTGGTAAGGCTGAGAAATACCCAAAGTATTTCAGTTTTGCTTGTCATTCATTACCAGGTTATCATCCCTGTCCATCAGCATTCACTCATTTCCTTGCTGAATTAATTTTTCTCAATTGCTTTTATGAAAATTGATACCCTAGGTTCATCAAGCAGGTTGAATGCTGCACTACCTTTTACATTAGTAGTCATGTAGCTTCTCCATACCCATAGTGGTCATTATCCCCAGCAAATGACCCTGCTGTTGTGTTGTTCTGTGGGAGAGAACTGTTGTCAGTACTTCAGAAATAAAGACAGGAGTTAGTATTTCATATTGGTTGACTATGATTAATGGATACTTTTTACAGGGATGTCTTTGAGCTTTTTGCCAGTAGAATATTCATTGACCATAGAGGAGATTGTGATTCTGTGCCTTCTTTGGTGCTGGTTAACATCATTTTAGTCCAGCCTTTCCCTCTAAACCATGAGCAAACCAGAACAAATGTGCAGAGTTGTGATGTGCAGGAACCACAAGGGATAAAATGTGCTCATTCATTCATTTGGGATGACTCCTATGTTATTGAGTGATGTGCAATGCCCTCAGTCTCTCTGAGGCCTGGAAATGTGTAGTTCCATGCACAGCCCTGAGAATGGTGTTCAGTCAAACAAATTCTGGCAAACTTTTGTCCAGAGTATGCAAAAATGGGGTTATAGTTTCCTATTCATGTTTAGAACTGGTCAAATTTCTTTTTATTTTTTAAAAGATGGTAAAAAAATCACACCTGAGTGCAGTTGTGATGTCTGGGCTTCAAAGAATGGTTTGTCTTTATAAAATCAGGTAGCTAACACTTTTTAATGTTAATTTCCCCCTAATTCAATTCTCCCAAATGGTTGAGTTCTTTGATTGAATATTGCCCACCAAAGAAACAGCCTCAGGCAGGCATCTGTCATAGAAAACTTGATCCCAATTCATTAATATTTTGCAAAATGATAAGCTATGAAAACAGGGATTTGTAATTTGAAGTGTCATGGAGCCTCAATAGTACATTATGTTAGTACCTTCCTGCACATGTAAGTTACTGGTATGTGATTGGGCATTTATTAAAGCTCTTGAACTATTTTTTTCTTTTCCATAAATGGATGCAATGATTTGGCTCAAAGATGCTTTGAATCTGTGTTGTTCTTTGTTACACACCTGGGAACAAAAGATTTGTAATAAAAGTGAAATGGCAGTCTGAATTCAGAATGCCCATGCTTTTTTGTTTTAATGTCTCAGCTTTCATGCTATTTTTATGTTGTTTCTTTCATCTTTAATTTTACCAAGAGATTCATATTAGATGCATTATTAATCCCTGTAACACTGCCTCCCCTTCTTCTGCTCAGTGTGAGAGATTTCTGGCTCCAAGAGAAATAATAATGTGTGAGATTATTTTCTACATTTAAAACGCGAATAAAAAAATAAACAATGTGGATTTTCTAAAATCTCCATGCACTATAATTTTCTTCCAAAGATTTCACTGATGCATTAGGACTGAGAGGCATAAGCAATCACCAAAAGCTTTTAAACAATGACTTTGGTTGTGTACTTAGTAACCTGAGAATTCTCAGCATGCAGCACCTTATAACACATATTGCACTGGAAAATAAACAGAAAAGTGAAGTGTGGTAACTGGACTTTCTGTAAGAGTTTGACATAGATTAAATGAAACACAATTCCAATATGTTGACCAACTGCAATAGAAGCAATTAAATGTTTCTCACTGATGGTGGTTAATGGGACCAATTACAGAATGTGTTTTAAAACATGACTGGTGCAGTTATGATGCAACAGAAAGGGAGAGGCAGGGGAAGGACAGTAAGGGACTGTGAATGTCTAATAGAAAAACTGATCATTTTGGAACTGGGTTTTTGGGGGGGGGGTAAAGAGAAAGCTGATTGCAAATACTCTTCCACTTTGTTATTAAAATGTACCTCATATTCTTTTGATTGTTTTATTTAATCTCTAAGGGATATCATAGCTGCACAAACTGGTCAAACAAAAAGAAGCAGCATGCATGGTGAAAGTCTGGCCATAGTATATCTACATAACTACAAAAGGGAATAATAACATAAGGGAATAACTACATAACAAAAAGGGAACTCATAGGACTTCTCATAGGACAGTGTTGATCAATGTTAGCAAAATCAGCTGATGGTCATCTGACTTCTATTCCAGCCAGGGAGCAAGAAGAGTAATCCACTTGAACAGAAAGTTATTACTGAAGGATTATTTTGGGCCCAACCCAAAAGGTAATATGCTAGCAAAGGACAATAAATTTCAGTGTGAGGTAAATGTAGCACCTTTGCAGAAGACTGCTTTTCTTCTATTAGAAACAACAATAATTGCATGAATTAATATTTTCTGAAATTTAAGCAATTTGAAATCTTTCATTTACCGCAGTGCTGCAGCTCTTCTCCCACCATCTTTTCCCAGACAGAGATGTGGTACTGCTGCTGTGATGCTGCTCCCAGATGCAGATACAAAGGCTGAAGGTACTGGGAGGCACGGTGGAGGCCCAGGGAACATCAAACATCCCCTTCCACACAACCCAGTTTGGATCTGGAAACAGAATTGACACATCCTCAAAGCACTCTGCTACACCAAAAATAACAGCTCCTCTGTGGTTCTGGATCCCTTTTTCTGGTTCTCAGCTTTCAGTTCAGGTCTCTCAGCTCTTGGTGTTCATAGCTAGCAATGAGAAGGGCCCATGTTGTGGTGTAGTCCTGCTCTTCTCAGAGCAGTGCATACCCTAAGGTCTGCCCTCCTGACAAGAACAGTCACTGGTGCTTCAGAGCACAGCACAGAACTCTAAATGTGTTCCATGTTCCAAAAATATCATGAAAACCAACTTAACTTGTACTCTTAGTGAACATGTACTTTCATCTAAACCCAGAAAAATTGCTCTGTTTTCTTTAACAATGCTAAGGTATACAGAAATTAAAGTGTCCAATATATTTCATTTGTTGTATACATGTAATATATTGCCAGAGACATTTGACTGTTTTATTTCTAGAAAAAGTGCCAGCATGATTTGAAAGTGGTAATTCTTCCACAGTTTGGTTAGAAATAGGCTAATAGGGGTTTAAACTGGGAAGAGAGAATGAACGTTAATTGTTTTCAAATAACATAGTTTAAGCAGCACAGTTAGTTTCAAATAGCACAGAGGTAATCATTGAAATGTGTAAACTAAGTGTTTTTTCCGGTAACTCCAGCTTAAATTAAAAAAAACCAAAAGTAGAAAAATTATGCCAATTTACAATAAGGCAGGTGTACTGAGACTGGCTAAGACTGAGTTAATTTTGTTCATAGATGCTTATGTGGCACTCAGTTTTAGATTTGTTGCCAAAACAAAACTGACAATGCACTAATTTTCCAGCAGTGTTTTCACAGCATCAAGGCTCTCTGTGGTTCTCAATGTGCCCCACTCCAAAGAGGAGACCAGGGCATGCACAACAAGATAGAAAGGGGGATAACCTCAACAATCCAAAGAGATATTCCTTGCTGTATAACATCATGTTCAGCAATAAAAGGAAAAAGAGGGGGTCTTAGGGAGGTTAGCAATCTTTTGATTGGGAAATGGCTGAGCATTGTTCAGCCTGTGGGAGGTGGTGAGTGATTGCCTTTGCAACAGTTGGGGTTTTTTGAGTTTTTTGTCTCTTCTTCCACATATCCTTCAGTTATTAACCTTATTTTTATGTTTTTATCTTTTTATATTACCCAATTTTTATTGCTTTTATTCTTTCTTTTCCTTATTCCTCATCCAACTGAGAGCTGGGGAAGTGAGCAATCAGCTGTGTGATGCTTAGCAAACCACCAGGGTTAACCCAGAACAGGAAGGACAGAAAGCCTGTGGCAGACCTTCCTTGTTATTAACTTGTTTCATGGACCTGTACTAAATGAGTATAAAATGTCCATGTTCTGCTTTTTTAATCCATTACAAGGCAATGGAGATCAGTGCTATTGGTTTCAGTAAAGCTGCTTCTGATTCAAGCTGTTCTACCTGAGATGAGATTAATGTCTGTTAAAGCTTCAATTAGCTTTATTCTCATTGTAGTCCTCTGTGAGAAATATTTCACAACAGAAAACAAATGTAATTGGGTAGAATTCATGATTCATAGAACAACACCTGCTGTTCCAAGTTGGGACTGAAAAACACTAGGAGAGGTGTTAGCACAATGTGAGACAAATGCTGAAAAGGTATAAGTGGCTGCAGCACCATTGTTTTCTATGTGGTACATGCATTTCAGCCTTTTTTTTTGTGTATTTAGACTGGGATTTAGCAGAGTTATTATAAAATTTTTAATAAGAAATATAAAAGTGAGGCAGCTGGAGTGCATTCTGCTCTTCTTGATTTTGTTTTTGTGGCTGATATTTCTCATACAATAAACAAGCTCTGTTAGAAGTATCCTCTTCTTCAAATTTTAATAGTATTTAATCTATAAATACTTCTCTAAATACCTCTGTTTTACTAGTCATAATGAAATACATTCACTGCAAGAGTCATAAAGCAGATGAGGCAGTGAAAATGCTTAGTGAGTGTTAGAGCTAATAATCATAATGATGCTAGAGCAGTTGGAGCACAGCACACAAAGACACAGCAAGATGCTACCATAAGCTCCATGCACTCCACTCAGAAGCAGTGGTAATAGATTGTATAACAGGAATTACAGGCTGCACTGGAATTAGTGTCTACCTCTGGGATTGGTTTGTGTTAGCAGAGCCAAAAATGACATAAATGTTCATTTGATGTTCAGAATACTTGCTCTTTTTCAGCATTCCTTTTCTTTCCTGATGCTTTACAGACTGAAGATTTTTTGTTTATCATCACTTTTCTCTTTGGTCATTAGCTTCAGTTTGAGGAAGAAAGAAGGTTCATCTTTTCTATCACATTTGGAGGTACAATACTCAGTAGACCAGCAGTGTTATGCTGTATCAGGTCTTAGCACATCACCCAGTGCTGCAGAGCTGTGATGCTGACTCACCTGGCTGTGAGGTGTTTGGTGCTTGTACAGAGAGGCACAGGAAATAAATAAACTTAAGTTTCTGGGAACTGAAAATTCAAAAAAAAATCTAAATGGAATAAACTCTTGGCATGAAAGGAAACAAAACTGTCATTCAAAGCTGCATTATGCATTATGGCATTTAATTCATAGTTGGTCATTTTGGATGACTATGTATATATAGTGTATACACACATATGCATGCATGTTTATGCATATTTATGTGCACATGTCCTAGGAGCCCAGTGGAATTGCCACCAATTTGGGACACATTTTAGTCTGGAATAGCTCCAGAAGAACTAACTAGCTAAGCCTTGCTGGAATTTATGGATAAGAGCAACATTAAGAAAATTAGCAGCAAGACCAGTTATTCTGCAAGAGGGAAGATGGTAAAAAAAAATTAAATAGACTAAATCAGACACCCAGTAACTTCATTAAAACATAGAGCTAAAAAGGAAGTCTTCACTGTGAATTAGATACCTACCCAGTCCCAGGTGAGTATCTTCCAAAATCATCATACCTGCCTTGTTCCCCAAGTATCTGTATTTACTTTCAGCTCAGATGTCTCTGCATCCACTGTGACGTCTTTCTATACAACGTAGAAATTAATTCTAGATTTGATCATACATAATTAAGTAATGGTGACCTATACTTCAGAAGATTATCAATGCTGATATTGTCATAAATAACTAATAACCTGACAAATAATACAGTATAAACTTAATTAGTGCACAGCACTACATGCCTCAGGAAGAGTGTTTCAAAGACCCTGTTTTCCTAACCCTGATTGATGATTCCTTTTGAGCTTAATAACTGCTCAGAGCTGGAATCAAATATTGTGTCTTTGCTAATGTCTTGAATGTATTGAATTATTGTGCAGAGTGTTGTAACTACTCTAAAGGAATTATTGGCTATGGGTTTGCTGCTTTCTGAGTGGGTTTTTTTGGGGTTTCTTTCATCTCAATGATATTTTTCATCCATGCCACATGACAAAATTGTTTTGAGAAATGAACTAATCAATTAAAGTGCTTCATATAACAGATATTGAAACAAATCGAGGGATTCTGGCAAAGGAGACAATATACAGGCTCAGAAGGGACCAGTAAATAAAGGGGAAGTAAACGTGAGGCATGCAGGGAAATTCAAATCTAGGTAATAACACAAAATAAAGTAAAGCATCAAAACACACTCAGACAAATAAAACCTAACTAGAGAATACCTTGTTTTCTAGATTGCAGTGGTGATATTTTTTATTTTCCTGTCTTCCAGAATTCCAGTGTCAGAAGTGACTATATGTAATGCAAGTTTCTGTTCTAATCATTTAAAATATGTAAAACTACCAGGTTTCATTTTGAGTTAAATGGATCTATCAATTTTTTTTCTGCCTAGGGCTGTCTTCTGCACCTATTGCAATCACAAATAAAATTTTTAAATAGTAAATCTTGGTATGGGATTGGGGCTTGGAAAAAGAGTACTAAATAAGGTGGCTTGAATGCAATTCAAGAGTTAGTATTTTTAGCAAGTCTTCTATAATGGGAAAAGGGAGAAAAGCTTCAGTGTAAGAAGAGGAACAAAATTAAGCAGAACAAAACAAATTTATCTTGGTTTTGTTTGTTGCTTTGAAAGTTTTCCCCCTTCCTTTTTAGAAACATTCCAAAGAGTGGACCTTATATTCCTTACTGTGTTTGAGTCCAAAAGTGCATTTGGTTTTGTGGAGTAAAAAGTACTGAATTTCTCATGGCATGATTAGATCTGCAGCATGTAACTACTATTTGTATAATAGCTTGCAATTATTATTTTAAAAATATATAACTAGTATTTGAATAATATATATATTGGCTATTTTTATAAATAATTAAAAAGTGTTCTTGTAGATCAGGAAAAATTTTATTTAAAATATTTTTCTCATGTTAGCAGGAGTAGATTTGTAAGATGATTTTATCCCCTATGCCACCCCTCCCCAATATGGAGCTTGAAAAACAGTGTCTGTCCTAGAGAAGGTATAATACATTATTTTGGCCATTAAGTGAAAAGGTTAATTTTTTATCTTTTCCTCAGACTTGTGATAAAAGAGGCTGAAGAGTCTGAAAAGTCCATAGGGAAAGGAATATTTTTTTTCAACTTGTAATCCACTCTACATTCTAAAAGGCTCCTGGGCCCACTTATATTAATTTACTTACAGTAAATTTTTCCTCTTCTCAGTCTTTGATACCTCATGTGTAAGCAGAACATATGTATGCAAAAGTTGACAGTAGTGGTTTGTTAGTTCTTTTATGCAGGCAGAATGTTCATGGTAATTAATGATAATTCAGCACTCAGTTATGAACAAAGAAAATGTTAATATGTCTGTCAAAAGTTCAGCTCAAGATATAAAAGAGAAAAAAAAAAAAAGTAATTTGCAAGAACCTTTAAAAGATACTACAAAATTTTTAGTTTCAGTGCCAGACAGTATATGTCAGCTTTCCTTTTTAAACCTTTCTTTATGTCATGGTTTTTACTTGGTTGTGAAGATTGACTGAAGCTGAGTTAGTTTTGAAGAGCTTAATTGGGAAAAGATAATGCTTCTTCCTGGATAAATTTTCAGGAGAGAAACCCAAAGGAACAAACAACCCACATGGCTGAGATCAACATTTCTTTGTACAGCCACAAAGCTTTGAAAAGTATTAAATATTTCAGTTTTGTGTTACTCTCTTAGAGACATTGAGAAGTGAAGAATTTTTTTTCCATTTTTTTCAGTAGTAATGCACCTATGCATTTTAAAGGTCATGATTTTTCACTTTTTCATACTTGTGTAAATCAAACAGAAAGGCTGCACAGCTCAAAACTGAGTGCAATAGCCATGCCTTGCTCTTGGAACACCAAGCAGTCATGAAAGTGTAATCTCTCCCTGAAGTGGTGCAAGATGGCTAAAATGAGTGTAATGGCTCTTCTGTTTCAGTGTTTTTCTGGAATAGCTTGGGGTTCTGAAGCATTTTATATTTTAGCAGGCCATCCAACAAACTGAATAACATCCAAGCAATGCACAAGGACTACATAAAAAGGAAAATGGACAGCAAGGGCAGCAAGTTAAGCCTCATTCACTAGAGAATGGATCTCATTATCACCAAATGTTGGCTGTTTAGAGAAGCACCTACATTTTGGGAAGCAGCCTTGCCTCCTGGTGCAGCATGTGGGGAGAAAAAGATCCTGGAAATGCAGTTTCTCATGCCTGTTTTATATACCCACATAGGAAATAATGAATGGCTCCAAGAAATACCTATTTCTCTTTACTCCCAGGGTCTAGGCCACTAATTCAGATGTCAACTCCTACTCTGTTAACTCTCATGTTTTTAGTTTAGATTCACTTCTAAGTGGGATTTTCATTTTCCTGGATAGGTTTCTAAAATTGTTTTAAGTTATAAGGGTACAAAGTAGAGAATATTAAAGTAACTTCCAAGCTTTATGGAAGTTACTTTAAGCTCATTTAAGGTTGGAAGCAAAGTTAGAAGAGGAACTGTAGCTGGTCACTGTGTATTTTATTAGCTATATCTCCTAAGATTTCAAGAGGTTTGGAGGGAAGTTTGAAAATGGTGTATTTTCTGTTGTCCCAGTGAGATATATGCCTTTTTTGAAAACCTCCCTAACTCTGAGCCTACTGCCCACGGCCTTACAGGCAGAGGTTGAGCTGAGCACAGACAATACAGCTCCAGTTGGAGCTCCTTCTGAGCTTTCAGAGTGAAGGAATTGTCTGGATTGTTCCTTACCCTGCAGTTTCTGCCTGCAGAGGGCCTGAGGCAATAGGTAGGAAGGAGTCAGGGCCACTCCTCAGCTAATGTCTGACACCAGTTCAGTCCTTCCACCTTGGGAAGTTCAGGTGGAAGGACTGAACTGTTCAGGGAAGTTCAGGGAAGTTCAGGATACCCTTCTCTGAAATGTGTCACTTCCTTCTGGATCAGTCACATTTCCACAAGTGTTCTACAGCATTTCTGTGTTCCCCAGTGTTATTTATCCCACTAAATGAAGAATTCTACACAAGCACGCTTCTAAATAATTATTTTTTTCACATAATGTTTTTCCTCTATCTCTTGCTCCCCACAAAAGGCACAGAGTTTCAGAGCTTTCCTTAGAGGAGTTAAAATTGTCATGCTTTCTAAATTCATTCATGTTCCATGACTAGCAGAAGGTTGTTTGCTCACGGGGTTTTCGTTTCTTGCCTGGGTGTGCCTGTGTTTTCCCAGGCTCAGTTATGCAACGTGGCAGAGGCAGATTAATGATGGACAAGGGCATGGTTACTCCATGGTAAGCAACAGCTAACTGTATGTTATTTGTCAAGATTCCTGTTGAGACATGACGCTCAGCTTTCACTTTGAAAAGATATGAACACATTTGGTTGTGATCGCATAGGTTAGTGTCAATCAACAGCTTTAAATCAAAAAATGTATTATTCAAACCCCCACTTCAATCAATATGTTTGATTCTTTTTACTCTTTTAACTGAAATTGAAGAGAGTCCACATTCCCTACAAACTTGATTTTACTGTATTTCTAGTAATTTTAAGTAACAAAACTACTAATAAAACATCTCCACATTTTTGCTACACTTAAGTAATCCGAGGCATTTTTCATATTGCCAAAGTTATTTCCTTCAATTTTTAATCTTATTTTTAAAACAGTGGATTTAGAAAAAAAGTACACCACTCCCAAGGTTTTATTATACCAAATGAATCTCTATGTAAAGTCACTTAAATCACAGCTTTATCCTGAAGCTAATGAGAACTGAGGGTACTTTGAGTCTTAGATGCACAATTGCATTAATGAGAAAAGCAGTAGCTGATATGACAGATACCTGTTATGGGTAAAGACCAAGAAATTTGCACAGAAAATTTACTTGACTCTGGCACTTTAAATCAGAGAGGCTTCAAATCAACTTTTTACCTTCATGGTTTTTCTTTGGCATTTGTTTTGGGAGTGTGTTTTACAATGGAGCCTTCTAAGATTTTGCATAGTCTCTGCAACCTGGAAACTTAACTTGGCTGATGAATGAGGATGATAGGTCAAAAGGAGACAACTGCAGCAATTCCAGATGCTCCAGCAAGAGTAGACACATAAGCACAGACAGCATTTCTGCAGTGCAAGCCCCAACAGGAATGTGTGTCTGTCTGACTCACAGGAAAGGCAACATGTTCACTGCAAAGTTTGGAGGACTCTGGAGTGCATCTTGGCAGACAAAAATTATTCATGGGCAAAGAGTTATTAATCCCTGTCAGCTTCACTGGTGGCAGAAACTCCAGAAAGGATCTGTCAGGTTCCCCCAAACTCTCCAAGCCAGGTGTCAGGGAAGAATGAACTGTGATTCCATACCACATGTAATTAATGAACCTAAAGCATAAAAAACCTCTGAATGATAAAGATCAGTGTTACACAAACTTCCAGCTGGGTAAGCTGCACTCCCTATGTTTTGTGGTGAAAGAGGCATTTTTCTCCCCTGCAAAATTGGACTGACAATTCATGCATACAAAATTAGTGTGATATGCAAAGAAGAGGGTCTTCAGAAATGTGAAAATTTGAAAAGGATCTACTTTTTTTCATGAAGCCCACAAGCTGGTTCCTAAAGACAAAAAAACTTTATCTGCTAAGGGCTCACTGAAATGCAGCTGGCAGGAGCCCAGCACAGGGTCGCTGGTTAGGGGGAGACAACTACAGCTGCTTCAATTGTTTTTGTATTTTGTTGGATCTTGGGTATTTCCTATTACTCCTCCTGTGAAAATTTACTTTAAGGGAAATTTTGCACTGCCAGCAATTGTTTGGAGGAGAAGAGAGGACAGAAGCCCTAGCTCATATATGTGCTTCTTCTTGAGCAGCTAGATGGCAGTTCCCAGAGGCCTTTATTTCCCCATTTTTCTTTCCCTGTGCTTTGCAATACAGACTATCTGATCTTCTTATACTGACATCAGTGACAGCTTCATATTACACTGGAATGGGTTTTTACTGTCTGTTCAGGAATGGAAGGGCAATCTGACATGATGTGTTTGGGCACGTGGTCAATTTATGTCGTAATTTTCATATGGAGAAATTAAATACTATTGCTGTAATATCATGGTAATGAGGTTGTGTACTTTAATTAACACTGAAAGTTCCAATATATATTGTAGAAAAATATCAGAAATATAGTTTTCTCCTGAAATGAAAAGAAGACCTTACTGAGGTTATATATCTTTTCATCCCTATGTGTGCATGTCATCTGTGTCTGCATACTCCTTAATTCCCATAGGTCAATAACCTGGACTGGAAGCTGAGCTGTAGCATTCAGGAATAACCCATACAAACAGGAAACTTTGGGGTTAGGAGGTGTGCACACAAAATGGGCATGCCCTGCTTCCTGAGCATACCTGACATTCTCAAATTCCCCTGCAGTCTACTCTGCATACCATGTAAGAGCTCAGAAAATATATCCAGTCCTTTCACTTCACTCTCTGTAAGGAGCTTTCAACATGAACCAGGTCACAGTGGTTTTTTTCTGCTACATAGATAAGATTTTGGATTATAAATCTTACAGATAAAAAAACCCCTCCACCCTACCAATACAAACCAAAAAACCAAAAAGATGTTATTCTAGGATAATAAAGTACTTGCCTCAACTGTTCCATTTTAAAATAGGGATAGGATCAGTCTGCAGGCTAATAGAAATGACACTGTTTTTTGCTGTAAGTATATACCTTACAAAGTATAAAGGTAGATCAATAATAATTTTTAGAGCTTCCAAAGTTTATATTCATATATGAAAAAAAAGAAAATCTTTCAATATGTAAATGGGTAAATCATTGAGAAAGAGCAAAACCATGGTAAAATATAAACCTTTCTACAGCAGAGTGCAAAATTCATAATTTTCTGAGGATTAAGATGTCTCAGAGACCTTTCCATTTGCCCTTGACTTTGGGCAGGTATTTCAGTCACAGCTGTAGAGTTGGCCAATTACTCCATCAAATCCAGGCTGCTGTCAAAGGAATTGCTTAGTGGAAAAACTGACAGAAGCACAATTCACACCATCCTCCAGGTCTGCATCAGTGTAGCCAACACAAATCACTGGAATTCACAGAGTGATTCATAGGGATATGAGTTTGAAAAGGTTATGAAGAAAAGGAGAAGTCTATAACACTGAGATTTCGGCAGCTGTGAAAAATGTAGCATCTGATAGATGTATTGTTGTTAAGTATAAGCCCATATCTGCTAAGAAAAGTAATGCATTTCCATGTTTGACAGCCCATGAAAATGTTTTATTATACTTCCAATTAAGACCAGGAAATTGCACTTTTAGGTGTTCCAAACAGGCACTGAAAACCTTTGGATTGTTATTTTTTTTTCCAGCAGGAAATATGGGAAATAGGAAACTCAGCTACTCCTTTTATTGTCCTAGCTAATTCTTGATACATCATTAAAAATTTTAAATCCACGCTTTTCATCAAGTACTTTTCTTTGTATTAATTATCTAATTACAACAGACTCAATTAATAGTCCTTGTAAAATGTGGTTCCAGGCAGTTGGAAAGGTCCATCTGGTTAGAAAATATTTCCTTATTATGGGAATTGCTGTGAGAAGTTTTACTTATATTAATTGCTAGCAGAGTTTTTAAAAAGGGTGTATATAGATATGTTTTGGAGGGTGACAAGAAAATCATGAAGAAAATGAGACCTTTCCACTTTTTTTTTTTGGTATGCACCACATCTCTGAGGCTCCAGGTACACTGTTTATCACAGAACAAATGTTTGAATGAAATGAATTTGCATTCACTGTCAGAAGTATGATGTTTTAAAAACTATCTATGTCATATGTTCCTACATGGGTTTTTCCTAATGGTTCTGGTAGTCTGGTGGTTTGCAAAATAACCACAGCACTAGAAACACAAGATTAATTAAATTTAATGGAAAGACTTGATAATAATATTGTATGATGGGTTGTGAGAAATCCTAACTAACTCTGGATCAAAAGACCATCATCGACAGTAATTGAGTTAAACAACTCTTTCCCAAATTAAACTAACAAACAAGAATTTTTAATAATACTGTTATTCCTGAGCATGAGACTCATTTTTGCACCTTGTCATCCATTTTATGAGACATGACATTTATAAGCATATGTGTCTATAGCTATCAAGGTAGCTAGATATTGGTTATGCATGTATAAACATTTATATATTTATTCAGATTCATATAAAATCCAAAGTCTATAAATAGACAATGCTATATCTCTATCATGCATTAGGATATGGACAAGCAGATATTCACAGATATGATTCATGTAGCACCATCATTACCTATTTCTTATGAGACAATGATGGAGCCTCAAGACTTCAAGAAATGTGAGGACTACAACCCTCCTAATTTTTGAGAAATTGAATTTAGAATTAAAGTTTGAATCTTTGAACCAAGGTAAAATGGAATCAGGTGACATACATTAAGGTTTCCAAAGCCATGGTTAAGCACTGAATGAGAAAAAAACAAATGAAAAAGACATCTATAAATATAATTTCAGTCCAGATGTTAAAGAATGCCACTAACCCAATGTATTGTGACAAGTATCCCCTTTTCTCCCTTCCTAAATTCTTGTTGCTTAATGTGAGGGAGAGGAACTTACTTTATCGAGTAAAATCAGATTTGATTCCAGTGGCTGTGGCTTGATTTAAGACACCCTACATTGTGAGATTCTCAGTAAAATCACTGCAGCTAGCAATATTGTAAAGAGAAAGATAAATTATATCATAAGTGAAGGTTTAATAAATTAAAAGTGCAACTTCAATGCTTATTCTCAAAACCACGTTATTTTCCATCCATACACAAAATGCAATTAACAGAAATTGGTAAACTATCCCTCCAATTTAGAAGACAAATAATTATCCTAAGTCCATACCACTTTGTTGGAGTTTAAAATTAATTTAAAAATATCTGATTCTTTTATAAACTGAGAATATGCTGATTTGAGATAACATTTCTTTCCAAGATATTAGAAAAACCCATTCTGATCAGCACAACAAGGACATTGAGATGATTTCTGACACTACTAGATGAGACACTCTTGATGCTGAATGCAGCTTAATGGAAAAAATACTCTGTACAGTAGTGCAGAATATCAATTGTTCATCTCATTTATTTCTCCCTATTGGGTATATATGGAGTGGCATCCTAACTGAGTGTTAATGAGGGATTAATTAGAATTAAGTGCTTCAGTAGCAGTTGGTGATTATTAGCTTTTTTTAGGATTGGGCAATTTAATTTTGAAACAGTTCCCTCACATTTCCAAAATGGGTATAAAACAAATAGAAAGGCTGTTCTCCCTTCTCCCCTCAAGCCTTGAATTTGCATTCCTTCATACAGTGACAGTTTTAGGGTGATTTTTAATGGCAGCATTAGAAACTTGCCCCTCCTGCCTCTGCAAAGACAAAGGGCTGTCCAGGTTTTCAGTAAGCGCTTTATACGTCGCTTGCATCACCAGGTTTCACGTCTGCTGTGAAGAAGCCATTGCTAGCAGAGCAGAGGTGCTCAGTGCCTGTGCTCACTCAATTCTCAGCCTGTCTGCTTAGCTGTCAAGCCTTGCATCAGGGACATGGAAATATATAGGAGATCCAGCATTTTATAGGAGGTGAAGTTTGAAAATAAACTGATTTCCCATAGGTCAGAAGACATCTGCCAGGTGATAATGACTTAAGGTCACGGTGGAACTATGCTAGATGTGACCCAGAGACCACAGCTGAGTCTTTTGGTATTCCTTCAGTCTGAAAAAGATTAGACTTTCTGTGAGAAGCATCTCTATGCATTTTCAGACAGCAGTGAGACTGGTGATTTTAATTTAGTCCTTATCAATCTGATATGAGAAAATAAGCAGCAACACCTTCTTAAAGAAGCAATTTCAATATGTTCTGGCAAATACAATAGAAATTAACAATACATACATAACTCAAAAGCAAAAGCAGAAATTACAGAGAGGGAAATGTCTACAATATCTTTCTTCTTTTTTTTTTTTTTTTTTTTTTTTTAATGGCTAACATTTCTTTTGGGGAGCTTGCAGTTTGATGCAAGGTCTGATATTTTTATTCCTTCAAGGTATTTTGTGGACATTATTGTTAGGGAAGGGGGAAGATAATGACCCTCTAACATGAAAACAAGGTGAAGTAAAAACAAGTTGCAGTGCTTTATCACCTTTCCAGTTACTCAGTTTCCCTCATGAGAATGCTGTCTGAGGTTTCCATGGCAAGCCAGAGCTGTAGAAGTGTGTCACAGGATTTAGAGCTTGCACAGTGCTCTGGGTGGTGCTGTGGGGCAAACAGGACCCTCTTTAGAAATGCTGCTAAATCTGCATATGCAAATGAAAACTTACTTTGAAAAATCAGCATTTTTAAGTTAGTCAAGTTGGAAACTTAATCCTAAAATATAATTTGAATTTCACTAATTTCACATCACTAAGAAGTAAAAAAATGTCTAGAACAATATTTGAAGTAATAAAATATGCATGTACTCCCAGGCAACATAAATTAATATGTACTGGACACAAAGTGAGAATGGCCAACATGGGCTTATGAAAGATGAAATTACAAACATGATTAATAGAAGCAACGGGGTTTAAATATCTTACTTAAAATTTTGTAGTTATTCACCTTGGTCAGATACTGCTATCTAATACAAAATTAACATGGCCTTCATAATATTAAAATCTGGCTAATTAACAAGCCCAGCTTTGAGCTGAACTTGACCATCTCCAGAGCTCCTTTCTAGGCTCAGCTATTCTTTGTGGTTCTGTCATGAAAGGGAAAAATGTAATCTTTATCTTGGACACAAGTGTGACAAGCCAGAGTAGAACTGAGTCTACTAATGCTGAAGTATTGAAGATAGAGATAAAAATCCAGCAAGGTTCTTCTAAAAGTATCTCCTTCTTTTATTTAACTTAGGCATTGCTGCCTGTACTGCTGCAACATGCTATTCAAGCTTAACAGAGAAGACCCAGTAATGTCATGTTATATCCACACAGAGTTCAAGATTACTGCTAACAATATCACTTCTCCTTTTTTTAATTAGCATGTATCAGCAGGAGTAAAGACCAGTGTCTCCTACTAATGTCTGCAATTCTGCGTGGTAATTACCACTCATCTTGCAAGCTTTTAAGTACATGCAAGTTACTTAAAATTTAAAATGTCTCTTTATGAAATAAGAAATGTTTGCAGCACTGACTGAAGACAGAATGGCTGTGTTGACTCAGGCTTAGAAAGAAAAGAGCAAGGTATATTGCATACTCATAAGTATGCAGTCTCTAACACAGAGCTTGATATTAGTCAGAGGATGAAAAGTCCTGTGTATACAATTTTTTTAAGTTCTATCCTGTGTATACAATTTTTTTAAGTTCTATCTCAAATTTTGTTCATCTCAGTGAACCAGAATGCTTATTAATCATTGGAAAAATTACTGTTGAAAAGTCTGTAACATCATAACAGTTTCATGCACACATATAGTATACACTTATTTGTGCATTTATATATATAAGGTCTTTTCTGATAGATGACTACCAGAAAATATTTATTTCAAGCTAATCACCTTGCTGAAACAGAAAAGATCTCTCTGTGTGTAGAAAAGATCCTCCAGCTCAGAATGGCTCAGCCAAAGGAGTGGCATCTTTGTAAGGTTTACCTTCACTAATCCAATTAACAGTGAATTTATTAGTGAATTAAGGGATTTTTTTTTTAAATTCTTAACCCAAGCATGAATTTAACTCAGTGAATTCCATAGCCATTTTAATTAAGAGAGGAATTAAAAAAATTAAAAGAAAAAAATAAAGAGAGTGGAAAAGTAGAAAGCAGTCTGGAAAGATGGTTGTCAATTATGCTGAATTGTGTCAGAAATAGAGAATTAACTGTTTAAAATAATAGAAAATGTCAATTTGAGGCCAACAAGCAATTTTGTTAGCAGCCAAAATCAAAAATTATGAGCCTTTTGTGGACAAACTGTCAAAGCAAAATTCATCTGAAGCCAGAAAATGAAGGAATTCTTGCTGAAATGAAAGCCTGTTTTGTTGAAAGAGTAATGGCATGTCATGATCCTGTGGGAATATGTTCCTGTGGCAAGGACATCAGTGGGGAAGAAAGGACAAGTTCCACAGGTGCCTGAAATAGCTTTTAACTGTTCCTGGTACATGGCTGAATCAATGTCACGTAGAGTCAAAGCCACGAAGGAAGAGAGATCACCCCTTTTTGAAGACCTACATAAGCAAGGGTTTGGTTTTCAAATCTGAAGTATAAGACACTACTATGAAATATTTGTCCAGTGCTGAGATAGCCCTTAAAGAGCACATGCACTGAATAAAATATATTTTTTACTATAGAACAGGATCTTTGAGGTATTAAAAATAAAAATTATTTACTTTTAAAAGCAAGCACAGCACCATGGAGTCAGATTCAGAATCTACCAATATCCTGTCTTTGACAGCAGCCAAAAATTAATGCTTAGTAAAGGACTGTAAGAATAGAGTGAGCACACTGTAATGCTTTCCTATAATAACTTCTCACCTTCCAGAATTCTGGACTAGAGTCACCAAAACTGCAACTCTATGGTTATAACAAAGTGAAATATTAAGAAACACATAAAACACTGATATATACAGATATATATTCATATGCATCTACACAAAAGTACCTGAAAAATTGTGTATACATGTAGAATCATATACACGCAGCTTTACATTACTGTCTGTGCATATCAATGTATGGTATAGATCCACTTAACATTTTCTCCTGTCTTTACCATGAATTTGATGTTACTTTATTAAATATCAGGAATGTTCTGTTGTGCAAAAGACATAGCTTATAGTGGATCATCAGTCCAATTTAATTCAGTAAAATAGCTTGTTCTTGCCTTTCTGCCTTCTTATGTGTTCATGAGAACATCTTTGACTTAAGAATGTTCTAACGTTGTCAATTTGCAATGAGCTTTTTGTTGAGGAGATTTTACAGCTGGTTAAAGCCCAGTAAGTGAGCTGTAAGTATGACCAAGACTTAGCTCTTCCTGTCTTCAGTGGCTGGGTCTGTAAATTTTGGGGGGTTGCATTAATTAAATTATTTTTGTAAGAGAAAAAATAAAAAACAACAAATTTTGAAGTTTTTTATTTTATTTCTCTGGAGAATAAAACCAAATGAGTTAAATTTGGAATTAAATTTTTATCAAAATGAGCTTTCTAGTTTATAAAAAAAATAAATCATGTAGTCATAAAAGATCTCCATGCCAAACATTCATAGCTACAAGGGTCAATGTTGGCTGTGCATGTGGGTATATGTGTAGGAGTGCATACAAAAGCAGTGCTTTATAAAGCTGCAAAACTGGATCATGCATAAAATCACTCACAATACCAGTAGCTATACAATCAGGAAAGAAAGATTTTCCCTGAAGCCCATTCTCTAATCTTATAACCCCCATGTCAACAACACTAAGCATTTCACATTTAAGAAAACACAGTCTGACATATTAAAACCAGTACATAATGTGCTTTACAAATTGCTATACAAAATCAACTACACGTGCCTTTTTTTCAAACGGTTTCAATTGGTTTATTAATAGATTTTCCTTGGCTCAATACCTGATACCAACAATCAATGAAGATAGGTCTCCTTCAGCAAGATTTTCCAGCAACACTTGGAGAACAATGGGTGGAAAACAAAGCAGTTACTAAATGTTTTTCATTTGTAATAAAAGGTCTTTTTCCTAATTCAAATGGTGCTGAAAGGATGGCAAATAGAGGCATCAATACCAGAGCAGATGCCAGGCTTTCTTAGCCTGCCTCAGCAGAAGAAAATTCACTATCTTTATGAGCTTTATATATCCATGAGACTTCATTGGCAATGCTTTGCTGTTGGGATGGACTTAATAATATTTGAAAAAAACGAAGCAAAAATATAAAGAAAAATTGGTGCCTACTTACCTAAGCTCATAAGAGGGTTTCTGAGCTAATTTTTTAATAAAGCCAGCAAGTGGGTAAATATTTCCTTCCTTCCATTTCAGAGTGGGATGGTTTTCTGACCCTGGAATAGTAGGTAGCCAAACACATCCCAAGAATTCGACTCCTGTTGCATCTCACTGGATTGATAGTCTGTAAGAAAAGTAGAGTAAGGGGGGAATGGATGACAAAAAAGTTGAAGGGAATATTTTTGAGATTTTAAAATGTTGAGAAATTTCAGTTCATGCCATGGACGCTTTTTGTAGAAAAACTGCGCAGCTCAATAAACAGCTGTCTACTCAAACTATCACTTGCATGAGCATACTGCTTTTTTTAACTACAGCACAGATTGTGTGGGGGAAAACTCCTACAGCTTAAAGAAATAAAGGAAAGGTGGAGCATAACTTCATACCCTGACACTGTTGACACCTGTAATGTCCACCCTGCTATAATGCCACTACAGGACTTTTAACTAATTTCAGAGTAGAGATTGATTTATCCTTATATACTTCCATTTTGTGTTTTCAATTACAATGTGGCTTTGTTTTTGTCAGCTGAAGATGATTAGGGCCTTTTTTCCTAAGCATGTGAACGGCAAAAGACGTTGAAATGTCCCAAGGAATTCAAAGTGAATTTAAATTAATTTGTATGACAGAAAGTATATGGCTGGTATCTACAAAACACACACAAAAAATCCTTTGTGATTAGAGAAAAGCTCAGTTCTAATTATTTTTTGGTTTTGGTTTTGGTTTTTTGATTGTTTACTTCACTCTGACAAAAATTCTATTTATTTGAATATAAACATGCACAGGCACACTAGAGTAGAATTTCCAAAAGTGCATGAACAGCTTGGGAGTGCATAACTTTGACGTTTGCCCAGATAAATAGTGCTAAGTGTGGTGTGGTTTTAAACTTTAATTTATGCTTTCTTCCCTCTTAGACTACTGGTCCAGCCTTGTACCACCTCTCTAAATATCTGTGTTTAGTCACATTTCTTCTGTGTGATTAATACTGCTTACAGTGCACCTCATATATTCCTTATCTCAGTATATTTAATATCTATGAATGAATTTGTTTCAGCACTGCTGTATGCCAAGGATGAGCTCACAGACATATCAGTTTTAAAGGAGTGCTTCCTCAGCATTTTCCCAGTGTCATAAACAGAGGGTGGAAAAGCAGGTTTCCAGAAGATTCACCACATCTGAGAATAATTTTCTATAGCATGGAGCCAGGAAGGTTTAATTCATAAAGAAACTTTGCTCTGTAGAGTAATCACTCCCAGGGACTGAATTTGCAGTTAGTATATTTTCATTTAAAGCTAGGTTGGTTTGATGGTTTTTGTTGTTTGTTGGGGTCTTTTTGGGAATACTAGTAACAGTGCACACACATGTGTGTAAAGAGATGACAAGTTCACATTCTTTTCTCTGACATATACCCTGCTCCTCCAACTCTACCAGCCTTTCTAAAACTCAGATTATAGCTTCTCTTTTAATATGTTTTAATGCCTTCTTTCTAACTTTCTTCACAGAATATCTCCAATTTATCAGTGTCCTTTCCAGATAATAAAAATTCCCAAGGGCTTTTCTTTCTTTCCTCTCCTGATCCAGGTTGCCACTTGAGGCCCATCCATAACCTCAGCCAAGTTTCTGTCTGTTTTCTCCCTTAACTCTCAGGTGCAAAGTATAAGAATTTGAATACTGCCTATTTTACACTACATCCCCATGAGCTGGGGCTGAGTCAAACCAGAATTGACACGAAGGCTACAGGAAGAACAAAGGAGTTATAAATATCAAGAGAGATATTTATGTACATTCTTTGGACCTTTTTTTGGCATCAGATATTTGCTATTTTTGACTACATTTCATAATCTGGCTCATTATTTGTCAAACATAATTTTGTTTATTAATAAGTGTTTATAATTGCAAACAAATATGGTGTCTCCTGAAAGCTGAACATACTGTGAGTTATAGCTGTGAAATCCACTCAAAACCCAGAAAATAATGCAGCCCACCTACTGCATGCAGTGCCAAACCTTGTAGCCACATTCCTTAAATGAGTGGCTTTTTGAGCAAAGCTTGGCCTGTGCTGGGGATCATTCCAGGAGTAATTAGCCAACCTGTCAGCCATAGCCCTTCCCAGGCAGGAGAGCGAGCCCAGATCCAGGCTGCACACTCAAGGGGCTGTTTGGATGGGGATCCAGCTTGAAGGAAAGGCCTGGCACAGGACACTGCCACTGTGGCACAGACCAGACACCCGTGACTATGGCTGCACTGAATGATGTGGATTTGGTCTTCTGCAGTTGAAGTCTGCTGCTGGGGGAAATGGGTCTGTTTTAATTACTATTATCTAATCTGAAATGTCACTAAGAGGCAAAACCCACCATTCTCAAACATCCCAAATACACAGAAGAACCTAATATTTCCTTTTGGTTCCATTACTCCTTTCCACAGGAAGGAGTGGGATGTATATATACAGAGATCTCTGATATAAAGGGGGAAGAAATCAAAATGGGGAGAGAGATCTCCCTTCCTTCAGCAGTTTCTTTATCTGTTGAGAATATGACAGGGAAACTGGAACATCAAACCCAACTCACCTTCAAGACAGGCATCTAGGAGTTTTATAAGACAGCATGCCACTCAGGTGTCTGAATTACCTGGGCTGAACTCTACCCAAAATCTAATCTGCTTGTGAGTGGAGTAGATTTTAATATAAATAGGTTTCTATTACCTGTAGTATTTCCTTTCACTTCTTTCCTCCTTGAAAATGTGTTTCTCTGCTTATGTTTCCATTTGCTGTGACAATTAACAATATTTTAACATATATTTGAAGTGTTTCTCCTTATTGGTCCCAAATGCTGAAGCTAACAGTGCTATTAAGGGCTGATTTGTTTTTTGTATTTTATTAATGTTCTCTAGAGGTAGATAATCCCTATGATCCTCCTGTCTAAAACTGCTCTGGAACAGATACCTGGTGAATTTCAAACAATAAAAAGGCCAGCACTTTAGCTAAATTCCTGATCTATCTCATGTTTAAAATTCATGAGTTTGCTTTGCACATTTGCCAGCCTCTTGATTTGAGACTGTGAGGAAAAAAAAAAAACAAGATTGAAAACTCGATGTTAATATGTCATGAGACTCTAAGATAAAGGAGAATGAAAAATAAAGCACTGAAGATTGTCTTTTCTACTGATTTCTGTACTTTTGTAATCCAAATTCTAGGTGAAAAACAAAAAAAGGGTTTTTTTTTCCATTATGAATTGTGCACTGTTTAGAATACTTTCATCCAAATATAATTAAGAAGGTTCCATATTTATTTACACTTTACTCATCATTAACCAAGCAATTCCATATGTTTAACTGGATACAAAGGAGCTATTGTTCATATCCTTAGTTTGTAATGCTGATTGTTCCATCTCAATAAGCATCTGTCCATATTAAAGGGCTATATGAAATATGTCAAATTACAAAATGCAGTTCTAAAACTTAAAAATTAAATAGCTAATTAATTTTTATCAGTTAAAATAATTGGTATTAAATAAAAATTGAATTTCAAGACTGCTAAATGTTGGACTCCATTTCAGTTGCTGATAATTTTGCCAAGTTTGGATTGCTTTGGCTAAAATTACCTGGAGGTGTTCATGCAGCCAGTTCTGTTTTGTTTAGATTTTTTTTTAACTAGAAAAAGGGAGTGTTTTTATTTTTAAACCAGAGTATTTTGCTCAGGATTGCTGCCCATGAAGCAGTCAAAGAAATGGCAGTGCTATCTTAATTTGTCTCCCTAGTGACTAGACTTTTTTGATAGAGTTATTACATAATTACATACTAGTTTTTTTCACTGAGCATTTCATCAGGGTAGAGTAAGGAGGCCCCTCAGGTAATAGCCCAGGACTGTGCAATTACAAAAAGCCCTCCTTGTCACTGTCACAGGCTCTCTGGAGTCATTTGCTGCAGAAGATGTCAGGTGAACAGTGAGTGAGGCAGGAGGCCATGAGTTGAGGTGAGAAGCTCTTGGGAGGAAAGCAGAAAAATGATGCAGCAGGCTAGAAATATCTTACTTCTCAGAGCTAAATAGTTAAATTAGAATG
Source organism: Serinus canaria (assembly GCF_022539315.1). Classification (NCBI taxonomy): domain Eukaryota; kingdom Metazoa; phylum Chordata; class Aves; order Passeriformes; family Fringillidae; genus Serinus; species Serinus canaria. Next base: position 100,410,346 of record NC_066316.1, on the reverse strand, counting down.
TTGTACAAGCACAACTGTGATGCTTGTGGCGTCCAAGTTGTTCAGTCCTGCCCCAGATATCTCTCAAATATATGCAACGTATCATGTAGACACACATAATTGTGTGATCCTTATTTTCTAACTTCCTCTATTGAGGCTCTAGGGTCTGATTTGCAGAAATTGTGTACACTCACAGCTGCCATGACTGTCTGTGGGATGCTGCTTTGAACATCTGAACTGCTGTGTAATTCTTAGTACTTCAAAAAATCAGATTCTGTGTGTCTGTGATTGAATGAGAAAATTAGTGGGCACTTTGGACATTTGTATCTGTGTGCCTCAGTTCTCAATCTGTGAAATGGGGATGATAATTTCATCAGATGGTTGTGGAAGCAGTCATTAGTCTAAGAAGAGCACTCAGATACTACACTGAGAAGTACCAGAAAAAAAGGCAGAGGAAATGAATAACTCTGTATTCAGAGCAGGGTTTAAATAACATGCAGTGGGTAATCTGTTGAACCTCTCATTGGACATAAATGAGAAAACAGCAATTGAATAGTTGCTCGTTACATGGATAGTTGCCATTCTCTACCCTGACAGCAACAGTAAAGAAAAAAATCCTGTAATTAAAGGCTGCACCAAAATTGAATGCAAAAAAGACATTTCACTATATTTCCTTTGGAATCTGTAAAACTGATATTTATGCACTTCTGACTGCTTCTCTCCTAGGTTATCCTCTCTTTGTTTCTTTTCCTGTTAAAAATTTGTGCTAAAAAAACTACAATGACTTTTTGGCTGAAATTTATATCTCCATGAGAAGGAAAATAACAGTTGAAATTGCTTATGTAATGTTTACCTAGGCTCTTGACTGCTTTATTTAACTTGGAAGAGCAAAATGTGGACAAAATATGTTTCTGATTCATTGAGTCCTCTGCTTATTTTTTCATAATCCATTTAACATGAGAGATGTATTTCATTTCCTGTGATCCCAATTTTGCTTGTGCTATCCAGTGTAGGCTCCCTATCCATCTTTTTCCTGAGAGTAAAACAGAATTTGAGGAAAATAGCCCTGTAAAAATTTGAGCTATTTGTGAAAATAGCTCAGTATACAGTATGGATATCTCAGTTATTATACCTACAGATACTAAATAAAATTCTGGTTTTCACTCTGAATTTTATTTAACTGCTGTTGATATAACATTTAGGAATACAGTCAACAAATTGCTATAGAAACATTTTGTTGGTATAGTTACAACAGTTACAGGCTGCAGAACTGTTTTCACTGAAATGGGAGACCATAAACTACTCTTTTGACAGTGACATGCCACTGGAAATGTGTTATACACTGGTCAATGGGAATAGAAGAGATTGCCTTACTAATCATTGGCAGAGACCTCTTAAAATACAGCAATGCTTTTTTTCTGAGCTTTTTTTGCCATTTTATTTCATTCCATAACATGTGATAGAATAAAATGATAGCTTTCACATTGATTTATTCCCAACATACAGCTTATCTAAATTCAGCATGTTTAAATACATTAAACAATGCAAATAAGCAAAGCTTTTCCCTCAAACTTCCCAGAATTAGCAAAAAAATGTTCATGATATCATACAGTTTCTTTTAAACTCTGAATGAACTGAAATATGGGTGATATCACATATCCAGAATAGCATTAATTCCACTGCAGTTTAGAAATCTGCTGTGTGTACTTTGCCTTTCTGACACCCAACTTCATCTCCCTTTGTACTCAAAGAAAACACTTTAGACCTTGATCTATTTAGCACATTACTAAGTCTATTTCCAGATAAGATGCACAACACACAGAAATTATTTCTTGGTTTACTATGAGAAGCTCAGGGAATCTGTACAGAAAAATGCACTTTTCCTGATAACGTTCCAAAATGCTGCTAAACCCATAGATACTGTATTAGTAGCTATAAATTAAACTAGTAGCTCAATTAAACCAGTGATCTGCATGAGCAGTGAAATACCCACAACTAGACAGCTAACTTATTTGAACAGTCATTACCATGGGTAGGATTGGGGCCAGTTGGCGTTACCCAGTTTGTCCTTTGGTACAAAGTGGGAGTCAGCCAAGGTTTGATGGAAGGGCAAGACAACAAACCAAATATTGAATTTACAAGTGTGCATGAGATTTATACCTACACTGCATCCCAGGATATGTATGCCAGTGAGTGAAAGGCATCCATTCTGCTCTCCAAAGGGACTAGATTAGCTGGAGACAAGTGCAAATGTGGCAATGACAAGTGCACAGTACTAAGTCTCTGGAGTTAGGAATAAATTTTAGTATTTCTCTTCTAACAGTCATGCTATCTTCCTCTTCTTAGGTAGGATTTCAGTCTTTAAACATATTTTTAATGAGCCCTGCTCTTGCAAGTGAATGTTTATTGTTAGGCATACTAAGTGAAACATCTTTGAGGCCAGTATGTCACCTATTGCATTGATGAGACTGTTATATGGCTTCCTGTGGCAGATACTACTTAGATAGGTAGAAATCCTAATGTTGCTTTCTTTTATTTCTCTGTGTGTGATAATCTGAGATTAGCAGTAAAGGCACCAAGAAAGTAAAACTCCCCCTAATGCGATTATGTTTCAAGTAAGTGGAGATATAACTGGGGAGTGTGTTTGATATATTTCATCTATCAAAACAAAAAGGGAACAAGGTAAAGAAAAAGAGAAAGGTGCATGCTAGAATTTTTGATATTTCAGCTAACGGAACAGTAACTTCCTAAATCTCATCTTGTATATTCTGTGAATACCATTAAGGATCCAGACAATACTGATAGTGGCGTTTCAGTTATTTCAGATTCTAAATTATGCATACTAAATTTAGAACAGGCAAGTAGGTAAAACCCAGTAATTATCTATACTTCACCCTGTATGGCCATACATGCTGACAAATCTGATCCATGGAAAAATATGAAAAGAAGGTAGAAAGTCATATTAAGTGAGACAAAGCCAAATCAGACAGTGCAGGGCCAAGTTTTTGAATAAAAGGTAAGAACCAAGGAGAAAGTGGATTAAAAGAGTGATGATAGTAGAGACAGGGAAATGTGCTGTAATTCTGAGTTCTGCAGCTACTAAGATTATAATGCAAAGTGATAATAGTAAGCAGTTTCCATTCAGTTCTTCACATTCTTCCTTTCTAGCTGGATCACTATTATTTATCATCTATTTTCATGTTCCTTAGCCTTTTTGCCTGTCATATCCCCAACCCTTCCTTTTTTTTCACCTCTTCAACTTGCATCTTTGTATTTTATCATATGTTCCTCTTCCTTCTAGATAATTCTTTTTAAATTTCTTGTAAACTGCCCTCTCAGGTCTCTTGTTGGTTCTTGTCAGTGTGGTCTACATTATGGATATGACCCTAATTCTGAGGGGAATATTGCTGATAGGAAGAAGAATTCATCAGGAAGTTTTGGCTATTAATTTCCAAAGAAACTTTTGGAACTACTCTTCCTGTGTCATTAACTTAAACGATAACTCTGCTGATGTGGGTTTCTCTGGAGGACTCAGAAGGGAGTGGTTTCTGGAAGCCTGAAGTGTGATGAGGACTGATCCAATACATTGCTTGTTTTAAAATCTCCAAGGGTGGATGTTCTTTTATTCTGGGCAGACTATAGCAATATTTGATGAATTTAACCTGGCAAGCCTGAGAGCAGATTTTGACAATTAAGACCAAGCCATTAATTTTAGTGTGTTTTAAGTAGAGATGCAAAGAATTTTTCCAACAGACTGACAATACTTAGAACAAATTAGGCCTTTCAGGAAGAGAATCTAGAAAAATAGGGAGACATGGAAACATATATGTTAATAAGTATTGTTCTATTAGAAGCAGCATTTGCTTGCTGCTTATAACTTACAATAGTGACTTAATTGATCCATAAGTTTTATTGTAATTTGAAAGTTAAGATCTACAAGAAATGATACAGTTTTGTCCTCAATCTTAGATTAAAAACCCCCACAAAACAAAACCGAAACAACCTCCAGCAAATTAAATTAGACAGAAATAAAGAGAAAAAAATGGTCAAAATGCCAATTGATGTTAGAACCATGAAGAGTAAACCAGTGAAATTAAATTCTACCTAATTCTACCTTCTGCACTTTATAATAATTACTCAAAAGCTAATGTCTATGAAAGCAAAGGTCATTTCTGTAATTTTAACAGCAAAAAGCTTTCAGTTAACGCACATCTTGGAAGTACTGACTGCATAAATCTTTTAAAGTTAGAACATTTGTGAAATATATTAAATCAATACAATTTATTCTGAAAAAATCTTAAATGTACAATCTTACAAAGGTGAAACATGTTCATGTCACCATTATTCTGTGATAATTCAGTTCTTAATGCATTCAACTGTGAACTGCCTACTGAATAGAAACAATGTCTCATAATAGAAAAATCCATTTTTCAGATAAAGACAATTTACATGTCACCTCTACTCCACTGCTTGGCATTGTCATTAAAGAAACACTCTCAATCAATATTGCTCATTTGCAAATTAAGTATGTGAATATATAAAAGGCATTGACATTTGTCAAACTTTAGCCCTTTCAGTATGTTTGGGGGTCTCACATTGTTCACAAGTGTTCAAAACCCTTGTGAAAGCTTTCTGGTTAAAAGCCCTTCTCTGCTTTCTCAAACTTACATTTCCAAGACATAGTAGTAGAAAGGTCTTGGATACTACAGAAGACCTTGCTTCATCAACTGAAGCTCGTAAAAAAATTAATTACTGATCTAACATATTTGTGGAGTGGCTCATACCCAAAGTTCTCAGCAGCTAGATTGTGCTCTGCAGGTATGGGAAGGCTGATCTTAGTGCAATTGAGGTGAAGCCCAGAGGGAGTCTTAGGGCCTATTAGACTCCCAGACACAGTACCCAAAACTCACAGGGAGAATTTATTTAAAATATGTGCTATTTGAAAGGCAGATAATTCAGCAGCTTGAAATATCAGAAAAATTATGTATGAGGGACTGCTGTAAATCCAGGGCTTTCGTGGGAATGAAACAATCAGTCCCTCTAATTGTGTGAGTGAAAAGAGTGCAATTGTGATTTTATGCTGTTCTCTCTCTGCAAAACCTTTCCAGCATGCATTGAGGAGTGTAGGTCTGCAGTATTGCAGTATTATTGCAGTATTGCAGTACCAGTATTTAACTACACTTATACATTATCATTATTTAGACAAAGAAGAGAAGCACTGCACCCCAGCCATAACCACCTTGGAAAGGAGGTTTTTTGTTTACTTGTTTGTTTGTTTTGTGGTGTGGTTTTAGTTTGCTTTCAGTTTGTTCCCCCATCCAACTGACTACTTACAGGACTAAATTTTAAGGTATTCATTTTCTGACTACAAGACTAATACTTACTGAATAAATTCTTATAAAATCTCCTAAGATCAAAAATATAGAATGGTTGCATTCAATCTGTGTGTTTACTAGTAGGTAAATCAACTGAAATATGTCCCTCACCCCAGCTAAATTTTGAATTACTGTAAGTACTTGTTTGGAAGAGTGGTCTAGGCAAAAATATTGTCAAGAAACATGCAAAATTTTAACAGTAGATAACTAAGTTGCAGTAAGTTCATTAACACAAACCTGAGGCTGCAGAGTGGGAAATGATGCAAAGGTACAACCATTCCCAACACAACTCTTTGACTTCAGTGAGTTAAAATACATAGGTTAAAAGATGAAGCACTCTAGCAATATTTTTGGTAATGAAGAATAATCTCAGACTTCCTCAGTCAGCAAACCCTAAAGAAGCTGAAGTAGGTCTAATACATCGAAACACAATTTAGAAAAAACAAATCTATATGTCACAATAGGAATATTTTATAATGCTTGGATGTACTGAGAAAGTTTGAATTTTGTTTTTTTTCTTTTTGTTTTAAGAAATTGCATCCTTCAGGCAGTAGCTAAAATCTTTTCCCTTGGTTTCAAAGAAGAGTACAATAGTCCCAGTGATCCCTTCTTCTATGGCCAATAAAAATTTTCCTGAAGAAATGTACTAAAAATAGGGCATTATATAACATTCATTTCTAACTTTACTTAAGTTACTTTTAAATTATTTTAAAATTTATTTAAATGAAAAAGAAGCAATCATAAAGACTTCTGCTTGAGCATCTGCAAAACCCACTGTTTTGTTCTAATAGTTCTAATACCACTGGGGTAGTATTACATAAAAAATGCACAATAATCCAAGATATCTTATTCTCCAGAGTGGAGTATATTCCTCTGCAACACTTGAGGATTTCATAAGAACTGGCCAGTCACCCTTAGAAATTGTGTTTCAAAAACAGTGAGTTTTCATGAGGTATCTTCTGCCAAAAAGAAAGCCCAGATATGGTTCTTCTGTATAAACCCTTCACTCATGGACTCTGTGTGCCATCAGAATGTTTTGTGCTGTTTGCAGAATGTCTCTTTCATCATGTGCCTTTTGGAGAGCCTGGATGACTGACTGTATCCATTGATCCACCCTAGAGGCTAATTTTAGATATCATGAAATCTAAATTGGAAGCACCTACAAAGCCTGTTTAAGTCTTGTTTCTATTCCAGGAAATAAATATTTAAATTTTCCCAACATCTCAATAAAAATAAAAATAATTAAAACACAGCTTAATTCCAATACATAAATACTATCATAATTCTAACTCAGACATTATTTTCTCTCCTCTACAAGTCTCTATAGTCTGACTTCGAATCCTTACTTTAATAGGGGCATTTTTCAAAGCAATTTATCATATTTCTTCTGTAAGAAAATGCAAACTAAAATACTGATTGCAAAAAGTTCTAGTTTCCTTCCCATGTCATCTTCACCAATGACTGTAATGGCCTATAATTTCCTACATTTTTCATTTGCCAGCTCAGTTATGGTTGTGTGAATTCTCTCACTTTTTTGCATCATCAGTCCCACAGACTGTGGTGTCTTCCTGGTAATCCCACATAGCCTTGACTCCTTTGTTGCTGGAAGATGTAATTGGCCAGCACTATTTGCCATCTTTGTTGGTGACATAGACAAAGGGATAGAGGGCACCCTCAGCAGGTTTGCTGATGACACCAAGCTGTGCACTGGAGGAAAGAGATGTCATCCAGCAGGACCTGGACAGAGTTGGGAAGTGGGCCTGTGAGTGGCTTAGGAAGTTCAAAAAAACCAAGTGCAAGGTCCTGAACCTGCCTGGGGCAATTACCAGTGCAGCCTGGGATGAGAATGGATTGAGAACAGTCCTCAGGAAAAGGCCTTGAGTCTGTTGGTGGATGAGGAGTTCCTAATCAAGCAATGTGTACTTGCAGACCAGAAAGTCAACCTTACCCTACCTGCACCCAAAGCCATGTGGTCAGCAGGGCAAGGAGGTGATTCTCTACTTCTTTTCTGCTCTTGTGAGACTCCACCTGGAGTGCTGCATCCAGCTCTGGGGCCTCCAAAATAGGAAGGACCTGTTGGAACAGGTGAAGGAGAAGGTTAGAGCACCTCTCCTGTGAAGCCAGGCTGAGAGAGTTGGGGCTGTTCAGTTTGAATAAGATTCAGGGATGACTTTAGAGCAGATTTCAGTAATAAGGAACCCTACAGGAGAATTGGAGAGAGACTTTTACAAGGGATTGTAGTGGCAGAAAAAGAGAGAATGGCTTTAAACTAAAAGGGGGTAGGCTTGATTAGATATTAGGAAGACATTATTGACAGTGAGGGTGATGAGCCACTGGAATATGTTGCCCAGAAAGGTGGTGGATGTTGCATCCCTGGAAGTGCTCAAGGCCAGGTTGGATGAGGCTTTGAGCAACCTGGTTTCTTAGAAGGTGTCCCTGCCCAGGCAGGGGGATTGCAACTAAATTATTTTTAAGGTCTCTTCCAACCCAAGTCATTCTATGATTCTGTCTTTATGTTGTGTGCTCAAGTCCCCTGACAATCTTAAAGGACCTCCACAGGAATCACTTCTATATTTTTTATTTATTTTATTGGGGTATATCTGGACACATTTGGATCTGACAGTATCCAAATGTCAACCCATAAGTGTGAATAGAAGGGAAGAATGAACCTCAACCTGTGGGGTTCACCTCTGCTAACACAGTCCTCTGTGCAGTTTGTCTTTGCTGAAAGGGAGCACTTGATTCTAGTTCATCCTCCCTGGCACTACTCCCAGTTCCTTTACTGCAAATCTGAGCAACCTTCCTGACCAGTTCTCTTCCGTGGATTTACTTCATCACAGGTACAGCACTCTGCATTTGCCTTTCCCGAGATCATGAGGTTACTGACAGTCAGTTTTTGCCATATGCAGCCAATCTGTCTGAACAGCATTTTGCCTGCCTTTGTATTGATCACTTTCCACATCAGTTTTGTGTCCTCTGCAAACTGGGTCATGAAGTTATTAAACAGTATTAGTTCTAGTCACTGCCCTTAGGGAGTCCTATTAGCAATCAGTTGCAAGTTAGACTTTTTCCTGATGATCATGACCCTTTGAACCCTGTGTGCAGTCAGTGTTCAATCCAAATCATAATTTATCCATCCAGTCCAACTCTCTTTAGTTTGTATACAAGGACACTCTGGTCAAATGCTCATAGATGCTGTGACTGTGTCAATATACTGCTGCAGTCAAAGTTAACAATGCAGGCAGAAGTCTGCTTTGCACCATGAATTGTATCTCTTGGTGTGTAAGAAACAATTATTAGCTTATGTATTTTATCTATTCCAAAATGTCTGAAATCCTCTGAAAGCCTCTTTTTTAATATATATACTTTGAAACTAGTATATAACCAACCAAGTTGGTTCACTCCTTAAGAGACTCCAAGACAGTTAAATGAACGGGTTTCTGAGAGCAAAGGGACAGAGCAAAGTTCTTTGACAGTATAAATGTACTTTTATCTTAAAACCTGGACTACTTATCATTTAATTCCTCTGCCAGGAAAATTCTAGCAGTGGAGGGAAGCATGGAAAGTACAAGGATGCTTAGTGCAGCTCTCTATGTGTTTCCACACAAAAAGATCTTCTAGGACATGTAATTTCAGGAATGCTGTGTGTCCACTGGTACAGAGTGTTGTCAGGACCAAAGTTCTGTACAGCTAAACAAGAAAGATTTCAAATTTCTTTATAACATGGAAATAGCTGCAAACCCCTGATCCAAAGAAAGACAGACTCAGAAACATTATAATCTGACTTCAGGATTTTAACATTTACATCAAGGAACTTTTTAAAGACTGTGATTCTTAATGGTTTGATCAAAAATAATTCTTAAAAAATTATAAACATGAACAAGATGCATAAAAACTTCAGAGTAGAGCAGGTGGAAAATCAAGTGTGAAATTGGCAATTTTTTGAGTTATGTGGGAAGTCTAGGGCTTTATTATTAGACACTGTGTGACTAGAACTGAATTGCTGAGGTTATGCTATCTAAACAATGGAAATTTATTATGTTGAATTAACAGGATCTCTAATCCAGATTTTAAAAATGTGCAAAATTATGATTTAATTGAAATGAGCTAGACAAGGCATGACCAGTAAATGATTTAGACCGGTGTAATAGGAATTTTACTAGGAGTAAAGATGAAATGGAATGTCTCATTTTCGAAGTAACCTGTTGATTTCTTTCCTGCCATATCTGCACACATCAAAGGGGACAAGGCTACAGAATATTGCAACGACAGTTAGGAATATAAATTTATTCCTTTCACTTTTATTTACTCTGTTATATTGTGACAGTATTAACTTATAAGCATCAAGACTAGATGATATCATATGTAAATGGAAAGTTTTGAATTAAAAAGTAGTTGTTATTAACATATATCATCGCTGAACAAGGAGATCTCTATAATTTCTGGTAAATTTATTTGAGGTACACTCTATTTTAGGCAGACACATTTCCAGCTGAGAAGGACTCATACCTGAATTACTGGAAAACCACAAAAAAATAATGGAATGAAAAAATTATTTTTAGTTGATCATAGAGTCATGGAACGGTTTGGGTTGGAAGGGACCTTAATGATTATCTCCTTCCAATCTCTCTGCCATAGGCAGACACACATTCCACTAGACCAGGGTACCTGGGGCTCCATCCAGCCTGACCTTGAACACTGCCAGGGATGGAGCATCCACAGTTCCTCCAGGCAGCCTGTTCCAGTGCCTCATCACTCTCGTTAGTTACTGTAAAATAACATTATCTGCCTTTTTAGATTTTTTTGTCTGTTGTTGCTGTTGCCACGTTTTACAACAGGAAGACCCTAATCAGAGCAATCATGACTTTGGTTTGCACATTTCAGAGGCAGACACTGAGCAATCTAATTCTTCTATAGTTTTGCTTATAAGTCAAAAAACTAATATATCAGTACAACTTACATGACACCTTTGTAATGTTATGAACCTGATTATGTTGAAAAGCACAAAATTAGTGATAAGAATTAACTAAAGATCCCAGAGTCTACATTCCTGACTCCAGCTGTGTCACAGTTGTAACCATAGAGTTAATAAATTAATCATCAAATAAAGAAAACTAACAGCTGAAACATAAAAAATTGTGTTTTGCATGACACTATTTATTCTTAATTATTCTTTGCTTAAATGTCAAAAATGCTTGTTCACCTGGGACAGGTGTTGCAGGTTTGCCTCTTTTTACAGAAAGAAAGAACAGATAACAACTAAACAATGACACCACATAACAATACCACCCAAAAATATAGTTGGGACACTTTTTCAGCAGAAGGATCAATACAGGCTTCTGAAAGCATATCCTGTCAGTGTGCCACACCCATCATTCTCTCCCTCTAGATTACAAGGTTATCAGTGAAGCTGTCAGTCACAGCAGCACAGTCAATCTTCAGGAGCCAAAGCTGCATTCCAAAACTGTCCACAAACCAAAGAAACTGCCAGCAAAGAAAGGAAAATGACTGTGAGTCCAAATGCCATCAGGCTAAAGTGGCAGACCTTGATCCATGCTCATAGATATCTCTGGCAGACTTCATACCTTCCCCAGAGAAAGCAGATTTTGCTCAAATTCCCGTCAATAAAAATTGCAGATAACACTGTTGAAGTTAGGAGTTTTTAGAAAATTAAATGCATAGATAATTTTTTTTATAGCCTCAGTTATCTCTGTGATGAAAACCATTACAAATTGCACTTGGACAGGGAAATATAAGATTATACATCTTGTGCAATAGGACTTAAAAAGGGATTTTACCTGTACTGCATTTTTCAGTTGTTTTCAAGCAACAGTCTTCATTTGAGAGGCTGATTATTCATAAAAAAGACTTCATAATTTATTGCTGAAAAATGATTAGTTTCTGCAGTTCAACTCCCTATCTATTTGTAAAGAACTGGAAAGGCCTAATCAGGACTTAGATATTACTTGAAGGCTGGGAATTTAGTTATAGCACTAACTAAAATGTAAATGATAGTAAACTGTGAGTAAAAGGTGTTATAGCCACGCTTGAAAAAGCTAGTTTTTCCTTTCTCTTTAGCTGTGACTGTTTTGGTGCTCACAATCTGTGACTGTTGACAACATAGGAATACATTCTGCATCTACTTCTTTGACTGTGGAGCTTTTTTTTTTTAGTGGAAATCAATGGCTTTTGCCTTATAACACAGAAAGAAATCTCAACAGCACTTATGGCAGCTTGAGCATGTAATTTCTGTTAATATTAAGGGGAACTTCATATCTAATCTACCCTGCACAGCTCTAAAAAGTTTCTTCAGTACATCCTCTCTTTTTTCTGGAGGTGCCATTTGTGATATTGCTTGTCACAGGGACTTGATAAGCAATTTTCCTTTTTTTGTTCCAAGCAACAGCCATTGACATTTCTCTACCTAATTCATGTCACCATTATAAATAGTTACATTTGGAACTATTACGTGAACATACTATTTATACAAGGAAGATGGGGAATCAAAGCCAATATTTTCCTCTGAAGGATGCAAAACTAGAAGAAAATTTTTTTCCTAAACAGATGGGATCAATCAGTATAGGTTAATGTGTATTTTCAGTAATGCCTGTCCTTATTTTACCCTGTGGAACCCTCTTTTAGCTGATTTTAACAACATGAGCTGCATTTTGAGGACACCTGAAAAGTAGACAGACACCCTTATAGAAGCCAGATATTCCTTGTTTCAGGTTATTAGGCATCCACAGATTTACAACTTTTCCTTACACAGTTCTTAATTTTCAAAACCTGTAGTTAAAAATTTCTGCTCTTCCATTTGCATAATGACTTTTCACTGCAATTTAACTGGTAGATCACCAATTTAAAAATATCTTCGGCCATTCCTAACAGATTGTTCTTTCAATCTGATGGAGCAGTAAAATGATTTTCCAGCCTGCCTTCAGTTTTGAGGAAAGGAGCTGCAGTTCCCAAAGAATATGTTCACTAAAAATCACCTCAATTGACACCATGGTATGTTGGCAGCCTTCCTTAGAGAGGCCAAGCACTATCTGACCTAAGTCAGATTCTCACCCTGAAGAGAATGACTCTAGAAAAGAGCATTGTGTACTATGGGATGCTTCTAAAGCTCTCCTTTTTTTTTTTTTGCTATAAATTCATTCACCCCATTAAAAATTCATTACAGTGCATACTAAGTGATTATTCCTTCAGAAAGAAAAAGCACTGGCTTTTCAGATGCAAGTATAGCTATTATAAGGGCAATAAACTGCTTTGTATTCAAAAGGTATTTGCAGTTACATAGTGAGTTTAATCTAACTTGTCTACTTAGGTAGCTAAGCATGAGCTGTTACAGTTCAAACTAATTACCTTAGGCTAAATATGTGTGTTGAATCATCCTTGGGAATTACTAGTGACCAAAACAAATTTTTAGGTGCCCAAATCAGATAAGAAAAATCCTATGCAGTTTGTTTAGACTATTAAGTGCTGATAGTGATAGGTCAGTTCCCCAGTGTCCCAGAGCTCTGGGACACAGGACAAACCAAGCACTGATACCATTTAGATAAATTTGCATGCATGACATGACATGACTGGGCACAGTGTTAATGCATTCTGTCTCTCAGGTGGCTTGCTAGCCTGTAGGCATATTCCTGCACTTCTAACACATTTATTTTGGGACCAGAACTGGATTGCACTGTCCTGGTTTGGGCTGTAGGTAGAGTTAGTTCTATTGAAAAATCTGTATTATTTGATCCCATCTGGGCAGTGAATTAGGTGTAAAGGCAGCTTCATCTGAGCATACAGCCAGTGATAAACATATCCAGCTTTTATGTGAACACACATGAGGACTTGTGGGAGCCCATCTAAGACTGCATTGGATGTTCTCATTACAATTTTCCTTTACTGCTTGGATCCAGATCTTTCTTTCAACTATTTCAGTGAAAGCTTTCTATACTGATGAAAGCATATTCTTGCCCATGTCAGGAGAGAGTTTGTCAGGAGATTAAGGATTGAGTTCTTGTATATCCAGCTTGAAAATAACTTTTGCAGCCAAGCATTTCAAATTGATTTGGCTGTTTCACTATTTCCATGTTTTTATATACTAACATTTGCAAGCAATGAAAATAATCCTTTTATTTTTTTTTATTGTGCTTCTTTTTCTTCAGGACATGAAATATAATGTGTTTGTTGTGTTTTGTTTTAAAAATCTCCCCCAAATCCCCCCAAGCCAGCAGAGAAGAACCAGAGTGACAGAGTAATGAAAACACAGTTTTGCCCTTGTCCTCAAAATATCATCCAGGTCCCTGGCTGGACCTTATATCATCTGTGTTGAATGCATGGAGATTTTCAGACTGGTCATTCTGTCCCTGTAGAATATTAGTGGCAGGAAGGATTTTGGGGATAGTCTTTTTTCTCCACATATCGAGGTCCTCATAAGAAGAAATTCCAAACTGTGAGAGAGTTCTTTTATATAATGAATTGTTTTAAGGACCTTTAGGCACAGCTAGCATCTTTCCTCACTCCCCTGAACTTTTTGTTTTCCTCCTTTTTCTGAACAAGACTTCTGACTGTTTCAATGCCCCTTTAGCCATCCAAATCCCAAATAACTTCTGCTCAAATCTAAAGTTTAGCTCCTCAGTCCTAAAGTCTGTCCCATCTTCATTGCTTCTTTACATTTTCAGGATCTCCCTCATCTTATCAACTCCTGTTTTTCTTCTGTTCCCAAAGGTGCTCCTCACTCTCAGGTCCCCCAAAGAACTGCTGGCCTCTTACTGCAACCTTTTAACCTTGACTTCAGCTATTAGTGAAAAATTTTCACATGCAGACTGAGCTTTTCTGTTCTGCCCTGTCAGCCAGATGGGAGAGCAGAAGCAAATAATGACAATAATGGCTCAGCAGAATCAACATTTTGCCTTTCCATAAGAGGCAGTTCTCATTCTTTCTCCCTCCTTCACCATCTTCACATCATAGTTTGGGTTCCTCTCTTTGCTTTGCTGCACAGATGATTGGAGCCTCATTAGCCATATGAGCTACAATAACATCATCTGCAGATCTTAGCCAGGGCAGAACTGAAGTAATATTCCTCTTATGCAGGCACTAAAACTCAGTTGCTTATGCTCCTTATTTGACTGTTGCAATTATCCCTTCCCTGCCTTTCACTTTGGCAGACTAGCACTCTTGAAGTTATTTCCCAGGTGCAGTACAGGGGCTGCTTGAAGGTTAAGTACACAGCTGAAATGCACCCAGATTGATGGGGAGGGGGCTAAGAGGCTTTCACAGAATGGACATAACCAAGTTGTGACAGCTGGGGACAAAAGAGGGGGGCCTGGTGTTATTTTCTTTACTAGTGCAGAAATAGTCAAAATTTTTACTTTCCCTGTTTCAGCTTTCTTATAAAACCATTCCAGTGATATCTTTGCACTTATATGTGCATTGTACAACTGTTCTGTGGATGTACACCAACATGGTTCTGCTGATGTCCAGGGGAGATATGCCAGTGCCAAAGTTGTAAGTTACAGGAGTGTGTAGAGCTGTTCACTATTCAGTGTTTTCCTGAAGCCTGGGTTCATGTGACTATGTCAGAATCTCAGTTCTTCCTAATAAATTAATAGGTTGCCATAAAAAACTTGAAAATACAGCACTTGAGCTCTTAAAACACAGTGTCTAGACTATAAAAATAAGGGAAAAAAACCCATTTCCAATAATAGTAAAAACAATTTCATAGGTAATTTTGATTAATTTCATTACTTAAAATATGACTAAAGATTTGTAACATCAAAATTGACTAGATTTCTGCCATGTTTTACCTTGCCATTCAAGCACAAGTCCAAAGCACTGCTGACTCAACCAACATATTGGCATGTTTGTTCTTCTGGAGTTAAGATTAGATTGTTTTCTGTACTTCAGCTGCCCAGTATAGTAATTGGACCTACCTGCTCAATTGTGTTTCTACTAAAACAATTTGTTCTGCTGAGAAATCCCACATTACCCAATGTTTCAGGCAACAGAGCTTTGGAAGAGAACAATTTTTTCTGTGGGGTGTGTTTTGGTATTTACTCTGTTGCACTTTTTCAATTCTGTTACTTTCAGAAGATAAGCTGACATTTTGTTTTTCATTTTAGTTTTTCTTCTCAAGTGTTTGTTTATTTGTTTAGAGTTTTTGTGGTTTTTTGTTTTGTTTTTTTGTTTGTTTGGTTTTTTTTTTTTTTGGTGACAATGACTGGCATTTCTGAGCTGAGGTTTTTGACTATTTAGAATGATTTTTTCAGGCATAGGTAGTCTGTACATTGTCACCTTAGTCCTTCCTCTTTTCCCCTTCTTTTCATCAATAATAAGCAGGTTGCATCTGGGTACAAAAACCAGATTTTCCTGACAACAAGCCCATGTGAAGTCAAAGGAAGCTTGATTCAGACAGGATCCAATCTACATCTGCTAGCTTGGATGGCTTACAGTATTGTCACTCATTCTGTTAGGACGGGACCCATCTGTCTTGTGTGTTTATATTTAGAGAAAAAATGTTCACATTGCCTAAATTAATTTTAATATCACATGTTAATAAGGACTATTTAATAAATAGCTATTGAAATAAAACAAAAATGCTATAAGAGACTTTATATTTGAGTGAAAATTGTTTCTCTTTAAGGAGGATACATAAGACTCTAAGGTTTTGCTCTCCTCACCTGTAAATATAAATGTAAATTACATCATATAAATCAGATAATTTTCAGATAAATATGTAGGACAAACCTGAATCTTTGTCTGCCTTTGAGGGATGTGCATGAGGGATACAGAGCCCTATGCACTTCACATTTCTAACAGGTGGGAATTATTATGCTTTGGCTCTTTCTCCACCTATGGGAAACAGAATCTCCAGCCTAGTTATCTCTGAAAATAGTTTTTAAGACAAATTTTTAAACAGACAGGAGGAGAGCTAAAATGTCTAAAATAAGTAGGGGGAAGTAAACTCTGGACCTGCCTCAATCTAACAAGGTCTTGTTAATCTTCTAAATTCTTGCTATGTAAAGATTAGAAACAGAGTTTACATGACTATTTAGACTTCATTTTTAGATGTCTTGTTTGGTGTCTCAACACATTCATCCTACCTCTCTCAGATTCTTTTGCAGAGTATCCTGAGATTATACATGTGTGCTTTATCTCTCCAGGACTGACTCAGGCATCTACACAACCATTTTCAAAGCAATCTTATACTCCTTTTCCACAGATAGCAATGTAAAGAAATTGTGACCAGATTAAGAAAATAGTGTTGATTCTTCTTAGTTTGTACTTATTTCCCTTATGCAATATACTCCAGTTTTCAGGGATATTGCATCTTCTAAATGGGTCTCATGCTACTGACTGAGATCTCTCAGCCAAGCAAGACAGCAGGATGATTTCCCATGCTTTCCTGAGTGTTTTTAGAACGTGTGCATTTTACTCTTTGTTTAGTAGAACCAAAATGTATTCATGATGATAACAGTCACAGTGAAATATGGGTCAGGACATCCCAAGTGCAGCACCATTGATTCACTGTCTCTCATTTGTTTACAAAGGAATAATGCCCTTCAGATATGATCGGCTTGGAAAGAGGTCAAAACAATGTGGATGATAGCACAGGCAATAAATACTTTATGATAATTGTACAATAATTTGTGTGTGCCTAAGAGAAGAATTTAAACCATCATTATCAGATTTTCTCACCAGATGGTTTAGAACACCTACTTTTCCCTGAAATGGAAAGAGTTAGGCCCAGGGAAATATATCAGAACAAACTTAGAATAGCTAGTGCTGGCATCTAGCACAGCTGGAAATAAATTATGCTTCCCAGGCAGCAGTGCAGAGCTAAGTTGAAACGAGCTAACTTTGCTCTTTGCAGCAGAGAAGCTCGTTTTAAGAGGTGCTCCACATTCCAAGGCCAGGCAGCTTCTAGTATGTGACCTGGTTCTTTTGAAGCAAGCTCTCTGTTCTCATGAGGGGCATTCCCGGGAGAACAGATCTGTGTCCAAGCAAGAGAATCCAGTGACATATTTGTTAACTACAAACATATGGATCAGAAGTATTTCCTTCTGTGGCCAAACAGTGCCTCAGTCAGAAGTGCTCAGATCTATTGGGGAAATATAAAACCCTTTGGCTGTGCAGCAGCTTAGCTTGTGCTCTCAGACTCCAGAAAATGTGATTCATGCTTCCCTGTGTCCATACATAAAAGACTATTCAGGCCTGTGTCTGGTACTTGATATCTGGTCTTCAGGGAAAACCTGGGTAGTACTCAGATTAGACTTCTGGCACTCCACCCAGCATGGAATTTAGCATGGAATCTAAACCTGAAAAGGAGCATTTCCAAATCTTGCTCTGTTCACACGAAAGGCAGTCATATAATCAATATCTTTGTTTTTGCAAAGACAGCATGTCAAACTGCTTGAAAATAACCTCCTTGTCACCCATCCTTCCCTCCCGATTCCTGAAATAACAGTGAATGAATGTTCTTGAAAGCAGTACAATTTCACACCAACTGAATCCCTATTTTCTGAAAATGTTGTATGATAATTTCTGAATAACATGTTACTTTAAAATACTTTGTATACATTCGTGTGAGTTTGATCCCTTCTGCTTCTAAAAGGCTGTCAAGGAGTCCTGACAGTGATCTAATGCAGGGTGAGAAAGGGGAGAAGGAATTGTTAGCAGTACAATATCCTTTGCTGTCTGTCTGGGATGAGCACTCTGTAAGAGGTAAGATTGAAGAAGAGCCCTACAAGGAGCTCAGTGTGTGATTTTACTCTTTGAAGGTAGGACAATCTGCAACTGCCACTTCCTTGTAATCCTGAAACACAGAGAGAAGCTACTAAAACTGTACATTTCTTGTAAAAGGACTAAACTTCAGCTTTTAAAATTACTGGGGGAATCAGATCCATATAGATTATTTGCAATACTTTTAACTTCAAGCTGTAACCATGAAGCAATTGACAGAGTTTTCCTTGCCAACTGCTTTCTAGAAAAGAAAAGCAATTATAAAACCAGAGAAAAGAAAGGGGGAAAGGGAAGTTTCTGGTTCTTCTAGGAAACAGCACAAGAGATAGAATTCTTTCCTGTCCTCCTTTACAGTCCCTACTAGCTTGATTTTACGTCTGACAGGTATACCAGAAGATCTTGCTGTGATGATCTTGCAACTTGTTAGAAAACAAAAGTTTTATGATTTTCTTGTGATTATGTTATCAGATAGGCAAAATAATTCTGAATAATTGCTACACAGTCTTTGAATACTAAATTTTTGTTTATTTATGTGTTTATACATTCACTACAATTCTTGCTAAGGTTTTTTTGTTTGTTTGCTTATAGAAAATTATTTTACTTGGACTCAGGCCTTTGTTAGCAACACAGGATTCTTGTCTTCTTGCAATTTTTTGTCAATAAGTTCAGAAGAGAGCAATGAAAGGAATGATTGCTCGGCTGATTGTTGCGCTGCAGCTCACGTACATTGAAGTGTGAATAATTTAAACTGTGCTGGCTTGTCAGTATTGGATTTGTATGTGGTGTGAGGAGAGCACAGAGGGAGGTGTCAGATAAATCACACAGTAGAAAAGAAGAAAAAAAAAAAAAAAAAAAGAAAAAAAATTTCCCAAAAGATTGGATCAAAGGTGAAGAGAAAAGACTTCTATTGTGCATCCAGCGCAAAGAAAGACAGGAGGGTAAATCCCTTCTTGTCAAGGAGCTGGTTTGGATACTCAGTAACTTTAAAACAAATTGAATCAGCCTACAGCACTGTTCAGATCTTCTGGGACAAAAACGCTTTCTGAATTCAGTGGGAGTGAAACAATTTTGAAGGGTGCCTTTCAAAGTCATTACTTTCTTTTCTTCTGAAATCATTGCTTTATATAGGAACTGTTTAATAGAACATGGGAACAGAAAAAAAAACCCCAAACAGCTGAGCATTAGGAAAATAACACACTCAAGGCTGAAGGTCAGTAATCTGTCCCATGTTATGATTAAAGATTGAGAAGAAAAAATAACTTTGTTATGTGCCCATTTCTCACCTTCTCCATTTCAAAATAGGTGCAAAACAAGCTGCAAAATCTTCCACTTACAGAAGAATCTGGTGCAGTAAAAGGATTTCTGTGTAAGGGTTTTACTGAGATTTTTATTTGTAGTCCAGGGAGCCCATAGCTAACGTTATTGGAGCCAGCCAGCCATCCTCTGCCCCCTGTGATGGGCAGCTTGCCTGTGTGAAAGCACAGTGACTGAAACCAATGGGCACATTTTACTACCAGGCTAAGGGATCAGCAGTGTCCCATAGAGTCATTCTGAGGGTTTCTCTGTGTACTGCAGGAAGCACAACTGAAAATAATCCCCACCCCCAAAGAGCAGTCTTAAGTAGCCCAAGATGTTGATTTGCTCATCAGGAGTTTTGGCTGTTACACTTTACCTTGCTTACCCATCTATTTATCTCTGCTTTGACAGAGCTTGACGTGGCCTTTGCTCCATGCCTCAGACTCAAAATAGAGACTGCAACCATGTCTTTGCCATGTTATATCACAGGGTTTCAATGATTTCCAGTCCTCTTTATCTCACAGCATCTGATTAACCTCAGTGAGGGGTCAGACCAGATTTGTGGGTTTGGCTATGCACTGAACATGTCATCTTTACCAAAACGAAATACTGTGAGGTACAAAAAGAAGGTCTGTCTAGCAATCACTGTAAATGCTGTTTTTTTCCTAGGGGAAGAAAAATTGCTGTGCTGATATAAAACTGATAAAAAATATTTGGAGATTAGGAAAAAAATTCCCAACAAACAAAACCCAAACATGTTCCCTCATGGCTGATACTGAGTTCTGCTTACTTAAAATAAAAATGTGTTGCTTAAATAAACATGAATGAGGAGGATGGGTTCAGAATTTCAGAAATCTTGAGGTGTTATGAAAGCTGGAAAAGACAACATTACATTTTCAATGCAGCACCACAAAATAATGGTCCCAAGACCCCCTATTAGAAAGGTACAAAAAGCATGTGATGAGGTAATATTGAAATGAAAGTCTTTTCAGATAAATTTTCCCTCTTATCATCTATGAGAGACTGGAAGAAATGATTACTGGCTCAAAACAACCAAAGTGTGTGTGTGTGGGGGGGGACTGGGCAGGGCAAGTTCCATGCTGGGGGGATGTGCTCTGCTCTGCATCCCACAGGAGGCCAGAGCAGATAAAAACCACTGCACAGACACTCTTGTGGTCACATCCCTGTTGTCCTTGGGTTTTGTGGTAGTGGACACCACCCTGGATCCAAGGCCACAGCAATATATTGCTTCTTTCTCTCTCTGCCTCTCTTTCTCTCTTTTTCTACTTAGAATCACCTCTTGAAATCTGGGTAGTTTAAGGTCGGATGGGTTAGAGTTTGCTAAGTCAATACTTTGCAAAATTCTTTATCCCAATTGAATGTCTGCTTGTCAGTAAAGTCTGGGCTCTTTTAACCTCATGAGAACTTTTGTTGAGTTTTCCATTGCACTGACTCAAGGAAAGATAGTGCCTTAAGCCCCTTTTAAATAAACTTGCCAAGCAAGGACTTTGCATCTTCTTATATCATACCAAGTATATTTGGGAAGAAGGGTAATTTCTGATTGCCTACAATTCATACCAATATGGTTCTCAGCATTTTCAGGAGTTGCTAAGACTTGCCTTTAGAATCAAGGTGCCACTGTACCAAGAATACCCTTCAGTGATACTCTCCCTTTTCAGTTTTGAAAAGGACAGGAAAAAGGAGTTAATAATATTTATTCATAGATATAGTATATGAATCAGAGCAGTGCCAGAGATTTTCTCCAGTTCTGAGTCCAGCTGGCAGAATGTGACTACATCCACTCTTATGAAATTATCTTAGTCTGTAACCAGCATATTTCTGCTAACCTCTGAACCATGCCTAGAATCTTTTTTTTAGGAAGTAACTGGCTCAGGCCAAAAATCATGCTAAGTAATTCTCTGAAAATTTATCATTAAAGGCATTTGAATTTCATTCCACTAACCTTTTTCCAGTCTGACACTGATGAACAGACTGATAACTGGTAAGTCCAGCGCATAAAATTGTTCATAAGATTTATACTTCAGGTGCTGTAGAGAGAGAGAGATTCCCCTTCTTCAGATGGTAGCAGTCACTAAAACTAGACCACAGGACCTGTGCTACCTGTCACATATATCTAATTTATGATAGGGTTTTGATTTGAAAACAAAAGGAAATTGTTAAAATTGTACAGTTTTAATTATGTTAGTGTTAGGATAACACAGAGCTATAGAACTAAGTCCTGGTTAAATAGTTCTGGGCCAGGTTTGATTTAATATCTATCTATATATATATATTTTTTTTTAATATATATATATCAAAGAAAAACCTTATTCTATTAAATTGAATTAAAAAAAAATTAACTCTTCCACTTCTCTAAACCTTTATGGAAGAAAAGCCCAAAGTGACCATCCTTTTGGAGAAAGATAATATCCTCTCAATTTCAGTAGGACTAAATAGTTCCCATTTCTTCACAATGTTGATGGTCACTATCTTTCCTGAAAGCTGCTGAAGTGGACTAATTTTGGTAAATGAGATATGAGACACATTTGAAAGAAGCAATTGTTTCTGAATTTCTGCAAAACCAGGGGAAAAATATTATGCAGAATGCTAAATATTTGCTTCCTAACCTTTTCATTTACAAGAAGTCTAACTGAATCTAGACAGAAGAGGCAAGTAAGTATACAAATCTGTCTACCTGGTTACACTGAAATAAGTCTGCTGGAGAAAGAAGTGTTCTGTCAAGGTAATGGTGGGGGAACTCAGGACATGTACCGAGTTAAACATTCCCCTCCAATGAAAAAAGAAATTTTAAACACATCTGGTTTAGCTGAAAAGCTCTGTCTTTTCATGGCATCCCAAGAAATATCAAATAGGCAGAACATAAAATTAGTATCTTGCAGCACTTTTATTACATTTGCAAGTTTAAATCTTATGGGTAATATGTTAATATAGTAAACTGAATAAATGCAGGTAAATCCACAGCTTTGTGATTAAGCTATGAAGGTTAAAATAGGTTTTTATACATTTATGGTTGGTTTAAAAAGGATTCTATAGTCTTTATGGTTTATGTTCAAGACCTTTTTCTGTAACATCGCATTACTTTGGTGTAGAATTTGGTAAATTTCTTTTCAGCCTTAACTTTTGCTCTCAAGTACACCTGTATGATAATTATTTACATGGGATAATTTTCTTCACAGCAGACGAAGGTAAACCTTGTACAAAGTAAATACAGAAGAAATTGTCTTCCTTGTTGTCCTTAGATTCAGTGTGTAGTTACAGGGTTTAGTTATATCATCAGTCTGTATCTGAATTTAGCATGCCCTTAATGGTTTGGCTTTTTTCTCCTTCAATTCAATGCTATTAAAATCTAGCTGCATTTATCATTTAGAAGAATGTGCAATGCATTAGCATAAAGTAAAGAAAGAGAAAAAAAAATTTCTTTTGTGCCCAGGCAAATCAGGCTACCAGACAGATTGGAGAAGGGGATACCAGAGAAAAACATATGCTTTAAGACTGAAAAATGGTCATTAACAACTAATTTTTCTCTGCTGTCTCTGATGTAGTGTTTCATAAATTTGGTACATGATTTAAGCAAAATCATGTATTCAGTGCATATACTCAGACCCTGAGAGTCTTTTCACTGATCCCACTGAGATTTTGGTTTCTACACAACGAGTGCAGCAAGAGATTGAACTAATTCTATGTTAGATAAACCCCATTATTCCTCTGAAATAAATGGAATACCATGTACGTACATCAGTTCATAAGATATTTGGATTATTTTTTATGTATGGTCTTTGCATCTTCAGTGCCAGTATAATCATTATTTCCATGAAGCTGATAATGGTAGAAAAGAGGAGAAGAAATAAAAGAAAACAGTCCAATGAACTTTTTTGTCTAAAAAGACAAAAATTAGTATTTTTGCACTGAGAATAACTAAGAAATCAAAACCACTTTTACTGCACCCATTTTACTGTACTGACCATCCTCAAGGAGATTTGGATGCCTGCAGTCCCTTAATAATGCTTATTTTTTCAATTTTTTACCTCTTTCTAGTACTCCAACATCAGTAATTTCTCTGACTAGCAAAACTTTTAAAAGGGAAAAGTTCTACTTTAGCAAGTATTTTCACTGCAGTTTCCCCCCAAATCAGCTCTATGCAAGTTAAAACATTGAGGCATTGGGGTCAAAGCAATCCCCAGTGTCCCACATAAACAGAGGCACAAACAGATTATAGCTGGTGGAGAACAAGAGGAGCTTAAAAACATCTGATGTGAGGTGAGATTTATTTTTAGGAATATAAGTTTATAAAAGTTCATATAAGACAGTAAGTTCTGTCTTTCACAGAAGACAGAAGTAAAAACCATGAAGCAAAAACTTTTCCAGTACATTAAAAAATAATAATAATTAAAAGGATTTATTGCATTGCCATTTTATTTTTCCGTTGGACATATGAGTTGGTATTGATTGGGGATTTGTGGGTGCAGCTGTAGTTCATGAGGCTGGACCATAAGTGCATATGGTTAAACTTCAATCTTCAGACAAACTGAAAATTCCTACTGAATTTTTTTGTCTTTATTTTTTTATTTTATTTTAAATCTTTTCCTTGTAGCCTAAGATAAATCACAGTTTTTGTTTTCTGAACTTTCTGGCTCAAGAGATTTTAAAACCACTCTGTACCTGAAATCCATTTTAACACTAAACAAGTGTGGAGACAGTAGAAAAAAGTGCAAGTTTTCATCCCATCTTGTGTGCCATTTGGGATGTCAATAACAGTTTAATATCAGAGTTAGGATGGAAGCTGTGTGGGCTTTCTACCAGCAGTACTTAACACTCATCAGTGAACTGATGTTAGCATCTATAATTCCAGAAACAGGTAAATAAGCTTACCTTGAACTCACTTGTCATACAGAAAAGTGGGTTTCACCATACCCCCAGTTTACTTGTATTGTTATGTATATTTGTCTGCCACAATAAATATCTTCTTCTTAAGTAGCCAGTTATCCACCCTGCAATTAAGATATTAAAACATGTACTTTTAATAAATTGTCTTAAGGTTAATGTGATTTTACAATACATTACTTCTGTTTACATATTAAAAAAATCTTTTTACTCTGTTACTGCTGCGTTCATTTAAAAATTTTCATTCAATTTCCAATATACTTATTTTTTTGACATGCATGACGATAGCTTGTGGGCAATTGAGCATTTTCATTTGTAACTGAACCATATATTTTGCTTGCAAGCTTCATATAATTTTAGCCAAATTAGCAGCAGTTAAAATTTTGCTTGACCTATAACAATGAAAGTTCCTGATCACAGATATTAGGACTGTATCTGTAAAACATTTTTAGGGGATTGTATAAAACTGCCAATTTCAGGGGCCAATATAATGGGTTGGTTAGCCTTAGTGTTTTAAAATATCTGAATTACTCAACAGAAAGTGCAATATAAATACTCAGTATAAAGTGTGCCTTATTAATAATCTTTGCCACCCTTCTCTCCTTTGGATGCCTGCAGAATTAACTTGCTCTGTTGGTTTTGCATGGCTTAGTTTTTGGTGAGGAGGGAAGAAGCCAGCCACAGAGTGATTTTCTGCAAGAAGCTACTAGAAGCTTCCTCCGTGCCTAGAAAAGCCAACCCCTGAGTGGCTCTGACAACAGACATACTGCTAGAGAAACTGGTAGCACCTCTGTGGTGACCTATTTAAGAAAGAAATCAAAACCGCAGGCAACTTTTCCAAGGCTTTGGGAGGTGCCATGGCCGGGGCCATCCTGGCACCGTGAGTAGCCATGTGGCCACCACCAACACACGGCCACCACTGCCACATGGCCACCGCCACCACATGGCCACCGCCACCACATGGCCATGGCTGCCATGAGGCCACTGCCACCACATGGCCACAGCTGCCATGAGGCCACCACCGCCACACGGCTGCCTCTGCCATGCCGCCACTGCCGCCACACGGCCACCATTGCTACATGGCCACCGCCACCACACGGCCACCACCACCACATGGCCACCACTGCCACATGGCCACCGCCACCACTGCCACATGGCCACTGCCACCACACTGCCACTGCCACCACACCGCCACCACTGCCACATGGCCACCGCCACCACACGGCCACTGCCACCACATGGCCACCACTGCCACATGGCCACTGCCACCACTGCCACATGGCCACCGCCACCACTGCCACATGGCCACCACCGCCACACAGCCCCTGCCAGCACACGGCTGCTGCCATCTCGGCACAGTCAGGGGTGGCCTTTGCCTGCCTGCCTGCTCCTAGCCTGCCACACCACAGGCAGAAAGGCAGCAGCAGCGGCCGTGGCTTCTCTTTCCCTGTGCTATAGCACGTGGCTTCTCCTTCCCTGCTCTGTAGCATGGCCACACGGGCCCCGTGGCCGCAGCCATCTCAGCACGGTCCACGGTGAACTGTGCTTGCTTGGACACTTTCAGCCACCCGTGCTGCAGGCAGCAGGGCAGGGTGGTGGCAGCGGTTTGTCCTTTTCAGTGACACAGCAGCCAGCACCGCTCATGTGGTGGTGGCGACGGGCGTGATGAGCTATTCCCTGACACAGGACCTGGACAAAAACTTTTCAGCGCTGCAAAATCCTGCAGAAATCTTTGAACTGGTGGAATTTGCAGTGGTTCTCACAATCAGTAGTGTTTTTCCTTTTAGCTGGAGAAAGAGGAGAAAGGGAGGACATGTAGAGAAAGACAATATGGCAACACAAAGGTCAGTGAAAGGAAGGAGTGGAGGCAATGCTCCAAACATCACAGCTGAGATTCTTCTGCAAGCCGTACTGAGGACTATAAGGCAACAAACCGTCTCTCCGTAATTCATGAAGTGTCTGGGGAGATGCAGAGATCCACCCACAGCCCGTGGGAAAAGGTGCTCATGCTAAAAACAGGGGATGTTGAAAAGCTCTAATCTAGTGGGAGACTCAAACAGAGAGAGAGGGCTCTTGTTTCCAGAACCAGAGAAAGAGGACCCCTGCTTCCAAACTAGAACAGCCTATCCTTAAAAGACCACACCCCATTAACTAATGATCCACACAAAACAGTTTTGGGAAGACTGTGGGAGGGACTCCCATTCCAGAAGGGTGGGCAGGACTGCTACTCCTGAAAATTAGACTTCTCCACCCTGGAGAAGTTCCCAGAAAATTGTGGGGAAGAACCTTATGGCATAGGAGAAGAAACTCCTCTCCCTAAGCAAAATGAAGAAAGATTTTGAGTGAAAAACTGACCAAAACTCCCACAATGTTTCCCTGTGCTGTCAGTGGGAAGGATGGCAGGGCTGGAGGGGAGAAAACGGTGTTCTGAAAGTTTATTTTAGTTCTCATTATCCTCCTTTAATTATGTTCATAATTTTTTTCTTTATACATTTGAAATTTGAGCCTCTTTTTCCCTTAGAGTGTTTTCTCCTGGTCCTTGACTTTTTTCCTTCTCTTCTCTGACCAGCTGTAGCAGAAGAGAGTAAGCAAATGATTTTTGTGAGTACCTGCTGCTTAGCTAGTGTCAAGCCATGACACTTGCCCAGAAGGCTCTTGGTCACTTTTTTACCTGAGCTGGATGAAGGTTGGAATTGGACAATTCCTTTTCTAAATTACTGATTGCTTTTATCACTTCAGCATCTTTTAAAAAAGGTACAGCACATTATAAAAAGGTCTGGACTGAGCATTAGTTACTAATTTAGTGTTAAATTTCTTTTTGAAGGTGCAGAACTGAGAAATACCAATGATGAGAAATGTTTTATTGTGGACTGCTGCTTTTTTATGTATTATATTTTATGATTATTACTAATGATACTAATTATGAGACTACTGAGCAAAGCTTTCATTTTCTTGGTAAAGAAACTGTCATGGGCCAATTCATATTTTTTTTAACCAGAGGCCTCAAAGCAGGTGAACATGCAGGAACTGTATAATCACAGTGAGTGTAAAACAACAGAGTCTGTGTGTGAATTTAAGGCAAAGGATGTGTAGAGCTGCTTTCATAAACCAGGAATGTCACTTTTTATTTTATTTAAATTAGAGTAACACTGGTTGCAACAGCACAAGGTAAGCACTTGTGAAGTGTTCGTAATTTCTACCTTCATTTAATCTAATACATCCTTTATGCTTCTCACTCATCCCCATATGCCATGTTTACCCCTTGTAATCTGGCTGAGCAACACTTTCTGATTAATCTTCATCTTCAAAGATACGACTCCACAGGAACATGCCAAGACAGTCCAATTTTATAGTAGCAAAGTAACAACAACAGTTTATATTTGCTCACAGTTAATTTTGTACTAGATACTAATGTTGGTCTTGTCCTGAGGTATTTAGGATCAAGTATTTTCTCATTCCATGCTGAGCGAACACACATCAGGTTTTTAATTACGCAGTTGTGAAAAATGTTATAGATAATCCTTACTAATTTAATAGAAAATTACTTTCCCTTTCTGTAGGCACCTCACTGGGTTTCTGGAATATCAAAGTACACTATCAAAGCTCCTTTACTGCTGATTTTTAAAGACCATAAAAAAGAACAACTTGAGCTTACTAAAAGCTTACTTAAGAAACAAATCTGTGGGATTGAAAGGGACCCTGTGGGGTGACTGAGATGACCTTTTAGCTTTTTACCTACCATTTTCCTGTGGACCTCAGGAAAAAGATTCTGCATCTTCCCTCTTTTCTAATTCCTGCAGCTCTTTATATGGTATTCAGTTTTCCTCATAACTAAGCTATTCTTTATTTTCCTGCTATAAAGTTAATGACTGCTTCATACCTTGCTTCCAGGGGTTGTAGTAAACAGTCATTATTATCTCACTTTATGAATGCAAAGAAGAGACAGGATGACATCAATGCATTCCTTTATGAAAATATTGAGATTTATAGTTCCAGTTGACTTTAAGTCCATGACATTGTACCTGCACTTAGCTATCAAATAAAATATGCTGAAGTGCCAGTATCAGTCTCCAGATCCTTTAATGTGTCCACAGTAGGTAGCCCACATAAAGATTAGCTATTTAGGTAGGAATAACAGCAAATAAACACAAAACATTTTTTTACAATATTAATCTTTTTATAGTCAAATTCACTGTTAAAATGCTGCAGATACCAAAAGTGTAATCGAATTTTAAGAAGTGATTAAGCCAATTTACAGTGCCAAAGTTCTCAAAGGTTATTAAATTTAAAAAAGGAAAAGTGTTATTCTCTATTTGAACTTCAATTTGTCAGAAATTGGGTACTTTCGGTGTTACACCCAATACTTGTGCTATTCTTCTGCCACTTGACAAGCCCCTGTCAAAAACATAGTCCAGACTCTATAAATCTCTCTGATTAAAGATTTATGTTCTTATCTCCTTGTGTACATTCATATCTGCAAAAGTAGCACATTTAAATATGTTTTCTGTACTATGCTGCATGACATTTCTTTCCAAGATGTACAATTTTTGTTCTAAATATAAAGGAGCTAATGAGATACATGTTTCAAGAGTTTGAGTACTTTATATAAATCTAAATTTTATATATATACATACACACACATACAAATAAATGTGAAGGATCTATATTGATATCAGTGTTGATAGATATACAAAACACAGTTTCCAATCAATTTTTATAACCAAATGAGTTATAGTGGTTATAAAATATTCTCACTGACTCATAAAAATATATGCTATGCATCTCAAATTGTTTATTGACACCATATTCAATGATTCTGTTTTGATTTTCTAGAGTGAAAAGCCTTGGATCAAATAATGTTATTCAGCCTGTATTTTAGCTATAGGAAAAAAAATTAAACATTGTAGGTACAAAATCCATATGCCTTTTGTATATGTGTGAATTATAAAGGGTTTAAATAAATATATCTGGATAGATCTTCTAGTCCTTTCTTAAATGCTAAGGAAAAGTCAAGATATTGCTATACACATTAAATCTCAGATGAATATTTCTCCTCATGACATTTCAGCTTTAAAATTATGGATATTCTCACTAAGAAACAAGATAAAAATTAATGCAACAGTTTGACCCAAAGGCAATTTAATGAAAACTTGTGTAGTAAGATGTATCAGCTGTAAATTTTTTTCAAAAGCAGTTTATAAAAGTGATAGGAGAGTACACATATGTAGATTTTCCAGCTGTTTGCTAGTCTTTGCTGAAAAGTAAGTTAAGAAATACTCCTTTAAGCCAGAATTCTTAATGAAAATATTTTTAAAATACTTTCTATACCACACTCTATAATTAAGAAAGCCACAGAAAGATATTTCTTATTTTTTTTTCTGGTGCCTGAGAATTCAAATTTTTGATTTGAAGAATGTGACAGACTTTTCATTTTTATTTCTGTATCCTTCTGATATCTTCCCAGGGCCATGTCTTTTTTTTGCAAATGTTGAAGATCTGTAATCTGGATTAATTTTGGATCATGCCCCATATCAGAATGCAATATTTCAGGGCTCTTATTTACCACAATCACAATTTTCAAAGTTTATTTAGAGTCCTGGATTCACTACCTATATGTTATCTAAACAGGAATACTTTTAACGTCTCAGTAAGTGCCTTCTTATCTATTTTATTTTATTTAGCTCATCATAGAAATGGTGTTGGCTTTGAGCTTATTGAGAACCAAACCATATGTACAAGCCTTTAGAGATCTAAGTTTACCTGAAATTCAGTTTCAGCTAGAGATCTAGCTAAACTGAAATTACTTCCACAGCCTGGAAGAGGCAACAAGTATTGCCCCATAAACACAACCCTGTAAAGATCAATAGTGCCTTAAAATAGATCCTGCTCAATCACAGTCATTACAACATTTAAAAAAAACCTATTTTTTCTCTTCCCATGTTGACCAGTTTCATTCTTTAAAATCAAATTGTGGAAAAAATCCTTCTCCTTTAAGAAATGTTTCTTCTGTCTCCATCCTAAATGACATTGTTAGAAGTAAGTGATCTCAGAGGCTTTCTCTGAAGGACTCAATTGAGTTGGGCATTTGGCCTTTATCCAAGAACCAAGTAAGAACTGAAGAGTATTACTATGCAATTCCTTCTGTACTGACAATGACTTTGGCTGTGCAAGTGTCTGAAGTGAACAGTATGGAACACCTGTGTTTTACCTTCCAGTCTGAGGAGATGCTTCCTCAGACTGGAAGCTTCCTCAGGCTGGACAGACCACAGGCATATTGCTCAGGCTTCTCATTAAGTTGAATTAAAATTCTGCCTTAAACATAAACATTCATGTTTATATCTAGACAATTTGTAACAAGGACCTTCTTTGGTTATTTCTGTAGAAGAAGAATAAAGGTTTCTAAAACACTTGTAATTAAATAATTGTTTTCAATAATTTCCACAAAGTATTTATTAATTTATTTTAAATGTTTTGTCTCACCATCCATTTGTTAGCTATTTTAAATTTACACATACACAGATTTCAGATCTACAAAAACTGTATGTGTGACTGTTGCTATACACAAAAGAAGTTCTGACTAGATAAAAAATCTAAATTTATATAGACTTCACAGTCACATCTGACTAGGACTGTTTCTTCTGTTGTGAAAGGATTTAGTCACAAGCAAAATTTTTAACCCTGTTAAAGACCTATCATTTTAACTTGTAAATCCTCCATTTTTTGAATAAGTATTTTAGAGTTATAAAAATGGCAATGACCTAGCCCAAAATGATTCTGTAGTCAGATTTTGTCCAGAATGAATGTTAGCCCTAAACAGAAGCAGCAGAGAACTGAAAGTAGACCTGCTTGGACAGTATTTAATAAAATATGGTTCTCATTCCTTTTCACAAATTAAAAAAAAAAAACCAACAAATTAATGAAGGTTAGAAACACTATTGTCATTCAGATTTTCACTCTTTTTCATCCCATTCCTTAAATAACATGATGTATATGTTTATTCCATTAATAAATAGACACAAAGTGGTATTTTTTCAAAGAAAAATTGAATGAAAACATGAAGTTTAGGTCCAGAAAGAGAAGAATTCTGTAATGACAGCCGTGAGTAAACAGAATGGCAGGAGTTTCAAAGTGTGAAGAAGTTTTCCTTGATTTGGTTATCTAAAATAGATGCAACAAGATAAGGACATTTGGTTCTTCATGTGTTGTAGTGAGTTCTCAGCTTTATTACTGCAGCATATTAACTTGTCTAGTTTTAGCCATTATCTCCTTACAAAAAGCCTTTGATGATGGGCACAAAGCAGGCTCACCTGTAGATCAGAGAGGCATTTCTGAGATAAAAACATGCTGAAACAAAATCCATAAAATACCAGTGAACTGTAGCTGTTTCCATAATTGGAATGTGAGGTGAACATCTCCCTTATGCCATTTTCTTATTGATCAAACTCAGGGTTCTAGGAACTTATATGAAAGATTGCTTTGGAACTATAGATCATTAAAAATAATTGATTCTCACAGAAGAAATGGATTCTGTGGTTCTAGTTTATGCAATTTCTGATTCTTGGTATAATTGTTAATTTTTGCTTCTTGATCAGTAAATAAAGCTAGCAAAGGTTGTAACACCATTGGAGGAAGAAGTTTTAGGCAGTGAGCAGTTCCCTTTTCAAAATTACCCATCCTCGTCCCCTGTACAAGGGAGGATAGGAGAAGGGCAGGATTAATCCGATTATTCTTCTCTCTTCAAAGCCTTTAAAAAATAAATAATTAGAAATGCAAAACTTCTTTGTCAGTACTAGGAATGTGTAGGATAGGAGGCAGTGAGCCCTAATCCATAAAGCATTATGAGGCAAATATTGGACTGCCACTGGAGTTGATGTGGTGTTTAAAATGCTTTCATTTAATTGTGCATACACTTCATTGTGTTAGACATTAAAAATGGCCCAAATCCCATGAGCAGAGATGTTAAGCAATAAATAGATAAATTCAGAGTGGACAATCTCACAAGGAAGACAGAAAAGAAAAGCAATCCACTAAGAATAAGCAATGGAGGATGAATGTGGGAGAGCTAGAGAGAGAGTTAATCAAAGAATTGAAACATGACAGGGAAGCATGTACAGTATGTACAGAAAAGAATGGAAAAGTAAGAGAGCTCAACAGACCATTGGGGCATCAATCAAAGCATGTGGTAACACAGGAAGTGAACAAGAGTATTAGGAAAACCACACTTTCGTACTGACTTAATGCACCCTTGACATTAAGCTGCTAAAAATGGTAAATAATGGAGTTGAAAATATGTTTCAATCAGGACTGACAGAGATAACCACAGACATGTATAAATGAATGTGTTAAAAAGAAGCAATACGAGGGGGAGACTACTTCTGAACCACTGCCATAAAGCTATGAAGTGAGAAGTAAGATGGTAAAACAAATAGTGCATTAAAAGTAGCAGCACTTTTTAGTGACTCATAGGAGTAACACACAGAGAGTTTTCTGTTTATGAACTAGCCATGAAAAGTAGAGACTTATTTGTACAAAAGAAAGCATCCATTTCACTAGTTGCTTTCTGCCTTGTTGCATCTGTAAAGGTTTCTTTGAAAATTCCCCACAAACAATCAAACATGAATAGGGTAATAAAGAATAGCACTAATTAAAGTTAATTTTGAATGGAAATAAGTTACATTCCTTATTCATACTTTAAAGTAGAACATTTTCATGCTACTCAGAAAATTATGTGAAAGTTGGGAGTTTAGGCTTAGCTAAAACTGGGAGTTGAACAAAAGGACTGTAATATGGGTGAAATAAGAAGCTACACATGTGCTGGGCATCATTAACAACCTCAGTTTGCCTTAACAGATGCTTTACAGGGTCATGGTCTACGCTGGTTGCAGAAAAAGGTATGGCTTAGAACTGTGTGGGGGTGGCTTTATTGCCATTCTGTACCACCCCCATCATTGCTGGGGGTGTGGGAAGAAAAATGTGGCTCTAGTGCATCCTTTTGTTCCCTCTCTTCCTCAGGAAAGTTGCCAGTACCAACACTTCATCTCTGTCCCTCTCCCACTGCTGCCCATTCCTTCCCAGCTCCCGGGAGAGCGCAGCTGAGACTGAACGGAGCTGAGCGCAGCTGAAAGGGGCCGAGCCCAGAGGAGCAGGGCAGTCTCAATGCAGATAATCTGTTGTTCTGGGGGGGTTTTCTTCATTGTTTCATTGTCTTGGGCTCAGGGGAGGGGATTACCAACTGCAGAGAGCACCCACCATCTTGTCTTTGTCTCGGGAGTGAGCACGTGTCGCTGCAGAGCTGCAGGATTAGCTGCTGGCTTGGTTTTTGTCTTGTTGGCCATGTGGAACTGAGTAAAGGTGGTGAATACATTTTGCCTGTAAATCATCTTCTCTTTGGTCGTTAATACTGTTGCTACTACTAGGCATTTCTTCTTCTGTTCCTGTTTGTTTTCAGTAAATTCTTCTCAAGCCAAGTCCTTGCCTTTGTCCCTCTCTCACAAGATGGAGAGCATGGAGAAGGAGAGCAGCTTCTTCTGAGTTTATTTCCCAGCTGGTCTTAAACCACCTCATGGTCCAATTCTGGTGTTTATAGAAATCAGATTTTCTATTAAAATAGCAATGTTCTAGCTGTACTGCTAAAGTAAGATTAAGTTTCTTAGTTGATGTATGATTTTTAACAAGCTAACACAGTCCTGTAAGCCTCTCCATTTCTTTGTGCTGAAAATCTGTAGATAGTCAAAGTTGTTGAGGCATCTGAAGTTAGTTTGTTAGTAGAGAAGACCATAATTACAGGGAAAGTATTAGGACTTAGTACTGTCCTACATCCTTCTGATGGAAGCGTCAGAAATTACTGAGCACTGCTGCAAACAAGTGCTGGCAAATTTCGTATCTGGTTGGGTGACAAAGCACTCTGTGTTTTCACCCTGAACTTGCAGCTGCAGTATTTTGAACAGTGATGTCAGCAGATCACACAGGTTAAATAAACTTGCAATTTCCTGGCTGTTGCCTCGTGGAGGACAGCTGCTGAAGATTTTTGCACTAAAATATTTTCCAACTATTTTCTCAGTATCTCTGAGGATTATTTGCTTCAGTTCTTTTCATGCGCAATACTGCTTTTGGTATCTGTCATGTTCTAAACCAGCCCATCCAGCCTCG
This sequence comes from Serinus canaria, assembly GCF_022539315.1. Classification (NCBI taxonomy): domain Eukaryota; kingdom Metazoa; phylum Chordata; class Aves; order Passeriformes; family Fringillidae; genus Serinus; species Serinus canaria. The sequence continues at coordinate 100,375,910 of NC_066316.1, read as the reverse complement.
CAATAACACTATAAGCAGAAGGGAATAGTTTCTAGGGATAGTCATGACCTTTTTTGTTACTAACATTATTTTAGGTCATGTATTTAATGGTACCAGAAATCAAGTTTTGAACTCTTAAATATCTTGAAGGAACTGGAAAAAGGGGGGAAAAAGTATGGAGATATGTAGATCACTTTTGCAAGTGTTCTTTCTGCTTTTCAGGGGCAAGGATATCTGTTTTCAGGAAAAACAGAAGCCTCTGTGCACAAGAATGGATTTAGATGGATCTTATGTAAAAATGCAGTGGGTAGATGCCAGGCAGAATGATTACCTGATTTTGTACCTCTGCTCTATCAGAGAACTCTCTGTGCAGGAAGAGCAGAAGAGAATCATGGACACTGTGACTGGCAGATAAGACTTTATTTTCCAGTGTGTTGCTTCAATAAAATGTAACTGTCATTCTTCAGTGAATTTAAATGAGAATGAACATGTGAACCTTTATAGGTCCCAGTAAGCTGTACCCTGTTGTTGCTACTGCTCTTTGAATCTTCTGTTAATATGCACAATATGGAAAGAACATTTTATAAATGTAGAAAAAAATACAGAGAGAAGGATTAAAGGCTGTGACATATGAGAAGAGATTAAGACAATTTAATATACTATGCTGCTGCTTGAAGGAAAGACTATAAAGAGTGATATGACTGCATACAAATACCTCAGAGGTAAAGGTAAAGTGAGAGTTGCAGAGGTTATTATAAAATTATTTACTGTAGTATCTCTTCTACCATCAACATAGGCTATAAACTCTGGGAAATACAAATTGAGTGGAAAAAAAACCAGGAAAAATTTGGAAGTTGAATACACTGTAGAGGAATATTTAGGCAATATTTTAGGAAATAACTTAAAAGGTTAAGACTTTTAATGCTTCATCTTGCACCATTAATATCATTGGGGATCTAAGAAGTGACTTGAATAAAAAATTAAGATAGGGCCCTTCAGGCTACAGTCTGAACAAGCCAAATAAGCAGTTAATATGTGACATTCACTTGCATTAAAGATATTTTAAGAGCTGTGTGTGAGGGAATATCAGAGAAAGGATTAGAAGGGGAAATCCTGATTTTTCTGCAGAGGTAGCTGACCTCGAAGGTTTCCAAACTGACTTTCATCAAGTATTTTAAAAGTACAAGGTAAGGGTTTCTCTCTTGTGGAGAGCAAGCAGATCAGTTACTCATTATATTCCATATGTTATGGGTGCTACAAGATGTTGATGCTGTCTCCTGTCAGATGCACCACTGGTGAAGGAGGCTTCTTGTTACAACTCAACTGTATTTAGTGCACAACAGGACTAAAACTATTGAAATATTAAATTCCACATGGCTGCAAAATGGCTTGTTTCTATAAATATTACCATGTGACAGACCACTTTCCTGTAGGTTTTTTCACAGCCTTAGGTGTTTCTACAGCCTAAATGCCTGCTACAGAACTCTAAAGCTGCTGTACAAAGGTACAGTATCAAGAAAATATACACAATTTAAATGGGCTGTTTTCCTTGTGACAGCAATTTCATTTGAAACATTTGCTTATTTAGCACTCTATACTGTTCCCATAAACTGTCATAATTTCAGAGTACAGCCTATAATTTTATTTAAATGACTCCAGTTATAAGATTTATGGTGTAAAACTGGTTTGAATAATAGCCAAACTACAGTAAGACTGAATTTTCCATACTAAACATACTAAATGCTGACCCTTCTTGTGATTTAATGGATGTTTTTGGGGGACATTAACTCTATTGGTAGTCTCTAAGATAATGCACAGCTGTGGAAATTGTTGTCTCTGGGTGCTGTGGTTGCTAAGAGTTTACACATTTCATAGGAAGATTAGAAAAATTAATGGCATAGAAATCTACTGTAGGTTATTAGATACTGACAAACCATTCTGGAAGAGGAAATTCCTAAGCTGCACATTTTTCAAAGCTGATATAGTCCTCAGTAGAAGTGTCCTTGCCTTCACTTTACACTTGACTCCAGGCATTCCTTTTGGTCGTTGTCTGAGAACAGATTTCCTGTTAGGTGAAGTGAGTATGGCTGCAGTCCTGAGTGAAAAGCTTTCATCAATAAAATCTACTCACTTTGGTCTTTGTGTATGCCTGCAGCTCTCAGGTATTTATCTGTCTAACTCTGTGTACAATTCTGTTTCAGTCTGTACATTATAAGGTATCTTGAGAGCTATTATGTTAACAAGTGGGAGACTGATTTTATAGTTTATGCACAAACAGAACCTGATGGAGGATCCTTTTGATAGGGCAGGCTGTTGAAATGCACTCAATCTTTTCCTTCTGTGATGAAAATAATTGTGTGAGCAACTCTTATCTGCATACAACTTTGACGGATGCTCAAATTACAGGATCTGTACTGTAATTTTTCTTCATCTGTGGCTATAACATGAACAGTGTTGCATATGCTTTTCTTTTGAATCTTTGGAGAACACTAGTTTGCATTCAGGAAAAGGTTGGTGCCATGAAATCTAGCCAGATGCCACTCAGATTAAAAAAAAAGTATGCACTTCCTGAAATTTACAAGAGAAAAAAGAAGAAGAAATAGTGCTGCAAAATAATACTGACAATAGTCCATGAACAGATTACATACAAATTAACTACAGTGTAACTAGGGGTACAAGAAAAGGCAACTTCTTCAGATTTCTTCATTGGAAACAATTGGACTGTCATCTGAAGAGTTATCCCTTAGACATATGACATTATTTACACTCCTCTAGGAAGAAGATATCCTCTCATTGACCTTCATGCACTTATGTATCCTTTAATGATTTCCTTTGGGCTTTGTCAAGACACATGCTTCTGCATTTGGAATTAAATAGAAAAGGCACCATTTCCTATTTATTATTATTTCTCAATTCTTAGATATCCTTATACATTTTTTCCCAAACACTTTCAGAATGAAAGTCCCTTTCAAAGCAGATGTATGTTCTGCTGACTCTTCCTCAAAATGACATGGCCATTCTTAAAATTCTATGCAATCATATAAGACCAAACGTGAAAAGAGATTCCTAAGAATAGTTCCTTTAACTGCAAATTAGAGCTTTCTAAAGCTGGTAACACAGTGAAAATCTCTCTTGAACCTAGTTCTGTTATTTTTACACTGAGCAGCACCTTAATCTATGAGCAAATCCATATGATTTCTTTTCACCTTTGTGTTCTCTATTTCATGTGTATTAAATTGACCAAATTCAGTCTGTAATGATGAAAGTCTTTTATCAGAGCAAGGTTTGCTGTAGGTTCTTTGCAAGAGATAATTTCATTTGACCTGCAAAACCTGGAAAGAAATTAAAATATGTTCAGTAAGTTATGTTACATATTAAAATAGAACTTGCATATATAAAGTTACAGCACCTAAATTGCCTAGAATCACAGAATATACAATAGGAAAGACCTGTAGTATATTACCTAGTCTATCCTTAGGCCCAAGTGTCAGGTACTTTATGTATTTTATACTTTATGCATTAATAGATATCTGATTAGACTTTTCTTTAAGATGAACATTTTCTGAGGTTCCCATGATGCCCCAAAGAAATCTACCACTAGTCTCACCAGTTTTTATCTCTATATGAATTCTTATTCCATAGTTTATGTCAGTTTATTCTTGTCTAAACTGTCAAGAACACAAAGGTCTGAGGATACACTTTAAAACACTTCTAATCTGTATTTGGGGAGTATTAATTCTCCACTGCCACCCCCATTTGAGAGGGCATACTCTCCTTTGAATTCTCTTTAAATTGATAAAAAAATGCAAAACTTTCAGTCTTCCTCACTGCTCAGTTTGTCTGTGAGATCAGAACTCTGATCTTTTTTCTCAAAGCTATTCTCTTAATCTCAACCTTTAATGACATAGGAAGCTGAAACTAAACAGAGGTTAATGCAATGCTGAATAATGGAGAAGGATTACCTACAAGATACACTTGACTCAGACAGCCTGATATGGAATTTCTGTGTTTCAGAAAAGAGTGCTCTTTCAGCCTGTCATATTTTATATATGTATTTTATAGATTTTGAGGAACATCATAAAATATTAAAGCCATTAGGTGAAAAACAGATGTAATTTTATATGAAACTGCTTTAATTGTTAAGTTGGATGCTGTGCCCAGTCTTGAGGATATTCTGGCCAATTTATACTCTCAACCCCTTCCCTGTGCTCACACTCAAGACACTAATACAAGATTCAGAGTGATTATTTTGTCAATTATGGCACTTGAGCACCACAGAGGTAGTAAAATGCTGTATAGAGATCAATTTATGGACAAGAAATAGACAGGTGGAAGTTCAGCCCAACAAAAGGTGGGTTAAAAATAGGAAGTGAAGCATATTGAAGGGTTTGCATGGTACTCACTTTCTTTTAAAAAGATATAAAACCATCACTACATCATTTAAGAATGTTATCATCATTTTCTCTGTTTTTAAAAAGTGGTTTTTATCTCATCTAATTTCAGGCTTCTGTAAATTGGACATCCAATTTCAAATTATATACTTTGGGATTCTTAATTAGCAATGGGAATATCAAAGCACCTGTGAGGATCGATTCAGTCACTCTACACCACCATCTTAAGGGAACTTGAATTGGTTTCTGAAGGACCTGTTTCTCCACAGAGACCAAACCCAAGGCAATTTCATGCCCCCTGTTTTGCCTTGGACAACATTCCTTGAGATACCTCTGTGAGATGAAGACAATTCAAAATTTCAGTCAATCAGATTAAGTGGTTTTAAACAACTCATAGCCCGAACTACTGACAAGGCAGAGGGCAGTTTTTATTTAGAATGTTGACTTCAAGCAGTTCAATTGCATTTGGCATTTTGTTGCTTAGACACTCTTTTCAATAAAGGTACAGTCATATCAGATGATTAACAATATTAACATCCTAGTCTTGTAAATTTAGATCAGCAAACTGAGACAAGAGTAAAAAATTTAACTCTTTTGTGTTAAGATATCAGTCTACCAAAATACCACATATATTTGTCATATCACTTCAATGGCTTTTGGTGGATTTGAAGTACCAGAAGAATAAGATATTATTTGAGATGATGCCATGCTTGAACTCCAGTGAATGAAACATTTCTTTGAGTACCAATCTGCTGTTTGTAGATCACTGTGACAGCATGACTGGAAATATATCAGCTTTGCTGCTTTGAAGTTTTAATGCCATCCTCTTTCATTTATGTCATTAAATATAGATATTGCAGAAGGTTGAAGCCCTTTGTGATGTCTTATTTGAAAAAGTGTTTTGCAGCTGTTTATGAATATATTGGACAATGCATTTACATTTTATTTCATGGTAAGTTTAGCAATGATACCTAATTATACTAAACAGGCTTAAACCTGATTGTGAAAAAAATAGGATCAAAAGATTGAAAGAAACTATAATTCAAACTCTATCACAAGACTTAACAATTTCTTCTCTCTTTTGGGATGGTCAAAGGTGGAACTTTGTCATATTTTCAAACTAAACCTGGAAAGTACTAAGAAATCTGACCTCAAAGGAAATGTCTGATTTCAGTTTGTGAAAAGGGCTCTGGAAAAACACCAACAAATTAAACAACATAAATAAGTACATAAAATTTATGGAAAGAAAATCTGAAATTGTTTTTAAAAAATATTACATTGCATGGTTTTGTTTGTTTGTTTGTTTTAATATAAATTTTCCTCAGAATACAATGATAATTAAAACTTAAGACTGAAAACCAGCCATAAATCCAAGATAAAAGGTAATAGGAAACAAGCTGAGAATAGCAATATGACTAAAGACTATAACTATGATGTCAGGAAAATAGGCTGTTCAATTTCTGCCAGGCAGTTTTATTAGTGTAAGTTTTGCCTTTGGCTATGAAATTAGCAATGCATGCTAATTTCAGCTATTGACTTTGACTGGTAAATACGGTTCACTTATTCTTTGAGGAAGAAGAAACAGCTGTCCTCTAATATTAATTCTTTTCACTTATTCCATATTTATGAAATACAGCCCAAGCTTTCCCACTCATAAATAATCTCTGTATTCCTTTCATAGAAACCCAATCACTCTTACAGTTTTAGTTCCTTTTCTTTCAGAGGAAAGAAATAAACCCAGGGCATCTGTCCTAGAATCCCTAAACTCTGTGATTTGTGTCCCCTGCCATTAAATTTTGTATAAAAATTTAATACAATAATAATAGTAATTTTTAATTAAAAATAATAAAATATAATAAAAATAATAAATTTTATTCCAGTTAAAATTAGTGCTATCCAACACTGATAATAAGCTCTCAAATACAATAAAAAGTCATATAGAAAACAATATTTAACGTACTTAAGAATGCTGCTGCTCATTGCATTTAATCAACAATATGCAAAGGACTTTAATTTTATAGAAGTTACTGTCAGCCCAGAACTTCATTGAGTCCCTTTTTATCTATTCTAATCCAGAATCCATGGAACATACACTAGTATTTTGATTTCATAGATTTTGAATTTATAAAAGTTCCTGGCCATCCTTCTGAGAATTTCCTCTGGGTTAAAAATGTGAAGCTGGAAAATCTTTGAGTTTCCTGTGTAGAAAAGTGACATGACAGCCATGGGAAATGCACTCTTTAGGAGGGCAGATTCCATCATGAGACTTTGGTTTTAGCCTACCAGCTTGAGTTCAGCAGTTTTGGAGGCTTTTTTCCCCCCAACTCTCTTATGTGCAGCATTAAAACATTCCCATTTTCCTCTCTTCTTTTTGCCCACATAATAATTCACTTCCTCTCAAGCCACAGTCACTTGACAGGGAGATATTGAATGACTAATGCCATTGAGGGCACAGCCAGATTTTAGCAGCACCAGTGAGTATGATGGCTCTGTCTGTGCCACTCTGAAATTGAGTGCTCAAGATGGGCTTTCAGTTCTTGGCTCTGCTCGTTTTCTGTCTAAAGATATTTGCTAGATATCTGGGATGGTATGATAGTGTACTAACTACCAGCATGCCAGGCCCAAGCCCAGGCCTGCCATCCTGCTGGCCTCAGTGTCCCCAGCCCCAGGGAAGTTCCTGATGCTGAGGCTGGAATGTCCCCAGCTGCCCCTGGCTGCCCTGGAGCTGGCTGGCCTGCTGGGATGGGTCCTGGCTGCCACAGCCTGCCCTGACATCCCGGCAGAGATCCTGCTTCTCCCAGCCCCCAGGAGCTACTGGCCTGTGCTGCATGCTGAGATATTTCGCTGTTCTTTCATAAAATAAAGATTCAGTCAAGATCCTGTCTTGACCAGCTGTCTGTCTCTGAGGTCAAAGATTAAAGATGCCTTGAAGACATTCAGAGCGGAGTGGGCAGCCTGCATAAGTCAGCCTGCATATATACAGCATACACAGGGTGCACCAGAGATGGAGCTGCTCACAGGAATGCCAGTGAGGGCCATGCAGGCTGCTCCAGCTGCAATTACACTCTTCAAACACACAGCCCTCTCTACTTGCTATTTTCATATTGCAAATGGGTGAATGTCTTCAGTGTAAATCTGCTTTAATTTCAAATATTATTCCGTTATCTACACAAAAATAATGTCCATTTTAAAAAGTAAATAGATAACCTCCAAACATATGGAGTCTTACTCAGTTAAAAATAAATATTCTTTTGCTTAAATTACAAGTCTTAATGTTTACAAGTTAAAAAAAAGATTAAAAACTGTTAAGTAATTCCAGCAATATCCAGTTTTGATTTGTATGGGTTTGTACAGATTTGATCAGTGTTGTTAAAAGGAACATAAATTTCACTATTCTATTTCTGAAATTTTACTGCTTTTTCAAAATACCTTTTGAATGTCATGCTAAGCTTCAACTTTTTAGCATAAATATCAGCTTTCTAAGGAGAATTTCCAATAAGTTCATATTAAGCTCCAAATTCTAAAAGTGTTATGCAAGATTTTCAAAGAGCAGAGACTAAACTCTGGAAAATATTTACTCTGCAGAATGAGACACAGCATTCTCCTCCAGTATGTCAGAAAAAAGATCACAAATTCAAATCATGTTTTGAAAAGTTTCAGATATATAAAGCTGCATGCCTTTTTTTCATTAACAAAATTTGTCTTTTGATTTTACAACAGAGTATCAAATTGAAGTCATGCTGCAGAAACAAGCTGAGTGTTAACATAAGAGCTATCATGGAATAATACAGATATTTTTGTCTGGTTAATGCCAGTTATTTCAGCATGGAGTCACAAAATATAATTCAGTGTACATCTGGTTTATTTGTTTTGTTAGTTTCCTATTTCCTCAATATCTTTTGCTCTTCACTGGAAAAAAGAAGTGAAATCATGAACATATTTTCAGATATTTTCACAGCTACCTATGAAAAGAATTCTATTTTTTTCTAGCCCATTCAAATAGGATCATTCTACCCTGAGATAAAAAAACAATAGTGTTTTTCTCTGATACAAAAAGAATAGCAGACTGATTTTTTCTGTAAATATGAAAGAGATATCACTGTTAAAATCTGAGCTGCAATTTAGGGATGATATTCCTTCACAATTTCAATTAATTTTGTTTAACAAAGGATTATGTTGTAGGACATTGCACACATGGCATCAAATAAACTTATTCTGAGTCTCATGTCTCCACTTCAACTGATAATAATAGGTGGAAACTTGTCTTTCCAGGTACCTAAACTGAAAATCAAGTTTTCCTATACTTATTACACATTTCTTTCATTCTAAAAATGTTCAATACTTTCCTATATGTAGGCCAAAAGCAGCTTATGATTAAGCTCACTCTTTGAAAGAGACTGACCTGTCAGTTCTTGCCTGTGCAAACCTCTCACAGAGTAAAGACTTGCCCTGCAAAGGTTTGGAAGTTCTTTTGTTGTTGCTGTACCCTCTCACTGACTCTGGCCCAAGCAGCAACACAAATCTTGTTTGTTCCTAGGCACGTCAGAAACTTTATACACAAGTCTTGTACATTTTCTTTACATAGTTCAGACTCTACAAGTATTCTATGATATAATCCTGTTGGTTTCATCCTACATGAGTTCATGATTGACAAAAAGGATCATCTGTTCCAATTATCTTCCAAACAGCGAAAAATGTCCTGTGTTTCATTCTAATATATTTTCTTAAACATTCATCAAAAGCCAAGAAAAGATCTTTTGGGTAGTGCCTGCCATTTGATCACCAAATTGGAAAAAAGGGATTCTAACAGAATCAGATGTATTTTGTATTTGCTATTTAATGTCTTTTAAATCTAGCTGAATTCCCCAGATTATTTGTATCACTAATAAATATGACAGTCAAATGTTTTTGACCTTTGATGTACTGTGACTGATGGTGACCTGTAGCACCAATCCTATGAAAACTTTGCCTGTGGGCAACTAGCAAACAAATGACATCTCTGCAGCAAATCTGCACACATCTTTTTAAAACTGGGACCATGCTCAGAAATTCTAGGTAAGCACTGTGCCTTTTGAGCCTACATAATTTATGCAATTCTAGCTGATCAAAGCAAATTTAAAGTTCGACAGTTGAACAAACCAGGATGCTACAACCCTACCTAAACATTCCTAATACCAAAAACATTTTTCTCTTTGTTCCTTTGTCCTTCTTTCCAAAAAACCAGAGTATTTTGGTGCCAGAACCATAACCATAATGTCTTATTTTTGTCTGGTCTTTTCTTAGAAAAAGTTATCAGACTTTCCCCTTTGATGACCTACACTTGGGCACTGGTTTCTTTACATATACACTACTCATACAGAAACTTTGTGGTTAGATACCAAAATCCTGACTGCACCTGAGAAAAAAAAAAACCACTTCTTTTTTATTTCTAAAACTTAAAGCATAGGAAAAACCCCACTCTTTTGCAGTTCTCAGCAATCAGCATTTCTTTGAAGTTTCTGCTTTAGCGTGTGACGTTGCAAAGATTTTTCTGTAAGATTGGCAGCAGATTAAATCACAGATTGGACAGCATCTTCCTTTGAAGTTTGCATGACTAGGTGATTTATTCATGAATGTCCAACAGTAAGATTTTGAAAGGTCGATTTTTATATCAAGTGTCACTTGAACAGCTTCTGTAGTGACCAACTATTTATTGAGAAAAGGCTTGGCTGAACATACCAGAGTGGAATGAATCACAGAAATCTGCTTACAAAATAACAATGCGTGTTCTGCTATCACCTGCCCACAGACTTGCCTGAAGTTAAAGATTATGGTAGGGTCTTCATGCAAGAGATACATCACAGAGTTCACAGGCTCTCTGGTATCATCCTCCTGTACCTTACTGTTCTTAGTATTCAGTCTGAAACCTTGACTGTACACTTAGAAAAACATACTGGTAAATAGACAAGCAGTTTGGAACAAAGATATCTTTTGTTTGCAGAGGATTTTTGGTTTCTGTTGAACACACTGTACTAGAAAAAAAAAGTGGGTTTGACTGTAGGAGAGCTTTACCCTTGCAAAGGAGGAGTGTATTCAATTTGCTTCAGCAAGCTGCTCTGTGATAGATGTAGCAGAAAATATAACAGGATAATGGCCTCTCTTGTAAATTCATGTCTGCAGTTTGATTATAGCACTTCTAAAGCTTAAAATAATACATGCTATTGACTTTATTATAGTGCTGTTGGTCCATGTTATAGTTTGTTCCCTAGGTTACAGCAATAAAAAACAAATATTAAATTTTAAATACAAGAAAAATACCATATCAATTAATTTTAAACAAATAATAACTGACAGTTGTATGGAATTTTTTAGAGATTCTCAGACCAGACCAGAACTCTAACAATTATTTAATTAACTTAGAAAGAAACTAGGAAAGCAAACTTTTTTCTGCTCTGAAACTGGGCAGCTTCTCAAAAGAATGAAAAATTTTCATTACACAACTGCTAGTTTCAAAAAGAGCTTCAAGGAAATCTGAAGGATTGTCAGCCTGCAGCTCTATGTAAAGGTACATAAGTAAGCAAATAAGTGTATAAATAAATAAGATTAGGCCAGTGCATTTCAAGTTTCAAAAATGAAAACTATTTATTGCATCTATATAGGATGTAGAAACATCATTGGAACATCAGGTTTATGCAGCATTTAATTCTTTGTAAGAAATACATCTGTAAATGTTAGGCACAACGTCTTGGGAAATACATCTGGAATTGTTATTTCAGGCTGGAGGGATGGATGAGGGTAATTCAGAGCAAGGTGTGTCCCTGATGAATTACCACAGCCACAATGTGCATTTTGATCTTCAGAGGCAGTTCAAGTATAGCTTGAATTGAAGTTTCTAACTGAATCACAGTGCATAGTGGAAAAAGTTAGACAAAAGTCTCTTTATTCATTAGAGTGCCAATAAAAGTAGTAAAAAAAAAGATAATTTTAATGATCTTAGGAACTTCTAATAGGTATACACTGGAGTGAAAGATACATAGGAGTGAAAGAGATTCTAAGCAGGCAGATAATAATAGCAGAATTCAAAGAATGTTATACTGAAGCATCTTCCTTCTGTGCTGAAAGATACAAATTCTTATCCAATGCTTGGCATTGGATTCAAAGCTAATATGGTTTCTGTAGGCCATGCCATTGCTATTATTTCTAAACAGATGACAGAGGTTAGGTTTTTGATCATTAAAATAATGTTGCAATCCCTATATTCATGTGGCTACTAATTCATTTTTTTCAGAGATGTCAATGTTTTCTCTAAGTTTTCAAAGAGAAAAAAGCTTTCCATCATCTTCATTGTGTTTACTTTCTATCTGAAAAGTAAAATATAAAATCCATCCTCTAAAAAAAAAATCTGTCATTTTTTTCCTCACATAACTAATCAATTAAGGCCAAGAAAACAGAATTAAAAAATCTAACATTCCAACTGAAGTATACCTCATTAGGCGTTAAATTCATACTAAGACACATAAATATCAACTACATATTAAAAGATATGAATAATTAGCTGGTATTTAAAGGACATTTAAAAATAGTGGACATGAATATTTAAAATTATTTCTGAGATTTGGAGGTGGAAAACAGCACTGAAAACTAGAATAGTACTTTGAAGCCATGAGTATGCATCTTGTCTTCAAAAGAGGGCTTGATTAGGATGGAATAATAAAACATAGAACCACATAGCTAACAATGAAAAGAGACAAAATCCTGAACAGCTGTTCCCAAATGATCATCAGCAAACCTACGCATTGAATGAGTCAGGGGTCTTGAGAAATAGAATCACGTTTTGGTTATATCATTAAACTTCAGTATACATAAGAAAAACTGAAAACTTTCAATTTTTCTTCCAATTTCTGACTTGGACTTTTTATCTCCAGTAAGACAGAACCTAAATAAGTTTCAGGTTATATTACTGTGATTTACATTTCTTCTCTCAAATACCCTGGCATTATTGCTAGCATATAGAACCACATGCTGCATTCTGCTTCTAAAGAGCCTTGTGGGACTGTGAATGTTTATTTTCTGATTGTATGCTGAACTGATAAATATTAAGGTTGAGGAATATTTTATGGATCACCATAATATTTTTTTTAAATTCAATTCTTTTGGTATATTTAGCACCATTTTCTGTTTGCTTTCCTCAGACAGTCATCTGGCTGAGCTTAGTTGAAAGGTTTTCAGTCAGGATTTTGAGCCTTAGACAGATACCACAATCTACCAGTCATGGATATAAACTAACATGATTTCAGCCAACTAAACTGAAGAATATAACTTATACTTGAAAGAATAAGCCACTGAGTCAAATATATTTGTAAAGACAGTAAAATGACTGAATAAACCCTTGTATTTGAGATAATCAATGCATCCACAGATATGTGAAGAAAAGATGCACAAGCATCTTTTAATGTCTCCAGGGAGGTCTGGTTATGTAAGCTTATAGGAACATGGAATCACTGAATGGTTTGGGTTAGAAAGGATCTTAAATATCATCTGGTTCCAAACCCCCTACATGAGCAGGGACATCTTCCACTAGGCTAGGCTGCTCTCAGACCCCATCCAGCCTGGTCTTGAAGCCTTGTAGTAAGCACACCATGGCAGAAAAATTAAAAAACCCTTGTATTTCTCAAATGAAATTATTCTGCCTTTGTTTTTACATCTGAATTTTATTTTTTTTTTAAATACTGGTGGCTCTTTTTGGTTTTTTTTTTTTTTGGAGACAGGCTCTAGTCATCATTATGGCAAAGTTAGAAGAACTTCTGACAGAAAAGACTTGAAAAATTCTCAGCATTTTTAAAAAAACCATCTGCTTCCATTTCCCTGTATGTGCTATTTTCATTGTCTTGGAAACAACATGTGAGCTGTGTACAATTTTCTATATGGATTCAAAATCTGAGCTGCTTTATTCAAGCTGTTACAGGAATCATTCAACTGAAAGATATTTGAAATTAGAGATTTTTTTTAAATTGATTTTTGCTCCCAAAGCCTCCTCCCTTTTTACATAGTGACTTAATTATGTACTTGTGCCAACCCACGCATATTGTCAGCCAAAGGACTTTTACAACACATGCCTGTACATGTTTTCAAATTAAACTGTCATTCTCATAGGGAAGTCAATGACAACAAAGGATTTAACAGATAATGAACAATATTTTGATATTCAATCATTTGTTTATCTGTTTTCTGAAAAATCTGTGCCTATTTGCACTTAGGCAAACATATTTTAAGAAGCTTCATATGTACATATAGTTATATAACAATTATGCTTCCCAGTCCTATACCTCAGGCTACAGATGCCCCTCTGAAGTTTAAAGCTATATGTCAACATAAGTTTACTCTGTATTAGTGATAAACCTTCCTCATGTCACTCAAAGGTTTAGGTCTCTTTAGGAACTTGTGGTGTCTAATTTCAGAAAGAAATGAAGATAATAAAAAAAACTCTCCATACAGTTGAACTTTAACTAGCAAAACAAAAAAAAATGTGTCAGTTTCAGCAATATCCACTGCTTCAACAGTGAGGTGATGCAAGGGCATTAGTAATACTCCAAGGATTTTTCTTGGTTTTGTTTTATTCATTACATTTTGCATAATCCTTCTTCATCTAATACAGTACTGAATAACTGATAAAGAAGAGAAAAAACATTTCTTTTCTAAAATGTTTTCCCAACTTATATTCTAGTATATAACTCTCCTTGAAAATCCTTGCTTTTTACATATTAATGCATTCCTGTAACTTCAGTGGCTTGCCCTGTCTGGCTTTTTTGCACCAGGGTTTCTGTAAATAAAGATATGTATATTAAGCTGTAAGTGGAAATTTTATATATTTATATAAGTATATACTTTTTATATTGCATAAATAAATGTAATTTCTGCTTATATTTGTGTCTATTGTACATATAAATATTATGTATATTGTACATATGATATTTATTGTATTTTGAACAACCTAGATTTGTAAAAAATTCCTTGGGAATCTTTGAGATCTGGCTTATATGTCTTGTTCTTTCACCTGAGTTGGCAGAGGTAGACATATTTGCTTATTAACTGAATGCAGTTTTGCAGGGATTATCTGCAGTTTTAGACTCTCACAAATAGGTGGCACTAATGAATTCTTTATTTGCAGTAATTTCTGTGTTCCCAGCTATGAAAGTAGAAGTGCTTTGTGTCCTCTGACACATTGCATATTGACCTTTGCAACCAACAGCACATTTGAACTTAGTTATGAGGGCTGAAACAGATAAAGAGAATTCTGTTTTCCACTTCCATGAGATTAATAACTTCTACTGAATGTAGCAGGAGTTACTCACTCACAAGATTAGAAGAAGTCTGCCAACGTGCTGCATTAAAATAAGAAAAACACATTGTTCTTTAATATAGATACACATCTAGAGTGACATAATGTATTGACAGTGCCTGTGAAAGACCTGATTAAACTAGCTGGACCTGAAATATTACCCGGCATGCTAGAAATGTCAAATAAAATTATCTCAAAATGTGAATTTGAGTCACATTCCCTGCAGGTATACACTGGGGTAGCCTTCCTAGTGTCAATGTAATTTTCAAATTCAGCTATCAAAAACTGTGGTTTATTAGCATTTTTTGAATAAAGTGCTTCCACAGATACTGTTAGGTCCCTAAGCAGAGTTGATCAGTTCATCAAAAACCCTCTGATGCTTCCAGAGAGGGAATCTGACCTCTCTCCATGCATTGAATGTGCACACCTGTAGGCAGGTGAGTATGTGTGCACATGCACAATACATGTACATGTATTTGTTAATGCTGAATGAAGTTATATCTACAGAAATCTTGTTTTGTTTTATTTAATTTTATCAAGTAATTATACTGAAATTGCCCTGTTTGCATAACAGTATGACTAGATCCTCATAGACAAAGAAATGATGAGAATTTAAAGAACCTTGTGAAACTGACCCTGTATTTTACAAGTTTTGATATTTTGAAGGGTATGACAGAAAATATTTTTAATTAAATCAGTAAACTTTTTGCCCTAAGGAAAAGGAAGACTGTTGAGTCACATTGCAACAAACTTTTTTTAGAAACAAATGTAAGCCCTAGAAAAAATAGCACAGAGTGTGGTATTTCAATACCATTCAAAATTTTAAAAATTAATTTAGCAATTAACCTTATGTTTGATGGATTAGGAATTTTAAACCAAGACAAGTTTCCAGAGATATAATTTTATGAAAAACAAAAAGCAAAAAGAGTTGAGCAAGGCATTAGAATTAGAAACCAAGTCATACTTGGTGGATCCACGCACCCCACATTAATGTGAGCACCTTCTGCACTGCAACTGAAGGAACACAAGGAAACAACATCCATCAGAAAAATAATTCTGTGTGGCCTTCCATGCTATAATAAGGTGGGAAAAATACATATCATTCTCTCCTGTGATGACCTGAGGGTCTAAAAATGACAGTATTAACACATTAAGCCCTTTTTGTGCCACTTTGGTTTGAAGATAGCAGACGAGAACTGTTCATGTCTGTAAGATAGATATTCATAGATAGATGCTCTTACCTTCTAAATCAGATGACAGATTTTAAAATATCCATGGAAAATTAATCCTTTGTGTGGTAGTTGACTTTGTCTGGATGCCAGGTGGCCACCAAACCATGCTGCCACTCCCCTCTCAAGTGGGCAGGAAATGAGAAAATATGAATGATGGAACATTCATAGGTTGAGATAAGAGCAGGGAGAGATCACTTAACAATTACTAAACCAAAAAAAAACCAAAAACCAAGATTAGACTTGAGAAAATTAATTAAATTTATTGCCATCAGTCAGTGTAGGATAATGAGCAACCAGGCCAAATCTTAAAACATTTCCCTCTACCCCTCCCTTCTTCTTCACTGCTCATTTTCTCTGCTTTCCCTCCACCCCAGTGATGATGGGGGATGTGGGCTCCAGCATGGGGTCCTCCATGTGCTACAGTTGGATCCCATCCATGTGCTACAGCCGGATCTCTGCTTCACTGTGGAACCTGTGCAGGGGCACAGCTGCCTCACCGTGGCTGCATCATGGGCTGCCAAGGAGTAAATCTCTGCTCTAGCACCTGGAGCACATTTTCCTCCTCCATTGATCTCCATTGACCTTGAGGTCTGTGTGGTTGTTGCTCTCACATATCCTCATTCCTCTCTCTTTCCACTGCTCTGCAGCAGATTTTCCCTCTTAACTATGTTATCCTAGTGGTGAACCCTTACTGCCTATGGCAGATCCCACTTAGAGCCCCTGGCATTGGCTCTGTCAGACTTGGGGGAAGCTTCTGGAAGCTTCTCACAGTAACCACCCCTGTATTCCCTCACTACCAAAACCTTACTATACAAACTCTGTCCAAAATTGCTTGTAATATCTCCAGTAACATACAAATGTAGTCCATGGAAGCATGATTGCTGGCCCAGGCCAAAAATATGCCAAAACCACTTGCAAGAGATGACAAAATTATGGTACTTGGCCTCTGATAGTGTTAAACTTAATTTAGTTCTCACATTACTGTTTAAAACAAGGCACCCCACACATGGTTAGTGCAAGGTTGCAGCCTTATTTCAGTTACTACTTATGACAAGATGGCAAAAATTAAAAATCAAAATTTCAAAAATCTGTGGAAAACCAGGAAGAAAGGAAAAAATAATTTCAATATTGAAAGTGTTCACAATGCTGTGTTTTCAAATTTCCACAAAAGTGAAAGCTTTTTAAATGAATGCAATAATTTGAAAGTCAATGTACATAATATTTCTGATAGATACAAGAAGCATGGCTGTGTCTTTATTGTTATGTACAAGGAAATATTGATGAGGATGCAGTAACAGGTTATTGGGAGAAAGTAATTAGAAAAAACTTGTGAAGAAAGCAGAGGAATGGTGAATAAGTGCTGTGAAAGCAGATGATGAGGGGAAGGAAAGAAAGAAAGAAGAAAGAAGAAAGAAAGAAAGAAAGAAGAAAGAAGAAAGAAAGAAGAAGAAGAAAGAAAGAAAGAAGAAAGAAAGAAAGAAGAAAGAAAGAAGAAAGAAGAAAGAAGAAGAAGAAAGAAAGAAAGAAAGAAAGAAGAAAGAAAGAAAGAAAGAAGAAAGAAAGAAGAAAGAAAGAAAGAAGAAAGAAAGGAAGAAAGAAAGAAAGAAGAAAGAAAGAAGAAAGAAAGAAAGAAAGAAGAAAGAAAGAAGAAAGAAAGAAAGAAAGAAAGAAAAGAAAGAAAGAAAGAAAGAAAGAAAGAAGAAAGAAAAGAAAGAAAGAAAGAAAGAAGAAAGAAGAAAGAAAGAAAGAAAGAAAGAAAGAAAGAAAGAAAGAAAGAAAGAAGAAAGAAAGAAGAAAAAGAAAGAAAGAAAGAAGAAAGAAAGAATAAAGAGAGTGAAAGATTATTTATACACAAGGTAGCTTATATGAAAATCATGGAACTCTGAGAGTTAAGGGCTGTCCCATCTTTGGAAATTTTTGAAATCCAACTAGACTGAGCATTAAGCAGCCTTAGAGCTGTCTCTTCTTTGAGCATAAGGCTGAGCCAGAAGCCTCCTGAGGTTCCTTCCAACCTGAATTATGTTACAGTGCCAGATCCCAGCATTAATAAGAATAGCTGGGACACAAATGTACGATGGATGCAGTTCCACTGATACAGAAGTTAATTATAAATAGTGTATCTTTTATGGAAATAGCTGTGCCTGCCCTAATCCTCATCTGATAAATATAACTTCATCCACACCCACACTGGGACAGCTACTCATTCTTTCCAGGACAGTTACTACAGTCCATGTTTCCAATGCAAAGAAACCCTTTATGGCTGAGGAACAAAAAACCCAACACTATCACTCTCCTGTAAAGAAGCAATTTACTAAAATACCATCAGCATCCATCAGCTACTAATCTTTAAGTAGCAATAATTACTAAATGTTCTTGTACCTACTAAACTAGACAAAGACAGGATATAAACACATTGGTAAATCACTTAAGCAATAAATTACAGTGTGTGCCTTGCAGCTTGAGTAAATACTGTTGACTTGGAGTTCACAGTAAGAACACAGAGTTTCACAAAGTTACCTTGCCTGAAGTAGCAAAGCAGGTCTCTCATATTAAAGCACAATTTTTCAGGGAGAGAAATCTTTGTTTATAGATTTCTTTGAACATTCTTCAGGAGCATAAACAGAGACACATAATTAAATACAGGTTATGTCTGGAAAATTTGAAAAAAGAATATTTAGACCTGGGGATTAACGTGGGAAAGTGCTCTATCCAATATCAAAATCTAGTGTTATACCACCAGTTTCAATGTCTGGATTTAATCCATCAACAACTAATCTTGCAGGCCAAACATCTGACCATTTTTTCATCTATCTTGTCATTGACTCATCTGGTCTAGAGGGCTATGACAGTATTTTGGAAGACAATGTTAAAGGCATACTTTAGATTGCTCTAAAACTTGAAAGACATACAATGTATAAAGATATGAAAATTGGTTTATCAAAACATGAAGTCAATGAAAATGGTTTGGCAATTTTTAAAAAAGATAGTTCCAGTGCTGTTGTATGTAGCTGTTTCAAAATAAAAGCCAAGAAATTTTTGTTTATGCACTCTTTAATGCTTTTTATTTTAGTTTCATTGTATTTGCTTCATGCTACATATTATAAAAGAAAAAGTGCTGTCTGTGCGCTGCATGTAGCATATACACCAAAGGGTTATGTTTCCTGCAATAAGCAGTGTCACAGAGAAAGAAGCTCCGGCCACTCTTTCAGCTTCTCCGGTCTTTACAACAACAAATTCTTTTTTAAGCTTTTGGGGTACTTTGCTGCTCATTCCTCATTCAAATATTTCTGCAAAATGATTTTTTTATCATATTTTACCATGTCACTTTTATGAATCCCACAGTCTGTTTCTCATTGCAGAATCAACTGCATTTAATCTTCCAAATAATTTTTTTTTGTTTGTTTGCTTTTTCTTTACAAGTATCTACACTGTGTTCTTTGAGGAACTATTATGTCACAGTCATCAAACCACTATGCTGCAACAATGGAAACATTGTACAGACAAACAGGCACCAAAAATTAATTTTAGAATTAAAAAAAACTTAGAAAACATAGGCATCTGCCAGCAGGAAAGCTTAAAAAATTTAGTACATACATGGATGACTCAGATGTACTCAGTTACTCAACATTTCTCAAAGTGTTACTTATTTTAACTACGGCTTTTTATTTAGCATTTCAGCAGATTCTGCCTGTCAACTAGTAAGTATCAGACTTTACAGGTTTTTAATCCAAGGTACTTCTAAGCACTGTTTTGGCTACACATGACATGAACTTGGACTTCTCAGATCCAGGTACTGGCTGGGGGTGTCCTGGGTTAACTGCTTGAAGGGGCATGACAACATGGGAAAGTGAAGGCAAATCTGAGTTCCCTTGACTCTAAGATAGTCAGCATGTGAACTAGCTTCAGTTTAGGAGAAACATTAGCATCTTCAGTCAAACTGGGCAACTCAGTTTGCCCAGAGAAGTTTTAGAGAAGCTATGGGTACCTCATGCCTGGAAGACGTCAAGGGCACTGGATGAGGCTTTGAGCTACCTGGTGTAGTGGAAAGTACCCCCTCCGATGGCAGGGGGTTGGAACTAGATGATCTTGAATATTCTCCCAACCCAAAAAATTCTATGATTCTATGGTTGGAACAATCTTTAAAAATCAGTCTGTGTGATCTCAAAATCAATGTCTGCTAGGTTGTCTGGAGACTAAGATGTGGCTGGCCAGCCCTGGACATAGCAAATGTGCTTACTACCTGTTTTGCAGTCTGTAGGCAGTGCAAAATCTCATAAACACACAACAATGTTGCTCTGGTGTTGCACAACCCATTACAGAAAATCTGTGAGTGAATCCTAGTCCTGGACATAATAAACATACCAGCTTGAGGATTTTATAAGCTTTATTTTGACCTGTGCTTTCCTCCTTCTTTAGCTATAATCCCTGAATGAGCAGAGGTGGCAGCACCATCTGCTTTCCAGGAAGGGCAGAAAGTGGTGGCTGCATCATGGGGAGTATTTAACTTTTTCTGAACTCATCATAAAACAGGTAACATTATTATTGTAATGTAACAGACACATAGTTATCATTATCACCAAAGGAAAAAAAAAAAAAAAAAAGGAAAGAGAAAGAGGCAAAAACCATGAAAACACACCAACCAAAAACCACCCAAACCCAAACCTCATCTCCATTCTCATGTGAACAGGAGGTGAACAGGAGGCTCCAATCTAAACAGTGTCCTGGCCTGTGCCCCAGAACTGGGTCATTCATGGAGGTGGAGGTCCTTACCTCATTTTTGCCTGGTTTCAACTAGGACTGTCCCAATATCCTAGCCCAGCAATCACTTTTAATAAAGAGCCTGGGTATGGCCACCTTGTTCTGGATATAAAGGATTTTAATGGCACGGAACAGTCACCTCTCTGCCAGGGAACACTCCCTGCCCTCCTTTATTTACAGGTACAGCTGAGAATTCAATGAGCTAATAATAAGTAATGGAGTAATTTTGTTCTGGGAAGAGAAACAAAAAGAAATATTTGATGATGGAAAAAAAAAACACTCAATGTCGAAAGCCATGGGAACTGGCTGGAGAGTAGCAAGTGAAGCTCATAAAATTATTTCTCTATTTAGAACACAAAATTTTTGAAGCATGATCTGAAAACTAAATAACAACAATGAACGTTTTAAAGGAAAATCTTTAAGAAAAGAAATCAAGAAAGGCTGTTTTAAAGGCACAGGGTTTTCCATGTAAACAGAGATCCCGAGGACTGGAGCAGCAGAACCAGAAGCACACAAGCTCATTTCTGAAAGCCAGACATAAAAGTAGGACTTGCATTGTCTCAGTCTGTTGCCTGGATTTGAAACAAAAATGCTTCTCACAGTAGGGAATATGCTCAGTAGTGTACTGTGTCCAGGGTTGTGTCTCCATAATCTCAATACTACTGAAATTTCTTCTGAGGCAAATTCTGTACAAAGTTTTCTATCCCAAAATCTAGAAAATGCATTATTCCAAATAGTTGGAACTGTTTTGTGTTCTTTAAGGCATTAAATAAGAAAATAAACAAAACAGTAGATTGGAAATGAAAGCTTCATGAGTGACAGCACTGATGATTATCTGGTATATTGCTTCTGTGTTTCACACAGTTTTACAGCATTATTCAGCCATCTTCTCAGAAAAAGTGCACCTCTGGTTACCAGCATCTCCCCCTCACTTTGCTCCCTTCTTTGAAACAAATGCTATTGATCAGTAGAAGCCTTTTCTGAAATTGGCAGAAAGGTGTGAACCTGTTAAAACTATCTTATTAAGGCTGAATATAACAGGAAAGGAGAATTGATTCATACTAGATTTATATCTGTTAGCTTTGTGCTGCAATTCCCTATTTGTAACATTTCATTACACACTTTCAGAAGCTATTTTTTGGTCTTTTTATTTCATTCAGTGGATTTTGCTTTTGATATCCTGAAAGAATCATCATTATTTTTTCTATTTCTTTTCTAAACACTATCTTGTACATATGAATTTGTAATCAACTAAATCTTGCAAATTATTTTTTTTTCCCCAGAGGAACTTAAATCAACTGTGCCCAGATTGGCTTGTTAGCTATGTTTAAAATTAGTGCAGAAAATTTAATTTTGTGAATATATTTATATCAACATATAAATCTTCAGTCAGGTCAGATTTTTTTGTATATGAACAATGGCAGTCTCTGCTTAAAAGACTAAAAGAAAAGAAAGTTGGAAGGACAATGTTTTGAAAATAATTTCCAGATGAGTGCCACAGTTAAGGGGAACAAGTTGAAATAAATCAGAACTTCTGACTGCCCAGACTTACTGTGTTCTTTAGCAGTTGCCATTTAAGAGCCCAAACAATGGTTCAGTACAGGACAAAAGAGAATGTTTTGAGTCTGAAGCCAACTGTTCAAGAAACTCAGCCACCTTCAGTACCACATCTTTTTGACAGCTAAGAGAGGTGAACTGGCATATATATTTTGATTTCTATTTTAAAAGGGGGATTTCTAAAATACCACTTTGAAAAGAATTGATTCTATAGTTTCTGTTGCCTTTAATGAGAAGAAAGGAAGACTTAGACTATATCAGACCAGTCAGGTCCTTTAGAATAAATCCCCACTGTAACCATTCATATATATTTGGGTGTTTCTCTAACACAGCAGAATGTGTTACTAATGTTGTCTATATTTCTTGCATTGTCTTCAGCTCAGTTTGAGCCCTGAGGGCTCAACCTTGTGTCTGAACAAATATTTTACAATGACTATTTTCTAAAACAAATGTATCTTTGAGTTGCCTGAAGTTAATATTGAATTTGAGCTGAGTTAGAAGAAAGAACAGGGTTTGGAAATGTGAAACAAACCAACTCAGGCTACAGTCATGAGCAG
Source organism: Serinus canaria (assembly GCF_022539315.1). Lineage (NCBI taxonomy): Eukaryota > Metazoa > Chordata > Aves > Passeriformes > Fringillidae > Serinus > Serinus canaria. The sequence goes on along the minus strand of NC_066316.1, from coordinate 100,353,118 downwards.
ATCAGGCATGATTTGTAAAAAGGTAAGGAAAGTTCTGAACATTTCTGGAAGATTTCTTAACCAATGGGCTGAAAATTACCTTTGTGGTGAAAGAAATAATGAACTTACAAGGTTTGGTCATACAAACCTAGAATTTTCCTCCTTTTTCCTTATTGGGGAAAAAAAACCTAGAAAAATGTCTAAAAATGAAAGTGCAATGTTTTGTTTCATGTCTTAGTTCATCTGTGAAATTAAACCATCAATAAAATTCAACAAACAAATAAAACACATGTGCACTGTTGTTTATTTTTGAATGTAATGAAGTGTAATCATTCTCACAATGTGATTTCCTGAATGTTTGATTTGAACTATGCATATCGCCATTGCTGAAATGGAGTCTATTTGAAGCAGTTTTCATTTTTAAAAGTGTATTTCAAGCACTTTATTTCAAAAATTAGGTAATACTTTGTAACTGTGGGGATTTGAGCTGGTATTTGTTTGGTTTAGTTTAATATTTTTAAAAAATTTTTCTGACTTCTGGTCTCAAATCCAGTTATAAAACAGTGTATCAAAAAGGTGTTTGGTTCATCATGCATAATGAAGCATAGATCTTTCCAGTGCAACTTCTGAGTTTCTGAATCTATACTATTTTTTCTTCTGCCACTTTTTTCTCCTTTAAATTGCTATTTTTTATTACTACCACCAAGTTCTTAGACCTTTCCTCTTAATTTCATCAAAATGCCAATGAGCTTGGTTTGTTCACCTTTTGAAGAAAATTGAACTGCATCTTGAGGAACAGTTTAATGATTGATATAAATTTCACAGCCTTTTAAAGCTCAGTGTAATTCCTCTAAAAATATGTTAAAGCAAACAATGTAGAATTTTTCCAATAATAATACTACTACTAATAATAATAATAAAAAACCCCACAATGCAATAGCATTTATTTGATGACTAAATGTGAATGTTTAACTGAAGAAGGTTCAGAGACATGCCAGAAGAGCAAGCTTGCTCCTTTGCAGGTTTGTGTCCTCTGGAGAGTTTAATAAATATCTTTCTTGTGAATCACACAAATTTTGAGATTATAAAAGAGAAAAGAAAAAAAAAAACAATTAAAATAAGAATTTTTTAAAAATATTTGCATGGCTGAAGAAATTATTTAACCTTAAGTTATTTAACATTCAGGTTGTTTTTAGTCCATAATCTTAGCAGGAAATTAGCAGGAATGCAGTGCTGTCCCTTACTGAGCTTTGGGTTCTTAAAGGCAATTATTATGCTCAAATGTCTAAACCCTGGTCCTGAGCTTGTACTCTGGTCTTCCAAGGCAAGTACAGAAAACAGAAGAATTCAGCAACAACCTCATCCTGGTGGACAGTGGTTACAGGTGACCAGTGAGACTATAATCAGGTGTAATGTAATCTCTAAAAATGGTATCAACTGATCTGACTGAAGAAGACTCAGTTATTGTTCCATGACCCATAAACAGAAGATCCTATAATTGCAGTTGGAAAATGTTACATGTTGCAGCCTTCTCATGCAGACAAAACTGTGGTGAATGCACGAAGCTGGTGGAAGACACCTTATTAAAACAAAACCAGACTAGTGCTGAAGTAAGTTATAGTTACTTAGCAGTGAGTGCAGTAAACATCTGACTTTCAAGTGAATGTGGAGGTTCACTGCCATGCAATAACACTGTGGTTACCTGTAAATCTCTTTCCATGCTTTTCTAAAGTAACCCTAAGTTCTATAAATGACACAGATGGATAAGGATATGTAGGATATGTGCTACTGGTCTGCTGAAGGTGACTAATATGCAATGACAAAAAGCATCCCATGCTGTGTAACAGTTCCCTCTGCAGGTAGTCAGGGCTGGTCTCACCATCCATCCCTCAGCTACGACCTGAGTTGTTTTGTGCCTCAGCCCTGATTGTCCTGTGTGCCACTGGAGGGACACATGTGACAACAGCCAGCCTTGGTCTCAGGAAGGACCCCAAGGCTGCCCTTGAGGCATCCTCAGCCATCAGCTGCAGAGACAGGTCGTTAGAAGTTGATGTTTGTGTATATATATATATATATTATTACTATTTTTATTTTAAATATTCTTAAGCAATGAATTTAATTTAGAATATTGCTGCAAATAAAACTGGAGGTTATGTTTGATACACACTACATTTCCTTTTTATTTCACCAAACATTCAGTTGTTTTTGATGTTTGATTTGTTGCAGATATACTTCGGGGTTCTGTTGTTCTTTAGGGTATTTTATTTAGGGTAGTTTGTTATTATGTAAATTGGTTCTTACTTCTTGACAGCTAATGATACGTTGTGGTGTAAAAGCATGAAGATTTATTACCATTCTGAACAAAATCTTTATTTTCTGTCTAATATAACAGTGGGTGTTCACATTATCCATGTAAATGGTTAGTTGTTTTAAAGCTTACAAGCTCTTGAACTCAGTAAGGTATTAAGGCAATGATTTCCACCAGTTAAACAGATTTCCACTGTGAAAAACAGATGTCTTGTCATGAGTTGCAAACCTGTTCCCACAAATTTACTTTAATTTCACATTTAAAGGTATAAACAAAAGTCTTTGAATTCACTGTTCATTTAACATTCCTAAAGCTTTATATAGATCTCTCTGAGAATTTATTCATATCTTCTAATTCTTTCTTTCTTTGTAGTAAAAAATAATACTTTTAAAAAAAGAGGTTATTAAAGCAGGTTAGTCACAAGGAAACTTTGGGATGAAACCAGAGGGAAAAGTTCAATGGGAGCTTTCATATTTTTAAGAATTATCAAGGACAAGGGCCCAGATAGAGATAAAGGGTTGGAAATCATAATTACTTTAGTCAGGATTCAGGTGAGTTGGAAGAGAAGGAAAAATATCAAGACTTTTGATTAATCCTGTGCCATTTGCTAGACCTTGATGTTGAGACCCTCTGGGGTTTACTTCATAAGAAAGGTAAGAGTTTTTTCATTCTCCAGTGAGTCTGAGTGCATGTATGAGGCATTAAAATGCACAGGTGGAAAGCTTCAAGAGCAGATCATTCTCCAGACCCACACTGTGTCAAAGTGGTTGAATTGAATTTCCTTATAGCCCAGTGTATTGGGTTTATTGGGTTCCTGACCTCTTTTGGTTTCATATCCAGTGTCAAGCTGGGACAACACTGCTGCTGGTAAGGTTATTTTCTTAATATACCTCAATAACATGAGTCTCTTCAAAGGACTTTTAAAATTAGAATTGTTTATTACCTATCAGGAAAGAATTTGCAACTACAGCAATATCTGGCTATTGCTGGTATTCAAACAGAGCTCTCCTTTTTTGAGAGATGACATTAATAGATAAGAGCCATGGGGAAGAAAACTGGTTTGTCCAGTTTTATGGCTAAGGAAGTATTCCCAGAATGAGTAAATGAGGAAATCCTTCCCATTTTATTCTCATAAGTACTCAGTATATTATTAAACATGCTTATGCAAATATGCCTATAATAGTAAAATAAACAGCGTGAAAGGCTGTTTTGTTTCTCTGAAGTCTACTTTTAATCTCTCTCTATGCCTATGAATTGTTTGGGAGACTTCACCTGAGGCAGGAACAGTAAAGGATTGCTCTGACAGTGGGTCCCCTCTTATGCTGCTCAGTCTGCTGGTGCCTGCATAGAGCACAGGGACACTGGTGCAAGCATCTGTAAGCAATTCATTGACATGTGTGTGGCCCTCCTTCCAGGCTAAAATACCAGTGCAGACATCATGCTGGTAGAGCTGGACTGCTGTTCTTCCAGGCCTATTTCTGCTATTTCAATCCCTCCCAAATAAAAGGGGTAGGGAGGAAGGGGGCTGGTTCTTCCCTTGCCAATGCTAGGTTAAACCATAAAGCATATTAGAAATTGTTCTGTCTTTCTTTGCACTTGAGAGATGCTAGTGTTTAGATGTCAGCTGGGTGTTCTGGATGCTGTGGTGCTGCAGCAGTCTGGCTGATTTTAAATAAGGTCAACTGAATACTTTTTATTTTGATTTTAAAAAACACCTTTTGCATGAATCATAGAATCATATAGGTTGGGAAAGAGCTCTAACATCATTGAGGCCAGCTACTAACAAAGCAAATCTGTGTAACTGGAGAGTTCTATGGAAGCAGCTAATTTCTGAGTCTGGGATGTACCTAAGAATTTCTGAATACTTTTAAGTAATTCATTATAATCAGCAGGAAGTAGTCATCCTGGTGGAAGACCATAATGTTATGTGAACATGGATGGGATTTAAACTCAACTTAGTTTTCCAATTGTGGAGCAGCAGTGTGATATAAAGATAAGAAAAAGTTGCTCACATTTTGCTGGTAAAATAATTGGTTCAGTCACATAATTACTGTTAGAGCTATGTGCTGATCCTGCCATCAGATGTTTGCCCTGCTCTCAAGGTGCTAAAACCTAATACAGAGCAAGTTATCTCAGTGCATCATCTGTTTGAGGGCCCCACTATGACTTTTGAAGACAGACTGAGGACATACATGTGCCTTCATTCATTATGAATGTCTCTAACACCTCAACAGAAGACAGCCAACCATACCTTGGCTCCTGAAGAAAAATGACACTGCTGTGCTAAGCTGGAAACAGTGGTTGCAGCTCCTAAGTATATTTATTTCCACAACTGTAGTTAAATCACCAGAGTAATAGCAATAACACAAACATCAAAATCATACCTTAAAAAAGCTGAAAGAAACAATAAGATTTAAAGTCAATATTAACAGTCTTTGTCAAATGTTGTGTCTTATATGCTGAAATTCTATACTCTTTATAGCTCATACGGTGAGAGGTGAAGCAATATATTCCTTTGACAGACCTATACTTCAAGTATATTTATGAAATGGGTTTATGTTAATATGAGAATTCAGATAGAAGTGTCTACATTTCACAAGAGATGAAACTGAGATGAAAAAGGGGCTAACAAACCCCTGTTTTTTAGGAGTATATCTTGAATCCTCCCCCACCTGCTGATGGAACACCATGAGGTTCTCAGGTCGTGTTGAATTGCAGCATATTTATCTCTGTAGAAGAGAGCACAAAAGCCCTCAAGAACCAAAGTGACTGTGCTAGTGACCATGTGTCCTGGATAAGCTAACATTCCTAAAGGCAAACTAATAAAATAGGTTTCAGCTTTATACCTAATAGCTCAAATTATATGATAAATGATATCTTTAATCTAGTGACCTTTATGCCACCAAGCAACATTATGGAATTTCTGCTAAACGACAATGTTTTACTCAATTTCTGTAATAAATTGACCAATCCACGTAGAGTCATGCTTTCCCCACTCCCCAATTCTTTCTGAGACAACCATCCATTCTGTAAACTGGATGGTGAAAGGATCCTTCACTAGCCAAAATAATTAATGCTGTAAAATGGTATTCATGAAAGAAATTAGACTAATAAAGATACTGCTTTTTATCTGTGGCTCTAGACATCCATCTAAAATCTGATAAGTGGAAAATATTTCCCTTTTACAAGTAGGCCTGTACCAGGATTTATTTTAAGATGATCATTTTCATCCTGGGTACATTACACAAGTTGCATCACATTAAAATCTAGTTTTATAGTACAAATAGCCAGGCTTGAAAGTATTTTCTTATTTATTTGTTCACTGAAAAGCAACCAAATATATGAAATTAATACTTTCATTGATTTTATATATTCATATATACTTTTATGTGGATCTTGCAGCAGGAAATATATTGATAAGGGAAAATGCACTGAGGAAAAAGGAAAGCTGTTTCAGGAGAACTGTTATGTGGGCAAACTGACCTCAGAAGTACAGCCTAACACAATTTTTGTCTGTAATGTTATAAACAAATAATCCTTAATGTGTTGTTTATTTTTTTCAAAATGTACGGTAGTATCTGAAAGTCCCAGCCAGGCATGGCTCCCAATATTGTGAGCAGCACACAAATTGACAGTGTTCCAGAGGGTTCACACTCTGGTTTTCAAGGCACTTAACTGCAAGAGGGATGAGTAAATGGAGTGTGAAAGGACCACTAGTAGGATAATATACTTTAGATAAAAACTGGTATAAACTTCACAATGGACTTTGCAGAGCACGTTAAAAACTCTCTCTTATATCTGAGCTTCCTGTCTCTGCCTCTGATGGCTATTTCTTTTTGTCTGCTGGCAGCTTTGCCCAATAATAAATATAGATAGTGTCCAAGTCACCATCCAAGATTTTGAGAAACTGGTTTGAAACTACTTAAGTAGCAACAATAAGAAATAAAATCCATGTATTCTTAAAGAAAGAACTTTTGAAAGAGACTAGCTGCCATTTTTATATAAGAAATGTGAGGTCTGCTTTGACATGAAAATTTACTCAAACATAACAAATTTAGAAGCATTTAAAATACTTTAGTTTGAAAATATATGACTGTAAAATTCTGCTAGAAACTTCTGAGATGTACTTTCATTTGTTACTAAATGTACTTGAACAAGAAGAGTCTGAATTTAGATTTTTAGATTTTTGGATTTAGTTTTTTTTTTTTTTAGATTATTTTTTCTCTAAGTCACTTATAAAAAGCAAATAATAATCTTCAGCCATTTAATTAAATGTTTTGTTGCTTTGATGTTATTCTGACATAGATTTTTAGTTCTCCTGTTAATGACAATGCTTTTTAGATAGATATAACTACTTACATTTTTCTGAACATCATAATCAATACATATATCTTTAAGTATAACACTAAACCTTACTTTTTACTGCAAAACTAGCTGTTGAGATCTAAAATTCAGAATGAGCAAATGTTCATTTATAATAAGCATTTTACATGTATTATGCATAATTATTAGATTCTTTTTCCATTTTCCCTTCTGCTTCCTGTCTTCTCTGTTGCCCACCAGTGAGTTATACATTTAAGAGATGGAAAGACATCTATTGACTGCAGAGTTAAATTCAGTTAATGTGCCTCACTCTAGCAGGACAATGCATGTAGCACAGCAGGCCTAATTTGCTGTCCATCTATAGCTATGAATATTGCCACCAAATCTCTGCAGTCAAGGGGTTTTCATTACGCTCAAATTCTGTGGTGTGGAATTCTCTGCAAAAATTTAATGACCCAAGTTCTTATTTGAAAAAGTACTCTTTTACTATGGCATTCTGCTTGAGTGCCATGCACAAGTGAAGTATATAACAAAGTAGATCCACTGAAAAAAATGAAAATGTAGCCTGTCATAGTATTTGAAACAGAGTGTAACCAATGAAACACTTTTCTAAAAGAGCAGTAAAGGAGCAGCTTGGTAGCTTTTATATATAAATATATAAATTCCCTGAGAATGGGTTCTTCTAATAGATGGCCAAGTCTGTGAGAACACTTCAGTGCACTATTTTCCGGAAGCAGAAAGCATGGCCGTGGCTTTGAGAGGTGAATTCTGCTGAATGTGTGAGGTTATTGTCGTGTTTAAAGTCAAAAGACAAATTCAGCAGGGGAACATTTTTCTTAAAATAGTTGCCACAGTAATAAGAGCCCTGTTTTATGGTTGGTTTATCAAAGGTGCTGCACACAAAAAAACCTCTGCTCTATTCAATATCTTGTTCTCATTATTCCTATTGCTAGTAGCACTAATCATTCCCCTATTTTCAAACTGATCATTGACATTGTGAATTCACTGTCGAGAAAAGAAAGGAGGAAAAAAAAAGAATTTGACATTTTTTCATTGGTATTGACATTTTGTGATAACTTATTAAGAGATCAAAGTTGCAGCACATCCATGAACACTTGTAATTTTCCTAATTATCTATAAAACTCTTCAAGTCAAAGCTCTTTCCTGTGATCAGTTCCTTTGCAGCTTTAGTAAGAGCTGGGAAGAGGAGGATGTGTTCTGGTCCATGCTGCAATTTACAGTGCACAACAAAGTAGGTGCTGTTTTGGCTTGAAGAGAAGTACTCACAGAGTAGGTAGTTCAGGCTTACACAGGGTCTTAGATAATAACTTAACCTTCCTTAAAATATATGGGTGTAGGAGCAGAAAACAAACAATTATGTTTTCAGAGGATAGTTAGACTCTTAACATTTTAGAGCATGTCATTATATGATGTACTGTTGATAATACTAAGCTGCAAGCAAATCATTAACTAGTTTCCATGTCTGAAAGGGTAGAAAAACCCTTTACTAGACTTTTGTGTTTCTGCTAGAAAAGGGCTATAGCTTTAAAGGTAAACTGAAGTGTTCCTGGACATTTGGCCTAGTTAAAGAGGTATCTTAACCACTGAAAGTGCCAGCATTTATATCACAAGCTGGGAAAATTACCTGACCTGTCAACACCTGACCCTTGGATGGAGCTATTACATAAAGTGCCAAAATCATAGTAAACCCCTACAAGACAGTCCAGTTCCCAGACTTGCACCACTGCCCTGGCATTGGTCTGGCTACCAGTGAAATTGGAGCCTGGTTCTTCTTGGGGCTATGTCTGAGAAGAAAACTTAAAGGTCTCCAGGGAAGGAAAAAGTCTATTTGGAAGAAAGTAGCTTACTACAAAAACCTCTCAAAACATAAACAGCAATTTCAAATGTGTTCTGATGCAAGCATCTGTAATCCTGCACTTTAAATTCAGCAAGCAACTGGACTGGAAAAGCAAAGTAAAATGTCAATAAGAGATGTCAACAAATGTTGAGATGTTACTATTATACAAAAACTGGAAACATATCTAATCCTTTCTAAATTCAATCAATTCAAATGGAAATCAATACATGCAATGACAGAAAAGAAAGATCACTTTGAGGACACTGTTTTTAACAAAAGTGTTAACTAACATCTGCAAACCATAATTGATGGTAATGAAAATGACAAAGAAGATGATGATGGTGTTGATAAAGAAGAAAGTAATAATAAAAGAACACTTCATTATGCAGGAAGCTGTACCCCAGGCATAATGCCAACATCAAGGTGAAATAGCTACAAAAAATTTTAAAAAAACCCTCAGATTTGACTGACTTCTAGTTTTTTGTCAGTGAAGTGTTGACCAAAAAAATTCCTTTTACTCCTCATTTGGATGTCATGACCTCTGAAAAATGTGGCATTTAACAAAACCACTTGAAGTACTGCAATCTAAGGATGGTGCCCCTAATGGTACCAGCACTGTGAACATTATCATTAAAAACTGTTTACCTCCTATGGTCATTGTTCCCACAGTTATGTGAGCCCCATTAAGCCTGAGGTCAAATTTAAACTGAGAATTTGGAGACAAGTCTCCTGAGTTGAAACATAATCAAATTGCCTTGGGATTATTTACAAAGAGAGAAATGGAGACACTTTTTACCTTTTACTTTTCTCATTACAGAAATTCCTTTTCCTTACCCTGTAAGGAAAAGAAAGAAGGAAGGGGGAGAATAGGCTGATGATAGGGAATGATTTAACAGTGTCTTATATTAAATGCTGACAGTGTAGTCATAGAAGTAATACATCAATGCCAATATTATTGTTGCCTGCATTTTTAACTCTGGTGGCTGAATTAGACTGTATGATTACTAACTAGTAGAAGACATGAATCTGGCAGCTGCTACTCAATTTTACCTGACAACATTCAGTATCAAATAACATGCTTTTCTCTATGTTTTTAATATCATCAGGAAAAAAAAAATAACTTGCTGTTGGCAAATAATAGAAAAGGATTGGAAAAGCTCTTTTTTCCTCCAGTTTCTCTGTTCAGTATGCATCAAAAAAGAGAACTTGTTAAAAAAAAAAAAAAAAAGCTAGCCATGGTTCTTTTAACACCGTAAGAAAAAAATCAAATGAAGAGAAAATTCAGCAATTTATGAATAGCCTTTCTTACATATCAAAGTTATTATTGCTCAAAAGGAAAAACAACCCCTATAAGGATTAAAGTGACAAAACCTCCCCTTCTTAAATTAAGTATTGTTTATATTACACATAATTCAGAAAGTAAAACTCAGCCTCACAGGAAAACACATCCCTTGTTTCAAACTCACATTCATTAATTCAGTGTTACTTAGAGGCTGAATTTATCTTTAAAAGATGTGGTAAAACAACCACAGACCAGTAATTCATAAATTTATGATCGTCTTTTTTCCATAGATGTGAAAGCTTTTACAAAATTAGATGGGTTTTTTCCTTTCCTTTTTTTTGGGGGGTAGAAATGAATATTTGAATAACTGTTTCCAGATAAAGTTTTGGGCCCTTGTGGGACTAAAAATTTCAAATCAAGTTTATGTAGCCTTTAGACAAATTACTACAGAATCCTTTTTACTATTTTCTATTCAGAAATGTAGGCCAGCCAGCATTACCCAAACTTCTGTCTCAAATAAAGCACACTCCATTCCATTTCTGACAGCAATGTGTGTACTCCATTAATGGGGTGCTGGCTCGCTCAAGCAGCTCTGTATTAAGTAGGACTATAGTTACATCTAACAGCAATCTATATTGTTAAAAGGAGGTTGTTAATTCTACAAATGCACTGAGGGATATTTAAAATAAAAAAAAATCACACCACATGTAGCTGTTGGCATGAACCTATGATAGGATTCTAGATCTCATTAGACCAGTTCTAACTTTTCTCATAACAGTCTGGAAAAGGCAATTACTTCATATGGACTGCATTAAGATAATTCTAATATTTTCACAGAAATAATTGAAAAGAAAAAAATGTGGGTAAAAGCTGTCGTGTAATTCATGTGCAGTGGAATAGTTAGTCACAACTTCAGTTGCTACCAGTAGCAAAACTATCCTTAAACAGATTTGTGCTAAACACTGTAAAAATGAATGGGAGAAAAAGCTTCTGTTGGGTACCTGCCTAGGGCAGAGAAGGGAACTCCAGCTCCATAAACACACTCAGCTGTTCATAGGTGGGTGTTGCTCCTGCTCCCTTCCTGGATGCTGGACACACAGTACTGAGTCATGCAAATGATACTTGTAAGCCACCTCTAGGCAGTGGATGATGTTTTGATCTTCCTCTTGATTTTTTTTTTCTACAGAGTGGCTACTACTACTCTCTCCTGCTTTTTTATAGGGAGCATGCTCTTTCCTGTACCACCATTCTCCTGAGCTTCAGCTTCTGCATCTCTCCAGCTTAACCACCCTGTGTCCATTCAATGATAACCCCATCCACGGAATCTCCTGTTAGCTCCCACACCATGTGGATCTCCAATCCCATGCACAGAACATCCTCCCCTACTCTGCACACATCTGTGCTCTCTGCCAGGGCAGCTGTGTGTTCACTAGCAAGCTCTGCCAGCATTTGGGGACCAGCAGGCACTGGTATTCTCACAGTGTCCCACACTGCCTCACCACTGTAGTGTCTCATTGATTGAGGAATCACAGCAGATGTAGCACAGAAAGTTCAAGAGATTGCATCAGGACTGGGTGCAATAATATTTAATGGGGAAAACCTTCTCTTAATTCATAACAAAGCAGTGAAAATGAGAATTTTCCCAGAACCTTTCTTTTACAAAGATATATTAAAAGCACTGTGGGTATTTAGGTTAACTGTGCAAAAGTCAGGGGCTGCCTGGATCGTGCATAGATAGTGCTTAGCCTCAGAAAGATATTCTGGCTGGGTAAATTCCAGAGAGATAAGTATGCTTTGTGCAAAAATAGAAATGTGCTCATTTAGAGGTTTGAAATGACTAATTATGAGAATTCTGAAGCATTACTTTGCTCTTTCTGGGTGAACTAGAGAGATTCAAAATTCCTGATTTGCATAAGGCATTTGTCAAAATGAGTAGAGAGAACACAAACAGGTAGAATATATGTAGATAGGGCTGATAAGTACAGGAACATAAACTTACTCTTGTAAGCCAATTTTCTTTTTTCTTTTTTCTTTCTTTTTTTTTTTTTTGTTTTTGTTTTTGTTTTTTGTTTTTTTGTTTTTATTACAGAGCAGTAGTGGGACCATCAGAAAAAAACAAAACAAACAAAACAAACAAACCACTGAACACCTGGCATGTAGTGCAGGACCCAAAGCCTGAGGACACAAGTAAACCTTCAGGTCACAAAGCTGTCTCTTTAAGTCTTTACCAGTGAATAGTAGGAGACAAGGTGGGAGGGTGTTGGTAACACACCAGTGTTTTGGTCTTTTGGGCACTGCTGAGCAGCACTGGCACAGCACCAGCACTGTCTCTCCAACACCAAGGGGCTGGGGTGGGCAGGATCCTGGGAAGGGAAACAACCAGGCCAGATGATCCAAATTAACCAAAGGGGTATTCCACACCATATGACATCAGCTTAGATATAAAAGTTAAGGAAAGGAGGAGAAACTGTGGGCATTTGTTATTTTACAGTGTTTCCCTTCCATAGGAACCAGTCTGTGTGCTGAAGCCCTGCTTTCGGGGAATTGGCTGAACATCCCTCACTGATTGGAGGTACAGATTAAACTTGCTTTTCCCCTTGCTTATTATGCATGTGCTAACTTTCACTTTTTTTGCTTTAGTAAACTGCCTTATCTCAACCTGTGAATATTTCCCATCTCATTTTCTCTACCCTCTCCCTCTGAGAACCGATGGATTGGCTTGGGGTCTGCTGGCATCCAGCCAAGGTCAACCCACTACACTGCTTTTGCATATGTTTTTTGTTGTTGCTTTTTTTGAATGACATAGATATAGTGTGTATATATATATATATACATATAAAATATGTGTATGTATGGCTATACTACATAGACAATAACAGACAATTCTAGAATAATCAACATTTTAAAGCTACAAAAGTGTTTAAGAGCATGCTAGTCCAAACCTTCTATCTTAGTAATTGAGAGCAAATAGAATAACAATAAGCTCTTAGAATTCAAATCTCAGACTATGTGAGGCTATAAAAATCATCATTAATATTCTGAATTGTATCTGAAAGCACATTCAAAGCCAGAAAGGAATTTAGTGCAGGTGTCAGCAGGATTGACAAAAATTTTTGTTCTGCATCCAATTAGAGTAAAAAACCGTAAGAGATGATGATCTTAACTTTTTCCAGAATATTGAAAAGGAGATATCTTTGAAAATTAAGGCTCTCTCTAATTGTGAATACTTTGGCAAGTATAGTCATTATTTCATGAAAGAGCTTTACAATATTTTTATTACAGCTTGCCTGCAATGTTTCTATTTCTTCTGTTTTTCAGACCTGAAAACCTATTTTGAGTCTTCCCAGAAGCCACAAAAAAAAAATACTCCATCAGGTTTAACTTCAGTAGGTAGTGGCTATTATTATCAAAGGTTTATGCCACATTACCCACAATATTTAAATCAAGTTAAAGATCCTAAATTTTAATTCATTGCATTAAAAAAGCCATTTCTAGATCAGAAAGTTAGTTTGATATTGAATGTTGTCAATGCTCTACTCCAAATAATATGTCCCTAACCTGACATTAAAATGGCAACAGATAGAAACTAATAGAAACATCCTATTTATTTTCTATCCTAGAGTAAAAAAGCCTTATTAGACTCTTGTTTGCCATTGGAGTCTGAAAAAAGCATCTGAAATTAAGAACACTTGTTTTTTCAGTGCATATAAATCAATAAAACAGAAGAAAAAAGATAAAATGATAATGTTATTTATTTTTTGTGATGTTGTTTCATGGAAGAAAAACCTGGGAGCCATCTGATATTTTAAGTTTGCAGCAAATTATGTCCCCAGATGTTTTCAGTGGCTGAATTGCCATCATTTTCCAGTTATATATTGAAAATCTGTCATAGAAATTGCAACTTTCTATTATTAATTGAGATATGAAGAAGAACTCTGACAGAAGCATTTCTTCTCCCTAAACTTGACAATGAATGCAGGCTAAGTTTTCATACTGAGACTTCATTCCTTCAATGGGCTATGTAGACTGGTGAAAAGATTTAAACTGAATTAAAAACAATATGCATATGGTCTCATGCTGCTCTCCTAGGTTTTCATTTTCACTTTCTCGTTACTTTTATAAAAAAGCTATATTGTCTTCAAAATTTCTTTCTCCATTCCAGACACAATACCCAAGAAAATACTAGAAATGACAGAAACAGAAGTTTTACAAGGTGCCACTTGGAGCTGTAATCAAGCTGTTCCTAATAACTCCAAGAAAGAGCTGGAACCTGCTTGCCATGGAGCCTGGAAGCTGTGCACTGCCAGTCATCACTCCTAATTTAATGCTAGTCATCCAACTTTCCATCAAGGAAGGGACACATCAGCAATACATTTTCATTAGGGTACAACAAAAATTTAGGTCTCTAGGTATTTTTACTTGGTTATAGTCTAACAGAAAAATAATCTGATTGACATTTGCAATGCATGTTATCTCAGTCTATTAAAGAAAGCAAAAACTCTCTCCTCCCAAATAGGGAGCCTGAGAAATACAGCTTTTACAAAAATAAAGGCACAAACCAATTATTCTACTCACAGGTTCCTTTTCTTTTTAATAGAGAAATTTAAGTGATGAAATATCTTCAATTCCCCATGAAAAACGGCTAAAATTTTTAAATTATTCACAGAATTTGAAATTATTCACAGAATTTGCACAGTATTTTCCTTAGATTTCTGCATAATTCCTAAGAAGTTTTTGCCATCTTTAGCACAGAGATTGCCTTCCCCTGTAAGCAAATACTTGTCAAACTCATTAAGTGAGTATGCATTTGTCACATCTGTCTAGCATGCTAATTTTCATAATGGATGACAACTCACAGGTGCCTCTAGTTGTTTTGCATTAATTTATATGATCCACAGAGGGGATCTAAATTTTCCACCTTTGAAACTCTGCATAAAAAGCAAGAAAAGTCTTATAGTTAAAGCAGTTACTTGGTGACCTAGGCAGCAGAGAACATGCATGGGAATACAATTCCCTGATTGTACTTAACTCAGTGGAGCTTAGAGAACAATACCAACTACACATTTCTCATTTTTTAGCCATCTAACTTGAGTCTGATTTTTCAAAGTGCAAAAGCATTCAACGGAAATTGTGCTTTGAATGTATAAAATGCAATATAAACACTTCAAAATGGGATCATACATTTCTTATACTGGACACTTAGAATTTCTAGAAACCATTGAATTTAATCAATCAAAGGACAACAAACCTTATTTACTACAGTGGGTATAATACTCTGTTTATTTTACAAGACCTTATAGAAATAAAAATTCACAGTTATTTGTGAAAAAGACAAAATTCTGCAATGGGAGAAATGGCACAAGATATATGACACTGTTTTATGAAAAGCAGTTGAATGTAAGTTCATGTATCACAAAATGAGAAGATGTTTTAATATCTATTCAATCACATTGGAAAAAAGTGGTTCACAATGTAACAAATATTATAATACAGCAGGATTAATAATTTCATTTGCAGTTTTCCATTAAAAAATTTAAATGCTTAGTTAGAGCTCTGTCATGATTTTTGTTTCTTTTCACACTCTTCAATAAATATTTGTTTTTTTATTTAAGAAAAGTGTTCAAATTATATAGTGAATCACATACAATTTTTTAAAAATTATGGGACTGGTATTACAGATTAAGTTTTTAATACCTCCTTCAAATACCTAACTCAATGCACAAGGCATGCATCTCTCTTTATATCTGGAGAGAATTAGGTAGCCCTGTGAGGGTTCTTCTTCTTCACTTCTCCTCTACACTTCTACACTTCACTTCTGCACAGCTGTGAAGAAATGCAACAAAGCATTTCTGTGATTCTATTTTAAGACTGAATTACTGTAATTTTGGTGCATTTAGTTCCCATACATCACAGCAGAAATTTGTGCACTCCACTAAGTAAAATAAAAAGCTTTCATTTAGACTGGATTCTCCTTAAGTCAAAGATGTTCTGCTGCCTTGCTGTTCCTGATGTTTCTTGTAGTGTTCCTAGAAACCATAGTTTTAAAATTATTTTTAGCCTTTAGGCAGCATGGAATACCAAATAATTCAAAATAATGTAAAGTCAAATAAAATCCCTTGGTAGCAGTTTGTCAGCTAGATACATTAAACCCTAAAAAATAAATTAATCTTGCCCTGAATTAATTGGTGCTTACTACCTCCATTAAATCTACAACGAGACTTGCATATTTTACATTTTGCAAGATTTTTGCTATTTCTTTCCTTCAACAAATGAACCAAATTAAATAGTTACATTTATAAATATAAATAAATATTTATATATTTTTATATATTTATATATTTTTAAATATTTATATATATATAACTTTTATATATAACATTTATAAATATAAATAAATAACTACATAAGAAGCTTATCTGAAAAAAACCCTAGTACAAGCAGATTCCAGCTTTACTCAGAGAGCAATATTTCACATTTTTATTTTTTAATATGATGGTATTGAATATCAGTCTTAGCTGCCTCTTCTGAAAGCTAATGTCCTCTATTCCTTTAAAGAAAGAAAAAAATGGCCTCTGTGTCCATGGTGTAAACATGCTTAGCAGCCCTTGAGGGCCCAATCCAACCTGGCTGGAGACAATGTCTGTTTTTTGATGGAATTCAGTGTATAGTTGAATTGGGCCTTAAGGGCAGGGCTGACTAAAAAATGAGTTATATCAAACTCTAAAAGAAAAAGCTCATCTCAGCCACAGTCCAAATCACGTCAGCTTTAATAGCAGCTGAATCTGCCCTCAGTCCTTGGCCATTCTGTAAATCTTACCAGCAAAGTGGTGTTTAGTGTAATACCAGTAGGGAGTATGCAAGGAAAACAAAAATCACAATAAAATTCAATGTTAACGATAAATAGATTCTTTTACCTCCAAGAACATTGCTTTTCTAACCAAAGTCTACAAATCTTGTGGTTTTCAACACTTTGTGGACTCTCCTGTAGATATTACAAAGTGTCATACAATCAGACACATAATTGGAGAAGTCCACATAGATATTTCAGGATATGCAGACAAATAAATATTTCAATGTATTGTGATTTTTGATAGAAAACCTTTAATATAGCTGCTAAAGTGAATGAGTATCTGCATAGGATACTGAAGCCTGAATTCATGACTTCAATCAAAGCAACTAGCTGCATGCAGCTCCACTCAGAGATGTGAAAGGCAGCAGCTCTGCTTGAACATTTAATTTTAATTGTGATAATACTGGCATTCTCCCTATGAAAAGCTTTAAAGGAAGAATGAATAATAATAAAATATATTCTTCTTTTAATCGTATGCAAAGAAGAGAGGAGAATAGTCTCAAATGTGAGAGTAGAAAATAATTAACAATCACATAAAATTATAGCTTTGCTTAAGATGATAAAGTGGATATCCCGGATTCTGCAAGCTGTGAAGTAAACTTTCTAGAGCCTACCCATTCAGGAGTGATCGGAAGCTTGATACTGGAATTCATCAGAAATTAATGCTATTCTCTTTTGATATGTGTCTGTGGAATTAGGTAAATTCAGGTATAGAAACACACGGAGATCTCTTGGATTTGGTTTTTATTCTAATTTATGAAGGGCTAAGAAAATAACATATTTTTTCACTAATCAGTGAGGGAAAATCATTCTGTTTTTCCCTAAAGCAAATTGGTAGCACTCATTGAATTAATCAACAATAATTCATGAATTAGTATCAGTTTAGGCAGATTTGCAGATGTTTTATGTCAGGAAAGCAATACAAACCAGATTAGTTGGCCTGCCTCATGACTTCTTATGAGCTTGATAGCAAATGGAACTAGCAATTTAGGGGCAGTTGAAGAGATAATCCTTTCTTAATGCTTCAATTTTTGCCTTTTCTTGAAGATACAAAATGTTTTCCAGCTAGCAGAAGAAGTTCAGAAAACTTTGCTTTTCTGTCACAAGTATGAGGAAAATATGTCATTCCAGGATTCACTCCCTGTAATGAATGGGTTATGTAGGGTCTCTAAGACGAAAGTTTTATCTTTCACAACAGACTTTTGCCAGAATTAATCCCTTGGGGATTAATTCCCACTCTTTAATACCATCTGAGTAGAGGTTCTCTTTGCTGGTACACATCAAGTAAGTGCAATTTTATAACAATAAAGCAGGTTCAGCCAAAGTAATAAATGAGCTTCCCCAAGGAAGAGACACTATTCCAATAAATGACACTGAGCAAGGAATCTGATAGTTCTCTGTGCATCCTGGAAGACAGTAATGTTTCAGAGACTGAAATTCAGCCTGGTATGAACAGGTCTTCCACCTAAACATCTTCAAATTGCCAGCAACTTTTCAATGGTAATTTTCTCCCTGGAAGGCATATTTCAGTATGGATACTATGGAGGGCTATTATGTGCTACAGGGTGCTGGGTAAGCAGAGGTAGGAAAAAGCTCCCTCTGGTCTCACAGATGTCAGCAAACTCTCCCAGAATCACAATAGCTTCAGGGATAAACAACAGAGACTTCAGCTCATTCTGCTATTCTGAATTGGCCTGCTGTGAGTTTGTCAACCTCAGATGTGAGCAAGGGGCAGAGATTACAATGACTGTATCAGAAGTACCAGAGCGTTGTGCTAGAAGTAGAGACAAGAATTTACTCTCATCTGTGAGATTCAGGCAAATGGGAGAATATTGAGTAGTTTTAACAGTAAATTTGGCTGGAACACCTTTAAATTACAGCCCCTGCCAAATGCAAACTAAAACAAGAAAGCACATAGTGTTGAAAATTCTTTCAGTCCATGTGCAAAAACATGACAAAATGCTGTTTCTCTCAGTCATTGGGCACGTCAATCTGCTCATTGAGGCTGTGACTCTTCAACCCAAAACATTCTCTCCCAAGAACTCTGGTCTGGGAATCACTAAGCCCATGGATAATATCTGAACACCTGAGAGGCATCATGTAGACATTTTTACACCTATTTCTATGCCTGAAGAGTTCTCAGTGTTTTACCAAAGCCATCTCAGGTGGCATTTCTACTACACTTGCACTACTTCTTGTAAGGCTTGTCTCCCACTGACTGGTTCATGTGGCTCCTGTTACAGTAATTCTCATACCATGCACCTCAAATAATGGATTACAAAAATTTAAAGGTATATCCATTAAAACCTCAACCACTGATCCCTTTAGACCAGACTGAGTTTAACATTGCAGTGAACTGCTCCCATTGCCCTTTCTCTGGCCTGCAGGTCCCTTGGGTTGTACCTGCTCCAAGTGAAGCTTAAACTATGAGGTGCAGGGTTATACCTGACCTGCCTTGGGCTAGACTCATACACAGCCACTGATTCTTCAAGGAGCTGAAACATGAACTGTTGGTATTTTGAAGTGTGTCTTCTCCAGAATGGACTAATCCTCAGGTCCCTTCCAAGGTATACCTGCTGTGGCATAGTGTTGAAAACATTTTTGGAAAGCTCTGTAGTCGCCATCTCATCAGAATTCAACACATTACAAAAACTTGCACAAGACTTCCCATTTCTCTTTCTTCTTCACATAGAGCACAAGGCAGGAAGGCGTGAAAAAGGGGATTGTGACAGGAAGTTTCTTTCATAGCTGTAATGAAGCTTTCTCAGAAGGCAAATCAATGTCTGCAAATAGTGGCCCGTGTGTACTTGAAAAGTAACAGTCCCTTTCTCTTTTTGGTAGTTATAGTTTTTTGGTTCTTTCATTGATGAAGAGAGGAAGAAAGCACATGGATGAAAAATCATAATGAGATGAAAAATTTTCCCTACAAAGTTTTCCACCTTCCTAGATTCAAAGAGGTATCTGAGATGAAGACTGTGATTAAGACTTTCTATACTATGCACCAGTATAGAAAAATAGAGAATCTGACTCAGTTTTTGACTTGACACTGACCTTTTAAACACACCTGAGGAAACTGCATAACTGCATGTGTTGTGCTTATTCAAAGACCAGTAATCTGCAAAAAATCCTTTTTCTGCATCCTCTGAGATTTCACAGTCTTGTCAATGCATCTGTGAAAGGAAGCAGTCCTTGACTTGAAAAGCAGGTCTGTGTTTAGCAACTTCAGAAACATCCAGCTGGCTAGGACAAATGTGGCAATATCTGGAAGGTGGCAGCACATGATGGTAGAGTGAAAAATTCCACAGCCTGCTGCTTTATTGCAAGGTACTATTATATTAACTACGAAAATATTTATGACCCATACTCAAGGCTCATTGATTTCTGGCTTCCCACATTCCCAGACTTGTTTTGCTCAGTTTGTTGCTGAAGTTCCTGATTCAGCAAATCTTGTGAGTGTGTAATATCATGAACTTTTTTAATTTGTTTGTCTGCCTACTGGCCAACTACTAGTGACTTTCACAACAGTAGGGATGGGAGTGCAACAGGAGGTGACGTGGCAAAGTAGCTGGGACCAGCTGCTCTTGGCAGGGGAGATCAATATCTCTGTCCTGCCCATCTCTTCCTCCCCTGCCTCCAGTAAATCTGCATCTGCAGAATTATGTGCTTAAATACTTTTAGATTCAAATAATTCCAAGAAAACCCCCAGTTTCAAAGCAATTTGAAAACTACAAGTGAAGTCAACTATTGTTTACATATTGTATCTATTTCAGAGGGAAAACACCCTTGGGAGGGGTCAGAACATTAAATATAACACAAAGATGTTAATTTGGGTTCTAATCTGCTTTCCACTAGTGTTGCAGTCTTAAAATTTACACAAAATAATACAGAATAATATAATCTGAAAGATGATCTTAGCATCATTCCCATCAGTTGTTAATCATTTACAGCTGTCAGTTTCTATCCAGTACTTGCAAAATAATCCAGATTCTTTTTCAGTCAGTTAAGAATGTGATGAATCAATCAGGAAGGTATCTTTATGCACATGAATGACAAGAAGGTGATCAGGAGTAATCAGCATGGATCCACTAAAGGTGAGTCATGCTTGTCCAATCTGATTGCCATCTGTCATGAGGGGAGAGAAGTGATCATTGTCTACCTTGACTTCATCAATCCTTTCAACACTGTCTCACACCACAACCTCACAGGTAAACTCAGAAAGTCTGATGGGATAAGCAGACAGGGAGGTGGATTGAGAGCTGGCTGAATGGCAGATCCCAAAGGGTTGTGATCAGTGTCAGAGGGTTGATTTGGAGGCTGGCACAAGGAATGTCCCTCAAGGTTTAATACAGGGATGAGGTCCAAATGCAAACACCTGCTGGACTTGAAAGCAGTATGGTTTGATTTAACTTTCTTATGAATACTTAGAGAATACTATAGATTTCTATAGTAGAAATTCAGTTTTTGCCAGAATTAATGTCAAAAATATATTTTAGAGGCACACTTTTGCCTTTTAGTAGTATTCAAAGGCTATTACAAAATAATACTGGCTGATATTTCACTTGTCATACAGAGCATTGCCAAAACTGCCATATCACTATCAAAACCACTTCAGAATATGGAATAGAAATGTGTTCCAAGACTGGTATTCTCTGCTGTTTTAGCTTGCTATAGTTATACTGTAGTGGAGAAGAGCAGATATCTGCTGTACAGAGACATTAACCTTGTACAATCTGCTGCTGCAGAATTATTTTGAATAGACCCATTCCCTAGTTCAGCAGTGGCTTTATAGAGGGAGATATTTCCAAGCAAGGGTGAAGTAGGAATTTGTGCAGCAAGCACACTGTCAAAATGAGGTCTGATTTATCATTTATGCTTTTGGTAGCCAGAATGATCACAAACTTTCTGTTTCAGTATGAAAAATTGTGAGGTATATGGGAAAGGTGCAGGCATCACAGAAGAAAGCACTTAGAGAAAATTGTTTATTGAAATCCCTGCAGCTGGTTGTAGTTTAGAAGAGTACAATAGAATCATTTGGTTGGTGAGGGTTAAAAGGGGTACAAGGATAAATGTAGAGGGGGAAAATAAGAGATAAAACTGACTTGAGAAAGGTTGTAGTTGAATTTGGCTATTAAGAGCACTTATATTTTTTTAAAAACTATTCTCCAATTAAATATCTGAAAAACTTAGCTAATAAAATGTATCAATTAGTTCAGCACAGACTCACATGTTAATTAGAAACTTGGTAGCTATAGAAAATTAAACCATAGAGGGGAAAGAGGTCTTTGCCTACAAATACAGCCAGCAAGAAAGAGAAAGAAAGTGAAATATTATCTACTGATCCAAAATGTTCCTGACAAGTAGGAAAATGTGTCGTCTCTTAATTAACAAAGGCTAGGTTCCATCTATATTTACAGTGTGTGTCCAGAGATTGTCAATGTTAAAGACTGTAATAATTAATTTGGCTTCAGACAAAGCCTGGAATTCACTGATCATAGTGGTTGGAGTACTCAGCACAGGCACCAACAGAGGAGGAGAGAACAAAGCACTTTGCTGGCTGTTGCTGTTCTGTGACATTGCTCTTTTTATGAATGACTTTGAGTCAGACAGTATCAAGAAAAGTACATTCTCATACTAATTTCACACACATTGTTGTGATGGTTCATGGGTTCACTGGGAATGATGCATTCTGTCAAATCTCACAAACAGTCTTTTGCCATCTGCTTAGAAGTGTAACATTGCCTGCACAGAGCAATTCATGCTGCTTGTTCACCCCTTCCAACTTTCAGAGGTCTGGGTCCAAAAACTAAGATTCTTAGTCCAGAGATCTATTAAAGCAATTCTTGTTCTCAGTCATGTGCAGAGAGCGTGCTTCATCACCTGGAGGATTCCTGCCAGGATGCTATGAATCATTACTCCAGATCCTTAAGCAAAACCTCATTTGTAAAGTATGGATGTTGCCTTATTCCCCCTTAAAACATTTTTGGTTGTTGTTTTTTTTTTTTTACTGCATTTTGTCTTGTCTCTATGAGTGATTGGGAGGTCTGTATACATGCTGGAGGCAGTTGCTGATTCACCTCCAACCGTGACATTTCCCATAGTGGTAGCTATTACACTGACACAGAACGACTTTGTAAGTTAGGATT
This sequence comes from Serinus canaria, assembly GCF_022539315.1. NCBI lineage: Eukaryota > Metazoa > Chordata > Aves > Passeriformes > Fringillidae > Serinus > Serinus canaria. The sequence goes on along the minus strand of NC_066316.1, from coordinate 100,330,375 downwards.
TATACTGAATTTTTGTACAGAGGCATCTATTATTCAAGGCAGTTTAAATCAGGCCTTGCTCAACATGCATGAGCACTCTCTAAGCATATTATTGTGTGTGCAGATGTTGCAGAAGCTGTATACATCTAAAAAGGGACAAACCAGAAATTATTTCTGTTGAAGTAATTAAGTTTGTAATGAGGTGACTAGCTATAATAATATCCTTGCAAAAACACTTGGAAGGTGAGCCTTCTGTGTGACTGGTAAAATTCTTCAAACTTTACAACTGTGTATTTCTCCGTCTGTACTGCAAAGGCACATTATCTATGGGGAGGATCATATTTTAAAAGGGAGAATGTTCCCTGAACCCACCTACTCTGTCTTATTCTTATCACTGCCTAAAGGAAATTACAACAATTACTTTGCTGGAAAAGTAATATCAAAAGAAATATTCATATTACCTTTAATAATATTCAGTAGGAAAAAGCAGAGACAGCTGGTAACATCTGCATAGCATATTTCCTTTCACTCCCTGAAATCAGCAGCACAATAAAGGGCTGTGTCAATCAGCTGTTGCTACAGTGCTGTGTTTTCTCTGTCCCAACCATTCAGTAAAGCTTGCGAGAATTCATAATCTGTTAATGACACAATCTAACCAAAACTCTTTTCTGAAATTTTGCAGTTTGACAAAGTGATATAGTCAGATGTTCTGCAAGAAAGAAATACGTTTTTAGTCATTTACACTAGAACACTTTCGGTGTAGTTCTGAGCCAACAATGGAGCAATTCCATATGCTGATCCATCCTTACTCTGGCAGCAGTTCTGTTGCTGTTGACATATATATTCATACGGCTAAGTACGAGCAGCAAGAGCAGATTTTTCATATCTGGAGCTTTATTTGCTGTTTAAGACCTTTATTATGCATAGGAGAAGCTAAGGGCAACAAAATAGCAAAGTAAGATCCTATTAAGCTTCAGAACCCATCTGAGAATACCTATGTGCCAGGCCACGGGCACACACCATTACACCATTAGAGTTAGCACTTTATCTAAGAAATAGTCTTAGATTTGCAAATGTAATTCTCAAGTCGTAAGTCAGGGGTCCAGCTCTTTTTCTGAAAAGTCACTACTTAGCATATCTTAGGTGAAAGGAAATAATGACTAATAAACTGAAAAATAGGAAAAAAACCCTTTTGAACTTAAAATTTACACATTAGATTGAAAAGGCATCCTAGTTATTAAAGGAAATTTAAAAACTAAAATACTTGGCAATGACTTAATAATATAAGGAAAGTATAATAGCTCCTCTTAAAAAATCTTTAAAAACACTGTGAAGCTATTTACAGCTATTTTACAAAAAAACCCCTAGACTTGCCTTAGAACACGTGTAATATATTGCGTCCCTGCAATTCATCTGTTATAAAAAAATCAGATTTTAGTTTTGCTGAAATCTTGGCATCTATCTATACCAAACCTTGGCACATAGGAAAGAAATAAGTTGTTTTGATGATTATTTAAGTACAAGAAACTAATTTAAACAGAAACAATGTTGTATTGCTCAAAACAATTCTTACTGTAAATCAAGTGAATTAGTTAATTATTAGTATTATCACAGAGCCTAGAGATACAGAAAATCAAGGTCCATTGTGCTTGTGAGTACAGGAAGATAGGAGTCAGTCTCTGCCCTGAAGAGCTTTCCACCTAAATAGACAACTCAAACTGGAAAAGAAAATCACTGCAGTGGAGGAAATGAAGCACAGATTGCATCACTTGTTCTTTGTATCTGAGAAGGTTTTGAGGTGTTGTGCACTGCACCTACCTACATTTTTTTCATACATATATTTCTATACACATAAAATATCCATTTGATGTAGCATGATGTAGCCCATAATATATTCTAATTCAAATATGTTTTAATAACCTTAATAGTCTGCCAGGAACTATCAGGCAGTCCATAATGGAGTTACCTCAGGACCATATAGGGTAAAACATCATTATTATGACTTTATTAAATGACGTATTTTCCTTCAGTAAAAGATAAAACTTTTGACCTTGTAATAAGAACACCCTTTTTGCAGTTATGTTTAAAGGGTTATAGGTGGAATTATTATTAATAAAAATTCATAATTCACTCATTACAGAATATGATTGAGATTACAGAATATGATTTATTGGGGGAAAAAAAAAGAAGAAATACAAAAATTTTGACCTCTGAAATTCATGACTTTTTTTCTGCCCATCAAGTGTGAAGATGGACAGACAAAAGTAAGCTGGCTGTAGGTTTAACAGGCATGTTTTTTCTATATTGATTGGGAACTGATATATGCCTAAGTTGACTTGTTCTGCCACCAAATCTCTTCTCAGGATCTCATTATGTGAGATCAAGATACCTTAATAGCTTGGCAGGTTTGTTCAATATTGCCTAGGAACAAGTGATCCTGATCTACTTGTGCTAAAAATGAGCAAACAAAGAAACACCCTAAAAATCTATAAATATGTGTTCATTGCTTGCAAATGGAAAACTTCCTATATCTTGAGATAATTCAACCAAGAATAAGAGAAAAAAAATCATGAATTTGAAGGTTTTAGGAAGAGCTCATTGCATGTCTTCACAGCTAAAATTCCATAATCGGGGAAGAGGATGACATTAGATTAAATTTCATTAAGCAAAAGCAACAATAAGAATTCATAGTATTTTATGAAAGAAAGAAGTGGAGACGTGTTCAACAATATATATAAATTAAAGGTTAAGGATTTTAATAATTTGAACTGGGAAGATAAATGTCATGTGAGAAGGGGAGACCCTCGCTCTTAGTGTGGGGGGATTTTCTGTGTCTGTAGAGTTTGATTTTTCTGTCAGCACCGTGGAAAGCTGAGACCCTTGTGCCTGCCCAGTCTGTCAGTGTCCCATTGTGGGGACGCTGCACTGAACAGTCCTGCTGAATGGGAGGGTGGTTTGACTGACTTGTTCAGGGGCACATCCCAAAAGCATAAGAGAGATTCTTTAGAGGGTCTTTCCACTTTATGACAACTCAGGTCTTTCTCTTCATTTGGGTGTGTTCCCTGCTGTCAGTGACTGCCAGAGCTCCTGAAGAACTCACACCAACAGTTTATGGAATAACACTCTTTATTAATATAAAATTGTGACAGGGTAAGGTTCAAGGACTGTTGGTGACAGGATCTGACTGCAAAAATGCATTCAAAGAAACACACAGAGAAGCTGTAATCCCAACAAAAGCATTCAGCACACAAAGAGTGTGGTTCTTTCCCAATAGGTGTCCCCATGGGGGAGAAGACAGGTTCAGCCCCTTGACTGATCCTAGCAGCTATCATGGAGTCTTCCATGATAAATTTTCTCCATTCTCAAATTTTATACTATCTCTTAGTGTTTAGCTGGAGCTTATGTGATCCTAGTAATACATACCTTTGTTACTGATTGGTGTAGAATTCTCTTGCTTTGCTTTTGAAGATACAGTCAATAAAATTTAGAGCACATGACCAGTGAGGAGTGGCTGTGCCTTGGAGGTGGTACCTTTGGGTTGGAGGTGTGTGCTAATGTTACAATTAGGTTATCACGAACCAAGTCCATCTGAGGAGAGCGATTTCAGCACAGCTGTTGGCTCAGGAGCAGGACATCTCTTCTCTCTCCTCTGGCTGACAGGTGCTGGGTGGTTTTTCAGCTGCAAATTCCCCTCCCTGGCAGGATTTCAGCAGAGCCTAGTCGTGGTGCCTCCACTCTGCTCCCTGCTCTGTTCCATCCACTTTAGCAGGGGCTGTGACTGCAGATTGGGGAATCACCATGGAATAAATTACAAGCATGGCAACTGCATTCCATTCAGGTAGCAGCAACTGTAATTTACCCTATAATTTCTGTGCTATTGTAACGTCTGTTAAGATGCGAGTTTTACTTCTCAGTTTCCTCTAGTTTTACCCCAGTCATCTTTCCACAATAAGCAAACAAACAAAGAAATCCATGGCTAATAGAGGTAATGACAATTATTGCTATTTGTTTATTAAATTATAAAAATGAAGAACAATTTGAGTTCATTAGTAAATGGACATATATTGCTTAAAATACCACAGAAAAAGCACAAGTGTTTAATAATTTTTTCCCCAGAATTTTAGAAAAAACAGGGTGATTGATTACAACACACAAGCATGACAAAATGCTTTCCAGACCATTAGTAACTGTGAAAGATATTAAGCAACATCTACTAGGTATAAACTTTTTAAAAACTGCAGGTTTGGCTGAATTACACAAGATTATTAAATGAGCTAAATGTGAATTTTTCTGGCCAACTAATGCTCATTTTTATTAAATCTTGAAGCACTTAAACATCACAGATGTCAGAAGACTATTAACATTAAAAGAAGGCAAGTGGATTACTCATGACCCAAGCTTCATTTGCTGGGCTGTTAAGCTATTTGGGAAAAAGAAATGTACAAAGGATCCTGAGGAGTTTTAAACACACATCTTTAATTTTGGCTGTGGGGTCCATCTCAACTATCTCTGCTAATTCCATACAAATAAAGTGTTCCTTTTCTTTGCGACCATTGCAGAACAATTTTGCCTCCTCTAATGATTTAAAAGGACTTTTAACATAATATTTTGACTAATAAAATGTTAGTTTTCAGTATGATCAGACCTTTAAAGGTTTTTCTTTCGGTCTCTTGGAGACCTTAAATATCTGTCCATTTTGGATATGCATCAGAAACTGTGGCCTCTCTCCACGGCCACGGGGGCTGTGCGGGTGCCCGGCTGTGTGCCCCCGGCCCGGCCGAAGATGCCACACGAAATGCCACTCCTGGATTCCCTCCGGAACGCTGGCAGTGTTACCGTCTGTGGTGAGGGTGGCACAGGCGGGATCTTGGCTATGAGGTACCGAAGCAAAGGAAGGAGGAGGGACGCCTGTATTGCTACCAAGGATCGTTTAATCTTCCACGGCGGGGTTAAGGACGGGCGACAAGGAGGACTCAGGCGGGCGCTGATAAAGGGAGTGGGTGTGATAGGAGGAGACACAAAGCTTACCAATAACGAGGACCCAGGGAGGAGCGTGGGTTACAGCTAAGCCACTGAGGGTCACACAAGGGAGGGGAAAAACCCCAGGGGCAAATCATACATCAAATTAAGGAATGACTGACACAGAGAATTCTCGAGATAAGGGGGGTGGTTACCATGACAGGCAGGGGAGGGGGGCAGCTCCAATAGGGAGAAACCATTGTGAGGAAAGGACATGGGGGGAACCGGGGACCAAACCATTATTGAGTAACAAAAAGAAGAACCGATTCTAAAAACACACAATGCCACAAGAAACCTCCTTAGAGCATCTTTAAAAACATGCAAAAATCAAAAAACATAAAAAATATGATCTAGTAAATTTCGGATGTTAATGTTTATCTTTAGCGAGCTATATTTACTATCTGAAATGTAAAATGAAGTAAAGATAGTTCACCTTAGCAATTCTAATAATGGCAAATCATATTAAACCCGTCTGTACTGAGCTTCATTCACATCTATAGGTATAATTGTATTTTTGTGGTCAGTTTTTTCAGTGTTTTTTTTCTAGAGAAAATAATTATTTCTGAAATAATCAACGTATTGTTCCTTCACTAATGCCTATATAGAAAACTATTCATATTCAAAGGTATTGTTACTATCATGATAAAGGCTCTTCCGAATGTGTGTTTCTGTTTTTTGCTAGCCCCAGAGTGTGTTCAACCTAAATTCACAGTACCCCTGCAATAACAAGAGTTATTAACTCCTTCTTGAAGCAGGGGATTGTCTGTCTTTTTATCCCCGAACACAATGAGCTTCTGCTTATGTTTTCCTCTCATGACCTCAACTAAGATGCAACCAAGTCCCAGATTAATGAACTGTGAGCTCCATCACAGGGATAGTTTAACATACATTTTCTCTGGGGCCTTACCCATCTGCAGGCAGATTCACTGTATGCTGCAGCAGTATAATGTCTTTTGTACACCCCAAGCAATCTGCTTTTCCATCTGTGGTGTCTCTGGATCTTCTTTCTGTTGAATAGCCTTGGGGAATAACAGATTGCTCTTTAAGGCTATGCCTTGCATAGGAACAATACATCTCCAGATGCTGGCTACGGATTTAGTTCTTTAACTGGAAGGCTAAAGCTTGTATGGATGAGTTAGCTCATCCATGGGTTACCATAGCTTTCCAGCTGGCCAGCTTTCACAGTGTAAGCTCCTCCAGTTGAAGGGCTACTTTTGTTTGGTTTTTTTAATTTTACTTTCCTCTTCCTAATCAGTACACTAATTAGCTGGCAGTTTAAGAGTGTGATTTCTATACCCTGTGAAGCTAATCAGTTTAAAAACATGAGGACACATGGCATTTGAGCAACTTTTATTCTTTTTCAAAGAGGTGTTGGTCATCATTCTGCTCTTCAGTTTCTTATACCTCAGCTTGCAATTATTCTCTGTTCTTAATGAGCCATCATTCAAGATGTGTTTCATCTCTTCTATCAGTTCTGATAGCATCTTCATTAGATGTTCAGATGGAACATAATTTTATCTGTCAGCATTGGTCATCCTTTTGCCTCTACTCCAGAAAAGCTTTTTCTTTTTCCTGCATACTCATTCTGACTAGTTAAAGAGCATCCTCTGCTTCCTTTTGCATTAGGCTCAGGTTGGTGTGTGTTAGCTGCCCAGACACTCCTCTTTTCAGATCTTTTAAAAGTTGGAAGGAATATCTGTTGGTTATCTGGTCTGACCTCACTCCTGTGCACAGCATTGCAGGTGTGCCCACATTCCTGGTTCTTGGCACTGAGCTGCTGCTGAGCAGTGCAGCACAGAATGCCAAAGTGCACTTCCAGCATCAAGAGTCATCAGCGGCAGCAAAAGTTTCATTCTCACTCTTTTGGTGGATCATCTCCTGCTTCTTCTTTACAGGCTGTGGTACAGCTCTGTGAGGTGTCAGGCAGCACACAGCACTGCAGAGCTCCTCTACTTTACACTTGTTGGTCACTGTGAGACAGCTCTCCAGGCTGCTCAAGCTGTTTTACAGCTTTTTCTCAGGCACTCCTGAAGCACTGCTTTTCTGGATGTGCTGTCCCTCTTCTCAGCTCCGCATTAATCAGGATCCAGGAATCTGAACTCCACTCCTTGGCTAACTAGTGTAAAAGAGAAAATAGGGAGCCATGAGGCAAAAAATTGATTCTGGATCTCTCAGCTAGCCTCCAGTTTGTCCTGCCTTACTTCCCCTTTTCCCTGTTCAGTGAATTTTCCCTTCCATTTTTCATCATCTTCCAAATTCAGCATGGTCTTTTATCTCAAATTGTAATTCTTAAGAAAGAGTAGTTCTGTGCCAGATCTTTCTGTTCTCACATGCAGAAGTCTTCATCCATCTGGGTCACCAGTCTGAAAGGCAGTTCCAGCAGTTAACTTTAACAATGTTTGTTTCAAAATGTGTTTCTTGGCCCACTGCAGGTGGCAGGTGCAGTCCCAGATCACCTCATGTTACATCTACCACACTGCATTAATACTGCAAACTGAGCATGCAAAGCATCCCATTAGCTCTACTACTGTAACAGACAATCACGGGAGGTGAAACCCTTTATTTTTGCTAAAATCATAGAATCATTTATGTTGGAAAAAACCTTTAATAACACTGTGTGCCACTGCTAAACTATACTGCCAAGTCAAGCACTAAACCATGTCTCTAAGTGCCATATCTATCTGATCTGATGTTGGAATATGATTTCCCATTTTGATTACACTTCTTATACACTACTTCTTTCTCCAGTAGATGTTATTGTCCTAAATTGAAAACAATGAGAAAAATCATTTCCATTGGGGTAGGACATATGCCTGTTCATATATATTTTGACCCGGTTTTGGAGGGTTTTGTAAAATTTAATAATATTATTTAAGTATATTTAGCAATGAGAAAAGTCTTACATGAATATATCAAACTTTGAAAAATGGAAAATTTATTTCATTTTTATTCTTATCTGAAATAATCATCCTATTCTCTTATTAACAAAACAGTAGTGCACGTTTTTATTTTGTGTGTCTATTCCTATGTGTTAATGTCCCCTCCATCACTCTTAAGCTTTCTCCAAGAGTCCTCTTAAAGGATCAGCTGACCCTTGTGCAATTTCTTCATGTATAACAGACTTCCAAGAGAAGGGAAAAATGAACAGCTTTCCTTGATAACTACAATATTGTAGAATTGCTAATAGTATTGCAAAATTTATGTTATAATTTTATAATTTTATAATTAATTTTATAATTTTATAATTTTATTATTTTATTTTATGCTACAGCATCAGGCAAGGCAGCATTTTCCATCCATGAAGCACATGGGTACACAAAGTCATACATAAGGCAACTGGTTTGACAGCAAGATACTGACTACAGTAAGGCAAATAAACTGGGACATTAGCACAAGTACCTGGAAGTAGATCTGGCTCTAGTAAGTAATTATTTTCTTTGTTCTCTTGATTTCCTTGTTTCCTTTGCACTACTGTCACCCATTGAACAGCAGTAGTAAGTTATTAGCTGTTTCATAAGAGAACATCTCATTTTTTTGGGGAGGCAGCCTGTGCTGCAGCAGTTACTGACAGTCACTGATGTATATTCTTTGCATGATCTGATGTTACAGCAATTCAATAAGAGATACATCAGGCCAACTTAATGGGACAGGCAAAGAAAGCTGTTGCCAGATATTTTCTATTCATTCTGATGAAGATTAGCAAAACAAATTAAAAGATTTTTAAATCTGGGACAACTCCAAGGGCTGTTTTGGTAGGACAGTTTATTATCATGAGGTAATTTCAGTTAAGTGAGATTGCCTCCCATTATCAATTTTGTCTCTAGACATCTCTAAATGACCAGGCTGTGCTGAGAAAGGGGAAGGTCAGTTGTCTGTGCTATAAAAGTTGAATTTGAAGCCTAATGCTGAGTTAGAGGCACATCAGCATAGTATCAGCCAATGATGACACCTTTGCTAGAAGAAACAATGTCAAGACAAACAACTGTTAAAATCAAAGTAATTGTTTTAAAGTTTGCAAAAATAATTCAAGTAGGTGTTCCTACACTGTTTTTCCTGTGACCTAGCACTCACTCAGAAGCACTTAATACAAAATCCTCTTAGTCACAGACTGGTGATAGTTTAGCAGTATCTATCTAACTCTCATATAATTCTAATTTTGGACTACAAAGGGGTTCTTAAAAATGTTTTAATTAGCTGTGATAACCTTTGTGCATGGTGGCATGTTCTTGTGGGACAAACCCTTTGTCCTATTTTAGACTCACCAGACAGTGATCAGATTATCAACATCATGTACCATGGTCTATTAACAGAACTGGATGGTTTAGCATTTGATCCTGAAAAAGATTTGCAGCCTGATACTGTTTCTAATGCAGCATTTAGTGTATAGTGACTCCTAGGGGCTGCCCAGGAGAATGAATATTCTGAGCTCTTAATTCAATTTTTTTTCTCCAAAAGAAAATAAATTTCTAATTTTGGAAAGGATGATTAAAACTTATGGAAAAGCACTGAATCCCACCACCTGGGAGATTACAAGTAGGAAGATGCAAGACACCATTCAGAAATTTCACATTTTTCAGAATGGTAAGTACTATTTAATTCCCTTTTTCTCTGGTCAATCAATATAACACTTTCAGCCATAGTCTCACCATGAAGGAAATATAACCTAGATTCATCAAATAGAAATATGGGATATAGCTCTAGCCAAGTACCATATACATTATTTAAAACTCTAGTGAACCGCTTGCAGACATTATAAGGGCACTTTAAACATTAATAAGTCAGTTTCAGTAAACAAGAAGATAAACCAAAATCACAGTGTTTGTCTTGGGTATTTGGAAGGTTTTTTTTTTTTTTTTTGCTTCAATTCCTAATACATGCCTCTTTCTTTTCTCTCTAACAAAGAAGAATGGTTTACACTTAAATACAGATGTATTTCTGATTTTATCCCCACTATGACACTGTCCACCCAGGATAACATCCAGAGTATGCCATTCCTCTTACATCGTTTTCACAATGAATTTGTAGAAACTCTGTATTAACACTCCCAGGAAAATACACTTATTTATTATTTTATTTGGTGCTGAGATAGCCACAATCTCTTTCAATTTTTTTTTAATTTTTTTTAAGACAAGGTTGATAAGACTAGGTAAGTATTCTGTTGAGAAGGACAAAATAAAGACAGATTCTTTATCACATCTTTAGACTGGAAGAAAAACATCCAGTTCAACTATAATGTTTGGCTGCAGGATGAGAAACTCTCTGGGCTGTAGGATGCAGGAGATTAAACTCAAGGGTGTTAGATTTTATTCTTAGATCTACCAAATATCAGTTATTGCTCTGAGTTGGTGAATAAGTATAGGTAGGGATCAAAACTCACAGAAGAGTGAATAATGAAAGAATGGAGAGTTCAAGATTAGTGAAAGAAATTGCTGGTGGGACATGTGAAGACACAGTCAAAAAGCTGCACAACCCTGTCACTGTTTCATGTCACATAACAGGGAAATGTAGGTGTTGACTCTGGGTGGACCCCAGATGCCCAGCAAAGAAGCTCCATTGCTCCACTCGTGGACAGGGTGGGGAAGAGAAACTACAAAAGGCTTGTGGGTCAAGATAATGGCAGGGAGAGATCAATCACCAGTGACTGTTGCAAGCAAAACAGACTCCACTTATGGAATAAAATATTTGATTTATTAGCAATCAAATTGGTGTAGTATAATGAGAAATAAACTTAATCTTAAAACATCTTGTCTCCATTCCTTCCTTCCCAGATTCAACTTCATTCCCAGATTCTCTCCCTTCTGCCTTCCAGTGACTCAAGGGGACAGGGAATGAGGTCTATGATCAGTTCATTGCACTTTATCTGTGCAATATCTGTACTAATCTCCTTGATCCTCAAGGGAAGGACTCCTTGCACTCTCCTGCTCCAGTGTGGGGTTGCTGCTGTGGGGGATAGTGCTCCATTAGCTTCTCCAACATGACATAGGCTGCAGGGTATGAACTGCTCCAGTGTGGATCCTTTTCCATGAGGTGCAATCCTTCAGGAACAGGTTGCTCCAATTTTGGTGCCCCATGGGGTCACAAGTGCTGCCAGCAAATCTGCTCCAGTGTGGCCTCCTCTCTTCATGGGGCCACAGGTCCTGCCAGGATCCTGCTGAAGCAGAGACTTACCACAGTCACAGCCTCCTTCAGGCAGCCCAGCTCCACTGTGGGGTCCTCCATGGGCTGCAGGTGGATCTCTGCTCCCCCATGGTCCTTCATGGGCTCTGGGGGCACAGCTACCTCACCATGGGCTGCACCGGGGCTGTAGGGGAATCTCTGCTCCAGCGCCCAAAGAACCTCCTGCCCTTCCTTCTACACTGGCCTTGGGTCTGCAGGGCTGTTCTCACATATTCTCACTCTTCTCTCCAGCTGCAGCTGCTGTTCAGGGGTTTTCCCTCTCCTTCTTTAACAGTGTTATCCCTGAGGCATTACCACCATCACTGATGGGCTCTGCCTTGGCCAGTGCATGTTCATCCTGGCACAGGCTGGCATGGACTTTGTCAGATGGGGGAATCTTTGGGCAGCTGCTCAGAGAAGTCCTCCTTTCCTGCACTACCAAACCCTAACCATGCCAAACCCATACAGGAGCTATCCCATTTGTGGATGCTAAAGGCAATGTTACACACACAGTGTTCTTAGCATTGTCCCTCATTTTTCCTCTGCAATCATTATATCTATTGCTTCTTATCCTCACAATTAATGAAATCCAACTGTCATCTTTTAAATCCATCTACTTATCAGTAGTTATTTCCCCTCTAATCCATCTGAGTTAATTCTTTCAACTAAAGTCTTCAAAAGTGTAGCTAATTTTTCTTAGTGCTTTCATGGTGTTTTTCATGTTCAAAACATTAAACAAATGTTAACTAATTAACAAATATACAGAGCTAAAAATCTGCAAATCAGTCATCAACACTGTATTTTAGTTTATCAATTAAGATTTCGTAATTTTTATTTTATCAGTAATCAGTCATTAATTCTTTGCTAATTTTCTGAAGGAAAATTGCAAATGTAGTCTTAAAGAAAAGCTGGCATGCCCCAGGCTGCTCAGTGGCACTCTGGTGGACATTGCCCCACCTTTCCAGAAGATAAATGCTTGTTTTAAGACACAATAAAGTATGTGAGGAATACTGAACTTCTCCACAGGTGGAGTCTGTGGAGCAAGCTATGGGACTCTCCCAATGCTTCACAAAATTGGGGTTCCCAGCATATGAAGGGACATAAGATACATGTGCTAATTATATTTGTATTCCTATTTCTTTCTTTTCTTAAATCAATTTTATTACAGTATTTGCTGTTGAACCTTTCAGAATAAGATCCAAACAGAATTCTTCACCCTTCATTCCCTTGCTGCAGAGCATCCTCTGAGCTTTCCCTTTGCTTTCTGGTATATGGATACCTACATATAGATGGTATAGAGATGTGAGTCACTGCAACTTGCAAAATAACAATTTGCATGAGGCCAGGCAAGCCAAAGACAGACAAGTGTAACTGCATTCCATATTGGTACAAACTGGCATAGTTTCACTCAGTTTATCCTTTCTAGGGATTCTGATTATGAATATTTAAATTTGTTTAAATAAACAAGCAAAACTGAAAAATGCCCCAAGGCCCATATTTTGGAATAGAAATAAGTGTTCTTCCCAAGAAGTGTTCCCTTCTAAAATAGAATTAAAGTAACCTTGCAGTTCAGAGAATCATAGAATCATGGAATATATTTTGACCTGGAAGTATCTTCAAACCAAACTCCTGGCCCTGTACAGGGCCACCCCAGAAATCACACCACATGCCTGAGAGCTTTGTACGAATACTCCTTGAACTTGGCAGATTTGGTGCTGTGACCACTTCCCTGGGGATGCTGTTTCAGTGCCTAACCCCTCTCTGTTCAATGGACCATTCTCTCTACAGGGATCCTCTAGTCTCCAGACCCCAGCAGTTTTCATTAAAGTCTTTGAAAAGAAGGAACAGGAAGGGGCAGAGGATTCCTGTGTATTTTCAAGCCTTAGAAACTCCATAGCTAATTGGGTTATTCAGCTCTTCCTGCCTACTCTCTGAAATGCTTCTTCAACAGAAGATCTAACAGAACCTAAATATAACAGGAACATTTCACTTTAGAACAGTTATTTCCTGCACAAAGAACTGTGATTTCATAATAGCAAGCTTGTGTAGGAGACTATATTCAAAAGCTTTTATTATATACCATCTATCAAGATTAATTATTTCACTTAGCCTAAAGCACATCAGGTTAGTCTCTGTTTTCATTTAATTATCTTCCTAGTTATCTTTTAATTATCCTCTTTTCCTACCAGTGCTAATATATCTAGCTACTATCCTGCATCTTTTTTCCTTTACACAGGAGAACACACATGATTTTTGAACTGCAGTACAGCTTGTGCCAATGTTTTGTAAATGTTATCTACATTAGGAGTTTTTTCTTTGAAACCACAGATTTCATCATGGTCGAATGCCACCAGTACAGTCACTGATTAGAGTAAATTAGGTGTTCAATTATTTAGTGAGAAATATTATAATCTGAAATGTTACCCTAATAATTGCTTTCTCTTTCATTATGTACCTTTGCATGCATTAAGCAGAATATTGGTATGTGAAGCAGTTGGGATTGACCTTTCAGTAACCACTCATTTCCTTGCCAGTGAATAAAAGATCATACCATCAACCTAGCTTGGGTAGCTTGGGTTGGAAGGGTCCTTCACGATTACCTAATTTAAAGCCTCTTTTACAGGGTAGGGAACCTTGAACTAGACTGGGTTGCTCAGAGCCCTATCCAATCTGGCCTTGAACACTTTCAGGGAGGAGCATCCACAACTTCTCTGGAGAATCTGTTCCAGTACCTCCCACTAAAGAATTTCTTTCCAATATACAATGTAAACCTACTCTGTTTTGATTTGAAGCCATTCCTCACTGTCCTGTCACTGCATGCTCTTGAAAAATGTTTCTCTTCAGTTTTCCTGTAGGCTCCTTTGAGGTACTATAAGGCCACAATTAGGTCCCCCTGAAGCCTTCTCTTCTCCATGCTGAAAAATCTCAACTTTCTCTGCCTTTCCTCACATGAGACATGTTCTATCCCTCAAATTATTTTGGTGGCCTCCTCTGGACTCACTCCAACAGTCCATGTACTTTCCATGCTAGGGACCCAAGGGCTGTGTGCAGCACTGCCAGTGGGGTCTCACCAGGGCAGAGCAGAGCAGAGGGGCAGAATCCCCTCCCTCCCCTGCTGCCCATGCTGCTTTGGATGCAGCCCAGGGCACATTTGGCTTTCTGTGCTGAAAGGGGCTCATGGCTGGGTCATGTCCAGCCTCTCACCCAGAGCACCCCCAAGTCCTTCTCGGCCAGGCTGCTCCAGATCTGTTCATCCCCCAGCCTGGATTGATACTGGAGATTGACTCAACCCAGGTGCAGCACCTTGAACTTGGCCTTGCTGAACTTCATGTGTTTCCTATAGGCTCATTTCTTGAGCTTGTCCAGATCCCTCTGGATGGCATCCTACCCTTCAGGTGTGTTTACACACAATCTTCTCATTGAATCCATCTCTCTGATTTAGAGAGAAGAATATTATGGGTGAGCATGTTAAAGGCTTTGCAGAAGTCCAGTAAATGATGTCCGCAGCCCTTCCATTGATCATTGATGCAGCCACTTAGACGACCGCTTCTAGAAGAGCAAACCACACAAGCTTTGGACTGTGATTGAGGAGGATGTTTTGCCTCAGTACTTTTTCATTTTTTCAACAAGAACATTAATAAGCAGCAAAACAAAAGATGTCCAATTTCCTAGTGGACTGCAAGAGATGGCCCCTTGGGCAGTACATATTAAATTTTACCATTCTCTGCTACAGAAGGTGGATAAATTAGCAGAAACAGGGGAAAGCTGGATAATGTTACAAAGGCTTAAACATCAGTGACTATTCAGTATGAATTATGCTAAAATAGAAATTACAAGGAAACTGAATGTCATGCTTCATTGGACAGCCTGATAATGAAGAGAATGTAGTGTATTGTCTGTTTACTGTTACTTTATCAAGAAAGATATGCTTCATGTAACAAAGGGAATAAAATATAAAAAGCCCTCAGCCAACCAAGAAAGCTTGCATAAGGCTCAGCTAGAGATAGGAGCTTTGCTGAAGGTACATCTGCACAAAATGTGCCATCCTGATAAACTGCCAAAAATCTGTCAAATGTAACCCCTTGACAATGAGATGATTACTAGTCCCAGCTTCAGCTCTCCATGTCTTCTACTAGAGCTGGAGACATTTAAGTAGAGGTGGGCCTGAAGGGATTCAAGAAAGCATAGGAGAAGATATCTTTATGTTTTCCCATATATGTACTACTTCTATGTTTGGAAAACATGTCAAAAATGGAAAATAACAAAGAGACATTTGTTGCTTTGCCCAGTGTTCAATACACTGCTGATAACAGAAAAACTAGTCTCAATGAAGTAGATATATTCTCAAATGAACACATTGATGTTGCCACACATATAAACAGTGCTTTGTTGAGCATTCACACAGCATATAGGAGACAGCAAAATTTCCTCATTTTTTTGACTTATAGCAGTGATTTGAACTTAGGTCTTCTCACCAAAATGTGATTTTAGTGCTATCAAAATAACTTATCGCAGAGATTTTCTTCATCTTGCCAGTTAAAACAAAGCTTTTTTTCTTGGAAGAATTAAATGTTCATTTTGGCTACAAGCAGCCCCACGCACAGCTCTACTACCTCTTTCTCTGCCTCAACCTGCCTCTGATTAGTTTGTTACTCGTTCAGCACAGAACATCTTCAGAGCAGCCCCCATCAGGAGCCCCCATCAGGAGCCCTCAGACAGCTCTGGAGGAGGATGTTGTTCCCTGCTACCCACACAGAGACACTGGAGCAAATGACTTTGGCCGAAGGGCCGTGTCCTCCGTCCCCACCTCGCTCTGTGGCACTGAGCCCAACACACTGGAGTCTCTGCCAGCATGATGAGATCATTCCACACTCCCTCTTTGTCTGCACAGCTGCCCAGAGCTGGGAAGGTAAAGGATCTCATTTAACCTTTTTCCCTGGAAAGGGGAAGATATTAAAAAAGGAAATATTGCAAAGTATTAAAAAAAGAAAACTCTGCTTCCTGCAGACATTGGTTTGGGCAGTACTTGACATCAAAACATGAGGAGAAATTTGTAGTTCAAGGGGTTTTCACTTGTCCCTCTAATAATTGCAGATAAAATTGTGTGCAGCGGTGACACTGCTTTTTGTCAATTAGTATGAGATGAAAATGTTTGTTGACTCCAATTCGGCATGTATCTATGCTAATTTCATGGTGTGTTTCCAGATTATATCCTTCAGTTTGACAGATATGTGAAACGTTTTATGGCAACATCTGATTTATTTTGTTAGAGATGCTGCCTAATGAGAAAAGTAATCAGTCCCACTAGCCTTTGCTTTCAAATATCAGTTCCCATTAGAGACATTTCTGTAAACCCTTACTGCGCTTCTTAAGTCTATTAAGGGGAGATTTTCTGACTGAGAAAACTTTCCAAATCCACACATCATAATTTAACTGAAATATAATTATTTTTGTAGTGTGTGTATTTCCTCTTTATTTTGCTAATAGCTTCCTTTCGCTGTCAAGATTTGAGCAAAGATTTTTTTCTCTTACCAGACAATTATTCTTATTTCTTTAAAGTGGTAGTGGAAGCACAATTAATCCACAATCTGTAATGATGTAGCCATTGCCATGACAATACCTTGTCACACTTCTTTTATGGAATAGGCTGTTGAGATTTGTCATAACCCAGAAAATTCTTCCTTGTAATTGAACACTTTTAAGTTTGATACCAATTTACAGGTATTAAATGAAAAAAAATAATTATACCAGATTGATAGATTATGTTCTTTATCCTATAGATAAGTGCTATGGTACAATTTCCAGTATCATTCTTCAGTCAACTGGAGAACTATGTAAAAAAAATAGACTTGCACCTCCTAAATTTATGGTAAATATTTCTTTTTCCTCATTTATTCCCTACTTGCATATTATTTATTAATATAAACCAATTGGTAACTTATTCTAATATTACATGAACAAACTTTACTGTGTCAATTTCAAAGGACTAGATTTCCCACTAGTACTACTCCTTGTGCTATGGCTTGGATTCTTTTTTGCTATATTTTACCAAAGATGGGAACTTAGCTATAAGAAAAAAGTACCAAAACTCACAGTGTTTAAATTCCAGAGCAGCTACAAATTAACAAATTTGCTTTGATATGAAGAGAAAATATAGGAACACACTAAAGCTTAATTTACAATCTTATCTATGTGGTTCACAAAGTCCAGATTACTAATTATTACATATCTATTGATAACTGCAATGAATGTCTCCATTATAGAGGAATCACATTTTTAGCATGAATAATTTTCAGAAGTCCTATGAAATGCTACATAGTTTTAAGAAAGTTTCTTATCAGTTCCTTATTGAATTTTTAACATCTTGCAAAAAACCTCATTTCTTCATCTGACATTTTTAATAGACTTTTGTAAATAATCTGCAGTGTTCTTTTTTTTTTTTAACACAAAGCCATGTAGCTGCTCACAACTTTCATTACCATTGCCTCATAAAATGTCAAAAGAACCAAATGCAATGAACCTGTTATAATGTACATGACATACCTGGTATTATTAATGAAAAGTTCCTGTAATAAAATGAGACCATTTATCTTTGTTCAAATCAGATCCACATGCCCAGACTCTAGAGATAAACTGGCTTCCTAAGTGTACTCTTGTATGCCGAATCATTAAATTTTGTGTTAAAAATGACAGAAAAATGCATTGTGTAAAAAGACTATATTAAGAAAACACTAAAAAATGAGTCAGAGAGTATAAAAGATCTTGAATCATCTTATATTCCAATATTGTGCAGATTAATAAAAGCTATAAATTCCAGTCTAGGCAATCCAAACATTTAGCAACTCAGAATCATCTTCAAATTACTTTTCTTCTCATCTGTACTCCTTACCCTTTTAAATGAGTTTTTTTTTATGTCAGCAGTTGAACATCTCAGGTTCTTCTAGAGCCCCCCAGCATGTGAACTCAGAGGAGAGGAAAAGTCCATCCGCAAGGGCTTTGCTTTGAGAATTTCAGCTGCTTATTCTGCAGGAAATTTTCTTTCTCTCTCCCTTTAGAAATAAAACACAGATGAACTTGATTTTTCAGAGCCTTGGGCTCTTAGACAGCCATGAAGACCATAGACCCTCTGGATTCTTGCCAGGATGATTATCTAATCATCCAAGAGAAGAGCTATCTATCCTTCTGTGTTTTAAGCACTTACCTGAGGTGCCTGATTTAGGAATAATATCATTGGAAGGTATCCCATCATCCCTGAAGTGCTCTTCATGGCTGGTCTGGAGAAAATTTAAGACATGCTCCCTCTCTGAAGAGGACTTGCTTCCTCCATCATTATAGAAAAAGTGCAGGCATCTAAGTGCTCAGTATGGGCCTTACTTACCTACCCAAGGACATGCTCGGGAGTGAACTACTCTTTTACTTCTAAGGCTCACTCTCCAAAGAGTTACTTCTGCCACAGAACTACCATGTGAATATCTAGGGTAAAGGTGTCGGTCCATCCTTATAGTCTTGCTCACATCCTCTCTTAATTTCTAGTCTTAATAGACCTTCAGTTTACCATATACAATTGCGTGTATATTCTTACATACTAAGTAGATAATTTCTCATCATGAAAGGGCAAAATTCAAGTAGGGCAAATATTGAATACAAAACTTAAATGAAAATTTCTGCAATCATGAGCAATTTAATGTTCACTTGCTAGTATATGTGTTCCTAGGCAGTTATAGTGTCACAACATTAAAAATCACGATGTGATTTGGAAGTGGAGGAAAACTGTATTTTAGAAATTAGTCCCTCTGTCCCAATGAATTCTTTCTGGGGTGCCCTGTCACCACAGGACTCTCTTTTCAAGACCCAGTGCAGTGGTGGGAGGCATGGGGTACATCTTCAACCATCCACTGGTTGTTTCCACCATTGTCAGCACATAGTGCTTGCCTTGGCAGGTTTGCAACAGTGTGATGCAATTGATCTGCCAGGCCCCCCCATATTTCTATTTTGGTTATTGTCTCCCATACCACAGGAGCTTTACCAGCTTGGTCTGCTTGACTGCAGCACACGTTTCACAGTTAGAATAACCTTGAAATATAGTGTCCATGGGTAGGTTTACCCTTTGATCACAAGACCATCTATATGTCGCATCACTTCACTGGTGACCTGAGGCATCACAAGCCCACTGAGCCAGAAATTATTACTCTGGTATTTCCAGTCAAGATCTACCTGATCTTGGCAGCTTGATCCACCATTGTTGCAACACTCTTTGGTAACTCAACCCTTGGATATGTGCGCATCTACAAGGTGGACTTTTACAGCCAGGTTCTCTACCCTGGCAGTGATGTCTTGTCACTCTTAGCCCAGATGGGTTTTCCTCTCTGCTGCCAATTGGATTTTTTCCTTCTTTCAAGAAGGCCAGAAAGGTGTTTGCTACCATTCACGAGTCAGTTTAGAGGTAGAGTCTTGGCCCCTTCTCTCATTCGACAATATCTAAAGCCAAGGGGATGACTTTAAGCTCTGCAACCTGATTTGACCCACCTTGTCCCTCAATAGCTTCTGTGACTCACCTCATAGGACTCCCTCCACACAGCAGCTTTCCATTTTCAATCTGCCTCTATGATATGGCAGGAAAAGTCAGTGAAGAGAGTGTATTGCTTTTTATTTTCAGGTAGGTGACTATATGGTGAGGTCTCCTCAGCACATCACCTTCTTCTCCTCCTCTTATGACTGGAATTTTCACTTTAAGAACAATTCATTATGATCTTAGAGAGCCTTGGGTAACTGGGATATCTTATCCAAGACTGCTGTGTAATCAAAGAGATCCTCTTGTTCCATGTGGCAGCTGTGGGATGATGTGTGAAAGGGACTTTACCTTTGAACATCCAGCCCAGCACTGCCAGTCAGGGTAGCAAGAGGAGCTGTTCTTCAGTACCAGTCATTTCTGAAATAGATCAAACCCCTTCGTAAGCTGCCAAGGTCTCTTTTTCAGTTGTGGTGTTAGAGGCCTCAGATCCTTTTATCTCCATCTTCAGAACCCCATGTGTCACTCCCTTGTCTCCCTGGGTGCTTCTTGCCAGAGACTGCAGGAAGGACCATTCCCCTCGGCTACAGTGTAGAGCACATTTTTACAAATAAAAACAAGAATGACAACATTCCTGCCCTGCTGTGTCCCCCTCCCATCCCTGAGCCTGAAACAATGGATAAAAATGATCAAAAGCTTGATCATCTGCACCACACTGCGATGCCTCTCTGCTGCAGTGGGGTCAGGCTCTGCTGGGGTTTTTACTCTGTGCTGGGCCTTCTCTGCTGAGCTCGGTGCTCCTTCAGCACCACATTCTGGAGCTGCATCATTTCTTTTCCTTTCTTGGAGCAGGGCACACATTCTGATGGGCTCAGTCTCACTGCCCCTTTTCGTAGAGCAGCATCTTGGGCCTGCATTCACAATCCAGCCATGTTTGCCACTTCCTGAGCTGTGTTCTGAGAGGACCAGAAGGCACAAGCAGAGACAAGAAAGGGCAGGGTGTGCTGGGGCTGGGCCTGGCAACCTCTCTTAGGAAGAGATGGAAACAAAATGGTGTAGTTCCAGAAAAGGTGTACTCACCCTTTCTTCTTCATGAAACCATGTTCCCCAGAGATGGTGTGCAGGGTATAGAACAACAGCCTGGTCACGAGCATGCACTCTGCCCCCTCCCTGCAACCAGAACACACACAGTGTGTGTGTGTGTTTACATTTAACTGAAGAATGATGAGAAGCCAAAGAACATGAAGGAAATCTACCTAATATTTTGGAATAAGTATTTCACATTCACTATTCTATATTCAGTTCATCTATAGAGAGTTTAATTCTGAAATAAACTGAAATGCGCCATTCAAAATGGTGAGCAACCACGGTGAAACTGCTCTGAGATAGAACTATTTTGGTCAAATCAAATGATAGAACATGAATGATTGTGGAAAAATGATCAGTTTTCTTCCTGTAGACCCATATCTTCCTCTTATACAAATGATCTTGCTGCAGGATCTAAAGTGAAAAGCCGATGCTAGTAGTAAACAAAGCTATAGATGAGGAGTTGAGTATTACTTTTTGCAAAAACAAGCCAAACCAAAAATAAAACAAACAAAAACCAAAGAAGAAATAAAATACCATAATAAAAAGTGGCTATATATTTCTTATTCCTGTTATAGTTTCTGAGAACAATGAAAACAGCTGTAGTAGGAGTTAGCACTGTGGGTAAATGAGAGCCAAGCACAAAAATCACAGAAATCAGAGATTAAGCCACTGTTACATAGATGAGACAATAAAGTCTTGGCAAATACTGAGAATATTAGAAAAAAGAGAGAGATTAAATATACAAACATATTTCATTTTTGTTTGTGGCGACTTCCTAACAGAAAATTTTATGGCATTGTACAATACTACTCCTGGAAAAATAGATGACAGGTATAGAATAATATTAAAAAAGAAAGAATTATCAGGAAGATTTTTACATCTATTTCCATTTTCATTACTTTTTTTAAATGAAAATTCACAATTCAACTTTTGGCAATTTTCTGCAATTTTTATGCAATCAACCATAAATATTGATTGCATTCAATATTTATGTAAGCTATAAATAAAATTTCTTATACATTTCTGGTTAACCAACTTTGTTAGCACTTTGATACTTTAAAGCACTATATAGCAAATTCTTTAGTTAGGTTCTCCTGTAGCAACATTTGTCTAATGAATTACTGTGCTCAGAAGCACCTATTCAGTCCCAAGACAAAAGGCATGAAGAGCACTGTGGGGATGCTAACAGATAACTACACTGTCATTATTATTAATAAATCCTTAGGATGAAAGAAAAAAAGAAGACATTTCAAATACAGAGACTGATTTAAAAACAAGGTTTGACAGAACTAATACAAAGGCAGATTATGCTGCTCTATCAGGCACCTCTATAACCAAGGTTAAAACTAATCCTAAAGCTAAATTGTTTTAGTTTACTTCTTAGAGCATTTAAAAGGGAATTAATGATTCATGATTTATTATGTGAAAAGTTTCAACTCATGATTCCACTACCTATACTTGAATTAAGTTACTTATAAAAACTCTGCAGTCTCCTGTGGTGGGTTGGTGAAAGCAGTCTCAGAGAAGATTCCCTTTTGCCTTTGCTTCTTGTCCAAGAGCAAGAGGAAGCCCCTTGCTGAGTTTCACATCTGTCTTTGAGTGTATAATGGCAATGTAAGCACCAGTGTAAGCAGTCAGCACATGTAGGGTACCAAATTAACTGGACATAGTTAAGAGATGCCTCTTCTTGTCAAATAAGGAAGTGTATTCCAGTGTCTGTCCAGTGCTGTGCTCTCAGAAGCTGGGAATAGAACTGAAATAGACTCATATAAAGCTCATACCAGCTATTTTTAATTATCATTGAAAGAATTTTTCTGAATATGCTGCCTAGCTGAACTTTCATTTTACCTGATAATGTACTGAAAGGAAGGTAAGCCACCAACTCAGTCCAGGGAGGGAGAACAGATCCCTTGTCAGTCACTGAACAGCCTTCCTTCTGCTCAAAGACAATTTAAAAATGCAGTCATTAAAAACGCTTTGATGCAAGCATCCTTAAATTTAAATTCTATTTTGGCTTTATCTCATCAAATCCTGCTGCTTAAGCTGAGTTTCAAAGATGCTTGACTGTATCTTAATAGAAGTGCTCTGTTTGAGTCTGATAACTGAACGTCATAATCTAGATCACTGTAAGTATGAATTTCCAAAAAAATAAGATACCCCCTTATCAACTGATCAAAACTGGTTTTTGATAGGAGTCATAGTGCATGCTGCTTACATATCTGGAGCAGTGAAGTCCACTGGGTTGAATCCCAAATATGACCTGGCATACTTCCCTACTTCAAATACAAATTAAACTTTCTCAGTTAAAAGAGAGTCAGTAACAAGGCAAATTAATGGGTATTTTTAAGAGATACTGAGATACATTGAAACACTAGAGGCTTGTCAAGGATATAACACTAAAACATATCCTGAGATGTGAAAAACCTTCTACAAGGTCTCTGTGTTACATCAGGCAATACTGATACTTCTGCTGGGGGTAATTTGTTGATGAATTTATCTCATTTATTTATCTGACAGAGGAAAGCAATTGCATTCATTTTCATAAACATTAAGATGTTATCAAGATCTCAGAAACTTGGCAATTTAAAAAAAATGGCTTTTTTCTGTAAATTGAATTAAACCATATGACCCTCAGATGATCTGGAGGATAAGCTCTTAATTGCTTTCACCTTTATTTCTTCAGTATTGTTTGAGTGTTTTTGTTTAATTTAACACTTCAGCAAACTATTCAATGAAAAAAAATTGTGAAATATGAACTTCCACATTTTAGCTTAAAGCAACAATGTAACACAGTCAATATAAATCAATTCATTCTTTTTGTGATGAGTTCCAGATGTAGACTTTGATATTTCATGCATCACTAAATCTATCAAGCAACAATTGTTTTCTTGGAGCTAATAGAGATGGAACCTTTCATTTTTCTAGTGTCTTTTTCCTATTGCTGATGTTAAGCTTTGCCTTAGCTGTTTCAGACAGAAATGAATGGCTCCCCCAAGGCAGAAAGAATCTGTAAATTTAGCTTTGTATTTCACCCCAAATCCAATTATTATAACAACCCTGCTACTACTGTTATAGTTAAATGCCTGTCAGTGTTTCTATTATAACCCTTTCTGTGGAAGTTTATAACTCAACTGTTTTAAAAAATAGTGCTCGAAGCTAAACCTTCAGGGATTTAGGGTTCCCGCCCAGAATACATTAAAAAGCAATCTAAAACAATAAACCTGCAAAGCCTGCCATGCCTCCGCTTTTTAAAACATCTCTTTGTCTGTTTTTTATCTTTTTGAATTCAGAAAAAAAAAACCAAAAAATCAAAACCTGAAAAAGAACATTGAAGATGTCATTAATCTTGTTTGCAAGTCAACAGAAACATCAGACATCTGGACTGAAAATGTGGGAGAAATTCATCTCTGGGAAAAACCATTTTTCAGAATCTGCCTGGGTGCTGCTATGGCTGCAGACTGCTTCATGCTGAAGTATCTCCCAGTGTAGGCTGCAGTATGGGACAGCTAATGCCTACCTGTTATAGCTACCCAATTCAAATATTGATGCAGGCAAATGAAAAAAGGGACAATAGAAATATAATCAAATTACTTTCCCCTACATTTTAAAAAATCGCAATAGGAAGCAATAGAGGATAGATCACTCATTGATCCATGATTTTTTAAAAAATCAAGAGCATCATAACATATCAAACTCTGTCTTTGCTTATTAACTATAAATAAAGTCCCTTCATCTCCCTCTCCCATAGTACGATAACCTGTGAAAAACAGCACTCATTGAGCAATTCAGAAGATCAGTTTTGAACATGAGGAAATCAATACCTTGGATGGGGATAGAAACCATCACAGATGTGCTCTTAAAACATAGCCAGGAGCAACCATTTCTAATATATATCACTTAACTGAAACACTACCCTGGGGAACACTGGAATGAGCTATGCTACCTTAGGAGGGAACCTTTTCAGAGAGCTTTGATTATCAGCTTTTTTTTCTGTGTTTCTGGTTAGCTGATGTTAATTCTTGTTTTGCTGCCAAGCATTCTTCATCCTTTATTTTGTTGACTTTTTCTAAATTAATTCAGGAAATTAAAGAAGGTTTACAGTTCCAGAGGGTTCCCTAGGTTTGCTTGAGTAGCTCAATACGTTCTGTCCAATTTGCCTTACTTTGAAGTTATAACACTTCCTGTGCTATTGTTCTCTGGCTTTAAAACTCCTCATAATCTCACTACATACTAGACTCAATTAAATGAGCCATCAGCAAGCTGTCACCCCAGCATGACCTTTTACAGATCCTTAATTTATATATTAGCATTTACTAGACTCAGTACAATATTTGCTTTCCCTTACTTAGCTTTTTTGAATTTTGAGATAGATAATTGAAAACTCTCTCTTTTTCTTTTTCTTTTCTTTTTCTTTTGTTTGTTTTCTTGTTTTGTTTGTTTGTTTGTTTTTCTTCAATGTGGAACTTTTATTTCCGCTTGCTAATTTCCTTAACAGTATTTTTTTCTTTTTTTCTTTTTTTTTTTTTTCTTATTTTATATGAGGTCTAAGTATTTCAATGGTCTTCTTATAGGAAGGAAAATTATTTTATATATGTGGATGGAGTTGACTGGATAGGGTAGATTCATTCAGTTCTAGGAATTGCATCAATTAACATCAAGTGAGGATTTGCCTCAATATGTTTTGTACAACATGTTTAGCATTCTGAGATGGAGGCAGATACATGCCAATGCTTCAGAGTTTTTACCTTTTACTGGACCTGAGCAGTCTGCTTGATTATAGGCTGTATTTAATAATTTAATTTAAGCACAGTTCTATTATTAGTGCTATAATGTAAACCATTCAGCTTACTCATTGTTTCCTGAGGCTGCTACAGGGTATATACCTTGCTAGGAGACGTAGCATACAATATTTCAGTGTTTCATTTACAATGCTAAATTCTTGCTCTGTGTAAATACAGTCTAAATGACATAAGCAGTTCTTAGTATAAATGTATGGAAACAAAGCCTTTTATTTATATTGCTTTGATAAGTTGTTGCACTACAAAGGTTAAACATACTTGTAATATCCTGCTTTGATATTTGCACCTCATTTTACAAGGAACTCATGTGAACAATGGGAGTCCCCTGGTACCAAGCTGTGGTTGTTCATGCAGTCCAGTGATTAAACTCTGCTCAACCACTCACTCCCCTCAGAGTGAGATGGGGGAGAGAACTGGAAGAGTAAAAGTGAAAAAAAACCCCAGTGTACAGAGCACTAAGGAGGAATTTGTGCATTCTCCTATTGCAACTGACAGCTTATGGACAAAAGTCTGTGAAATTTCTTGCACTGTCAAGTTTAACTTTTTGAAAGACTCCTCTTGAAAATCAAGGTCAAATCGCAATTTCAGGAGGCAAATAGGTTTTACAAGCTCTGTCATCTCCTCATTTTGCCTCTATGCAAAGAAAATTGTGTCTTGTGTTCCAAGTCACAGTACATTTATTCTCAGATAGTTTTACACTGCATTCACCACCAAATATTTTCTGTCAAAATGTTTATCTCAGCTATGGAACTGTTACAGAAAGTGACTACACTTCTATGACTTGGAAGGAACAGATTTCTTCTGGGGTTGGCACATCTTTTGAATAACAGTATTGCTGAAATATTTCCAAACATTTAAGTACAGTGTGGTGATCAGTAAAACAGGAGTGCAGATATTTCTGTACTGTTTATATAAAGGTTATAACTCCCCCCACCATACATGATGATTGATTCATGTTAAAACTGAATGCTAATCAGGTTCTTGTAAGGATCTGAGCATCATGAAACAGTTATTCTGACATAGTAAAGAAAATATTTTCAAAACACAACAGTAAATAGGATAAAAAAATTCCTTCCAAATGATAAACTAGGGATTAGTGAAAATTAAGATTATAATAAAAATAAAATATTTCACTGCAAATGCTCAGATTTTTTTTTGCATTATATATTGAAAACATCAAGGTTCAATTAAAAAATATTTACAAGAAAAAAGCAATGCCTGAATTCTAAAGCATGACAAAGGAAAAAGCTCAGGTGTGCACTCAGTGACACTGTGGGCTGTCTGAGTAGATATATCCCACACTACTGGGGCCAGAGAAGGAGAGAAGGTAGGAAAATTTGTTTATGGATGGCTCTAGAGCAAACCATAACCTGTGTGGTCACCTGTCTGTGACTTATGGTTTTATTTCATTAATCCCTGTTGTGTAATCTTGACTCATTCCTACAGGAAAGCAATGATGTTGAGCACTGTGAGAGTATTTAACCTGGAACCCTATGAAAAAAGTTTGAGTATAGAGAGGTGTTGAGATGGTATTAATGACTTAGGGATTCATGAAGAAAATCTTGGTCTTCATTAAAAGCAATACACCCTAAAAAAACTCACAAACAGACAACTCAGCATTGCTGTTTACAAAGAGTTTAAGGCAAGGGAGGATGGCAGTGAGCATGGGAACAGGCAGTTAGGTGGCATGTCAAATTAGGTGGCATGTCAGTCTTTCCTGTGTGTACTGCTGACTGTGCATCTCTGCTTGCCAAGTCTCTTCACACAGTAAAATAGCGCCAGAACAAAGTTGTTCATGAGGAAGATTACATTTTAACCTTCAATAGGTAGCCATTTAAACTCTATGCATCAGCTGGATATGTCATTTTGTCAATAGCATGAAACACAAATCAGGAGCAGGAATCACAGCTTCAATCCCAACTCCTTCTCCTACTGACCACACAGACCCAGCCCAGGTCAGAGTCCAGAGAGAGAAAGCTTGCAACACAGATGAGATTAAGCAGGCACCCCTTGATTTTTTTTGTAGTAATGTAGTATCCAGCTTTAACCTTTGGATGTCTTTGTGGTTTTTGATCTGACCATGAAGCTCTTCATTGAAAATTGAAATCTTTGCCTTTCAATCTCCTCATTTATAGGTTAACAGGGGAGAAATAATATTAGTTGGTAGTATCATTCATGTATGATATTCCCCAGGAGACCAATGTAAATCTCCATGAGGCTTGAAGGGTTACTTGTATGTTCTTTGCTTTTCACCTGCAGAGCGTGATTTATCAGGGACAGGTTTATGATGGAATACATTCTTCCCTGTCCTGGTTTAAATAAGTGCAAGGAACAATGCTGGGTTTATAAACATGACTGGCAGTTATTTTTGATTAACACTTTATCTCCTATTGAATCTTTCTGAAGGGAGCATAGACTATATTAGGACTCATTTATTCAGTTTAAAAAAATATTGAGTTCTTCATGTTATTTAACATGCTGGTAATCTTTTTGTTTATTGAACAGCCTTCATCATCATAAGTCTCACTAGCTTTTAGCATGCAAATAGGTAGAGGTGCTGTTATGGAAATTTTAGGATTCTTACCTAAAAACCTCAGAGCTGCTGAAGAGAAGTAAATATGCCATTCAATTCTCAGTGTCCAAATTCACTACGAGGCAAGATTGATCCAAGAAAGGACAAATCTATACTCACCTCGGTTAATTCCTAGTGTATAAATGAATCTTACTAATGTTGATCCATTACATATTTCATTCATCTCTTGCTCATAATGCTCTGAATTTTGTTGCAGCATTTTAAAGGTCCCTCCCTCCCTCTGCACATATTCTGAATAATCTTTTCCTTTCTCCACCTAGATTACTGCATACAGTTTTGATGTCCCCAATATAAGAAGACAATGGAACTGTTGGAGCAAGTCCAGAGGAGGCCCATGAAGTTTATAAGAGGGCCAGAGCACCTCCAGAGCACCTCCCTCTCTATCTCTATGAAGAGAGATAGAGAAAGTTGAAGCTGTTCAACACAGAGAAGAGAAGATCGCATGCAGACTACTTAGCAACCTGCCAGTATCTTGAAAATACTAATAAAGTCATAGTAAGTGGAAAGTCATGACAATATTTGCTAAATTAGCTATCAAATTCCCATTTGAAAAGATAAAATCAAATTAAATTCAGTACCAGTATCTGAAAGGGACCTACAGGGAAGCTGGAGAAGGACTCTATCAGGAACTGTGGTGACAGGACAAGGAGTAATGGGTACAAATCAAAAAAGGAGGAAATTCTTTTAGATATTAGAAAGGAATTCTTTACAGTGAGGGTGGTGAGACCTGGAACCTGTTGCCCAGGGAGGTTGCTGATGTCCCAACCCTGGCAGTGCTCAAAGCCAGATTGGATCAGCCATTGAGCAACTGGTCTAGTGGGAGGTGTCTGTCCCTGCCCATGACAGGAGGGGTTGGGACTAGATGATTTTTAAAGTCCATTCCAACTCCTTAACATTCTATTATTCTATGATCTTGCACTATTCTTGTAGAGATAGAGAGGGGCAAGACTATTTTGTGATTGAAACAATGTGGAACCTGACTTTCTGCTCAAGCACTTCCATCCAACCACCAAAAAAAGTTGGTTTGATTGTACTTACAACAATGTGGGGGTTTATTGGCACATCCAATTTATAGCTTTAAAATTAAGTAGAACTATTTGTCTTAGACCACAGGTGGTGCCCAAAATCTCAGCTCTTTGACTAAGGCCTGTAGCTTCCACTCTCTGTAAGGCACAGGTGAGCCTTTGTTTGAGGAGCTCTTTGCCATGTAATTGTAATATCTCATAAATAATATGCAGGGATTCTTGTTTGTTTTTTCTGTAGAAATGACAATATGACAAGGAATGTGGTGAAAATTTTTAATTTAAAATATGACAATATGTTTAAATTCTTCAGTGTTTTTTTTTTCCTCAAAATACTTTGGGGAGGACATAATGAAATGGTAATAAGAAAGACAAGAAAGTAATACAAAATGAAAGAATGAGATTTTTTTCCCTAAGGATTAATAGTAATATTATGGAAAAGTCATCCTGGTTCTTGTAAAAGAAAGTCTAAATATAAAGAATTTTTAAAGGACTCAAAAATTGTGACGACAAGAGACATAGTGTCAAAAAAGCCCAATTAGTTTTCTCAAAGGTACTTGACAACATTCTTCAATTAAAGATTTTGGAAAAATAGGAAAAAAACCATAATGGGGGAAACCATTAGTCTTGTAAGTTAATTACTAGTCAGAAGCTAGAAAATCAAGGATAGGAATAATTACACTGCTTTCACAGTGTATAGAAGTCACCAATGGAGATCTACAGGGACCTGTTCTAAGGCTTTTTCTTTTGAAAGTACTAATAAAGTCACAGTAAGTGGAAAGTCATGAAACTGTTTGCTAAATTAACTATCAAATCCACATTTTAAAAGATAAAGTCAAATTAAATTCAGCACCAACAAATGCCAATTATGTACTTGAACAAAATCCCCTATCTTTGATTACAAGGTAAAAGTCCCAGAGTAGTAATAACAAAAAAGATATACTAGACATAAAGCCGTTCTATCAAAACACTGCTGCAGTTCTTGGAAGTGGTCAGAAAACTGCAATTGGATATTAGCAGTTTCTAGATGTAATTTCTAGCAGGTTGCATGAAACAGGACAGGACCAAAGTTTGTTAAAGGATTTTGTTATAACTGTAAAACAATTTTTACTCTTGCAGATTTCTGGGTCAATTGAAGTTTCAGAAAGCATCATACCTCTAATAGCAAGTTGGTAACACTTTTTATAACACTATCTTTGGTTGTCTTCAAATTTTCAAACTCCCTGTACAATTAAAAAGAATAGAGTAAGAAAATAGTGAGAGAAAAATAAGCAGGAAAATATCCTAAAATGTTAATAGTGTAATAAATTTAAGTAATTGTGTAGTTATTTAGGTTAAGGATATTGGGCATAGAAATTTTAATGATTGGGTTGAAAATCATTACATTTTTTAAAATGGAATTGACAGCACTAATAGAAGGCAACAGACAATATACTTAAAATTCTAATAGAATTGTGAAAATATTGAATGCAGCTAGACAAAATTGCCCTATAAACATTGGATTTGTTTCAGAGCTTTATGTAATTGATATATTTTTCCTGATGTGCCTTATTCTACCCCTAGTATAATGAAATAAATGATTTAACTTTATTTTCTAAAATGCATTCCTAGACAAAAGTGTTAGCTGAGCTATGCACTGACAGAAAAAAATATTCTTTGCTAAAGTCCTTGTAGAGGATTTCTAACTTCCCTTGGAACATTCATCTTTAAGGCAGGCATCATAAAAAATTGATACATAAACAAACACTGACCTAAGTGAAAGGAAGATGGAAAAGAAATATTTGTAGTAATAAGATTTGTACAGCTAAGGGGTAAGATGGGTCAAACCAAAACTATCAGCACCACAATGAAAAAATCCTGATATAGTCCCCTAACACAGCACTAACATCTTGCCATGGTGGTGAACTCTGTGACCTTAGCAAGATCTACTGCAATTTCTCAAGAGAACTCTGTGTTGACCTCTATCCTTGCTGATACACACAGGAACACATTAATGACACAGATGTGCTACTAGGTAGAAACATAAGCTTCTTTTGGAATTTTTCAAATCCCATTGTTCATTGCTAAAGGACAGGAATAAATTAAATAAACTTTGTATGACACAGAAGTGTCTTGGTTATAGGAAGGAGAACATCAGGAAATGTCATGAGCTGAATGTAAGGGAACATTATTACATAAAACATGTCATGCAGATCATCAGCTGCACATTTGAACACTACCTCAGCAAAATCATCAAGCATTTTTTTAGAATGAATCTGTCATGAACCATTGCACAGACTTTGGTCTTTCAACTCAGCTGCTTGGGAAAGTTGATTTTTCAGTATTTCCTGGAAATTAAATCCAGACAGATTTAATCTAAAGAAATTTACCCTTTCTGTGAGAGGCTATTCTTTAAGGGTAGACAGTTTCATCCCAAGTATGAAAAGAATAGTATCCATATTTACATTAATTTAATGTGCAGAAGTGTATAGCAGGCTCTTATTTAGAGAGTTTAATAGAGAAATACAAAAAATTGTACAATATACGTTAAAGCATAATGGTCTCCGTAGGGTGTGAGTAAAAGATTAAAATATAATTGGCTAATTAGGAAATCATTTATGTTCCACTTCTGTTGGTAAGATATATATAAAATAATTTTCATTAAGAAGAGGCCTCACTGTCAAACAAACATAAGTTGCTAAGAGGAGACAAATATTTAGGCAAGAAAAATAAAGAACATTTGAGGTGATAAAAGAAGATTCTTTTCTGCTGCTGCTTTCTTAACCAAGCTTATAATTTTCTTAAAGCACAATCTCATAAATAGGGGACCTTTTTTAATTAAATGTAAGTAAATACAGTATTTATTACAAAACTGCCATATATATATTTGTATATATATGTATATATGAAATTACATTTTCAACAGTGCTTGAAGATTTTAACCTCTACCCCTTTAAAGTGGCTATGCTCAAAAGTATTTTCCTGCTTCAAAGCTACTTGTATAATTCACATTTTAAAATAGAAAAAAAATGGCCATAAATCCTTAATGCATATGATAGCAGTAAAAATAAGCAGAAACACTATTTTCCTATCTGTAGAAACTATTCATTATAGAGTGACAATAAGTTGCTTCAGGATTCTGAACTTCTTGTGATTAATGTATTTCTTGTTTGCATCAGCTTCACTTCATGCCTCGCTGCACACCCAAGGTGTCCATTAATCACCAGTGCTGCACAGTCTGTCATTTCTTGTTGCTTAAATAACACAATCACTCGTTATAAGAGGTTATGGAGAACTACACCAAATTTTTATTCTTTGAGCTTTAGGATTTTTTAAGTGGCTTTTGCAAGACATTCTATCATGATTCTAGCAAGTTGACAGACACATGAAAGTCTCATGTAGAATTAGAGAGAGCAAGCAAAATCTTTTTAATGTGCAGATGCCCTTGTTCTCCACCTGAGGACTCAGCATACTGTGCAGTGGGTTAGGGTAGCTTTATTTAACACTCTCAGATGCAGTGGAATGGTACTGAATTACATGGTGGTTGTAACTTAAAAAGTGATATTTTGCCGCAATGAAGCCTCCAAGGATGACAATAAAATTACCATGAAATCTATAAAAAAATGGAAGAGAGACACTGAAATCTCAAATACATCCTGTCAAATATTTCTGGGGGAAAAAGAAGATTCAGTTTTTAATGATGGTCACAATTTCTTGCCCAAATACCTTAAGAACCCAAAATTTTCTAATCCATGGATTTCTCTGTTTTCTAAAGGTCTATCTCATGTGTTGTAGTCTCAAATTATGTTTCTCCCAATAAAGGATTTAAAATAAAAATAATACATTATTTTTGACATGGGACAAGCAGTGTTTTTATCAATTCAATAATATATGGGTAAAAGCAAGAGGGAAAAATGGAAGAGTTCTGGTTGGAATAGAATAGGAAGGAATGTACAGTGATCATCCTGTTCAACTGTCAGACCACTTCAGGGCTCGTGAAAAAGTAAACCATGTTGTTAATGGCATTGGCCAAATACCTTTTAACCACTAACAGGCTTAAGGCATTGACAAGCTCCCTCTTAAGCCTGTTCCAGTGTTTGACCACCCTCTCAGAAAAGAAATACTTCCTAATATACACCCTAAATCTCTCCAGGTACAGCTTTGAACATTACCTCACGTTCTATTGCTGAATGTAAGGCAGAAGTGATCAGCACCTCCCTCCACAATTTTTCCTCTTAGGAAGCTGTAAAGAGCAATAACATCACCCCTCAGTCCCCTTTTTTCCAAAGCAGACAAACCCAGAGACCTTAGCCACCCTTCCCAGGATGCTCCCTCCAGCCCCCTCACCAATTCTGTTGTCCTTCTCAGGGCACATTCAAGGATTTTCACTTCCTTTCTAAATTGCAGGTCCCAGAACTGCACACAGGATTCACAGTGAGGCTGCACCTACACTGAATTCAGTGAGATAATATTTTTTAACTGCTAGTTCTAGAATTTAATCTTTCTTTTGTTAGAAAACTGGATAATGTTCTCTTTCTTTGAATACTAGAAGAGACAAATGCAAGCATCCAAATTTATGCTACTGGCTTAGGAAAAGTTTTATTTATCTTAAGCAAATAAAAGCTGAAAAAGATCATTAGCAGCTTTTAGGAAAATTAACTTATGTAACCTTTTTCTGTTTCTAGACCCTTTAGAACTCTGTAACAGTACATCTTTGGAAATTGCAAACCTCATTGCTGGGGCAATGATAGGACCTATTGTTGTAATGCTGGTTTAAAAACCCCTCCAAACCATAGATGAGAACAGGAAAACTTTGTATTTAATATCAGTTTTCTTCAGAACCACCAGTTCAACAAGAATTAAAACAATTAAGCAAAAGAGAGAGGACGATGACCATTTCCCATAAACAACCAAAAGCAGGCATAAACCAAAGCAGAGAAAAACAAGAGATTTTTTAAATTGAAGAATGATTAACTGCAATTGTGCTCTACTTGGATTCAGGAGCAGCACTCTATACTGATTATTTATTTCCTAACACTAAACTAAGATTAATAAACTATACATATGCTTCACACAAGTATATGCAATAAATTCCGAGAGCTTGTATGTTTTTTGTCTCTGGGAGGTGACTTTGAAGAGAAATCTGCACATTAAAAAATGTTTTGCTATGGTTTAAATACAAAACCAAGCAGTTTTGCTGTTTTGTACATGAAAACACAACTCTACACTTGCCAAGAACTCTGGGAATTACCACCTCATACTCAGGAGATCTTTCCATCATGAAAGTCTCATGATAGAATGTTCCATTGTTTGGCTATGTTTTATTGATGAGAAAGTGAAGCAAAAAAAATATTTGAGTCCAAATTCTTCCTTTATTATGCTCTGTATCACCAGTTTCTTCTGACCTTCAGAGAGCAAGTAAATCAGAGAATGATTTGATGCATGTTTTGCTCAAAATCTCTTGAAAATCTGTTGCAGTTTAAAACAGAACTTATTACCAGCCTCCTAAATGAATTCTAAACCTTAAGATTGCCAAGTAGGATTTCAGTATTGTTGATGTAAATTCCACTGTTTTACTGTTTTAAAGAAATTAATCCTATAAATTTTTTTTCTTGAGATCATGCTATTAAAATAAAGAAGCATTGCATTATTAGATGTTTTAAGCATGCCAAAAATTGAAATTGATAAAAAATTCTATTGGCAACTAAAATTTTCTTGTTTAGCATTCAGACTCCAGGGAGATTTGTATGTCATTATGATATGATGTGATTTGTGTGTACAGCATGTAAATAATTTTCCTAACACATAGACCATGACAGATATGTAGCTGCAATTTCTATAAAGGCTCTTCATCCAACAAAGAAAAAGAAAATACATAGGTATGTTTTATGTGGTATAGCACACAGAGCTGACTTTGATAAGTACAAGCAACTGCTTTGAGAAGAGCCAAGTCAACTGCTTATTAAAAGAAATTTGTTGAATATTTATGATTTAAAATACACTTTCAAGATGAGAAATTTTTGCAGTGTTCACAGATTATTCAAATACTTTGAATAGTGAGTAACCTGTTTTTCTTCTTTAGAATATATTTCTATTCTTTATTAGTGGGGTCTGTGAGTTATGGAGTGCATGGAGTATCTGTACTCCCATCAAATAAAAAGTTTTTTTTAGACTGCTGTGGCAGATAAAAAAAGGGTATGGCAGCTGAAACCTGTGCCTTTATTGTATGCAGATAATAAATACAACAAAATTACAACAAAAAAGTAGAATATAGGGTGGGAAATAACATAGATTTATGACTAACATATCTTTACAGAATTTTTAATCAAAAGCTTCATTTCATAATCTTGGCTTGGGCTTTTTTACATCTTAAAAATAAAAATAAATTATAAATGTTTTTTCATAAGTAGATACAAGTTTAAAAGTCACCAGAGAGAGAGTTTGAGAGAGTTTTTACATAGTCTGTAGGTGATATCATCTGAGACCCAAGCTACCAATGCAGCAAAAGGAAAGGAGCGTTCATTAGGAGAAAAAAAGAAAAGTGAAGGATTCCACCAAAGCCATACAAACTGCTTTGTCTACCTCTTTAAGCTCAATATAACAAACAAAAATAATATTTGATATCTTTAATTACAAAAATCTATAAAGATTTTAATGACTGAGAGTAGGTGTCCTGGTTTGAGCTGGGTTAGAGTTAATTTTCCTCCTAGTAGCTGCTATAATTCTCTGGTTTTCATTTAGATTAAAATAATGTTGGTATATTGATGTTTCAGTTGTTGCTGAGCAGTGTTTATGCTAAGTCAAGGAATTCTCTGCTCCTCACCCCACCAGCAAGGAGGCTGGGGGGACCCATGAAGTTTGGAGGGCACGCAGATGATCCCAGCTGACCTAAGGGATATCTCAGACCATGTGGTGTCATGCCCAGCACATAGAGCTGGGGCAAAAAGGAAGGAAAGGATGTCCAGAGTGATGGCATTGTGATGACCTACCCTTAAGGGGGAGGAAGCACCTCAGTTTCCTGAAGGTGCATTGATTGAAAGGACTGGCAAAAGTCAGAGGATATGCACACAATTAGAGACAGTTAGCAGTAAATTACACACTTGGTATGGAAGTTGGTATATTAATCCCTGGTTTACTACATAAGCACACAGCAGCGCATTTTGGATAATGAGGTAGGGTGAAAGGGAAGGGAGAAATTAAAGGGGGAGAGATTTTTGAGGAAATAGAGAGACAAAGAAAAAAGGAAAGAAAGCAGAAGACGAAGAGGAAAAAGGGATGAATATAGAAAGAAATAGACAAAAAAATAAGAGAGAAAACAGAGAGAAGAAAAGATTGCCAGTCCTGGTTCTAGTTCAATCCAGCTGGTGAGATGTCCATCCTCGTTTCAGAGACAATAGAACTGATAAACTGATTAGTGTTGATCCAGCCCTGTCTGGTCGATGAGCTGTCCAGCGTCCTGTGGATGCTGCCTGAACTTGACAGGGTACCTTTTTGCAGAAAGGCTTCTCCACTCAAAAGACAGGTTTTGTGCTTTCCATGTAACTTAGTTATCCCTGTAAGTTAGTAATATACAATCCTTTCTTTCAGGTGTTTCTGGATATGGATCTGAGAACTTTGGTGGTCTTAATTCCACCCTATTTCCATTGTCCACTTCCTACTCATTCCTGCACTTACAATGTACTGTGTTGTGGATCTTTCTCACAGAAAATTGCTGCCCTATCTCCAACTGTCCCACCTTCTTCAGCCAAATACTGTTTGTTCTTACAGCTTGTTAGTACCAATAATCCATGGTTACTACCAGTGATTCTTGCTGTTATTACCAAAAGTCCTTTGTTGGCTCCACAACCATCTGGATGGTTATTGGTGCTTGAGATATGCACATTAGCCCCTTATCTTCTGGGAACTGAGAGCTCAAATGGGTCTCACTTCGCACCACTGTTTATAGGATTGCAAGGGCTTTAGTCATAGCAATTATCCATCCTGGCTGCAATTTGATTCAGTAACTTTCTCTGAAAGTTTAACAAAAAGGGTATTATTCCACTTGAGTTGTTATTCAGGTGAGAAAAATAAGTTTCTCAAGGCTCTTCATTAAAAAACAGATGCTCATTAGACAACACAAGTTCCTGGGAGCAGACTGTGTTTCTCATAAGCTCAAGAGGGGTTTAGTCCAGCTGCAGTTTGTTAAGGCCAAGGCCTAACAAGCATTTCTCAGGTCACAATGAGGCTGGGGAGGAGGGGGATGCAGCACCACAATCCATTCTGTGACTAAAGTCAGCTTCTTTGGGCATTTGTCTTCCCAAGTCATTGTTAAGTGTGATGGTGCCCTGCTCTCCTGGGGGCGACTGAACACCTGCCTGCTCATGTGAATTTGTGAATTAATTCCTTGCTTTACTTTGCTGGAGTGTGTGGCCTTTGCTTTCCCTACTAAACTGTCTTTATCTCAATCCGTGAGTTTTCTAGTTTTTACCCTTCTAATTCTGTCCAACATCCCACTGGGGAAGTGAGTGAGAGGCTCTGTGGAGCTAAGCTGCCAACTCGGGTTAAACCACAACAGTAGGAAAATGCCAATATATGATACAAGTCCTTTGGATATAAACATTATAGTAATATAATACTTGATATTAATGCTGGCTTTAAGCCAAAACACTCCTGATATATTCAGCATGCTGAAGAATCAGCTTCTGGTAAAGAAGTAAAAAGCCACCATATGTGGTGATGGTGGAAGGAAGAATACTTCATTTTTCTCTAGATATTGAGATTCACATAGACAATAAAGCAGAACTGCAAAAGCAAAAGTTTAAATCTCATTATTTCAATGAATGCCAACAAAAAAAAAAAAAATTAAAACCCAATCTCAAAGAAAATAAACAAAAAATCCCCTCTGAAAACTATCAACAAAAACTCCATTTTAATTCCTGCCTCAACTACAAGTTTCCTGTGGTATTCTTATGAATTACATGACAAGCCTTTTGTCATTACTTTTTGATAATGATTTAACTCTCATTTATGACATCTTGCACAACCCTAAAACTTCATATGTATAGTGGTAAGCATTCACACTTGTGACTGATAAAAATGGGGGAGTGAGTACTTGCAAAGGTAACAACCCATACTATCAAATTGCTGGGTGGCAAGAGGTCTAAGATGAGCTGCACAGCCAGGACCACAAAAGAAATTATTATTTCAGGCTTGTCCTTATTTCTGAAATGCTGTCTTACACCAAAAAGGGCATCCATAAATGAGCCATCAGGTCTACTACAGTTTGAAATCCCAGGAAGCAAAATAACTACCTATAAATATTGTACAGCATTTCAATTAATATTAGTAAATACAGTGGGACTGCCTTTAAAAGATGTAGGAAAAACATGTATCAGTCTCTGTTCTGGGTTGCTACTAATGTATTATATTGAAGTTATCATGGTTCTTATGGGGTTCAGAAAACGACAGGCTATCATAAAACACTATCAAAGGTATTAGGAAATGTTTCCTGAGTAATATAAATTCTAGCATCCCTTAATTAAAGTGCTTAACTTACTTTCTGAAGAGATATTTTTTAAGAATCTTGTTGGCATAATCATTTACCTCTTTAAACTGGTTCCATGCCAGTGTGACTGAACTCCTGTCAACAGAGTCAAAGCAAGGCAAAACTTGTGCAGTGAGGTGAAGAATCAGGAGTAACATGAATAAAACAACCAAACTGAACTTTCACCTTGTCAGAGTTTTTTCTTTTTAATTTTTATATAATTATGCTGAGCTAGAGGGAATGTATGAGGGAATTAGGATGTGAAAAGAATGGTGTAAAACTGCTAGTTTCTTTTCCTTTTTTTTTTTTAATTTTTTAAATGTTTTTAGGGGAGGTGTAATTTTTTTCCCATCTTTAAAATAACCTGCCAGCTTCTGGAGCTCATTATATTCAAGAAATGAATCTAAGCAGCACAATGCCCAGATTTCCAAGTGGAATTTACTCCCAACAAGATGATTATTAGGAACTTGCATGGGACATTTCCTCTACAGTGCCAGAAAAAGGCTGCAACTTTGGTCCTCACAAGATCTCATAGCTGAATGAAATTAAGAGGATGTGTACTACTGAAAAATATCTTTCATCGTGAAAAAATTAAATTCTGAAATTAGAAGTACCTGAAACACTCAGGAAATCAGTACTTGAACATGTAGCTGTCATCGTTTGAGCCTGGCGCAATGCCAGTGCCCCCACGAGATCACCTCCTTCCCTGGCACCCACTGTGAGATGTGATCAGAGACAGAGCAGAGCAGGCTCCAACTTGAGGTTTAAGGGAAAAAAAACTTTATTAACCTAAAACTACAAAGGAAAACACTAAGGAAAACACACAAAATACATAGAACCCAAGACGAAAACCTCCTAAATTTCTTCCTCCTCCCCCCACCTAGATTTCCAATTCCATTACCACCAAATCCACCCTTTAGATAATCAGTTCTCAATTCCTCGAGAAGAGAGGAGTCCCTCTTGCACCACAGACTTCCCCAGGAAACAGTCGAAACTTCTCGTGTTTCCATGTCACATGTGGCACCGCCCGGAGAACATTTTGCCATCGTGACCTCTTCCTTCCATGTCCAGTGCTCTCACCACTGCACATGGATCAGAGCTGCTTCTAGGGTTTTTCCCTTTAAGGATACTTTGTCCAGTTCCAAAAAGAGCACAGTCCCTCTCCTTTTGGGACACCTGTCCCCCCCAAATTTCACCCCCTGGGGCCGAGGGGCCTCTTGAACAGAGATCATCTTCCTCTTCCTCTTCTTCGAAGCGGAGGGCACCACCACCACCCTCCTCACCCGTCGTCTCTGTTCACACACCTCCACATCACTGCACTCTCCTGGCTCTGAGCCATCGCCTCCCCCTAGAATGCAGTCTCTGTGTCACAGGAACACAAGGGGTTCTGCTGTGGCTATACAAGAAAAGTCCAGCCAAAGACCACTCCATCATCTCCTCCCACCTAGAATTCTTCTCAACATCCTCTCAATCTCATAAACTTCAGGAGGAATCAGCATTTGCAAAGTTTCCATCTTCTCCAGAAGGGTTAAAAGTCTCAGGCTCTGCCGGTTTGCTTCATGAACTCCCACGCCTGGCTGCCCTGCGGGGCACCCCCCCCTTCTCCTTCACGCCGGCCGCTATCACCGGCACCGGCTCTGGCTCTCTCCCTCTCTCCGGGGGGGGGGGGGGGGCCAAATGGAGGATGGCTGCCCAAAGCCCTTGCAATGTTCTCCTCCACCCTTGGGCCCAGGCCTGGCCTACCTCCGGCTACATGGCTCCCCTCTCCCCCCCTGCCCAGCTCGGCCGGGCAGGGGGGAGGTCTACTCACTCTCAAGCGGGACTCCAAGAGGAAGTTCCCCTGGGCGATCACAGCTTTTAACCCCTGTGTTCTCAGAGGCGTATCCTGCCCTCAGTGGACAAACCAGGTGCCAATATTAAATCTGAACACTGATTGGCTTGCCCACACCATCACAAAAACTTCATTTCCTTTCAAACCACGACAGTAGCATACTGCCCTTTATTTCTCCCAACACATCAGTTAACCCATTGGAAACTAAAGGACCAAACTCTGTTTTCACAGCTGTATTCAAATCCACATTACCAGTCTCCATCTGCCTAGGCTTCAGAACTGTAGAACTCTGAAGCAGGCCATGCAATTCCATGTGTTGGAGCTCTTCCTTTTTCCTGGAAAGATTTCAATATTCTTTGGGTTAGAAAAGGAGTGGCTGTAGGTAGATGTGTGAAATGTGCCCAGGCTGTTGCTTGCACTGAGGTCAAATAGCATAGAAAGGTCCTCATGCTTGAGCTACAGCTCTCATCTTCCAAAGGGAAGCAGCTGCATGAAGACTGTCCTCTGAAACTGTTCCCTCTCTATAACTCCCATCATTTACTCAGGAATTGCTTATGGAAGTTCTTGTTGGCCTGGATCAAGGCAGCACCAGTAACATTTTAAACAATTTAATATTGTAATCAGATTCCAGAACTTATCAAGTTCCTTTGAGGACTTCTTTATTTTTGGCCAATATAAGCATAAACTCTGTATTAAAGTGATACTGCAGCTCATAGATTTGTGTACATACAAGAAGATCAGAAGATCCTAGTGGCAGCAAACATTTAAAACAGATGTACTATATAATTTACACACATAATCTAAAATTATTACTTTCCACAAATCAGGCATTTGAACCCTTGCTTGTAAGGAGAAAAATGACAGTAGGAAGAAAGGATTGCCACCTGGACATATGACCATGTGCAGTATTGGGTGATGACTACCCCTAAAATGTTACCAGATGGAGCCTATTCCCTTTAGTTGCTTTCCTCCATCATTTTTTTGGAGAGTTATGATGTTGTCTAAACCTCTTAGAAAATAAAATAATCAGGACAGACTAATCTCTCTTAGAGAGACACTTCTCAAGAGTGTTATAGTACACAACAGTCTGCACTGACTGGATGAACACCACCACAGGTTTGACAATTATACACAGACATAGGGGCAAGCAGAAATGAGGTTGAAAGATCCTGATTCCTGGGCAAGGCTATCATCACTTTTTTGTGAAACTAGCTTTTGATGTCAAAACCACACATGAATGTTTATCCACAATACAGCAAAACACCCAAAAGTATGCCTGGACTAGTTTATAGTTTCCATTTATCAAAA
Organism: Serinus canaria; assembly: GCF_022539315.1. Lineage (NCBI taxonomy): Eukaryota > Metazoa > Chordata > Aves > Passeriformes > Fringillidae > Serinus > Serinus canaria. The sequence goes on along the minus strand of NC_066316.1, from coordinate 100,288,568 downwards.
CACTTCAAAACTAGAAAAGGAGACAGGATCCCTTCTTTGAGGAGTTTGCATTTTATTTTGGGGACATTGTATGAATGTTTCTTAATTTAATGTAGCCCCCCTCATGAAGCAGAAATTCTTACTTTGTAATTTTGTAATCTCATTTGGAAAGATACCACAGAGCTGTGGAAATAACTGTGTCTTTTAACTCTTCTACAATTAGGTGATTCAAAGATGACAACTCTATGTCACCAAAATCTATTTACTAGATTTATTCAATACTTCAAATTGCTTTGCATGCTAGAAGAAAATTTGGAAGATGGAAAATCTTGTACTTTTATTGTACAAAATTTCAAGCTTGAATATCTGCTAAAAGACCCCTCAAGAATGACAGACTGTTATCAGTGTGTGTAAGATTCTGGAAGGACAAAATGCAAAACAGAAATAATCAAAATGTACAAAAGATAAAGGGTACTTAAGCCCTATTGTTGAGCTTTGGATAAAATGAAAATGTGTAAGATTGAGCTAGAGATGGAGGAAAAGAGAAACAGAAATGTACAGAATAATTGGACTTCATCAGATAACCTGAATCAGTGGAAAATGCATTTGCATGAATAAAACACATGCATAAAGCAAGTGTTACTAAAAATAAAAGCTAATTTTATGATCATTTTATTCCCTTGTACTTCATTTAGTTCATATTCTAATGCAAAAGAAAGAAAGCTAATGCAGGCTTATATAGAACTGCTTTCATGATCCTAGTTATTATCATAACTGTATTTCTGTCAGAAGTTATTGGAAAGCAAACTATTCCGTGCACATTTTTATTGTTTTCCTCCACTGGTTTATGTATTGCCCTCATATTGCATTACTCCCACACTGCATTACTCACACAGCTTTTTCCTCTCACCTACTCAAGTTCCTATGAAATAGTCTTTATTGATCACTTTTTTTTTTCCTTTGGCTGGGTGGGTAGATATGACAGTTTTCCTGAGCAGCTGTGTTAAACATGGTCTATTTCATTTAGACCTGTAGTAGACAGAACACCTGGAGTAGCATTGTATGGTTTTCATCAAAGCTTTCTGCAAAGCAAAATCAAAAGACAGTTTAAAAAAAAAACGGGGAAGATGAAAGGGAAGTGAGGATGAGAGAGACACAGATCACGAAAAGAAAGAGTTGTCTTAACATCTGTTTTAAGAATTTATTTCATATTCTGCCTAGTTCCAAAATGCCTGGTCATCATGGGTACCTCTTCCTTTGCCAATAACAGCCATCATTCTGACAAGGTCATAAGAGATGAAACTGCAAAGTGCATTGTACTCCACAGTTAAATCTTACTGCTTTGAGACAAGGAGACCTTGCTATTTTCTAATCCCAAGAAAACATAAAAAAATTTAAGTCTCTGATTAGAGCTCATTGGTTATTAGGCACATTTCAGAGAATTATCATAATGATGGAAGCTGAACTGGGGTATGGCAACAATGTGAAAATCCTTTATCTCCCAACCCTGCCCCAGTTGGACACATCTGTTAGAACACCAAAACTAGTATGTGATTAATTATAGGCTGTACCAGACCAGAGTCTTATCTTGATTAAGCCACTAGAGTAACTCTAAAGAAATCTAGAGTAACTCTACAGAAATAATATTTTACTCCAACTAAGATGAGCATGTGGTTTCCCACATGTAATTCTTGATTTCTGGGTCATGATAGCCATGACATTAAGCAACATTAGGAAAGTTTCAGGGTTTTGTAAATCACTGCAACATGATAGAAACACCCAGAATGTGGAGCTTGACACAGTAATTTCTGTACTTGAATCCATTTGACCTAATACTTCTGAAAAATAAATTCCATAAATTCCATGAGGGTACACAAAGGCAAAATCAATGAATTGTTGGATGAGCAATAGACGTAACAACTTGTTTCTTATAATTGGTTTTCTAGACCTTACTTCTCGTGAAATAAACTATACTTGGTTCCTTTCTCCTTCTCTCTTTCCCCTAATATTTTCTAGTTTGCACCAATATGAAAATTTCACCCTCAAATTCCACCCAGCTCTCTGTGGTGTACTCAGTACTGGCAGCAAGAGTCAGCATATGCTCCGCCAGACTGCCAGCTGCTCTCTATGCATTTCTGGACAGCCAGCAGATCAAACAGAAAACATAACTATCAAGTCAATTTTACAGCCTTCTTTCACCAGGAGAGAGAAATTCTCCTCTGACTAGTGATTTTTTTGTTAAAAAGCTGGAAATTCAGACCTGTGAAATCTCTAGCCTTCAGCTGTACTTGTTAAAACTCAAGGCTTTTATATATTATTTGAGATAACTGGAAGAGAACAGTCATTTCTGTCTTCCCTTGGTTTGTTTCTGGTTTAGGAAGTCAGAATAAATACAGAGTTAAGATTCCTTCTGTGTGAGAGCATATGATAATTCATTAGTAATTTTTCGTCTTCTTGGTCCTATGTAACATTTAGACCTATATAACATCTCATCAATTCATTAAAAGAAGTGTGAAATGATACTTCTAGGAGCCTACTTCTTCATTTTAGAGCATGATACTATCAGTATACATCATTTATCAGCTTCATAAAATCTTAAAAAAGGGAAAAAGTATTTATAATCAAATCTTCCTTCATTTTTCTACACTTATTAACAGCTCACAAAGAATATGAAAATATATCCAACTAAAACCATGTCTGCTTAGCAACATCTTAGAATGAAATCAGGATAATAAATAAAGTGGATCTAAAGTATTAAATCAGTAAATTGTTGAAATTTTCCCTTAGGAGGCCATTTTCCAGACATTTATTTCTCAATTGGCTTCTATTTCTTTCAGGTTTGGATACCTAAACTTTGCATCTCTGGAAGAGAGCAACCTCTGTGAAAAAATGAAAAAAATTTCTATAATTCTCCCCCTAGCCCATGAATAGCTGCAAAACTTTCTGTTTTCTTCTCTGCTTTGGAAATTTGTTGCATTGCTTCTTCAGTGATGTCCATCTAATTTGCTGAACCACTTCTTTAAGGCAACATTATATTTGCTGTTAGTGGCATCTTCTTATTTACTGTTTTGGCCAGATAGTCAGTTTGTCCCAGTCGATGGAGACTGGAGTTCCATCACTTAATCCTTTTTGATAGATTTCCAGAGGTTATGTTTAAAAAAACAAGATAGTCTTTAGAAGGGAGACAGAAGGCCCTTTCAAAACTAAATAGTGAACTAGGTTGGTATCTTATTTATGATCTTCTCACAAATTTGAGAAGTGACTGACTTCAGAAGGCTTTACTTTATTTCTCACTTATTCAGTTACATAAAAGTCTAAGTGAAAATTAATCCCTTTATGTCAGTAGCCATAGGTGTTTTGTTTTTTTATGTTTTCCAAGCATTCAAGTCTTGAGAATTCAAAATTACCAGAGAAAAAAACCCTAAAAATCTGCAGGCAGTTAATAGAAGGAAGTAGATGAGTGAAAAACTGTTTATAGATGCTTAAAGAAACATTCAAAGGATTTCTGTTTCTTCATCTCCTCAGTATTTCAAAACAATCAGCTTTCCTGAGAAAGATGATTTTTTTTATATTAGAAACTAAGTTACAAGAGGGATCTCATCTCATCTCATCTCATGTACAAATGTAAGTTAAGGTTATCATGTTTCATATATTTCAGTTTTGAACTGTATTGTGTTTGTAGTCTCTCAGATGCTTTATCATAAACAGTAAGTACAATTTTTCTCATCAAAGTAATAACATTTGTAAGAACTGAAGCTCTGTCTTGCTCACTCACAACTGATCTTTCATAAATGCTTTCCATCATGCTCAAATACAGACAAAATTTTATTTTCTTAAGAATATATTACTCTGCATTTCCTCCTATGAATACACACAAACCCAGACCTTTGCTGACAGTCTAGTCTATACCAACCATGTGCAAAATATACCCTTTGCTTCATAGAACAGACTGTAACTTCTCCCAGGAAAATGAGGCAATGTTTATTGCTCTTTGCAAATAATGGCACAGGTCTATATACACAGGACACAAAATAAAGAATGATTTATTGTTTTCCATTCAATTCCAAACATTCCTCCTCAAAAAATTTCATAAGCTTAAATTAACTCTGGAAAAAATAATTCAATCTTTTATATTCATTGGATAAAACCTTTGTTCCAAAGGCTGGGGACATGGCCTAGTTTCTAATGCCAGGTCCATCCAGCATGGGCTCATGAAAGGCATGCCTGGGTTAACCAATCTTATCTCCTTCTAGTACTTACTGAAAGAGGAAAGGCTGTGTATGTTTTCTATCTGGACTCAGTAAAGTCTTTAACACAACATTCTCCTGGAGAAACTGGCTGCTTATGGCTTGCATGGGTGGGTGCACTCTTTGCTGGGTAAAATATGGACAGCTTTGTGTCATATCTTTGCTGTCAGCCTGGAGGTGGGGTCAAGTGCAGACTCTGTTCTTTTGCAGACTGCACCAAGTTGGATGGGAGTGTTGATCTGCTGGATGGTAGGGAGGCTCCCTACAGAGAGATCTGGACAGTCTTCATCAATGGGCCAAGGCAAATTCCATGGGTACAACCAAATGAAGGGCTGAGTCCTGCACTTGGGTCACAACAACCCCAGGCAGTGCTGTGGGCTGAGGAAGAGTGGCTGGAAAGCTGCCCAGCAGAGAAGGACCAGCTGGTGCTGGGTAACTTCTGGCTGAACCTGAGCCAGAGTGTGCCCAGGTGGCCAAGAAGGACAATGGCACCTGGCCTGTATCAACACCTCTGTGGCCAGCAGGACCAGGGCAGGGACTGTCCCCCTGTACTCAGCACAGGTGAGGCAGTACCTTGAAAGACATTGAGGTTCTGGGGTGTGTCCAGAGAAAGGCAATGGAGCTGGTGGAGGGTCTGGAGAGTCACTTTGGTATTGATGTGATATTCAGTCTAGGAAAAATCATGTAACTAATTATTTTTTCCCAATGCTTTTTTGGTTTGGTTTGGTTTTTGTTTTGTGTTTTTTTGTTTGTTTTGTTTGTTTTGGTTTTGTGGGTTGCTTGTTTTTTGTTGGTTGGTTGGGGGTTTTTTTGTTTTGTTGTTGTTTTTTATTTTTTTTTATGGCACACATTTCTATTTTAAAATTTTTACTGTTAGTGTATCCTTTTATAAGCACTGCAGGTTTATTCTCTTGAAGTAGCATTGATTTGTACTTAAGGGTTTGATGCCAGTATAATTACAGTGGTAATGATAGCTTATCTTGTTCAAACATAAACTTAATATTTGGTCATGTGAGATATCACAGAAGTGTTTTGTTTACAAAATCCGTAGGCAACAGCACTTTTCCCCCTATTTTTTTAATAGTATTAAATGAAAACTTCTTACATTGGTGCATGAGTTTTGACCTGTTTGATTCTCCTGTTAAATTTATATTATATTTTAGGAAAGGGGACACACAAAACTAATACAGGCATTTCAGAAGTGTACTTTAAAATTTATAAAAAGCACTTTTAACTTGTTAAATAATGCCTACTAAATGATCCTGGACAGTTTCAAGGACTGCATTTCATTTGTGTCAGTGAAACAATTCAAATGAACAGCATAATGTGTGTTCACTGAGTGATTTGATTATGAATTTTACACAGCTTGCAGGAATTTCTTTCAGGCTGAGATTCTGAAATAATAGTATCTTTGGATATAAAAATTTTTATTTTAGTAATTTTCAGTTTGCATGGTCATGAAGAAATCTTTAGTAAGAAAAAGCAGAAAAATCAGGAAAAAACCCCAAATAACTGGAGAGTTGACAGACACTGATGTCAATGTTGAAATAGTTTTTACAGAACTATTAGGCTCAGGAGCTCATTTTCACCTAAACTTGTAATTTTCATTAAGGTCCTAAGTCTCACTTTTCTTGTAATGGGTATTGATGCTCTTGTATCTCAAGAACCACAGGTGATCTTTGTTGATGGTTTCATTTGTATTGAAAGATATACTCCTAGTGGGAAAGAGTCTTGTCTGTTGCTGGGTTTTGGTTTTGTTTATTTTCTTTTTTTTTAGGTTTTGTTGAGGTTTTCCTGTTGGTTTTGTCTTTCTCTCTATTACCTCTCCCTCCCCATTCTCTCCCCAAGAGGCAGACAGGAGAGGCTGCTGCATTCTTTCATATTTTGAATTAGACAAATTTTAAGAAAACAAGAATACAGATAATAAAAAACCAAAAGATGGATTAGGGATATTGAAGGGATTCAGAAAATGGGATTGTTATTATGTGAAAATAAAAAAAGAAAGTATTGAAATTACAAAAAAATAAAGCGCTGAGCCTAATCTTAGAATAATGTTAGAATAATTAAAAATATGAAAGGCATACATAATTGTAAAAACATAGCGATAGAAAAAGGCAATTAGAGGAGAGCACTTGTCTCTTCTGAGTAGTTAGAAGTTCTGTATTTACACAAATACAGACATGGTGATGACCTGAAATAATGTTTGAGAGGTGACTGCTTCTTGAAGGCTCAAAAGTTAAAAGGCTCATTCTTTGGTTCCATGATTTAAAGCAGTCATTTTTTTTCAGAAGAAGAAGGAGGGAAAACTGTCAAGCTGTTTGACTGCTTGACTTTGGTTTTGCTCTTTACACAGGGATGAATTGCACACTAAATAACCTCAATATGATCTTCAATAAATTATGCTTACTTTTTATGATGTATTCATTTGTATTTTAGAATTTAGTGACTGAGATTCTGCTGTAAACCATGCCAAAACACATACTTATATTAGAGGGAAAAAAAGAGGAAAGGCTATAATTAAAAATGCATGGATCATATAGACTAGTCAGTGACTAAGCAAGGCAGAAACCAGGAAATACTAATTTATTTTTAAACTTTGTAGTACCAGAAACGAGCATCTCCGTCTGTCAAGAAACAATGTGGACATCTGAATACACACCGTTAGATTTTATTCATAGCTTGTCTTGTAAGAGATGGAGTTCCTATTTTATGATAGAGTCCTTTGGTTTTTTCTGGGATAGAGATAATTTTCTTCATAGTAGCTGGTAGAGTGTATTTTGGGATGACAATAATGCAGGTAAACACACTGATGGTTTAGGTTTTGCTGAGAAGTCCGTACATTAAGTTAAGGAATTTTTGCCTCTTCCTCCACCTGACCGGGGGGGGGGGGTGGAGGGAGCACAAGGAGCTGGGAGGGATCACAGCTGACAGCTGACCCCAATTATCAAAGGGATTTCTCTGAACTTATGGCTTTATGCTGAACAAAACAAACAAAAAAATTCCAGAGGAGCTGGCCAGGGAGTAGCGGTGACTGCTTGGGGACTACCTGGCAATTGTATTATTCATTATTATTATTATATTATTATTATTATTATTATTATTATATTATTATTATTATATTATTATTATTATTATTATTACAATCCCTTCCTCTTCTGTCCTAATAAATTGTCTTTCTCTCAACCCATAAGTATTACCTTTCTTTCAATTCTCTACCCCATCCCATTGTGGAGCAATGAAAAGAGGACAGAGGTTTTTCACAGTCAGAACCCAGGAAATTCCTCTGGCTGCCCTGGAGGACTCGAGCCCCTGCCCAGGGGGTTCAGAGAGCTTAGCACAGAGCCCAAAACCCTTGGGCCTTTGATTTAGCCCTTGGAAAAAATAATTACCAACGTTATATAAAGAATTACCAACCACAACAGTTTAAGTAGAATGATAGTGAATTTATCACAGGGTGATAAATAAATTTTTTGGGGTTTTTAGCATGGGGTTTCACGGGGCAAGATGGAGGAATCTGGGCATGTCCAGCCTTTCTCCTTCTTCTTTTTGGCCTCCATATTCTGCTGTGATGGTGGCACTTTTAGATTGGTTCAGAGTAGAAGCTCTCTGTCTAACATAGGTGATAGGTATTAGAAAGTAATTGTAAATATTGTAGATGTAGTTTTTAGTATAAAAAGATAACACCACCCCAGGGGCAGGCAGAGTGCCTCTGACTGTCCTGCTGATCGGACCTGGGCAGGTCAGGAGAAAGAAGAGAAGATAAGATACAATAAACAACCTTGAGACCAAGAAATGAAGAGCCCTGACTCCTTCTTTGACCGCTGGGCTGAGAAAAGAGACTTTCTAACTTATCTCAGGGTCACTGACCAGCTAAAGTCCCAAGATTTCACTACCTGTGGTTTAAACCACATTTGTCAGTGATATCTGCCAGTATTTGTCTCTTGGGTTTTGGGTTGTTTTGGTCTTTTTGTGACTATTGTCTAACATTTAGTCAATCTATCTGTTTGTTTACCTATAATACATTTATATAGGAAGTATTGGGTTATCTTTTTGATGCCATTTGGTTAAACTCAGCTAGAAGATGTCTGATTTTCAAATGTTTTCATCCATATCTTGATCTAGAGGGCACGCTTTATGAGCTGAGATAATAATTTTTGTGGTGTTGAAGGCATTGTGTAAGAGAAAATTTAGATGTATTTCAAATTATTTAGAACATGAAAGGGAATTTAAAAAGCTTATTTAATTAAATAGATTTTTTTTAAATCCAGGTGTGAGGATGAGGAGATGCAGTGTTGCTGTCTGAGCACTCAGCTGCTTGCTCATGGTCCCTTTCCCCTGTAGGATGGGGAAAGAATCAGAAGCTTAAAAGTGAGAAAGAAACACAAGAATTGAGATAAAAACAGTTTAATAATGAAAAAGATATACCAAACAATAACAATAGCATATAAAAATAAGAGCAACAAGAAGAAGAACAACAACAATAATAATAGTAATAGTAACGGTAGTAGTAGTATGGGAAAAAAGGAGAAAACCCATGTGAAACTATTGTGAGTAAAAAATTGCAAGAAAATAAGACCCAGTTTGGCACAATGAAGTCATAGGCTATAGGTTTATTTCCCTCTTTTAAACTAGTGTTTATGAAGAAGGAGAAACACAGGAGGTAAGGTAATTGACTTCTGAGATATGCTTTTTTAAACTTTATTACTAGATAAAAAAACAAGTGCATATACTTAATGCACCATTTATTGGCATAACTGGTCTTCATGTTTATGAACTGGGCTTTTTTCATGGTTTTTAGGACCTAATATTTAAAATTGGTTTGTGTTCAAGCCCAGGAATATCCATTTTGTTCATCATAACATAAAACAAGACAATACTCTCTTGTGCAAAAATAATGGAGTAGGTTTAAATTGCATCCTAAGTTTTCATCCCAATTATCATCATGTATTTAAGAAGCTAAATGAAAATTTAGGCCAAAATCTACTCCATGAAAGCCTGATGGTATTTTTTAGAATGGATTGGATCATATTTGTCATTAGCAAAGAGCAGAATGCATGCAATAATACACAAAAACTAAAGCACTATTCTAAACTACCTTTTTATTAAATTGAAACAGAAGGTATAATTCCCAACTACAACATAACACTTGAAGATTTTAATGCTTTATTCTTTGATTTTCTGGAGTTTTATCCATTAAACTCTCTTTAATACCGTGCTTCAGATTGTAGATAAATTTGATTTCAGATTTATCCATCTACTTTTGGGACCACTTTGTAGATTTCTTAGGATGGATTTGGGTAAATCTAAGTTATTCCACCATGACTTATGGGTGTCTGAAGAGGACACACATTAGATTTCACAAATTTTAGAGCTGATGTTGCGTATCATTCACTGGTTTTTCAGTGTACTGGGGAAGTTCTAGGCTTCATTCTTTAAACAATTTTTGTATCTCTCTCCCAGGCAAACAAGCACATACATGTTAGGAATGATAGTAATTCCTTTAAAATTGAGTGAAATAAGTCTACTTAATCACCTCCTCTTGCTATTGTCAAACTTTTCATGTTCCCTTCACATTAGATAAAAACAATTTAAAAGGGTTAAGTGTCCTGGGTTACTCCTAGCCATGAAGAGACAGAGGAATCTACAAGGGAAATTAATTTCTCAGGCTCATTAATTTGTGCACTTGAGCAAAAAATAAATATAGGCTTGGGCTCAGCAAGAGTTTTACAGTATTAAAAAGGAAGAATGTATTTATTAGGAAGAAGAATTATTAAGTGTAAAGGCCACATAAAAAGGAAAAAGATGTTTAGTGTTCAGGTTTACTATGAAAAAGAGGGAGTTTCTTGTAAGAGATGTATATTTAGAGCATGCTGTTAAAAATGTTGAGGTCCAAGCTCCAATTCCCCAATGGGTCATTCACTTAAGAGCTGGACTCAATGACTGTTGTGTGTCCCTTCCAACTCAGAATATTTTGTGGTTCTGTATTGGTATGTAATAAAGTTTCTCCATTCAGTTTTCAGGTTTTGACAATATTAATAAAATTATCACCATGTATTAGAAACTGCATGTTTGTGAAAACTGCAAAATGGTTAATGGCGAGTCTTGTCTTTAATCTCAGGCCAAGTGTAGCTTCTGCAACAAGATTAAGTTTCTCTCTGGACAAAGTATTTGACTCACAAAATTTTAGTCATAGGTTAAATACTGTAAGCCTATTTCATAACTTCTGCTGAAAGGTATTATAAGAACTCCATCTGTGTATTTCTTTCAGCTTCTAAAATGAATGTCAGTTCGGTTTGTAGAACTTTATATCAGTCAATAAAAATTTACTATGACTCAAACTCACTTTAAAGTGGTGAGTTAAAGAATCACCTAAACTTTGTTCTGATTCTTTTCTTTGGAAGAACAACATTAAATGACATTTTATTTTATTTTTTTTTAAGTATGCTTTGTACCTGCATGTGTGGAGTCAGTCAAAACCAAAGCTTTTGCTTTGGTTTCATATAAAGAAGATGAACTGCTTTTCAAGAAATGGTGCAAAAGTCATGAAGGCTGCTTTGTATGCTTCAAGTTATTATGTTCATTTAATAGCAAACCTTGTATTCAATTAGGTCTTGATGTATGAGTTTCATTTTTTATTGCAATCCATCAGAGGTTTTACAGCGTGAATAGCAGAACTGCTAAATATGACAAACATGTCAAAATCAGTGAAGGATTATGATCTGATATGGATATTATAACTGTTTAATATAATAACAGTACAGTTAGAACTATTTGTCAACATTTTTTTATAAATTACCTAATCTTGGGTACTGTAGTAGTGTACCTACATGTATGGTTCTAAAGGACCAAAATTCAAAGGCTTTGCAAAGTGAACTATCTTTAAAGAAGCTATTTATTACCCACAGTATCCTTCCTGAAATTTTAAGAATTATGAGTAAACTGAAAACTGCCAAATGTATTCAAAATTATTCTCTTTAACAATATGTTTTTGTTGAAAAATATTTGCATTCTATTAGCACCATAATAGCCAAAATTCACTAGAGTTACACTGAAATACTGGTAAAAAAATCTGGTCAGTCCTAAATGCCACTGTCACAGTAGTGTTTTTGCTATAGAGACAGCACTGATGATATCAAGGTTCATATGAGGTAAGGGGTATGTAAAGGAATATAGTATATCCAGGAAACTTCCTAGTTCCAACATTGTACACAGGTAGAGACAGACTTACAAATGCAGGTAGAGACAGACTTACAAATTAATTCTATTATTAAAAAATGCAGGATACATAAACAAGATTTTAAAATTTTTATTCAGCTCTAGAAATATGTGAAAATTCTGAAGAACTGGAAAATGTGAAAGAAAACAGAGTGTAATTTCACAGATGAATCTAAGAGAAGTTTCTCAGGAATTATAAACCAGTTACTAGTCTGTAGCATGATGGAGTAATAATAGAATGAAGACTATTTATACTGTAGAATTGCTGGTCTTCCTGATAAATACAACTATGTTGATGTGTACTTTGATTTCTCCAAGGTATTTGAGTAATATACTAGATTTTGTTCAAAAAATATTATACTATATGCAATTATCACTGCAATGAGTAGATGTAATTTAAAAGTGGTTTGTTAACTACAATTCCCTATAATCCAACAGAAAAATAATATTTTTGAAAAATATCTTTTGAATTTTTTTCTCCTCAGTTTTTACCCATGACCTATATGACATGGTAACTTTCTAGTATGGCTGCTAAATCACACCTGGTTGATGAGGGAAGAACTGGTAAGTAAAACTAACAAATCTTTTCCCCTTTAGTATAGCTAAATCCAAGTGATTGCAAATTTTGCATTTGAGAATAAACAATATATGTGATATACATCTATATAAATTCTATAATTCTGTAGATCAGCAATTTAAAAGAAGGCAGGATTTGGCATCAAAGTTTGATTCTACATAAATTCCCACTTGTACTGTTCTTGAAGAAAAAGAAAAAAATAAAAACAGTAATGAGGAACACCAAAAAGGAAGGGTTTTTTTAGAGAGTATGTAGAACAGCTAAAATTCTATTCCCAATTCAGGAAAACAATGAATACTATAAAATGTTAGGAACATCACCTGAAGTGGGGGCACAGTTCATATGAGTAGAGTGGAAATCTTGAGAGAAGCTAAGTTCTTCTGAAGTGGTTATGTTTTGTACTGCCACTTCTATAGGTTGCTCCAGATGCTCCCAGTAATTCAGCAGCACATGAAATAGGACTTAGTTGAATGCACCTGTTCATTCTTGTTATAAATGACCCAAAATAAGTGGAAAGCTTTAAAGTTCATTATTATATTGATATGAAAATATCTATCAGTGTACAGATTATGAACTGGATATTATTAATTATTACTTCAAAAATTATCTATGTAGCAAGAATTTATTTTATTCCCTGTTCCTTCTAAAACACTAAAGGAAATGTCCTTTAGGCATATTTTTGCCTCATGAAGAGCAAACATCACACTGAGACATCTGTATTGCATGTTACATAAATATCCAGAATCACATGTAGCTTATCTGGAGTCTTCTGTCCAAAACTTCAGCAGTTCTCAGTTACTTAGGATAGAGATTCCTGTCTTTATGTTTGTGTACATGTACAAAGGTGAATGCTTAACTTCATCATAAACCTTCAACATGTCGCGGTGTCCACATAGAATACAACAGTTAACCAGAATGATCTAAGTAACAATTAAGGACATAAAAATGAATAATTTTGGAGTAGAGAATAAACATACATACACAAGGGGCACTTATTTGAATAACTGCAGTATCAAACAGGTTAAAAAGGTTACAGTGAAGTAAATAAATTATAAAGTGCAAAGGGCAAACACAAACTAAAAATGATTATAGCAGCTAGTCAATCATACAGAGATATGTGCATAGATAGATAAATAATTTATTTCCTAAGTCTGAAGCAAGTCTGCATTGGTAGGTAATTATAATTTGACACTTCTTTAATTTGAGTATATATCAGTTGAGCTCATATGATATCAGTTGAACTCATATGAGCATGAATCACTTGTGTAGATTACATTTAATTCAGTGTTCAGATTTAAGAGAAATGTGCTTCCATCATTCTGCTTGAAGTAGCTATCTATCTGATGAATGACCTTCACTAAATTACTTTTTTAGAACTTTGAACTGTTGTTTTGCCCTTCAGCTATATTATAATAATATGATTACCTGTGTCCTAATTCAATTTTATACTGTTGAGTATTACTTATTGATATCTCTACAAACACACTCAACACTTTTATATTCCTAATAGATGAAAAAAGTTGTTCATTCATTTATTATTTAAAAAAAATCAGTCCATCAGTCTATAAATAAAAGAATACTGAATATAAGTTTTTAATGGTTATCTCATGCTTTATGGTTAATTACAACCAATGCAGAAAAGTTTTCTTGGGTGTGATTCCACACTTGAAAAAGTCAGGACACATGACTGAGACATGTTGAGACAAAGCATAGAGACCAACAAGTACTAAAAAAGATATTATTTAATCAAATTGTTCTTTTAACATTGTTCTATCTCCTCTTTCTCATTTGGGGTTTGTTTTTTCTTTTTTCCTTTTTGCTTGAATAGAATTGGTTCAGTTCTTTAGTATTGATTTCCCTTACAAATTCAAAGGCATGGTAAAAAGGATTCAAGAAATGTCTGATCCTTTGCCATAGTCTCATTTCTCACTTCACTCCAGCAACAGCTTTAGTCAGAACAGCTGCAGCATACTGCAAACACACCGTGGAGAGGGAGCTTGTAACTTGCTTTTGAAAGCTGGCAAAAAAGCAGTATAACTGCATGAGAGAAAAGATAAACACTGAGAAGAGAGCTAATACATGTGGAGTCTGTAAAAAAGGGTAAAGTTTGAATTTGAAAGGCATCTATCAAATACTGTCCAAAGGTGAACAGTTTTTTTATGTGTATTTACATAATGCAGGAATTAATTGCTCTTGGGAGTGAAGAAGACAACTAGTGGATTAAGGAGAGGTGGTAGTAAAAGACAACACTCATGAGTTGATAAAGTGAGAATTAAAGTTTATTTTATACTTGTGCACTACTAGAAGCATTTTAAGTGTAATTATAATTTAAAAATTTCCAAAATGGCTCACACATTATGAAATTATCTAAAGACAAAACTGCAATTTTTCTTATTGTTCAGGTAGTATTAGATAAAAAACATAATCCAATGCAGTGTCCTAAAAGGAATTTTTCAGCCGAGTTTCAAACTGGAATCTGAATAAATGTTACTTCTAGGAAGCCTACAGCCAGTGCTTATTAAATCCTTGTTATAATGGCAACAGTTGTAAATGATACAATTTGTTAACAGATGGCTTTAAGTTATAAATTTAGTAATTTTTAAACCTTTATATTTTTATAAATTTTGACACCACAAATAAGTCACAATGATCTTCCAATTTATACATATATAACTATATTTACATTGCATAAATATTTATATTTCAATTTTCATTTTGCTAAGTATTTTTAACAAATTAATTACAAACATAGTATTTTTGCTCTTTGTTTTTCATATGAGACTGTTTCTTTTCTCTGAATTACTAAAATTTCCAACAACAAAACTTTTGACAGGAAGTGACTGGTCACTTAGCAGCATACCTTTTTAAGAAATATACTTTGATGGTAAAATTTCTTAAATCCTATATTCACAAAAAAAATCAACAAACAAACCACAAACACTCAGCATTTATCTAGTTACTAAAATAATTAAGAAGCTTAATGAATCTCAGGAATATACTCTAGGTTATCCCACTTCTTGACAACTGCGTCATCCGCATTCCCATTTTACAGTGCAGATAATGAAGGAGACTAATTCTTTATCAGCCCTTTACTAACATTACTATGACATGATGGCTATCTAAAAAGATGTCCTCTTGAGCAGTCAGGACATTTCATGCTCCATATTCCTTATTGCATAACTTCATAAGACCAGGTCTATTTGTTTTAATAATTGCATTTTTGTAATTTTGTTTGTGACTATCATCCTAGTCAGTAATTAATGTCCCACATACAGGTTATTAAAAGTTCATTTCTGCCTAGACTGAAAAGAATCTTTGGCACTCTATGAATGGAGAGGGGAGAGCTTAGATAAATCCCTGCCTTTCCAGGTTTCTGACAGTAGGCAGAATCTTATTGAGGCACCCCAAAACCCACTCTTACTGGCAAGTTCTTAATAATGACCAATCAGGCCTACTACAACATGAATTATTTATTTAAATATGCCCAGGAATCAGACATGATACTTAAACAGATTACTACTACACAGGATAACACAAAGGAACTACAAGTAGATAAAAAATACAGTTTAGATAATATTAGTAAATGTACCTTATGTTGCAGCTAGCAAAGAAATAGTATAGATTAGGAGTCACTGTCTCTTACCAAGGAATGACAGCGATGGGCAGAGACTCTCCCAGTTTCTCTCAATTCCAGGGAAGTAACTTGTTGCTAACATTTTAACACTGAGAACTCTCCACACACTCAGAGAATTTATAAGAGATTTCTGATTTAATCAAAATGGTCTTTTATAGTTGCAAAAATGGTTGTGTTCTACAATCACTAATTTTAGGTTTTACTTTCTTACCATTCAAGCCAGGATGTGTTTTGCTGGCTAAGGAGGTTCTCAGACGAGATAATTCATCACATGACAACTTATCCTGGCCTAACCTAGCCACATGTTATGGGGAGATAAGCTTTTGCTGTATAATGGGTTAAAGGTCCTGCCACAGGTACCACCACCTCAGTAAAATTTTCCTCAGAGATACCACTGTTTTTTCCTTACAGTAATGTTTATGTCAGTGTCACGACTACAGATTGCACTTTGAGAATTTATTCTTCCTTATAGAAAAGCTAACTACATTATGGAGCATGGAAGACTGAAAATACTAAAAAGCTTAATAAATCTCAAATGAAAAAAAATATTTTATGTTGCATTATTTTTTAGTAACTCCGTGATATTAACTGTTACTGTGGAGACACCAAATCTTCCACTCAGAATGAAAATGACATTGTTAATAACATTAATTCCATCCTCCTACAGGAGCTCTTAGAAAAATCTTTCAGCATCATAACCATGAAAAATAATCCCTAAGATGAGGTGCTGAATAATGAATATTTTGTCTAAAGACTGATTAAAAATATTTCATCTCTCTTCACTCACATTTTTGCTATATGGCTACATTAGCTGTAGGTAGGTGTACAGAAGTAATGAGGATAAGTGTCTACTAATCTTTCTTACCAGTTAGAGAGTGGGATGGGAAGAGGGACAAAGGTCATGCAGCCAGAGCTACTAACAAGTTGAGAAATACTTTTTGAGAAATATAATCTTATCAGGAATATTTTATTATTAGCAGGTTCTGTGCTATAGGTCCACTCTGGGCATAGCCATTTATCTGATCCTTTTTGAGAAGATGATAAAGGAAAACCAAAAGAGAACATCAAGCCATCAGTGAGTCTAAGGATGCACAATGGAGTGTAGTATTCCTTTCTTACCCCTGAGAACAACAGCCTCATGCAGTGGAGAATTAAACTTGTTCAAGTGCAAGTTCAGTGCAAGTTCTTTCAGCTAATTCTCAAAATGTTCCATGGGCACAGTGTTGAATGAAGAAGCACTGACTATAATAAAATCAGAAGTTGAAATTCTGGATTTTTCAGAATATATTCCAGAGTAAAAACTCTGCTGTGTGACATTTAAGTGGCAATATCACTATCTGAAAGCCAAATTTCAAATTCACATTGAAACACATCCTAGCCAGCCTTGTATATCTGAATTCACAGACATTCATCACTCAGCAGTGGACATTAGCCAAGACTGACATGAAAAAATTGTACCAAAAAAGCAAAAAGTTCTAAAATGTGATAAGGAAATTTTTGCCATGGTTTCCATAGGATGCCACATGAAGACACCTTACTGTTATAAACTATGTCAATCAAATGTTCTGTCTTCATAACAAGGGGCAAGTAATTTATAGAAAAGTAATTAATTGACTGATTACTCAATTTTCACAATTGTATTTAAAGACCATTCTGTTGTGAACCACAGTTACAATTTTTGAAAAAAAAATTAACATAAATTCATACTGTCTGGACAACTTCTTTTAAGTTCTTCTTAAAGCAACATTAATAAAATCTACTCTTTGGAAACAACTTTGCATAAATCCACATACTCCTTCCCTCACTTCATCTGGGAAAGCTGAGAAAACTTAAGAAAATGTAGAAGTTTAATGTCTTGCTTACAGGTCTTGCTTACAGGTTAGCAGATTTATTTTTTTCTTTGACTATGTGTAAATAAAAGATTGCATATAAATAGTGGAAGAAATAAATATCAAATAAATTTTTAGGAGGATTAGAAGGATAGTGGACAGAAAAAAAAATAAGCCTGGACCTTTTTACAACCTGGAATAATCTTCTCTTATACTTTAAGACTCTTTTGCCTGGTTTTGGAATGAATGATGAAACTGAACAGTAAAATTGCATATGTGAAGAATTGTATTTTGTTCTCCAGGATGTCCATGATTGCCTTTAGTAAGAAAATAAAAGTTGCTATATAATAGCAAATGTTGGAATAAGAGGTCAGTGTAAGAAGAACATAACGTAAATAATGTAACATAGAATTGAAAATTTTAGAAGAGATCTGCCATGAAATAGATGACAAACTATTTTGTCCGGTGAACCACTAAACTACCAATGAAACATTTAATTTTTTATCAGCCATGTTGAATAACAACCTAATAAAAAAAACACCCAAATGCTACTACATCAATTGTAAGTTTCTACCATCAAATAATAAGAGAATAAATCCCTAAAACAAGACAAAAAAGGAAAGTTTGAATTTTTCAGAATTTTCATCCTTCACAATTTTCAGATAAAACAAAACAATACCACTTGAAATTTCAGCATATTAAGAGTTTCTGATTGAAATATTTACTCTGTATATTTAAGTACCATTGGGAATTATTATTTCATTTCTATGATAGAAAAACTATGACGCATGTGTCAAAGGCCCTGGGGTTTTGTTTTCTCTCCTTATAATATTCTTTTGTGGTAAAAACACAAGCAGTATACTTAGTAGTACATTTGCTAATAAAAATTAATTGTAACTCCTTAGAATAAAAATAATAACAAGATGTTTAGATTAAAAAAGTTCATAAAACTTTGATTGGAAGATTTTCTGTATGATTTAATAAAACAGTAATAAAGTTCCTTTTCAATAAGAAATAAAAATAATAAATAAAAATACTAAACAGCTGTTAAGAAACACTAATGAAAGTCACAAATAATTCTTTCTCCACATAGAAACCTCACTAATATAATTTGAAAATTAGAAGATATTTTAAGAGAACATTGATATATCTAACTTTGTTCATGAAAGGTGTTGCAAGATATTGCAGTGAGAATGACTCAACAATTAATGAGCTTTATAAATAAATAAATAAATAAATAATATGATTATCAGGACCTATTCACAGGAACTGTTAATGGCAATGGAAATGTCTCTGTTTCATCTCCAACCTCCTGGCTTTCAATTATGATCAAACAAAGTCTGGATTACCATCCTTCCGTTTTCTTCAGAGCTCAGTCATTATTTTAAAATCCTCATATTGCCATTGTGCTATGCATATTTAATAATTCAGGACACTTTTGGAAAATTTTCATTGAAATACTATGGTTAAAAAGTGGCTTTATCTCACAGTAAGCACTTCTGCCACAAGAACCCAAAATTTACCAAGTCCCAGTTCACATGGGGAAGAGTTGGGCCCTTCACTGGTCAGTTTCAAATAGTAATTTATATCTACTTAAAACTTATTTTCATTATTGTCAGAGAAGAGGAATTTCCATTTATTTTTTTCTTTGTCTCAGTGGTTCTTTATTCTATTTCTTGTTTGAACCACACCAATTAAAAATGAAACTTTGACTTCCTAAAAGTAACAGTAATTCATATTAACCTGCGGTGGTCCAGGAAGTTTTTGATAATGTAAGCATGGCAATAATTTGGAAGGATATTAAGATACCATGCATGAAGAGCCACATAAATATGATGACCAGAGTAAAAGAAAATCAGATTATAGAGGGCAAAATCACTGCCCTTTGGGGATTAATAACAAATTGTGCTACAAGCCTACTAATTGCAACTCACTAGAGTAAAAAGATTGTTTTTTACATCATCTTATGATAGGTTAAAAAATTACTAATAATTCAGTAATGAAATGGTAAATGTTTCCTCAGAATATATAAATTGTAAATATTAAATATATTACATATATCAGAATATATAATATGGCTGGAGCATTCCAGCCATAGCTTGTAGAACAGGACACCAGAAAATATTTTATCAGAAAATTGTTAAATTATTATCTTAAATAGTTCTGCTGAGATCTTATCCATATAACAAATAAATAAAATCAATTTTGCAAAAAAGTACATGTATTTGTCCCATACATGTGTGTGGATCAGGAAAATTTGGTATGATGGTGGAATAAATAATCTATTGCCAAAGAAGGTAACATTTTTGTCTTATATATCCAAATGATATGGTTAATAAATATGGAGAGGAGAAGAAGAAGGAAAGGAGGAAGCACAACCTGAGGTTAAAGAATAAATTACTGGATGTTAGAATATTTAAACCAGAAATTAAAAGATTTTCTAAAAAAATAAAATACTGATAGCAGCCTTTCAAAAGGAGCATCAAGACAAAAAAAAAAACCAAGAAAATTATTTTTAAGAATAATCTAAATCACTGTATAAAAGGAGTTTGATGATTGAACCTGTAAACATTTCAAGTCTTTTAAAAGCCTGTTTGAAAAAAAAAAAAAAAGGCAAAAACCCAACAACCAAAACCATACTCCAATAGAGACTTCTGGAAGAAAAAAATGAAACCATGACTTAGAAATACTTGGATTGTTTGATTTTAAGCAAAGAGAAAGCCAACTCCTGCACCACCTAAAGAGGACATCTGCCATTCTGGAGCATCCTGTGTTATTCATGTTTTTTTTTTTTTGACAATGAGAGTAAGGGCCATCATTATCCTGGAGTCATCACTCTGTCTTCAACCTGGTTTGAAGAAACTTGTGTCTGTACATCTTCTGTGGCATTCTGCTCTCCACCTTACTCTTACTTCTGTATGTCTCTCTCTATCCCTTTCATTTTCCAAGTTTGAGTGGCCTAATCAAGAAAGTGTCTCAGCAGTGAAAAAACAATAAGGGACCAAACATTTACAGAAAAATCTGATGCACTTTACTGTCACAAGTTTAACACATTTTTAATCTGATTAAGAGACCAGATGCTGCTCTATGTTTTTTCAGCAATGAGATCATACAATACCAAAAATAGGAAGCTTGCAAATATTTGTTACTGTTCGTGTTTCAGTTGCACAAATTTGCTGTTTAAAAATATCCTTACATGATAAAAAAATGTTTGTCCCTCGAGAAAAAGTAGGCAACATCTCTCATCATCAACAGAATCATGATAAGCAGGGTTCTTTTGGTAGAACATAATATACCGGAAGAAAAATAGAAATTGTGACTCCTGGTATGTGCAATATTAGCAACTTTGTTTTTCTAAATGTTTTACCTTACTCATTACATATTACAATTACATATTGTCTTTCTGTAATCAAATTAAATGGGATTGTCAGAATAACATTTCCAACACTAATGGGACATAAATCCACAAATCACATTAGCTGTTCTATGTTATAAGAACTCACAAGCACTTAATTTTTCTTAGCTTTTTCTGAGCCCAGAAAACTCCTCTGAGCATGGCCTTTCTTAGAAAAGCAAACCAACATGGTCTATCAGTCATGTAGACTCAGGGCAAAACTATCCAAGAATTTACAGCAGTACTTGTTTTATTTTCAGAAATCTGTTGGATTGTTAAACTTCAGGAATACCTGTTAGCATGCCCAAGTACTGCCATGTAAAGAAAACTAGACATAATAAGAGGGCACTGATTATACAAGTGATGGTCTTTCAGGTGGAAATAACCTGATTGCTTTCTTTCTAAAGAGAACAAGAGCAAAATATCCTACATATAATTTAAAACCTCACCCTGCAAAAAAAAAAATCTATTTCTGTTTATTTGTACAGGCCTACAAAACACACAGTCATGTATGAAGTGTGTATGAAAATGTGGTCAGAATTATGGATAGGAAAGAAATAACAGTGATTGTCCTGAGCACAACTCATCTTCTAGGAGTTCAGCTGGCTGAATCCAAATGAAATCTTGATCATGTCTTTCACTGGTAGAAGCTATCATGAAAAAAGCTGGAAGGTTGCCCCTTCTTTCCTTAGGATCTGTTTTTAAATATTCTGAAGCATGATCAATGCCCTCACTAGCAAGGAGCTTTGGTGTGGGCTTAGAGTGTTAGAGACAGAGTCCAGTGTGCTGACATGCTCCGGGTCAGCCCTAGTGTGATGCTGGTCTGTCACAGTGACATATGTCCAAGGTCAAATTAACCAGTGGGACAGCATCAAAATTGAGAAGATATAACCAGGGCAGACATAAATACAACCAGCTGAATTTCTTAGTTTAGGCAAAATCCTGGAAGAGGGCTGAGGAACTTGATTTTGGGCAGCAATTTGGAGACACAAGCAAAGATCAGGTAATAAAAGAAGACGATAAACAAATGTTTAGGCATAGCCTGAAACAGGAAAATTGGAAGATGTTTTCAATGTACTCTACATAGAGATACTTTTTTTCTTGCCATGGTCAGTCAAGAATGCTGTCTAATATTTAGCTGTTCAGATTACCTACTGCTGCATCAATAACTAGTCACTGGGAAAGTGCCTGCTAGTATCAGTGACAACATCAACATCAATATAAATATTATTCCCATGATTTCAGATAAGTATAATTTTATATATTACCCCTTCAAATATTAATTTATAGGTAGAAGAAATGTTAGTGAGATCAGGCAGAAGAAAGCTCAGTGCAATTATATCCTTTTTTTTTTTTTTGAGCAGTTCTGTCAAGGTTAATGAGCTAAAAGAAATATGAAAATGAGTGAAATAATGAAGCAAATCTTTAATTTCAGTAATCAGTCTTTCAGTAAACAGCTGCCATTTAAGATTACAGAGTTTAAAGGATTTTCATTAATTTATCAGGTATAGAATTTTCTTGTAGTTGTTATGGTTTCTGTATATTTTGCTCTGCAAGCTCTTACTGCAATAGGTTAGTACTTGGAAATTTTCCCATTTAAATTTTAGATAATAGTTTCTAAGCTCATTTTAACAGTGAATGCTTTTACAGCCTATGCTTACCAAGTTTGATGTGATCCTATTTACTGCAGAGGTTCTTTAAAAACTCAGATTGATCATGAATAGAAGAGTGATGAGTAAAAGGTATGAGAACTGGGAGGATCTATTTTTGTAAAACTCTGCAACATCTTAGTTATTTGGATTGTGAAATATGAAAAGTAATTTCTCTTCCTGATCAGATTTAGGTGTTTCAAATTTATGGGGTTTTTATGTGCAATGTGAAGCATTTTATCAGCTGCTGACAATTAGAGGTCCTGTCATTCCCAGTTAACACTTTGTTGAGTTACTATTAAGCATAAATAATATACTGGCCATAGCCTTTGTCAACTTGATTTCCCAAAGACTGTGGTCAATAACTTGTTACATTTAAAATAGCCACCAAAACTTTGTAAGTAATGGAAGAGATGAATGATTCAGTGGTCTTTGGGAGATGCCAGTAGTATGCACTGGGGTGGCAAGGGCAGGTGTGTTCTAACTTAGCTCTTTGAGATAAGGTGCTAGCATTACACTAGGAAAGATGAACAGCAGATACCTGCCCCTAACAAGTTAACTGCAAGGGTTAGGTACTTCAATTAAAGAATCCTTAATTGCCAATATCCTTTGTCCTAAGCTGGGATAATTAGGAAATTTTAAAGAATGGTTTATTACTTCCATACATATTTGTGGAAGTAATAAATCTGTGTCTTTACAGAAAGAAACAGCACAAGAAAAGAAAACATCAATCTTAATTACAAGAAATGTCTACCTGAAAGTTTGCTCCTGCAAAAGCATCTTCAACCAAATCTAAGTGAACAATAATATAGACATACTGTGTTGGTATATAATATTTATATAAGTGTATAATAAAACCTGTGGGGACTCAAAGAGTAAGTCCTCTTGAGGATAGACAACAATTTGACCACACCATTTTTTAAATTTATTTTTTTACACAAATAATGGTATTGCTGATTTTTGTATAATTCTAGAACATGAGTCTGAATTATTAAAGGATCCACAATTTAGGTCATACTTTTGCTCATAATACTAAGGTCAATAGGCCACTGTTTAGTGACCTTAGTATTTCCTTTTTTCTTTTTATTTCTTTTTTTTTTAATATAATGAAAGGGATAATGGTCACAGTAAACTGAAATATGGCAAACATCCCTTTTTAATGTAGTTGCTTCATCTACTTAGGCATAATGCTGCTCAATAACTACTTTTCACTTTAGGCTGTTAGGCTCCAGAGGTGCCTATATGCTCATATTCTGCTAAATAACAGAAATGACAAGAAGTTGTGTCAAGAGTATGAACAAATCCATCTGAGGTACCTCAAATAAGTAGACTGTATAGCTAAAATCCCTAGAATTGGTGCATGTATCTTCAACAACCTATGATATACAAGAACCTAAATCTCACTCATAAATTATTGTCATGCATGGACTTATGAAAACCATAAATCATAAATGTAGTACTTTAGTTTCATACTCTAATAAAAAGAAATTTTTAAAATAGCATTTTCTTTTTCAACATGTTCAAAATCATGCTTGTAATCACATTTATCCATTCTTCAAGTAAACTCTGGGTTTTACTTTCCCATGTACTGCACAGAGCATAAAACAATTTACAAGCAAACAGGGTTTCTGATTTGATCATCAACCAAAGAAAGACAGAATCAAATTACAGACTAAATAATTATCTAAAGGTCCAAAAATGATTTTTATTGGGGATGAGATTGAAATTTACACAGCTACCACAAGAGAAATATCACTTTTTTTTCAAGTCAAGGGAAACTGACATATTTCTTATTAAAAATAAATTGGTGTGTAATTCCATAATACTATTATTAATTTCACTTCTTGCTATGACATTTTGGCTATATTTGTTCTGTCTTGCAGAATGAAGCCTGTTTCATGGAATGAGCAAATACATTTTTCTCTCTGTTTTCTGTTGTTTTCATAGAAACATAACTCTAGATTCAAGGAGATGTGAGTTCTTTAATCTTTCTAACTAATGAAATGAAATTATTCAATATGCCTATTACTGTTCTCACATCTATCACAATTTTATATTAAGATATTCTTTTTTTTCCCCTCAATCAACTACAGAACTTCCCTAAATATATCATTCTGGTAATTTACTTACCAGCCTAATATAATCAGTCAGATCAATTTCACATCTAAATCTGTTATCCAACATCATTTGCAGTCTAATCTTTCCAAGCATGATAAGGAAAATCCAGTTTCCCAGATTTCATATGTTTGGGCTTTCAAAGTTTTACAAAAATGATTCCTACTCTATTGAATTTGATTTTTTGAGAGCCAACATAAGTAGAAATCTAGTTGTAAAACAGAAATAGTCTTTCCAATTTTAGGTCAATTTTTCATATCCCACATATGAACTAAGGCTTGAAATCACCAAAGCACACAAGAAATTGTTTAAGCTGTATATATAGGTTGCAAATTTTGATTCCTTAAATATTTTGCTCTCAAATACCTTACATACTTCCACTTTGCAATTTAATATTTATCCCTATTTTATTCACTCAGATCTTTGAAAAATATGAAATAAAGTCCTCCAGAAGACAAACAACAACAATGATAACCAAGAATTTTCTGGTGTGAGGCATTTTAATAGTACAAGTAGCTTTTTTTAACCATTGTTGATGTTTCATTGGCAGAAATCAGTCACTAGGTCCAAATTTCAGCAGCAAATGGAAGAAAAATCACTAACCTTCTAACCATTGGATCTTTTGATTATTTTGCCAATATGTGTACTAAAAGATGAAGAAGAAAAATGTTCATAGGGAACCCTCCTGCTTGCTGATACTGGAATCAAAATCACTTCCCCTCTGCAGTTTCACTGGCAGATTGATCTGCAGTAACTCTCATAGGTTTGAAACAAATTTTCTTTTTTGCAAGGCACATCTCTCTCCAGACCCCACTGCACTCTGCTATTGAAAAAAATTTGCTATCCCTACAAATGCCATGAGAGTATAAGATTTTGATTTCTTTTGCCATTAAAAGAAGAACATAAGTTTTTTGTGAGCACCACAGTTTTGGGAAGTGAGAATGAACAGGTGAAGAAGAATTGGGAAAAAAATAAATCAGCATTTTCCTTTCTAGACACAGCCAGTTACAGCAAACTCGACAGTGCAGGACACAGCTGAGCCAATCCACAAAGTTTGTTGCTGCTATAAAAGGAATACTCACAGCTTACAACCACAACATCTAGGACTACAAATCCCTAGAATTTTATTAGAAGTTTTCTCTTCAAGAAATGTGAACTATTAAAATGTATAAGCAGGCATCTCCAAATATTTATGGATAACACCTCAGCTCCACAGGACCTAGAAAACATTGTAATTCCTCATGAGGAATAGAGGAGTATCACACATGAAAAGCTAAATAATCTATGTGACAGTTATATTTTTGCATGTTACTTAATATAAAATAATATGCAAAATATGTAGTTTTATTTTCTTAAGGAAAAGTATGAATGAGAGAGGATCTAGAGTTCCAAACACCTCAACTCTTTGAATATTTCTCTCCAAACAGTTCAGCCAGATGCTGAAAGTTCTGATGAAAATGAGAATTGTATCAATACAACAGTACAACCTTTGTGTTTATAGGTATATCTGGACAGAAATACCAAATTATGTCACAACTAGAGTAAACACAGAATAGGATGAACTTGTCACTCAGCCCATGCTGGCCACAGGACAGCAGAAAATAAATCAGCCAGAATGAAGAGTTAACACTATGGTGTTGCAATGTTGTGGCAACAGTAAAAGTACTGTTGGTGCTTGTCCTGCTTAAACTCTTAAATTTGGCATGACAGAATCAGCTTTACCTCACTTTATTACCAATTGCAGCACCATGCAAATATACCATAACTATTAAACCCTAATATTGTGTATGGGAAGGTTTATGGTGCATAACCCCTCATTCCCCAGAAACATGAGGCCTATTCCTAGCTGCCATGAAAACATAAAAATCAGAAACTCCTGAAGAAAACAAGAGCCAGTAAACTGAGCCGTGCTAAGAGACAAGCATGTCTTGGGAGATTTGATTCTGCAGATGAAGATTAATCTGAAAGGACTGAAGAAGTTCTGAAAACACACTCCTCTCCCCAAAAACCTTGCTAGTTAAGGCACATTTATGGACCCACCTTGCTTCTATATTTTCAATATTTAGCACTTGCTCTCCATGTCTTCTGAAAGTGTAGAGATTTCAGTAGGTGGTGTAACATTAAAAATTAAAGTCAAAGTCTTGCGGATCCAGTCTTTTATTTAAGACAGCTGAAGAGACAAACCTTTTGTCTCATTTTCCTAACAGTTCCCATACTTCTGGGAAACCAGGATTTCAGTAGCTCAATTTCAGTCTAAATACTTTGATGAGGCAATAAAGGCCATGTAATAGCTTTCACTATGAAACTGCGGCTTAAAGACACATCTTTAAAATGCCACCTCCATACTTCAGAAACTATGGGAAGTTTTATAAGACCATTTTCCATCCATATGTAGAAGCAGGGGCCACTAAGGAAAATGGGACATCAGTTACTTCCACTATTTCCATTTAGTAGCCTATAAACTATAAAATATTGAAAGCATATAGAAGATTAATTTCGCTTGGAACACTTTTTGAAAGGTTCTCTTACCCTCAAGACATAATGGAATGTTATATTTTGTGTTCTTACCATATAAAAGTTTCTAAGCTCTGTCAAAATCCTGGCACACATCTGGTGTGGGTAAAAGCAAGACTACACAGCAGCACAAAGTGCTCCCCTCTGTCCAGCAAAAGCTCTCTTTGGCGATGAACTGAGAAGAATAGTTTCTCAATCCAAAACTTGCATACCACCAGCAAATTTCTTTTTAACAAGGGATTTCTCTGAGGGCCACTTGCTGATTTCCTTTTTTCTGCTTGGACCATAAAGGTTCAAAGATCCATAAAACTGACCCAAGATCCCTGCTTTGAGTATTTGGAAAGATTTTTTTGCTGTAGCATCTGGAGTTGTAATGCTTTACCTAACATTACCAGCTCTGTGTGTTCAGAATTCATGAACTGAATCCCACTAAGCATAACAGGCTTTTAACGATCATAAAGAATTAAGAATAAGCAGCACAGCAACTTTGGTGCTGTGTGTAGACTTAGTTGTTCACATGGTTGTTTTCTCCAGCACAAAAGTTAGAAAGTGAAACTTCAGCTGGAACACAGAACTTGTCACACATTTCAAGACATGGATAAGTCTTGTCATGAATTTCAAGACAGAATCTTTACATGATTCTGCATGAGGGTGTCAGTCATGACTGAAAGGTAAATGCACTTTTCTCCAGAAGATTAGAAAAGCTTTACTCTTTTCAACTGTAGAACCAAAATGGATTTTTAATTTCAGTCCCTGTGAGGCTTACTTTCTGAAAACCACTTCAGAATAGCTTGTCCCTCACTTAGCTGATAACA
Source organism: Serinus canaria (assembly GCF_022539315.1). Classification (NCBI taxonomy): domain Eukaryota; kingdom Metazoa; phylum Chordata; class Aves; order Passeriformes; family Fringillidae; genus Serinus; species Serinus canaria. Next base: position 100,260,600 of record NC_066316.1, on the reverse strand, counting down.
TTGGTGATCCATAGTAAGATACATGATTTGAAAAGCAATGAAGAATGTGGTACGCTCTAATTGCCTCTTGACTGCAGGTAGGTTATTGAATAGGCAAAATCAATGTTACTATACAGAGAGCAGGCTTGGAATTAAGGCAGTCTTATTGAAGAACTGGTCAAAAGTCATTTCCAATTGAAGAGTTTTGTATCAGAAAATGCTAATTTGCCCATTGCACCTTAACTGCTGGTCAGGACTGTCCAGTTTTGAGAAAGCCTACCCCAAAAAGAAATAAAAGCTGCAGAAGCAATCCAACATATTCTATATAGATCACTAGGGGGAATTAAAATTTTCATTATTTCAATTTACTTACTACTTTGTTATATTCCTGTGAATAAAAGGCAATAAGTGCACTTTTGGGTCTTTGTCAGTAGTACTGGCCTTCCTACTATGTTCTTATTGCAGAAAAAACATATTATACAATTGTTCTGATATATATATTCAGACATATATGTTCCAGAAAACCTGCTGTTAAAATTATCAGTTTTATTCATATGGCTTATGAGAAAAGTGATTATTTTCTCCCCCTCTCCCCACAAGCAAAACCAAAAAGAAATCCAGAAGAAAACACCACAGGGCTTTCTGAATGAGACAAATGGGATTTAGAAAGGAGATACTTAAGTGAGATGCATGTCCTGCCTTTAAAAAATATCTTCCTAATTCTCTATCTCACTGTTTATTCTTTTTTAATCCATTTCTCTTAGCTCAATAGAAATGCATCTCCAAATAGGGACTATACCATGTAAACTATTACATATTTGAAAACTAAAATTAATTTTGAGGATTTCAGACCAGTATTTGAAGTTCCAATAAAATGAAGTTTCAATAAAAGCTGTGTTCTGAAAATTCATCTTCAGGACTTTTGCTGAATATTAAGTGATTACCCCGTTTCTGATATTTAAACTTTGTATATCCCATGTGCATAAGACTTTCCAAAAGGTTTTGTAATCTCAGAGAAGTAAATAGATAATAAAAGAGTTAATTTCTAGGAAATTATTATGAAGAGTTTTTTGCAGCTTTCTGAAGATTTTAATTGTGCTTTTTTTCCATAGTCTTTACCATTTTTGTATGCACGTGTGGGCCAGTTTCTGAAAGAAAAATGTGTCTGTTATTATCTGATATAATATATTTTTTTCTGCTATAACTTATGCATTTATGATTAGTCATTGCATTTTCCTAAGTTTTTCATTTTTTAATTGTTCCTGTATGACAATAAAATCTTATAATGTATAAAATACTGTGTATAAAAAGCAGCATACATGGTAACACCAAGATATTTTTATACAAGATAGTTTGGAATTGGTAGAGCTCTCAAAATTACTTTAGCTGTATGATTTTAAAAAAGAAAAATTGGATTTTTAGGCAAAACTATTTTCCCCAGGAAAAATACTCTGATTTCATAGCTTATGGCTGGTATTGTTGCAAGAAGATACCAAATGGTGTAACTATCAATCCATACCTGTCCTGTGCAAACAGCATAACCACATTGCAAGAGCCAAAGTTAAATTTCATGCTTCAACATGGTTAGACATATTTTTTGATTACATGTAATAAGGATTCATTTTGTACATCACAACAGCGATTCCCCAGATGGATGAGATGGTGTGGCCCAACAAATTTGCAAATAACAAGTCCTTTTGCAAACTGAAGTAGTTTCCTATAACAAATATGGCAGCTGTATGGTGTAGGAGCATTAACCCAAGGTTTTAATACTTTTGTAAAGGACTGTAAATATTCAATTCAATTTTAAAACATGAGTAAAAAGAGAAACTGATTCTCACTACAAATTCTGTTACAAGAAAGATGTTATTATCTTTTCTGTGGTAAAGATGTTGATTTTTTTGCATGGATGCTTTTACTCAAAGAAAACCAAACCCCACTGATGAATTCTAGTGGTATGAAACATTAAAAAGTCTGCACTGTATTAAGAAAAACTCAGTGTTTACCAGTGGCTTCATTTTTAATGTTTCTTCTCATGAACCAAAAATAATTAAAGATTCTGAGGCAAAACTTTATAAGAATTTCTCAAGAAATTTTCAGGGATATTTGTGGAGCCATAAAAGGCTGTTGTTCCAAAAAATACATTTCATTTAGACCTATGATGATCTGCATGCATTTTCTTCCCGTTAATCTCTACTGGCTTAGTAGATGACAATGCTTTCTTTCAGAACTGGGTGCAGTTATCCAATAATTAACTTATCAAAGTCCCCAAGTATCTCATTCATGAGATACACTCCCATTATTAGAGGCTAATTAATTATCTGGGGATAGACCAAGGGAGAAGACTCAAGCCTACATTAGCTTGAGTAAGTTAGTCCACATTAGTAATTCATTGCTGTCTACTTGAAAAATTGCATTTTAAGGAAGTCTTTTATATATTTATCTAAGGAGAGGGGTATTCCAGAGGGAAGTTGTCCATATTTTCTGGCAGCCACACTTAATGTGATTAATACTTCTCTTCTTCTACCATTCCAGTGGGGTTACTGCCAGAGGAAGGTTATAATTAAGACTAAACCAGGACACTGTAGCTGTAAATCATTCAAACATGTTTAGGTGAGTTTATGCTTCTTGCCAGATCCTTAAGCAAACTTTGACTTAAATTGTACCAGTAGCATCAGTCTTTGAAAAATCATTTCCTAGTATTTATCTTTTGGCTGTGAATAGATAATAAATCTTAATATGCATCCACACAAATATTCAATGTGATGAAGTGAAAGATTTGTGCCTGACAGACTTGGCAATCTTCTCCAAAGAGTTGGAGTGCTGGTGGATGAAGGAAGAACAACTGATATCTTCTACCTGGACTTGTGCAGAGCTCTTGACACTGTCCCAGATGACAACCTCTTATTTTAACTAAAGAGACATGGATCTGATGAATGAACTACTTAGTGGATGAGGAATTGGCTAGATGTTTTTACTCATGCAGTTGTGGTCAGCATCTCAATGTCCATGTGGAGACCAATTAAGGTGAACAATATAAAAATATTTTCTTGTATCTTCAAAACAGCTATTAAATAAAAAAGTCAACATTGTGAATGGCATAATAATAAACCATGCTTAGCACCTCAAGATATCTATGCTTTGGAGACAGGGAAAAAAATGCATAAAATTACTTCACACACAATTTTCCAAGAAAAAAAAAATGAAGGCAGAAATTTAGTAAAAAAATCTGACATGAAAATAAACAAAAAATTGATCAAGTTTTCTTCCATTCTCTTAACATCCTTTCTACCTTTTGGTAGCTTCTCTAGTAACAAACTGCTTCTGACTCTTCAGGTGATAGGATTGTTTTTAGTTTCCAAGCATGGAAGAAGCAGGTAATAGATCTCTCAACTGGTGTGGGTTTGTATTGCAACCTAACACGGCTCTTGAAAACAAACACCTGTTATTTGTCTGTTCTATGTGCTATCTGACATCCTGTAAATTTTATTTGTCATTTGGGAAAAAAGTTTTGCCCATCAGTTGCTGAGAAGGAAAAAGATCTACTTGGACTTTATGGACTAGGAAGGCCACTACTGCTCTGATCCAAAGTGTCATATTTTTAGTGGTCTGTTTTAGATTTGTGTTACCACTTCCTTTGAAGGAAATGTTACAAAGTCACAAAGCACCTCAATCTTTCTACAGACCTAATATATACACAGCAGAGGGATATCAGCAAAGGCTGCTCTCTTTAGAAGTACTCATTAATTAATGAATAGACAAGCATCAATAAATGCAGGGTATATAATAGCAGAGTCTGTACATGGCATTAATAGGTTCTTTTTGCCTTGGGTTTTTTGTTTGTTTGTTTTTGTGGGTTTTGTTTGTTTGTTTGTTGATGTTATGGTGACATTCTGGAGGGCCATTTTTCCCAGCAGTTATTCTTATCACAGCAGAAAGTCATCCTTACCCAGAGCAGTTTAAATAGATTTTTTGATTCCCCAATAGAAAAAGTATGAAGTCTGTGATATTTGAAAGAGACTTGAACAGTCAAAGGATTCATGCCTGAAATAACACCAAACAGTAAAATAGAGACATCCTGTTATTTTTAGAAAGAAGGAATAGCTAAGGAAATTGCTCATGACTTTGCCAAACTGAGTTTTAACAGATTATCTGTAATTAAAGAGGATTGGGACTGGACTCCTGGACTCCTGACAGCAACAGCCCCAAATGACTTTCATAGCATTTAGCCTAAGGCACAACTGTAAAAATGTGCCAGAATTTCTACGGATTTCAACATGATCATAACTTATAGACTGTATGTGAGAGCTACATTAATTATGTATGTGAGGCAGCTACTCACACCACAAAGCACAGGAGGCTCGTTGCTGTGCTAAGGAAACCTGTGTAGGTGTTAACAGTGGCTTGAGTTGTGATGCACAGAGTAATGTTGTGAATTTCCCAACCACCCAAAAGACACTTCCAAGGATGGAGGGTCTTTTTGCCAAAGAACATCAAAAGACTTTTAAGAATGATATCAAAGTCCATAAACTTTGGTTCTCCAGAATTTTTGGCAATGTTAGATATCATATCAGAGCTTTTGTGTGCTTATTCCTAAGCCATGCACCCAAGATGGAAATACAGAAAATGGTCACTCGAGACACTGTTGGTTGGTTTATTTCCCACAGTTTTTGTCATGTATATAAGTCTGAGGTGACTGAGATTACTTTGTTTGGTGGAGTTTTTTAGCAGATGAGATTATGTTGCAATCAAAAAATAAATGTGTTCTCATCTCATTTTAAAAAACAATGAAAACCTGCATCTCATACAAATAAAATTTTGTCCAGGTCAGTGTATAAATGGACGACCTGTTCATCCTTGAACTATTGCCATTCACCATGTGGTATACTGCTCTAAATGGCCGTCTGTTTCATTTTATATTAATATATTGGACATTTCAAGCCTCTGATGCACATTTCTTGTCAGAATTAACTTCAGCGGCTCAAGAGGTCACTGTTTGCCCAGCTGGAAGAGGCAATCTGCTCAGACACCACAATGAAAGCTGACAGAAACCATGAATCATTATGCCCACATGTCATCCTTGTTTCATTTTCTGGAATGGCCTGGAGGCATTCTCACAACACAGCATAGCAAAGATGCTGCCTTCTAGGTGAATCTGTTACAGCAAAGTCAAACTCCTAGTTTGTACCACTGGTGAAGGTGATCTCAAGTGAACAGCTTTCTCTTGAAAGTCTGATAGAATCCCTCTATTTCAAGATACAAGAGATTTACAGCTTAGAAAGTCTCAAAGAGTTGTGCTGCGATGAAGGTCTGAGCTCTCAACTGAGATAGTTTTCATCTGGCATGCTTGAAATATAGTCCAAATGGAACAGACAGTGTCCTTCAATACATGGTGGTTAACAGTGTTCAGAGGCAGATAGAAAATCAGGAAGTCAGAAACATTGGAGGCTTAAAAATACTGTTCTTAACCAAGACCATGCATGAAAGCTCTTCAAAATTTTATATATGATCTTACCAATCTGTGTAGTCATTTTTCATCAATGACATCTTCCAGTCCTTGTATCATCAAAACTCTCACTAGCTAAGAGAAATTGAATTTCAAAATTACGTTGTCCATGGTGTAAGTAATTTTTGGTTTTGTCTTATTCAGTACACTTTAGATTGATGAATCAGTGGATGTATCCTTATGGGTTGAAGGCAATGTTGTAACTTGCAAAAATGGAATTAAAAAAAATAATTCCAATATTCCTTTTAAATTTTTGTAGGGATTTTTTTGTTGCTTTTTCTTTCTTTTTCTCTGTGTCTAAAAAGCAGGGACCAATTTAGTAATAAAGCATGTTTCCAAACAAACTGTCATAAAAATTAGAAGATTTTAAGGTTTGCTCATCTAGAATGCTTTCTTTATCCTTTAATGATACAGCATTTTGTCTGTTAATTTTAAATTTAGTTCCATAGAATGACAGCTATGGAAATAATTTTTAAAACAGTTTCTAGAACAAGGAATAAGAGACATATGCACACCATTCAGCATGCTTTTCTCCAGCTTAAACAAACACAGAGTTCCTCAGCTGCTCCTCACAAGGCTTGTGGTCCTTCACTGCTTCTGCTGCCTTTCTCTGGACACACTCCAGCCTTCCTTCTTGAAGTGAGGAGACCAAAAGAGAATCATAGAATTAAGTCACACATGCTTTAAAATTAAATCAATACATGGAAAGAGGGAAAAAATAAAGTTGAATGCTATGCTTATTTTAATGCATGTTATGTTCACACTATGTTAAATAAAAGGTTTAAAATAAATATATATGATATGGATGTTTTTCTTAGATAGCATTTTCCAAATGTAAATATTTTTCAATTAGGATGAGACATTATATTTTATACATGACAAAAAGACAAATAATATATGCTTCAAAGCCATTTCTGAATGTTTAATTTTTTCTTAATGTGCTATCCTTGAATACTGTAATATTTTAATTGTGTATGAGGAGAAGACTGAGTGCCCAGAGACATTTTGGTAACTCTCTTTCATATTTCTTGAGTTTTAATGGCAAAACACCTAAATGTCTGTTGGGTAGACCCTTAAATTTTTGTTAAATTAGCCATAAAATCTCAAAGGTGGGGGTTTAAACTTTCTCTTAATTTAACCCCCTCAGCACTGCTGAATTGTAAAGTGGATTCTAACTCTTATTCCCATCAAAAACTGACATTTTCCACCATATGTGCTTTGGGCAGCTCTCTGTGGCATAAGGGCAACTGCAGTCACTGGGCCTATTGTTGTAATATGCCCTTGGCAGAAATATCACTGGTTTTTGACCTCATATCTTGGGAATACAACAGAATTAGGAACTGTAAACAAGTCACTGTCTTTACTGTGGTTCTTTCCCATACCTCACTAATAACTCACCAAGACCAGCTAGTCTAGAAGGCTAATTTTCATGTCATATTGTCTATCTACCTCCAAACTCTTTCACTGATCTATTTTCCCAGGTCTGGTTCAGTGCAAATTGGCTATTTCAGAGATGCAGTTTCCTATGACTGATAGTTAAGACTCGTGGCTTCAAGGATTGTCACTGTGTGGAATGAAAGGAGGAGATAAAGCTAGGAATGCAAAATAAAGTTGCTGTAGTAGCATTATTTATTACCTTATTTCCTTGTTTCTGTTAATCATAATAACCAATACCAGCCACTGTCTTGCATCTGTACATTGAGAAAGTAGACATGCTGTGACATGGATTGAACAGGAGGGTTAGAGCTCCCACTTCTCTTTTCTCTATGGAACATTCATATAATGACAAATCTCTTCAATCCTAAGGTTCAGGCAGCATGATCCTAAGCTGAAAAATTTTAGAGTTTTGAATTTCAGTACAATGAAAGTTAACAAGCTGCTTATCTGAGAATAAAAGGATCTCTTTTTTAGTCAACATTCCCTCATGGCAAATGCCTTATGGTTCTTTCTTTATAAAGGACAAAGGGTCAAGTCATGCCAAAGACTGAGTAATTTAGCAATGGGCTAAAAAATGACTTCTGAAAAAAAAAAGAAATAGGCTTCTGCAGAACTGTACACAAAATGTCACACAAGGCTAAAAGGTGATAAAGTTCATAGCCTGATGAACTATCAGAATTATATATTCATAGTGAGATGTTTTGCTTGATAAGGAAGATGCTAACTGCATTATGAACTGGCTTCTTCTTCTAAAATAATAAAGTATTACATTATCAGTAACTCATATTTGAATAACAAAAACATGGGTCATACCAATAAAGTTGCTATCTAGGGTGAAAAGAAAATAATTTCACCTCTCTCACTCAACTGTTCATCCAATCTTACAGCTAAGTTTCAGCTCTCTCTGAAATAAGGCCTGTGAATAAAGGGGTGCAGTGGGCAGACACCACTGAAGATGAGCACTACACAGCTCTTTGTTCACTTCAGACTCTTCAAGAGATGGGGGAGTGAAAAAGAAAAAAAAAAACAACAAAAAAGAAAATACTGGGGTGAAAAAAATATAATTCCAAAAACTGAGGGAAGAGGAAGGAAAAAACCCCATCAAAATAAAGTCATGCAAATTCAGTCATTGAGTTCAACAAGAGGACTGATACCCCACTACTCTCTGGTTTCTACCCCAGAATCCCAATCTCTTCAGTTTGTGTTGCTCAGCATGAGAAAAATGATGAAAAATAAGGGATGGAGTTTATCCTAGATCCATCAAGGAAAGGGTTGATTTCCTTCATAGGAAGTTAGATGGTCTATGTTTTGGGTTTATGGCTAAGACAGCCTTGCTAACATACCAGAAATAAAATAAAAAATCATAAAATAATAGAATCATAGAATGGTTTTTGTTGGAAGAGACTTAGATCATCTGTTTCAAGCCCCCTGCCATGGCCAGGGACACTTTCCATTAAACCAGGCTGCTCAAAGTCCCATCTTGTACACTGCCAGAGATGAGTCATTCACAACTTTTCTGGGCAACCTATTCCACGCCTCATCACCCTCACAGTTAAGCAATGTCTTCCTAATAACAAATATAAGACTAACCTCTTTCAGTTTACAGCCCTTTACCCTCTTGCTATCACTACTTGCCCCTGTAAAAAGTCCTTCTCCAGTTCTCTTGTGGCCTCCTTTAGGTACTGGAAGATCAATAGAAAGTCTGTCTGCAGCTTTCTCTTCTCCAGAGAGTTGAGACACCAACTCTCAGCATGTCTTCACAGGGAAAATGATCCAGCCTCTGTTCATCTTCTGCCTCCTATCCAGGAGAGAAAGGGTAAGAGAGAAACTAGATGGGCATTTAGGTTCCAGATAGGGTCAATTCACTGCAGGGAGCCAGTGATGTGTTTTACTATCCTGAGAAGTGTAAATTCATCTGCTGTCTCTTGTATAGTACTCTGTTTTGCAAAACTTCTGATATATCTGTTGTTCTGTCTCTACTTCCTTGTTATGTTTATGAAAATTAAAATACTTAAATGCAATCATTCACACAAACCTGTTAATAGTCACCTAGCACTTCATGCAGCACTTCTTTTATGGCAGCACTGATTCCTATCTTTTCCCTTATACTTTCCTTGCCATATAATATTTCATTAGTCACAAAGGGATGAAGAAGTTCAAGAATCCATCCCAAACCTCCTTTCAGAATCTATCAAAAGTTTTTTTTTAGATAAACATCATTCCATTTATTACTTCTTTCATTTCTATTCTCTGTGTTATTAGACTCCTAATCACTTAGATTAGACTCATAGAAATCAATCATGAGGTCTGTCACTTGGTCATTTTGGCACAGACTTTGACCATTTAGATTTAAACAGACTTTAGGTTTCTTACATTTTGTAGTTTTCAATAGCTTCTTCATTGTTCCATACATCTTTTGTTATTAATGTATCATTTACTAATTTTGCACTCTTCTCAGTATCTCCTAAACGTTTTGATTCAATACCTACTTTATATTTTTGTTGAAATGGAGCACAGCACATATGATGTGTTGTTATATGGTTTATTCATATTGCTCTTTCTGTGGCTAGTACATATTTTCCTAAATATGGTGGGTTATATTTTTGGGTCACCAGCATATTCCAGAACAGGAACTAATCTGTCATATTGAATCTTATCAAAATCAATAAACACAGATAATTCTATAAGTACTTAATTAACAAAGATATTATGAGAGCAATTTTATATATAGTTGTGAAAGCTTATGAGGCTGAGGCACATACAGTCTATTTTCCTTGTAAATTATACTTGAAATCACCAGTGTGGAAAATACCATTTCACCCTTGATTTGTTACTTTGGGGAAAAGAACATTAAGATTCACATTTCCTTCCCTACCTTCACTTTCCAGAACTCATCTGAAATGTTACCATAACTGTGGTAAGTAGTATGTACTGCAATGGAGTTTCACAGGTATGTTAAAAGGCCTGATTTTTCTCAGCTATCTGTGTGCCTATCTGGCATGTCATGTTGTCTTTTCTTTTAAGAAATATAATGTTGATGATATCTATTTCCTTAGTCCTTTAATGATTCCATATTTTTTTCAGCTCATTTGTTAACATTAGTTATAAGATCAGCTCAGCACAAAGCAGAAATGTGGGTGGTTGGAAGGGGAAGGATAAGTTTTGTTTGGATATGAAGCTCTTCTCCTGGGGTGAAATGTTCTGAAAAGGACCCCATAAATTAATAATGAGATTTAGTCTTTTAAAAAAGACAGCTCTCTTGTGAGAGAAAATCTAATGAGGATTAACCCTTTCTTTGAGTTGTGGAATTGGCGCTTCCTAGTGTAAAAGGAATTATTCTGACAAGACTTCACTGTACATGTAAATATTCTACAGCTGAAGAATTGAGTGCAGCACAACCATCTCTACTGGGGGAGTTCTGACAGCTGTCACAAACTCTCTGGTCATTGTCAAATGACTCAGTCAATCCCATTACTTACCTTTTCACATGCCAAGGGAACACAGCAAGCTTCAAGCAAAGGAAAAGGTAAATTTGAGAAGCTATTACAGACTGTTTGTAATAGTGGTTTTATCAAATTAATATACAAAACCTAATTTTAGAAGTAAATCAAATGCAGACAAATCCAAAACATTAACATCAAAACAACCAGGATTCATTTATGCAAGTTACAAATGGCCTTTCAAAATCTTGGTAACCAACCTGTTTATTTCATATCAGCCCTAAATGATGCCAATTTGGGTAACAAAGAACCATTTAGCCTATGTTAGGTTTAAGTAGTGCAATGCACTGAGAAATGTCTGAAGTGATGTAAATTTAAGCACTGATAGTAGAAGAGAGGCTTGAACTGTGTTGAAATCAATTTAGAAAGTTAAAGAAATAATGAATGCCAACAGTGCAGAGCCCTGGTATTATGCAATAAGAAAGTAAAAGAGACAGATAGGCCATTCTAGAGAATTGAATTCCAGAAGTCCATTTAAACTAGATTAAGCCAGTAGGAAACTTCTGTTTTGAATTTGAAAATGTCACAATGAACACAAAATGGAAAACATCTTCTATAATGTTCTTTGCAATCTGTGATTCACTTCCCAGTAGAAACATGAAAAATAATCTGTTATAGCCAAATATTGATTAAAAGGGGTATTTTGATGGGGTCTGCATATATATATTTCATCTATTAATAAGTAAATTAAAGGTTAATGAAACTATGTGAACAATGTATAATGCTGAATAGTACAAAGGTCGGAAGACCTTTTCCATTTCTGCTTGAGGCCCAAAGTAACATTTAGATGTTCACAATATTTTCAAGCTTTATAAATGTTACATCATTAGCTATTCTCTGCCTGGAGAAAGAAAAACTGATGGGCTTCAGGAGTGAATATATAAATAATACAATATTAAATAATGTTTGATTTGAGAAATGATTTCACATTCAGTTAGTTCTGAAATTACATAATTTCTGGTAAGTAAGTTATATTCTGTAAAAAAAATGAAATGCTGTGCTTATAAGAAGACAAAAAACCAAACCTTATTATTTTAATAATATTTCTATATTAGCATCTGTCTAGGGTTTGACAATATCATCTGTAGTACCACTTAGATTATTTAATGATACATAACGAAATGAGTAAAGTCTGGAATCTTTAATGAGAGCAAATGGAATCGACTGAAGTTCATTCTCAACATAATCATAAATACTGCATTTGGCAAAAGAAATTGAAAGTGTGAGCTTAAGCAAAACTGGTTCATTCACTTCCCTGTCATGCAAGAGTCAGTGGATACTGTAGGGATAAATCAGGAAAAGTGTACCATTGAAACTGAAAGACTAACAGAGGTTTGAGAAGGTTAAAAGAAGTCACACTTGCAAAACTTTCTTTAAAATATGATGCAATATTTTCTTTGAAGTACTTTCTAAGAATTAAATGCTGGGTCTGGAGAAAAATTTCAATTAAAAGAGAACTATTGTGAGATTACTTTAGGAGAATATATGCAGTTTGCTGTAAATCTGTTTATTCTCAGTCCTGAATTTTCTTGCAAAAAATTAATTAAGATTATATGACAGCTGTACTGAAAATGAATTATGCATTTCTTATAAAATATCTACATCTAATCTTCCTTATTTATAGGTGAGCCCATGATCAAGCAACCACAAAGAAGCACACAATGAGAGAATAGTTGACACCAGCTTCCTCTAGAGTATGGGACTTTCAGAGCTCTTTCAATCCAGTCTGTCTGCTCAACCCACTTACCCAGGACTGTGTTCAGGTGGCTTTTGAGTATCCCCAAGGTGGGAGGCTCCACCAGATATCTGGGCAATCTGTGCCTGTGTTCAGTCATTCTAACAGAAAAAGGGTTTTCTGTATTTAGCTGATACTCTGTGTTTCAGTTTGGGTCTGTTGCCTCTTGCCTTGCCACTGGGCAGTAAGAAAAGCCTATTTGGTCTTCTTAACTCTCTCCATTCAAATATTTTTACATTTTTAAGAATGTTTCTTAGCCTTCTATTCAGATTAAAGGTACTCAGCTCTTTTAGTGTTTCCTCACAGGATAAATGCTCCGGTTCCTTAACCTTCTTTGTGTATTTTCACTGGACTCTCTAAGATGTCTGTCTTGTACTGAGGAGCCTAGAACAGGATTCAAGACATAAAATGCTGCCCCACCACCACTGAGAAAAGGGGAAGGATACCTTTCCTCAACCTGCTGGCAATACTTTGTTTAATATTGCTGAGGATTCAAACATTTTAGGCTTTTTTTTTTGTGTTTAAGTTTTGCCAGGAGCTCCTTGCTCATGTCTACCTCTTGGATGAATTGCTTTTGAGCTAGGAAAAGGGGATTGCTGAATATCAACAAACTTTCTTGGGCCCTTCTCATTGAAAGGGCCTTATCCTATGGGATACTTTCAGGTAGATCCCCGAAGAGGAAAAAATCTGCTCTCCTGAAGTCCAGGGTTGTGATCTTGCTTATTGCCTGGCTCTTTCCTCTCAGAATCCTGAACTCTGCCATATCTTTGTCACTGAAGTCAATGGTGCCTTCAACCTTTTGCTCTCCAATAATTCATTAACCTCCCTTGTTAATGAACAAGAGGTCCAGCAGAGCACCTCTCCTTATTAGCTTCTCAGTCACTAATATTGGAATTTGCATAATATTGTCTTGCAATTTTCCTATACGAAATACTTTTGAAATCCTTTGTGTTAAAAAAAAAAATTTTGTTCAGAAGCACCAGCAAAAGTTTTTCTGCTGTAAAACTTTTCATTTGGTTACTCTGATAGGTTAGGGAAGAATTTTTCCCCAAAAAGAGATTATCTCATTTGCTAGGAAATTTGTATGTATTATGTTTAATTATAAAGCAAGCAAGCAAGCAAACAAACAAGACCCACAAAAACAATCAAACAAAAAACCCAAACCAAACAAAAACCCCAAAATGAAGCAAAAAAAAAAAAACTCAAAAAAACCCCACCCAAACAGACAAACAAAAAACCCTGAAAAATATTTCTGGCTTGGTTTTTTTTCTGACCTGCTTTTGTAAAAAAAGAACATAAGGTGATTTATTTCAATTTTTCATGTATCTTTTATACATATTATAGACACTTTTCTGCTTTAAGTTCTCCCAAATTTTTTGTGTTTGGGATTTGAAAAAACCCTATATTAAATTCCTGATCAAAGTTCAAGAACTCATAAAAACCATGAAAAAATTCTTTTTGTTTTGGCTTGATGTAAAACTCTTGAAATCAATAGGTGCTGTGCCACTGGCTTCTCTGGACCACAGGTGCAGTCCTTAGGGGAAAGGTGTGAAGAACACAAATTTATAAAACATTTTGAAGATATAATAATTACTTTCTGTGCTCATCATGGATAATTTGAGCAAAGCTCAGTTGCATTTGATCACATGAAATACTATTTCCTCTTTAATGGCCCAGATAAGAGGAGTCGAGGAGCTAGGACTGTTTATCCTGATAAAAGGAAGTCTTGAAGGGGATAAAACAGAAATTTTTAAAAGTTGAAGAGTAGAGTACCAAGAAGAGAGGGTTCTTTACTGAGAGGTGCAGTAAAAAAGTTAGAAATTGGTCATAAATTGAAATTCAGGAGGGTTGACTATGTGAACAATCAAGCATGAGGGTGTGTTGTTCTTTACGTATTATTTAACATTTGTCCTTGGAGATCTTCAAATTCTAGTTGGAAAAAACCATGAACAACTGGTGAGAATTCAGTTTTCACCCTGTTTGGAGCTGGTGGCTGGTCTAGATTTTCCCTGAGATCTCTTCTAACCTGAATGACTTCACAAATCCTGAAGGCACTGGATCTTTAGGACATTTCCCATTACCATTATTTTTAGTGAAAGCTAACATGCGCACATACACACAAACATATGTATATATATATATATATATGTATAATATATAAATGAATCTATATGATTCTACTGGTGTCTTAATAGTGATATCAGTAATGATTTACCACAAATGAAAAAATACACATTTTAAACCTTCCCATGTTAGCTTTCAGTTTGCATCCACCCCTACATAATAAAACACAAATCAAAAACCTGACCTGAACAAGTTTTTCACAACTTTGTCATCATGATGAACAGAATTTTCTCTGAAAATCAAAGATTGGCAAAATATAATTATTACAGTGACTTATAGAGTAAATTAATAGTGTCTTTATTTTACTTCTGCATTAAATGTAATTTAAATATTGAATATTTTCTTTTGAGATAAGGATTCAGAAAACTTGATAGGACAAAACCAACATTCTGAACAGCTATGAAACATATTTGAGAAAACATTGCCTTCTACTAGATGAACTTACCTAATAACAGTTTCTTTTCAGTCATCTTCACTTTTACCTTCTGAAGATGTGGCTTATGAAAATATAATAATTCTTATGGTAAGTTTGGTAAATTTAAGAACCTACACTATTTAGTCAAATAAATTCAATTCCTTTATATATAAGTAAAAAAGAATAAATAAAAGAACCCCAAATGTTTGAAGCTTCAAATTCTCTTAAATGCGACCTTTATTAATTAAGTGCAAGAAAAACTTTTGAGATCTTACATTTTTAAGATTTGTAAATAAAATCTAAAATAGTTAATATGGGTATTATGGAAGTAGGTATAAATGTGGATTTTTTTAATTTGAATTTTGAAGGTCTAGATAATCTTGTTTTGAGTGCTGAATACACTGAGTGTTCAAAAACTATTTTATGCCATAAACTTAAAAATCTGGTACAATTTTATTCACTCATTTGTGATCTAATTGAGGAAGACCCTAATCATCTATCCAATTGAAAATAAATTTTTGAGAGGCTGCTTTTTCTTTCATGATGGAACTTTAGACAGATAAGTGCTAGAGTTCTTATTTTGCAACAAGCCTGGAAATTTTGATTACATAGCATAATCATGCAACTTCATGGTACAGTTTTCAACCTTAAATCACAAATTATCATAGTGTTAGGGCTTGTAATGTCAGTGGGGGCAACTATGAGAAGGGAAGTAAATCCATATAGGTAAGGTTCCCAGTATCTCTCTTTTGAACCCATGGAAAGTGCTAGAAAGTATTTGAAAGATATGGTCCTTAGTTCCAGTTGCATGAAATATCAGCAATGCCTAATATGTTTATAATATTTAATTCTAAGGATGAAATACATTGCATGAAATCCATTGTAGGCACAAAATTTAAATAGTTTGCATAGGGTTTGTCAGTGCATAATTTAGAAAGGGATTTATTTTTTTTCCTATTTGCTTACTCACTTTTTTCTGTAGAAACACAAATTCAGTATTTTCTGACTTAGTAGGAGGTTTTTCTTTATTCCTTCTGGTTTTTCAAAGGTTCATTGATAGCCAGTGATTTATTAAATCTTTAATAAATAATATTATAGCTTATCTCTATCAGCTCAAATCAATACAATGCTGTGAGGATAACGTCATTGTTGACCTTTATGTTTCGTATCATTTTTATTAAACTTGGATAACTTAGTAGCTCTTCATTTAGAGCCTGAAAATCAGATGATATAATAAGCATTTAAAACTTTCTCAAAGTATAAAAGCTCCAAGAATAGAAGAATCCACAATGTCAGCTTGTGACTTAATCTCTTTAGAAATACCTAAACTCGGTACATGAAAATATAAATAAGCAAAATTTCAAAAAATATGTGTATATACAATTTTATTTTACACACATATAAATCTCTTGCCACCATTTGTCTCATCAAGATGCCAAAATTTTAAAATTTTTAGAAATATCTGTTACTGTATATATTGAAATTAAATATAATTGTGGGTCTTGCACTCAGATAAGGACTTGTTGCTACAGAAAAGTTGATAAAGGTCTTTAAATTCTTTAATAAATACTTATTAAAAGAGGAGCCGATAGAGGCATTATTATTTGATTTTTACTCAGGCCAAAATTAGGGCTTGGAGAAAAATCTGGGTATGGAATACTATTTTCTGGTTTGCTCCAGCATCTCCTGTAAATATTTACATTCTCAAAACTACTCGTGCAGCCTGGTGTTCATTCAGCTGCTATCTTCCAAGGCTCTGCTCTATTTTCTTGAGGAGATTATTAGTGTCAATTAAAACATTTGTATATACACCATACTTTAGAAAAAATATTATAACAGTGTTGGGAAAACTACCCCTCTGTTCTCAGTAGTGCAGAATTAAACTTTGCAACATATTGGATGTTACCCTTAACACTGAACTCCATTATTACTTGGTCTTCAGTAAACCAAACATAAAAATTAAAATAGGAGAATCTTACCCAAGTAATCAAAAGTAACCCTTTTTGCAACTGATGGGATAATTTCCCCATCTCCAAGTATGACTACTTTTGTCTAATTAGTAGCAGATGAGGATCATCCATCACTTATTTGGCCATTCTCCCCTCTTAAACTTTTCTGATAACATCCTATGGGCTAATAAAACAGTTGGAGAAAATACTGTTTAGACTACCACAGGCTACAAATATTCAGCCAGAAGTGTCTATTCTCTGTACTGACAAGTGGAATTTGTGCACTTTAGAAGTCCCCAGCACTTAGGTTCAGACATCATTATATAGGGCAGAAACTGGAAAAACAAACTAGTTAACAAGTTGGTAGATGAAATGAAATGCATTTCCAAGAGTTAGAGGATGCCAAACAACAGTAGATGATGGTATCTGGCACAAATTCAGTGTAGTTTACATTAGCACCTTCATTCAGGTGGTTTCTTCAGTAATTTCTAGTCAATTGCTGCCTGTGAAGAAGAACTCCTGCAGTACTCTGCAGAGGGGCTGCTCACAAGAAAGGACACTAGCCCAGGCCCTCACAAAGACTTCCTGTAGACAAAAGGTCAATGATCCTCCTAAAAATTCAGGGTGAGGTGAAAATGAGAATAAAAGGGTAAATAACAAGAAGGGAAAAAATTCTAAGTAAAAGACAAACCTGGTACTGTTCAATGAAGGACAGAGGTCCAGGAATGGAACAGTTAATTCACCTCTAAAAACTGGGGACTGGTGTTTAGTGGGAACAAATCTCATGCTCCTATTTTCAAGAGTCTGTCAATAATATTATCCTACAGCCTTCTCTGACTTCCAAAGGTTTCTTCCATGATAAACTCCTGCTTTGATGTTCCTAGCCAAAGCTGAGGCAGAAAGTTATGCATGATGAATGGCAGGGGAAGCAAAAGGTCAAAGAAAGCTATTTCAATTCACATTTTTGCTTTTTAAAAACTAGTTATTAAATGACTTGGCAGCTTTGTCTGTCCTAGGCTATGGCAACAAGGTGATTTGTCAATTTTTTCCTTTATATCTTCTGTGATATTTTTATCAAGTGAAAGGCGCTGGAGCAGAGATTCCCCTGCAGCCCTGGTGCAGCCCATGGTGAGACAGCTGTGCCCTGTTGCCCATGGAGGTCCATGGGGGAGCAGAGATCCACCTGCAGCCCATGGCAGATGCAACACCAGAGCATGTGGACTCCTGAAACAGGCTGGGATCCTGTGGGAAGCCCCTGCAGGAGCTTTCTGTGGCCTATGGAGAGAGGAGCCCACACTGGAGGAGGTTTGCTGGCAGCATTTGTGACCCCATGGGGGACCCAGGAACAGCAGCCTTTTCCTTAAGGACTGCACTGTGGGATGAGCCCACGCTGGAGCAGATTGTGAAGAACTGTGCCCAAAGGAAGGACTCATGTTGGAGCAGTGTGTGCAGGACTGTCTTCTTTGGGAGGGACTCCCACAGTAAAGCAAAGGAAGAGTGTCCTCCCCCTGAGGAGAAAGGAATGGCAGAGATGTGTCCTGAACTGACCACAGCCCCCTTCCCCATGCACCACTGTGAGGGAGCAGGCAGAAAAATCAGGATTGAGCTGGAGTTCAGAAGTAAGGCCAGGGTGAGAAAATTAATTTTTCATTTTCCATTTTCCTATTCTGACTTAATTGATAAACCATAAAATCCATTTTTCCTCAAGTGGAGTTTGCTTTGCCCATGACAGTCCCTGCTGAGTGATCTCTCCCTGTCCTTATCTCAACCCACAAGCCTTTCATTTATTTTCTCCCCTCTCCCCAGCTGAGGAGGGAAGAGACAGAGCAGCACTAGGTGTGCCCCTGCCATCTGACCAGGGTCAACCCACCATAATCTTAAACATTTGCTGGGCTCCAGTAAATATTTAAATACTTTATTCCAGAAGCTTACAGTATGAAATTTCAACAAAGTTCCCTGAGAGGTAAATGCTAAAAGAGAAATCTTTTCACAGCTCACTTTGAGAAAAATATCATTAAAACAGATGTTTTAATGTGTTTAGTCACAGGTAGTTACATACATATTTTCCTCAGCCTGTGAAAATAATGGGGAGGAAATACTCTACAATCTGTGTGTAATATTAGGATTTTATAAATATTAAAATGAAAGAGAAAAGGCTGCAATACCTTCATTATTTCGGTTGAACTATAAAGAGTGCTTAATATATTTTTTCTGTTCTTTTAGAATTAACTTATATTTTGGGTTGGCTATCTACTCCATTTCCATAGATACTGCGATTTTATTCTTTTTTAAATGAAGGAGGAAAAAGAAGAGATTTTTATAGACCTTTCAGGAGCCTTTGCAAAGACATCAATCTGACCTGAATTCTTTTCTACCTTACAATTTTTGTTACCTGTGTTTCCCTCATAGATCAGTGTTAAAACTCCTCTTGGATTTCTGGATCAGACTTTGAATGATTTTCAGGCATAATGTATACAAAGACTGCTAAAAATAAGAATAATATATGTCTGCTACTTCAACTCTGCAGGCCACATTTGAGATGCATAAATTCTATTTTTATATGATTTTTCTTAGATTGAGCTATGAACAGTTACTAGTGAGCATATTTTAAGACTGGTTGAATTTTTATATGCTCAACAGTAGTATTTCTGCAGAGATATAATGAAGATTTCAGTCCCTATATCCTAAATCTTTATTTTACACATTTTTAGGAGCTTTATGGTCTATCATATTTCATTGTTCAGTAGGGCCCTGAAGGCAGTAGGCATCTTTGTAGTGATTTTAATGAGCTTTGGGTCAACTTTATTATATTCTGGGAAAACAGAGTATTCCTAGGTGACAATACAAATTAAGATTTTGAGTAAAAGTAGATATTCAAAGAATTTAAGCCCAAAAAATTATTATGATAATCTAATTTTCTATTCCATATAGATATAATATCACACACAAATTACTATGTCAAACCATGTGGGAATATTGAACATAACTAGTGTAAAAGAGGATCAAAAAAGGGATTGTGGAGAAAATTAAGAAAATGAACAGAGAGAGAAATTAAGTTGTTAAGAGCTGGTAAAAATGGAGGTCTTCAAATGGTCTTCCTCAGGAGGAAGGAATTTTATCCATATAAAATTTATCCAGATAAAATTTTTCTTAGCAGCTGGGGCAACACCTAGACTATGCACATACACACTCCAAGTTCTACTCTTATCTACCTTTCCTCAATATGGGACTAGGAATCATGATAAACATCCCAAACAGTACCATAACTAATGGGACTCTAGGTCAAGTGGTCCAGACTTATCTTGATGGGAAAATTCAGGAATTTCTGTCTCTTACAGTATCTCAAATATTAACCTATAAGGCAGAAGCAATAACTTGGTACTTTAGATCCCCCCCCCACCCGAATATTGTCCATTACCTTAAAGCATGAGATGTGGTGGTGAGGAACCTGGGAAAAGGAAAAGATGAAAATAGCTGGATTGCAATCCTAATTACCAGGAGAAAAAACTTTGACCTGTTCAGTCATCTTCTTGGAAGAGTTCTGTGAGATAGACTTCTGGAAGTGAGCCCAAGAGAGCTGGCTGACTTTAAAGGATGATCTCCTTTAAGTTTAAGAATGAATGATTCTGAAATACAAAAAAAAACCAACAAAAAGGCAGCAAGAGGTCTTCATGGACAAACAAGAGGCTCCTGATAAAACCCTAAAAAATATATAAGTGGGAGCAGGGTCAGGTCATACAGTCAGCAATCAAAGGCAGTGTTCAAATTGTCACCTCTAAAATATTATGTGCCTTCACCAATACTCCACAATACAGCTGTAGAGCCATGAGACTTTATCTTCCTATTTTTTCTGTGTTTGTATTTTTTTCTGGTTTAGTCTGCTATGCTGTGCTTTGGTGCCATAACTGTTCCAAACCCCTTGCAAAGGGCACAGTCACCACCAGAGCCAGTGTGTCACTGCAGTACTTGCAAGCAGAATGTCATTTAGGTGGAACAGCATCACAGGAAACATTTCATCTCTCTTCCTGACACTTGAGCTTTCTCTTGAATATCTACATCAGCTACTACTGACTGAGCCTGATGATGCTAAACGACTCAAATCTTCCTGGAAACAAATTGTATTTTAACTTTCCTAATGGGCAAGCATTCTTCTCTCCTCTCCTCTGGTGGCCTGTCCATCACTTGTGTCATTTCCCACTCAGGCATGAGGTGTGGTACTTACAAAGGCTTGTGAGATAACTCTCAACCTCAGGATATTTGTGATCAGTAGTGACACTGATGGGGAATGCCATTTTTTGCCCTGGAAATCCTTCTTGTATTTCCTGGAGAGTGAGGAAAAGAAAGTTTTCATTTATCTTCTTTGTCGGGGTCTCTCTCTCTCTAGCTGGTCAGAGTGACCCCGAAAAAGTTCAAAAGTTTCTTTTCCCAGCCCGGTGCTTGAAGAAGGAGTCAGGGCTCTTCATTTTTCGGTCTCAAGGTTATTTATTACATCTTATCTATAAAATTCTTTCTCCCTGTCCAGCCGAGATCCGTTCAGCAGGACAGTCAGAGGCGCTCCGCCCTCCCCCAGGGCGGTGTTATCTTTTTATACTACAAACTACGTGTACAATATTTACAGTTATTTTCCAATATCTATCATCTATGCTAGACAGTGAGTTTCTACTCTAGACCAATCTAAAAGTGCCAACATCACCAGACAAGATGGAGGTAGAGAAGAAGAAGAAAGGCTAGACACACCCAAATCCCTCCATCTTGTCACCAGAAACCCCTATACCAAAAATCCCAAAACCTACATCCACACTCTGCAAATACTTTATCCCTACACCATCTAAACTGCCGTGGCCTCTATCTCCTCATGCAAAGGTGCCAAGCTGTTCCATGACCCGCACTCGAACCCGATGGTGTTCTTGGGCTGTGTGCCAGGGTCTCTGAGCCCCCTGGCAAGGGTCCCAGGAAACTCCGGACTCCCAGAGGGATGCCCTGAGCTCCAACACTTCTTGTTTCTCCTTGTCACAGAGAATAATTGCTGATACTCAAACATCTTTTCAGATAGCCAAGAACATTCTGATTTTCAGATCAATCATCTCATTATAATGCAGATATGTATATAATATATAACGTTCTCTAACTCACCCAATGAAATATAACTAACTAACTAAATAAATTAATACTCTACAAGATCTTATTTTTCTCTGCACAAAACAAAATATTTTTTTTCTGGGGCAAAAGCAATTCAAGCTTACTTAAGTAAATAATAAAGGTAAATAGCATTCTGGACTTGGGAAAGAAATGCCCTGTTGTTTCTTTAAAAGTATGTGGTTCTGATATAATGGTCTAAGGACTTTGACATGATTAAAACTACCTAAGTGTTTGGAATTTTGGTCTCAATAGAATTAGTTGCTGTTCCATTACATGTAATATGAACTGCTTGGACTCCTGTGACTCAGTGATGAGTATAGTCACAAGACAGTTAAATTTCTATCAATTTCGGGGTAGTTTGGATCAGATTTTACATTTTTGCAGTATGATTGCTTTTTTTCCCCAGTGAAAAATGTGTGTAATTTTATATTGTGCATAAATTCCATCATGATTTAAACGCTCCCTGCCTTCTCAAAAAGAGATTCCTCTTGCACAACCAGAAGCGCCCCTGAGCCGCATGTGATTGCATGGATGGCAGGATATTGATTTCACAACACAGACAGGAACATAACTTTGAATTACTCTAAAATTTCAGCTAAATGTGTGAAGAAAATTCTTCCTAACTGGCATAAATATATATATATATATATATATATATATACGTATATATACATACACAAAAATATAACAATTAAATAGATGTATATATATTTCTCTCTATGCATATTGATATATAGATAAAAAATTTATATATTTATTTTCTGTCTAATATATTAAGATATATTTATCTAATATGTACATATTAATATTTTTATATATATTTTTCCTCATAAAAGGACCAATCAGAGAGGGGAGCAGAATATGATCATTTCTGCTGTCTGTTTTCTGTGTGCTCCATGTTTCTGCCTGTGTTTTCATGTAAATATTTTCATGTAAACATTATGCATGTGTGTGCTCTACATGCTTAGCCTTTCTACAGCTTCAACCTGGCTGCAGAGAAAATGAAAGTTTACTGGACAGAAGAAGTTTTGAAATTTATTTGTCCAAACAATGAAACGTAAAATTACTTTAGTGAAACCTTTGTAAAATCATTCATTGTGTGTCAATTGATGTTGCAAGTATAGAAATTATGTAATTATGAGGATGTAAAATGGATTTTTTTCATTATGTGTGAGAACTGACTAAAGTTCTATTTGCTTGAAACTTTCTATAGTTTTTAAAAGCAAGAAAGAATATAAATTCTGGAACTAATTCTTATTTTCTGTTAATATCAAACTGTGAATTCCTATTATAATTTTCACACTATTACTCAAAACTGAAGAGTAAAATCAGTAAGAAATTAGAAAGGAAGCTCTATATAATCTAACTGCAATTTGATGACCAGTGTCTTTAAATGCATGAGTGAGCTGAAAGTTAAGACTGTGAGAAGCTGAAGGGAGAGGATTATTCTATTGTCTAAAATGTGTCTTCAAGACCCATTGACAATTCTTTTTTGTTTGCTGTGTTGAAGGTGATCATCTAAAACAGATCAAAGTGACAACTCACTTTGTACAAAAATACATCTGTTTGTACCAGGAAAGAACAATTTAGTCTTTTTATCTTTTGTTTGCAACTACTACTCCAATAACTTTTGGAGAAAACTGTTTTCTGGTGAATTTAGAACAGGTGTTTGAATTACTTTAAAATATTAATGAACTCAAAACTATGCTATAATTCAGTTAAAATATGGATTGTGGGTCAAGGGCCCCACAGGCAAGGTGAAACAGAGGGTAACCACAAGTGACAGTACATCAGAAAGGGGTACAGCCACAGCAATAGAGAAACTGCTCTAGGGACAGGCACACATGTAAACCACTGCAGGTGAGCCTGAATTATGCAGGTGGGAGCATAAGACAATAAAAAAAAAATAAAAAAAGAAAAAGTAGAAAAGCATAAAAGGCTTTTGGGTTTGCTAAAAAGAATTATTTAGCATTTAAAAATTGGGAACAGCTCGCGGGTAATAATGATGGATGAAATAAGAGTAATTTTTTTGAAAATGTGCTGAATTTTTACCTCTTTAACTTAACTCCTTGAAAAGGAGTAAGGTAAAAAAAAGCTCTTCAAAATACTCTTGGTGTAGTTTTGACCAGAACAACTTGGAACTTGGTTAAAATCCATTCCTAAGTGGTATTTTACACTGTGGGAAAGGGAAAGGGAAAGGGAAAGGGAAAGGGAAAGGGAAAGAGAAAGGGAAAGGGAAAGGGAAAGGGAAAGGGAAAGTATTGAGGCATGTTGCACATAGATTCTTGCTGTATGTTTGTTGCAGGATTAAAAAATAAAGTGTATTTCTAGGACTGCATTGCAGATTTGCTGAGTTTGTATTTTCTACTCACGTAGCCACTGAAGTAAAAAAAAAAACAATTGCTGTAATTGCCTCTCCATGTATATATATTTAGGCTTTATAAGTAATTTCTGTGATTTCATTAAAAAAAGGAAATTTTTGTTATGAACTAAAATAGTTTTCAGTGTTATTGGAACTGCAAAGAAAGCTCTAAGTATGTCCGAACAAATTGTGCATTCATTCTGTTATTTGCAGATTGTTTTTAAAATGAATATGCAATATTCATTGGTTAAGGCAAAGAAAATCATCCTGGAAATGTATAAGACTATTTTCCTCAAGACATCCTAAGTCTTCATTAAAAGTGACACCATTCCTACTGGTTTAAATAGTCTTTTTGCTTTAAATCCTGCCTTTACTAGCTCACTTTGTACTGAAACACAGATTCAGCAGGGAGATGTAAATGATCAAGAGATACTTCTTTGTACTACCTCATATTCAACAATATTTGACCCTTGCTATTCTCTAAGAAACAGTATCTTGATCCATGTAGAGAATCAAATATGCTCTAGGTCAGAGTTTTATTAGAGTCTGAGGCAGAAGTGTCACCTAATAAATGAATAACACATCTTCCTGCACTCTTTATATTTTTGCTGCCATCAGAGATCTGACCCATGGCCCTACTGCCCAATACCTATAACATGCTGTTCAAAACCCTTGCTTTTGAAACTTTTTTGAAAGTTCTTCCTTTTGAACAATTGCTGAAGAATGTATTTATTTCATTGATTAAAAAACCTTAATGAATGTGAGGATGAAAACACTCTGCTGGGTTGATAAAGGAAAAGGGATGTTCTCACAGCATGAATCCCACTTCTGACATTGCAACAAAAACTTGATAATTTTTGGGTCATTATTTATTTTTTTAAATCAAACTGTTTTGTTATTGGCAGTGGTACTGGTCTTTCACCTATAAGTGCTAAAAACTGGAGCTGACAATAGTTGCCCTGGTGACCTAGGTTGTTGGCTGGAGAATATCACCACACCTGTTGTATTTATCTCACAGCAGCAAGGTGCCAAGGAAATTGCTGTCCTAATTTGTCTAGAGGTCCCCAGCTCATGTCCTGCTTATCTGAATCCTCTGTAAATCCAGATCACTCAGTAATTTTTTTCTCTTAAAAGTGCTTGCCCAAACTTACAGCTTGCTCCATGATTATTTTGGATATGGAGAAGTCCCATTAGTTCTCTTTTTTATCTACCTTTGTCATACAAACTTCTTTAAAAACCCCTCAGAAAGGGGAGGTTTTCACTGTTCTTCCCAGTAAACCTTCACTGTTAAAATGAAGTCATTCAAAGGATCCAAACTGACATTTCTGAAAAGTGGTATCTTCAGTTCCACTGAATAATATATGGAGCACTTTGGATTGTGTTCTCTGTCCGTATGAAGCATCCTTGTTCAGGTGAGAATGTCTTTATCAGCAGTTCAGTCAGGAAGACAAACAGATATGTTAGTCAGAAGAGAATGCTGGAGGTTTTTCAGACCAGACTTCTAGCTGGATTTATTGCTAGCACAGGTGAAATCAGTCTGTTTTCTCTAGCCAGGGTTTGAGAACTTGCAAAGAGGGAGATAACCCATTCCAGAGAGGCATTAATCCAGTGATTTCCATTTAACTAAAAACTTTCCTGAAATAAAAAGATTTATTCTCGCAAAGATGGCTGGACTGGAGCTTCTTGGTGATGATGGTTCTGTAATACCTGTGTGTGCCAAACTGCTTCATATAAGCTATACATGTCCAACATAGCCAGTGTATTCTTCATTCACAGCTAATTACAGGGAAAGAGATATTGGTATATTACTTTATCATACCTCAATGGCTAGATGACAGAATTCTATTTACCCTTAAGGGGGGTAAACCTTTATTTTATTAACTTAGCATGACTTAATATTTACACCAACTTTGTAAAAATAACTTTTATTTAAGTTACTACAGATTTCCCACACTGAGAACTGTGTAAGAATTAACTTGAGGATTTATCTGGTATCTGGATATTTTGACATAATTGTTTCTCTTTCTGATGAATTATATTATTTATTCAACAAACAGATGGGATGCCAGTAGGGGTTACAAGTCAAAATCCCACATTAAACACTTTTAAATTTTTTTGATAATGTACTGAACCCTGCTGCTATCCTAGGACTACTGAAGAATTAAGTCCTTGTCTTTGAAAAAAAAGTAGTCTTCTAATGCTGATAAATATTTTCAGATTATTTAACTTGCAAAATTTCATTGTAAAGAGCTTACGTGATGAAATATAGCAGAATAATTTTCTTTCTAAACTACATTCCTGTCATTAAGGTCTTCAAACATTACACACTTGATTTTTTGAAAAGCTAAGGGCAATTTATATTTAATAATCCACAAAAAACCTGACAACCAAACAAAAAAAAGCAGGGCAAAAAATCAAATAAAAAAAAAACTTTAAAAAAATGAATTTGGAAACTTCATTCACCTCTTTTGCTCTCATGTTGTGGAAAAGCACTAACATCAGCACAGGAGCTTATTTGCTCTGTATAAGCATTTTGCCTCTTTTATGAAAAGGCCTAAATTATTCATGGATGAATAAAATATCTAACATGAGAAAAAAGATGCAGAAACCCAAAGAATCTGTACCACCAGATTATAATAAGAATGAAGAAAGAAGCTATGTGAACACATATGGCTTTCTGTTTGAATTTCCAGTGAGCAAACTGTGATTTCCATGGGTGTAGAAGACATCAGTGATACTCTGGCTAAAGGAAGGGAGTGGTTGCAATAGAGCTACTAGAATAACATATTATCATGCAAAAGAGATTACTACAGGGAAATGGTAGTTTGAGTAAAGTTTAAATGTTTGTATCACTCCTGAAACAATTTGAGATTTTTTATTACTCTTGAGAGACTCATGACATACCTAATAGCATATAATGATTATGTATGTGAGTAATACATTGGAAGAGATTTTAAAAGTATTTCAGGGCAAGAGTGAGACCAAAATAAAGCTGAGCAACTGAAGTCATTCCTCTAAAAGCAGAAAATACTTTTATTTGCTCTGACAGCAATAATTTTTGATGAAATTAATTGCACATGAAAATCATTGATGAAATGTGCAGAATGGACCTGATAAACTTGATCTGTGGCTCCCTGGCTTATCAGTGTTGGTTGAAAAATACTTCTGTACTACAGAAAATACAATACACTCATAACTTTAACTCAGTAGTCAGAAAAGTCCATTTTCTGACAGTTTTTCTGGGTCATTTTATTCATTTAATACATAATGCATTCCCTGCTCCACCTCCTGCTCCAAACATGAATTAGAATTTTTTTACCCTGATTCTGCAAGGTACATAAGCATTTTAAAGTAAGTAGAAAGTGAGGAGTACTTTGGTGTCTGAAATAGAACAATTAAAGGCTGATGTGTAAAAAGAGATCCACAAAACTTTGTTCCAAATTACCCTTAGGTGAACACAGGGGAGGACTTACAGGAAGTGCTTGAGATACTTTAAGGGCTCCTTGGTATAAGATAAACATCCCTTTTTCCTACCTTGCCCTTTCTGTCCCTTTCCTGCCATCCTGTGTTTGCCCTTTTACTTTTTGCCCAACATTCAATTGAATCCATTAAGCAATAAAACAAAATAGAATATTTTTGTCTCTCTTTTTTTTTTCTGTAACTGTGTTAGTTCTCTGTCCATTTAGACAAGCTCAGGTTGTAATGGCAGAACAAAGGACTGAATGCCAAATATGCAGCACATGGAAGGAGTGATAAAGGAGGTGAAAATTTATACTGGCAATGCCATTAATTGTAATTCTTTTCCAAAATTCACTGTATGTCTTTTGTTCAACTTGAAATAAACTTTAGTAACTCAATGTGATCTCCTAGGCACGTACAGATGCTGTTTCCTGGTTTGATAGGAAGAAGCAAAAGCAGGAAGAAGCAGCTATCTGCCATCTTTCAATTAAAAGAAAAAAAGAAAAAGAAAAAAGAAAAAGAAAAAGAAAAAGAAAAAGAAAAGAAAAAGAAAAAGAAAAAGAAAAAGAAAAGAAAAAGAAAAAGAAAAAGAAAAGAAAAAGAAAAAGAAAAAGAAAAAGAAAGAAGAAAAAGAAAAAAGCAAGGTTCTTCATCTCATGAAGTAATACTTGTGGAGCTGCTGAAGTGTCAGCTTTTAGAAGTCCCATCCAAAGACACCCAAAACCAATTTTTAGTAATGAAAGTAATCCCTAATTTTTTAACAAGAAGACTTGTCACAGTTTAATCCCCTATAGGCTTGTTAAATGGAGTTTACTTTGTTGATGGAAAAAATAATATTTTTAACTATGGGTATCCAAAGTATAAAATGGGATATGTTTATGATGCAGTTGCTGTAGTGAGAGTACTTTTACCATTTTTAGCAGACCTTTGATCAGATGCAGTGATAATTGTAATAATAAAGACAGACTACAAAAACCCAATCAATAAGGAATAGTCTGGGATAGCAGCAGGGAAGAGTCCCACTGAAGTTGGAGGGAATGGTGAGGCGAGGAAGGAAGTGAAAGATGAAAAAGGAAGGTAGAAGAAGCAGAAATTTAGAAGAAATATTTTCCTTCTGTTTGTCAACCACAGCTTAAGCTGCTGAGGTTCCACTTAGCCTTGCTGGTCCTGCTGGTGATGTAACAGAGGCTTGTTCTGCCTCTGGCAGGCTGACCCTGCCTGGATGGCAGGTGCCACCAAAGCCCCTCTGACTTCTTCAGATGGAGATTTTTGGGGCTGGTCTGTATCTGGCAAATGAAAAGTGAGAAATCACAGTTATTTTATAGCTGTGTAACTGATCCATTTGTGAAAGTTTGCTGCACTACTGCATCTGTTCTGCCTTACAGGCAAATTACATGGTGAATAAAAAGGGGAAATAGACTGTAATTATTGTGGCAATGGTTACATCCACTTAGGAAACACTAAAACAGTTATTATCTTTTGTGATTACCATACTTTTAGACTTGATTTTTTTTAATGAATCTTATGTAAGTGACATGTTTTCCTTAAATTTTTATTCCATTTGAAAAAAAAAAAAAGAATGTCCAGTATCACATTTTTCATTCAGAACAACTTATCATCTAGAGTGACTTCTGGAAAATATTTTTTTTTTTAATGTAAAAAAGGAGAACTTTTTCTCTCTAAATTAAAACAGATTACAAAAGGTTATAAAACCCCAAGAATTTGAGAGTCATATGCTCTCCCTCTAGTGTATGAAATGTAGAGTTGTTAATTTAATGTTAATATGCAGATAAATAACAAAAATTAAAAAATGGTTCTGATAATATACTTAACTTTTTTAAAATGTTCATAACAAAAATTATTAAAATCTTCAAATTCTCTTTTCCTTCTTTCTTTCCCTTAAAAACTCTTTTACTTTTATTTTTACAGTAATTTGTTACTTTAGTGGTAATAATAGTAATTATTGGCCATAATTGGAATCCTAATAGAAAATGAGGACAATGAAAAAAGGGCAATTTTTTGGGATATGAATTATAAGCCTTCATACTATTAATTTAAAGAAGAAAATGATGGATTGAAAAACCATTTCAGACTCTTCAAGGCAATTAAGACTGCAAGGGAATTTGTAGTAGAGGTCTGACACTACAGTGGGAATCAGACCAAATTTCCTTGCAAACTACTGACTGGCAGACAGATAGATGCAGATAATTGATAAAAAAAGTAATTAGTATTAAGGTTCAGTTCAGTTCTATTTCCCCTAGTATTTTTTCATTGAAGCATGCATATATATGCTTTTTCTTGATTTAGTCATGCATTCTAGATGTTCATATATGAACATTAGTACTGTGTGTGTCTGTATGTTCAGTCATTTCCTGAGCAAACTGTGGGCCCACTGAAGACAGCACAGTGAATTTCCCAACACAGATAGCACAGTATATTTCCCAACAGACATTGAGATAAAATTATCTTCAGAAATATGCAGACAGTATTTCAGGATGTTATTTGATTACGGATATTGCATAAGACTGTAGATGGTTTGGAGAACACTGTCCTTTGATTACTCTGTAAATTTCTCTTTCATACATATAAACATATTCTTACTTGACTTTAAAACTGTGGGTGTTATTTTTTCTAATGACAAGAATTACTTATTAAATGTCACATTGCAAAGTATCATAAATAAAATCATGATGACATAGAATGTGAAGACTATTTTTTATGTAAATGCCCCTGCCAAATGATTTTAGATTAACTTTTATAGATCCTATATTTTAGCACTTCTCATTGTTATACATGCCCTCATTTTAATATTTTTTCCCTGAAAAGTTCAATAACAGAATGCTTATAAAACTCTTATGGATTAATATGTTATTGGTTTTACTTTAAAAGTAAAATAAGCACGACATTCAGTAAGAAAAAGATGAAGTATGCTATTTTTCAGAACTTATGAAATGCATTATTTTTCATAAGTATGGTTAAATATTTGTATTTTGTTATCCTTAATAAGAGCAAAGTTGCTAGCAGGCCTTTTGTAAAATTTTTAATTGTATATACATTACTATAAAGTAACAATGTTTATTATAAAGTTATATCTTCTTTTGCATATGAAACTACATTAGGCATCAACCTATACTACATATTACAAATTTCCTTATCCCTTTATTTATTTACATTATTATTTATAAAACTGAAAAATAATTTTATTCAAAATAAATTATATTTAATACAGAACAAGACATGAGAATAAGAAATTTTAGGAGTGATCATGGGAGAAAGAGAAAATGTACTTGTGACAATGTGAGTTGGCTTCACTGTCTCATAGGAAGAAGATTTACTTAAAAAACTATGGGAACGACTGCACTGTACTGTGATCCATGAAGTACAGCTGGTCTAGGTAGAGAAAACCTCTGCTGCCAGATTTCACCAGAGCTATCCTGCCTAGGACAAATTACTTATATCATTTCCATGCTGCTTCCAAATCTGGGCCAAGAGCAATGTGGCTTTAATGGACCAGGAAATCTTACCCAAGGTTTACTGAATTTTAAAAGCAGCAAGTATCTAGTGTTTTTCTTTTGCAACCAAAAGAAGAATACTAGATACAATATCATGTTCAGCAAAAGTCTTCTGGAAAATTAAGAGTGGGGTAACAACTCACATTTTCTACCTGTTAGCCTATTTCTAGGAATGAAGAATGTATGAAGAAATATTTGATTAGAAATGCACTTCTAGGTAGTGTGCTTGAGGGCACTTGTTTTGCTCCCAAGAGAAGACAAAATAGAAAAAGTGAGGGTCAAAGGCAAAACATTTCTGTCCTGCTCTGGGTGTGTGCTGATGTCAAAGGCAGTTTGCCTGTTTCAGGAATACAGCAACACACAGGAAAACTGCAGCTCACAGCAGTCAGTGTGCACAGGTTCATAAATGGAGGTTTACCATGGTTTATTTTCCAAATCAGCTTATTTTGGAAATAAAAGCTACTTGGATGCTTTCTGCTGGGGTTCAAACATGGGTCTGCTTCCTTTTCTTCACAGTCAGAGCTTGTGTTCTCCTCCAGGTGAGAAATTATGTGACCTTGATCACAAACTTTTCATGCAGGTTGATTCACTGCCATGGCTTGAAGAAGCTGATAGCCAGACAATTTCATAGCTTTTCATTTTCTCCTAATTATGAAATCTGAGATTTTATAATTCAGTTCATGCATAGAAAGACAGCTTTTAGAGACATGCTTGTCATGTTACACCTCACAACTCTATTAAGAGAAGATGTAGAAGTAATGTAGTTTTGTGTTTAATTTTTGGCTGAAAGTTAAAGTGTTCTGCAGTAGTCTGTATTCAGCTCTTTCACAATACACCAAGAAAATTTTACACTTTAGTGTAAAATTTCAGATATAACAACATTCAGATGTTCAGAGCACAATATAGCTTCAGAGTCTGAATTATACTTCCCAAAACAAAACAACATTCTTTCAAGAAGGAAGTTACCTACTAACACAGGAAAATAGATACAGCTGGATATATTTTGCTGACATTATTGAAGTATTTATGTGAATGAATTCCACAGAAAAATCCAGTTCAAAAGCAACATGAAGAAAAATATAATCTCATAGTTGTAAAATAAGTCTTTTTCTATTTCAGAAAATGCCAGTTTTCCTATTCTTTAAATTGACTGACCTGGTCTTTTCTCTCTGGAACCAGACTCTAGATTCTACTGAGTGACCCATGGGAAGTAAAACACTGCAGTTCAAAGAAATGCAATATGGTTACGTTGCCCTACTAGCCTCGGGCATGTTTCTGCTCCTTTTGTGCTTGTATGACAGCTGTGTTAGGATGCTGCTCAGCTAGGTTAGGATGCTGATTTTATCTTCCTTTATACCTTTTTTTTTTTTTTTTAGCTAGAGTTAAAAAATTCAGTGGGGTAGAGACAATACACCTGACAATAAAGAGCATGAGAGCTTCAAGGAGGAGGCAGATATTACAGGAAGCCTGTGAGCATTAGGAGGAAATCTGGAGCAGCCTGGAGGTTTGAGCAATTAGTGAAAGATATGAAGGAAGAGCAGACTTGGGTCTGGCTGGGACCTAGGAACAACTCTTGAGAAGTCAGAGGACAGCCACAGAGGTGAGAAGGAATTGGTGAAGCAGCAACCAATAGTGAAGGATCACTGCAAAGATATAAGTGAGAAGTGAGACATCAAGACAGAGGGAATGACAAAAAAGAGATGTCAATGGCAGGTAGAAGACAGCTGTGAAAAAAACAGGCAACTTCTTCTTCTAGGAATCAGCACAAGTCCAGTGAAATGTGATGATTTGTCTTTGGCAGTCTTTAGGTAAAGTGAAAGTCTCTGGAATAAGACTTTGTAACTGTTATTACTTCAAAAATCAGGGAATATAGGCAAAATTCAAGTCCAGAATGCTAAAGAAATGCTTCTTCAACTGGATTAGATTCCCTATGCTGATGCCATTTCCAAAACTGACCAAAAGACAGAAAAGGAGTGTTTGGCTGACAAAGTGCCTTTTTAAATGTCACTTGCATACCTGTGTAGTAAATTCAAAGCAGAATGCCTAATAGGTACATTTCATACAAGGGATTTCATTATACCTCTTGTACTCTTACAGCTACTGCTCTTAATTCTTTTTTTTAGCAGAAGAAATAATCCATCATACAGTTTCATGGTCTTGCTGTCTTCTCCACTGTTCTCCACTGTGGCTGCAGAGAATTCTGCTGCTAAGCTAGTTCAGATCTACTTAAAAAGAGAGACTGTGTGCAGATGGTGGGTCAGTAGGGATGTTTGTGCTGCACAGCACTGAAATTCACTTTGTTCCATCAAACCAAATGTAATTATAAGTTGGATTTGTTTGTTTGTTTGTTGGTGGGTTTTTTCTTTCCCTCAGGTGTGGCTTAGGAGAGATAGATAACAGGCTGGTGTCAGAGAAGCCAGCAGGTTTCTTTACTGATAATAAGATTTTGCCTTTTGCCCCTTGCAGTGATATTTCATTACTTTTTTTCTGTGTCTGAGAACCTTCTTAAAGTCAAAATATTCAGGAAGAAAGTATATCATAAGTTCTTTTAACTTTGACATTAAATAATTCTGCCAAATCCTGTTTCTCAAGGTTATAGAGGAAAGATGAAAATACAGATTAAAATATGATTTTGCAAAAATAATATTTTTATCAAATTATGTTTCCAACATTATCTTATTCTGAACTTTGAGGTTCATGGTGCAAATTCAAACTTGAATCAAGCTATTTTTATGCTACAGTTTTACATCATTAAGTGATGCAAATTTTAAAAATATCATGAAGTTGATTTTCTCAGCCTGTTTTTCTGCTGGTTCCTGAAACTGTCCAAAGTACTTTCAGAGCATGCACAGAAACATTTCTGTAGAGGGCTGCAAGAATTCTATCCTCTAAGTTGCTTTTCCAGAATCAAAGACAAATTAGGTAAGGGGCAAATGGTTCTCTAGGATAGCAAACACAAATGTAATGAGGTCATTGTATAGTGTCAGATGTTATTAGTAGCTCTCTCTATATAAAAGATCACCTTCAGGGTTTTAAAGCAACAGTTTATCCCAAAAGTTCTATAATGTGATTCTTCTTTTTGAAGGTTTACAAGAAGTTGTTGCTGCTGTGGTTGCTGCTCAGGTTTTGCTTCTCTTCACATAGAGTTAGTTTAGTTGTTTGACAGGTGACTGCTGCAAAGGAGGATGTACAGCAAGGGTACTAATGGCTCATTCACAAACTGTGGTGTGAGGCTGGAGACTTCCTCCAAACATTTGAATTAAGGCAATATGTACTAGCAGCCTATGCCTGTCGAGTGCTATCAGCCACTTGATGCAGGTGAAAAACTATACCTGTGCTTTCACTGCTGCCAGCTATCACTGTATAATTAATTTACTAATATATGATTTTTTCTATTTTACTATGAAAAAAATATATATACAGTCATTATTTTAAGTTCTCCCTTGTAAAAAGTAAAAGCATAAGTAAAAAGTCACCACTAGTGGCCTTCTGGATGAAAAATGCTAATAATTTGGAATTTTCCTTATTCTTCAGATTATGTACTTCTTGGCTATAATCATTTCCTTTTTTTTCCTCAGTAGATCTCTCAAACAAACAGCCTCAGAAAAAATGGAAAAGAAACAAACTGAGTACTCCATACTATTTCAAGTGAAAATATTAAGTCCTAAAAGATATTGAAAACATAATATTTACAGAAAAGTGATGTTCTAAAGAACATCATATATTATGTTGTGGTAGTTTAGTTCTTTCTTACTCCTAGCACATGAGAAAGAATCAATTTGAAGTAAATATTCATTTATGTATCTCAAAGAGGTTTTTAATTTGTCAGGGCCTTATACTAGTGCAGGACCTGGAGTGTTGTATGTCTGAATAATAGAGTTATTCTTCACTTTTCCCTAATGTGGGGATATGAGAGCTCTACTTCTCTTTAAACAATGGAATATTGGGCTCTTAAGGGGAAATGATATTTCCTGAAGTTCTTGACCTGATCATCTTTAATGTTTCTCCCCATATAATCAGAAAATATTTGTTGTGGATTTCTGCTTGTCTCCTCACATCTCTTTAAAGGAAGTTTCTTGTTATAGAGAGTTTTTAAGATGTGATACCTAAAAAATTAATGCTCAGAAAAGAAAACAGAAACAAATGAATTAATATGTTAATATCAGTTACATGTAAGGTGCATTCTTAGTCCTCCAGCAGGAATACATCACTTACTACAGAAATTAGATAAAGGTCCATTAGGGAAAATTGGCTCTAAAAATGTGTTAGGGAAATTATATTCTTTGACATACAATCATGCAGTCCACTAAAACATCATATATGAAAAAAGTGGATAAAATATATTTCTGCCCCTTGTCCATCTTAGGCCTTGTGTAAATGTCCATATTTGCAAAGTAAGATGCAGGAAAGTGTCTGGATGCAACCTTGTAAGGGACAGATAACAATAAATATAATTGAGACATTCAACCATATTGCTGAAAGCTCCTGGCTAGGAAAATGTAACCACCACTTAGAAAGGAAAGATTCCAGAAAATTATTAAGCTAAAATGTAAACAGAAGTGCTATAAAACTCCCAGGAGCAGGTACCAAACAAAGAAACAATCATTTAAAAATGCATAATATACATCAGTGTACAGTTATCAGCTTACCATGACAGTCAAGACTGTGAGTTTAATTTGGATAAATAGATTGGGAAATAAATGTTGTTTTCACTGGCAGGTAAGGCTGTTTTCAGTTCAGATAAATTGTTCCACCAAGTAACTTATATTGGCAGGCTTATGAGAAAAGAAAATATGTTTGAGAGCAGAGAGTACAATTGGGAATGGATTTTATTTGTTTAGATATTTTCATATCAGGTGGCAAACCTGTAAGTTTTGAGGGCTCATTGTGCCACTAGCAGCAACCTAGATTATTGCATGTCTGAGTTGCCTAGGCTGCAGCATATATTTTTTTCAAATGTATGAATTGTACAAATGATAGAAAACACCTCGTTGTTTTTAAGCTGTGGCAAAGGTTATATACAGTTGTGGTACTTTTCACCTAGACATTTTCCAGACAAACTAAAATAGTAGCATTATTGCTTATTATTCTTTCTGTTTTCTTCTCTTTCTTTCTGCATTTGTCTACATTAACCATGTTTGTTGACCATGTTTATCAATTTGAAAACCACAATAAAAATGTAAGTAGTTAAATTTTATAAATAAACCACAAAATGCTGGAATTAATTTTACATGGTTACTTATAATTTAGTCTTATTATTTTCATGTTATAATATAGCTCTGTAACTGTCTAATTGTGTGGTTTTAGTGGGAATATTTCCAGACTTGGTGAAACAATTGTTTAAATATTTTTGTTACTATTTTTAAAAGGAAATTGAAAAGTCAGAAGTCTGTTGTAGTGTCATGTACTTTTTGTTACAAAATGAGATTATTAATTTCTGTGTAAACCAGAATGGAAGGCAGCTAAAATACATTGGAGATCACTTTCAAAATCAGCCACCAAGAGCTGTAGCTAGATAAATGTGGTTATTTCAAATTTATGGCACAATACCTGGGTCAAAGGACTTATCCACATTAGTCGGTTTTTCTGTTATAAAAAGAGGAAGGAAGGAAGGAAGTGGCGGAAGGAAGGAAGGAAGTGGCGGAAGGAAGGAGTGGCGGAAGGAAGGAAGTGGCGGAAGGAAGGAAGGAAGGAAGTGGCGGAAGGAAGGAAGTGGCGGAAGGAAGGAAGGAAGGAAGTGGCGGAAGGAAGTGGCGGAAGGAAGGAAGGAAGTGGCGGAAGGAAGTGGCGGAAGGAAGGAAGGAAGTGGCGGAAGGAAGTGGCGGAAGGAAGGAAGGAAGTGGCAGAAGGAAGTGGCGGAAGGAAGTGGCGGAAGGAAGGAGGAAGGAAGTGGCGGAAGGAAGTGCGAAGGAAGTGGCGGAAGGAAGTGGCGGAAGGAAGTGGCGGAAGGAAGAATGAAGGAAGGAGGAAGGAAGGAAGGAAGGAAGGAAGGAAGGAGGAAGGAAGGAAGGAAGGAAGGAAGGAGAAGGAAGGAAGGAAGGAAGGAGAAGAGGAAGGAAGAAGGAAGGAAGGAAGGAAGTGAAGGAAGGAAGGAAGGAAGGAAGGTGGCGGAAGGAAGGAAGTGGCGGAAGGAAGGGAAGGAAGGAAGTGGCGGAAGGAAGGGGAAGGAAGGAAGTGGCGGAAGGAAGGAAGTGGCGGAAGGAAGGAAGTGGCGGAAGGAAGGAGGAGTTGGCGGACGGAAGAAGGAAGTGGCGGAAGGAAGGAAGTGGCGGAAGGAAGGAAGTGGCGGAAGGAAGGAAGTGGCGGAAGGAAGGAGGAAGGAAGTGGCGGAAGGAAGTGGCGGAAGGAAGGAAGGAAGGAAGTGGCGGAAGGAAGTGGCGGAAGGAAGTGGCGGAAGGAAGGAAGGAAGGAAGGAAGGAAGGAAGAAGGAAGGAAGGAAGGAAGGAAGGAAGGAAGGAAGTAAGGAAGGAAGGAAGGAAGGAGGAAGGAAGGAAGGAAGGAAGGAAGGAAGAGAAGGAAGGAAGGAAGGAAGGAAGGAAGGAACTCTGAGAATGAGACAGTGTTTATAAAGTAGCTTACCTGACAAAACCCCTTCACTTCAGCTGGGGGTAGCAAACCTGGCCTCAGCAAAGCACATGCTGCTTTTGCAACTGGCCAATTTTTTAAGTCATTCATCCTTAGCATTTCAGCATCTCACACCTTGTTATTCAAACACTTAAAAAATTAAATAGTGTAAAGGTTTCAGAGACATCAGAAAGAATGATACTATGCTTTTCAAAATTCTTATTATGTTTTTGGGTTTTTTTCCTTTTTTTGATGAAGCTAAATCTAGCCAACTGGTATGTGTAGAAGAGTCTGACATGTGTAACACTGGTAATACAAACATCCTTAGAAAGGTAGAATAGCGGCCTGCAATCCATGAGGGCCATCCAGATTTGATCCACAGTGTATATATAATAATTTAAGGTTACTGGAATGTTCTAGACCTGGACAAAAATGCATGAAAAGAAGCACTTTAAAACCATGCTTTGTCAATCTCAACATGGAAAGCAAAAATATACTGATTTGAACAAAATTTGTAACTCTGAACTGTCAAAACAAATTGTTTAGGAATTTGGCTTCGATGGCATGAAACCTTCCAGCTATGTTTGAACAACTGACTCATCTCAGGTTAGTATAATAATATCAGTTTAACAGAATATATAGATATGAATTATTTAATACATTGTTTCCCAATTTATAAAAAGAATACTTGCTAGTTGCAAATTTTTCCAATGTTTTTTTTTTCATTTTGTTGCTTAATGTTTTTTTTCTTGTGAAATTTACCCTCATTGAGATCAGGTACACTTTCCTTAGCAGATCTCCATAGTAACTTCTAGTAAAGTTACTCTAATAGCAAGAACTCCAGGACACATGTAAGCATATTCTAAATTATGGTCTTGATGCACTTATTTTTTTCTCGTTACCTTCCTCACATAAAAAAGACCATCAGTGTCAAAATGTGGACAATGAATACTAAAGGTGAAAAGCTTTCAGCAGCTTTTCACACAATGAGAAGTGAAAAATATTGACAATAAATTGGAAAAAGCAGCAGATCTGATTTACTTCTTGGGATAAGACAGAAGAGAAAAACATGTCTTAGCTGTGCAGCAGGGGGAGGGACAATGGAAGAGATTTTGACAGGAGTACTTGACAACACTTTCCACATGAGAGTAAGTGCTTTTAGCAGTGTGTTGAGTGGAAAAAGGATTCAAAAAAACATCTCTTGGTCTAAATACTGTTGTGTGTAACTGTCACTCTAAATTACCTCTATTTGCTTTACATGGAGCAGCTGGAAGTAAGATAACAGGTACATGTCAGGGCATGGGATGTTTCTAAACTTTATTCTAAACTTCTTTTCACAAATCTTCCATGCAGTGCAGGATTCCTGTCCATCCTGCTGGTGCTGTTGTATTCCCCATGATCTGCAAATATAAACAGGAAGAAGTCTAGGGATGGAGGAAACACCTTTCAATTGATAAATTTATCTTATAAAATATATCAGTTTTCTAAACAAATTGCTTAGCTTTATTCTTTAGCTCATTGCAGTTAGTACATTCCTTTACTAAACCTCTGCTCTTTTCTTTCCTGATGATTTATTTCTGAAAGGGTTGAGTTGGTCAGAGGTAAGCAATCTTACAATAGGTGTAACTCTGAGAGGGTTTAAGAGAATGCACCTAAAATTTTAGGAAGGATGGCACTTTCATCAGTTACTAAGGAATCTGCAACACAAAATAGATCCCAGACAAAGAGATCAGAATTCACAAATACACCCTGAAATCCCAAAGCTTTAACAGTGGCTAAATTCTCCATCTAATAAAGGAACTTGGCTAATCTGTAGCACCTTGATGAACAAATACAGGGAGTGATTTTGTGGTTTTTGTCCAGTATTGTATGTTATGCATACAGCTACACATATTTGTGTGTATGTGTGCATATTTATACACATACCTGCATATGAACACAGACATACCTGAGCCAGTTTTCTCTGTAATTTTAAAATATGTCTTGTATCAGGTAAGGCCTGTTGTGCAGAATCAGTCTTTCATTTTCTATACATAAAAGGCTGCAAACATTTAAATTAATTCCATTGATTTATCTTCAAAAGCATATAGTTTTTTGGAGAGATGAATGTAATAAATATTTATACCTTCTGGAATTATTATTTAGAATATTTCACATAGGAATGAAAGAGAAGGTCAAAATTTAATTTCTCAGAAACTGTGAGAAAACTCTGCCTAAATAATGAACCCCCCCCCCTTGATGCAATATCACCATTTACCAGCATATCTGGGTTACAGTAAAATCTGTTAAGTTCAGAGAATTTAACTGTATGGACATTGGCATTAAGTCCTTATAACCATTTTATAATGTATTTTAATAAAACTTTTGTAGATCTGTTGTACAACATAATGCAAGAATCTACACAGAACTAAGGGAATATGGAAATTAATTATCTACGCAGTAGAAAAGGGAATGTTCTGCATAAAAATGCTAGAAATTCAGCATGGCTGTTGTCTCAATTTACTTCAGTTCATATACAGCTTTACTGGGATCAATATTCCCAGTATGAACACAGACCTGACATGACATGTTATTAAAGTCATGATATTAAAGCCACTGGAACAACTGGGAGAGTATTGAGAAGCAAAAACAACTAGCAAGTCAAACTGAGAAACTCAATATTTACAAAGCAGTTTGGTAAAAGCTGACTTACTCAGATACTACCTCTAAGAAATTTGAAAAAAATAGAGAGATCTGTGTTTCAGTTTCTAAGCATTTCTGATTTTAGCTGTGAAATAATATGAAGCTCAAAAAACAAGAAAATAAAAATGTGTAAATTTCCTTAGCCTTTAAATTTCTTACTCCCTTCTAACCACCCCGTTTTTTACTTCCCAATCTGAAAGAAAAACTGAATTATTGATCCAGAATTGTCAAAATGCTTTAACTGGAGACAGCTTAGCATTATACTAAAATTAATTTTTACTTTTAGACCCTTCTGAAAGTGGCATCTTCATGGCTTATGTTTTGCAGAAAGGAAGTTGTTGACCAGATTGCTGCCATTTCTACTTTTCTGCAGTCTTTCATCTCAACCAGTGTCTATTTATAAGTCATTAGCTTGTTCATAGGTACAAAGAAAGTTTTGGCTGTCCCATAATTCAAATTCCAGAAAATTTAGATGTAATGACCCAAAACATCATGATTAAATTCTCCCAAACTAAAATCTGACTATTTTACCAAGCAAATATATTTGAGGAGAAAAATAGTTAGAATTTGGGGAAAACACAATTTACAGAAGCTATGTTTTCTTTTTAAGCATGCTCTTTTTAAAAGAAACTTTCAAGGTTCCAACTGTAATAAACAGTAGAATAAGACATCTGCTATCATTATTATGTTTTGTTCATGAGTAATATGAGTTTTTTTGTTAAAATTAATTTTATTACAACCTTTTAAAACAGCATCTAGAAATATAGTAATTCTCCCAAATACGTATTTTCTGTGAACTTCTCTCTTGTTTTGTGTTCCCAAGATCAAATATTGTGTCTGTTTTACACACTGAATCTCTTTAGAACATCAGATGTTGTGGTTCCACTCCACTTGGCAACCAAGACCCACACAGCCACATGGTTATTCCCCTACCTGGGTCAGGGAGGGAATCAGAAGGGTGAAAGCTGGAAAACTCATGGGTTTAGATACAGACAGTTTAATAGGGAAAGGAAAAGCCAAGCACACAGGCAAAGCAAAACAAGAAAATAATTTCCTGCTTCCCAAGGGTAGGCAGGTGTTCAGCCATCTCCAGGAGAGCAGGGCCCCATTGCACTAGTGGTGACTTGGGAAGACAAATTCTATCACTCCAAACATCTCCCCTTCCTCCTTCTTCCCCCACTTTAGATACTGAGCACGATGTCACATGCTATGGACTCCCCCTCTGGTCAGCTTGGGTCACCTGTCCTGGCTGTATCTCCTCCCAACCTCCCTGCATCCCCAAATTCCTCACCAGTGTGGCAGTAAGAAAAGCAGAAAAGGCCTTGGCTCTGAGTGAGCCCTGCTCAGCAATGACAAAAATATCTCTGTGTTATTAGTTCTGTGTTCAGCACAATTTCAAAACATTTCCCCATACCAGCCTGCAAAGAAAACTAACTCTACTCCAGGGAAAACCAACACAGCACAGCACTGGGAGGTGCATCCTTACCACTGGACCTAACAAACCTGGAAATATATATTTGTGTCAGGCATAATTAATGAATTCCAACCATCACCAAATACAATAATGTGCCTGCAATTGGAAAGATGTTTAAAGTTTAAAACAAATTGCAAAGCCCAGGTTTCAGGAAAATCTCGGATATTTTGGTATTTTAGTAAACATCTAAAAAATTATTTAAAATGTGGCATTTCTTCTGTGTGAGTGCTATTTGTCTAGGTTTCCTGATTCCCTTTTAATAGAAACATAACCCCCTAGGAAACTTTTGCCACATTGTATGACACCCCTATCAGTAAGACCATAAAGCTTTAAATTCTTTGGCTTTCTATGTTTTAATTTAAATCCTAAGGCTTCTATGCTCTTAAACATTGAGACCATAAATTCTTTCTGTCTTCTGTTTCTTTCTCTATTTGCCTTATTCAAAGAGAAAATATAATTAAATTTTTGCTTGTATAGCTTTCTTTAGAAAGACTTTGAAAATGGCAGAAGGTAAGATTTCATCTTTTTCTGTATTCTCTTTCATGAAATCTTATGCCTACAATCTGCTGAACAGACAGTGACATCAAAATACTGAATAGTCTATATTAATTTTTCTCTCCTTGAGCCAAACCTCATCCTTATTTAACTTCTGCTTGGAGATGGAATTCAATCCTACTACCAAGATATTCAAGGATAATTACAATCAGTCAGGGTTGAAATGTTTGAGTGAGATTGTTCACAGCAAACACCTTTCAAGATTAGGATTTACCAAGTGAGTTAGAGGTTATACCTGTTTAAAAAAGTTTTGATTTATCTGTGCTTGCATTTCCAAAGGGCAAATAAAATAAGTTGTATTTTATGTTATTACTTTTATATTATTACTTTTTGTAATGCATAAGAGTTCTGATAGTCCATTCCACTTGCATCTGTCTATGACCCTGTCACTTGACCTCTGGAACAGACAGCACAGTCACTATTAACAGTAAAGCACAGCATTACCAGTGTTCTTTGGACAATAATTTTTTAACTTCATTATTGTGATATACTGGAGAAACTTCAAAACTCCATTAATCCAAATAGTGCTAATAACTTCACAGACATTACCTTCCCTTAATAGTGGAAATTTGACTACATGATATTAAAGTATGACAATATCTTAAAACTTCCTGTTTGTTACTCATGCTATTACACTTGCAATAGACTGTTGTCAATGTCCTTCCTCCATCTGAATTGCCTTTTATTGGCATTTTGTTGGCATTAACTTCTTTTTTTTTCTTAGTAAGACACTGCATGGAGTCCCACACACTGAGCTGAAAGCAAACACAGATCATTTTGATGAGGAAAAAGCAAGAGAAAAAAAG
The DNA here is from genome assembly GCF_022539315.1 of Serinus canaria. Taxonomy (NCBI): domain Eukaryota; kingdom Metazoa; phylum Chordata; class Aves; order Passeriformes; family Fringillidae; genus Serinus; species Serinus canaria. The sequence continues at coordinate 100,217,402 of NC_066316.1, read as the reverse complement.
AAAAGAGAAAATGGAAGTAGACTGAATGAGGAGAGAAAAACAAGTAAAGTATAAAGTTCAGTTAACTTCTTCCCTCATAAAATAATAAAGTAAATCAATCACATTCCTTAATACGTCCACTTAAGGAAACAAATGAGACAAAACTCACAAACCTAGTAGACAATTCCCCAAAGAGGAGTTTGTTGGGTTTTTTAACAAATCTCTACTGCCTTTACAAGTAGTCTGTGAGGTTGGTAAGCTGCATCCTACCAGGAACTGAGCATCCTCATCTGGCTGACAGAAATGAACAGAAACTCACGTGACTTATTGCAGATATTTATGACAGACTTTTACATTTGATTACAGCCAAGCTGTAGTCTCCATGGCAGCAGAGAAATTATTTCTGCTGGTAAATCATCTTGCATGATACTAATGCAAGATTAACTGCATAATTAATTGCATGCTAGTGCTCTGCCAGTGAATATACTTTGTACCTGGCTTGCAGTCAGAATAACAGAATGGTGAACTTTGTGTTTCTCTTTCTTCATCCATTGTACACCACCTTGAACTGTTTAACACCATATGATGTAGAAATGAAGACATTAACTATGAAAAGGAATTTTTTAATGGACCTGATTATTTAGAGAGCTCACTGAACTTCTGCTGGTTAGCCTGTGAGAATATTTATTTTTTTAAAGAATTTAACCTTTTTGTTGATGGTATTTGCTGCAGTGCCTGCATTATAATGGGTTGTAATTGTGTCATGCCATGATGTTCTTTTCAACTGGAACAATGAAGCATCCTTTGGAAATGCTAGGAACAAAGAAAAGGGCTACAGGCCTATGCTTTCTGCTCTAGGTTTGAGAGAGATTTTTTAGGGCTGTTCTCATTTAAGACCTGAACTTTTTCCTTCTTATTGCTGTGTCCTCTCTTATTTAAGGCTGTGAAAACTTACTCTTGGCTTTTTTGTTTCTTTAATCTTATCATAATGAATCAATTTTATTTAGTAGAAGAAATACTCTTATATGATTTTAAACACAGGAGATCCATTTTTCAACATGTTCAATTATTATAAAACTGAGATAAATTCACAGCAATTTGAATCTTCTAATTCCATGCACAGAGTAAAGGTCAACACTTTCGTATTTGAGTCCTTATCATTAGAATTTCACAGTGCAAACCATTTCTTTCAGTTTTTACATCATAGTAAGAAAAAAACTTCTTCTGATTAGACCAGAGAATCCAGCTGCAGAAACGCTCAGCAAAATAACCAACTATTTTGCACTTCTGACTCATACTTCTGAAAATTTCATATTAATTTTTGTCTCCAGCCCACATTTTTGTAAAAAAAAAAAAAAAAAAAGGCTTGAATAGGCTTTTCAAAGAGAAAATACCATTGTCAGTGTCTGTTTTGAAAGTATATTAAAGTTCAGATAAGGAATGCAAAAGATATGAATATGATGCAATTTTGTTTGGATTTAATTCCACTAATCATTTATATTGACTAAAATACAGGGCTGTAAAACAGATTTTTCTAAATAATCAGAACACTATTTAATGTGATTTTCTACATTGACATAACCAAAAAGCTGAGAATTTGTCTCTAAGCTGGGTAAGAAACCGTGTTTTATTTTGATTTGTGATAATAAGCTGTCAGGTGCTTCAATAAATGCTAAGTGTTCTTTCACCATAGAAAATATATTTCTGTCCTTTTGCCAGCTTTTTCTTTGCAAAACAAGGCCATGTAACACTCTCATGGTATATATGCAGACTGTTCTCACAGTAAAATCATCAGAGTAAATAACAAATAGTGTGGTAGACTGTTTTCAATATTCACATTATAGGACCTAGGAGAATTATAGACAATGCCTGGACTGCCTATGTCCAGCCTTATATGAAAAAGTTAGATGATGCACAGAAAGTCAGTGACTATAAAAAGTAAGAAAAACCAGCAAGAGACAGACTCCTATCTCACTATTTTACTCATCCTACTTATATTATTTCAGTATATTTTTTCACTATTTTCATTACTCTTCTTGCAAAGCAATGTGTTCTTAGGACATCACAAATGTGGAGATGCTCTTTATTCTGAGTTTTTCAAACCTTATAAAAGAGTTGCTTATTATTCATACTCAAGGATTGTGTTGCTTGTCCTTTGCTGGCTTTCTGTTGTACCAGTTGAGAATCTAAGACATTTTTTTTAACTTAAAATAATGAAATGGTGATTTTGAGATGATAATTCTTTTTCTCAAGCAGGTCACGGATTCTTTTAGGGTATTACATATGACAATATTTCAGTCATTTACACAAGATGTCATTTACTATGAGACATAAAATTGATTCGGGTCCTGTTCAGCTTCCTCAGACAATTGCACAAGATTATGCAGTAAGGATCTTGCTTGTGAATGTTTAGGGGTTTTTTTATTAAAAAATTTATAATAGAAAAAAGTTTAAATATAGAAGGAATAAAACTAAATCAATGACATAAGAGTAAGCAAAAGCTGTTCACTCAGAGGAAAAAAATAGCAGACCCATTGGTCTGTTCTCTACATGAACCTCAGTATTCAGTCAGTCTCTTGGCTGAATAGGCTCTGAAACACAGGTTACAACCCAGTCCCAGCTGAGCAATAATCCTGTGAATTTGCAGAGTGAGAGAGAAGTAGGGGAAAGTGACAAGTCTGGAGTAACCTCAAGAAGAATCTAGTAAGGATTCTGCTTAGATTTAGAAAGTTGTCAAAAAGTAAAGAGTGGAGTTCATGGAGAAAAAAAAAACGTCTGAATGACTGCAAGTCAGTTTGGAATATGGTCATTCCTAGGGAGGTGATCAGCCTCCTGTAAATTTTGCAGTGAGTTAAGGCACCTGCGCTCTGGCTGTGACAGCAGCTGGAAAGGAAAGAGTAGTGATCCAAAAAAGCAGTACAGAACTAAGCTCTGCAGTAGAAATGCCCACTAGGAGTGGTATTGTAGACAATTCTACCTTTAAGCTTCTCATATTTTATAAAAAATAAAAATAAATAACATTGTGAAGTGAACCTGACAGTTTTTAAAAAGCATGTAATTGTCTGTCCTTTATAATGCTGATGAGCATTTACCCAATAAATTTTAATAAAAAAAGTTCAATTATTCATGATTTGCATATTTTGAAACCCTTGCATTATGGTTGAGGTTCAGATAAATGCACTTTAAACAGGAAACTTTGCACATCAAAGCTTATTCATGTGTTTTATTCATTTATTCATTATTGCTCTCTGAGGTCCATTAAACTAGGAGTAATCTCTCATGGAATATGATAGTGTTGGAAACTCATAATTCTATTTTGATCGATACTGAATCACAGTTTCTACCTGTGACTTTCACAGCTCAAATTTCATTAGTCATTATTACACACAAATGCACAGGGTAATCTCAATATTATAAAATTCTATATGCTGTTGTTAGCTGTATGGAGGGAGCTGAGGTCTCAGTCTGGGCTGTTGTACACTGTTGGCATTAATTGGTTGTAATTCATATGTGATATTTAGAAAGACAGGAGTTTGTATCTCTGTTTTTTATCTTTGCTTTTAACACTTGATATGTATAGAAAAGACTAAGGTACAGTAAATGAAAACAATTGTATTTTGCACCCATGTTGTAAAAGCAAAATTTCCTGTAAAATAAAACAGTAAATTCAGCTTAGTGCCAAAAAAAAGTGCAAGGGGTTCATTTGGGATCCCATCCCACAAGCTCTCAGAGTCACTGTAGCTCTGGGGTTGTTCCAGAGGGCTTGATTGCCTTTGCTTAAATTGTAAAAAGGTAGATTGCAGAATTAAAAGTTTACTGTGCAACTCAAGGCAACTCTAATTTTTTTCTTCCTGGTGTTTGCAATTCACAAGGTTTCATTTTTTCCTGCTGAAAAAGCACTACAAGACTTCTTTGGAAGATGGTCAGAGAACAAAATAAGGTAATAATTTCAATTCTGCATTAACTATTCAGGTTGCAGCATTTATCATATAATAGATGCTGCTGAAACTACAACAAATCACCTGTCATAAACAGTTCATAGGCTGGAAGACAGAAAAACACATGAATGTTTTATGTATCTACCTCACTGTTCAAGTGTACAATTAGGACAAGTAAGGTCAAGTGTGCTATTCAGAGAAGTTTTGGCTAAGCTGAATTCTGTGTACTTCAAAGTAGAAGTGGATGTTTGGGTCAATGATGTGATATTGAACAGGAAAGAGGAGAAAAGCCAAGGGGAAACAAGACTTTCCTTAAAAATTTCTCGTACAGTGCTGTGAATTAATTCCAATGGGAAGCTGATCATCCCACAGGCATTTTTTAACTTGCCCCTGGAGGGATGGGGAAAAGAATTAGAAGTGCAATAGTGAGAAAAGTCATGGATTGAGATACAGACAATTCAATAGGTAAAGCAGAAGCTCTATGCACGTAAAGCAAGATAAGGACTTCGTTCATTATTCCCACTGTCAGGCAGCTGTTCAGCCATCTCCAGGAAAACAGAATCACAGGTAGTGGTGATTTGGGAAGACAAAGGTCAGTGTTCCAATCATCCCCTTTCTTTCCTCTTTCCCCAGCTCTACATGCTGAGCAGGATGCCATGGTATGGGGGGTCCTTTTGGTCATCTGGGGTCAGCTCTCCTGGCTGTGTCCCCTTCCAACACCCTGGGAACACCCAGCCTGTTCACTGTGGGGAGCAGGGGTGCAGTGAGAAACAGAGAACATCTTGACAGAGCACAGGCACTGCTCAGTGACAATTAAAACATTTGTGTGCTATTAACACTATTTTGCTCAAAATAGCACCGTATGAGCTATTATGAAGAAAATTACCTCCATCAGAAACAAAATCAGTACAAATTACACCTCTTGTCCTAAACCATTTGTGACATGCTCAAATCCCTCATTGTTCAATACATCCATTAGCCCCTCTCTTCCTATCTTTTGGTAGACACACATATATCATAAAATGGCTTCAGCTGGAAGATAATCTAGTTCCAAATCCTTTGCCATGTGCTGGGACATTTTCCACTAGACCAGGTTGTTCAGAGCCCTTCCAACCTGGCATTGAACAGTTCCAGAGATGAGGGCTCCACAATCTGTCTGAGCAACCTGTTCCTGTGCCTCATATCCTACACCTTATCGTTCCTTTAGTCCACAGGCACCACTTTAAAATGTCCAGAAGGTTCTGTTGAGTTCATTTCGACCACAATGATCTTTTTTTGGTTTAGGTGCTATAGTACCACTGAAATTAATGTGATGACAAAAACAATGATCTTCCTATATATCTCACTAGCTATTTACTTGAAATATGAGTATGTCTAGGAGGCCATGGAACTATATTTCCTATTCATCCATTCCTATCTCCTACACAGAATTTCCCCTGTTTCTCTGTAAAAACATAAAGAGAGACTTAAGAAAATAAAACATTTATTTTTAATAATGCTAAACATTACTGAGAGCTACATCTCCAGCTGGTTGAAGCAGAAAAGTCACATTTGAATATATTAAGCTTGACTTTTAAGAATGTGAGTAGTTCTGCTTTCACTTGCATCTTGATAATTGATTGTTCTGCTGCATTAAGAGTAAACACAAGATCCTTCTTTCTACACTTGATCTCAAGTTTAGTATCACACTAGCTTAAAGTTAACTTCAGAGAACCAAAATAGCTTTTGATTAGATGCTTCAAAGCATATATGTCTTCAATATCAGCTTAATTACTTTTCTTATCTGTGGTGAGTGAGTGACTGTCAAATGAATCTGAGTCAAGTCTGACCTAGAAGGGAATATATCTAGGCCTCACTTCTGGCTATACCATGAAAGATTTTTGATACTGTTAACGCTGAATTAAAGAAATTACATGAAATATAACAGATGATCAGAAGATCAAAGGTAATATAAGAGAAAATCTCATTTACTTACCCTAGAAAATCCTGTTAATTTATATCCATAGATTTTGTGTATGTGAAGTGTTGCTTGGGCTTTCCAGAGTCTTTTATTCTTCCAGGGAATGTAATTTGTGAGAGTTTATATGGTTCTCAGCTTATGAAGATGGTTGGGATAAGCACAGGCCAGGAGCCAACTAAATTCCTTGGAATAATCTGTGCTGTAACAAAATTTAAATATTTCAAAGTGTCCCCTTCTCCCTAAGGCCTTGAAATTTCCAAATGTTTTGTGTTAATGGGATACAATTACTTTTAGCAGCACCATTTTCCAGGCAACAGCAGCATCTCATAATTTTACAGTAGCATAACCTGCAAGAACAAAACAGCTCACCTTAAATCTATCTTGTTGTCTGAAAATGCACTAACAACAAGATAATTCTTATTTCTATGACATTTAATGGCAAATTGGTCTCTGTCCAGTGGTCTGGACTGATCAGGGCCGAAAAAATTGGCAGTTCTGCCTTTCCTTGTTTCTGACTCTTTTTTTAGGTCCATTATGGACAAATATCCTATGCAGGAAAAATATCCTTTGATGGTTTCAAGACATCATCCCTTGTTTGTTAAGAGTCCTCCAGAGAATGATAAAAAATAATGATCCATTAAAAGAACATAGTGGAATTGTCACTTTCCCCACACAGGATTTGCTGGTATCATGGATATTCTTAGCCTGGGAAATTAGAGATAAAAATTCATTTGCAAAATTGTTCCCTACAGTCTGTGGTTTGCATAATTTACTTTAACTTAGTCATGCAGTGATTCTTGAAACATTTCACTTGAGAATAAATTCTAGTTTTATGTTCTAGTTTACATAGAAATTTCCTGACATGCAGTCCACTCTATCTTTTGCATTAAAGTATTATCTTTATTCAAACCTTAATTCAAATCATCCAGTTCATCCACCTTGAGTGATTAATTTCAAGTTTTACCTTTGTTGGATTTTTGTGAGAGCATTACAAGATTTTATTAAGCAGTCAAAGTGGGTGTCAACTTTACAAAGACTGCAATCTAGTATTCACTATCAAAGAAATCAAAACAGAAAATTAGGATGGAAACAGTAAAATCTCAGCATTTGTAATAAATAAGCAACACATTAGATAAAAGTATTTAGTAGTATTTCTATCTGGCACTGAAGGTGTCAAGCAAGGTGAGTTCAATGGGAAATATGGTAGTTGGAACACAGCAATTTATGGTTATGCAAACTGTATGCTTTCAGCCTTTCTCCAGCAAAAAGTGATAGACATGCTGGTACTGACCCTGGAAAATGTATTTGAAAAAAAATACTCCTTCCTTTCTACTCAAAAGTACTGTTTCAGGAGGAAAAAAGTGTTCAACAATAACTGCTTTTTCATACACTAATGGTAAAAACTTCTGTGTCAGAAATTAAAGTGGTGCCCTTTGATCACTAAGCTGTTTTGATTATGAAATACAGCAATGTTGGAGAATATTCTGGTGGGAGGAAATAACGAGGTTTTCTATGATCCAAACACTGTTAAGAGCTGGTATTCACTGCAATAGACTATGACTGCTGGTTAAGTACATTTTCCTATGCATAACTATTTATACTGGGCCCTCTTTGGGAAAAAATTCCATTATTTTTGCTTTTCTCTTGGAGAAATATTTCCGTATGTCCCTGTTGACCTAGAACCAGTGTCAGAATTAAAGTTTGATGCCAACAACACAAAACAAATCCATGTTTTAAAACAAGTCAAAGTTAAAGGAAATATAATCTCTACCACCCTGTTTTCTTTCTTTATACATAGTCTTTTATAGTCTTTTATACATAGTCTTCTACCCTTAGCAGCAGAAACAAAAGGCAAAGAATCTAAAATGGAAAATAGATATAGAAATAAAAAACTGTTAAAGCAGCAGAAAGTAGAAACAGTCATAACCAGGACAAGAGTGAGTGGAATTCCAGCCCTGTGTAGAGTTTAAAAGGACATTTTATTTCCTCAAATACTCACTCTTCATATCTTAAAGACAAATATACATGTGGAGTGGTGAAAAATAAAATCAACTTCTTAATCCTCCCTCTCCTCCTTTTCTTACACAGACGCTTTGTGGACACTACAATTGCTCAAGAGAAACTGTAAATTGACTCTTAATAGGCACAGCTCTTATAGAACATAATGTGTCATATTGCATTCTTTAAAGTATTTGCCTCAAAAAAAAAAAATCATTATAAATGACTACTTTAGTAAATATTTAATAGATTTCCATTCTTCTAAATAATTAGCAATAAAATTATTGCTATAAAATATTAATTAACGACCAACATGCTGGAACTGTATCTCTTTTAATAACACTGAAAACTAAATTGTGTAAGTCAAAAATATATTTCAGTAAGTCTCAAGACAAGGATCAGCTTAAGTGGAAATAGAGCAGAGTTCACTCATCTTGGTTGTAGTATCTGAGATGGGCACAGTGAAGTGTTTGTGCTCTCTCCTTGCACAGAGAATCCTTCTAACAAAACAGAGAAAGAAGATTCTGAGTCTTTATGTATTTAGGAAAACAATGTTTGTGATACTGAGACAATATTCTTTCTTTGCTCTTCTAGGCACGAATTATCCAATTAAATGAAAGATAATGCAAAAAAAAAACCCAGGGAAAACAAAAACCAAGCAGGGTATGTAGCTGTTAATTAACTTTACAAGACTACTTGGAAAGGAGTTCTGTATATATTCACTCAAACACACCAATTTCAATTTTCTTGACCTCATCCTTGTCATCCCTCTCTGCCTGTACAATTTTGTTTTAGCAGGCATTTATATTTCCTAAACCATGAAAGCTGACTCATATACAAACATGTGATGTTGTGGTAATAATGTTGGCATGTTAAGACAAAAGAGCCTGTCACCTGAGCCCTGTCCAGGATAGCCCCTGGTTTTTTTTGTAGCATGACATTCAAATATAAATTTACATATAAACAGAATTGTTGGTGACATTTAGCCTAAAATATGTATATTGCTTCTCTAACAAAAAATGCATGTTTATTGAATTTCAACTATATTGAAATCATATCTATATCTATCATATGTCTATATCTATAACTATCTATCATATCTATATATTTAGATATTTGCATAGGTACAGTGCATTTAATTCATTATTAATAAGAATGTGGCTTTAAAATTCATAGTGTTGAAACATACAGAAAAAAATAAACCCCCAGTATCTGTCATTTGCTGTTTTAGTGTGCCTGAGACCAAATTGATTCCATGTATTTTTAACATCCAACAGAGGAGCTGAAAGCTTATCTAGGCTATACTTCTTTTATAAAGAGGATGAGATGACTAAATTCTTAGCTGGGATAACTGTCTCCCATCCAGGGAGAAGGGAAAGAACTTCACAGAGATAGTTTGCACTGAGAGAGGCTGAGCTCATTCAGCCTTCCCAACAGGATTTTCCCAAGACGATTATTTGCACTGAAGTTGGAGACATACAATGAATTAATCACAATGTACTCATTTTTCTTCAGAGACTGTAGAAGAGTCTTTAAACTTAACTTTCCCAGTCTAAAGGCATTATCTCACTGCAGGATGAAAAAAAGAAAAGAAAATAAAAAAGAAAAAGAAAAGACAAATATTAGGAGGTGGATATCATCAAACTAGCCAAATTATTTTCTAATAAAGAGATGAGAGATCATTCCATAACTTTTTTTTTAAGTGGATATTCTTGTCTGATAATGACCAGAAAGGAAAGTGATTCATTTCCATCAGCATATCTCAAAATAAGTCAAAAAGGTATTTACCAATTGACAGAAAAGCACTGGTAGTCCTATTTGGAGCAGTTACCTAAATTGCCTCACTGATTAGTGGCAGTGGAGTTGTGTTCTTTAGCTAACACTGCACCAGTTTAACAAATGAAAATCATAAAACCTCAGTGGGGAAGTGAGTTTGTTCTGGCAAAAGGGTAACAGGCCACCACTGACAGATCTCATTGATTTCTAGAGAGGGGAAAATGAAAAGAAAATTAGCAAAATACAATGCATTATTTTAAAAGTAGGATAGAATGGGGAATATAGTCTTTTTTTTAAATGCAAAAGTTGTGTTGATATTTCAACTTCACTGACCACCAGTATGAGGTGTGTGCTGATTCCCCAACCAAACTATTTAAAATGAGGTAAAGGGCCCTGCTGTGCTTAATAGCTACATCCAAAGTCCCCCATGTTCACCAACAATAAAAATTCTAAAAGGAAAATCTGTTATTGAAGGCAAAACCATCAGAGATCTTTATAATCCCATAAATACAGCATGTAGAAGGCTTACATGCTTATTTTGTTGGTACTAATGGAAACTATCCATGCTAATATACACTGTATGGAAAAATGAATAGACCTCCTCTGTGTGTTTGCTGGTTTAAAAGGTTTGACTTTTGATCTTACTAAGAAAAGGCAATTATTTCTCCTCTTCTGCATAGCTTGGCTGATGTTTCAGTCTGGGATAAATGCCACAGAATTTTTTGTTCATACATTTCTGTAAAAATTAGAGGAATTTATTTTGTGGAGGCTGCTTCTAGAGTATCTGACCTCAGAATCAGGCAGAGAATGAAGTAATGAGAAGGAATGTGAGAAGAAATTATTAAAATGTGCTATGCAGCCCCCAAATACATGTAGAAAAAAATGCCTCTAAGTTACATGCAAAAATACAATTTCATCATTAGAATCTGCAGCTATCAGTGTGCATTTTTGCAAGAAATTCACAGATTTTTGAGGCAGGATGGTATTTTGTTTAATATTTTGCCTGTTCCAGCTGCTTCATTCTCCATATTGACTTCTTTTGTCACCTGTGATGTGGTTTGACATGCATGAAAGATATGCATGAAAACAGTGAGAAATTCATGACTATACTTTTAAAAGACTGCCCAAATTTTATAGAGTGATATATGTGATTTCTAGGTCAAATAAAGTCTTTATTATCCACCTACTGATTGAAGATATCCCTTCCTCCAATTCAGGACTCTATCAATACATGTAACTCACCCTGTGAAGACATTGAGTCATTCTAACCCAGTCGTCTTCCAGTCTTACCTCCACTAAGATAAACAAATAGAGTGTTCTGAATTCTTCACAGCATTTCCTACAAGCCTTGAGAGCTTTTCTGGCATTTAATTTATTCCTTTCAACATTTCTAAAACTTAAGTGTTTTCTCACAAATGTGTCAACAGTATAGACAGTGTTTAAGGGCTCTGATGGCATATCCAGGGAAAACCAAAAAGAAAAATCCTATACCTTGTACACCACTCTACAGCTCAGACAGCCAATTCTCCCCTTCTGCACAGTCCTGATCCAGAACTTCTTTTTGTTGGAGCTGGCTCACTGCTCCCAGACTCATATTTCCTCATCATTTATCATTCATTCGGTCTTTTCATCTGCACATTTTACTGGCAGGGATTTTGTGTTTACTTATGGTTCATTGATTAAACATTGAACAATGTTGGAAGTTACCATGCACATGCAATGTCAGTAGAAATTCACATGAGAAATTGTGTTCCATCTATAGTGGTGTGTCAACTGCTTTATATTCCACTTCATGTTTGCATTATTATTTTCAAGTACTAATATTTATTCCAAATCTAATAATCTGCTAATCTTTATTCCAAATAATATACAGGACTTTCTCACAATTACCTTACAGGAAGCTGTTTCCATCAGTGCAGTTATTATTATAAACTATATTTCTAATTTGAAAGAAGAGAATCCAGTTTTTTTAATAAAAGATATTTTGTTTAATTGACGTTTGCTATTATTTAATCCTTTAATTCCATATAAATAAAACACATTGCACTTTTTATCTTTATTTTATTCTTGAAACTCAAACCAGGCTATGTTACCTTGAACTACCTCGTTGTCCTTGTTAACTTTCTTTAGCACTGAGAAACAACACTACTTTTTCAAGGCCTGCATTTTTAAATTCTTTTTCTTCAGGATTAAAAACTTTAAAAAAAAAAAACAAAACAAAAAACCAGTAGTTGTCTCAACCAACATGACTCTGTTATGGAAATTTTCCAGATCATGCACTGTAAATGTTTATCACAAGTGTCTATGATACAATATTTTCCTTGCTGTGTACTACTTGTTCTTTAGTGGACTTGAATCTACTTCATTAATTCATTAATAAATACATGATAGGAGAATTGTAATTCTGCTTTGTAAAACCCAAACCAAAAGGCCAACCAAAAAGACTTGACTAAATACTATGTAAACTTTTCTCAGTAATAGACCTCAGAAACTTAACAGGACTTTTTGTCATTCCTATTTCTGTAAATATGCTTGTGAATATATTTGCTATAGATTTATAGATTTATAGATTTATAGATAGAATATAAAGATATGAGACCTATCTAAATATATGTATATAAATGAGACAGTGTCATGTGTCATTTTCCTTTTTTAAAAATTTTCTGCAACTACTTTGCTTGAGACACTAATTTCCATAATACATTTAAAATACAGCCTATTATTATTTATTTCAATTGCAATTAGTTTGTGATTATTGGTTTCTGGAAAAAAAAAAAGTTTAATTTATTTATAGTACAAGAAAGTAAAGAAACTTCATGCAATCATTAGGTTCTAACCCATGTGTGTTAAAAAACTTATCAGTTCTACATACTTTAGAAATACTAGTATCTGAGCAGGAGTTCCAAACTGAATCTCTCAACCCAAAATTTCCAACAACAGTTTACTTTTTACTACTGAGCATTGCATACAAATGTTTAAACACTCTCTCATTCTTCAAGATCTAACTGTCAAGTTAGGAAGAATTTCACTAATGGCTTTCATTGACAGCATGTTGACCAGAATCCTGTGGCATTCTTGGCTCTGCCAAAGCTCTTTGTGGTGGGCTAAGTGGGCATATTTTCCTGTTGTAGGATTTATTCTGAGAAGAATTCACATACTTAAAAAGAAAGAAACAAACAAAACTTCAAATCCACAGTATATTTACATTTGTCATTTCAGTAGATTCTGAAAAAAGGTATTTAGTATTTTGTTTTATTCATTAATTCTAGCTATGACTAGTATTATCAAGGCTCCTTTCAATGCTGTGTTTACAGTTCATTCAGCTCTTATGCAGAATTGCATACAATTACATCTTTAGCACTTAAATATTAATGCCACACCCATATTAATATTTTAAAATCCCTCTGCTAATTCCAAGTAGATCATGTGACACCTTCTTTCCTTCAGAACCTTGGTAAGGTCCCTGTTGTCCTCTCTAAGCTCTAGTTCTGCTTTACCATGGTGCAGTACTGTGTGAATCCTTAGCAAAGGTGTTAGAAAGCCTTATTCAGACTTCAGCGTGGAAACAGTTCTTGACTTATTGAGATAAGGTGACCCAAGAAGAAAAAACATTAACCTTTACTGATTGGTCAAAGGGGCCAGGGTAAGGAGCAAAAGGATGCTATTAATTGAACTCAGAACTAAAATTAAAATCTTTTGAAACCATTTATTTTCTAGAACACGAGATTTTAAGCACTTACTATCATGCAGTTGTAGTTTAGTTCCTAATGTAAGGGATTTTTAAACATCCCTAAAATCCTAACCAGTCTTACAAATGTCAGAAATTCACTCAGTTTAGTGGATTTAAAAGTCGTATGCCTGCTACTCTGGGTTTGGTAAATATCATGCAAATTGTATGTAATGATCCTTTGTAAATATTTAGGAACAGCATCGGAATCCCTTGGGCTTTTTCTCATGATGTGAAAATTACTTGAGAGCTGATAGAGTATAAAAAGTTTCTAATAAAGACAAGATCTGTCCCCTTTTCCTCAATACTTTCAAACATATCTGCTTTCAGATCTTTTTTGTTCTTATCATCAAGAACATAAAAATAGCAATTACTTATGTACTTAATGAAAAAGAAGGCCAAGGAAAATCTTCCCTGAATTTGTTGTATCTCCATATTAGAGGCACTGCATGAACAATTTTAAACAAGCTGAGTGTGTGCACCAGCAAATAAAGCAGAGTAAGAATTTGTCCTTGTCTCTGTGTCGAACTGAAACAGCTCTGCTCCTGTTTACATGCCTAAACATGATTTTCATTATACCAGCTGCTGACATGTCCAAAATACTTATTGGGAACAATTCCTAACTATGGCTGTATGGTTTATGTCCAGGGAATTGTTGGCATATGTTCAAATAATTTAGACCTTGGATAGCTACCTAAAATAGACTTGTGGTGGTCTTTTCAGTTAGGGTCACTATTTGATGCATTGTTTGCAGGGGTCTTAGGATGAGACAAGAGACAAGAAAGTTGACTCTATGTTCAGAAGGCTTGGTTTATTATTTTATGATATGTATTATGTTAAAAACTATACTAAAAGAATAAAAGAAAGGATTTCATCAGAAGGCTTAGCTAAGAATAAAAAAGGAATCAATAACAAAGGTTTGTTTCTGACCGAGACAGTCTGGACTGCTGGACTGTGATTGGCCATTAATTAGAAACAACCAGATGAGACCAATCACAGATCCACCTGGTGCATTCCACAGCAGCAGATCATCATTGTTTACATTGTTCTTGAGGCCTCTCAGCAACTCACGAGGAAAAAATCCTGAGGAAAGGATTTTTCATATATCATGTTGGTGACATAGACATTTGGATTTTAGTTTAGGTTTTGTTTTGATTTAGTTCTTGATTTAGAATTCCACTCAGTCACCTGATTTGATGCATTTTCCTCTAGAATGAGTCCCACCTCAAGTGAAGCTACACTGCAGATAACTAAAAATGCTGCTGCTTCTCTGTGTCCCCTGTATAAGACCTTTTTATTAATGTATGGAGGACAAAATTTCCTTCAATGAAAACACATGGTTTAAACAGAGGATTAAATATCATGTCCTTAGACAGAATCATGAGGATTTTGAGCTGAAATACTGGTGGGCCATACAGAGTGAAAGAAAAGAAGAGATTTGTGTCAGAGAATTGTATTTGTGCAGAACCAAGGAGAAAGATGAGAAGATTACTGTGGTTGTCACAATATTATATGCCTTGACCTGTGGGACTGAGCCAGATGATCTCAAGTGGTCCTTTCCAATCTGAACAAGTCTCAGTTTCTACATTCTGTATTCTTCATTTATTTCTTGGTAGGTCTAATGACAACAAAGCTTTAGAATATATGTGTGTATATATATATAAAAAACTGTATAATTATTAAAATATTTTTCATCTAAAGGAAATTTTTAACATGAAATCTTTTTTCCTAATTAGATGTCTGGTACATAACAAAATAGTTCCAAACACGCAGTCTCAAAGCCTGAGTGCTGACAATGACTAATATATTCCCTTGATATGCTGCAAAGTGGTGAGAAAGTTGTTCTTAGAGGAAGAGTCTCTTCTGTTCTATCCTGGAAAATGCAGCAAAAGCTGATGATAGCTGCTGTCACTGTGGGTCAGTGCCCATAAGGTTTGTGCAAGCCTTTTGACAGGAAGTCTTTCATCAGTGATCTAAGTACTTTTGCCCTACTGCACCACCATATTCTTGAATCCATCTTTTAAAGCACAGAGACAATATGTTTTCTGTGGTCTATATCCACTTGACATTCCAAAGGAAAATTTTATTTTAAAATATATTTCTACCATACTGCCCTCTATAACCTCCTTTTCAATGAAAAGAATGTAAATGGACTTTGGCAGTGCTTGTAGACATACAATTCAAATATATTAAATTACTTGTGGGTAATTTGAGAACTTTGGATGGTATAATACAGTACATGAATATGATTAGTTTAACCTGGAGAACCCCATTAATAATACACAACAAGTGCTTGTCCTGCCTTTATGACTTCATGACATGTTTGAGGGGGTTCTTAATCTTACTCTAAATGTCATTTTGAATATGATTAAGCTTTCTGAATGTTCTAGGCTAAGTGTGTCAGTCCTGTACTCATTTTTTGCAACCTCTCCCTGGACCTGCTGCGGTAAATTCCCTATTTTTCTTGCATTGGGAAGATCAGAACTGGATCCAGCAGTCCAGATGTGACTCCATCAGTACTGAGGGGAGAGAGAGATGATAATTTCTCTTGAACTTCTGGAAATGCTCCTTCTGATGCAGCTCAGAACACTGTTGGTCTTAATGGATGTAATGGTGCATTGCTGGTTCATAATCAACTGGTTTACATCGATACAGTTCTTAGTGCTGCTAATGCTGAAGTTTATCTGATGAAAGTCTTGAAGTTCTGAATGGTTGCTCAAGTCACAATTCTGTAAATTCTTAAAATAGAACTTAAAATAGAGGAAAACCTCATAAAAGCCAGAGGTACTTGTGATTTGTCTTATCTAGCTTGGACCAAACAGATCTTTCCATAATGGATATGACATAGCAAGAACTTGCGAGGAACAACCTAGAATTTATTTCCCCCAAAACCCATTGTAAAATATTCAGATTTCTGAACAACTGTGCCTGCTTGGTATGCTGTTACCATGTTGTCCTAATGTCTACAAAGGCAAGTCCATTTCACAGTTAAGAATGTGTAGGTCTTGCAAGTAGAGTGTTATGCTCATACAAACAAGTTATCCTATTACAAATATAGTGTGCCTGCTAGAAAGTCTGATATCAGATGGATAGGTATTCCAGTTGGCTGACAAACAGGACCCCAGGGTTCACAGGGTTGTGATCACCTATATGAAGTTGTACTGATTTAGGGCAAATTTGGGAGGAAACTTTTGAAGTTGTCTCCTCTATAAAGCAAATTCAAGCTGCCCCTGCCCCAACCACTTTGGAGGACAAAAATCTCCTTTGATAAAAGTGGAAAAAGCCTGTTTATTTAACAAGAAAAGTTTTCTCACAAACACAAGAGAATGAATAATATTTAACAACAGAACCTCTTGTTCTGAAGAGATGGCCAATTCAGAGAGTCCTTTTTGAGGCGTGTAGCTTGGCTCACTCAGTCTCTTTTCAGTCCCTCCTGTGCAGGAAAATGCCACTGTCCCGGGCCCTGGTGGGCCACAGGCATGAGCTCCTGGTGGTTTTTTTGGGTTTTCAGCCAAGAGCAAGTTCGAACAGTTCCAGGAAATCACCACAGTCTTGGGAAAACTTTCTTTGCTGTAGCTAACAAGGAAAACCAGCAAAAAAGCAAAGAAAAAACTACCTGTCCTTCTCTTGCTGTCCATGCTGAAGACAAGGCAGTGGGCGAGAAGGAATGCAGAGGAGTGAGTGCAGCTCCTGCAAACATACTCTGTGATTCTTCCCTTCCCGTTCAATCTCAGAACCACTCTGAAAGGTGCAGAACTTAATATCCAGCATAAACAGAACAGACAATTGAACAAAGTCACTCTAGGACAGAGGTCTAACTTGTAGGTTTTTGTTGTTCACTAGTGTTGTTCCTCAGGAGTTGAGACTGGACCAAAAAGGTTTAGCACTTTAATAATGGCTTGGATAATGAAATGCACTGTTCATAGGTGACACTAGTTTGGTGAAGGAAGCCACCCTGGAAAGCAGAGCTCTCTGAGGAAACACCACCTCCCCACAATAAGAAACTCTGCCATTAATTAGGTTCTCAACTCAAAGCGATCTCAAAACTGAATCTTACATGATGGGATAAAGGAGCTACAACCTATCCAAAAGGAGCAGACTAGAGCCTTGCATTTTCTTCTGCATGTATTATTCTCCTTTTGTAAAATGCAAAAACTAAATCAAAGACTGTCAAGCTGTCTCTTACATAAGGCTTCCTGATTAGTTTCTATAAAACCTTATTTTTATAAAACTAACTCCAACCAAATATCTTCCAAGTAGTTCCAAGGATAAATATCTTTCTAAAGTAAACATCATTTGTAAGGCATGCTATGAAAATTTCAGAACAGTAATTGACAAATAAATAGTAAAAAGGAAAGGATGACATTTTTTAGAAATAAAAACAAATCACAATATCAAAGAATTACAGAATATGTTGAGTTGGAAAGGACTCACTGTTGGACAATACTCTTTTTTTGGTTTAGAGATGGGGTAACTGAGAGGTGTTTAAAAAACTTTTATTTTATTTTCAGTCTTATGAAAAGGATGGGACAATAGAGATGTTATAATTCACACTATCACAATCAGAAGCCAACTATTTTTAATTATAATAAACTATAAGCATTTCTTGGCTTATCCATTTTTTGTTATGCTATATTGTAGATGTCTTAAAGCTAATTATCTAAAACTACTTTTCTTGGGTCTTACTACAATGTATTTTTTATAGTTTTATTTCTTTAAAATATTTAGTTATACTTGTAAGGTCATCTTTTGAAACATTTCTTCTAGCTTTATTTCTCTCTCAAAAATATCTGTCTCATTCTATGGCATTTTTAAGTCAGCATTTCTTGTCTCAAAGTTTATGTACAAATACATACTGTGTAAACTTTTTGTTAAACTCTTGAGAACTTTCTACCAATCCATTTCCCACACCCACAAGGATCATTGAGCCCAGCTCCTGGCCCTGCACAACTGCACCCCCAGTAATTACATCACCTGTGTGAGAGTATTGTCCAAACAATTATTGAGCTCTGCCAGGCTGGTGCTGTGACCACTTCCCTGGGGAGCCTGTTCCAGTGCCCAACACCCCTCTGAAGGGCTGAAGAACCTTTTTCTAATATCCAACCTAAACCTACCCTGGTACAACTTCAAGCCATTTCCCTGTGTCCTGTCCCTGGTCACCACAAAGAACTGTGTCTGCCCCTTCTCTTCCCCTCCCAAGGCAGCTGTAACTGCAGTGAGGTCTGCCCTCAGTCTCCCCTCCAAGCTGAACAGACCAAGTGACCTCAGCCACTCCTCACACACTTCTCCTCAGGGCCCTTCACCATCTTTGTTGCCCTCCTTTTGTCTCTCTGTAATAATTTAATGTCTTCTATCGTGGCCCCCAGAGCTGCCCCCAACACTGGAGGTGAGGCTGCCCCAGTGCAGAGCAGAGCAGGACAATCCCCTCCCTTGCCCAGCTGGCCATGCTGTCCCTGATGCCCCCAGGACAGGGATGGCCCTCCTGGCTGCCAGGGCATTGCTGACTCGTGTTCAACTTGTCATCGACCAGGATGCCCAAGTACCTTTCTGTGGCGCTGCTTTCCAGCATCTCATTCCCCTGTTTGTCCACAGACCCAGAGTTGTCCCATTCCAGGAGCAGAATCCAGCACTTTCCCTTGTTGAACTACTTGTCATTGCTATTTGCCCAGACCCTTATTTTTCAAGGTCTCTCTGCACGTCCCCTCTGTCTTCAAGGGAGTCAACAGCTCTTACCAGTTTTGTATCATCTGTGAACTTGCTCAGTATCCCTTAATTCCTTTCTTCCAGGTAATTTATGAAGATTTTGAATAGCACAGGGCCGCAGTACTCGGCCCTGTGAACATCGCTAGTGACAGGTCACCCACCTGATGTCACCCCATTCCATATGATCTGTATGGAATGGAATCATGGCTGTGTCCAATCCAACCCAGTTGCTCACCCATCTTATGATGAGTTTATCCAGTTAAATGCTGGACATTTTGTCCAAAAGGACACTGTAGAGATCTGTCCTGCAGGAGAGACAGTACCAAAGACTTTACCGAAATCCCAAATATTACTGTTAGATTACATTGACTCTCTTCCCTTGATCAGACGAGTGGGTTACCTTGTCATTAAAGGAAAACAGGTTTGATAAGCAGGACTTCCCTCTCATGAAGTCATGCTGGCTTTAACCAGTGTCTTTTTTTGAGGTTCTGATGAGAATCTCTTTTTCCTTTCTTTGTCTCATGTGGGGAATTTCTAGTCTCCAAACCTCTTCACTGCAGATAGGCAGAAGAGCTATTTCTCATGTTGACAGCCTTCTTCAGAATAGAAACTGCTTGGTCAAAGTGCTCTTTCAAACTTCAAACTTCTCCATCACACCCATAATAATGGATGAGTTTTCTTAGAGTCCATGTCAATAAAGCTGGATGTGCAGACACCTCTGTTAAAAAGATTTACCCTGAAACAGCTTCATAATGTCAGAGAGACTCTGTGCACTGAATAGAAAGGGATGCATAGATCACCACTCTGTGTCTCTAACTAAGGGGAAAATGGGATACTGGTTGTAATTTTTCACAAGGCTGGAAGAAGAAAAAGGTCATAAAAGATATGTCAATCCCAAGAGAAAGATATTAAAATAAACAGAAATTTCTCATTAACTGGAGGTCACAAAACTCTAAATTTATTTCAGTTGTTGCAATTGATATCAGTAAATAATTTAATGCAGATAACCTGTGTGATATAAATTATTATAATCCATAATGGGTAATTAGAATGGTTGTACTTTAAAAATGAATAAAATTTAAATAGCTATGTTAACCGAACATTTATTATGCTGTTTTATATATACAAATGTGATGTTTGTGTCCTAATTTTACTGAAGAGAGAGGGTTCTCAGAGTCCAAGAAATGTGACGATTTTCATGCTCTTCATGAATAGCTGGAGGGCAAAATTTGAAATTATACATATTTGGAGCATTCAATGTACTGAAAGAAAATACAGAGAGAGAGAGAGAGAGAGAGAGAGAGAGAGAGAGAGAGATGACTGAATTCCAGCCTTCCTGTGAATAAACCACAATTTTTGCTTGACAGAGCATTAACATCAGTACACTTCAGCTAGGAATATTCTAAATTATCTGAAATCACAGAGGGGGCTGAGATTTTTAAAGTTTTACTCACAATGGAGATACAAATCAACAAGGGACACCTCTACTTAAAAGACAGAAGTAATATATATTGCATGTATCCCTGTTTGAGTTGCAGTATCCTTACTCCCAAAGATGGCTTGTGTCACATGAAATTCTTTTTCAGCTCAAATATTATGGAAACTTTTTGAAAAATTATCTACACCTTGAAAAGGGTTACAAATTGTGGTTGGAATGTACATGCTTCCCTCTTTTTAGTATTGAAATTATCATTAGAATAGCTTGTTTACCACATTATTGTTCAAAAGAGGTTTTCATCATAATAACATTAATATGTAAATATCAAAATACTTTTAAAAATAATTCTGACTTTTAAAAATTCAATTATTCATGGGAAAAAAGTAAAACCACCAAATTTTCAAGTGCTGCTCTCAGATCAATGCAATGTATTCCTTTAAAAAAAACCAATCCTTTAAAATATTATATACAGCAAAGAAAGTTTGGAAGGATAGCATATTCTAAACACAATAGAAAAAGGTAGTCATTCATATGTCTTAAATTTATTTTAGATTAACATATGTTATAAAAATCCATTTTAATATTTGAACACAAATGCTGATGCTTTTATGGAGAATGAAGAAAAGCTCTGCTCAATTTTGTTAATGAGAGAGGTATGGTAAATTGCAGTGCTCTTGCAAGTATATATGCTCCAACAATGGTGGGGAATTAGCTTATTTGAAATAAAAAGCCTACAAGTCCTCAAGGATGGTGGAACAATTCAATGCTGTACAGGATTAGTTTTCTGAGAGCATTCTGTGAAGGTCCTGAGGGTCTCATAGCTCACTTATACCAAATTTTTAACATCCTCATTTAAATTTCCTCAGACTTAATAATATGCCCTTAAGTCAGAATTTGCTATTTAGGGAAAATATAAATACAGCAATTATCAGCTTAGTACTACCCTCAAAGACAATGAACATGCATAAAATCATCCTGCTGGGTTTGTTAGCAATCAGTAGGAAGACTGGTGTTTTCATACCTCCTTGGACAGGTGCTGTTAGATGTGAGTAAACTGTGCATATGAGCATCCTCCCCAAGTCAGGCACAGCACAACTACAACTGGATCTTTTACAGACTGGAAAAGGCTCCCAAACAGGTTTAACCTTCAAGTGTACAGAGCATTGTGTACTGTGGATTTGAAAATAAATAAGCCAAACCGGATCTTGGTTAGTATATACTTCAATACTACTTCTCTAGAAGTTATCCAAAATATTGTGTGCCCATGTGCATACTGAGACTACGGGATAAAGAGAATGGCAGAAACATTTCATATTTTAGAGACCTGGTTAATGCCTAATGAGGTCAAAAATTTCAATTTAGAGACAAGTTCTGGGTCTTTTTTGATCTGATCATTTTGGGTGAAAAAAAATTACAACTCAGAAATACAGTGGCCTGTAACAAGAAAAAAAGATTTTGTTTGCCTCATTTTGTCTTTTGGTGTTTTTTTGTAAACATTATATATAATTTCACTGATGTAGAAAATAATAGTATCATAAACAGTTTTGTGACCAGTTGCATGTATTTGAAACTTAATGAAAGTAAGTCTTGAAAATTTTCCCCCTGATAATTCATGCTGCTACATAGCCAAGACTTTCTAATATTAAATACTTCCTCAGCAGAAAAAAGCTTTATCCATACTTACTAGTCATTTCTTGAAAATCCCCAAAGCAATGATGTATCCCACATACGGCTAAGATTTAACCACACATTTGTGAGATGTGCAGACATCTCTAGAATTTATTCTGGAAAAATTTTGAATAATTTAGACCTAGGTTACCTGCACTTCCATCACCATATACTGATTTTGGGTAGTCCCAGTTCCAGAAAAGTTATTCAACCAGCCTCACAGAGGGAAAACTGAAATGCAATCAATGCTTTTGATCTGACAGAGGTGAGTGATGTGTGGTGTCCCTCAGGAATTATTTAGGGACAAGTACTGTTTAATAACTTCATCAGTGACACAGACAGAGGGTTCAAGTGCACCCTTTACAGCTTTGCAGATGACATGAAGCCAAGTGGTGAGGATCAAGAAGGACAATGCCATCCAGAGGAACTTGTCAAAGTTTGAGAAAGGGGCCTGTATGAAGTTCATGCAGTTCAGTACAGGTGGGGACGGATGGAGAACAGCCCTCCATAGCAGGACTTGGGGCTCTCTTGGATGAAAAGCTGGAGAGACAACAGTGTGCACTCACAGCCCAGAATGCCAGTCATCTCTGTGGCTGCATCCAAAGCCCAGTGGGCAGTGGGGCAAAGAAGGGGATTCTACCCCTCTAGTTCCCACTGGTGAGACCTCACCTGCAGTGCTGCATCCACCTCTGGCATCCCCAGCACGGGAAGGAATGAAACTGTTGGAGAAAGTTCAGAGAAAGGATGTGGCATTCACATTCACTGAACCTGAGAGGAGCAGTGAGAGAAGCAGAGAAAAGAATGATCAAATCTTATCTCATTTGCTGTGTCTGTGTTGTGCCAAAGTGGAATGCATTGTGGAAGATTGTTTACCTGAAGGGAATTGGTAATTGGATTCTGGTGGGAGTGTTTTGATTCACTGACCAATTGAATCCAGGTGTGTGTGTGTGTTGGGACTGTCGGCTGACAGTCACGAGCTGCTGGGCTGTGGAGTGCAGTTGAGTGCTTGGCAGATTCAGTTTAGATGTAGTGAAATGTAATATAGTGTAATATAATTTAGAATAACATAGCATAATAGAGTAATTAATTAGCCTTCTGATAAGATGGAGTCCTCCTCATCATTTCTGCCAAGGAGGTCACCTTGCTTCCGATAGAAGTACTCAAAGCTGCTCAGAATGCAGCACCTCTCTTAAGAAGGCAGGCTGAGAGACCTGTGTTTATTCAGCCAAGAAAAGAAAAAAAGAATAAAGCAAGTTTTACCCAGGCAGATAGTGATGGGACAGGGTGGAATGCCTTTGAATGGAAAGAGGTCAGGTTTAGATTGCATACAGGGAAGAAGTTCTTTACTGTGAGGGTGATGAGGGTCTAAAACAGGTTGCTCAGGGAAGTTGTAGATGTCCCATCCCCATGAGTGTTCAAGGCCCCGAGCAACCTCATCTAGTGGATGTCATGCCTGCCCATGGTAGGGTGGTTGGAACCAGATCATCTTTATAGTGTCTTTCAACAGAATCCACTCTATAATTCTAAGAATATTATGAATAATTATGCAATATAAAAAAGTCTCTTAATATTTCAAGAATAATAACTAATATAGAAACTGAGAAGTGAGAATTAATATTCATTGAGGAATTAATAATGTGGCAATATCTGACCTACTCAAAAATTCAGAAGAGACACCTGTCATAAGGTTTCTGGGAAGAAAAATGAATAGCTTTGTTAATGATCAATTAAGTTTTAAAATTACCTTTAATAAATTCAGAACAACTCAAAGTTTAAATGGGCATTGCGAGACCTTAAAAACACATACATATAAACTATTATTCTTTCAACTTTTTTGAAACCTATTAAATCTGGATGGAAATGAAAACCTATCACAGAAAATAGACTCATTGAAATAACTGAAAACAAAGTTTAATTTAAAATTCTCTTTTACCTTAAGAACAAAGCCATGAATAAAGTTCTGTTCTACATCAAGAACAAAGTATGTCATAAATATACTGAATAATCATTAAAACAATTAGACATCCAAGAACTGAAATTGAAACCAGGAGCAACCCATTAAGATACTAAAAGAAAACAGCAGAATGATGGAAGGAGTTATGTTACGTACTAGACAAAGTTTCAAAATGTGCAATAAAAACAAAGCTTTGGTTTGATTATAATTGGTACTGATAAATGATCATCAAATTGTGGAAAATTGAGACTATAAACAGCATGGGTACATGACTGTTCCAAGAAGGAACCCATGGACTGGCAAGAAAGTGGAGAAGTCCATTCTGTGAGTGGGCATTACAGATATGCTGCCTTGCTTCTCGCATTGCATTGTATTAATTACATTCTGTTCCTGCTTTCCTGTGGGGCTTGTTATGACAGACATTTTATATCACCATTTCAAGAATGTCCTTTGTTTGCTTTGACTATCAGATCAACCCTTGTAAAACTGACTCCTTGTACTCCAAAGTGGGACCAATCTACCAGTGCAGTTATTGTGCACTGGGGCAAGGTTGGAGCACTATGTTTTTATCTTCTGCCTTGTGCAATCACATCAGCAGCAATAGCAACAAGCAGCATCCATCAATGGCCCTGCTCTAAGAAGAAACACTTCACTATACCTGAACTTAGCTGTTCAGAGCCAAGGTACAGATGCAGATTAATTTACACTACTCCAAACTGCCAGGTCTGTACTTGTTAAAAAGAAAGGGAAAAGTGAAAATGAAATTCAACAGCTACCACTTTCCACCAGGGTCTGGTTTGTTAGAGCAATGATGCTTCTTTGCACTGGGTCACTATGCACAATGAAAATGAAATTTTTAGCAAAAGAAAAAATGTAGGATAGGAAAAATTTTGTTTTGTGCATAAGAAAATGGAAAAGTACTGGTATAGCAACAAGAGTCACTGTCAAGAAGACAGCTCAATTGGTTCATTTGGAAGCTTACAACCTCGACAACCATTGCTACACCAATAGTCAGTTTAAGGACTGAAAAACCATTTGGAGAGTAACCTTCCCTGTTCCTGATCTATGGCATCATGGTAATGGTGTGTGCAATCCTATCAGGCTTTGCCCAAGTGGAGCTCTCAGCTGCTTTGGCAGTACTGATGACACAGACATAGCCTACCCAGACTCGCCAACGTTTATGCTTCAGCAACCTAAAGAGATGGTATTCCACCATTCTATAGGTTATTTTTTGTGTCTGTGGATAGCAACCACCACTGTGAGATGGCCTAGCAAAATACATGGTGGCCATGCTCACACCACCTCCCTAAAGTATGACAAGGGAACATCCATGTTTAACTGTGTGCTGTAGACAAGATTAATGGAGCCTTGGTGCCATTGCTACTTGTCAGAACACTTTGAGATTCTTATTACCATGGCTCATAAAGTTCACAAAAGCAACCTCATCTATCACCATTACATCTTCCGTTACCACCTGAGGAGTTGCCAGATGGCCAGGGAATAAGTTTTTAATGGAGAAATGGACTTAGATCACTCTTTACTTAGTCTCAATCTTGTTTGGTATTTGCAAAAGCAAAAGGGGCACATGTGAAAAGAACAGGAGCAGAAGATCAAGTAAAGCCATGCCTACTACCTGTGCCAGCTGAGTCTAGTTCACTAATCTATGTGAACCAGAAATGAAAAATCATAAGGGATATTTTGGCTGAAAATTTTATGTAAATTTTTGACATCTCTTTTCCTGCACTGGGAAATTTCATAGATAGCAGATGTAAGACATTAAAATAAGTAGCAATTTTTTTCCCCATTTCCTTCTTTTCCCTGATGTCACTGAACTGTCATAGTGCAGCCTCTGGCAGGCACTGGCCTGAAGCTGGGAATCCAGATTCAGTTGTGTTTTAAATCCCAACCCTACAGCCTTTGGGATCAAAAAAATTCATTTGGCAGCTCTAGAGGTTTTATTCCAGCACTGGTCTTTTTGTCATTGATACTAACTTACACTGAAGGGCCAAAAAATATGATTACACTTCCACAGTGAGCAATGAAGCATGTAAGGCTCTATTAAAAACAAAATGCACAGTGAAAAATGGAACAAATTAATTTGAAACAATTTCTGGTTTAAAGTGTAGAGGATGAAGAAATGCTGGTTAGTTACCAGTTACTCTTTTGCATTTGCAAGCAGCAGGTGTCGAATCAATGACCTGACATCAGTCAAGAGCAGGACTCTCAGGCATCCACTCTCCTAGCAGGAGAAGTAATTTGGAAGCTGAGGGACATGCAGTGACCTCTCCTATAGAAGTAGTGATGCGTGGGCTGTGAAAGGATGGGGTGGCAAAAGTAGTTAGGAAGCAGAAATGGAACTGAGTCTGCAGTTACTTTGGCATCATGTAGTAGAGTCTTTTATAAAAAATTATATTAACCCTTTGAATCTACAGCAGCCTTATGAGCTCAACAAAGAGGGTAGATATTGCCTGGCTATGAAAAAAAGGAGTTATTCTGATGTGTTTTAATAACTTCTTTCCCATTGAGAATCCATGTCAAGAGCAGCCAAGATCCTTTGTATTTCTGCAGCCACCTCTCCACCCTCTGCCTATTTTTGACTGTGATGTGATTTCTCTATTCTCAGCTGAGCTGGAAAGCTCTCTAGCTTAATTTGTTTTTTTAAATAAACTAGGAAATAGAAGAGGTCAATATTCTCTCTCCATCAAGACAGAAAAAATGTCCTTTTCTTAAAACTATGAAACATGTCCAGCATTATAACATTCTGAAGATGTTATAAAGGCATGTGTTCTCTAAGTGGAAATAACAACAGAGCAGGAAAAATGTTGATGTGAGGGGTTAGATAAGGATACCTCAATTTTGGGACAGTGTCTGCATGAAAGCTTTAATGAATCTGGGAGCCTGAATCCCTCTTTGAGAGAGCAACAGCAGCAGTCCTTGCAAGTGGTTGGTGGATCAACAGAAGTTAGTGATGCAGCAGGTAAATTCTCAGGTAGGTAAGGCCTGACAAAGATTTGCAGTCAATATTATATGGTGAAACATTAGGTTTTGAGTAAATTCAATTGTTTCCATTAGAAATGGGTTGAAATTCTTTATGATTCCTGATAGAAAAATATCAATTGCTTAAGCATATTAATCTCTTTGTTCAGGATCTTCTGTCTTGAACAATTTCCATTTTGTTTCATTTTTCACCCTGGAAAATAATCAAGAACTATTCTGCCAAGAAAAAAATGAAAGTATTGGATACATTATAAGTCTTTTAAAATTTATTTTTAATAATGATGGCAAAGCTGAAATATTTCAAGAGTTTCTGTTGCTAAATTAAATTTCGGGGGGGTTTTTTTTAGGCATTTTGAGGGAAGACTGACTAAAAATCTGATCTTTTGGGTAAACTTTATGTTGAAAAAAGGTGGTTTAAATGGCCTCACTTGACTCATTTCAGTATGAAGAAGTATCAGCAAGAGAATAAGAAGGGAATTAAAATCATCAAAAATTAAAATTTTTGATGATTTTAAAATTAAAAAGATTTTCAGGAACACTGCCTAGATCTCAGTAAGTTTATCACAGTTCTTCAGTAATTACCTCCTTATTGACATTGCTTCATTTCCTTGGCATAGTCACTCCCATTTTAGTAAAGAAATTACTGTTCTAAGCAGTTTGAATTTTTAATTTTAAATCACTTATGAGAAATACATTCCTCTGTTGTCAACTTATACAATATTCCTCCATGACCACTATCTGAACTAAGTTTCAAAATCTGACAGTGTCATTCTTGTCCATTCAAAAATAATCATGACAGTCATGACATTGGGGTAAAGCTATAATTAACAATTATATCTCTCTATATATATATATTTTAATTTCAATGTATTTAGAAACAGGATAAATTCTGTTTGGTTTATTCCTGTAACTAGGAAGTCTATACATTTAGGTGCTCACATAATAGAATAGACATTTTTATGTAGTAAATTCCTGCTACAAATCTCACTGCAGTTTTCCAAAATCTCATTTGCCCCACTTTTTTTGCTCATATGACTGAAAATATATGGGCCAGCAACAATTTTCACCCGGCCTAAGCATGTCCAGCAGAATACTTCAGCTATATTGAAGTTGGCCTCATGTACATACATGCCCATAGACGAAACATCAATAACAGGATTAAGATATAAATAGCCCTTTGCAGATATAAAAAGCATTTTTCTTTTGACTTTCTTGTATCAAGTGAGTTGCAAATGATAATATATATTTCTTGAAAAAAAAATGCCCCTATTCAATACAAAATTTATATTTAAGTGCACACAGAAGCAGAGAGGTAATTTTCATATAGAGCAATTTTGATGATTGGTTTTCTGTCTTATTTAAGAGAACTGAAAAAAATTCTGTAAAATAATTTTCTAATTTAAAACATGTGTGTATTTCATAATTTGTTACATCTGTTGATGAGAAAAAACACCATGTTTGTACTGTCTTTTCAAATTATACATAAAACACAAAAGCACAAATTTATAAAGCACCATTTTTTGCACCAAATTTCCATAGATTCCAAATTTGAATCAAAATTTGGTAACACAATTATCTGTATGATGATTATTTTTTGACAATGATAGAAAGCTCCATTTTCTTATTGCTTGTTTTACATGACTTTCATTATATGACAAAGGTAGTCCAAGTATCTCCTCTAATCATAAGTATAGACTTTGATCTCTGTTCTAAATTGAGATTATTAAAATCCTTGTATAAAAATCTCTACTCTGATGGATCATTTTAAGTGGAAGCCTTCTTAGCTCATCAACTTTTTTGGGAGCAGGTGGTGAATATGATCCGGTGGTTACAGTTGGGCTATTTCAATAGAGAAATTCACCACTTGTCTAAATAATAACCAAACAAATTATCTACTGGCATTTCCCACTCATTAAATAAAATTCACATATATATACATGATTGAGCACAGAAAACTTGAAAGTCCTGGGTAATGATCTGCAGTATTCTTGTCATCACCTTAAAGAAGAGCAGCATATTTTGCCAGTAAAATGAAATTCATACTGAATATATTCTGCATATACATGTATATTAATATATTATAAATATATTAAAAAAAGAAATGTTTACAACCAACATACTACTCATTACTTCCTGGATTTACCCAGATTTAATGCCTTGAAATAGTTCTCAGTGTTGTTTTTGAGTTGGCTTAAATCTCTATGGAGCCAAATAAAAAAAGGCATGAATTTTGTTAGTTTGAAATGATGTTTAAATACATACAGATTCCCCACATTTATAATCACATGTGATAAATGTGTTCCTCAAGATGGATATACAGAATGTTTCCAGTACAGCTGAAAGGCTCAGATTTTACTTTTAATTTTAAAATTCAGCTAAAGTAATTTCTGATGTATGTAGTTTTCAAAAACCTTACACATTCTAACTATAGATAGGTACATCAATGAATGAATGAAAAAAAAGCTGATTCACTTTCACCTGTTTTAAAGAAAAGAGGAAAATTACTTTTTAAAAAATTATTTTAATGAGGAAGAACTTTAAGGACAAGCATCAAGAATGAGATATATTCCTTTCCTAGATTGAATCTGGGTATTTTTATCCAAAAATTGCTTAATGTAAAAAACATGAGTAGCATTGAGAGCTTCATTCCCACACTTTATAGATATGATAATTTTTAAGCTACTTTTAAGCTACTTCCAGCGTGACAAGTGGAAGCAGATTTTCTGAAGACTGATTTACTTTATTAGCAGCTTAAAAAAATCTGAGTCCATGATCACTTAAAATTATACTGCCTCCCATCACGTGAAAGAATTTTGGTTTATGTTTTACTAAGTTCATATTTATCTGAAAACTGATAAATGCTTATGGATGTATTCATTGGCTATTTAAATTTTACATATGCAGCCAAAGAAAAAATTTACATTTCTCTCATCCAGATCAGAATATGTCAGGTGTAATAGACATAACACAGCTTTTAATTCTTTTGAATTTCATCTTGATCATCAATTTTTTGTGTCTTCCTAGTCGCCTGTAAATTATATTTCATTTGCCATTGCTGTGGTACTCTTCTGCTAATTAACAAGATCCTTTTCTGAGTTTAGAGGCTCCATAACAAAGGAATTGCAGACTGTGATTATTTAAGTCTTTAATAGTCCTGATTCAAGATTTATGGAATTGAATTTATTGTGACTATTCCTATGTAATATCAAGAGTGAAAATGTTTGTAAAATTTGGCCTGACACTAACAAGTATAGCTATTAAATTTGTAGCTATCTTTGTTCTTTTCATGGTCTCACTCTGTCCCCTACTACCATTTTATTTTCATAGTTCAAATAGGTGGGAAAAGACTGACTTAGTACAAAATGAATTTTTTTCTCACTTATTTCCAAGGAAAAAGGAAAGTTCAAAGTACCTTTGAAGATTATGTTTATACCATTCTATTTTGTGGATATGCTAATTTTGAGGGCCAAGACGTGCATTGAATAAGTTCACATCATTTTCAGTGGAAAAAATTTCCTAAAGAAAACTGAAATATAAAAGTGATATATTATAATTTATTATATTTGCATCAGTTATATAGGTGCCAGTGTTTGTCAGAGTTGAAAAATTTGTAAATTAACTTAACAAGTAAATCAGTAGATTGATATATGTTCTAACTTTCATCAGGAACCTGATAGCATATTTTCAATTGATTACAACCAGACAATAATGTAACTGTATATGCCCTGCACAGACTGTCTTGCAGTTTGTCTGCAGGAGCATGCCCAAGACAAATAAATTTGATCTGGGAAAGTAGTCTTCATTTAATGTAGTCTTTGCCAACTCTAGCTTAATTCAGAAAATAAAGATTATTTTATTCGTTAGTATGAGAGTCTGCCTAAGTGCAGACTCATTTTCCTCATAACTCTCTTTATAGACATAGCAATGTTGTTTTTTTTTTTTTTTTTTTTTTTTTTTATTCAATAAAAGGTATACCAGCTGAACATGAGTCAGCATGTGGTCAAACAGACAAGAAGGCCAATGGAATCCAGGTTGTGTGAGAAATAGTGCGGCCAGCAGAGCAAGGACAGTGATTGTCCCCTTGTACCCAGCGCTGGTGAGGCTGCTCCTCAAATCCTGTGTTCAGGTTTGGGCCTCTCATTACAAGAAAGACATTGAGGTGCTTGTCCAGAGCAGGGCAACGGAGCAGCTGAAGGATCTGGAGCATAAGCCAGGGAAAGGAGGCTCAGGGAAGACCTCATCACTCTCTACAGCTCCCTGAAATGAGGGTGTAGCCAGGTGGGTGTTGGTCTCTTCTCCCAGGCAAAAAGTGTCACAGCAAGAGGACATAGTCTTAAGCAGGGCCAGGGGAAAGATAGACTGGATATTAGGAAAAATTCTTTCAGAGAGAGAGTTCAAATATTGGAACAGTGGCTCAGGAAAGTGGTTTAGCCACCGTCTTTGGAGATATTCAAAAGACATCAATGTGCCACTTGGGGACATGGTCAAGCGGTGACCTGGCTTTGCTGGGTTAGCGGCTGGACTCAGCGACCTCAGAGATCCTCCCCAACCTAAAAGGTTTGATGATTCTATTGTATGATTTCAAAAGGTACAATCTTTGCATTCTGAAATCTATATCTTATTTTAAATCCAGTATGTTTCCATCCAATGGAAACAATATTTTTCATTTTTTACTTTTAGTTTCACTATTAGGCATGTAATTATTTTTCTAATTTCAGTGAAAGCAGGATAAACACCTTCATCAATTAAAGATGACTAATGATTTTTTAATTGTGTTGAGAAACCTTTTCATAAGGAAGGCAAGCAAAATTATGAAACTTAAGATCTGAATTTCAATACCACCATTATTATATTTCTATTATTTGCTTCCTATTTAAAAAAATAATTTATCTGCACAGTCACAACTTATGAGCACAATCCATCAATAAAGTGATATTACCATAGTTCAGCCTTTAAATTATGATCTATTTAGAGTACTGTAATAGCCTCTGGGATCCTTTATATATAGTTTCCTCTAGTGTTTATTTTTTAATTTGTAACATGTACCACAGAAATGAGTTATAGTGATGAATTTCTGTTTTGTTATTATTAGTTTTTTAGATTAAGCATTTTATCTTGCTGGCTGCAGCCAAATAAATATAATTTACACACAGAGCAGTCTATTATACTCCTTCAGTGCATGGGGTTTCAATTTTCTCAATTCAAGTGCAATCCCTATGGCTTGCTAACAATACTGTGTGGTGATCAAAAGCTGCAAAGTAATTATTAACAAATATATCACATTACCATATAGGTACAGATCACTGCTGGACCTTGCAGGAATAATTTTTCTGATGTTTTATTTTCCTCTACATTTTTCAGAATAACCACTTAACATTTAGGTTGTTATTATTATGCAATTATTGAAATATTAAATGTATTTAATACCAAATTTAATAATTTCCAATTATTTGTATAATAAGTGATCAGGTCACAGCTATGGAAATGTGAGGTTTTTCTCTAATCAGCTGCAGGTTCTGTATCCTTTGGATGTCCTTTTCCATCATTACCTTTCTTGCCACCACTTCCCGTGTTAATCATATAAGATTTTGGCAAAAGCCAGGCATTTTTTGCATTTGCAAGATGTATTTTTTGTGCTTGCATGGCAAACCTCTGGAGACTCCAGAGGTGGCTTCTGTTGGAAGCTGCCTGAAGCTTTCCCCATCTCAGGCACAGCCAATGCCAGGCAGCTCCAGAACTGGCCAAGGACTAGCCTGTCACCAAGAGTGGTAGCACCTCTGAGATTACAGAGCTAGGGAGAAAAAAATGCTGCAAAAGGACAGATGGAGTGAGGACTGAAAATATGTGAAAGCCACAACCCTGCAGACCCCAAGGTCAGTGCAGAAGGAGGGTCAGGATATGCTCCAGGTGCCAGAGCAGAGATTCCCCTGCAGACCGTGGTTCAGACCATGGTGAGGCAGCTGTGCTCCTGCAGCCCATGATGGTCCATAAAGGTGCAGAGATCCATCTGCAGAAGTCATAAGGTTAACCCCATCACACCAGAAAATGAAACTTTGATACTGACACTATCTGGGCTATAATAAAACAGACCATAAAATTCCAAACTATTCCATTTTATAATAACGTCTTGAAAATTTCCCAAGCATAATTTTTTATGTCAATCAATTTTGAGGAAGAAAATTCCTTTTCTGTGTTGTTCAGGAGCATTAAGAATTAAAGGTTAATGCATTACCTGTGTTGGTCAGGAGCATTAAGAATTAAAGGTTAATTTCTTCTTGTTTAATTTTTTCACACTAAATGCCACCTTATTGTAGTGTTGCCACTTTCATCTCATGGCTGCTCAGTATCCCCATCTCTATTTCACCTTTTGATTGTCCTGTATACTCATTTTTCTGTGTAATAGGTTTTCTCTAGGTTCTCCATTATCTCCTGTCTTCTTCAGTAACCTTCATTACCCCAAATTAAGAAAAATGTTTTACTGTGTGGGTGATTGAACACTGAAATATTCTGCTGGTGAAGTTTTGGTGTCTTCTTCCATGGAGATTTTCAAAACTCAAAAGAAAATTCTCCTAAAAAACCAGCTTGAGGTGACCCTGCTTTGAACAGGAATGAGGTAAAATGATATTGCAAAGACTGGAAAACTAAGGCTGTAAAGCTAGCTGTGAGTGGCTGACTAGCTCAAAATTACTACATTAGCAAGAAGAAAGAATCAGATAAATCAACATAATTTAAAAGGCCTTTCTATAGCAGACTGTTTGGGGACATCTTCAATTAAACACTACTTCCCCTTGCTGAAGGGCCTTCCCTTTAAATCTGGACTTAAATCTCCTGTTTAAAAAGAAAGAATAAGTTTAGTTTCTTATGTAAATCACTTCTCAATGAGATGATGTAGCAGAAGTAATATTTCAATTCACAGTTGAAAGAAAAATAATCAAACTGAGAAATAGCCAAAAAAGGATCAGACGGAATTAGCATGATAAATATGGCCAAAGGGGCACTGAATAAATTATTTTTTCAGATCTACACTAGTACTTAATTAATATACTTACAATAGTTGTTGTATATTTCTGATAAATTTGGATATGGTAATTTGCAAACCAAATGTGAATGCTGTAGAACATTTTTTTTCTGTGATTACACAATTTTTCCATATTGACAAATCACAATGCCAACAAAGGCTTTAGATTAACTAGTTCTGGTGGTATAAAATCAGGAAAATGTAGCCATTGCTAGTTTCTTCATCTATAGCTGTTCTTTTTGCCTTGTATGTCTTTGTCTATTTAGGTAAAATTTTTAGAGCTTTTGGAACTGCACAAAATGAGTAGAGAATAACCTCAGTGTCCTCTTCATTCATGCTCTCAGTATAAAATCAGGTTGAAATTCTACATGTGTGTGTGAACAATTGTTGTAACATAATAAAAGCTCTATTTGCCTACAGGGCACAGCACTACTGACTTTTTAATTCATTACTTTGTAAAACACCTTAAAACATCCAACATCTGAAAAGCAGCATGAACAATTTAATTTTATTATTGTGAATGTATAAGAAGATTAAGAAATTACAGGTATATTAGTTTTCTTCTACATACTTGTCACTGCAGAAATGTAGAGGTACATGATTAAAGTAGAAGAGCAGAAATAAAATGCTAATTGAGAATAGCCACTACTTTTCTAAACAGTAAAACCATTTATGTTATAACTCAAGCCTTACTCATGTTCCAGACATTGTTCACATTGACAAAATTCCAAATTGCAGTCTTGAGATCTTAGGCTAGTGTAAGTAATTAATTTTCTTAGTTAATTTTCTTCACAGTGGCTGGTCTAGGGCTATGTTGTGGATTTATCCAGAAAACAGTGTTGATAATATAGAAATATTTTTGCTATTGCTGAACAATATTGCTTTTCTACTTTTTACTGCTACTTTCTACTGCTTGGAATTTGTGCTAAATGTCTGCATAAATCCATAATTTTCCCAGGTAAATACCTTGGTTCTGTATAATCACAATTTTAAAAATTCCTTAATTTCAACTATTTGGAAATGCTTTTCAGAATGTTTAGCCTTCTTGCTTGCTTCATGCCTGCATTACTTAAATGATCCATATTTTTAAGGTCATTTTTTTTGTTATGATATTGTAACATTAAGATTTATTTTATACTCAACTATTTATATATACAGCTTATTTATTATATTTTTATGCATTCTTATAAAAAATGGTTTTGCACTATCAAAAGTAAGTATTTCTATATTTTTTAGCAGTCTTTACCCTTTGACACTGTTAGGTCTACGACTGGACTCGATATTAAAGGTCTTTTCCAACCTAACTGATTCTGTGTAGATGTTTGTGGCTATGTTTTTTTAAATATTTTTCTATATTTGTTTTTTCTGTTTTTTAATGGATAAGCAGCTTGACTGTATTGATACTTGATTTTATATGAATATTTAAGTGTCAAGGTGAGCCCACTCGTGAGACAATCTTAAATCTTATGAGCAGATATTTAAGGATAAGCTTAAAAAACAAAAGGAAAAAAAAGGAAAATCCAAGAGTAACAATAAAGCACATGTTTGTGTAGGAAAATCTGTTTTCCCAATATTAACTCAGTTTTTTTCCCTTCTTAATAATTTGCTATTACATTATATTATTCTGTGCTTATGTTGACAGAGATTACTTCTTGTCTTTTTCTTTTACTGTGTATTAAATTGCATGATAATCTATCTTTCATATTTCTATCCCTAAGGCATACCAAAATTTCTGCAAATGTAGGTGTTAGTGAGCCCTATTTTGCTTAAAATGATGAGTTTTGCATATTTCAGCCATGAGAAATGATTATTTATGTAATCATTTTGTCATCATTAGAGGATGAAGGCTATATTTTTTTTTTCATTAGCAGAGTACACCTACAGACAGGAGTATTAAAGAATTCCCTGCTGGCCTATAAGATGTCTGAGAACTGTGCCCTTTCTCACACAGACTGTTCATGAAATAATTTACAGCATATCTTATTCTTTTGCTCTTTGGCCCTCATCATTATTGGTTATTAATTGCCAGGTCACTTAGGAATTGAATTATAGTACTAATATATTTCCCTTAGGGTACTGATTATCCACTTCTCTTTCCCCTGGTAGCAATAAAAGTCTCTCATGAAATTACTGGCTGCCAGCACTGTGTTGTTACTACAGTTGAACAAACTCATTTTTGTCAAGATATCACACTAAAAAAATTGCTTCTGCATTATTCATGTAATAACTGCATACAAAGTAGAGATGAAAACCTGCTAGGAGACTCAAGAGCAAGAGCAAAGCAAGGGCACATATAATTGTATTAATAGCAAAATTACTGAATTAGTAACCAAAGTGTGTGTGTGTATATATATATATATATAT
Source organism: Serinus canaria (assembly GCF_022539315.1). Taxonomy (NCBI): domain Eukaryota; kingdom Metazoa; phylum Chordata; class Aves; order Passeriformes; family Fringillidae; genus Serinus; species Serinus canaria. The sequence goes on along the minus strand of NC_066316.1, from coordinate 100,180,882 downwards.
ATATATATAGAACTTATTTATTTTTATAGACATATATTAAAAATATAATGTTTTTATATATTACAGATATAAGCAGTCTAAATTTGAGAAAGGCATTATATTTTACTGAAGAGGTATACAATGTAAACTCTAGACTTTTGTCTCTACTATGACAAACAGACTGAGTGATTTCTTTTGAAAACATTTTATTTTTAAGTAGATAAGTTCATACCTTTTAAAAACTTAGTAAAATTCACAGGACACAGGATCTCTTTTAAGGAATGTAGCAACAATTTCACTGGTAGCCTCAAGTCTTCATGCCTGGGCAGAGCAGGACAATCCCCTCCCTTGAGCAGGGGGGATGGCTGGTCCAGTGTACCCCAGGACACGTTTGTCCCCATGGATACCCTTTCTTTGGAAGTGCTCAAGGCCAGGCTGGATGCAGCTGTGAGTCCCTGGTCTAGGGAAAGGTGTCCCTGCCCACAACAGGGAGGGTTTAAGCTTGATGACATTTAAGGTGCCTTCCAACCCAAGGCATTCTATCAGCCTATGATTCTGTGATCACAGACTAAAAGTTTTTTGGTTTTTTGTTTTTGTTTTTTTGGGGTTTTTTCCTCAAGAAACATTTCCATTTTCTGTTTTATGGAAGCTGAGACTCTTCTTTTGCTTCCATTAGGAAGTAAAGTTCTCACATTTCTGTGAAGTTCATGTGAGAACTTGATGTTGTCTCAACATGTGAGAGGTGAAACAGCGTTGTGGCTGTTTGCTCTTTTAGTGCCAGTAGTCTCCATCCCAAATGTGATTGTCATAACTAGATCCAAACTGACTTATCTCCTGTAGGTTTTGCCCATGGTGGAATGTGTTAATATGTAGTTAATAATGTGAAAGAGCAAATTCAGAAGTATTCTACACTGTCGGGACCTTCTGCAATGGTGTTAATGATATCTTTACTGAAAATGTATCTCTAGAACCATTTAGTTTTCCTTTTCACAAAATATTATTACCAATGTGAAATTGTTCCTGTATTTGACTGTCCTACATAGACCTTTCCTTCCTGCAGTAATTTCCTGCCATGGCTTATCAGCACACAACAGAAAAGGAAAATATATAAAAAATGCAGTCTTTTTTGGTCTGAGTAATAACCTCCTTGTAAGTGCACAGCAAATGCTTTACGGAAATCCTAGTAATTTTGTGATTTATGCCATGCTTACAAAATAGGGATAACACATTAATCTATCAGGATCTTTAATAAGCCCTGTTGATCCAAATTTATTTTTGAATTATGTAAGTAATGGTATTTCTTTTTGATATGTTTTTAGAGGTTACCTACTAACCTCTAAAAAATAAGAGGTTAGTAGGTAACCTCTGAAATCAGATTATTTGGACAGATTAAACTCAGACTATTAAGAAAAGCAATATGCTTGTACTCATCACCCATGTCTTGAATCAGGCTTTGAGGCACCTACGCATAACATTGTAAAGTTTTTTGGAGAACACAAGGATTGGTTAGTGTTAAATATTGCCTGTATAAAATGTGCCATAACTATCACAAGGCAGAAGAGAAAATGAGAAAAATCTATAGATCAGTGAGGAAAAAGTTTTAAGGAACAAGAGTAAACTCTGTTTCAACAGCTGCTACCTGCAAGCCTTTAGAAGGAGAGTGTATCACCTTCTAGTTTGAAAAATATATTAGGAACAAACTTTTAAATTTTTTGCTAACTAATCTGAATGTTCTCAGGAACAAAAGTTTTTCTTTAATTCCTGGTTTGTTTTTTTTTTTTTGTATTCTAGTCCATTTGATTTATCTGATTAATTAAAAATTGCTCAATCCCATAGATTAGATTACTAGGCTTCAAAGAGGAATAGCTACTTAAGGGTAGATAATTTCTTCTCTACTTTGGATAGCGATCAACACAAAGAACAATTTATACCCTGAAAGTAATCAAGGATGTCCTCAGTAAGAGCCTTTTTTGCATGAATGATATTCATCTCTTCCTCTTCAGTAGCCTGTATCCTTATCCCAGAACATGGAAAACTAAAGGAGCGCATTTTTAAAAAAAATATTTTTAATATTTTCTTCTTTCATCCTTTATAAACGTTATAATTTTATTTAATCATAACATATATGTAGACTATATAACCCTTCTCATAATAAATGGGTCAGGGTATATGCACTCCAGAGGTATTTGCTTTTCCTTCTTCAGCCAGGTTTCTTTGACCAAAGATTCCTTATCTGAATTGTACATCATCTCCTATTTATTTCAATACTTGGCTAGTGACAAGTGCACATAACAGGATTTATCAGAAGCAGCAATTAGCCACCCTTGTGTGTAAATCCCATTAATCACAATGTCAAGCTCGATAACCATTGGGTCAAATGATAACTTCTGACCTATAATCATCTTTATCTCTGGATAAATGAATAGCCCATTAATTTTAATACTTGGGCAGTTTAATTGTATATTAATGAAGATTCCACCTATGTATTAAATCTTAAAAATGCATCAGAACCAGACTCAAGTATTAGAAATTTGCATATTTCTTGTTTGCAACCAAGAGAAAAAATGTAGCATCTTCAGAATTTTTTTTGTAGAAATATTGCTTTGGTCTATAAAAAGTAACAAACAATTCAGACAGTTTAAATTTCAACACCTTTCAGTATGGATTAATTATTTATCTATATACTCAAAATTATCACCTTTTATTGATCAAATGATGCTTCATGAAAAGTTTATTCTCAAATATAATGGGTTTTTATGTCTTTACTTTTTTTTTTTTTCTCTGCATGTTTTCCATTTGGAGCATATATTTGATTGAAGTGTCAGTGTGGCAGACCCTCAAAGGAACCGTCTATGAAATTATTTTCTGAGGTCAATGTAATGACCAAAAACCATTAAATGAAGAAGATGTCAGATAATAAAGGTCTGTGTCCCAGTTACCAGCTTTTCTCAGAAAGTAAACAAAGGAGCCAATATCTGAGCATAAATGAGTCAAAAAAAAATATGATTTTTCCTGATTTGCACTGTATGATTTAAGTCCAGCCTTAACAATATTAGAATCATCAGAATGCCAAAATTCAAAACTGTAAACAAAGAGAAAATTTTATGGTTCGTTCCTACCAGTAGGAGAGTTGCACCAAAAATAGATTAAAAATTCATCATTATTCGGTTATCTATGTTTATAACATCTTTATTTATTTGTCATGCTCTAGGTTTGATTTCTTGCAGTACAAGATTAAATAGTGAAAAACAAACAAACAAACAAAAAAACCCACCTCAGTAAAAATGTGCACTGCAATGTGTGTTATTTCAGTAATATTTAGGTCAATATCAGATTGTTGGATGATGTATCTGGACATGCATACTGACAGAAATTATGTGGGTGGTACAGAGAAAGTAAATGTCAAGTACAGCACATTACAAGGGGCAGTACTGGGTGTCCTGTATGAAAAGAAGATTAGAGTAATCTATGACAGTGAGTTTTAAAAAACCTCAACTATTTTAAACAACATTAAGAGTAAAGAAGATTAAAAAGCATATGCTAAATGTATTTTCATAAAAATTAAATTAATTAGATGTGGTTCTGTGAGATCTTTTATGTTTGGCTACACACTGAAGGACATCATGAAAGAATGGTGAACACTGGACTGGTGATAATGTTATAGCAGTATGGATATATGTGCAAGTGTTTTGTGCTGAGATAGAGAATGGTTTTAGACTTGTCAGGTGCTCACACTGCCAAAGTGTCTGGCTCTGGCTCTGCTCTCACTTCAAGGTTATTGATCCATTTTTTAACATAGGGGTAAAAGTCTGCAGTAGTTATTGCAAAGCTAAATCATGGTAAGACATTTGTCTCATCTAAACACTCCCTAATCCATCAATTTCACTTCCCACACAAAGAAAAGAAGATTTGGTTCTTAGCTTCACTCGTATCAATAAATGGACATGAGAAAAATTTCTAAGCATACTTTAAGTATGACATTTAAAATGAAAGTGATTTAAAAATCAAAATATTGACTTTTAAACTACAATGGTAGTAAAGGCAGAACTACCAAAACTAGCTTCCTAACCTGAATCAAACTTATTTTCCTTGGGCATGCCCCCTCTAGACATTTATTCTTGTATCCAAATTACTTACCACTAATAATGCTCCACTGTTCTCTCTACTTTCCCTAAACTATTCATCTCACTCCATGCTCAGCACTAATCTTATCCCTCACCTTAGTTTGAAGAAAAAATTACTTTTCTCCCCCCCACATTTTAAGTTTCAACTGACTCTTCTGGTTTATTCTACTATTATTGAGTAAAATTTTTCCTATAAATTAGCAAGCAGAACTGCAGATGTGTGGCATTAATAAAACACGCTGATTAGTCCTTAGGGACCAAAATTCACTATTTCAAATATTTTTGAAGGAAATTATAAGCATTTTTTATTTAAAGTATATCTGTGGCATGAATTTAGTAGTAATTTTCTGTGTTTGGCAAGATCAAGGATTGAGTTTTCAGTGTTGAATACTGGTAAAATAAGATTTGAACATTTTAAGCTGCAGTCTAGCTGAATTAGCTATTTAATCTCTTGATAAACAGGATTTAGAGTTAACCAATGCATTTCAAAATACTGGAAAATGGAAAAATCTCACTGGGGCTAAATTATCCACCTGAAGCTCACTTTTGCTTCTTGTACAGCATGATAAAAGGTAATCTAGAAAATAAAAATAACAGATTATTTAGACACTTCAGTGTTTTAAAACAGATATTGATTCTTTCCTTTTAATCTTTACAGTCATCAACACAGCTGTCCTGCTCATTGCTAGACACTTTAAATCCCCTCAGAACTGAATCAATAATGACACTTTATACCCAGAGGCAATCAGGCCATATCCTTGCTGTTATAATCACCTGTAACAGGTGGAATGTTTTCAAGAAACTGCTGATCAAGCAATAAATCCAGAGAGTATTCCAATATGGTAAGCAGGTTTTATTTTCTTGGATATCCTGACTATATTCCCAATAAATATAATTTACTATAATTCAAGAGTATGAAGAAAATAAAAATCCTTTTTTAAACAATCCTTTTTGGAATCTTTATTTTTTCTCATCAGAAAAAAACACCATCAATAAATTACTGATTACATTGCTGGATCAGTTACAAAACTGCAAAGAATGGCAGAGAAAGAAGAAAAGTGACCTTCAATTAAGAAAGAACTTTCCTGTTTCTTTGGTTCTAAAATTTCTCTTTGCTTAAATGACATTAAGTTATTCCCCTCCCATATGTCTATGATTTAATTATAATCAAAGCTGTCAAGAAGGTATTTTAAATCACAGGGCTTTGCCAATGTTTTCTGGCACAAGCACAGAAATTTTCTGTGCTAATCTTTGCTTTGAATTTATTTATATTAATGGCCATAATTCCTCAGACTGCCCTCCTAAGAAGTATTAGGGATTGTGATGGAAAGAGAAATAAACTATATATCACCTATAGCAGTGAGCAGCTGGTGTTTAAACTGTCTGAATACAAACTTAAGGCAAGCAGTTCTGACTTTATATGACATGGGTCTTTATGGCTCAGACACTAATAGCACCCAATTTGTCCAAGCCAGCCCTAAAGATTGCCATGAAGTGATGATTGTAAGGCATTAGAAAGAACATCTCTTTAAGTGGGAAAGCTCAAAAAAAGCTAAGGAGGTTCCAAATGGTCACTGAAAAAATTATTTTCTCAAGCAGAGAACAGAAACAATAGAATGTCATCTGTCCTAATGACTAGATACTTTTGAAAATTTATTAATTAGAACAAATTTAAACTCAACCAAGCTTCTAAATTATATATTGACTATTCAGAGAGTTCTATTTTCAATATACAGCACTGAACTATCAATCTTAACCCAATATATTTGAAATTTTCTGTTTGACTGCTCCATCTGCATTCTTTCTCTCAAGCTTGTGAAGCCACACTCTGCTATGCCTTACACAAATGGACCCACCATCTATTCCCCACCAGGCAGAAGGAGGGGACCTCTGCCTTGGAGGGGAGTGGAAATGGATTCCTGCTCAGGGTGGCTGCTGAAACCCCCCAAGGTACCTCACCTCCCCAAGTGCCTTTATAAACAGGTATGAGGGCCTGGAATCTGAAAACCAGGAAATAATGTGAATGAGCATCCATCTGGGTTGGAGAGATCATCTATGGCAAAATAATCCATTCTGTGATTCTGTCACTCTGTGATACAAAAAAGGGAAAAAATGCTTCTGTTATCACTGTTGTAATTTTTTTCATATTGATGCAGATAATGTCTCTTGAGAGATATCTCTTTCAAAGAAATTGGTAAAATTTTGTTAGATTATCTCACCCTTTGTACTTAAATTGTAATGAAATAGCTTTGAACCTCTACAATGATTAACACTGCAGACATTACAAAAGAAAAGATCCACCTGGAAAATACAAAAAGACTGAAACCTACATTGCTTTCAAAGGTTTCATCTATATTCAGTTGCTGTAGAACTTTATTTTCTTCTTTCATCTTTCTAAAAGAAAAGTTGCATCACATTCTCTCTTTTAAAATTTTAAGGATTTTGGTCCATTTTTCATTAATTATGACCAGTCTCCTATTTACCTATACTTTCTAGCAAACAGTGCACCATCTGCACAAAACATCTCGATAGAGGTACAACTGGTACATTGCTTTCTGCAAACCTAGTTCTTTTAAAACTGGACAACTCATTAATCACCATGTAATTGCAGAGCTGCTGCTGTAAGATGTCTATGGGTGCAAAATAATAAAAACTTTTTTTAGGAGGCAGATGGTACCACTCAGTCCCACTATATAAAAGCAGCTTGTAATCATTTGGAAAAAAAAAATCTAATTCTACTGAAAGCTAAAAATAGTTGTAGTGCATTCATTCTATCTTATGTACTAGGTTCTATTTATGTATTTAGAAATATGATTGACACTTGTAATTCTTTCATCAGAGGGAAAAACACATACAAGTGTATTATTGTTACATTTGAAGTAATATACCCATATATATTGATGCAAATACTATTTCTGCTGTCATGCGTTAGATAAATTAACTTCACATTTGTGGGGGTGAAGTAGGAGGAATATGTCTTCTCTATTTTGCACTTTGAGATGAGCCTCATACATTTTGAAATTCTCAGGTCAACCATGAGAAAATGTATTCCTTGTAGATAAACAAGCAGAAAATTCCAAGGTGCCAGCACAGTTATGTATGGCCTTTATTCCGAAGGCACAAATACTTTTAAAAATAAATTTCCCACAGGAATGCAAAATGGTTTGAGGATATACACTGGGAGCTTGACCATGATTCAGAGGAAGTTTGTGCCATATTCCTGTTTATCTAATAACTTTAATAATTCATGTTTGACTGGTGACCAGGACAGTAAATAGGTAATCTGCAGTGAACTGGGAAAGGAGCACCCAGGAGGTGTTGAGCTGCTGCCTTAAGTGCATAAATTGTCAACAGATAAATCTCATACAAGTAGCTAAACTTGAAACAAAGTTTTACCATGTATCCATGAGGTTTGATCTCCTTGAGTGGCATGTGATTAAACAGATTTGTAGAAAGTTAATATATACATTACAGTTTTATAATCAACTTATTCCACGCTCTGCTTATGGTTCTAAGTATTGAAAAAGCAGGCAAAGAAAGTTTGTGCCTTGGACCTTGTTTCTGATATTTCTAGATTTGATATTTCACTTTTATTATACTCCTTTCTATTAAGCACACAGGATCTGATGACTGCCTCTTTTACAGTTCCTACAAAGAAACAATATACATTCCTCTGCCTGATCAGAGCACCTAATCATCCCTGGCAATCAAAAGGTTTGTAAATGTCATTGCACTTTGTCACATCCTTCCAGATGACAGTGCAACAGTGATGATTTCACTCAAGTGATAAATCCTTGTTTGACCTCCAAATGCAGCACACATGAAACTGAAAGCTGGCATTTTCCCACAGAAAAGCCCTAATCAAAGTTGTCAAATATGCTTATGTTCTATAGAGATGGGTTGTCCAATACATTTTAATTAAAATTGACATTTTTCTCTAATTCATATGATGCTACCTTAATAGCATTTTAGGACCAAGCTTAACTCTTTGCTGTGTCTTAATGCCAGTGAGCATTGTAAACTGTAATCTGTATCATATTTAGGGACAGGTAGAACTGATTGACATCCAGAGCACAAGATTTCCTTATCATGGAAAAAGGCAGGCTTTATAATTTTAAATTTTACTAGGCTTTTTTTATTTCTGCCTCTGAGAATTTTCTTTACAATGCTTTTTCTGCTTTATGCAACCACATTGTGATATAAATGACAGAGGAAATTTTAAATATTTTTTACTGAGTCACTTCCAGTATTCTACCACCTTTCTGCTTTTTCTCAGAAATTACAGATAAACAAGGAAACATAGGTATATACTACCATTTTACTTTCCCAAGAAAATAATATGAAATTTTGCTGTATTTTTAATAACAGAAATCAACATTTTTGTCTACCTTTGCTGAAATTCAATAAAGTGTGGGTTTTAGGCCCAGAAGAAGAAACCAGACACTTCAAGAGAAAAACAACACCAAAGCAAAAATTCAAAGTATGTGTCTGTTGCTGAACTTTGCAGTGAGACTTGTGGTCAGATGTGTTTAACTGCAGGAGATTTTTACTCCAGAGTTGACTCTCCAGGCACACTTTCCAGACCCACTCTCTTACACAGAGAAAAAGGGGTATGGCCTGGGCAGGATTCTTGTTTCTACCTACTACAAAGTAGGTAGGATCAATCATGTCTCATGAATGTCTGTTTTGTTAATTAGCTGCAAAAACAATCTGGGATAATGATATCAAATATATATATATATATATATATATATATATATATATATATACACATACACGAGTTATATATACATTATATACACACACACACATATATATACATATATATATATGTGTGTATATATATATATACATTATATAAACAGATACATATATGTAAACACACACATTTATATATATCCACAGAGATATAAATACATATATAGGTACACTGGTTGAGTTTAACTCATTTCACACAGCTGGCAGTCAGTAATTGAAAGAAAACAACATAGCGAGTTTTGTTTGATTTATAGGTAATAGTGGCATGTTTGCATAAAATGTATCAAAACATTGTGTTAGTGTTACATAATGAACAAAGAAGCAAACTTAATATCATCACTTGAAAATATAAAGATAGTGGGGTTTTCTGTTGTGAATCTATTGTCTGCCTGTTTCTTGCTTAATTTCAAAATCTATCTGGACCTTCTACCTAAAAAATGCAATAGAATCAGAAAGACAGAGAAGGGCAACAAGAATGGTCAAAATAATGGAATATCTTTGGAGTGATGAATGAGTCAATAGACTGTGACTCCATAACCTTGAAAAGACAAAACTGAGATTCTGTAACAGACTTTAAAATGAGTGGCACACAGAAGGTGAGCAGACATGATTATTTACTTCTCATGATATAAAACCTGTGCAATTTCACATGAAAATAACACTGTTGAGTTTAGAGTAATAAAAAGAAAGATAGATTAGAGACACTAGATAGTAGACAAAAAGAGTTTAGACAAATTCACAGAAGAAGAAAAAAGAGTGATGTGTAAATAGTAAAATTAATTTTGTCTTTATTTTAAAGAGCTCATTTATGAATACAAAGTATGACAGTTTTAAAAAGAGGTGAATAGTAATTTTTCTCTGACAGGTGAAATGCAGGAAACAAATTCAACAACTGGTTCAAGCTTGTTCTATAGGATTCCTGAATACAAGTCTTTTAATGTGAGCCTTTGAAAAGATCTGAAGAGGAAAAAGCTGCAGCACTGAAAGTCTAGTTATGTTTATTCTTAAACTTTTGCAAATTTGGTGCCACATTCTCAAGAGTCAAGTGTAAAACTCTAAATTCTGTCACCTCAGGAGAGATAGGACTCCTTAGAGGCACTGTTCTAAAAGCCAAATGAGATGCACATATTCAGTGTTTTCCCTCCTTTACAAATAAGGAGAAACATTTCCGTTTCCAAGGTTGAAAACATTATCTAATACACTAAATCACAATAGTTCTTGCACTGCATTCCTGGAGGAACTGGTAACTTTTTCAGTTTTCTCTGCAGAGGCCATACATTATTTATGAGCCAGCCAAGTAGTTTTATCTTCAAAGAAAGACCAGAGATTCTCACTGACATCCCTGAGAGATGGTTTGTGTTTTTCATTTTCTTTTTTAATTGATCAATTTATTTTAAGACTTCATCATTAACTTAACAATGTCATTTCAAGCATATTGGTTGGAAGAATCTTGGTTTTCTTCAACAGCTTTTCAACAAGCAATAGAGTGGAACCTTGTCAGATAGAAAAGGTGGAGCCCATGTGATATTATTAGTAGAAAAGAATTTCAAAGGAACACATCTTAATTATAGAGCTTTTGACAGTTCAGAAGTGTGAGTTGTGGTGTTTCTGTACTGGGATAATTAAGCCCTGACCCTGAAAATGTTATATATATGAGCAGCTCTAGGTAGACTTCATATACCCTAATTTTAGGCATTAAAAAATTAGTATTTAGCTTCAGCTAATTATACAGCCTTTCTATAAAGAGACCAAAGAGTGACAGAAGCTTCTTTTCAAACAGTTATCTGGGAGAAATTGTCATCTGTAGAATTCTGTTTCTCTCATTGTCTGAAAAGGAATAGAAGTTATTATTCAGAAGAACATCCAGACTGATTCTTAGGTACCCACTATCTCTAAATCTGATCGAGTCCTGAGGGCTACTTTCATTATTAATGAAGTATCACAAAAGACAATTTCTGAAAAATGCAAATGGAAGGTAGCGAAAATGATTTACCTTCTGCAGATGCCTATTTGTCTGCTTTGACTGTATAAGTGACTAGTTCAGAATTAAAAATGTACCTTTTACTGTTAAAATAAGGCATGTGCAAGCCATTCATCCTTACATTTTATAGCTAAGGTTAAACATATTCAATTAAAATGCTTCCAAAAAAATCTCAACATGACTTTCTTTGCATCTTATTCTGTCTAAATATATCTAAAAACTCTCCTGTAAAATAAAGGGATTAGGGTTTTTCTATCTCTCAAGGATAATGGAATTTAAAATGCACTCAAGATTTTAGGATGACTGTTCCTACAAAAAAGGACAAGAGTCAACATCATAAATCTACAGAATTAAGGTTTTATCATTGTACTCAATTTAGCACTGGTGAACATAGCAGTTCATTATAGATGTATATGCACGTAATATACTGCCTTATTTTTTTTGTCTTTCTCTCCAAAACTCAGACTGTATTCCAGAAAATAAATGAAGGCTGGCTCTACTTTTAGACTTATACCAAAGCTGTATTAATATCTATTCCACATATGAAAAATCATTCCATTGATTCAAAATGACAGTGACATTATACCTGATAGATATAATGAAAATAATGCTCAGTCCCACTTTGATAGCTGTTCCACCCTTCAAAATTGCACATTTCTACAAATTTGTCATTTTGGGGCAGGAGAAAGCATCTTTTAAATAGAAAAAACACTATTTTATTTTAGACCACACCTTGTCTAGTGAGAAGTGTTCCTGCCCATTGCAGGGGTCCTGGAACTAGATGATCTTTAAGGTTCCTTCCAACCCAAGTCATGTTCCATTCTACTGTCGTGGTTTGACACTGGCCAAACACCAGGCACCCACGAGAGTCACTCACTGACCCTCCCCTGCCACAGCTGAGCAGAGGAGAGGAAAAATTAACAAAGGGTTTGTGAGCTGAGATAAGGACCAGGAGAAAATATTCCAAGGGCAAAACAGTCTCAAGGTAAAGGTACAAAGTGAGTTTATTACTAACAGAATCAGAGGAGGATAATGAGAAGCAAAACAAGCCCTTAAAACACTGCTTCGCCCCAGCCCATCCCTCCTTCCCACCGACAGCACAGGAGACAGGGCAGGGGGGTTTGGTCAGCTCATCCCCAAGATTTCCTGCTGCTGCTCCGGGAGAGGAGTCCTTCCCCTGGGGGGCCATGGGGTCCCTCCCACAGGAGACAGCTCTCCATGAACTTCTCCAGCATGGCTCCACTCGTGAGCAGCATTCCTACCACACCAGTGTGAACTCCCACATGGGCACACAGTCCTCCCAAAGCTGCTGCAGCGTGGGTCACTCCTCCATGGGCTGCTCTCCTCCAAGGACAGGCTGCTCCAGCCTGGGGGCAGGGACCCCTCTCTCCACCGGGTCCCCCATGGGATCACAGCCTCCTCCAGGCATCCACCTGCTCTGGCTTGGGAAACTCCCCCATGGGCTGTGGGTGGATCTCTGCATCCCCTGGATCCCCATGGGCTGTGGGTGGATCTCTGCATCCCCTGGATCCCCATGGGCTGTGGGTGGATCTCTGCATCCCCTGGATCCCCATGGGCTGTGGGTGGATCTCTGCATCCCCCTGGATCCCCACAGGCTGCAGGGTCTCAGCTGCCTCACCATGGTCTCACCACAGCCTGCAGAGGAATCTCCAGTTCCTGGACCAACTCCTTCCCCTGCTTCCCCCTGACCTTGGTGCCTTTAAGTTGTTTCCCGCACCTGTTCTCATCTCCTCCTCTTCTCTCACTAAAATAAAAAACTGTGTTCACTTTGTTTTGATTTTCTTCTGAAATATTTTATCACAGAGGCGTTAACAGCATCTCTATTGGGCCCAGCCTTGGCCAGCAGCACGTCCTTCTTAGGGCCATCAGGGGTTGGCTCTGCTGGATGTGCTGGAAGCTTCCAGCAGCTTCTCACAGAAGCCACCTCTGTGGCCCCTCCACTACCAAAAACGAGGTTGCGTGAAACCAGCACATCTCTGATTTTAATCCATGATTCTGTGACTGTAAAAAAAAAAAAAAATCCCCTTTACAACAAACAGAAAGCTGGAATTTTTTGACATCAAATAAAAATATAGGCCTTCATTAATTTGTAAAATTGTCACTTTTGTATACCTGATGAAATTATATGTTTTGGAGCTCGTCAGCAGGCTATACTGTACAATGGTATCTGTAAATATATTTTAAAGGGGAGCACAAAACAACTTAAAATATGATAGCATTGTGTTAGACAACAAAACCCAATTTAATGCAGGAAGTAAACATAGCCTCTCTAATTAGTTTTTAAACTTATTTCTGTATTTTAGAAGGTATCTATTTAAATCTCACCATACACAGACACTTCTGTTGATTGTTTTCTACTTCTTTCTGATTCTTTATGCCCCTCACCACTTTCAGTAAACATTTTCTTCCAACTGCAGTAAAAGGGCACTTTTAACACTATTGCTATCACCTATTTGTTTGGCTTTACTCCCTGTGATGAAACAGTGGCTTTGGCTGGGATGGAGTTAATTTTCTTCACAAGAGCTGGTATGGCACTGAGTTTGGGATTTGTGCAGGAAAATGTGTTGATAGCACAAGGATATTTTCATTTCTGTTGAGCAGGGCTCACTCAGCATCAAGGCCTCTTCTGCTTCTTAGCCCACCCCATCATCGAGAAGGCTGGGGTGCACAAAGAGCTGGGAGGTGACACAGCCAGGACAGCTGACTTCACCTGACCCAAGGGATATTCCATACTGTATGCCATGCTCAAAATGTAAAGCTGGGGAAAGAAGAAGGAGGGGGCATGTTTGGGGTGATAGAGTTTGTTTTCCCAAGTCATTGATACCCATGATAGAAACCTGCTGTCCTGGGGATGGCTGAACACCTGCCTGCCCATGGGAAGTGGTAAATTAATTCCTCACCTTGCTTTGGAGGTATGCACAGACTTTATTTTACCTATTTTCTTTATCAGAACCCATGAATTTTTGGGTTTACCTACCCTGATGATTCTCTTTTCCATCCCACTGAGACATGGTGAGTGAGTGTACAGCTGTGTGGGGCTGAGCTGTCTACTGGGGTTAAACCACAGTGCATTTGCTCCTAACCTTCACTTTGGAAAGTAAGCTTTTGCTCACAAGAGTGATTAATCTCAATGGCCAATAATTTTTTAAGTGGGGTGTGCTGGAACCAGCTGACATCTTTCAGGCTGAAAAAGGGGTTGTGGTGGTTTCCTAGGAATATCACTTCAAAGACCTGTCAGGGAATGTGATGTCAGAGACAGGACAGGCTTTAGAACTGGGGACTCTACATGCAGTTTTATTCAATCACTTTTCTATCTGCCTGTAGATAGCAGATGACAGTTCTATTGAACTTAACAGACCTCATTCCCCATTATGGACGTGATAATTACAAATAATACCAACTCTTTACAATTCTCTGCATTAAAAAATGGAAAGCATAATTGTATTCACTACCAATAATAATCAGCACTAAGAGCTAAAAGTCATAAACAGATAGATGTATCTAAGGTGAAATAATTTAGATGATTTCAAAAGATAGGGAACAAAGAAAACTACGTCCTTACAATTGACACCACATTAATATTTTCCAGGTGTCTTCCAGAGAGGTTGAAATTAATAGGATGAGTCCTTTGTTGAAAGTAAGTAATATGCATAAATTCTCACCTATCTGGAATGTCATTATAAATCCTTTCACATCTAAATGTATTGGGGTTTTTTGTCCTACAAAAAGACAATACAAGGATAGTTTAATGCACTGTGAGGATGTGAATAGGCATATGAAACTAGGTTTGGCGTTTTTCTGGGGAAAACAACAATTAAAGAAACTCTTCAAGAAGAGTTTCTTCTAAGACTAAATAAGTCGCCTAGGATCTTGGACAAATTTTATTTTCTTATTACTGCACTCTGAAATTTTGGCATGATAGATCTTTCATAACAAACAAGAGGAACAGCGCATTTAACAGGAGTTACAAATAACTTTAGGCAAATTGCTTTGTTTACAGTAATTTGACAAATTTGGGTCTTGACATCAAGAAAAGAAGTGAATCAGATAAGCTCTGATGTGTAGGGAGGCTTTTGGTGAGAGCAGAGGCATAACAAAGATATGGATGTCAGCAAATCAAAGCACTCCATTAAGTTCCAGAAAAATTCCATTAAATTTGATAGCAGTGGCTTAAATATCAAGAAGTTAGTCATTTCAAGTGAATGCCAGGGTTTGCTTTTCTGGTAATAATCAACAGTTATGCAATGTTTATTAATTTACCTTTTTGCTTTTTGTCTTCACATCAGAACAAACCTGGCCTTTTGAGAATGGAATCTTGTTGTTAGCCAACGTGGAACTGGCCAGTTCTTGCTTCTGCTTTATTTCAGGCCAAATCACTGCCAATTCATGGTAAGTTTTTTTAAATTTTGTTTTGTTTTGTTTTGTTGTTTTGTTTTTTTTACAGTAGAAATATGTACATGTTGAATCTGCAGGAAGATATGGCAATAACTGAAATAAATTTAACTTTCTAAGTTTTAATTGCTAAGTTAAAAAACCAGTTGGCTGTGACAGCTTTATTTTTTTTTTTCCAGCATGAAACTTGTTTACTCAAACCTGGCAGAAATTCTGTTTTACAGGTCAAAATGTATTTCACTCCCTACAGAGCTTAGTCAATTGCAATAGAATCCCCAGGCAGGTTATGCTTTTGTGAACTGGTTTCCTATCAGCTCTTTCCTTTTGATTCAAATGCAAAATGCCCTTTCCTCAACAAATGCTGTGTTTGGTAGGTATTTTTATTTCTTTATTTTTTCCTTAGATGACAGCCTTGGCTACAATCTTAAATTATTCTCATATAGACATTCTCAGTAATTATGAATGCTGTGTATGTACCTAAACAGCAGTCATAATCATTCCTTCATCTTAGAGGTTAACTGGGTAATGCCCAGTTAACACTGGGCATTACCCATTCTACACTTTTTCACACTTCCAAATGAAAACTTGTGTTAATCTAATCATATCAAGCTTCTGAGGACTCAATCACTTATCAGAAAATATTGTGCATCACGAAAATAGGATCAGACATATTGACCTTTTCATCAGGTTCTGAAATAGTTATTGACAGGAGAAGAAATATTTCTTTTTGATTAAGTAAACAGCATCACAAAGTGTCCTCTAGTCATAGGAATATTATTTTCTTATGTAATGTGGCTGCATTTGTTTCAGGAGATTGTAGGTTTGGCACCCCTGGGACTGAGTGTGAATTTTATCTCTTAGCCTTGGTTGAATCAATATGAGGTGTGGGTTTACTCATTGCAGCTATTCCCAAAATATTGTTCTTGGCAATTGCACAGGTCAATAAACTTTCAACACTTTCTTTCATCCTGCACTCATTCCAGTGTCTGCAGCACAGTTCCCTACCTTACAGCTCTTAAAAGTTAAAACTATCTCAGTTCACTTTGCATCTTCCTGATGCAGAAACAGAAGAGAAAATTTTCTTCATGAGTTTTTCATGTACTTATTGAAATGGAAACAAAGAGGAAGGGACCCTCTGGAAGCTCTAATTAATCCTACATTCAAAAGCAGCACTCATTTCTAGCTTCAGCATGTAATCTATCCATATACATATGTCAAATTATTTATACAATTCCCCTGCACCCATCTTTATTCCTATCTGTGTCAAATCTCGCTCCTTAATAAATTTTCAGTCAACCCTACAATTAATTTCAAACAAAATTTAGTCATTCCTCTATGAATTACTTTAAAGTTCCAACAGCACCCTATCAAAATAGCCAGATTACACAGCATTAACAAAAAAATTGTTGGCCATGAATTGGTAAGAACTACACAACTCACTTTCTGCTACTGAGGAACAGAGTCAGGAATTCTGGCATCTCGTTTAAAGCTGCAAAGCAACAAAAGTCTTACTGGTCTTTTTCTAGTACAAACCCTGTTGTGTATCACAGTATTTTTCTTGGATGTAGGACAGTATATGGACTGGAAAAAGGAAGGTATTTGATTCCTGCTTTTTGTTTTGTTTTGTTTTCCCTGGTTTCCAATACATTTTTGACAAGGATATGTGTCTGTATTTGGTTTTCATTGTCTTTCCTTCTTAGGTTCAATATCATCATGCAGATTGACATTGTTCTTATTATTTAACTGTACTAATTTGGGAGTATGCCAAAGTTTGCATTCCCAGCTTAGCACGCTTGTTGGGTGTTAGCAAATGCTGTGACCAAATCAATCTCTTCAACATTTTGGATGAAGTTACATTTTTTGTGGGATAGAACATCTCAGCTGCATGAATGTGTAGTACACAATATGTATATATTTTACTGCCTTGCTTGAGGTGCTGACTGAAATGGATGCAGGCTCATTGGTTCTTCCATTTTACTCCATTTCCTGGCATTCCAGTGTTGGATTGTCTACCAGTCAAGGAGACTGGAACAGAACTCCTCTGTTGCTTAAATACAGTTTCTTTTTTATATCCCAGGAACAAAGGGCAAAAAGCCTATTTGATTGTATACGTAAGAATTTCCAGCAGTAGCACAATAATTCTTCCTGCTCCATATCTAGAAGTAGACTGCCCAAGAAAATCAAGCTGAAAGGACTCCATGGGTTGCATTTGCCCCAGTTTTGTCCTTCATCTCGAGTACTTCGGGTCCTACCATTTGCATTATAATGCCTATATTCCATTTGAATGTCAGTGAGAGATTATTGCAGAAGAAGATATTTCCTCATAAGTTTGAAGATACCTGTTCTTTTTCTCTATTTCTTTTTTCTTCTTTTTATTTGCTTGCTATTTATAGCTAAGCTCCAACAGTAAAGAAAACAAGATAGCAGTAAGAGAAATAAGACAAACATCTATGACTCAGTTTTAGCATTTGATAATCCCTTTTAGAACAGCAAAGGTTGGTCTGTTTAAAACCATAAATTGTGTCATGGGTAGTGATGTTTCTACCTGACACCATATAAGAAGCAAAAACTACTGGACAGAACAGGTCTATAAAGCAGTGCATGATATACAACCAAAACAAAACCTGCCATGCCTTGTAGGTTAGCAAGAGCTGAAGACAGAAAAAACCCCTCTATTATTTCTTCCTTCCTGCCAAAGTGAGACAGTTCCCCACAGTGTAATTTTCTAGTGTTTTGCCCAGCCTCATTTTAAATTATTCTAACAATTGGGCTTCCACTGCTTCCCTTAGGAAGTACCATAGATGACAAGTTGACATTCACTTTACACTTCAGTCCCTAGATGACCCAGTTCAATGTAATGTGACATGAGTTACATTTGATGGACTCCAACATTTAACAGGCTTCAGTGCAGTGTAATATGCTGTGAACTGTTGATTTAAACCATATTTAGCAAAACTACTGCAGCTAAAACATAAAGATGGTTGAAAATATTGATAAAATAAAATAAAATAAAATAAAATAAAATAAATAAATTAAATTAAATTAAATTAAATTAAATTAAATTAAATAAATTAAAATAAATTAAATTAAATTAAATAATTAAATTAAATTAAACATAGATCTCTGGGCATTAATTTTAACCACAGTAAAACTATTTATATGGCAGAATACATGTACATTTTCTCTCCTAGACTGTATGGAGAATAAACTCAAGAGGCAAAAGTCAAAGATTAAACTTTGAATATTAAGAAAGTAAAGTCTGTTTTGTGAAACATGATTAATCTTAGAGAGTCAAAAATAAGGATCTAAGAACATTTTTAAAAGATGACCACACATGTAACTACGTGTTCAGGCTCTCACTGCCTTTAAAAACTCATGCCATAGATTTTAACATGAGGTATTTTTACCAATTTTAACTGCTGGCTGTACAAAGCTTTGTGCCAGCAGTAGGAAGGGGATAAGGAGATGGAGGAAGAAAAATCACTTAGCTTCTGACAGTAGTGCTGGTAGGGCATTAGCACTGATCAGTGGTTTAGATATTATTGTATTGAAACAAAACTGCAAACAATAAATAGGAGAGCAAGAGGAGCTGAGCAGTCAGGAAACCAATGGAGAGAAAACAGGTCCATGACTGGCACAAGTGCACTAGTGTAACAAGTGTACTAATTAAAATGAAACAGCTTTGCAGGACCATCAAGTCTACCTCATATAGGGTCTAATGAAGAAGACACTCAAGCGTGTTTAAACACACAGCTAAGGAGCTACAATTCAGAAGCTGACAGAATACTGGTTTTGTCAGAGGAATGTTTTTATGATACATGACAGCTCTTGAAGTCATCTAATCTAATTCCTAGCAAAACGTGCTTTCCTCCCCAGCCTACTCTGCTGTTTTGTCTCTCTTTTACCTTGGTAGCCAATCCTCAACGGTGTCTGAGGGGTTTGTAGTCATCACCTACAAAGTCTTTGAAGTTAGACTATAAATAGGATGTGTCTTGTCCTTATGGTCTGTGAATCCCTTCTTCCACTTGAGCAACTCATTCATCTTCTCTTGAAAGGAAATCACTTTGACTTCTTACAGAAAATGAAACATACAGCATTCTTTTCAGGTCACAGTCACTGTGAGATTAGGCACAGACACCAGTGGTTCAATCTTTTATCAGAATATGTATTCTTACAATGTTACGGTGCTGCATCCAGGCTCTTCCACAGTGGCCAGAAGGTGAAAGGCTCTCCTGATTTTATGCTGTCCCTTCAGACTATGACAGTAGATGAATGTCAGTTCCAACAGCCAAAGACACTAAAGAGAATGAAGCTTCAGAGCATCATGGCTTTGTCCCCTCAGGTGTGAGGGTAAGTTGTCCATGTTAAAGAAAGTAAAATGGAAGACTTATTTGCCACCAGAACAAAAAGCAAAATACAAATCTGAATCAACATGCTCATAAAAACCTCCTTGCTCTCTTTCTGCTTCAGCAATCCTTGTTCAAGAATTCAGGTGATATTTAGGATTATTTTTATTTTGCTTAAAGTGATAGTCATATAATTTTCTTTTTTTTAAGTTTTATATAAACAAAATATTCACAGTGAGAATTCTAAGAGTTATACCTTTTTCTGACTACAAAGAGAGCAGATTTAGAGAGAACCTGAAACTCAGCAAATATTTGCATTTAAGCTGTATATCATTACTCTTTACATTTTATTTTGAAGATTGTGTCCAAGTGTTAACTATTGTAATATGACTTTGAAAAAAACATTGAATGGAGAATTTTCAAAGCAAGTAGTAAGCCCTATAAATGTCAGACAGTAAATCTGAAGAGCACTGACTGAAAAAAGGAATACACAATACAATCCTTTTATCAAAACTGAGAATGTTTTGCACTTTTGTAAAATGGCTTTTGTTAAAGAGTATACTACAGGTCATGCAGCATATTCCAAAGTATCTATTTAAAGAAATTTTGTCTCTAAAGCTGTGAAGGTATTAGGAACAGCAATAGGAATGAATCCAGAAGTGTTCTGTCACCATCATAAAAAATGCGCTCTAAAACCAGTTTGTGTTCACTTGCTTCCTTTTGCAAGGAGAAAGAAATCCACTTTTCTGAGGCTGAAAAATGCCTGAAATGTGGTATTGACATCTCCTTTATTTTTCTTCTCATTGAGACCACCTGTCTTTTATAAATCCTCTAAAGTCTTAAAAATTTAAAGAAATATACTAAGGACTCAGAAATTGTTCAGGGGAATGTTATTTGTTTTTGTTCATTTTCTCTCACTATTAAAAACAGCTGCTTAGTTCTCACATAGTGAGATTAGTTATTTTCTGGAAATCATTTACATTGTTTTAAATTAATCCTTATATAAATTTATATAACTGTTATATGCCTTACTTATGACAATGTCAGAATATTTCAAAATCAAGCCTGAGAATTACTGTATCAATATCACAATATCACAATATCACTAGCAAAATAACACACACTGGAGTTTTCCTTCATTTATATTCGATCATCCTTACATCATGATGTAATTACATCATCAAATGCAGTAAAACCAAAGTAGTTTTGAAGATAGAAAAAAACAGACGAGATTATTTCCTGATTTTTCAAATTTAAAATTTTTTAAAAATTTAAAAGAACATTAAAAAATGAAGCAGTCTATTTAGTATAAATAAATCCTTTCAGAACCTATCTACTTGCAACTAAGTTTTAATGTTTCAATTTTGGCTAGGAAGAAAGATCTCAGCAATATTGTGTATGAAAGAGAAAAAAAACTCTCAGCCTTTTGGTACCAAGTAATACCATTTGGTCACTAGAAAAGAGGTATTATTTACTACTATATACTTCTTATCAAAGAATGAAATTAGCATTGAAACACTGAGACATTAGTACAAAGACTAGTTAACCAAGGCAACGAATTGGTGAAAGAATAATATTCTCAATTCAGCTAGTCTGGGGAAGGTATGGGTTGTTTCTTTGGCTAGCAAATAAGACAGAAATAAAACAAAACTAATGACCACCCCTGGAAAATTAAATTACTTGACATGCTTTCATTTCATGAAGGAAAATGATAAAATAGCAAAGCAATGAACTGAATGAAGCAGCATTGCTTCTTCATCATGAATGGAATAAATCTTGAAGCCTGTGCTGCTAGAAGCTACATCACAAAAAAAAAGATTATTTTACACTTCTTTCAAAAGCTGACATACCTGTCCCTTGGTCAGACACAGCTCAGTCATTTCTGTGTTCCAACATGACACATGGAAATATAATAGTCATTCCATGTTATCTTGCATTTCCATATTAAAAAGATCCAATAGCTTGAAAACCTTAATAGCTTCTTCCTTCAAACAATAAAATAAATGCAAACTCCATACTTGAAGAGGCAAAATATGATAATACTGATAAATAGAGAGAAAAAGCACAACTGAAGTTTTATATAAGATGCTTCTTATTAATTTGTCTCTTTCCAAATGGTCTCTGACTTCATAGTATAAGATTTTGTGTTGCCATATGGTTTGTCTTAGATTGTTCACTTAAATGATTATCTAAACTATTGATAAAAGTCTAATTAACTGTTTCTTGAAATTAAGCCTTTTATCTTTAGTGCTAAAAAAACACTTTGAAAAATAATTTATTTACCCTGATAAAACAGCTTAATGTAGAAAATAGTACTATATTTTATTTTTTTAAAAAATAAGTTAATTGACTATCAGTAGCTGGACAATTCTCTTTCCTTAGCAGTTCTATTACTCACAATTAAAATAGGAGTAGAGCTACATATATAAAGTGAATTTTTCTAGTTCTTTCCACAAATTCCAATGCTGTGTCAGTGTTTTTCTCTGCACTTCAATTTACAAACCAACAAAGGTCAAAATGAAACCTAATAACAATGGTGACATGGGAATTTGAGCTTTCTAAACTTAATTAATTTGAGGTAAAAATCTCCTTTGTACTGGGATAGTTTTGTATAGTCTTTTTTGAAGTCTGTGTGTGCAGACTGCTGGCAAATTATTTCTCAAGAAAATGACCAAAGCTTATTCTCAAGAAGTTGCTTCTCCACAAACACACAGCATGGCCTTCTAACCTTCACAGAGATTATTTAGGATCTAAAACCATAAAATTAGGTCACAAATCAGATATCCTCATTGTAATTGCCAGAATTCAGCACAAAAATCTCTAATTGCAACCTGTCTAAGGTAACACATGTTGGGCAAATGTCCTAACTCAAGCTATCTACAAGATGTTGTGTGAATTCCAGTCTCTTCTCCAGGGCAGAAACTGGAAGCTCCCTCTATAATATGCTGCCAATCACAAGAATAATAGGAAGTTTATAAAAAAAATATACCAGTGCCTAGACAACAATACAAACCCTTCATTAAAGGCCAACATGGCTGCAAGGTAAAACATGAGTTCCAAATTTTCAAATTTGGCTAAGGACAAGAGGATATTATCAGAATAAGTTATAGCTCTACTGTCATAGAGCCAGTGTTCTTCTTCATTCTAGTTTTACTACTGCAAAGGTTAATGATTGTCTGCATTAGGACAAATGGGGAATCTTAATGTTTTCTTTTAATTAATTGCTTTTTTTCAGTATTGCTTAGTTATTGACTTAAAGGGAAGACAGAATTGTATTTCTCTCATCCCCACCCTACTTTTGTAGATTTTCTTCTTGCACCCTTTGACCTCCTTTAAATTGTTGCATAAAAATTTATTTCCTTCACTGATCATATTTCTGACTGTTCGTGCCTTGCTTAGAACTTTCTTTTTACCTGAATAATCATATGAGGAGAGAATCATTGCTAGGAGCTTGCCTAAGGCATCACATCTCAATACAGAGGCTTGCCTGAGCCCTAGTTTCATTCTCTCTGCAGAACTGATTATGCATTTGCTCAACCAGATTTCTCCACTCAGTCACTATAGTGTTCAGAAAAGCAGAGGGCATTTTCTTTGCTTTCAATCACTTTCTTTCCAATCTCTGTGAGGGTTTTTTTCACACATTCTCTCATTGCATTTTGCTTTTGAGCTGTGTTATGACCAAGCCATCTAGGAGTTTATTAGATGTAAGTATTCCAATTGTTTTAAATAATATTTTTTACTGTAGTTCAGCTCTGTTTACAATGCAATGATGCAGCAAGGGCCTATGAACTGCCCTTTTTTTTTTTTTTTTTGAGTCACAGCAAAATATCTTTAAATGTAATCAGCTCTCTTCTTGAAAAAGAAAATTCATTGAGCTTCAAAATAGAATTTACAATCTGACTAAATTTGGATCAAATAAAAAATGATCATTTACTGTCCATTTTTTTTTACTTATTTTATCTTTAACCTAAGAACTTACTTACATGATCACTCCCCTAAACACTGGGAAAAAAAAGAAATTAACTAAGACAAAAGCAGAAAACAAAAATACAGTCTTTCTTTGTCTCTGAATAAATTCAAACTTGGTAAGTATCAAATTTTTCCTTTGATTTTTTGTTCTAGTTATTGAGTTCCACTTAGATCACCCTTTTATTGTCAGATAGTTACAGGGATTATTTTCATAGAAGTAGTGTCAAAGTCAAATAGTAAGTGTTTCATTGTGTGACTAGCATAAACAGTCAGAGTTGCACAAAATTTGTTGATGCTCCCAGTCAGATGGATTTTCTGCTGATGGCAGTGATGCTCTTTGTACAGCAGTTGTTTTCTTGTGGAAGCACTGTAAATTTGCACACAACTTTGCATACAACTTCCTGGCCTTTTTATCTCTGAAAAATCTCAGTTTAACTTCAGTAACTTTTAGCCTTATGTGTCTCTCAGAAGCAATTAATTAGATCATGAGTATACTCTGGACTGCAGAAGAGGAGAGTACAGGACTCTATGCAGATAATCTGTTGGCTGAAGCTCCATCAAAGACAGGCTTCATGATTCAAGTGCAGTTAAGAGCAGCATACAGAAATGCCTTGGGACATAGACATATTTTAAGACAAGACAGCAAAAAAAGAACTTTCTCTAAAATAGAGTTCATGCATCTGGCAGCCAGCCTCCCTCCCTGGAGACAGGAGTCTCATCCACGGTTCTGTTCTACTGCTGATGTGAAGTTATTAAGAGAAAATTGTTCAAATGTCAATGTAAACTTAACTGAGTCTTTCTGTAACCATAAGCAACATAACCATTTGCAGGGAAAGGAAACACATTATTGAGGGACAAAAATAGATGTGTTTCCTGGCGTGACAAACATTCCTTCAAATTTGAAAGAAAAGGAACGAACCTAAGACATAAATGCCAGGTTTTGATATTTTTAGGAAATCTATCAGTTAGATTATCAAGAGAAAAATGTAGATTGCATACTTGAAGTGGGGAGGATTTAAACAAAGGGAGAGATGGAGTGGTTATTTTCTATGACATTTTATAGCATGAAGCAAAGAGCAAGATGCAGAGCATAAGGCAGGGTGAGAAAAAGATTAAGGTATGTCACAAACCTGTAATTTTATCGAGGCCATGGCTTGGCATCTACAGGAGTGATGGGTTTGAGTTCCCAGGCTCACCTTCTCAAGGTTTTTGCAGCTCTCTCTGAGAGTGAGAGACCCAGGGTTGAGCAGTTATTTTTCAATATGTACTTTTCTGCTGAAAAATGATGTTCCTTTGACTGGGATTTCTTGTGTAAACATGTCAGGCCCAGCCAGACTGAAGCCCCAAGAACACTCACATTTTGGCAGGTAGGACCATCCCCTTGGCTGCATAGCTGTGTTTTGTCTTCAGCCCTCATCACCACACCTAGGCACAGCCTTCCCCTAGGAGAGGTTCCAGTAGAAATTATGCCTTTTTTTTTCCCCACCACAGCAGATGGCTTTGCAAATAACACCAGGTCTCTGGGCAGAACTTGACCTATCTAAATTCCTAGATAATCAGGACCCTAACAGCAGGGGCAGATAAGATAATTTCTTTAGATTTTATCTCATAGCTACACCACATTACCAAGTCAGTGCTGCAGGATTTTTCTATCTTCCCTTTTTTTAATCAGCTTTAAGCACCAGTCTTTGCCTTGAAGTCACTGCTGAAAATATTCTCCCACTGGAGAGTTGGGACCTTAATCAGGTCCCTGTTCTTCCTTACCTTGAAATCAGACTCTCAAGTCATTGTTCTCTTTTTGCTCCACTGAGCCAAAGGTTTCAGGAAGGGCTACCAAAGCCTAACCTGAGATGTCTCAATGTCATTCCTCAGTCTGTGAAAATTCCTCTGAATGGAATTGTCTCTAGACACCTCTTCCATTTTTGACTGATTACTGACCAAATCACAAACTCCACTGTAATGGACACCATCTCAACAAAGAACTTTGTCTTCAAAGAATACTTCTGGCCAAATTAATTCCCAGATCTACTTGCACTGAATTCAATATATATTTTAAGGCTGAATTTTTTCCATCACTCAGTGACAAATTAAGAAGAAAATTTACACCTCCCCTGAGATATTGTATGAAGAAAGGTGCCTAAGCATTCTCCTGGATGTAATTTCTACCCTTCAGCAGGAGTGATCTCTTAGACAGTGTATGCACTTGAAATCCAAAGTAATTATTTATCCATGACCTGCTACTACTATTCTGTTAAAATTGACATCCATGAGGCATATTTTACAAGACTAACCAATTCTGAAAACATGCTATTGGAAATAAACCAAACAAACTGGAAATGGCACATACCAGGAAAGAGAACAGAGCTCACAGGGAACGGATCATAAAGTTGAACATTTGAGACTTGATGTAAATACCCTGAAAATCTGCAATGTACTTAAGTACATGAAAAAGTGGTCTGTGTCAGCAAGCATATTGTTTCAGAAATTGACAGAAGGGAGTCATAAAGCTTGCAAAGTGCTTCTGAGAAGGAAAGCAGCCCCTGGTGCCAAGCAGATAACTGATCCTTAAACAGCCACTAAATGTTTATGCTCTAGACTTCAGCCCTAACAGAGAATTTGCCAGATAGAGATTATAATTAATAAAAAAAGTAGTTAGATATTTAACTAAGGATCTCTATTTTTTTATGCACACCATGCAATGGACCTTAAAAATTCATTGGTAATTAAGATGCATGATTAAATAATCGTCATGTAGACAGAGAAATTTTATTTAAAATACTCAAATTCAAAGTTATAGACTAAATGCTAAAAAAAGGGATCACATTCCTTGATTCTCTATATTTTTATTTTGTTCTAAAGCAACAAGCAAAAAAATTTATTATCCAAACAAGAACACCAGTCAAATGGAATGTGGTGGCAAACTGACCCTTGCAAGTGTGACATTTATCCACTGGGTGTAAGATTTTCAGCTTCAGATGTACTCATAGGCCTGATGGTTTTATAAAGTATTTTTTTTCTTGTCTATCTTCTTTGTCAGGTTATTTTAATTGACAGTTCTTCTAATTGTCTTTGTATATGTTTGTTGCAGTTTTTTCTTAAGGTAGCAATAACAATAATCAGAACACTCAGGGTAGACTTAAGAAGTTCTTTTTTCCTAACTGAACACTGTGCTCCATGGATGGCTTCCTAAAAATATTTAAACACCCTTAATTCTGTCTGGGATACTCTGTTAATTGCTTCTGAGGACAAGAAGAGTGACATGGCATTTATATTACTGATCCTTGAGTTACAAATTCTCTTTTCCCTTAGATGACATCCATCAGACAATTACCAGAAAATTATTTAAGCTAGGGGTACTCTTCCTTGTCAAGAAAGAGAATAATGACCTTCTGCAGAAGTCATGCCTCCTACCTGTACTTACACATCTTGGGCCCAAGTCTGTCTACGATTGCAGAAAAATCTTTAAAAGACCATGTAAATAAAACTTCTAGGTGATTATGGGAAGATGAATCCTGCATGAAGATGAATCCAGATGATTTTTCAATTCATCTGTAGCAAAATGAAGCACACTCTCACTATTTTTCCTCCAAATGACATCACATGAGTTGGTAATATAAATAATAAAAAATAATTTTGAATGGAACTAAGAACGGGAGAATTATGTTATGGCTTGTAGAATTACTGCATCAGAAAATTTAGTTGACTAATGTTTCACTTACAGAAATGAATTATTACAAATTCACTTTACAATGATCACATTTCAAGGCACCACTGCTAAGATCCTGTTCTTTCATTGTGTTCAAGGAACATTTTTAAAATTCATGGAGTTTCCATATAGATCCAGGTTCTGATTTTAACAGCTGCCTCTATCATACACAAGAGGTCACCTCTGATGACCCTTTCACTGCATCCTCCCATTTGGCAAAGAGATAATTTTGTAAGGATTTCATTCAAGATCAAGCTCAGTCTTTCTAATCCTTCAAATTATTCTGCTTTGTTGTGGACATGGAGGACCGTCACCACAGGTGGCAGTGAAAACAAAACCATGCTTCCTTTATCAATCCAAAAGAACCTTTTCCCTTTTTGTTGTTAAAATAGATGCTTAACCAATTTTTATGTCAGGAACTCTCCAATGTTCTGGAATTTTCCCTCTGATTTCTCTAGGCTTATAGAGCACAAAGTGTCTTATCAAGCCCATGCATGGATAAAATGTTATTTTTTGGACAAACGAAAATTTTATAAATAATACAACATACCACTACAAATATATGTTTATACTAGTGTATCAAGAGGGATCAATGCTAACAGAAAATCCTCCTGAATGGAATATTAGGGTAGGTTCAGCACAACTTCTTTCTTATGACATATGTTCTGTATGTTTACACATGAATTTTGTAAATGGCTTGAGCATAACAAATAGTGATGTTTTAAATATAATAAATGGAATTAATGTTTTAAATAGTGAACCTTTATCATTAAATTCAATTTAATGGTAAAATGAAATAAATAAGAGACATTGGATCTTTCTTTGTAAAAAGTAAGCAGAATATTATGAACTGTAAAAGTGCAATACTATCAATAGAATTCTAAAGTATGTCCAGAACATCAGAAGAAAAAAAAAATTTGAAAAAAAACAAAGCACAGTTTAACGTGAACATTCAAAAATAAAGGGTTTTTTTCTAAATCCTTTGAAGAAAATAGAATTGTTGCACTGAAATAACAATCTTACCCTAATTAGTCCAGAATTATCTCTGTCTTAATTTGAAATAAAAATTTATAGAGGTTTTATTCCCTCTATTGCTTCTTGACTTGTTTCATTCTTTTGCTTTCACTTTTACTTTCTAATACTTTGGTTTTAGGATTAAGTATGCACAGCAAGTTGACCCTGTTCTGACCTGATTATCTCATCACTGAAAATCCTATATTCAGGGAATTTCAAAGAATATGGTTTCTAATGCAATCTTGAATTAATTCTGTTGCATATTTTTCAAGCATATAATTTAAATATATATACTAATGTCATAGATCACTTCATATATATAGCAGTAGTGCTGAGCTCTGGTTGTATAATCCCTTCCACATAAAGGTCTTTTTCAGTATTAACTTTAAGCTATATATAACTCTGAAAAACTATCATTTTTTAAAGTCTTTAATTTTCCATGTGTGATCTCATCTTATCATGATCCTTTAACCTTTTTATCTCTGTGTGCCCTGGTTACATTTTTGTTTTGTTTTTTTCTTGTCTTTTTCTTTTTGGTTTGCATGACCTAGTTTTTGGTAGCAAGGGGACCAAAGAGGTGGCTTCCAAGCTTCCACTGCATCTGGTAGAGCCAACCCCTGAGGGCTCCATCAATGGATGTGCTGCTGGCCAAGGCTGGACCAACTGGAAATGGTGGTAATGCCTCTGTGATAACATATTTAAGATAAAATCGACACAAAAGTTGTGTTGCAGTTTTATTTCCAGTCAGAGAAGAGAACAGAGAGAACATGTGAGATGAATAACTCTGCAGACACAAACGTCAGGGGGGAAGCAGGGGAAGGAGTTGGTCCAGGAACTGGAGCTGAGATTCCTCTGCAGGCTGTGGTGAGACCATGGTGAGGCAGCTGAGACCCTGCAGCCTGTGGGGATCCAGGGGGGATGCAGAGATCCACCCACAGCCCATGGGGATCCAGGGGATGCAGAGATCCACCCGCAGCCCATGGGGATCCAGGAAATGCAGAGATCCACCCATAGCCCATGGGGATCCAGGAAATGCAGAGATCCACCCACAGCCCATGGGAATCTAAGGGGATGCAGAGATCCACCCACAGCCCATGGGGATCCAGGGGATGCAGAGATCCACCCACAGCCCATGGGGATCCAGGGGATGCAGAGATCCACTCCCAGCCCATGGGGGAGTTTCCCAAGCCAAAGCAGGTGGATGCCTGGAGGAGGCTGTGATCCCATGGGAGACCCGGTGGAGAGAGGGGTCCCTGTCCCCAGGCTGGAGCAGCCTGTCCTTGGAGGAGAGCAGCCCATGGAGGAGTGACCCATGCTGCAGCAGCTTTGGGAGGACTGTGTGCCTGTGGGAGGGACTCACACGTCAGCAGTTTACAGAGAGCTGTTGCTCCTGAGATGGACTCATGTCACAGAAGTTCATGGAGATCAGTCTCCTGTGGGATGCCTCTCACACTGCAGCATGGGAACAACTCCTCTCCCTGAGCAGCAGGAGAAGCCTGAGTGATGAACTGACCATAACTCCCATTCCCTGTCTCCTTGAACTGCTGGGAAGGAGAAAGGGATGGGGGGAATGTGATTTTTACGGGTTTCTTTTACTTCTCTTTATTCTGCTCTGATTTTGTTACCTAAAAATTCACTTTATATCTCTAAGTTGAGCCTGTTTTGCTTGTGGTGGTACTTAAGGAGTGATCTCTCTCCCTGTCCTTAACTCAGAAATCCTCTGTTAATTTTTCTTCTACTTTTCCAGCTGCAGAAGGGAGTGAGTGAGCAGATTTCATGGCTGCCTGGCATCCTGCCAGTGTCAACCCATGACAATTTTGGGCAAATTTTTATATTACTTTTCTGAAGAGAAAATGAAGAATTAATTAAAGCTGAAAAGTTTGAAGTGTTTTCTTCCTTTTTTCTTCTTCTCTTCTATTTTAAATGTTACTTTGTCTGATTAATTTCCCACAGGAATGCATTTTCTAATCTGGGTGAAAGCCTTTCAACTTTTTAAATCATTTTGCCATGACTTTAGATCACATAACCATATGAGATGTACCCACAGAACAGAAGATATAATTGAAACTCAGGAAAATATTTTGTTTAGGATCGTTCACAATTTCCTGGCTATGGTTCATTCCCATTTTGTTTTCTTTGACAGTAAACTTCCTTTGTTTAAATAAAAATGGTTGTCTCAAAGGAGGTAATAACCTGTTTTAAATCCAAAAAAGATGAGGACTGTGAGGGTACATAGTAAAATTATGTATTTAATTTCTGGCAATAAAAGTGAAGAAACTTTGATCCAATATGTCCTGACAACTAGAAAAGGTGGCAGCTGCCCAGGCTTGATTGGTTTCTCTAGAAGTGAGGTGGCCCATTATGCTAAGTCTCTACATTGGGCCCTGGAACAACTTTCCAGGCACGAGTATTTGGTACAAACTTCTTCCATGCCATGGATTTGTCCTGGGATGCATCCCAGCTACGTTTATCCCTCCCTGCCCTGTACCTCACATAAACTCAGGCATCAGATTGAAAGGGAGCCATGAGCCATGTTAATAAGTGTCTGTCCTAGTCCAGATGACCACAGCAATTGAATGAATGTTGAAAAGGAATTGTTCTACATATAGCAATAACCATAGAAATGAAAGAGCTGTTTTACTTTTTGTCTATAGAAGCTATTTTCAAAACTCAAGAAACCATGCAATGAATGAGATCTTACATGCAAGGCATTTATATCATTCTGTAGAGCTGCATGTGGACATATTGAATTCCAGAGTAGAGTTAAAAATGAGTTTAAATTCACCAGGTGCTTTCCCTCAGAATATATAAGCAACTCCTTTGCAATTTCGAAAATGCAATGTTCCCAAATGCATTGCAAATGTTGATTGTTTGAGATTTTCTATGGGAGAAATCTCACATTTATCTTCCTCCTCATTGTTACTCCAGAGTCCACCAAATGCCTAAGAGGGAAAATTGCCAAAGTTTGGAACCCACATAGGGACAGGTTTTATTGATAGAGAGCAAAGTGTGCAAAGATCTCAGTACCATCCATAATCACTATAGAGGGGCCATTCAATTAGTTATAGTTTTTAATTACTCCAGCACTCAGATGAACTGCAGCTTCACCATGGCATGGTGCTGCTCCCTTTATGTTCTGGTGATGGGACACAGCAGAGAAACCCCCAGCATCATTAGCCTAAGGCCTGGGCATTTGTAAGCAAAGGATGCTTACAAATTGTTGTGTGATGCCTGTAATTCTGAAATACTGTGGATTATTGAAAGCAGTTTTCTGTCCACATGTTATGTAATTAAATGAAAGTATTTGTTTATCTGTGTTTTAAATCCTTATCTCTTAAATTTAGCACAATTGCAATACAGTTTATGAATTGAAAAAACACTAGGAAGTATTTTCATGAGATGTATGGCAAATTTACAAACAGCAAACAGCTTGGAACTTTTTTTAAATTAATGAACAGGTTCTGAACAACCATACCTGTTGTGTTTTCCCAGGAACAATTTAGCAGAAGTGAGGTAACATATCTGCACCCTGCCCTCTTTGCTTATTAGTACAGGCAGTTTGTCCTTGGTGAGCTACAGCTCACATTTCCCCATTAATATAAACTATAGTTTTAAACCAATAATCAAAACCCTTGATTTTTTTAATGAAAAAAAACCTACTACTGAGTTCCCAAGAAGCTGAATTATTCTCCTAAGTATTTATAATGGCACCATCCTGAAGGATTTCTGGCAATATCTAAGATATTTATATGAGGGATTCAATACAAGTAAAATCAGCTGCTGCTGAATCTGCCCTTGAACTGATGTATACTGCAGTCAAGTAAATTTATTAAAATGAAGAATATGAATTATTACCTAATACTGCAGAGCAAAATTTAGTTTTATTTTCTCAAACATTCATGAAGGACTAAAATTAAAGGATATTAAGAATAATTTTATAATACTAAAATTAAGAGTTAGTGTGTGATGGAGGAACTCTTGAATGACACTAATAAAACCAGTTTTTATGATAAATTAAAGCTTAATAAAATATATAAATTATTCTTTATAATAAGGTTATATAATATAAGGTTAATAATAAGGTTATATATATATAATCTTATTCTAATAATAAGGTTATATATATATATAATTTATATTCTTTTATAAATATATAAATTATTCTTTTTAATAAGTTAGTTACTTCTGTGGACTCTTAAAATTTCAACATTTCATTTACTAAGTAATAAGCTATCTATTAAAGGTAATTACTTCACAGACCAGTGTAAACTGAGCTACAGTTTAGCAGAAGGTTAATAAAACAGACAGAATATTGTGTATCCTGTATAGGAGGAATATGGGGAAGAGAAGGAAGCTCAGATATAATGGAAAAAAATCCAGGAAACTTAAGTGTAAGGGAAATATATATGAGGAAAGTATGCAACAATATAATTCTCAAATGCATATCCTGAACCAGAATCAAGTCTTTTACCACCACTGGAGCTGTAGGGCAGCTTGTATTTGTGCTGTTCTACACCGGGTGAGGCTGATTTGATTTCAAATAAATGTTTTGCTTTATTCCTTGACTGTTTCCTAGAGACAGTGAATATATTTATTTTAAGCAAAAGCACAGTAATAAACTGCAAGTATGCCATAGGGACATTTTAATTGTTCTCTAATTGTCAAAGCACCCTGTTGTACTACTTGTGGCACTTGGTGGCACATGAGGAAACTCAGTCATGATTTCTTACTTGCCTATAGACTAGGAGATGGCAATATTCTGCATGAGAAATGTCAGAGATGAGTCTCCTTTATTTCTCCAGAGACTTAATGAACTCAGGGGTACCTCATTCCTGTAAAATTTGTTGGTTAAAATTCTGTTCAAACATTTTGGATTTTAGAAACAGATTCCAAGAATACAATGCTACTTATTAGTTCCCAGAATAACCTCTTTAAAAAGCACATATATCAAGATAAATATTTTTAAGTTTTGAAGGCAAATGTAGAAAGAGATTCTAGAAGATTTTTGGGTATGCAGAAATGTCTGAAATTTTGGAAGGGCTTCACAAGGATCATCAACATGCAGCTCCTGGTGCTGCACTGGACAGCTCCAAAAATGAAACCATGTGCCTGAGAGCATTTTCAAAACACTTCTTGAACTCTAACTGCATTAATGCCCTGGCCACTTTCCTGGGAACCCTATTCTAGTACCCTAAATTCACTTCTGGTGTAAATCGTTAATTTCATAAAAAACAGAGTTTGTGATCCTGAGTAAATCACCAAATTAAAGGCTGAGAAACTGAAGCCTAACTAGAATCTACTCATCTAATTGCAGTTGTAGAAATTATAAAAAGGAAGCAATCAATACAACACATTATTTTAGTAATATTTCACCGCCATGGCCATAAGGAAATGTAGATAAATAAAAACTGTCCTTACAAGCTACTTCTCAAGCTTAGAACTGGTCATTTATTAAAGTTTAGAAAAAAACATATAAAATGCATTAATGTTTTATTCTTTTTCCTACACTGAATTTTAGATTTAAAAAAAAAAAAACCTATTAAAGAAGGAAATATATTCTCAACTTATTTCTAAGGGTTGAAAAATAAGGAGAAGTGATGACTTAGATCTTGATAAAACATGTTCTGGTTCCACTTCACTTGCTAATACAATGGTGCTGCCTAATTCATTCTCAATCTCTTTACAAAATCTAGTGGGTTCTTTTCAGCCATAATGAGAATGAAAGTGTTTAATTGCTTGACAGTAAATCTGAAGATACACCTGGTATTATTCTGTTCAAACCAAAATAGAGAATTCTGTGGACCTGGATTAGAATAACTGTGGTTTCAGAAAAGACATATTACAGTGCATATATTTGCAAGAGTGCAGCAATTTAATTGTCGGCTTTCATAACTGATCAAATACTCTTTAATTCTCTACCATGTGATTATAGATTTCTTCCTATAGTGATAGAATGTATGCTATGGAGCACGAAGACAAACCAGAACATGTAGCAAATGTCCCGTGACTTTACCCAAGGCAGTGAAACAATAAGATGTTCTGCAGAAAATCAACACCAACCTCACTTTGTCATTCTTCCCTATAAGTTTAGGTTAGTGCTTAAATACAGCTCAAATCAGAAAGCTAAGTTTTGTCCTGGAGTAATTTTTTGAAATAACACAGTTTATGCCAAAGAGTAAAAAGGGTATGGCCTTTAGTCAGTAGGTTTTGATGGGTATTTTTGGTTTTTAAACTGCAATGCTGATTCAATAACTGTGTAAGAAAATACTTGCCTCTACACCTGAACCTTTCTGATAACACACTTTTAGGTTTGTTGTACAAAGTAAAAGTGTTGTGACTTTGGTTCAACAAAAATGTGCCTATGAGCATATATTTATGAATGATATTCTTTCCAATTTCTTGCAAAAGTGACTTCACCAACAGATTTATCATCCTCTGCTTATGAAAATGGATCACCTGAGTGGTATATGAATTTGGCACTTAAATATTCTGAATTAACATGCAGAGTTAGAGTAATTTCTTCTGAGGGTTAAGGGATAAATGTAACATAAGGACTGAATATTTTTATGTGAAAACACAGTCTGTTTTTTGAACATTCATGATCAAATACAATAGAATTTTATCTCCATCTTTGTGGTTCAATGCTGCCATATTGTGCTGCTTGATTCTAATGAAGTAATTAAAAGGAAAGTTTCAGCAGAAAGAATCAGAAGATTTTTTTTTTGTTCTTTTGGAAAATTAGTAAAAGTCTGTGTGGAGAAAACACCTGTAGCTCAGGTATCACAGACTCCCATATGTGCTAAATACAGCTTTATCTTGACTAGAAGAGAATCACAAAGTACAGAAAGCTACATATGGGTAAATGGCTCATGATTTTGAGTACACCCCCTTTTAGTTATGAAAATATTCTGACAATGCCTTACTCATTAAAATGGTCACAGGCAATCACATGAGTTGGAATGTAATTGATGCTGTACTGCATTTGGGAACTTCAAGGTGCAGAACAGACTCTCAAAGCACACAATGATTCTGTTAAACAGGGATAAATATATTGTCTTTAATATTCCATTTGTTAATTTGCTTTTGCCTTTCATATTCTGATTAGTTCTATTTGGTTTAACAGTTTTCAGTAGAAGATGTCTCTCTGTGCTATGTCCAGAGGCTGAGTGGCATGAGATTTTAGACAATGATATGCCCATTATAACCTAAACAAAAAAAAGGTTTTAGTTCAAAACCTGCAGACATTCCAATAGTCTTTCTTTTCCCCATAGCCTTTATTTTTACTTCCAAGGAGGTAGAAAACAAGCCACTTAAACAAGTTTTCAGTAATGCAAAATGCTCTACACTTCCCACTCAATCCTTTTTCAAATTGCTTCTGCAATGTGTTTATTTATCAGCTCTCAAGCCAACACAACATTATGTAAATGAGAGAAAATAAATGAATCAACTAAAAAAACCCTTTGGATGCAATAATGGCATGTCATGGAGAAAGCCCTTAGAAAAGAAGATCTTGATATTTTACAGACCTCTCAAAAAGGGTAGGAGTTGATGTTCAAGAAAATTATTTATAAGGAAGAAACAAACTTAAAGGAATAGAAGACCCAATAGCACATGTTTAGAGAGATTCTAAAATACTATACAACCAAGAGAGGGAAAAAAAAGTATTTTAAAACAACTAAGAATAATTTTTTAATAAAAATTACTGATTCTTTGATGTTAAAGGAAGATTTAAAATACTACCTGTGCATAATTTTGCTTCACTTTCTACAAAAATTTTACAAAAAAATCCATTCTTTCCCCTGTGCCTTTCCAGCCTCCAAGCAGGACTGAGACCACTGTTTCCATTTACAGAGAAAATATGAGTTTGTCCCTGTAAAATAATTGTTGACATCAGTGTACAAGAGGTAGACTGTACAAGGAGTAATCTACATAAACAAAAGGTAAGAGCAGAAATGTGGGCTGTTTTAATGGGTTATCCACCACTCCCAGAACACAGTTTTATGCTCCTAAAGCTCTATTTTCAGTTAGGTATATAGTTGAAAGAACCTAAAAAGTAAAATAATTCTGTCACTGGGTGTGAAAAATATTTAATTCCTCCACCACTAATAGTGCATAGATGTTTCTCTATTGACTGGTACCATAAATACTGCAATAATGATCCTGGATTTTAGTCTTGCTAATTTTTAACAATTTTTGTTCTATATCAGTCTGTAGATATCTTTTCTTATAATACAGAAAAAAACCCCAGAAATACGATCATTTTACTACAAGTTATATTCAACTATAATTAATTATAAAAAGGAGGTAAAAAAAGACAAGCCTTAGTTTGTTATATTTGCATTTCATTTCATGAAATAAATAGCAAAATGTAAATGAAATGCGTCTAGAAAATTGCAGAGGGAAAAATAACATGGAGGAAAAAGTAACTCAGAATGAAATGAATAAAAAACTAAAAAATGGGTATAAATAGGGAGATATAAACAACCTGTAGAGAATAAAAAGAATGAAAGCAAGATTATATTAAAAAAAAACCAAATCAGAGTTTCAATAGAATAGTGAAAATCCTTTTAACTTGGCCTGAAGGTAAGACAATCTTTGACTTTTTAAGTTGGCTTCTTCTACACTGGTGCACCTTAACAATATTTTATTTACCAAAATTGTTCAGCAACTACTATGCCATAAAAAACACTGATGCATACAACCTTTGAAAGTGAGCCCATATTTTACTCAGGAACTTTAATAAAACTTATGGATTTTTGCCACTAGGCAATCCAGTTTGAAGGTTTGGGCACATGCAAGGCTTTGTTTGCATATAAATCATTGTTATTTGCAAAGATTTATGGAAACATTAAAACTAAACTTTCAAACACTGAAAACTAATTGCATATATTCACAAAATATTCATAAGTCATAAATTTACATTCCTTACCAAAGAAGAGTGTATTTTAATTTCTTTAGGCATATTGACTATGTTAATACAGTTGTGACTGCTCACTCTTGGAAGAATTGGTATCTTTCAAACAGGTACTGTGCAGTTCTGTTTTGTGAATGGCTGAGACATGATCCTGCAAATGAACAACTGCAGTTCTCACTGAAGTTTTTTGGAGGAAACACTATTAATTTTTGGAGGAAACACTATTCTATTTCAGAGACTGAAATCTTCACTTTTGTTTTCAATTTGCACTGAATAAAAGGTATCATACTAAAAGTTAATGTTTCTTGAAGTGGCTCTCATTGTTTAGATTGAAATAATATAATGACTTAGATTATTGCCAAAATGTTTATGGTGTCAGAGCTCCTCCACACAGCTGTGATGACACTGTAGTTATGGTAGCACACATAACTTTACAGAGAGGAGTAGTGGCATTCTACTTGACACAAAAAAAAGAGAAACATCCACGTTCAAAGTAAAAAGACCAGCAACTCAGAATTACTTTGGTTGTGTCTGTTCTCTGGTGGAACTTGAACAAGTCATGAACACCAGAGGTACTCCTCTGGTAAAGAAACATACACATTTGCTACCACATACTGAAATGCTAATTTGAAACTCCTGGGATCATTTAGGGGAAGTACTAATAAATCTTAGCTCAAACCAAGCCTGAACTTCCTCTGTACTCAATTTTTTTCAATGCAGAGGAGTCTAATTTAAAGGTTTGGGGTTTTTTTTTCTGACAATCTCTTAAATTTGTGAAAGATTTCATGGTGCATTTGATATAACTGTTGATAGAGAAAGACAGGTGTCTTCGCAAGTTAACGGGACACTTCCTAAGCAATTTATCTACAATGGGTGAGCTGCCTTGCCTCAAGGCTGTCCTGAATGAGTGAATGGCAGTCCCAGCACACAATAAGCCTGTGGAAGTGCCTGATTTGCCAGAGGCATTGGAGACAGCCAGCATATTCTGACTGCACAAATTTGCCTGCTTTCAAGGCCATTTTTAACCATTCCAGATGTCTTTTGTAAGAAGGTGTTTCTTTCTAATGAGCAGAATGGGAGACCAGCCTCACTGGACTAAATTTGTAAACACTTGTTTGAGTGTGTCTTTCTACTAGCACCAGTTCTTCTAGAATCAATCACAGTGTAGTGTAAGTCTTCAAAGCCCCACTGTCCTCTCTTTCCCAGTTCCTTCTCTTTCTCTCTCTCTTACGCATAAATAAGTTATTATTAAAGAATACAATTTTCAGCAATTATCTGACCCCCTTATGAACAGTTAATAAGTGATAAGAAAAGTATAAAACAAAGTGAAAAACATAAAATTAGAAGCATTCATTTCAGGGAAGTTCAAATATTTCACAACTTGACCAAATTGATAAAAAGTGCAGTAGACATCAAGATTACTTTAGAATAGGGCAATAATAAATACCTGTAAAAAACATGGAGTAACTAGAGGAAATATTATTATTCCCTTTGATATTTACCTTATGTTTATTAGTAAATGTAAATTAGTTTTTAATTATTATTAGGCCTCCTTAATAGAAGCTGAAGGATTATGAATCTCAATTAAATGTCTTAGAACACAAATCAAGGCTGGAGGGAACACTGCCCTCTAGCGATGTCATGGAAGTTAACCAGATCATACATCCAAAAAATTCCTGGCGGTGTCATAGAGGAATAAACACAATTCTCAAGCAAGAGCTAGCGCATTAAACTTCAAGAGACCCTTAAACTGGGAGGCTGCTTTTCTGATCCATTCAAAAATAATCCTATCAATGATATTGTGCTTCAGTAGGAGATAATCTGCTTATAGAGAGGCAGACATATATCTTTAAGCAACTGTAATATTCTCTTTAAAAAAAGCATTGCTGAACATAAATACACTTATCTTTTCTACAACAAAATCAGGCACATATAAAAGAAAATTAATCAGTCTAAACTAATAACAATTATACATAATTGCTTCACTATTGGCTCTGAACTCTAGCATCTGTGCTGCTGAGCTTTGCTGTTATGATATCATTACACACAAACAATTCTGAAATGCTCATTAAGATATTCCTGTTAATCTGACTCCACTCCAGGGTAAATCTTCTCTACTACTCTAAAAAAAGAAAGCATGAATGATCTGCTAACCAGAGCACTCTTTTACTTTTCACAAAAGCAGACTATCAGGAATCTCAGGTAATGCTACATGGTGCAGGAAAATATTTCCTTATTAAGGAAATAATCAAATGGATCAAGTACAGCATTTCTAATGAATTCAGTACCTGTAAAATAATGACACTTTTTTTCAGTTTTGATTGCTTCATTACTGGGGAATACAGTGGATACATACAATTGATATGTATTCACCAGTAGTGAAGCAATTAAAACTCAAAACACAATATAGTTCTGAGATCACTCTCTGATGAAATAAGATACAAAATTTATTTGGAATGTTGTACTAGATCAATTGAGAATTCATTCCATGAAAGTAATTGCACTACTGAAAGAGTCAACTACTATTTACCTGAGAAAGGAGAGGATTTAAGATTAAATTTAACTAGGGAAAAGCAAGGATGTCTAAAACAAAAACAAGTATCCTGCACAACAGGATAGGTTTTAGATTTTATTTTATGCCTAACAGGAAAAGAGGAACAAAAAATAAAACAAGACACAAGGAACGAGGGAATAAATATTGATATTGCAGCAGCAATCGACTTGACATCATAATCTCTTGTCAAGCTGCACAGTGTCTCTTGCTCTTGTATTGAAATACAGCAGCTCCAAATGTCATCCTAATTATACTGGTGGAGCAAAATGTCCTTAGGGAAATACAAAATGGAAATAAACAAACAGTTTTCTCATGCTGTGGGAATGGCAGTAACAGTTCCATATTAGTGTCAGAGAATATAATATTCCACTTGGATTTAAAACATAAGTTTTTTATTTATTTGGCTATTTTGTCATTATTATACTTTATAGATATTTACATCTGTGATGATGATGTTTCTCTGAAAAAAAGATTTTCTTTTTTTCAAAAATCTATATTCTAAGCAAAATATATGCCCTACTAAGCTCCAGATGAATTACTTAAAAAAAAAAATACACATCATTGTAATTATCAGGGTTTTTTCCCCCTTATTGAATATGAAACCTGTATTAATAAGACCAATATTTTTTTTTCTAACATGATTATTGTGAATCAGTATTGTATTATCAACTCCTTTAAACAGATGAAGAAGAGAGGCCCAGAAAGAAATGTGCTGGAGTTTCAGAAAAGAGCCATTGCTACTCTTACAACAGGAGACAAACCCAATGCAATTCTTCCTGGAATGAGGATGCACATAAACAGATACAGAAGTCTAGAAGGACACATTTTCAGATGGGGCACTGCTATAGAACCAAAATACTTT
This sequence comes from Serinus canaria, assembly GCF_022539315.1. Taxonomy (NCBI): domain Eukaryota; kingdom Metazoa; phylum Chordata; class Aves; order Passeriformes; family Fringillidae; genus Serinus; species Serinus canaria. The sequence continues at coordinate 100,140,262 of NC_066316.1, read as the reverse complement.
TCACCTTCAGAGAAAAGAAAATGCAGTAGCTATAAAAATAGAAGCAGCTGTAGCAGTAGTAGTAGTAGTAGCAGGAGCTGTAGCAGTAGTAGCATAGTAGCAGTAGTGATAACAGCAGTAACTGTAAAGATTGTGACTTTAGATATTCATTCCCTGGAGAGCCTCTTCCTTGGCAGGAAAGAGTCACAGTGCTAAAGCCCAGTCTGCAGATCAGAGATTTGCTGGAAGGGACAGTGTGATGTTGACAAGCATGCAGGGCAGATTGTCATGTTTTTCCTTGCTAAATTCTTGCAGAGGAAGTTTCTACACCTGGGTGTCACAGATGCTTGTTTTCATACACACAGACACCACACAAGCTTTTATCTTTATTCTAGCAAGGCATTTATTTTTGGTTTCCCCAGCTAGGGGAAGTTGCCCACAGAAAATTACTGTCCTCTCCATAGTATGTATAACCAATCGTGTTTTATAGAGTAGTTCACATTCACCTTCATCATAAAGCTTTCAAATCACACAGGAAGGAAAGTTGTTCTCAGAAGTGGAAAAATAAGGGTATGACAAAAGATGTTATCTCCATATATCAAAATTATTTCCTTAGTGGAAAAGTTGAGAACAATTTTTGTATTTTTTGTGATAAAAGATCAGAGCACACATGATATAAGAAAGGTTTTTTACTCGGTTTGAACAACTTCTCCCACTTCTTTCAAGAGTTCCCCAGTGCCTAAACCAATTCAGGTAATAAAAGGTCAGCATTAATGCCCCCATTAATTTTCTGTCCACTAATGAGTGACTCAGGTCCTTCTAACCCCTTCTAAAAATGATATAAATTTGAGATGTTTCTTGCAGCTTCTTTCCTTTCCCAGCTAGCTGACATGAGCATCCTTACATCATTTTCCTCATATTTGCTCAGCACCGGTGATGCCACACCAGGGCTGGACCCCCCAGTACAAGAGAGATATGGATGCACTGGAGAGAGCCAAGAGAGGGTGACAAGGAGAAGGCTCAGGGGGACCTTATTCATGCTTACAAACTGCAAAGATGAAGACAGCTTCTTTAAAGCACTGTCCAGCCACAGGACCAGAGATACTGGGCACAAACTGAAACATAATAGGGCCCATCTAAACATCAGGGAACAGCTTTTCACTATGAGGATGACTTACCAGAGGTCCTGCAGAGAAGTGGTGGGATCTTGGGCCATGGAGATATTCAAAAGCCACCAGGACACAGTTCTGGATGTGTCGCCCTGTGCAGGTGATAGAGGTTGACTAGATGACATCCAGAGACAAGATGACTTTTCAACCTCAGCCAACAAATTCACTGATTCTGTGATTTCTGAATTGAAGTCTCAAAAATAACATTAGGAACTGTATGTCTTATTCCATTGGTACCTCAGTTAGAAATGTTATCTATGGTCTAAAATTAATGGGATTTTCAGATATAAATCTAGTCTATAAAGACGTAATATTATTTCCAGAGAAAGGATTAAATATGATAAATGATATGCTTAGGAGAAAGAAAATATTTCTGCTGTTCTTTTATTTAAAATAGGAAGAATTTCTTCTACTTGCATTTTTTTAATACCTTATGATATGCAATATTTTGAAAAAAGTTAAAAATATGTGTATGTGGGTATATGTTTGAACACTTACACAGTATGTGCATATCATGCAACAGTGACCCATCTAATTCAGACAGCACATTCTATTTCACTTTACTGTTATGCACCTATGTAATGATAAAAACTACAATTTCACATTCTTTTCTATACCTGTTCAGGAATTAAGTTCAATAGATCATTTGAAATGAAGAAAGATTATTTTATTTTACAGGTCATTTAATCTTCTTCTGTATGTTTGTAATGAACAGTAAGATCATTGATATTATGAATCTTGTATTCCCTAGTTTTATGGAGAAACAAAGACAATTTCAAGAAGTGCAGCTCATTTTCAACCAAGCCTGTGTCTAGAAAAGAACAGTTATAAATGAGGTGTTTTGTGACTAGAAACCCCACAGAATTTTAAAAGAAATTGCAGCGTCCAAAAGCATGAGAGCCATCATAAAAAAGTTAAGATTACATCTCAGGCACTAGCTAACATATCTACTTCTACTAGTTCTCCCACTGTGTATCTTTATTTTAAATATTTTCTGCCTTTTGAACTAGACTAAAATAGCATGTGCCTGTTGCAGTAATGACTGGAACTGACACTGTGTACATCACACTGTGTTCCTGATGACAGTAGCCTGTAACCCCATGATGTGAGTCAGGTTTATACCTTTGTGCTCTTACACAGGTACAACAGAGTAGCCCTTCTAGCTCCAGTAATGGACTTGTGCATGTCTGGACTCTTGAAAATGCACCATGTTCAAGCTGGCACACTTGAAATGGGACTTTGCTAATATATCACTGGGTCATTGAACTTCTGATCATTGGTATTTCACTTCATCCTAACTGGTGTTTGAAGCATGATCAAGAGTTGTGAACAGCTACAATCAAGAGAATAACACTGTTTTTTGGTATATATTTTCAGAGTATTTTTTAAAGTAAAAGTGGAGCAGAAGAGATGAAGTAGACTTTTTTTCTTGCAATTATTCCCTCTCAAAGAATAACTTTTAGCCCCTGAAATGCTGTAAAGATTTTACACTCTACCTTTGAAAATCTGCAGAGGAAATACAAATGTTGGATTTGCAGATCTAAATCCTATTTATGGCAAACAAATCCAGCAGGCTATTGTTACCAGAATGAGGAGGTCATACCCTCATGTTCCATCTGCTCTTAGTTGTACCCATTCTTTTTGCTAGGGAGCCAATTACACTTACATGACCCAAGAAAAATAAACCAGGAAAAATATGAAAAGCTTTCTTTTTGGTTACAATGGAACTGAAGCCTTAAGGAAAAGGATTTCACATTCAAGAAGATGAAAGGAGGTGAGGTGCTGAAATGGTGAGCTGTTGAGTCAGCTGCTCCCTGGAGCAGGTCTCTTTAGACTGAAGTATATCATGGCTGTATTATTTTCAATGAAGAATTTTATTATATATATATATATATATATATTACATGAATCACATCCATGAAAGTGTAACTGAAAATCTGTTCATGCTCTCTCTCAGATCTAAATGCCCAATTTTGAGATGTTGACACTTGCCTCTTCCTATTCAGAAGTCACAATCCTGAGTTTTTTCTGCCATTTGTACCAAAAAACAAACGTGTCCATCATTCTGACAAAGTGTGTGCTGAAAGAGATCTTTCTTTTCAGTAAAGTATCACTTAAAATCTGATGTCAAAATTTGTTTCTTTTGCTTCTTTTTGAGATATCAGCCAAAATCTACTGGTAGCCAGCTCTTCCTCCTGGGTTGTGGAGAGTCCTTCCTTCAGCTGAAGTCCTGTTACTTTATGCAGCATAACCAGCAGCCTTTCTGGGCTGGGTCACAGAACAGCCTCTTGGCCTGGGTATTAGTATTCACTGTGTGTGGATTTTAGTATTTTTTCTATATGTTGTTGTTTTAAATGTTTTTAATATTTGACAACAGGTAAGTGTAGAGTCAGAAAATCCAAAATATGGCTTAAAAATTAAAGGCATCTTATATATAAACATTTTTTATAATATGGAGATATTTGATAAAATTAAAAATGCAGAGAGAAATAATAGGGGATAAAAAGAGAAGTCATAGGGATTTCAGATACGACTGTTCCTTGTGGGGCTTTGGTAGCAATGACAAAGTGAGAGCTGGGAGAAGGAGGAAGAAAAAAATCTCATAATTTTTTTCACGTTTAACACAAAAATATTAGAGATTTCTTCTCTTTGAAGATAGTGTTTCCTTAAACTTTTCAAGAATTAAAAAATACATAATGTTAGCAACATTGGAATAGGGTACATCATTATCTTTCATATTTCAAAAAAGTCAAAGTCTGTCTAAGCAAGAATTGAGCTAATGTCTACTTTTTGTTTGGTAAGCCACTATGTTCCTGAACAGCAGCATTATTTAAAGAGAAAGCCAAGTATAGGATTTTTAGGCCAAATAGAGGAAACCTTACAGGGTTTCACAACCTTCTTCAATCTTTTGTATTCTCAGTGCCTCCTTGTAAGACCCCTGCACATCTTCACACACTGCAACCTTAGACACATCAAAGACAGTGAACGGTGTCAGTCTTCCCATCCATAAGCATCTGTCTGACTAACAGATGAATTCAATATGACAAGGGTCAGTGTTTTTTTTTCAGATCCTGTCAACAGCAATTTAAAATCAGTGAAGCTGGTTAACATTTTTATTTCCTGAGGTAGCCAAAATTATGTCTGTCATTTAGAGTGCCTTTAACCTTGAAGTCTGACAAGTGAACCCCTGTACTTTTGATGGCCTAATTAGCAACCTGTTCAAAATGTCCAAAGTGACTCTTAGGAGGAAAGGTTAACATAGGGGCTGCTGTCTTTTATCCTCTTTGGGAAAACTTAAAGAAATCTTTACTTTATCAGGTATTTTTGCAAAATCAATTAATCACATGCTTTGACATTGTGATTTAAAATGTCACCCAAATGGTCTGAAAATTATATTTGGAAATACTAAACAGCAGTTGGTTATAAAATTAGATGAAAGGTCAGGAAGCATTGCCTGAAGTTTTTTTATTAATGAATTCCTTGACAGTGTTAAAACCATTGACAGGCAACAGGCAAAGTACTTTGTGGAAACCAAATATAGCCAAACTAGAAACAGGTAAATAGGAACTGGGCTGGGCATGCTTTGGAGTTCATCTATTTACTAACTTCTTATATGTACCGAAAAATGATAGAATAGTTTAGTCCAACGCCCTCTCATGGGCAGGGACACAAGAATAGGTTGCTCAAAGCTTCATCCAAGCTTGCCTTGAACACTTCCAGGAGTGGGGCATCCCCAACTCTTCCAGGCATCTTGTTCCAGTGCATCACCACCCTCCCAGTAAAGAATTTCCTCCTTATATCTAATCAAAAACTTCTCCCCTTCAGTTTGAAGCTACTCCCCCTTGTTGTGTCCCTACAAGTTAAAAAGTTCCTTGCTACCTTTCTTGCACACTCCCTTCAGGTACTGGAAGGCTGCAATTACATCACCCTGATGTCTTATCTTTTCCAGGCTGAAAAATCACAATTCTCTCAACCTTTCCTCACAGGATCTGTGCTCCATCCCTCAAATCATCTTAGTGGCCTCCTCTGGACTCACTCCAACAGGTCCATGTCCTTCCTGTGCAGGGACCCCAGGGCTGGATGCAGCCCTGCAGATGGGGTCTCACCAGGGCAGAGGGCAGAATCCCCTCCCTCTCCTGCTGCCCACGCTGCTTTGGATGCAGCCCAGGACACGTTTTTCTTTCTGGGCTGCAGGGGCTCATGGCTGGATCATGTCCAGCCTCTCACCCAGAGCACCCCCAAGTACTTCTCAGCTGGGCTGCTCCATATCTGTTCATTCCCCAGCCTGGATTGGTACTGGGGGTTTCTGTGCCCCAGCTGCAGACTGTATTGGTCTTGTTGAATCTCATGAGATTGCCATGGGACCAATTCTCAAGTTTGTCCAGGTCCCTCTGGATGGCATCCCATCCTTCAGGTGTGTCAACAGCAACACTCAGCTTGGTGCCATCTGTACACTTGCTGTGGGGGCACTCAATCCCTTCATCTACATCATCACTGAAGGAATTAAACACTGGTCTCAGTATAGATCCCTGAGGGACAGCACTTGTCACTGATGTTACTGGGACTCTGAACTATTGACCACTACCCTCTGGATCTGACCTTCCAAACACTTTTGTATCCATGTAACCATCCAAACACCCACCTTATCTTGTGGATAAGGTGATCTTCATGGATTACTACCTAAAGACATTGACAGTACAGCTCTAATATCTGCTGCATATAATGTACATAATGTGAACAACAGGGAAAGAAGGATGTAAATATAAAATGCACAGAAGAGAAGATGTAAAACAAGTAAAAAGACAGAAAAGTAATTTCAAACTGCAGGATTAAGGTCCTGTCATCAACTGCCACTGAATATAACTTGTCCAACTACAGAGCTGCAGATTTATATCTCTCTTTTAACATTAAGTCTCCATATTCACTATGATTTTGTCCATCTAGTGGACAGTTTAGTAGAAAAAGTAAAAATAACATTAAATGTATTTATATTAGTAAATATAATTTACTAAAAAAAAAAAAAAATCAGTCAACAAAGTTGTGCTATTTCTGAAGTCATATCAGTATAGAATTATACCCTCTTAATATTCCATAAGCATGACATGGAAAATAGGTTTTGAGATTAGTTTGTGATGCCACATGTAAGAAATTATCCACCTGCATGTAATGTGTCAGGCAGAAATGTCATATGCAGAAGAAAGGAGTCATGCTGAGAAAACTGAAGAGTGAAGGCAGCTGTGAAGACAAATATAACCACTTAAAGTGCATGCAGGAAATAAAGCAATGTAACTATAATATAGGCAAATGTTGGTCTGGGTTAGAGGCAGAAGGGTCATGCTGTGTCTGGTGCTATTTCTCTTCCCTTTCTCTACAGAAATTATGATTAATTTGGAGCAAAACTGAATAGAAATATTTCAGCAGCAAGCTGGATAAAGCAAGCATAAATTGCATAGTTTCACTGAAATTAATGGACCTATCTGAGGCTTTTATCTGGACCAGTGAATAGAAACATGTGACGACTTTGACAGCTGACAAAGGTGTTAGAATGAGTCTGGTTTCTTTTACAAAAGGAAAATATTAATGAGCTTGAACTCTGAATACCTATCTGATATAAAGAAGTGTGATATTTTCTAGTTTGTCAGTCTTCAAAAATAGACTGCAAGAACACAGAAAATGATGTGTCTACATTGTCAAGTTTCTAGTTTAGTGATTAGTTATTAAAAATCTTATAAAAATCTGAAAAGAGTACCTGTCAGCTCCCAGTCTCCCTCTCCCTATCAGCATAAAAAATTGTGTTTACATTTTCAAATTACAAAGGCAACTATTGCATTAACTGCATAAAGCTTATTTTAAATTTCATTTATATGGAATTGTCCAATTACTGCTGTTTATATTAATATATATATTTATAATTTTTCCCTGTACGCTAAAGAGTGCAATTTCATAAGTTATGTATTCTTATTGGAATTTATTTATTATCTCAGTAACAGGGATAATCCTAGACACATATGAATGGGAATTAATCAAAAACACATCTAATTATGGCATGGTCCGATATCTGTTCTGCTCATTCTCATGGAACTGGATGACCAGCTTCACCAAAGTGCTTTCCTCTTCTTCCCTTCCTAGAATGAATACTTGGCTGCAGAATTCCAGCTCCTCCATGAAGATGGGAAAAACCATTTTTTCTTCTAGAGTGGTTTTGAACATCAGGCTGCTCCAGCCAAGCCTCCAAATTGCCCAAGTTTTCTTGGGTCAGCTGCTGTTCAAATGGTGGTACGCTGAGAAAAAAAAGCTTTTATTCCCACTTAATAAAGCAATCAAATATAGCCCATCTTGAATGAAAGAAGAAATGCACAGGTTATGATTTAAAGGTGAAAACAGATAAAACATTAAACTGCAAAAGCCAAACCCATTCCCATAATAATATCAATTATGAGAGCTCAGTTCAGCTTCATATGTAGAATTTCTAGGCCATACAAAATGTGATTATATTTAGTAATGTATTTACATGAATACTACCTATAGTAATATATTTCAAGTGAATTCTGTCTGCAGATTTTTAAGAGATGGCTGTTTATAGAAATAATTTTATGGTCACAATTTTCATTATTCATATTTAGTGTAAATTGTCCACTTATTGTGCAAAATGCTTGCTAAAATTGTGTATCTTAGATAATAGGTCATCCATTTTTTTTTCTGCACTATCTTGGCAAATCATGCACACACAAAAAAAAAAAAAAAAAAAGCTGGTTGCTAAATAAACAACTCACAAATAAATGTTAATGCTTCCAGTCCTTTTACTTATAAACCTTGCTTCCAGCATATTTTTTTTTCAGCTTTGCAGGGAAAAATATCCATATATTGTTTGGAATAGATTATATATAGTTTCATGTGACTCAGGTAGGCTTTTTCTGTGCTGTATATACTCCCAGACTTTTTAATTCAGGTACAATTCAATTTGTCATTAATCTTACATGGTGAGATAAGAAGTAGATGCATTAGGAATGCTGGTTGAGTAAGATGCCTTAGAAGGAAACTAATGGATGTGATCATGTGCATACAAAACTACCTGCAAGGCAAAAGTTTATAGGATACAGAAATGGCAAGATAAGGAAAGACAAGTAACATTAGAACAGAATGATTAGTGAAACACAATTCCATAAAATCATGCCATAATAGAAAGGCGCATGAAAAGTCATATAAAACCTTTGAGGTAGAAAGGAAGGACATTTGATGACATTGTTGTGTTGGCAATATAGACAGCCCCAAAAAAAATTATGCACAGTATAGGTATGTATAAATAGATAAATAGATATTTAGCAGATATTAACCAAGCTAGAGAGATCTTTATTCCTTATCAGAGTTAGATTTTTCCCTAGTTTTTGTACAGAGTTTCTGCCTGGATTTTAATAATTCTAAAGTGTGATGAACTGATTTTATTGCATGAACTATTTTCTCCTGCAGTGGAATGAAGAAGATAAACTTTTCAAAATGCAATAGGAAGGTCACTTCTCTTTATTCAGGATCAGATAAAATTGCCTTAACTCCCAGCTCTGAATAATAATTTCAAAACCATTCCTTACATCAATTACTGAACTGCTTTTAAGAAAATTCTGGATTCTAAGTACAAATCCTTGCAAATTTTAAATATATGTCAAATGAATCTGCAGAAAAAAATGTGTGGATTGCTAGCAAAATAGTATGCCCTTGGTTATCCAGACCAAAGTAGTTTTGGCCCATTCCCTGAAGGCAAGGGTAACTGAGGTTTGTGCTAACAGATCCGTTAGGGCAGATAAGAGTGAAACAACACTGATTGACAGGTGGATAAATAGATAGATAGAAAGATAGATAGATAGATAGATAGATAGATAGATTAGATGATAGATAGATGATAGATAGATAGAGAGATAGATTAGATGATAGATAGATAGATAGATAGATAGATAGATAGATAGATAGATAGATAGATAGATAGATAGATAAGGTTCATTTAAATTTTCCTGCAATAGAAAGAGGCATATAGTCTTAGTCTTTTTGGATATCATTATCAATAGCAATATAACAACATAAAAGTAGAAAGACATCACCACCCATAGACCCAGTGACAAGATTTGATTGTTGCAATTTCATTGTCTGCTGGTTGAAGTGATGGTGGACTCTTCATCCCTCAGGGGTGAGGAAAGCCCATGAGGCATGAAGTTAAGTTCATATGCTCAGGGTCAGGTTGAATGTCCAGGTGTGGGAGGGATCACTGATGGTTTATGGCACCTTCTGGACATGACAGCTCCTTCTCACCCAGAGTAGTTTATCTGGTTATGACCCATCAGAAGGAATTACTATCTTCAGGCCTATGTGTGAATGTCTAGAAGCCTTCCCTGAAGGGGACTTTTACACCTGAGTCAGGTGTGTAAGAGACAAAGTTAGCATGATAAAAGGCATTAATTCCACCTTGACAGGATCTGCCTCTTCACTTATCTGGCTCAAATCCCAGCAACTAACCTCCAGTGGTGGTTGCAGGATCCTTCTGCACCTGGGCTTCTACCTTACACACCATCACCACAACATCCTCTGGTTCTGCAAATGGCCAATTATTTGAGTCTTAACCCTTAACATTTTAGACTCTCCCACTGTCAGTGCATCAAATGAAAAAGTTGTATCTCATCTATCACAATGTCAGATTGTGTCTCTGAGCTAGAACTGTGGTCAGCACAAAAGCTAGCCTGGCTAATTCTCCTACTGATGCTCTTATAAATTACTACTTCCTTGTGAGGGATGGGATACATAAGGCAACAAGAGACCTTAAGGCTCCAAAAATCTAATATGATTCTAAATCATAGTCAAAAATCCATATAATGTCAAAATACTCTTCTAAATTAGAGGCCACAGATGAAGAACTTGTAATTGATTGTCTGTCAGAGTTGAAATTAGGATACAGTTTAATTACATTCTTATAGCAAATATGAAGACAAGAAATGTTGCAAAAATCTATAATTCTGAAGAAAAGGTTGCTGGCCAAAAGCATATTAAAAAATATTGGAGGTACTTATGGTTCTACTAATGACAATCATTTCAGCTATGTAGGTAGATATAAAGAAACACCACATGCCCAGTCTGCAGTGCAGTTTTCAGGGGGCAATTCTGGGTCTTGCTAACTGCTTCTAACCAAAGGGTGCCAACAGAGCTGATAGACACTAGAAATTGCTAAGGTTAAAAAGGACTAGACCTTACAGCAATTTTAAAAAGGATTCTTATGTGAACAAAAGTGAACAAATAAGACTTGGCTGCAAATACACTATTTTTTTGTTAACAAATTTGAATAATTGTACGTAACTCCTCATTGCTTTTAACTTCACTAATGCTGCCTCCATCATGGATAAGTGCCTATATTTCAAGTAAAGTAGCTGAACAGCTTGAGATAGATTAAATTAATGGGTTTTCAGTCTTTAACTCCAAGACAAACAGATAGGTTTTAGCAAAGAAAGCAAAATAAATGGACTGGCCTCTAGGAGATTGTTTCAGTGTTGTCTGTCTTGTTTTGGAAATATTTTTACCCACCCTTAACTATGGTCCTGTAAGATTTGAAAATTTTGTGTTCAAATAAAAAATCTGTTGAAGTCAAAATAGGAACCCTTGGAAGATCCTCCATTACCAATGAGGAGAGGACCTGAAAAGGCAGCAGGGTGAGGCCCAGACCCTTCTTATACTGTCTGTCTGCAGTGTTGATTGCAGTGTAGATATAACTCAGGCTGTGTGTAATGGGAACTGAAGACCAGAATCAAGAAATCAATTATATCTGAGTATTTCTTTGCTAAAACCATATCAGAAAATAACAGAGATTCCAAGTACAACATGTTTATTGCAAGAGCAGCTAATGCCTCCACTTGTCTGTGAAACCATGCTGTCCTGTTCAAGCTGGCTGTTGTTGGTTAACAGCAGTTATGGAGGTATTTAAAATAACTAACATGTGTTAATGATGTCTAGGAACATGATTTGGTGGTGGTGGTGGGCTTGGCAGTGCAGGGTTAATGGCTGGACCTGATGATTTTTTAAGTCTTTTCCAACAAAAATGATTCTGGTCTTCTATGACTGTGATTTTGTGACCAGGCATAGAGCGAGAGGGAGTTTGTTTATCTAAACCAAAACCGAGTAATTTTTTGATTAGCAGTTCAGTGGCAAGGAAAACCATATAGCACTGCATAGTCCCTGCATCTTGCTTTTTTCATAACCAGTGTAGATGAAGTCCAAGGCCCTGAACATCCTATGGAGCACAGTCAGAGGAAATGTTTTAATGGGAATTTGGATGTTTAAAATGTGGATGTTTGGAGAGTTTTGCTATTGAGGGAAGTCTTAGACTCCATTTTAACAGAAGGGGTATCCCTCTGAATTCAGCAGGTGGTTAAACAAACCTGTGGAGAAGTAAAAAATAAATGAATTCACATGAATTTGAATGTAACTCGCACAGCAAAGGTTTGATCCAGCTCTTTGCAAAAGTCTTTATTGAGACGTTTTAAAATTACCAAATTGTTGTAAAACAGGAAATACCTTTTAGTGTGCCTACACAGATATATATATGTGCACACTAGAAATTATGTGCGCGCACACACACACACACACACACACACACACACATATATATATATATATATAAATATTTTGTAAGATCAATCCTATCAGAAAGCAGTTAACAGGCTGACCTTTATATTTCCAATCATATAATTTTGTCTAATTACAGAATTTGGCACTTTACCAAATGAAAAATCTTTTCTTCTAGAGGTATCCTGTCATGGTTTACAATGTGAGAAACCTACTCCTGTATCCTGTATCCAATCTCCTGGAATACTTGCTGTCTCTTTCCAGACATGTTATTGTATCATAGTTATTAAAATTTTTAAAACGGCAGTATTTTCAATGTAGATACAAACCAATTCATCTGTACTTATTTGGAAAAGAAGGTCTACAGGCAGCTTTAAATACAGGTGATATTATAAACTGATATTTTTTTGGTTGAGAATGTAAAAGCCATAACAACCATTATGTACATTAAAATCATAAAACAATTGAAACAACAGATACTAGAGGTAATTAATCTAGGAAAAGTCTATTTAATAGTTTGCTTTTGGATTCCAAAATACTTGAGATTGGAATGAATTCTAAAAATAAATAATAAAAAAGCTCTTTTACTATTGTAGTTTAAAGAAAACAGACTTTCTTGGGGACAAAGAAATGTAGCCAGCTTCTGAGGACAGACCCTTTTCCATTAATGTAGCTGCAGCCATAATATATTTACAGATAATTCTGCATGCTCTTTGTGAAGCATTCATGATGAAATTCTATAAACATATGACAATGTGCAGATAAAAAAGGTCCAGAAACTGTACACTGGGAATGCATTTACACAAAGAAATAACTGTTTTGTAATCACCTGTAATGAAACTAAAAGGCTGCAGTTATTTCAGTAGTTCATAGAAATTACAGCAGTAGTTCATATTTGACAATTTGTCCAAGTAGCCAAAAAATGGATAAGACATTTTAAAAGATAGACAAATTACAGCTACAGATGGAGCAGCAAGATCAAAATTCAATTTTTCTATTTAAGGTCTGGTGTTTAATATAAAAGAATGACAATGAATCATTTTAGTATCTTTTGAGCTGTTTTATCAGCCTGATGCAAGTGCAAACTTGTAATCACTCTTAAGGTTCTGGCAACAACACAGTTTGGACATTTGCCTCCTATAAGTGACTCTTGCAAAGTGTCAGTTTTGCCTGCCTCAAGATATGACCATAATAAGCAGGACACAATTTGATCTCTTATCTAGGTTGTCAACACTTTGGGAAGAGATGATTTTTTCACTAAAACGAGTTATGAAAGAGCAAACTGCTGATAGTAAAGATTGATCTGTTGCTAAAATGAATTTAGAAAAGATCACAAATGAATGAGTAGAAAAGGGATTTAAGAATATACTAATATTCAAATATATGAAAGATATTCTTACAAAATGCTAAAATATGTATTTATATCTACCAATGGTAGGAGTGCATACTAATAGTAATAAAAAAGCCTAATGTAATTCAAAATATTTGATATAGGTTAGAAAATCATCATTATACATATTATCTATGGAGATTGTACAATTTGTATTAGACCTTATTTTGAACAGGTATCTTCAGGCAATACCAGACAAAAGCATTCTATGTCTAGACACTTTTGGTTATGTCCCTGACCAGGGATACAGACCAAATCATCTCCTGAAGGCACTTTTAAGACTGTACTTCTAAGCCTTCTTTGTGCAATTCATTGTTTCTATTCTGAAAAATGACAGCTTGTGTAAAAATTGTGATGTGTACTGGAACATCTATTAATATTTTATGAAAAAATCTTTTGAGAAAGAAATATTTTGTTAAGTTCTGTCTACTTTTATATGACAAAAAAAAAGAGAGAAGATGATTCTGAACACTATTAATTATCTGTGTTGGTGGCTCTCACTTTAGTAACATTCAGTATTACACTGAGATTATTTTTTCCCTTGCAGAAATAGCTCTTTATATGCTGGGTTCTGGATTTTTCAGATGTTTTTTAAATTCTTTTTTATAGTAAGCCTGAAATTACTTTTTCCTTAGTATTGCTGTCCATTATTACTGATTGCATTTGTAGAGGAAATAAAGAATTCTAAGCCTTTCCTTTTCATATTCCTCTATCACATGCTGCATTTAGTGTTTTATGCTTTGCATACAAAAAATAATGATGCAACTAGACTTGGTAGTGTCAATACAAAACGAAAAAAAGTTGTTTATCATTCTAGAAGCAAGGTGATTTTCCTTTGGTCTGAGTAACAGTAATTATTTCTGCTTGAAATGCATTCAAGGCAGCTGTGTAGGAGTTGAATTGTTTAGACTTCACAGTTTGTTTGGGTTTTATTGGTTTTTTTTTTCTCTTCTACTTATGGGTTTTTTGGATTGTTTTTAAATCAGTTGCAGACAGTCAAACCATAAGCTTATGGCTATCCCTTAAGATACACAGATATGATGGAATTAAAATAACACCCTTTAGCAGAATGGAAGACATAGTGTGAGCAGAACTAGCTCATGAATACATTTTATAGCTCCAGAGGGTTCACCAAAACCAACAAAGTGGGTTTAAAAAATGTCAGCAATGAGGAAAAGAGAAAAGCCTGGATTCCTCTTGTTAGTAATTAGAAAAAGCCTAACAAAACTACTATCTCTGCATAACCATAATTCAGTTTTTCCAAGAAGTATCCTTAGTATCTGAATTAGTAATAGGTTGACTGATCTAAGGAAACTTGAGTTTCTTGTAAGATATGCCACTGTGCTGTACCATTCTAATCATTAGTCCTTCTTTTAGAAAATGAAATGTTAAAATATTTTGCATCATTAAGGCTCCATCTAATATTTCTGTCATCCCCCTGCTGTATTTTAGCAATGCATTGCTGTGCAGTGAGAACTGCCCTTAACTAAGGGAGTTTGGCAGGAAAAATGCCCTCTGTTCAGGGGAAGGCCCTGCAGTCCAATATGAAGTGCAGAGAAATAGATGCTGATTTAAGTCAGTTTTTATGGAATGAAGCTGAGAATCTCAAAGCTATGACATCTGTTGTAAGAGTGTGCAAGGGCAGTTGAAGATTCAGAGCCTCCTAGGGTAAGATAGAGACCAGTAAGAGTAGAGAGGAGCTCTGAGAATGACGATAAATAAACTCTATTGCTTCTGTAAAAGTTCAAGAAAGTCCATATAGCTCTGAATTATGTCAAAAAAAAAATCAGCAACTTTTTTTTTTTGTCTGAAGAATTCTACTTTTCAAAAGTAGAGTTTTCCATAAGGAGTGTTAGGCCTACACATGGATGTGTACAGATTGGCAAGAAAAAAAATAGTGTTTGAGTTCTGATATCTGTTTTTCCTTATCCTTGGGGAATGAAGACAGATTCTTTTGGGAAGGAAAGTAAGTGACAAGTATAACTTTGAACTGATAGCTTTAACAGAAAAATAATATTAAAATATTAAATAAAATAAAAATAATATTAAATAATATTAAATAATATTAAATAATATTAAATAACATTAAATAAATAAAATAATATTAAAATATTAAATATTGATTTTCTAACAAAAATCAATTGTTTATTTCATAAAATTACTGAGTCCAGAAAATTTGTTTCCAGATATATGTTCTCCTGTTGCTATTAGTTAGTCTCCTGTTTACTATTAGTTTCTCTTTAAAAAAATAAAAGTAGCTTTAGAATCAACATTCTCAATTTGAAAATCTAATTTGTGCTACTTTATTTAAATTGAAGTCCATATATCTTTCTGAACATGCTCATTAGTCTCCCCACATCCCTAGTTCTTTGAACTAACTTAATGAAATTTTTTCTCAATGTTTTCATTTGGATTCCAGTAAGATAATGTTGTCTGTTTCCTTCATAATCCCTGAATTTCAAAAATACCTTGACTCTGACCTATCTGTGTTTACATAATTCCCTGGATCATGGTGTCTAAGCCTCTCACAAATTTGATAGCAGTTGCTTCCTTAACACCTTGCCGGAAGGCACTCTTTCACCTTAAACATTTTGTAACAATTTTTGGCCCATTTTTTTATAAAGAATTGTGGTAAATTTTAAAATAGAAATATCTACCTAGAAGTGTGTTGATCTCTGGCTTGTCTAGTATAGAAACCCAGGGCAGTTACTCAGAATACAGCAGGACAGTTTCTGGTTCTGTATAAATTGAGTAGATGCAATCACCCCTGTGAAAAACTGCTGTCCACATTTTGCTGATTGGGAAGAGTTATAAACAGGAGCTAAACAAATAGGAATAGATCACAGAAGAATCCTACTATGAAGGCAAACTGCTTGTCTTAACCTTAGGCTATGGATTTAATCAGGGGATTTACTTGTCTCTAACAAAGAACTCTATGCTGCAGGCTGTTTTTTCTGAAACTGATAGCAATCTATGTTCACAGTCACTTACATGCAGAAGTTACATCTGCTGAAATATTTTTTTTAAAAAAAAAAAAAAAGCAAAACCCAAAATAAATGTTGTTTAATAATCTATGGGAATAAGAATTTATTTGCTTTTGCACAATTGTAAAATGATAATGAGAAGCTCAAGAGATTTTCAATTAATATACAATGGTCTTCACTTTCAACATATTGCATATTTTTCACTTACTCTGTTTTTTAATCTTTAGTTTTATTCAGTCCTTTAGATTAAATAGTTAACTCACACCTCAGAGGACAAGTGAGCCTCTATTTCACATTGATTTTGAGAAATCACTTACAACTTCATTACTAGTTCCAGATATAACACAGGACCTATACAACACAGATGCACATAAATAATTGTGATTGCAGAAGTGCACACCTGAGTGGTTAGACAGCATGAATCAGTGGCAAGTTACACAGCTCTAGTGACTCCAGCAGTATTTGGATGCAAGTTAAAAAGGATTCAAAGGGCTATTTTTTCACAAGTACTTTCTACAGATAATTTTGTAATATTTCGACATCCCTCAGGTGTGGTTAGCAACTGCTCTGCTCTGAAATATATACTGGAGATAGTTACCAGGACTTTAAAGTAAGATCTCCCTAGACTTTTTGCTTTATGTCACCTATCTTTTCCCTTCCATCTCTCAGCTACTGACATTTTTGTACTTTGGTCACCATCAACAATACTCTTATGACATGATTATGTCCATTCTATCTTTCTTAATTGTTATGGAGTAGGTGAAGATACAAAGAAAACTGCCTGCCACTCTATTGATAAAAGTCATCTTGGTGCCAGAAATATACTAGAGAAGTTTCAGTAACATTTTTAGAAATTTGGGCACATATTTCATAATTTTAAATAAATGTTGAAATTTTTGATATATTATGTTAATTCCATTTCCTATTTTAGCTCTTTTTTGTTATATTTTATTGCATAAGTTTTCTGTCTCCTCTCTCATTTATTTCTTAATAAAATGGAGAATAGCAATGTTACACTGTTCTTTCATGTGTCAGATGAAAAATAAAAAAATGCATAACTACATGTCATGGTTTAATCATAGTCAGCAACTAAGAACTACACAGCTGTTCACTCACTCACTCCCCTCCCCTGTGGGATTGGGGAGAGAATCAGAATTGCAAAAGTGAGGAAGCTCATGGGCTGAGATAAAGAGTTTAATAGCTGGGGGGGGGGGGGAATTAAATAAAATAATAATAAAATGTAAACAAAAGGGAAATAGCAGAAGGAGAGAAATAAATCCTAAAACAAGGAATGCAAAGGACAATAACTGCTCACCATCCAGTAACTGACTCTCAGCCAGCCCCCAAGCAGTGCGCTCCCTGCCAAGCCCCCATCTATCTTTGGTGCTGAGCATGGTGCCATACAGCATGGAGAGTCCATTTGGCCAGTGGGGGTCAGGTGTCCTGACCATGCCACCTCCCAGCCTTTTGGGCACATCCAGCACTCTCACCTGGTAGGACAGTGGGATGAGCAGAAAAGGCCTTGGCTCTGTGTAAGCATTGTGCTATCAACACACTTTACAGCACAAAACCAAAGCATAGCTATGAAGCAAACTAATTCTATCCCATGAAAAACCCACAGAAAAAATAAAAGGAATAAATGAATTGAAAAATGACAACCAAAAAATATTTAAACATTTAACTTATTAGCACATATGTTAGATATAAAAATCTTTGCCTTCAGTGCAGATCCTGAGTAGTATTTGTGGAAGATTGCAATCTAATGTTGATATTAACCTTTCATTTTTCTTTTTTTACGAACATTTTCTACTGATACTGAAATTTCTTCAGACTTTTCATAATGATCCTTTCTAACAACTAATAACTCCAGTGAAGGAACCTCCCTGAAGACATTTATCATGAGAATACTAGTGTGAAAAATTATCTTAAATAACTTTGCCTATGACATATTTATATATGTTTTGTGCTGATTCAAAAATTTTCACAGTAAAATAACTTTATGCATCTAATGGGACATATTTTTGCATGATATCAAAAATATGATGTGCAATATGCTGTTGAACTTTTCCATTTCTGCCTATTAAACTAATTGGAATAACAGTAACAAATTTCTTGGTTTGTCTACTAAGGAACATTTTCTAGAATTATAATTAATTCAGTTGCAAAAGGTCTTTTTTATTCAGGACAGCTGACATAGCATATTGGAAAATAATCAAAGTAGAGTTTGATATTAGCATTGCACCTTGAAAGTACATTGTAGTTTTTGCATCTTATCTTTTTTAATCTTAGGGAAACTGTGCATAAATATCCTGGAAAGAGAGACAAGATAATAAGCCAAAGCCACCTGTCCAGAAGATGAACTCCAGACTTTCTTCAGACTGTGATCTGATATTTTGTATTCTGTAAATTGTAAATATTTCTTCTGTGCACTTGTGTTTGCAAGAACATAACAAGCCAAGTTTGGAACTACTGCTCATTACAAAATTACAAAAAGCAAATGACAGAATTCAGGCTTTAACTGTACATGGATTTGTGAGCTGTATTAAAATCACCTAGCTGGATTTCTTATTTTAATATCAAGTTCTTTCAAAGGACTTTATAGGAAAATTTGTCTAGATACAAAGTTCCTGATATTACTCATAAGTTTTTCAGGGCAGATGCTTTAGCAGCTGTAGTATTAAGTCAGTAGAATTTAGAAAACTCATTGAAAGACATCCTTTATTGCTACTTAAGTGTGAGTGTAATATTTCATAACAGAACTTTGGAAATCAAGTTTTCAAAATTAAATAATATTAATAATTCATCAAGGTGTTGCAATATAGGACAGTCCATATTTTACTTGCTCTCCTAGCATGCACCATTTCTGAAGTATTATAAAAATATCAAAAGATTTTAAATTCTTTTGTAGTAAGGTACTAAAAATTCCTTCTGATGTTCAATGTTCACTAAGAGCAATGCCAGAAGGGTTGGTGTCTCATATTCTAAAATTTGTCAGCAATGTTACTGGCATTTGTATTTTTACATAATCTAATTAAGTAATTTTAATCTGTATTGACAAATATAAATAAATTCATTTATGTGAATGTTTGTGCCTGTATAAACACATAGAGAAGAGAATGCATATGGATACTATATACTTTTCTTCTGTATTATCTGTATCTCAGAGATGGCAGGGATTCATATTCTTTTTCTAATGGAACAAGCCACAAAAGCCTGCATGAGTTTCCTTGGAATATAATACTTTAAAGAATTATTAAGTGCTAGCATAAGAACAGTGTGGGGATTTTGTTTTGGGGTTTCTTTGTGTGTTTGTTTTTGTTTTTTTATTTTAATGTTGTGCTGGATCTCATAGGGGGAAAAAGAAGTAGGAGTAGGTCCCAGAGGGTGGTAGAGAAAATACTCTGGAATTCATTAATGAATGTTATTTTTTATTGTTAAATCATTCTTATGCAAATTTTATGTAAATTTTATGAAATGCTTGTCCATGCATGAAAAGAATTGGTATCTGCAGACGAACATAATATCTACAAAAACACTGAAATTAAATCCTTGTTGTTTTCAATTCCTAACAACACAGAGTTACTGAATTTTGCTTCTCCATAACCTGTTTCATTTCAATGCAAATTATTTGTAAAATTCACAGGCTTATTATTTTTTGTTACTCAGAAGTTAGTACAACCTCTAACCTGGTTTTCTTTGACTACTTATACAACAACCACCTCATACAACCTCATGAGGTTGCAGTAGGGTTAATTTGACTAGGTTGTTCATAGTGAGAATTTTCTGCCAACAATATTTGACATGGTTTGAAAGCATTTTTTAGTGCCTTTATTAAGTTAGATATGATATTTTATACTGGAATTTAGCAATGTACATGAGCTTTAAGCATGGTCATTTTCATTAGTATATGTACCAAGATATTTCATTTTTGTGCTCTTTATATGTATCAAACCACAAGAAAATCATGTTCTTGACATGTTCAAAATTCTCTTTAAACTCATGTGTCTGAAAAAGGATTGTAAAAATCCTAAAACGTGTTTTCTTCTGCTACTAAAATATATATATTGTTAATGTAAGTTTCACTAGTGGTAAAGTTCTAAAAGAGAATTAAATTCTTCTGTGGGTAAGAAAAATGAATATTTACCATTAGAAATAAATTGTATTTTCTATACAAATCATGGGAAAAATTGTTATAGCTTTAAAGTTCAGACATCAAGTAAAAAATTTTCATCATAAAATTCACTTTAAAACAGCACAATGTTTGTAAACTAAGGAATGTATACCTAATTCCAGAAATAACCTATGGAATTTTGTATTCTTTTTTTTTTTTTTTTTAATTGCTTGTAATTTCTTTCAGTGCCTGAATCTTCCACACTCCTTTCTTCCAGAGAAATTTAAGGAAGAAATTCTAACTGCTACAGTCCAATAGTGCAAATACGTCAGAATACAGGGAAAAAAACCCGCTAAAACAAATACTACACCACTACAAAGACAAATGCAGTTATGGCCTGCCTTTTCTCATGCACTGCTTACATGTGGCTTGATAGCTAAAAGGTAAAAGACATCAGTAATCTCTACTACCTGAAAGCACATGCAAACAGTAAATAGATTTTCTCATCAAGGAAGTGCTGCTGTTGCAAAATTGATCCTTGACCTCACTGAGGTCACATCAAGCTGTCCAGCCACACTGGCAACTTTCCACAACTTTGCTTTGTTTCCTTACTTTCAGGTTTGTAGTTTGGTGTTCCTGGATTAACTGTATTGTAGCCTATATATGGCAGACTGCATGGTTTCTTTGTCAGTGGCTGCATTTTTGCCTATATTCTTTGTGTTTCCTTCTTGATTTAGTTTTCTTTGTTTTAAGACAGAGTAAAACGGTCCTAGGCAGAGAAATAGAATACGTACTTCAGAATTTGTCAAGCACACATACCATGGTTTATTCATGGTTCTGTGAAGCCCTGGCCATCTGCATCAAAAATGGAGCACGGCACATTGCCTGTGAATGTCCCATTGCACATAATCCTCACAAGAGAGGAAAACTCTGCTTTAACTGGAAGGACACCCATATTCTGGCTGTGGCATTATGGTCAACAGACCATGGATCAGCAAAAGCAACTGCTTCCCATTCCTGTAGGCTTGTGAGAATATACAGAAAATATAGTTATGAACTGAAAAGGGAATGAGAATAGGTAGGAAAAGGGGTCGTCAAGACTGTGACAGAGTTTCAGGATTTCTTTGCCTAATTTAAGTTCCATAACAAATTTAATAGAACTCATAGTGGTGATAGCTACTGTTAAAGAAAATCTCTATATGAGAGGAGAAAAAAAATATTAGCAAGGTCATGAGGGCTGCACACAGATCTGTGAAATGGGATCACAAAAGATTTGTTGTTAAGCTTATGGAAAGGAACCATAAATCACCATTAAGGATCTTGTCTCTTCAATAAGCTACTCTTAAGGGAAAGAGATGAGTTTGAAAAACTATTGCAAGTGTAGATAACTGGTAAAAAAATGGTAGGTGGAACATGAATACATATCTTAGACATACAGGGGTTCAGCAACACATGAAAAGTCAGATTGTGAAAGTAAGTGTGCCTAGGGAATTAGGGCACGAACAAAATCAGCAGTGGGAAAACACTGCTTTTGGAAAAGGAAAGCTGCTTGTATTTTTCTCTGAGAAAAAGGGAAAACTGACTTTTTGAAGAATAGTAAATACAGGCATAAATTTAAAAAATCTTTCCTATGTTTAATTTTACATTTTTCTCTGTCCTCTAAAAATTTTTGTGTTGACTAGTGTAAGTGTTGAGATGACTTCATGTCTGAGGAGAAAAAAAAAAGGACAAAACAGCTGTACCTACTAACAAATACTATAGATTTGTGCTTCCTCTCAGTCCTGTTCAGGTGGCTCAGAGAGAAAAGGTTGATCTTAACATTCTGTACTGTGCAGTAAGTGCAGCAGATGAGCAAAGGGAATGAAGCTGAAGGACCTCTCAGCAGATGAGAATAAATAAGGCTGGTTATTTATTGTTGGTTACAATGATCTCTGCTGATGTAAAAGTAAAGGTAAAGCCAAGGTTCAGGTAACATTCAAAATGTTTTATAAAATGAATAAAGGCAAAATTGCAAAAGTTTTAATGACCTGATATTAAAAACACCCTATTCTTCTGTGTGATATTATTTTATATTCTTCAGCTAGAGGAAGGTTTTTGCTTTTAAATAGTTAAAATTAAGCAATTGATTAATCAATGCCTCATTATTACACATCTAATAACAAAAACTGTAAATATGTTTTCCTTCATTGTCATTTGTTGCAGTTATTGAACAGGCAATATCAATACATACCTACATAATTTCAAGAAAGACAATGCTTTAAAAATGGTACTAGGTCATGAGACAGGAAGAAAATAACATTCAAAGGGAAGATATCATTAGAATGTTAAAGGGGATCATTCATCTTGCATGTTTTGTGGGTTTTAAGGTTATAATTGTTTAGTACTGCCACAAAAATCAGCAGTACAAGATGTTCTAAGAGGTTAATTGCTTCAAAATGCACTTAAGTCTGGTTTCCATGGCTCTCCCACTCACAGCCCAGAAAATACTAAATGTGACAAATGTGACAGTACTCACAGCATTGTAAAAAAAAAAAAAATAATTTCAGGTAACTGCATTACAGAGGAAGAGGTGGGCAAAAGTTCTCCAGGACTGGAAAAATTACTTTGATTTTTTAATCGCTCTTTCATGGTGGTTTGGACTTCTTTTTAGTATTATAAAATCAGATAATAATTTAGGTTAGGAAATATCTCAGGAGGTCTTCAGCTCAATCTCCTGCTTAAAGCAGGCTCATTTATGAGATTAGACCAGGCTGCTCAGGGGTTTATCTGGCTGGGCCTTGAAATTTTCAAGGCAGAGGACAGAAAATCATGTCAGGACAAGATCATACTGTGGTAGATCACTGAATCATAGAATGGTTTTGGTTGGGAAAAACCCCTAAAATTTCCCCTAGTTCCAAACCCCCTGCCATTGGCAAGGACACTTCTCACTAGACCAAATTGCTCAAAGCCCCATTGAATCCTGTCTTGAGCATTTCCAGGGATTGGGCATTCACAGCTTCTACGGGCAAGCGGATCCAGTGCCTCACTACCCTGAGTGTAAAGAACTTCTTCCTTATATATAACAAAACCTTTTCCTCTTTCAATTTGATGCCATAAGCCCTTGTCCTCTTGCTGCACTACTACTAATGTTTTGTGAAAAATCCCTCTCCAGCTCTCTCCCAGACTCCCTTTAGCTACTGGAAGGTGCCATAAGGCCTTCTCCAGACCTTCTCTTCTCGAGGCTGAGCAGCCCCAACTCTCTCAGCCTGTCCCCACAGCAGTGATGCTCCAGCCCTTTGATCCTCCTCAAAGCTCTTCCTGGGACTTGGCCCAATGGATCTGTGTCCTCCTTATGTTCAGGTGCCCCAGACCTGGATGCAGAACTCCAGGTGGGGTCTCACCAGAGAAGAGGGGTAGAATTGCCTCTCTCAACTTGCTGTCCATGCTTCTTTTACTACAGCCAAAGACACTGGGCTGTCTTTCTGGGCTGTGAGTACCCACTCCCAGCTCAGGTAGAATTTCTTTTCCACCAATAATTCCATTTCCTTATCCTCAGGGGCTGCTCTCAATCTATTCTCCACCCAGCCTGCATTAATGCTTGGAATTCCCCTAATCCAGGTGCAGGACTTTGCACATGGCCTTGTTTAATTCATGAGGTTATCACGAGCCCAACTCTTCAGTTTTTCCAGGTGACATCCCTTCCCTCCATTGTGTTACTGCACCACACAGCTTGGTGGTCTCAGTGCCCTCAGTCCCACTGTCCATGTTCCTGACTAAGATCTTAAACAGCTTTTAAGTAATGTCTTGAGACACTGCTGTAAAATCTTCCTTGGGCTTTGTGGTGCTGAAAGCTGATCCTTTTTAACTCTTCAGCAATTTTTAACATAGTGCGATGCAAACAGTCAGAGAACAGCTAAAGATTCTCTTTTTACATTTTTTCCACTGACAGATAAATATGCAATAGATGTTAAAGTTACATTACCAATTATTCACTCCATTTATTTTGCTGAGATTAAAAGTTTTACAGGCCAAAATATGATCTATTCAGCCCAGAAAGTGTGGCTAGAATTAAGTAACCCTAGCAAGAAGGCATTGGGAAGCAGCCACTTCCTCAGAAGCAAATCCTCCAGTACTTCTTTGTAGCTCAATTATCTTTTATTACATTTTTGTGTCCTTTTGGAGTACACAGTCTATGGATTAAAAGTCTGATAGGTAGACATGATAAGAATCCATAGCTTCATATTAAAAGGAACCATACTTTGAAACTATAAAATAGTGCAGATGTGAAGATTTGTGTTTGGATGTGATGTAAGGGATATGGTTTAGTGATGGACTTAACAGTGTTAGATTACTGTTTAAACTTAATGATCTCAAAAGATCTTTTCTGACCTAAATGAGTATGTTCTATGTAGTCCTGAGTTCTTTGAAAAATCAAGTTGCAATAATTTCAAAGTGGACTTGAGGAGATAATGATTTTGTTCAAAGTTAAAATTTTAATTATTCAACACTGTATAAAGGAAAATTTTCCTGAGGCCTTCTAGAGGCTTTTTCTTCCTAAACCCTTCAGAAGAAGTCTTCCTACACCCTTCTTCCTTCATAGCAGTTCCGTAGAAGCATATAAATTCACATGCTTGAGTTTTATATTGATATTTCAGTATAACTTGGGGATTATAATTCTATATTACAGGCATGATTTGAATAAGATGCATGAAAAAGATTCAAAAAGAAGCATTGAAACAAACTTCCTTTAAAGGGAGCTGCAGGAGCATGACTGGTCCACGACAGAGATGCTCAAGGAGCTAAGGGTGACAGGCAGGGCAGGGTCCTGGGCACAGCTCTGCACAATCTGAGCTGTACCAGGATGGTGATGGTGACAAGTTCTACCTGCAGTCACAGAGGGCAAGGAAATGAGCCATGTCTTGGGGCCATCCATCAGGCAGGTCCAGAGACTGAAAACAATGTGACCTATAGCACTGATCCAAGATCCATTTTGGAAGATCAGCTGGGACAGCAGAGAGCAGGACTGGGCACAGTCCAGCTTACAGCATATGCTTGCTATGTCCAAGCCTATCCTTTCATTGAAGAACAATAAAAGTCCCAGGGAGATGGGCAGGGCCAGTAGGCTTTGGAAGGGCACTCAGGTCCCTGACAAATGGTTGTCTTGTGAGTGCATTTCATATTGGCTGACTTCTGACTCAAAAGTAACTGTCATATCTGGCCAGGTGAGAAACTGGTCTTAATATAATATATCCATATTACTACAGAGTTTTTCAAAATTTATGAAAACACTGGAATTAAGATGAAGATGAGTTAGGGATGCTAATTATGATATTTGCTATTTTCAGAATACCAAACCTGTAAATTTTTTTTCCTGGAATTAATTTCTTAAGATATTTAAACGAAGTCAATTTTCTTTTTCTTCTTTTCCTCCTTTTGTTTTTTGTCCCCTCATTTTTCTGCAGCCTTCTCTTCCCCACCCCCTCCCCCAGCCTTGTGCTCTGTAGGCAATTAAGTTTTGAAACTGAAAAAACAAGTGAAAGGAAATTATAGCCTCTAGGAACCAGCTGTGATCTTCACATCATCTGAAAATACAAGATGAGAGATGTGTCCTAGAAGGAGGCATTTGATTTGGTAAAATCTCTGATTCTTCCTTTTTAAAGAAGCAGCTAAAACTTCTAAGAACTTCACACCTTTATTCTGTTTTATGTGTCCCTTTTTATGGGGCTGAGGATTATCAGATGAGAGGAAAAGAACGTCTTTAATCTTCAGTATAAGACAGAAGATGCAGAGAGAGAGGATTGTGGATTGACCTTCACTGGTCTCCAGGTGTCCACCAACCCACTAACACATACCCTCCTTAACAGGACAGAGGAGAAAAATGGTGAAATATTTGTGGGTCAAGATAAGCACAGGGAGAGCACTTAGCAATTACCATAGGCAAAACAAAATCAACTTGGGGATATCAATTTCTTACCAATCAAACAGAATAGGTTATGGATAAATAGAGACAAATGTTTTAAAATTGCACCTCACCCCTTCCTTCTTCATAGGCTCAACTTCCCTTTAGACTTTTCTACCTCCTTCCTCCAAGCAGCAGTAGGGACACTTTGTGGTCATGGCAGTCAGTTCATCACATGTTTTTGCTGCTCCTTTCTTCTCATGTTCTTCCTCTGTTCCAACATGGAGTCTCACCCATTTGAGACAGTCCTTCATGGCTTTCTCCAATATGAGTCCTTCCCATGGGATTCAGTTCTTTGGGAACTGCTCCAGTGTGTTTTCTTTTCATGGTGTGCAGTCTTTCAGGAACTGACCGCTCCAGTGCGGGTTGTGGAGACCCTGAGAGGCATAACCTGGGTCAGGGAGACACAAGAAGCTTCCCTCAAAAGCTGTCAGATCCCATTGGCTCCTTCCCTTGTCCCTATGTCCCTGAGCCACTCCCTCCCTCTTCCCCCACTGGCCCTCATCTTTGTACTGTCCTGACACCACTGTTCAGCCCCTATCTCTCCCCACAGAAACCTGGACTCTCCCCATCCTCCTCAGAGTCCTGCGTTTTGGACCCTGAACATCTCACCACATGGCTGAATTAAACATCTGTGGATACCATGCAAAGCCCTTTTTGCTTCCTTACCCTGGACTTTATTGGCAGCAATCTCAGCTGCAACAGTGAGTCCTGTCAGCAGACCTGCCCTAGCATGGACACCTCTCCATGGGGCCACAGGTCCTGGCAGCAGCGAGTCCTTATGCAAGCTTTCCATGGGGAAACACCTTCCTTCAGGATCCAACCTGCTTCAGCATGGAGTCCTTCATGGTCAGCAGCAGGGCAACCTGTGTTACCATGGGCTGCAGGGAAGCCTCTCCTCTGGTACCTGCAGCCATCCCTACCCCTCCTTCCACACTGACCTTGGTGTCTTCCATGTTTTTTATCTCACATATTCTCTCTTTCTCTCTCAGCTGCTGCATAGCTATTTAATACTTTCTTAAATATGTAATCAAACAGACACTACCAATGTTTCTGACTGGCTCAGCTCTGGCCAGCAACAGGTTCATCTTGTACCTGGCTGGAACTGTCTCTGTCCAACATGGAGACAAGTTATGGCCTCTTCTCACTGAAGTCACCTCTGCAGTTTCCCACCTGGAAAACCTTGCCATGAAAAACAGTAAGATATTTCCCCAATAAAAATATTAAGACTGGATGACAAATACTATTTCTGGAGAACCTTTCATAATTCTAAATAGTGGCAATCAACAAATATTTCACTTTCTCAAACCTCCTTCTAACATTTATCATTTCCTACATTTTTTATTCTCCTGAAGTATCTAGTTTTGTAGTGGAACTAATTTATAAACCTTGCTTCCCTGTCCTTTTTTTACAGCTTTTCCTGTTTCAATCTTTTCTCAAATAGAGCATCCTAAGTGGCAAAACAAATTATATTAGACAAAGAGCAATGCCACTGATCATTCTCCACACAGAGCATAAATTGATTTAAAAAAGATGGAACTGTACTCTAGAAAGCATTAATACTTTTTTGAATTAGTGATGGAGGAGACCTGTCTGGGTGTGCATGAACTATATCACATCAGCATCATCTGTAATAAAAGATTTTGACTGATGTCATGCATATGGATGAAATAAACAGATGATGTTTCCTAGAGGAAATGATCAAGATGTCAAGAGAAAACAGAGTAAGAACAAGAGGCCAAATGTAACATGCAGGAACATTGAGAAGTAAAAATTCAAATCTTAATGTTTGTGCAAAGGAATTTGCAGAAACACCTCAGGAATAACACATCAGTCTTCGCTGTTGGCTAACCTATGGTCAGTACCCAGAATGGTAACACCAACACAAAATCAGACTTTTCCAAGCTTTCCTTAACCCTACTCTTAAACACCAAGCAGTGCTTTCTGTTAAAGGACAGATCCTGTAACTGTCCAAACTTAGAGCAGGCAAAGAAGGAAGATAAAATTTGCAGGGTAACTGCATTCAGATTGTCTTTCTCTAGAAATGTGCTCTAGTTTAGCTGGCTCCAAAGCAGTGGATTTCCTGATACTGGCAATCCATACTCCCACACAGACATGTACACTTACAGAAACATGCTACATTAACATCAAAGGTTGCATATACCATCTCAAACTTGTCAGGATGAAGACTTACTTTTGCTCATTCCTATTCTGTAGGATTTCTAAGGCTGTGGCTATAACTTTGTTGACATATTTCAAAACTGATAAATTTAATTATATTTTTATGATTTTAAAATGGTTTTGATACTAAATGGCATTCCTATAGAGTGTAAAATATGTATGAAAGAATCTTCCTCTCTTCCCTGTGATTTATGATATATCTTTCATCACCAAATGTTATTATTTGCCACATAATTGGCATGCCAAAGAGACCTAGTTGGGAATTTATTTTTCTTTTCTGAAAGATTAATTTTGAAGGGAGAATAAAGAATATCAGCCTGGAGAGTTAAGTTATTGAAAAAGCTATAAGCAACTGACAATGGAACCTTTTATTGCTAAATACCACGAAGGTCTCATAGGCAGTGTGTGATAAATATGAATCCTTCAGGATATACAAAGCAAACCTGAGAAACAGATGACAAGAGTGAGCTTGATGAAGAATAAGTAATAAAACTGATAAAGAGTGAATCAAGCTAAAAGAATTTGATACCATTTTCCTAACTACCTTCCAATAATAAGTATCAAAAAATGAAATTGGAAATGAGGATTTTTTTAACATAATGCTTTAAGAAAATACTGTAATACTCTGCCAAATGACATGAAATAAAATTTATATATTGAAAAGCAATGATCTGTTTATATGTGATGAAAGATTTCAAAAATTCAAGAGAATTTATTGGTTTAAACACTTAACAGAATTTTAGGATTACTTTGAAGAAAGTAATGGAGACATGACATAAGAATACAAATTATACAAAATTATTTCGATGACAAATAAGCTTTCTCAGATTTTAAATTGACTTCCAAAAAATCAAGATAAAATTCCCAGTGGAAAATTTAATAAGGCCACTGCTTTCACTAAAAAATTATAAAGCATTTGACATCCAGGTATTTGATGTCAAAATTGCTAAAATCTCTTAGCAATTTTTTGGCAGTTTTTCATGGATTCTGGGACACGACCTCGTGATTGCCAAGTTCATGTGACACGAGTACATGGCAGTGCACCCACCTCTGAGCCATACTTGCTTTAGAACAAGAATACTCACCAAAAAAAAGTCCTCATATCCTGATTCATCTAAAATCTCAAGGTTTATTGCAGCTCTTCAACAGATTAAGTGGACACTTTCTTAAAGCATAAGTTCTATGGACAACTGGATTCATAAAGATTCAAAAGCACATAACAGTTAAAACTTCTGTGCATATTTCAGCTTATTTTCCTTTGTTCAAAAAAACCTGCTTGACTCTGTATCCATTTCTTGCTATGTTGATGGTTCCAAACTGGAAGTCTGGTATTTCTCTCTCTCCCAGCATGGAGCCTTTGCAGTTTGTCTAACAGGCATTCTGTTTCTGATATAATTTCCATAATTTCTTTTTTTGTTCTCTCCTCTCCATCAGTTGTCAGTGAGACACCCCTAATTTAAAAAAAGAAAACTGCAAAAGCCCCCGAAAAAAAACAAACAAAACCAACACAAAAACACCACCTATCTGCTTTCTCAGAAAAGCACAAGTAGTGTTATTATCTACTGAAGGTTATATATTTTAGCTACAGAACCACAGAATCATTTAGGTCGGAAAAGACCCCTAAGATCATTGGTTCCAACCTCTGATTGATCACCTCCACATAGAGTCACATCCAGTCATTCCTTGAACACCTCCAGGGAGGGTGACCCATCACATCCCTTGGCAGCCTGCTCCAATTCTTGGCAAGCCTTTCAGTGAAGGAGTTCTTCCTAGTGACCAAGCTGAACCTCCCCTGGCACAGCTTGAGGCCATTTACTCTTGTGCCACCACTTGTTGCCTGGGAGAAAAGCCCTACCTCCACCCAGTTATAACCTCCTTTCAGGGAGTTGCAGGGTGGTAGGGTCTCCCCTCAGCCTCCTTTTCTCCAGGCTAAACACCCCCAGCTCCATCAGCTGCTCCTCATATGACCTGTGCTCCAGACCCTTCACCAACTGTGTTGGTGGACTTTCTCCAGCACCTCAGTGTCTTTCTTGCCATGGGGGGCCCAAAACTGGGCACAGGACTTGAGGTGTCACCTCACAGTGCCAAGTACAGGAGGATGATCCTGCTCTGGTCCTGCTGGCCACACTATGCTGATACAGGCCAGGATGCCTTTGGCCTTCTTGGCAACCTGGGCACATGCTGGCTTGTGTCCAATTGCTGTTGACCACCACCCCCAGGTCCTTTTCCAGTGAGCCACTTTGCAGACACTCTTCCCCAAACCTGTAGCACTGCAGGGGTCTTTGAGAGCAATATTCATGGGGGGCTTGTTTAAATTAAACAAGGGCTCTCAGATCTGGTTAAGTACTAGGTGTACAAAGATTTTGTCAGAGTGTCACATTCAAAATACAATGTACAGTCTAAAGTGTAAAAGGATAATTCCCAGTCTGAAATGCAAATTACACATCCTAAATGGTTCTCAAAATCATGCCAATGGAGACTGTTTTTTTCTTTTTAATTTTCTTTTTTTTTCCTCTAAAACTAATTAAATTTTAATATGAAAACCCTTGTAGATTTTACTTGGCTCATAAATTTCTGTTTCATCAGTTGGCTAAAGGTGAAAATATTGTATTTCTTCTACTCATCAAAGGTTTACAGGTGAAATATTTTAAAGAAAAATTGTATTTTTAAAATGCCATTAAGGACGGCAGAAATTAAACCCATTCTGGGGAAGTGCTATCTCGGAAATTTTAGTATTATCTTTCCCCACTTTGAATAAAATTATTATAATTTTTCTGTCCTCAGAAGTAAAATGGGGAAATATTTCTTCTCTCAGGCTCACCTAATCATGCAACTTTTGTTTATTTTATCTCAGTCAAGTCTCTGTTCTTTACTTCAGCTACTGAATTAAATGTGCTGCTGTGGCATAACTGTTCCCTCTTTTAAGTTGTGTTATAATATTTTAGTGTTTGATTTTTCAGACCCTAGAAAAAGTTCTTGCTTTTGAGGCCAAAAATGAGCATGTCCCTGTTTTAATGATTTAATTTAAATGTAAATGAAAAATTTTAGTATAAACATTTTTACTTCCTAGGCCTGATCCGGTCCAGATAAAAGAAAAAGTGAAAGGGAGTATGTTTATCCTTGGGTAAAGAAATCTGCAAAACTAAACTCCAAAGTTTCTAACAATTTGTGTATTTCTTTAAATTTTTTTAAGAAAATGATTAATAAAATAGGTCATAAGGACAAACCTGTTACCAGTTACTATTTCTGTCAAAGTTAGGAACATTTCCAGTACAGACCATTTGAATTCTATTTGAAGTATGTCTTTAATTCTATAAATATAAGCATTTTATACTTGTAGTGAACCGTTCAAACCACACAGAACTGGTGGGAGGGTATGGACTAACTACTTTTTTTTTGTGAATTAGTACTTTGTATCTTAAAACTGGGCTGCTTTTTTTGTGCTTCTCAGGCTTTATACCTATGTCAGAAAGCACAATGCTTTTTCCAAAAAGGCCTTTGAATTTGTGGTAAATTATAGCATGAAAAAAAAAGGTGTAATGACAACCACCTAATACTTTATCCACTCTAATCAAAACCATTAGCTCGATAATGTGAAAACAGACAGAAATGCAAAATTCACACTTTACAACTTTAGAACCCTTTTACTGTACACTGATAAAAAGAAATATATATTTATGCAAAGTGCTAAAGTACAAACAAAGCATCTGAAGGAATATTGTCCTAGATAACAATTTTCAATATAGCTAGAAGGCTATTTTTTTAAGCTTTGCATATCTGATACTACCAGATGACTAAATATTGATTAGAATGCATTCTTTTAAAATCCTTTTCATATCTGAAATAGTTTTTCCTGGAGGTTTCTGTTTCCTTTGAATCTCCTTTGAAAATCAGTATTGCAATACTGGTTAGAGTGACATTATAATCTGGAAAGTGACTGTCACCTTCTTAATCAATAAATCTACTCTTCAACTCTTATCTGCTTAGTCACAAGAATGAATTTTTAAAACTTCTTTAGCCATGCTGTGCTAACAGACTTTATGTGTGATGGATTGGATTTTTGTCTCCTGGTGTCTATCAGCTGAATCCTTTCCTAAGTTTTGCCTCCAAGAACAAGTTCCAGCTGACTGGAGCTTGTTTACCTCCAGCTTACCTTTGCAAGTCCAACTACTTCAAATAATAAGTTTTTGGATGGACTCTGAAAGGATTCTGAAAAATGCACTTATCACAGAGTACGCAACATTTTCTAGTGGAAAAATTTGTGCTGGTTTTAGATTACCAAAAGATGTAATATGTATCCTTAGAAGTTTCACTTTGTGCTTAGCTTATTATCCTTGTAGCATCAGGAGCTTTCCTGTCAACCAGAAAAAAAGCCTGGTAATATCTAATGAAAAAATAAAGTAATTGTAATTTCTAACTTAATTTTAAGGTTCAAAAGAGAGTAAATGTCCACTTAAGTAGTTTAAAAGTCTGAATGGTTAGTTAAACCTCTATATTATCATTGGGTTTGTGGCTATTATTATTATCATCATTACTATTATTATTATTATTGCCTTTTTAAGCTATAATACCCATTCCACTTCAGGTGAGAACTAATGCAGGGAAATTCTAAAATCTCTGACATAAAATCATAGAATAGCTTTGTTGCGTGGTACCTTTGAAGGTCACCTAGTCCAGCAATCCTTCAGTGAGCAGGGAGTTCTTCAGCTATGTCAGGTTCCTCAGAGTCCCATCAAATCTGACCTTAAATGTTTCCAGAGATGGAGAATCTGCTACCTTTTGGGGTAACATCCTTGTTGTGAAATTTATTCTTTCTATGCAGTCTAAATCTATCTTTTTTCAGTTTAAAACATTGCCCCTTGTCCTATTGCAACAGGCCTGGTTAAAAAGTCTGTCTCTCTTTCTTATAGGTCCCCTTTAAGTAATGAAAGGCCAGAATAGGGTGTCCCCATTGCCTTCTCTTCTCCAGACTAGACAACCCCATTCTCTCATCCTCTTTTCAAAGGAGATATGCTCCAGCTGGCCCTCCTTTGGACCAGCTCCAACAGGTCCATGTCCTTCCTGTGCTGGGGACTCCAGAGCTGGCAGAGCAGAAGGGCAGAATCCCCTCCCTCACCTGCTGCCCATGGATCTTTGGATGCAGCCCAGGGCACGTTTGGTTTTCCAAGCTGCAAGGGCTTGTGGCTGGGGTATGAGCACCTGGACATGACCCAGATGGGGTCATGACTCATGCCTGGGTCATGTGAAGCTGCTCATCCCCCAGCTCACCCAGATCCTTCTTGGGAGGGCTGCTCTCATTCCCTTCATCCTTCAGTCTGGGCTGATACCAGGCCTTGCCTTGATCCTGCACGGCGCTTTGTTGAACCACATGAAATAACCATGGTCTCACCTCCCAAGGTTGTCCAGGCCCTTTTGAATGGCATCTTGTCCCTCAGGAATGTCAACCCCACAAGTCAGATTGGTGTCACCTGCAAGTTTGCTGAAGGTGTGTTTCATCTGACCATCTATGTCACGGATGAGGACATTGAATGGCACTGGTCCCCCTGAAGAACACCACTTGTCACTGATCTCCATGAGGACATTAGGTCATGGACTACTACCTCTTGATGTGTCCAGCCAACCAATTCCTAATCCTCCAAACAGTCCACCTAACAAATTTATTTCCATCCAATTTGGAGAAAAGGATATGGTAGGGGGAACATGTCCAAAAGCTTTACAGAAATCCAGATAAATCACATCTGATAAATCACACCCTTTGTGATCACCCCATAATAGAAGGCTGCTGGCTTGGCAAGGCAAAACTTGCCCTTAGTGAATCTGTGCTGGCTGTCCCAAATCATCTCACTGCCTTCCATATGCCTTAGAGCAGCTTCTAGGAAAATCTGTTCCATGGGAATCAATATCCTAAAAGTATCAGATTCTTGAGCTAAAACTGAACTTAGTCATTTTTTGTTTACTGCCTTTTTTGTATAAAGTCAGATGCTAGAGGACCAATAGCAATGCATCAGTTTTCATCCACTGGCCTTTGTGATTTCTAATCCTATATATTGTGGATTCAGTAAAAGACTGCTATTTATTTCAGGATTTTTATCCTTCCTTCCTTCCTTCCTTCCTTCCTTCCTTCCGTCCTTCCTTCCTTCCTTCCTTCCTTTCCTTCCTTCTTCCTTCCTTCCTTCCTTCCTTCCTTCCCTTCCTTCCTTCCTTCCTTCCTTCCTTCCGCCAACTTCCTTCCTTCCTTCCTTCCTTCCTTCC
Source organism: Serinus canaria (assembly GCF_022539315.1). Taxonomy (NCBI): domain Eukaryota; kingdom Metazoa; phylum Chordata; class Aves; order Passeriformes; family Fringillidae; genus Serinus; species Serinus canaria. The sequence continues at coordinate 100,105,662 of NC_066316.1, read as the reverse complement.
TTCCTTCCTTCCTCCTTCCTTCCGCCACTTCCTTCCCTTCCGTCCACTTCCTTCCTTCCCTTCCCCACTTCTTCCGCCCCTTCCTTCCGCCACTTCCTTCCGCACTTCCTTCCGTCGCCACTCCTTCCGACTTCCTCCCCACTTCCCTTCCTTCCGCACTTCTTCCTTCCGCCCCTTCCTTCCGCACTTCCTTCCTTCCGCACTTCCTTCCTTCCGCACTTCCTTCCTTCCCCACTTCCTTCCGCCACTTCCTTCCTTCCGCCATTCCTTCCTTCCGCCACTTCCTTCCTTCCCCACTTCCTTCCTTCCTTCCGCCACTTCCTTCCGCCACTTCCTTCCGCCACTTCCTTCCGCCACTTCCTTCCGCCACTTCCTTCCTTCCGCCACTTCCTTCCTTCCGCCACTTCCTTCCTTCTTCCGCCACTTCCTTCCTTCCTTCCGCCACTTCCTTCCGCCACTTCCTTCCGCCACTTCCTTCCTTCCTTCCGCCACTTCCTTCCTTCCGCCACTTCCTTCCTTCCGCCACTTCCTTCCGCCACTTCCTTCCTTCCTTCCGCCACTTCCTTCCTTCCGCCACTTCCTTCCTTCCTTCCGCCACTTCCTTCCTTCCTTCCTTCCCTGTTTGCTTTGAATGCTCACTCAGCCTTACTGCTGGTTAAAAGTGCAAACAAAAGCATGAGCCAGGAAAACAGCCATGACCAGATAGGCTCTAGCTCACAGGTCCAGGTGTCTGGGGAATTTGGCAGCTCCCTATAATGTTCTTCATGGTGAAAGGGTCTCCCTGCCACAATGATATGAATTTGGGAGAAGTGTTTAAATTAAGTTCCTGATAGAATCAGAAGCATGGAAAAAGCAAGAACGTGTGTGTGTGACTCACACTCAGAAACTTTTATATATAAGTTTATGGCTAAAAAAAAGGTAACTTTCAAAATAAGTGTTTTTTGAAAACCATTTTTATTTTTAGTTGTTTTGCAAGGTTTTAAAAATGATCTCTTACTGTGTTGTTACAGAAAAGTTTTATAGTTTTTATTGCAGGCTGTCAAGAGTGTAAGAGGTCTACTTTAGGACCACCAATTCCAGTGTTGAGAGAGACTTACAGCAGCCTTTTTTCCCAGCATAAAACTGTAGTTTCTGAATGAAGGGGTCTAAATTCTCTGTTTGAAAATCCCTGCCTTGTTTTTGGTGATCAAAACCTAGTAATTTCCTTTCTAATTAAAGTTTTACTTTACAAAGTACTTTAAATTTCCTTTCAAAATCTTTTCCAAATGTTCATATGAAAAGAGAGGAAGAGAAAAGCAGACATAAAGATATACAGTAACATCATGGAAGTGTTTTAAAAATAATTTGACAATTGTGCTCCATTTTCTGCTTGCAATTGTAAGTGGTAGTTGTTTACACCTAGAAAAGCATATGGACCTTGGAGATACTGAGCAGGATGTTAAAACCGAGTCCAGTGTTTGGCAGGGAATTAAAGAGAAAAAAACAACTTAGTTTTAAAAAAACATAGATCAGAATTTTAAAAAATATACATTATGGATTCTTTTAGACTAATGAACCAACTGGTCCTCTGTTACCAGGTCATTGGAGAGCAAAAATGGGACCATGGATGCACTGTTCAGATGAACGAGAGAACATTTGCATTGAAAACACCTTCAGCCTGAGAAATATAAAATGGCAGGCTTGCCATAGATGAAAAACCTTCATCCAAGAATTATGTTGAACCTGGATTGCCTTGAGGGAAGCATTCTAATACAGACAGCAGCATCTTCAGTTTATTGTTTGTTTGTGTGTTTGTTTAATTACCAGTAGTTAGTAGAATAAATTTCTGTTTGTCTTTCACTGTAAGAATTTTTGTTTCAAAATCTGGTAAAAAACACTGAGACAAATGTGGGAGTTGCTACAAACTTACCTGTGAACAATAGCTAACAGCAAAACCTTTGATCACCATACTGCAGACACAGCAGAGTTTCTTGTATAGGACATCATATGGAAAAACAGCTAAGAGACACATGTTCTGTCAACTGAAAGCACATATTTACATGTGTCTAGGAGGACTTCTGCCTTCTTTGAAATGAACACAATATATTATGGGTTGTTCTTAGAGTGAGATTGGCTGAAATAGCAGTGAGGTCATAACAATTGTGTATAAATATCTAAGAAATTCTGACTTATGTAATTCTTTTTTCAATAAAGTATGTGTATCTGTGTGAGCAGAAGCACCAAATAAATGTTGGTTCAACACCTGGTAAAAATGGAAATAGATTAAAGGGGTGCTAAATTTATAAATGTATATAACACCTTTATGCAAGATTTTACCTTTTATCTTTTATTCTCTCCATTAAAAAGCAAACTAACAATCAATATAATATTTTAGGATTTCTGCACACCTGTAGTCATTTCCCATTTTCCCATGACAGTGCATTTTCATTAACTTAGAGACTTCTGTTTTTGCAAAAGGAAAAGTTTGATTAGATAACAGGAAATATCAATGCTTCTCAGGAGCTGGAATAGTAAGACCAACCTATTATTTCCTGCTCTACTGGAAATGCCTTTGAACCCAGCATAGACTAACACAATAATGACTAATTTCAGTAGATTTTTTCAGCCGTTACACCTTGGATTCCACTTAATCTAAAGTTTTTGATATCAGTCATTGTCCCTGAATGGCAAAAATTAATTTTATAGTAAGCAAAATTCCTTTTTCCAAAACAGAAGTAGTTCAGAATTTAAAGAACAGAGGAGCCATGGATACATTTATTCTTTTCTCCTGGGAAAAGACAATTGACTATTCTTTTTCATCCTGCAAAGACAATTTATCACAGTTTTCAAGTTATGGTTTATCTACAGAATGAAGAGCATTATGTCATTCCTTCTTATCAGGATCCATGAAAAGTAGGCTGCAACACTAATAGCAAGCATGTTTACTACAAAAGATTCAAGTAATCCATTTAGCCTATTTCCCCATGCCCAAGACTACAAGAGTTACTGTCCATAGTACATAGTCCTTCCTCTCTTTGGAAGAGAAAGGGAGGATGTACTAAATATCTCATTTTTTAGAGTTTAATTTAGGTATGATTAATCACCATTCAATACTTTTGACAAAATCCATACGGCAAAACTGTTTTAGAAACCAAAACAAAGTCTTAAAGGTGCTGTTCTACAATCCTTTGCTGAAGTTAAGAATTATAATTATTTGCACAACCCTTCTGTAAAGTCTAACAATTATTTCAGCTACACTGCTAAGATGCACTATTTTATATTGTCTTTTTATCCTGAGGAAAGTAAAGAAAATGGATACACATCTTTGTGACTAATATCCAAACTGAATAGAAATGATGGAGTTTTGTCTTGATATAGCATATTTAAATTTAGACAGACATGTACAGTAGTGTTGATAAACTATAAACTGCTGTAGCATGTTTTTAATGTAGTCAGAACAATTGCTTCATCAGAGAGAATAAGAAAATCTATTACTTTCATAATGGGAATACATCTTGAATCTGAAAATGCTAACCCAGGAAGCTGCCTTGCAGTTTTACAGCTGAAATTAGAAAATAAATCAATATATCATCCTTCAACTGGCAAGTGTATTATAAACATTTATAATGAGCATCTCCTGAAAACAGCACTATTATTCTACTTCATTTCTATTAATGACATTTACTTTGGCAATAAAATAAGAATTGCAAAGCTTTTGTCAAACACAGAAATAAAAGATTTTGGTCTACATTGAAAACATATTAGACAAAGACCAGGAAATGCACCTTTGCCCTTACAGATTAACATACCTGTAAGCCCCAAAGTCTAAAAAAGAGTCTTGAAATCTATCTTTATCAGACTAGCTGCCAAGATCGAAAATCAATCCACCCAAGAGATGAGCATTTCTTTTTCCAAGTGATGCTGTGCCACTTTGAGCCATGAAATATCATGAAGGTCTGACAACTTAGACAAAATAGATCAGTACAGAAGCACAGGTGGGGTGAACCTGGAAGAAAACACTTCCTTTAATAAATAAATAAATACATAAATGAATTCATTTACTCATAGAGTTTTACCAATGCCTTTTTTCACAACACTGACATTTGTTTTCTTTGGGGTTTGGGATTGTGTTTTTTAGCTTATTTTGGTTTGGTTTTAGCTGTAAGGTTTCTTTTTGTTATAGTACCTGGGATAAGGAGATGGCAGCTAATTTAAAGGTGGAAAACTTACCTGGGACTGATTTATGCAATGCCCTGTAAAATGTATGTACACACAGGGCATGCAAACATAATGCAGAGGAAAGAGGCAGTTGGGGGTCTTTTTAAGAGACACCCAGCTGAGTGAGAGCTGGTCTAGCTGCATCCATGGTGTAATTCCACATGTATATGTTTTGCTTTAACCTGGCAGGCAGCTGAAAATCACAAGGCCATTCATTCACACCCTCATGGTGGGATAGGGGAGGGAACTGGATGAAAAGCAAAACAGGTAGCTGAGATAAATTCAATTGAACAGGACAGAAAATGAAGAAAAAAAATCATAATGATAAAAGAATCTGGAAAACAAGAGATGCACAATGCAATTACCCACCACAGGCTGCCAGATGCCCAGCCCAGCCTTGAGCAGTGGTTGCCATGCCCTGGCCAACTGCTCAGAGGTGTTTCTCCTCAGCATGACAGCACACAGGATGGAACATCTCTTTGGACAATCTGAGTCAGCTGTCACAACTGCATCTCCTCCCAGCTGCTTGTGGGCTTCTGACAGGACAACTGGCAGCATGAGAATCTGAGAACACCTTGATAAAGTGTAAGTTAAACATCAGTATTCTATCAGTATATTCACATCCTAAATCCTAGTAGCACAGCACTGTACTAGCTACTAGAAATAAATTTAACCTTACCCCAGTCAAATGCAGTACAGTATAATTCCAAATTTCTGTTCATAGAAAAGAGTGAGTGGCCTTCATAGTTCCTCTCATGCTCAAATTCCTCAGATCCTTAGGAAGCTGGACAGAAAGAAAACAGGGATTGTGTAAACAGTTACACAGAATATCTCTGAACAAAGAAGAAACTGCTGTGGGTTTGGTTTGGGTGGGATTTTTTTTTCATTGAGTGCTTCTTTATTCTGATTGTCATTGAAGGCACTACTATTCTACCCAAAGGAGGATCCTACAATACTTATTTTGCTAAATATCTATAAGAATTTCTTCTGCAAATGGTATAAATAGAAATACAGCAAAGAAGCTCTGTTGCTTGGGTCTTGTGTACACATTTGTTCTGATGGAGAATTGATTCTGATGAGGTAGAATTATATAATAATAATAATAATAATAATAATAATAATAATAATAATAATAATAATAATAATAATAATAATAATAATAATAATAATAATAATAATAATAATAATATTTACTGAGATATAGGTGAGGAGCTCTCACGAGCTGCCATATTGCAGAGGGTCCAAAATATAATTTTACAAACAAATCAGGTGTCATTTGTTTCTCTAGCATGCATAAATAGAAAAAAAGCTTTGAATGCATTCAAAAGAATAGGACAAACCAGATGCTGACAGAGACAAAGCCAAATTTTAAAAAAATGGAGGCACACAATCTGCATAAACACCTCCGAATAAAATAGTAATAAATAGAAAGAAATAGAAGACAACCTCAAAAGATTTCATTTTGAGTGTTCACTTGTACACTTTTATGGTAACTAAAGTTGAGAGTCAAAGGTGCTGGTGTAAAATTTCACTAGTCATCACACCTTTTATTTGCATTACAAATAGTTTGAACTGAAGAAATTAGTGCAGGCTAAAGATAAATGATTCAATATTATGTAACAACTCTATTTTAAATGTAGACTGTGAGTTGACAGTATTTTTCCCCTCAGATAGTTGCAGTTAAAGAGATTATTATAAAATTTCCCTAAAATTAAGTAATTTGTCATGAATTTACAAATGCAATACCTGACAGCAATGCATCCAATTACAGTATCCATTACTTCCAATCAAAAGGGAATTTTGAGTTTTTACATATTTAAACTCCTTTTTTTTTTCTCCATTATGTTCTTCATTTTTAACCACAAAGGTTTCGTTTTAAAGAGGTGTCCTTTAGGTGTTCTGATGAGTTTGTTGTATTGCTACAATAACCTAATTTGCCAACGTTCGTAAACTTCTTCAGCAGAAAGGTTTTACTTAATTCAGTACTGATATGCCAACTTTAATTTTTACTCTGCTTCTCAAAGCTGATAAGAAGAAAATTCTTTAACAACCCCGGGTACTTAGCTCATACTAATAAAACGTCTTCTCCTTCCCTGCAGGGACAAATTTAATATTTATTACTTCACTGACTCTACCATGTGCAGTCAGTATAATGTCCACTTTTTCTGAGCCATGACAGAGTTCAACAGCAGTTCAGAGAATTCCCTGCATTATTTTACTATTACTAACATCACACTTCTTTTATTTGCATTACAAATAGTTTGAACCATAGAAATTAATACAAGCTGAACATAAATGATTAAACTTGATGTAACAAGTAAATTTAAAATGTAGATTGCAAATTGACAATATTCTTTCCCCTCAGTTTGTTGCAGTTTAAGAGATTGTTATGTTTCCTCAAATTTAAAATAATTTGTCATTTTGTCATTAAAGTCATGGATTTACAAGTGTATCACCTGACAGCACCACATCCTATTACATTATGGATGATTTCTAATCAAAATTCATTGTACTGAGCTTTCATTACATTTTCCAAACTAAACCAGCTGGTTCAAATTTTTCATCCTGAACCTGAAACTCAGTTTTTTGAAGTGTTTCAGTGTTATGTGTCTGTACATGTTTGTATTTTCTGAAATCACAGATAAATAAGCAAACAAATGTGAAAACCAAAACCAGACATCTTAAAAAATCTTCTGAAGATTAATTTTTGAAACAGATTTCTCACTACTAAAAAGGATTTTCAATTTGGCATTGTGGTGATATTTAACAAGCTATAAAAGTACACTCATTTTCATGTTGTGGTGTTCTTTAAAGGCAGATAATGGGCTTGATTTATTTTACTTCTTTTCCCATAAAAACTCTCACTATCTGATTGAGTTTCACTAATTGAAATTTATCATTTAAAGTGGAAATTATGTGTTGCAGACATTCTGCAAACATTCCTTAAAATGGATTGAGTCTTCAAATATGTTTCTTTTTCTTCTATAAGTATTCATCATGCCACCCCTGAGGCAGGCTTGGGTGCTGTCTGGGAGAAAGTCGGCACAAGTCAAGACTGCAGTAACACCTTAACAGCTGGGATGGCTGCAGACCAGAGCTGTACCTGTGACACAGCTCTGTGTCACCAGCTAATATAGATGCCACCTATGGATGGCACAATATGGATGGTGCATTGCATACAGATGTCTTGAAATATTTTGTGTGAAGATTTCTTGGTACAAACACTGAACAGAGGAGAGGAAATTTAGGAAACAAAAGGAACAACAGGTTTCAAGGTATTACGAAAAGATTGTCCTAGGTTTCCTCAACACTTGGTGAAAGGAAATGGTTGCAGATAATCTGTGTCTTAGGAGAGTTATCTGGGCCAATTGAATGTGCTGCACTGTCTAGAAATTCCATCCCATATAAGAAGACAATTCCCAAACATATAGGAAGCTTGACTATCAGTCTTCTAACTGGCTAAAATCTGATGAAATAAACCATGCCTATCAGGGTATGAACACAACACAGATTCACAAACAGGTATATTTTAGAATACAGTATACAGGGCATTTCAAATATTTACTTTTTCCTATTTCTACAAACCTTTGTCTTATTTTATTATCTGAAACATGTAAAGAATAAACCTTGAAGAAGAAGAAGAAGAAGAAGCTTAAAATATTGAAGTCTTTTCACTTCAATATTTCTCATTTTTAGTTGTAATATTTTTAACAAAAATTTATCTGGAGTCAGCTTGGACAGGTGTTTTCTTCCCTTTTGTCCAAAATGTGAAGAAAATCCTGGTGGGAAATTTTGTTTTCAAATTTGTTAGCATGTGCAAAAGCTCTTCTTTAAAAGGATAACGTAGGAAGCAAACCTACAGAGCGCTGTTCTACCAGTCAGAAACAAAAAATTAGTTGTGCATCTCTCCATTTTGTTTCTGGCTCACTTCAGATGGCATTTCTGTTTCAATCTTGCTGGGAGAACATCCTGAAATCTGCTTTAAAAATTTAAACTGAAGGCTGCTGTCTATGCTAAAAACAAATAGAAACAGTAGCGTCCCACAATGCTGTTCCTTGCTATACATTCAGATGATGGCACACTGGCAGTTTGAAGCCTGAGGAGAGTGTTTGTAATTCCTGTAATACCTATCCCACTATGGAGTGCCTGTCAGTTAACAGTAACCATAGCTCTGACCTTTCTCCATCGCTTGTCAATAATTTTTCACATTTTTCTTTCCAAAATGGGAAAAGAATCCTACACAGCATCATGGAATGTAGTCTTCAAGTAAAGATCTTCAAAAATGTTTTGCTATTTTCTTTTAAAAGGTAATAAAGAAGGTTAAAAGGAACTCTTGAGAAGTTTAGCAAAAGACTGAATAACAAGTTTATTATAAAAAGCATTTATTAAAGGCATTTTAAAATTACATTTTAAAGTTTTGGCTAGAAGTTGGCAAAAATTATGGATTAGAGTGTTTTACTTCTCTGCTGTTCAGGAAGTAAGGCTTTACATGTATGATTTGCAAGTAAATAGAAAACTACTTTATTTTTAAACAAAGCAACATTATTCATGTTTCCTTGGGCCATTTTGGAGAGGTGTGAGGAATCCAGCTACTGCAGTACTCTGTATTGAGTACAGAGAGCAGCCACACTCTTGGCTACCAGTTGCTGCTTTCATAGTCAGTGAAATTAATTAAGGTATTAGTGTCCAAAGTGTCATGTATTTTCTTCTACCCATGGAAATCCATCTTATTAATACTTCTGCTTAGTACTGTTGCATCCGCTGTGAAACTATAGTGCTTTAGTCTCTGATAATTTAATTTGGAAAAATACTCTGGAGAAGAATATATTCTAAATCTCTAAAGACCAATGGATTAAATACCCTGGCAACCTGAAGGCAGAAAAACACAAGCAAAGCCTTGAAATGTATCATGGCAAAAATCAGAATGCACTTCTATTTTAAGAACCTACTCTGCAAAATCCTGGTTAAGGACAACAACATTATATTTCACATTTTCAGTATTAAAAATTCTGAGACTTGAATGACACTTGAGTGTTAGTTTATCCTTGTTGCATTTTCTCTTTTATTCAACTCATTAAAAATTACTAAGCACATCATAATTTTTCTTAAGTTTTCTTATGTACACTGTAACAGTTTTGCTACCCAATTTCTTTTTATCAAAACCTGCTCAGAACACATGTTAACATGTGAAGAGGAAAAAAAAATTATTCTTATCAGAGCTTGGAGAATCTCATAAAAAGCGAAAACAGCATGCACAAGAACAATGTCTGCAACCAGAAAGCTTTCTATGTGAGACCTCAGAACCTGAGCTTCTTTAGTGCTAAATGGTGACACTGCAGCAGTCAGTTGTCCATCCATCACACAGTGAATTTATTCAAACCATACTGGTCCTGTGAGACAAAGTTACCAGCATCTCATCTTTCCTCCACATTCACAAAGACAGTAATTCTATCTTTTAGTTTTGTCAGACTTGATTTTCCTACAATAAATCCAGGAGAAATATTCCCAGTCACCTTTTTATGTTTCAGTACTTTCTTTCTTCCTCATTATTTAGACCAGCTGTCATGTGTAAGTTCAGGCAATAAACAGATATTTCTAAACTGTTCCCCAAAATGTCACTATTGTATTTGTTTACAGTCTTATGGAATGAAGTTAATTTAACATCAGTTAATGTTAAACCTCTTCTACTTGTTTCCAAAATCTCTTTAGGTACATGATGAATCACCCCCCTGCCCCCCCACCTTCATTCTTAAAACCTCAAGATCCTACCTGGTTAGTAGATAATTTGAATAATAAGAAAAATATGTAGGAAAGCTACCCAGTTTTTCTATGAGACTAAAACAATCCTTTGGATCCATGACTAATTTTTGCCCAAATTATTTTTGCACTTCTTATAAGAAAAATATGTATCAGATCTGTGTGTATCAGACCTGATAAACACTTTAGAAGCCAAAAAATATTACTGAGAACTGCTCTAAATGTTATGCATGTGGATTTGCTAATAAACTCTACACAAGATAGAGAACAACCCATTAAATAATTAGAATTAAATTAAATTTTGCTCTATTGCTTCATTCATAATTCTCTGTGCACTGTGAATGCGTCTTGTGAAAATAAATGTATGATAATGCTATGAAATACATCATAGCAAATATACATTAGGGACAAAAGAATGCTCAGACATGATGTTCCTTGATATTGCCACCTTGTTGATTTATGCAAGGTAAATTGCAGCACTCAAAACATAAATAAAAGTAGCATTGTTGACTTTCTACTCGCTCTACTCACTGTGGTTCTGCCCCTCATTTCTGCATTATCTAAAGGTCCCTTTCCTACAACTATATTCATAAACAGATTTCTGCAAGTTACAAGGCCCTACTTACCAAGATCCATAAAGGCAAAGCTCAATAAGGAACATCAGGAATTCTGTCTCTCCTCCTCTGTATATTACATACAGTGAAATTTACCCTTTTATTTGTCTAAAGCACATCTGTTAGAAATAAATCCAGATCTCGAGGCATCAAAATATAGTAAGGATCTATCAATTTTCTTGACATTTTATTGCTATTATTTATTATTCTTGTTTTTTAAAAAATCATCATCAGCCTCTCTATTTCAGAATACTCAGAGTTTAATTTTCTGGCACTTATTTCTTCTTTCTTGAAAGGTGTTTTAGCCTTTAGTATGTAGTGTTCTTTTATGAGTGAGGATATTTACATTCAGTCATGATGTTATCTCTCAGTCTTCTGATAAAAGGTAGGTAGAGATCACCACAATGTCCACTTTGGTAGATTTATTCCTCAAAAATCTTTTGCTACTTTTACAGTTTTTACCATCCCGAAAGTTCTCTCAGAAAATGATGCAGACTGTCCAAATTCTATACCACGTAGCATAATGAATTTCAGAATTTTTGATGCACAATATCATTCAATACATTCTTTCTGTGTTTATTTTCTCATTATTTATTTTAATTTTTTTTCTCTGAAGACAATTAGATTTATAAACTAATTAACAAAAAGAAAGCTGTATTATTTTCACATCTGAACTTGCTACTCAATATGAGTTTGCTCATTTAGTTACACTGCATATCACTAACTAATAGAATTGCGTTAATTTGAAACAAAGATGTAAAATGAGAAGATTTTGATGCTGATGCTAATTTCATTTCTGAATGAGGTTTTAATATCATTTACTGCTAACTTGGCAATAAATATACCTGGACACTTCTAATAAAGCAAACAGAGTAGTAATATTTGTGGATGGATTTCTCTCAGATGCAATGGGAATAGTTGTTTCAAAGCTAATGAAGAACCACTGGAAGCAGGAGAAGAAAGTCCAACAGATGGAGAAAATTGCTTTTTATTCTTTTATTTTAAGGTCTGTAGAATTTGTTAACTCACTGGAGTATAGAATAAATCTCTGTAGATAACTATTATTGGAGTGCTTTGTCACTGAGGTGTAAGAACCAACATTGTGGAGCATTATTATTGTGATGTTTTTGTATATATAGTCCATTGGTAACATTTCCATTTGTACTGCTGATAGGCCTTAATTGCACTCTTATGAGGACAGCATCATGCAAATGGGAACTTGTGTTTCTCCCAAATAGTAGCAAGAAGGAAGGAGTGAAAGCCTTCAAGGAACATATATAGGCGAGTTAAAACTGGTAATACAAAAAAATAGAAAGTTTGAAAATGAAAAATGAAATTGTGACTTTATATTTGAGAAAAATTGGAGGGTGGTTTATGCTTTATTAGGCATAGAGTGTACACTGGTAGCTGATGTTAATACCAGCAACAATGAGAAAAAGTCTATGAAAAAGATGTTTACAGCAGTGGTCAGAGGTCATTAGATTCATAAGAGAAGTGGGTCTGGAGGGATCAAATTCATCAAACACAATCCACAGTCCTGAGTGTTTCCCAGTGAGAGACATGGAACCTTAAATTAGAACCCAGCTGCATGAGGATTTGTCTGTCCTGTGCCCCAGGACGGAGATGCAGGGTGGTGCCTCAAAGCTGGGGTCAGGATGAAATGAGATGAGCTGTGTGAGCCAGGGCGGTGAGATGTCTGCAGGTCTGCAGGGTCATCCTCCATCTGGGGACCGTGTTTCAGCTCTGGCCCTGGCCTCTGCATCTGTCCATGCTCTTCATTCATGGCCACGATCTTCCCAATGGACCTGATCCTAACTCTGGTTCTGGAGCTGAGCTTCAGTTCTGGATTTAGAGACAGTGACTGAGTGTCTGCAGATTGGCGGTGAAATGCTGGGGAAAGAAGTTCAGCGGGGGAAATGGGAAGACAAGGAGTGGGTTTTGTCTGACAGAGTCAATTCTTTAGAGTTGAGTTGTCATTTGAGTTACTTACCCAAAGATTCCTCAAAAACAGTGGGGAAAAAATAGGCACATAAGAGAGCTTCATCCTATCCAAAAAGAAGCTCTGATATACAATTCAGAAAAATGGCTTATTTGTTTCTGAAGACAACTGGAACATGGAGAGATGGGCAGAAAGTTGAGTAAAGTAGTAACAGTCCAGGAAGTCCCAATGTGAGTGAGCCCTGTCACAGGACCCCGTAAGAAGCCTTGAGCAGAAAACTAAACTCTTAGACTGAAGTTTTGCTAGGCTAACACAGAAAGCAGTACATCTAAAATACATTTTTATTTTATTAGCACTATGATCAAGGAAAATAATTTCTGTTCTTCTAAGCAGCAGCATTACATGGAACAGTCTCATTCATTGTACTGCCTTACCAGTAACTAACATAACCTAATAGACAAAGAATTTTTGGGCAAACGAGTCAAAATGGAAGACAGAATATACTCAAGCCAATAAAAATAAGTATTTTCTAGAGATCAGGTAGCACAAAATCGAAATATTTTTAAAAATAATTAACTTGAATACTTAACCAGAAACTTTATTTAGTATAGGATATTTCAGAAATGTTAACTACTATTCGAGTGCAGTGATATAAGTTAGCAGCAACATAACAATGCTGCAAACAAATCTTAAATGAGTATACATCTGAACCTCAGAGAAGAAATTAGGCAAAAAAACCCAAATCAAAACACTCAGCCAAATCTTTGGTTTCAGACCACCTAAAAATAAATACAAATTTGCCTCTAAGTGTGATACTTTCACCCTCAGATCAGAAGCCTAAAGAGCAAGACAAATGATAGTCATTACCTTGCTTTTATTCATGTCTTAGACAAAATTCCATTGAAGTCAATGAGGGAATTTTATATAAGACATAAAAAATAGGTGAAAACTTATTTTATTGCCTGGCAGTTTGTGTAATAAAAAGGAAGCAATAAGAAGGGATAAAAAGATTATTAAAATAAAATGATTGTAAAGTAGTTTTTGGTGTCAGTAGCATGTATGTTTGCCTGTAATTCAAATAATGGTGAAAGGAATTTCTTCCCTTGTAAAGTGCAGTGATCAAGTATTGTTTAGTAGGGGAGTAAATCATTTTATTGAGCTTAAGAGCACCTCTCCTTTTCAATCACTTAGTGTTGATTACATCCATAAAGTGATTTAGAGTATTGCAAATTCAGTCATTATTCTGGAGATAAACTTGAAGAGTTCCAGGCGCAGTTTTCTATATTCAGTAGGGTTCTTTCCATAGTTAGAAATATCTTATGTGATCTATCTATCTTGAAGCATTAGGGCTTCAAGATAGATAGATCACATAAGATATTTCTAACTATGGAAAGTTATCATATTCTGATGACAATAATTATAGAAATGTTATGTATTGGAAAATCTTTATTTAAATTTATACTGGAGTTTCCATGATAAACTGTTCCATACTATAAGGCTGAACATTTGCAGAGCCTTGTTGCATCACAAGAACTGTATAAGTGCCCTTCTGTACCATGACTCTGAATATTAAAAGAGAGTGCCACACAGTGGTTTGAAAGGAAAGGTTTTAAAACCTGATCTCCACTCAGGAGGCTGAGATAACTTTGAATTCATTAAAAAGATTTCAGGAATAAAAATTAAAAAAAATAAAAATTTGTTTTCCTTCTATATAGTTGAGGACACTGTTTACTCAATGCAAATTCCTAGGGAAGTAAGGATTTTAGAATTTCTAGACTCATAGAATAACCTAGGGTTGAAAAGGCCTCTAAGATTATCAAGTTCAATCATAAAACTAACACTGCTAAGCCCACCACTAAACCACATGCCTAAGTGCCACATCTACACATCTTTAAAATACCTCCAGGGACCGTGTCTTAACCACGTCCCTGGGCAGCCTTTTCCAAAGCCTGAAAAATCATTCCGTGTAGAAATGCTTCCTAATATCCAATTTAAATCTCCCCTGGCACAACTTGTGTCTGTCTCCTCTCTTCCTATTGCTCATTACTTTGGAAAAGAGAACTCCTGCTCTCCCATCTCTCTCAGCTGCTCCACATCAGACTTGTGCTCCAGACCCTTCATCAGCTCTGTTTCTGTCCTCTGGACTTCCTCCAACTCCTCAGTGTAGTCATAGCCCCAAAGCTGAACACAGGGCTCGAGGTGCAGCCTCACGGATGCTCAGTGCACAGGGACAATATTTTCCCTAGCACTGTTGGCCATACTATTGCTGATACAGACCAGGATGCCACTGGCCTTCTTGGCCACCTGGGCATATTCTGGCTCATGTTCAGCTGCTGTTGATCAGCACTTCCAGCTGGGAAACTTTCCAGACACTCATCCCCAGTCAGAAGCACTGCAGGGATTGCTGTGAGCCAAAGTCAGGATCTGGCATTTTGCCTTGTTGAACCTCATATGATTGGCCTCAGCAAATTGATCCCTTTGGAGAGCCTTCCTGCTCTCCAGCAGAACATCATTCCTTCCCAACTTGGTGTAGTCTGCAAACTGACTGAGGGTGCACTCAATCCCCACGCAATGTTTCTTAACTCCTATTTACTGACCACATTACATGTATTGCTGTTAGAACTGCACTTCAGTTGGGTTATAAATCCCACCACTTTTGTAGGGGAAGAAGCCCTCATTTCTGTGTGACTGTTCTCAGGCATTTTCCATGGTTTCTAGCACAGAGATAACTCTTTAATCTTTTCCTCCTTCTAATCCTCCCTCCTGACATTTCCATGATTTTGTAATTCTGTAATTGCTCCTCGCAGGCATCTTTTTGCAGAAAGATATAATATATGGTCCTTGGATTGCCATCAAGGGTGGCCATGGGGCTTACTTCCCCAAAGGTGAATCTAAAATGTGTCAGAAGAACATATGATAAACCTGAAAGCTGTAATGTCATGCAGAGCAGCAATAATGTCTGAGAAAATAATTACAGGAGTTAAAATCAAATCATATCCATAGTAACACTTCATTAGAAGATGAGAGCGAACTACCAGGAGATTATTCATAATAAAAAGCTAAATTGCATGCACTACTGAATAAAAAATAATGAATCCCTCAAAAACCATTTTTGGTATTTTCCATTCTAAAATACAAAAAATGTTGCAGATAATGAAAAAAAAAAAAAAAGAGAAACAGAACTTCTTTAAATAAGCACTAGGTTTAAAAAAGACTGAAAATTTCAGCTCATTTTCACTAAGCTCTAGTAAGTTCACAAGTCTAACTTTTGACAAATGGTCTCTATCACACTAATGTTTTATCAATTAAACTGTGTCTTCTGGGAGACTGGAAATTGTTTCTAATGATGTGAGGCAGCAGTGTCTCTTCACTCACAATAAAAGTAGCTTTTATTGGCCTCTGCTAATACCAATGGGATTTTTTTTAGTTAGAAAAGAGAAAAACATTCATGAATTTTACTGTGGTAAATGCCTGAAAAGCAGAGTTCTACAGTTTCTAAACTTTTTTATTTCTTTTATACAACCTGATATCATTTTTCCAAGTCTTCTTTCATGTGCTGTATTTTAAAAAGCTAATTCAGTTTATATTTTGTTCATTTATGTACTTCAATTCACATTTTTTTGAAATTTATATGCGTTTAATCAGCAAGACCAACTGGATTTAACAAAAAAATAATTAGTTTTGTTTTACTTTCATCCAACAAGGTAGACATACAAAATCTTAAAATGCTACCTGAACACATCATGTATTACCAACAGTAATGATTTTTGTAAAATCAGTAGTAGCAATGAGAAGAAATTGGTAGAAACCTCCCATTCTATCCAATCCAATTGGTTAGAGCACAGACAAAGTCAATAGTTTTGGAGGAGCTTCTAAATTATAATTAGGTTCCACTGATCTCTCTGTTCTAAACTGTTCTGGTTGTGGTCTAGTCTGGCATGAATGGATCTTTTTATATATATTAAAGGTAAAAATAAGAGTCAGTTGTTTAGACTGAAAATTTCTTTTCCAATAAGTTAGCTGACATACAGCAATACATAGAAGATGGTGTTTCCACTTAGTGCTCTGGTTTGCAATCTCATTGTATACTCCTTCATACAGGTGATGGCAAAGCAGTTACGGATTAGCTTAAATAAATAATTCTGGGTGAGAAAGTGATAAATCAATTGGGAATAATTGCAAGGTCACAGTTGTTTGAACTTGCACAATAAGGCAAGTTAAGCATAATCAAGATAAGTTTTCCTAAAATTAACTTACAAAGGAATCACTGGGAGAATTTAGGTCTCTTTTACATTTTATTTAGAGTTTCTATTATTGAACGCATAGAACACAAAAATAGCAAAATGTGGGAAAATATTGATTTCAGAAATATAAACTGACTCCTTCTCACCCCTCCCCAAAATCATTGATCCAAGGTTTTGACAGCATCCACAGTTCCTAATGCTGTTTCTTATTAATAGATCATTTAATGCTTTAAAGAGATGGAAAAAATGTGAAGTCTATGCCCAAAAGCTAAAGCCACTAGGAAAAAAAAAAATCCTTAAAATTGAGTCTTTTTTGTGCAGATCTTTGTATTAGCCAGAAATTGCACCCTCTGCTTAATAACTTACACTTGACAGCACCTGTACTCTAATTTCAGTGCTCAATTTGGGTGTCACTGGGACCTTTAGTTCCACTTTCTCTAAATGTAAGCCATGAAATCTAGACTGATAGAGTCAAGAAATTTTTTTCATGTAGATAAGCTGAGACAACAAAGTTGAATCTCCTAACTTGGGAAGTTCAAAGCACCTCAGCTAAAGAAGTTAAGAAAAAATAATTTCAAATTTAATTTTCCTATATCCAAAAAATAATTGCTTTGGATTCTAATATCATATTTGAACATAGTACTAATTAGGAACAGATTCTATTCCAGATTTAATGACAGATAATAAGCTGCAGTTAGACTGCTCAAAAGTGCAATAAACGTTTTATGGAATGTAACTAGCACTACATACCTGCTCAGAATAACCCATTAATCCCAAACCAGAATTTTTATTTCTTAAATAAATAATACTTACAAAATAGCTCTGTCTTTTGGTCTAGATCTTCCTCTCCACATCTGTCAGTTCCCTTTAATAAATTTTGATCTCATTGCGATTTTTCATTCAAATTTGACAGGTCGTTAAAGATCTCAAAGATACTAAATTTCTATGAAATATTAGGTTTCATGAAGTGTGGTCAATGGTTGGGACTGAGGATGAAAACTAGTATCTGTGTTTTTGGTCTGCAACCACTCTGTCATTATATTAACATCTCCCAGTCAGCTGCATGACTTTCTACCTTCCTACTTTTTCCTTTAGATAAGCAGGAGATGAAAGAAAATCAAAGGACACAAAAGGAAAGGTAAGAAAACATAAAGGGAGGTGGAAATACTTGTGCATAGCTTTCATTAGGGTTTTTTTGTTTGTTTGTTTGTTTTTTAAGAAAGACACTAGAAGAACAGCAGGAACAGGAACATGAACATTTTAGAATATTTTTTGAGTAACTGGGGGTTTTGGCACAAGGGAAACACAGTAGATTCCTTGAAAGAAAAAATAGTTTTCTTTCCATTGTTCACATCTGCTGTGAATACACTACATGTATTGGTGTATTTACTTATGTGCTCTAGAATACGTATACTTTGACTATACTAAATTTTAGATGGAGTTATACTTTTGATACCTCCACAGAATATACCAAAAGGTACATATTTTTCCTCCTTGAGGAATATGCATTTCCCTGATTTGATAATACATAAACAATTTTTTTCTCTTTTTAAATGGCAGACAGCCCTCCCAAAGTGTAGACAGTAATGAACACAAATAAGATCTTAGCAAGCATCTCATATTTTTGAGCATATCAGTGCACATAATTATAAAAATGTTGTGGAATGAAAACAGATTAGATTAATTAATCAATAATTTCAATACTTTTTCATACAATTTTTACTTCAAATAATCATAATACTGTTGTAGTACTTTATGATCTTTGAAAATATATATTTATTCAGAATTATATATTATTTTATTACAATGCATCAACATTATTACAATAAAAGACTATTTTCACAATATATATAGGTATTTCTAGTTACATTTGAAAACCTGTAACCTTCTAGATAATTCAATTTATTGCAAAATGAGAACTGCTTCCTTCAGTAATTGGTTTGTTTGTTGTTGGTGGAACAACCACTTCAGACTGGGCTTAGCATTGCCAGGTTCTCTGATCTCTGGAGATCAAAACTGAACGAGTGTGACAGCACTTTTTGAACCCAGAAGGAATCCTCTAACATTTAATAGCAATTGTAACTAAATACAACGCTAAACAAGAAAATTACATATTACGGAATATTGATTTGTGTGGTTTTCAAATCCACTGAAATGCTACTTGAATGTAATACACATATTTGAAGTTGATGACACTGCACACAGAACTGGATTCACTTCAGTGCTAGAGCTTTTCATGTTTATACTTCTCATTAACCTTACTCTATTTTGCCTTCCCACCTGTCTTTATAATTGTCTTAGTCTTGGACATGAGGGGGTGGAGCTTGGAGCCATGTGGTCTCACCTAGGCTGTTATTCTGAAATGTGTACCTAAACTATTCTGGCCACTCTAAACTATTCTGGAGGTGGTGAAATGCCTTCATCAACTGTCACATAAAGACATGTACAATATTTTGCTTATATAAAAGGTTTTAAAGCTTTCAATTTAAAAAAGTCTTGATGTAGACACTTACAACTTGAAAAGTTTTGCCAGTTTAGGAGGTGGTACCTTTTGAACAGGCTGAGATGCATCAGTACATAATCCCAACAAAGAATAGAGGAATGTACAGAAACCATCGATGCATTAAATAAATAGGAAACGTAGTGATGAAGCTGTGTGTGGACCAAACGTGATTCAAAGTAGTTTCAGAGCTTTATAAAAAGAAAACGATGCAGACAGTCCTTCCCTTAGGAGTTTGCTTACTGGAACTGCAGTTAAGATTGTTTTATTTTTTTAATTGTTGTTCTTAGTATGCAGCCATTTTTCTTTGTACACTCCAATCCCAAGAGTCATTGCTGGACAAGTCACATATTTTACAAGCACAGCAAAAAATCTAAACTGAAAGAGGTTTTGAGTCAGACCCTTAAAGTTTGAGTCAGACTCTAACTTCCTAGAGATGTTTAAAATATTAATGTCAGTTTGAATGGATTAATTAGCAGTCATTGATTAGCAAGGGTAATTACTATGTCAGATGTCTCTAATTTACTGACAGCTGCATTACAATGTTTAAAAAAGAATTTTTCATAAAGTTTGAAAGTCATTTGATGTACTTATATTCAAGAACAGGTTTAATTTTCTGGTTATCATCATAATAAATACTTTTCTCCACAAGCTGAAGACAGGAAAACATGGTTAAAAAAAATTTATGTGAACTGAGCAGCCATTTAATTTACATATATATGTATAGGAGCAAACAGTATCCTGCAGGGGGTACTTTTGACTTTGTACTATAAGGCCAAGAATCTATTTTTTTATCATATCCAGTGATTTTACTATTAGTACTATAAAAATTTCTGCTAAAGAAAAGGCCACAGTAGTCAGGTATTAATCTGGTTTCTTCTACTACTAGAAGTTTACTTCTGTAATAAACATTATAAATAAACATTATTTTCTACAGATCTAGAATTTAATATTATTTATGACCTGTCAAAAATTGTTCTCCTGTTAGTTTCTCTTTATTCAATTCATACTTAGAACTAGGCTTTTAAAGATCGAAATGACTGTCAAGGTGCACCATAATAAGATTTTATGGGTGACTTTAACTAACAATTGAAGTTGGGGCAGTGCAGATCTAAGGAGTTTTCAGGTCCTTTTCTTTCATTTTTCTCCATTTTGGATATGCCTACAAGGAAGAAGCCAACAGACACCACATAGGTTACCTTTGCCAGGCTCTCCTAATAAAAGTTAGTGGGTAAAAGAATTGTTACTGATAAACAGGACAATTGCCATATTAAAACAAAGCTACAAAGAACCAAACTAAAGGAGAGAAAAAAGAAAGAATATCTACATTTACAAAACTCAGCTACAGTCAGTACAGCCTAAAGTCAGGTGAAATGTACAGACATGTGACCTCGGGCTGATTTGAAGGGTGCTTGACCTTAGCAGTGTGAGCACGATCATTCTGCAGCACTTGGGCAGTCACAATTAATGATACAATACAGATGATGCAATTTTATTTTTCCTAATATTTTTCCATATTTTCATATTCTGTGAATGGCAGTCTTAAGACCAAAAGGAAAAATGACTGGGCTTTTCTAAATTTTTTCAGGCCCAAGGTTTGAAATCATGTGTGAACTTTCAATCTACCAGAATGACATTTTTATACTACAGTAAAAGTGATACAAATTAAATGTGCTAAGAAATATCATGAAGGTGTGTGAGTGGAAGAACTGCAAAAGACCTGCTGGAATTGTGTGATAAAATATGAATGAATGGCATCACTCTGGGTGTGACAACTCTCGTATTAACCTTAGAGGCAGTGTCAGGAGTGAACTATCACCAAAATAGCCCATGTTCCATTGAAAATTGATAGTTCACTGTAAAATAATGCCTTTGTGTTAATATGCTGCATCCAGGAAGATCAAGAA
This sequence comes from Serinus canaria, assembly GCF_022539315.1. Lineage (NCBI taxonomy): Eukaryota > Metazoa > Chordata > Aves > Passeriformes > Fringillidae > Serinus > Serinus canaria. The sequence continues at coordinate 100,084,504 of NC_066316.1, read as the reverse complement.
AGGAAGACCCTGGAGGAAATGAAGGAGACAATTTATTTGACATTGGAGTTTATGTATTGACACTGAATGATGGCGAATTGTAGAACACAAGAAAAAAAACCCAAAACTATGCATGAAAGAGCTAATCCAATAAATGGATTGTTTTTTCTAAGTAGTTTAATTTTAAGAGTAGACATCATGGTCTAATTGAAACACATTTAGAACCAATTTACTCTAAAAACATAATGGTAATACACCCGAAATTCTGAAGCTAACTCATATTTGAACCCAGAATCATAGAATCATAGAATGTTTTGTGTTGAAAAGTACTTTAAAGATCATCTAATCCAACCACCCTGCTGTGGCCAGGGACACCTTACACTAGACCAGTTTGCTCAAAGCCCCATCCAACCCAGCCTTGAACACTGCCACAGGTGGGACACCCACAGCTTCTCTGGAAAAGCTGTTCCAGTGCCTCACAATCCTCACAGTTAAGAATGTGTTCCTAATATCTAATCTAAACCTACTCTTTAGTTTGAAGCCAGTTCCCCTTGTCCTGTAACTACAGCTCCTGATGAAGAGCCCCTCTCCAGCTTCCCCATGGGCCCTCTTCAGATAAGGGAAGACTGCTCTCAGATCTCCACAAATCCTTCTTTTCTCTGGGCTGAACAAGTCCTGACTTTCTCAGCCTGTCCTTTTGGAGGAGGTGCTCTACTCCCCTTGTCAACTCCATGGCCAATATTTGTGCTTGCTCCCACAGTTCCATGTCCTTCAACCTGAAAATGAAGAGCACAACAGACCGTGGTTCTTCACAAATTAGCTTGGAAGTAAGGGGAAATTTCAAGACAATTAGATAGAGAAATAGTCAGGCTTGTAATCCCTTAGCAGCAGACAGAAAATTTTTACAAGAGGGAAAAGCCATTAGTCAATCCTTTTTAAAGAACTGAGAAAGGAAGAGATGGATAAAGCAATTAAACTATTAAAGTTCTATAATTATATTATTGGGTTATTAATGTGAATTATTCATTTGTGTGATAGTGTTTAATATATCAGATCATTTTGAATGGTTGCATTTTTTAACACATTTTTAAATGGGGCAATTTTAATGCAGCTCTTCTGGGAATCTGTACTACTGAAACAATTAAGGATGATTCTAATTTTCTTATTTTTCCTTTTGAAACGTTTGTACTATGCTTCAAACATGCCCATGGTCCACAATGAAGATATAGATATTGCCAGACTATCTAATGAAAGAATACTGCACTGTTACAGAGGTAAAAATCCCAGCAGGAAAACTAATATTGCCTTTGGTGTCTGAGCCAAATTCAGATTAGCATAATTGAATTCCGCCTACCTAAATTTTTCCTGCAGGGCATAAAGCAGACAGTTCAATCTCCAGAGTCATGTGGGCTACAACCTCTTTGAGAAAAGCAGTAAAGGTGCCAACAAAGCTAGTTATGAGGGAATCTGAAAAAAACACATATAACTGCTTAGATAAGAGTGGCTTTACATGTCAAGATAATTCATTTATCAAAATTATGATTATGATGCTGTTAAAAATGAATTATCTTTGAAAGTCAAACAGAAGGATATTTGGAGATGATAATGGTCACAGATTAATTGTACTGACTTTGAATCATGTCTCTGTGCTTTGCAATTTTGCTGTTATTTACATGACTCTTCCATTTCATTCCTAAAACCCAGACATTTTGATTGGCTTTCCTGACAGGAGGAATCAACATAGCGTGCAGGAGAACACATTTCCTCAGGGAAGCCTGAGGTTCTACTGAAGTGGGAAGCTGGGTTATGATCCTCTCCAGAAGGGTGTGAGCCTTGAAGCTAAGTATCTGCTTGTAAACTAGCAAAAGGTTTTGTTCTCTGCTCCTGAGGTCAACTACATGGTCTGTTCAAATCTATAGCCAAGAACATTTCCTAATCCTCCAGTGCAGGGAAACTGTATATCCACATTGCTTATGGGGCATGCCACCTGGGCTGAGCTGTGTGTGGGAATTTTGTAAATGAATTTTGTACATCTCAAGCCAAAACTGAACCCGGCATCATTTTAACAGTGGCAAAGAACAAGGAATATAATTTATAGTTGTTGACTTTGAGTAATTTGTTGCAGCTAGCATAGCCTAAGAGATTAGAGCAAAGAAAGCCATGAAAAAACTACTCAAGCTTTCAGGTTCCCTTTCAAATGTAGTAAGAGAACTCTGGAATTGGAATATTCTTACTCAGATATTATTCTGATATGTCCAGGTGGATTCTTTATGTCTCTAGAGAGTGTGTGAGAGAGAGGGAGAGTGTGAGCTCTGTCCCTGGGCAGCCTGTTCCAGGGCTATGCCACCCCCAATGTAAAGAAGTTTTTCCTCACGGTGAGGTGGAATTTCCTGTGATTTAGTTTATAGCTCTGTGTACTGTCAGTAGGTATTGCTGGAAAGAATCTAGCACTGTCTTCTTGGCACCCTGCCTTTGAGATATTTATATGCATTAATGAGATCCCCTCTCAGTCTTCCCTTTCCTACACTAAATAGGCCAAGGTCCCACATTCTCTTCTCATAAGAGAGATCCTCTAGAGTTTTGATCATCTCTGTGGGTCCTCTTCAATATCTTCTTGTCTGTTTTGCACTGAGGAGCCCCCAGCCTGTGCTGTTACTTTGGGTTACTCCTCCTCGGGTGCAGTACCCTACACTTGCCCTTGAATGCCATCAGATTTCTCTCTGCCCAGCTCTCCAGCCTATCCAGGTCCTACTAAACACTCATCAGCCACTCCTCCAGCTTTGTATCATAGGCAGACTTGCTGAGCATAGACTGTGTTCCTACATCCAATCCCTTGATGAGCTGAAAAAGACCAACCTCAGAAATGATGCTTGGGCATCTGACTGCAGGCTTCCTACTGGATTTTACTCTGCTGATCATGACTCTCTGAGATCTGCCATTCAGACAGTTCTTGATCCATCTCACTTCCATTCATCCAACCCACGTTTCCTGACCCTACCTATGAGGATCTTATGGGAGACACTGTCAAAATCTTTGCAGAAATCCAGGCAGAAAATACCCACTGCTCTTTCCTTATCAGCCCTTCCCACCATGACATGATAGAAAGCTATCAGATTGGTAAAGAGTGATTTCCTCTTGATCAATCCAATGATAAATTATAACTGATTTCTGTTCTCTGGTGACTAGCAACAGCACCTGAAGGAACATCATGAAGATGAGCCAGGGAAGATAAAGGCTGGATCTTAGGAAAAGGTTCTTCACCAAAGTGGTGTTGGCCACAGGAACAGGCTGACAAGTAAAATGGTCATGGCACCAAATCTGGCAGAGTTCCAGAAGCATTTGGTAAACACTCAAGCACATGCTGCGACTCTTGGGGGTTGTACTGTGCAGGGTCAGGAGTGTCAAGATATTTGAAGTCAAGATATTTTATAAATCTATGATACTATCATTGTCGATTTCCTATGAAAAGTTGATCTATAGTAACTCTACTCAAAACAAACATAAAACTGATTTGTACTTGGGAATCCTGCAAGTTCAAGAAAGAACCAGTAGCAGATGACAGCCCATTTTAAGAGTCACTAGACTGATTCAGAAAGCATTGATATATATTGCAGTAAATATAAAAATGTTATTCATTTATTAATCAGTTAATCAAGCCTTTGAGCTAATCAGAACATCAAAAATATCACACTTTCATAATTAAATTTTCATCCTTGATACTCATAAAGCTAACTCACGAAATAAAAAAATCACACTCACATACATGTCTAAACGCTGTGAAAGGAATAGTCAGCACATATAAATTCCAGCTGTTGGGACCTATTATTTGAAGTTCTCCACCTCCTTCTTCTCTCTTATGTACAATCTTGTAAGGACAACTTTAAACCTTACATCGAGATATGGTGTAAAATTTCTTAGAAACAAATTTCTTGCATTTTAAATTTTTTCTAAATATTTTTTTTAGATTAGTGAAAAAACCCCAACAATTTTATTTTTAATAATTTACTCTAGTATTAATAGAAGCCTTCAAAACTATAAATGCTTAAATAACTCCTATTTTAAAAAATGCTAAAATATTTAAATAGAATTTAAGCACAAAATTTGCTTGCAAGTGTGAAATTTCCTTAAGATGGAGAACTTATCAGAAAAAAAATCTTATTTGAAACATACTATTGGCAAGAAATATTTTGTCTAAATGCAAAAAGAATAATTATAATTGTTTGTCAGTCTTGTCTCCTCTCATTTGTGCAAGTGCAAACTTAGGAAAATGCCAGTGAAGTCAATGGGCTTGAACTTCTATAAAACCCTGATATAAAACTGGAATAAGTAAGAGCAGTGTCTCTTGTGAAAGATATAAACTTTATAGTCTGTGCAAAAGTTATGCTTCAGTGATTACAGTTAAGAAGTATTCTTGCAACAATGTGACAATTTGCAAAGATCATGAACTGGATATTTTATGTTCATATTTATTTCAAGCTTCATTTGTGGCAAAGGATCATTAGGAGTGGAGATGATTAAAAATAGAGGAAAAAGAGGACTACATAGCTTTTGCTCATAAAATCATCAGTTGACTTTTACCAGCAGACTTTGTGAAAGTGGATTGTATTCAGTGAAATTTCATCAGGAAGGTTCCTTACATCCAAAATAACATTTCTCTCTAAGGGGAAAAAAACAAATGACAGGACAGGTAGGACTCATGTTCAAGCCCCTTAGTGTGTTTTCAACACCTGAATAGTCATTTAGAGCAAGCAGAGAGCTTTTTCTTTTCAGACCTTTGTTCCACAAAGGACATTTTTTTTTGGACTTGTCTCACTCTTATAATATTAGCAGGCATGAGAGAAGAAGACAACTATCAAAGTTGTCAGAAAATGAAGTTCCTGTTTTCCATCCTGCCTCATTGAGGATAAATGCTCAAGTGAACAGGTTTTGCTGATAGCAAAGCCCTGACTCTAGGCTAACTAGCTGCTCATTAAAATGATACAGTCAATGTTCTCCTGGGCCTTGACATTAGTATATCTGTTTGTTCAGCTTCATCTCAATAATTCTTTTATCTCATGTTCAGATTTACTTTAAAGGAACAACTTCATTCACTGTAGCATATGTTTATATTGCCAAGAATAATTCAAACATTGCAAATTAGTACCCCTCAAAAACCCCAGAAAAATTTGAAAAGACCATATTAATATTTCTTGTAATTTGATCTCCATTGTATCATTTTTAAAATTACTCAGTAACAAATTTCAATAGGAGATTTCACAATTCCAATTATTGAATATAACAGACAAATAGACCCACCACAAGTTCTAAAGTCCCTTTTTCCCTATTTTATATCTTTCTGTAAAGCTTCAAGATAATTCATGGCTATATGGCAAGACAATGGTGTATTGATTTCCTGAAACATATTCAATTGTTTGATAAGGTTACTGCTCTGGGTTGTTTGTAGTCACTATTAATCCTTTAGATTATAAACTTTTTTCTCCTGATTATGCTGTGAAAGTTATGACCTGCAAGACCAGTCTCATTCGTGGGTACTTACATTTTTATGGATTCCATAGTATAACGCTATGAAAATTTTAGAGCTATCCTACCACCTTAGTTCTAAAATCTTGTTTCTCTTAAATCAGTTGAATTAACTGAATTACTCAATGGCAATATAGAGATGTATATCCAAAGTTAGTGACTTGTGTGTAACAAGTCTGAACTAGTTTCTTTTAATGTTCTCCTGGCCTCCATCTTCTGTTCATTCAACAGCGACGTGAATCAAACTACTTTATTAATTAAAATAATTTAATAAATGGTCCAGGCATGCAAATAGGGACAAGAGAGCAGAACATGTTTAATTAGGCACATATATGTGCTTAGGACACTTTCTAATGGGAAAAAAAGTATTGGATAAGTATAAACAGAGTACAAGTAGGAATATTATCCCGATGGTTGAGAAAAGAAAAGCAGGGGATTTGCACAGCAAATCACTTAGAAATTCAGGGCTTTTCTTGCTAACCTGGAAACTGTACAGTTCTGTCATTCCAAGTTTACAGGACTGAAAGTTTCATCACAACTCTAATTTACTGATTTCAATTGAATAGAAATATAAATTATATGGCAGCATCTTCACATCCATAAAAATAATTTTAATACTATGAGTTCTTTTCAAAAATTATTCGTGTGGTGAATGTGAAGTATATTCAGATATTTATAAAAAAGTATGCAGGTTTTAGCATTTCAAAAACATATTTACAGAGCTGATATTTATATAATAATGCAAAATTGTCAATATACTTTGAAAATGTAAAAAGCAAATCAACCAAAAGTGCTTTAGTATCTTATGCTTTAGTACCTTATGCTGAGCTATATAAACTTTAAATAAGAAACTATATTCCTATTTAAAGTTTATATAGCTCAGCATAAGGTAATAATTATTATTATTATTGGTATTTTTATGGGAAAAGAAGGGACTGAGGTATATGTCTGCAACATCATGCTAAAAATCTGCCTCTACCATATAGCACATATTTTCCAATTGAATAGATAAAGGAAAAATTGCTCCCTGTATTTCCCAGCAGGCAGGCATAATCTACATGCATTTACAGCTATTGACAGACACATGATCTTGCCTGGAAACTGAACTAGACCTAGGGAGTATTGTATAAAGTCCTATCTTTCCCATGCTTTGAACTTCTCTTACTTATTCCAGTCCGATAACTATTTTACCCAGGTTTGAATTTAAGGTTTCAAACTGTATCCAACAGAATACAAGAACTCCTTGTACTGAAATTGTAGATCCCCAGACTCATTTAATGACAAGTTTCATCTACAGCATGCTTACTAAATGTATATACAGAATTTACGATTGGGTCAGAAGAGTATTCTCTTTTCTTCCAAATTTGGGAATCCATTTTTGAGTCAGAGAAAGATTAATTCTATAGATTCAAAAAGTATACAAGCAAGCCAAATGGGAAGATATATCAGCTTATTTTTGAACATGTGGAATCAGTCTTGCTCCACAGTGATGTCTGTTTGCAGCAGAGTAATATCAGCACAGAGATATTAGGCAGGGCTGCAGAGCAGATCACAGAACTGAAGCAACCTTTTCATTTCAGATTCTTCAGGTTTTTCCTTTGTCCATTTCACTATGTTCACTGAGTAATGAACTTTGCACTTTTATTAAATGGCTTTAGACTGCCACCATGGAAAACAGCTTGGCAGAAAACTTACATTTAATGAGAATTTGGGCAGGGATTATTTAATAAAAATGTTTGAGGGCTGACTACGTTCCAATGATAAATGTGTCAAAGTAAGACCTTCGGTTTGCTCACTGGAAAACAATAACTTCAAGAGTTTTCTTCTCCTAAAACATTCTTCAGTTTAGTGTTCATCTAATATCTTGAAATATCTACATATCTCAAGCATTCAAATGGATTTCAATGGGATCTGGGAATAACTTTTGAATGAAAAGAGGCTACAGAGCGCTGAGCTTCACCTACCTGTGGGCAGAGGACACTTCCTGGCTACCAAGAGAGTGTAGAAAAGTATGTGCTGAGATACAGCAAGAAATGAGACTATGAATGAAAAGAAGTATTTAAGTAAAATGCATATGGCAAGTGATATTTTCAATTCATATTTAAAATATATAGCATCTCTCATTTTTGTAAAATCTGCATCTTAAAAGGACCTCCTCAACCAGAGCTTCATCTGAAATTTCAACAGACTTTCAACAGAAATGAGACTAGCATAGCCATGAATGAAAGGAAGTATTTAAGTAAAATGCATATGGCAAGTGATAATTTCAATTCATATTTAAAATATATAGCATCTCTCCTTTTTGTAAAATCTGCATCTTGAAAGGACCTCCTCAACCAGAGCTTCATCTGAAATTTCAACAGAATTTAATGGGTTTTCTCTTCTCTCATTTTTTAAATACAAGCTCTTAAAACTTGTGGAATCCACAACACCCTGTGGCACTGATTTCTACAATTTAATGATATATAGGATAAAAAAAAGTTTTCATATATTTTGGTAAAACTTCTTGAGTTTCTTCTTCTGATGCCTAATGTAGTGTTTTAGGTGAAGTAGCAGAAAAGCAGTAGCCACTTAATTTTTCCAGGTAACAAAATATTTACCTCCTTTTTCCACATGCCCTCCTTCTTTCACATGAAGTTGTTTTCATCATTTAAGTAGACTCCTTATATGTTTATGGTACATATTTTTGAGAACAACCAGTCTGGTTAGGGACAATAATGAATTTCCTAGAAAGCTGGGGAGTCATCACGTTTTTGGGTTTTGATTTTTTTTTTCTTCTGGATGCTATGATAAAGGATATAACAGAACTGAACAGCATCCTGAAAATAAAGGTAACTATTCAGAAGCTTCCAGTTTAGAAGAAGGAAATAAAACAAAATCAGTAAAGGAAAGTGGTTATCACACTGTCTGTTTCATGGACATGAGGACTGGTGACCCTGCCTAAGTGTGTGTCTTGAAAATCCATTTTCTATTGATTAGGTCAGTGACTGCCTGGTAGTTGCAAGATTTGCTGAGGTATCTTAATAAGACTGCGAGTGAGAAAGACATCACAAATTGCTTGTGTTTGTTCTTATCCCTACCACAAGCAGGGACAAAACTTAGTGTGCTGTCAATCCTGTCCCCTCCCCTACACTCCTTCTCACCCAAATTTCTCCATGGATACAAACAGAGAGGTCAGCAGCAAATTCAGGTTGTAATTCAGTGGTATAGGCTGTGGGGCCAGGACACAGCTGTAAAGATGTGTTCACAATGGTCAATTTCAAAATGAATTAAACTAAAGAGATCAGAAGGATAAGTTGGTTGAGAAGTACTGCTTGTCACAGAGAGCATCTATTTCTCCAGTTTTCAGAGGGCCTTGCTCTGCACAGCTATGCCACATGCCAGGCATGACCCTTTGCATCATGTAACTATAAACTTGCAGTTATAATATATCACTTGATCCACAGAACATTTATTTTCACATGGGAATTGCCATTCCATCACAGAAGTCAGACTGCATACCTGCTTGAGGAGCACAAGCAATATGAAGTTAATTATTAAAATTTGGGGGCTCAGCCAAGGTGCACAAGACAGCTCATGACCCTAAGTGCCACATCTGTACATGTTTAAGGTACCTCCAGGGCTGGTGGATCACCCACCTGGGCAGCCTGTTCCCCAGGCAGCTTGTTCCAATACCTGACAACCCTTTCCATGCAGAAGTTATTACTAACATCCAATCTAAACCTCCCCTGGCTCAGCATGAGGCCATTTCCTCTAATCCCATCACTTGTTATTTGGGAGAAGAGACTCATTCCCACCTGGCAGGCAGTTGTAGAGAGTGAAAAGACCCCCCCAGAGCCCCCTTTTTTCAAAGCTAAAAATCTCCAACACCTCAGCTGCTCCTCATCAGATTTGTGCACCAAATACTTCTTCATATAAATTTTTATGAGTACTTAGCAAATGCTAATAGTATGCCATTCCTTTAAGTTGTTGACTTTTCTTCCATCACCTGAACAGTTTCCATTAAAACTCTTATAAGACTAGTAAACCTTGCTTTCCAATATTTAATAATATTACTCCATCAAACTGATTCTTGTAGTTAAAGAATATAGCCCAGCTTCTGTAATTTCCAAACTTTTCTGGCTACCAAAGAGTTTTCAGGTGAGCACTGTTTTTCATGGATTTGTTATGTCTATGAAAATACAAGAACAAGCTGTTTGTTAGAAACCTCTGAATCCACTTTGAAATTGAGAAAGGCATAAAATGAAAATAAGTTTTATTTGAGCTAGACCAACATGACAACTCATAAGTTTTTAATTTCCAGAGTACTGTTTTGAAAAAAATTCCCCAAACAAACCTACAGATTATAAATTAATTTTTTGACTAAAAATGAAATATTAGATTTTTTTTTCTTTTTCTACTTTTCCTTTATCATCTTACTTTTCCTTTATATCTTATTTCAGTTTAAAATGAGGGGATTATTTGAGCTTTGGCCGACACTGGTTGTTTATGAGAATGCAAGTAGAATGTTCTTAAAATATGTCCGGTTTAAAGTGCTGTCATTATCGCCTAGTGCTCTCCCAGTTACTAAAATTACATAAAATTTTATGTAACTCCTCCCTTCCTGGACAGCAGATCTGCCATTATAAAGTGTTTTGGGCATAGCTAAGCATTTCAGGGAAACTTTAATTTAAAAATTGCATCCTAGAAAATTAATTCACTGTGTAGAAGTCATCATCTTAAAATTCTCATTAAGCTACTGGTTTTTTTTATAGACATCATACATAGGATGTTTATGTCCATATCTTCTATTGCTTTGAAGCTTGTGTCAAAAAGATTTGTCACAGAAAAAGCTTTAATGACATTTATAGTTCTCAGTGTCCTCTAAGAGAAATGAAAACACATCTGTCAGTTCAAACTTTGCAAACTTTAATCAAGAACCCATGTGTTTGAGACACACAACCCAAGTTAAAGAAACTAAAGAATGGACACACCACTTCAAGAAAAGACATGCATTTTTCTCTTCCATAATTTTTTTGTCACAGAATCACAGAATCATTTAGGCTTAAAAGGACCTCCGAGATCATCAGGATCAAGGGTGATCCCCACTTGGCTATGGCCTTTTTGGCTTTATGGCAGAGAATAAGGTCAGCCCAGAACTGCCTTTTCTCCAGGCTAAACACCCACAGCTGCCGCGCTGCTGCGTCGAATGCACTTCACTCCCCTCCGAGCGGGGGGGAGGCGGCCGTGGCTGGCTCGGAGCACAGAGCAGCCAGCAGCGGGGGGGGGCACTACCCGGATCTGTCAGGGACGTCCGGGCTGCGCCTCGGCAGAAGCAGCAACAGTATCGAAAGGAGCGGCAAAGCGGAGAAGCCAGAGAGAAAAGAGGGTCTTAACACGCTTGGTGTAGTCCAGTGATTTTAATGTATCATTGTTTCCACAGAATCTGGAGGGAAAAGACAAGGACAAAAGGGGGAGAAGCAATATATAAAGGGTTGTACAAGAACCAATCGGGGAAAACTGAGGAGGGGAATCAACATAACTGACACCGGTGGCAACAAGTGATACACGAACAAAGGAGGGGCTCGGGGCACCTGCCCAATCACCCCCTGTGGAAGGGAGAAGTTTCTGGAAGGATGGGGGGGTTTCAGGAGATGAACGGGGCTCTGGAGGAGGGGAAAGGGGCAGTTGCCAGGGGAACGGGGGTGGAGACAAGGGCTTGGCAGCGAGCCCAGACAGGGAGGACACCATTCGAGGGAAAGGGGGAACCAGGACTGAACCATCGAACTGGGTATAGGGGTGTAACTGGGGGAAGCATCGCAAAAGGAGAGAACAATACAAAACAGGGGAGATAACTCAATTGGGAACTGAACACACACCACAACACACAGCTCCCTCAGCTGCTTCTCAAAGGACTCACCAGAACAGCCACCAGCCTTGCTGCCCTTCTCTGAACACACTCCAGCACCTCCATGTCTTTCTGGATGTCTGTGCAGGACAGTGTTAAAAGCTTATGTGTGATGCTCAAACAGTGAACTGTACTACATAATTCAGTATAGATGGGTCATCTCAAAGCAAAGCGAAGAGATTTTGAAAGTTTTTCTCTATTAATGCCACCAAAAACTTCAGGAACATTGTAATAGTTGATATGAGAACTCTAGGAAACAGAACATGAAAAAATATACCAAAATAAGATTATCTATTTTATAAAAAAAATTTAAGCTATATTTTAAAATTTATTTTAAAGTTTGATTTTATTTTTTGATCAAATAATTTTATTACTCAACGTTCATATTTACAACAGGAAAAATTCCTTTTACTACAGAGCTATAAAACCAGAGTTATGAAGTGTTTTGTCTGTCCATCACAGTGATGAAATAAATGCAGCACAATAATTGCTCTGAGTCACCTCTAGCTGAATTTCTAAGATGAGTTTAATGGCCCATACTACAAACATCATGTCATTATCTACCTCCAGGGTTTCAAATTTACATTTTCACATTCTGTGATACACCACATTTAAGCATTGCCACTTAGAAATGATTTATTCCTCATTTCACCCCCTAAAATTAGTTACCTCAAGGTGCTGTAACTAGGCTTGGATATATAGGAAGGATTGACTAATCTGTCTGGTTGCACTACTACAGAACAAACCCCATTGCTCACCTGGCAGCATCCAAATTGCTGCAATTCCAAACCCAGGGTTAGAGCACAACTGGCACCAATTTCCCTTAATATATTGTACCAGGCTTGCAGTGTGTGGCTGTTTGACATCTACTAGTGGCACAGAATTGTCCTTGTAGTAGAGATAGAGACAGCTGGATCTGGGTTGAAAGAGTGAGTACATGTGTCAGAACTGGACAATTTATAAATACAAGATCAGTGTGAAATGCAAAAAAACTCCAAAAAAATCCAAAAAAAGCCAAACAAAAAACCAAAACCAAACAAACAAAAAAAAAACCCCTCAAAAACAAAAAAAAAAATCCCCCGAAACTAAAACAAAAACCCATAACCAAAACAAAACAAACAAAAAAGTTTGTTTCAGGTGCCCAGGAATCTAAGAAGCTTATATTAGTAACACAGAGATTAAAAAAAAAAAAAGAAAACTGACACAACACCCACATACACATCTAATCCTGAGCTATGAGTAAGCCTGTCTGGTCATTTGGGGGAGCAGAAAAATAAATATGGCTGGGAGAGGCATAATTGTGATCATTTTACACTGAATCATATATTATATGATAGCATCTCTGAATCCCATATTCTGGGATATATTTTTCACATACACACGTAGTCTCTCCTGTCAACCTGAAAACAGTCACCACAAGAGATTAGGAGGTTGGATTTAGAAAAGGAATTTCTCTGGCAGATGCAAAGCCTTGTTCCTCTTGTGGAAGCACAGAGAGGTGTTTCAGCAGCTCATAGATCAGGAAGCTGCAGAGTGCCAGTGCAGGTGTCCAAGCACTGGAACTGCATCAGCTGGACAATTAAATTGGGACTGGTCCCTGGCAGGCACTTGGACAGTTCAAGTGGCTCTCCTCGATTCAATGGTTTAACGTTAGTCTGGAAGCAGCCATCCCCTTTAAAAAGACAAGACTTGACACTTTTCTGGTTGTTGGTCTTGATTGGACTACACAAAATCTTTCTAATGCAGAGAAAATCCTTATTTCTTCTGTTTTGTTATTTGAAAGTCAGGCTCAAGCTTTTTCTTTTCTTTTTTTTTCCCACAATAATTTTTTTCTTATCCATAGCTTCTGATGTATTTAAAGAGACTTCTGTGCTTTTGTAATTTTGGGATTGCTCAAATCAAGGAATAAATGAAGAATTAATTAATAAATGTATAGTATTGCATGCATTGCAGAAGATAGTCTGCCAAAGCTATCATTCATGTAGTCACAAATTTATCTTTAAAAAATTCTTTTATAAAGTTTCCAAAGAGAATTTTTTATCCTATTGCTTTTTTGTTTTTAAGGGTGGGAAGTAGACAAACAATGTTCTTTTTCAATTTAGATTTCCTTTGATTTCTCATGTAGTAGTAAAACTTCTATTAATTAATGAGAGAAGGAGGAAATGAATTAGCTCGTGTTTAAATGTACAGGGTTCCTTTTCTTCAATGTGATAACAAGAGATAAATATGTTTCAGCATTTCATCAGCAGAGCTAATCAGTATTAGACAACCTAGTGTAAAAATAAATGTTTTGATTTTATATGGATAAAATCTCGGAGAGTTTCAATTTCATTATGTCTATGCATCACTCTTGGAGGTGATTTACTAATAAAATTCTACAAAGAAAAGCCATTTATAAAAGAAATGATAAACAAAATGAAGTCAAATCTGTGTACTCCTTTGACAATCAGAATGTTCTGAAAAAGGTATCAGTGAACAGATAAAGTTTCAAAGCTCAAATAAACCTCAGGGGTATAACTGAGAGAAAACCAAGAGATTTCTAATAAAGTTTCAGGGTGATTGGTGATTGTGACACTTTTGTTTAAAGATGCAATTCATGCCAGATAAAAAAGAAGTTTTGTAAAAAAATTCTGCTGCACTACTCTTACAAAAAGCACTTTTTCTGTCCTTAAGTTTTCTTGTTAAAAAAAAAAAAATATGTATGAGAAATTATAGTATTGTACAGAGACACAAAAATCATTATGATCTTTGTTTGAAGTTTTGTGCACTATATCTTACAGCAGGGACTCAGGGGCATCCACTTCTAAATGGAGCACTTATAAAATTTCTCGAGGGATGAATGGCTCAGAGAAGCAGCAATGGGAGGCAGAAACTGCTTTTTCCTTGCTGCTTGTCTCTGCAGTAGCTCCTGCTGATGTACAAGTTTGTGTACTACCAGCATTTCAAAAATATACAGAACGTGTAAGTGTGTAAAGGGATTGTGGTATACATACAATATACACTAGAATGTGCACATAAGACATAATTTCTTCATGAACGACCACAAAAAAAGGGGAAAAACTGGAATAGATGAGATCTATAAGAAGGAACATACAGTAATTCAACTGGCAGCCTAAAGACCAGTAGAATAGTCATGAAAGAGCTGCATAGTTCCTCTTGCTTAGCATAGAAATGAGCATACATTATTCTATTCAATAATATTGGCTGTTTTAGTGCAAACATACTAAAATATGAAGAATGTTAATTTAATGGGCAAATATGTAATTTCTTTCCACCAACTGCAGCATAATAGGCAAACTGGTTTAATGATCTTTCTGATAAGACAGGTGTTTGTAATTCTTAAACACATAATTCAATGTGCCTGTGGAATACTTCCTAAAGGACTTTTTTATTGAATTGTAATTCACAGCAAAAATGTGTGAACCTTTGAATGCTAAAGGAAAATGGGAATGGGAAGATTGATGTCTTCCTGAAATAAGGATTTGAACAAGGTCAAATGAAAAACCTTTTGGGCAGATTTTATTCCCTCATTGGTTTTAAAGGGAGCCTAAGGCGATTATGTGTAGAGTAGGATGACAAAAATTTACAAATAAAACAACTAAAGAGACAAATTCAAATTTTCACAAATATTTTAGAGACTGTATATGTGCTGTACTAAACTTTTAGAAAATATGCACAATATCTTCAATTTCTGCTGTGACAATTACACTGGAGAAATGAAGTGAATTTAATTCTGATAGATCACCAGGGCAACTTGAAATATTAATACATAGTGGAAAAAAATTGTCAGACTGACAGGAAAAAGGACAGAATTTGTTTTATAAACAATATACAAGGCATTCAGAATCAGAATTACGTTTACAGATTCTTCTGAGGGTGAGCATAGGAAGACTGTTAAACTGAGATACATACATAAATGTATAAACATTTTATATATGTATATATAATTAGATGGGTGAGTAGATGGAGAACAGATATCTTCTATTTTTAGGTAAAAAATTATGACATCAGATATGCTTTGAATGAATCATGAAACTATTCTTGAGTGGAACATGAAGTCCAACTTAATAAATACATGCATCATATTTGAGACACCATATTTTTCATAGACAGTTTACAGGACATGGATCTTTAAACTCCCTTTCTTCATTTAAATGAATGCAGCAGTGAGCTTCAGAGGCCTTCCCATAGTAATACAGAAGCATCAGCAGAGCAAGGAGGCAATTCACCCATGCTCTGCATGTTCTCCCACCCTGAATTCTTGGTACAATTTAGAATTCATATTTATTCAATAGTTTCCAGTTGAGGCTTCAGATCTATTCCAATCACTTACTTCTTTGAACCTGCACCTGCAATTTAGACTAAGACCTTAAGCCTCAAATTATTCATACCAAACCAATAAAATTAGTCATCTGCATACATTTTTTTTCAATGAAAAGGCTCACACAAAAGAATATAAACTTGGAAGCAGGAAGACATTAGGAGATTACACTTCTGCCTTCAGTAGAAATTACACTTTGAAATTACATCCAAGAGAACACAATATGCATAAATACTATTTTAAAAATGAGAAATTTAAAGATATGATTCAAATTAGACATATTTTTAAAATTTCAGGAGATGAAATTGAATTAAGCTACCTTCAGATGGACACTACATTTGCATTAAAATCAAATGGAGGTCTAGAAATTTACCCCAAATATTTAAGCTATATCTTTAAAATATGTTACAGGTCATATCCAATTTAAAAAAAAAAGTAAGCATAAGTCAATTTTATATACTATTAAGCATAGTGAGTCTTGACAACTTCTCTAAGAAAAAATAAACAACCAGCTTTATTTTGACAAAAACATTTAGAGGAACATTTAGATGAAATGCAAATGATAGATTGCTGAAATTAGGCCTATTTAAACAAAGTTGAAAGATTTCCTTTTATTCAGTGTCCTTATGTACTCTCGTTAGAAAGCAAGACATTGATCCCTCTAGACTTTAGAGTTAATTACATTCTGATAGCTCAGATGTTTCATCTAGATTGGGCCAGACAATTTCATGCTTCAGGACTGAGGGGAACAAAGAAGGAAGGACAAATACAGGAGAGTGAAGATTTCTCAACACACTTTAAGTGTCTGTGGTAAGATTTGGTTCAATATAAAAGCAACCAAATGGAAATGTTGATATGCAATCATCTCTATCTGTGCAAAGCACTCGTGAGTCTACATTGGACTGGCAGATACAACTCAACACCCATGGAATGAAGGAGCCTCACTGGAGGGCATTTCAAATGGAACTTTATACTTTTGATTGGACAACTGAATTGCACTTTGAATCAAAAGTCGTGTCCTAGAATGGATATTCAGCTGTTCTATGATTCAGTTTCTTAACTTTAAGTTTTTTGTTGTTTTTTTTTTAACCATGGAAAGATTGTTTTCTGCACTGTATGGTTTAGAAATGCCATTGAAATAACCTAATAATAAAAAATATGTTCCTTGTAATTACTTGTTGAAGAGATAAAGGCATAGAGTCTGCATTCCATTTTCTTTCTATAAATCACATAAACTTTTTATTTTATGTGATTTCTTGAGGTTCTTTACATTAAACAAGACAATTGTAAGGTTAATATTGTATTGCCAATGAATTAATTTGGTTTATTTGATTTCTGATGAAATTTACCATGTTTTTATACTCTATAACTTTCCCTCCCTCCCAATTTGATTCAGTGGCAAATGCTTATACTCATAGAAAGGGAAAATATGTTATTGGTATATTGTTCTTCTTACTAAAACAAGATTAGTTATCAATTAAATTGTGAGAACTACACAAATATGTGGTAAACTTTTCTTCTAAATAAATATTTATATAGGCAATCCCCAAACCAATTTGTGTATACAAGGCCAGCTAAGTGAATGCCAAGGATAGCATAAAATTTATTTTACAATTAAATGATACATACATATATGTGAAATATACCTTTTTAAAGTGTACAATGGAAAAATTTATTTTACAGATTTATTAATATACTTTCCATTATTCTAAACTCTTTAATACCATCAGGTTAAAAAAGACTGCATTAGAATCACAAGAGCTGTAGAGGTTTAGTAGAAGAAAATACTCAAAAGATAAACTGCCACTTTGAAAAGAAAATTAATTCTATTACAACCAGCTGTTTAAGAGAAGTAGGATAAATAGTTCCCCAGCTTTATGCCTCTATTAGATTTAAAGAGATTACCTAGACCAATCTTCTGACTTGCAGTTTCCTGAAATTATTGTAATGAATCTCATCCTCCAGGTAGAGAATATGATTTTTTTTTCAGAAATTTGAGACAAAAAATTTAAAAAGCATTCCAAACTTTTAGTCATTGCACTCTGTAGCAGACACTTCTTTTGCTCTTTTTCATAGAAACACTCCCTCATTTGAAAATAAATTTGAGTTCTGGACCTGAAAGACAATAGAAAAATTCAAAGATGAGTCTCTAGAAATGAGATTGAGGAGTATACTACTTGACTGTGGCAAGTTCCTCACTGAAGTCTTTCCCTCACTTTGGACAGAGTCTTTCTAAAGCATTGCCATTCCTACCATTTAATGTGTTTCAGTCAAGAACTTAGGAAAGGATTGTTGCTTAGCTAGTACTTAAACAATGCATTAAATACATTTTTCTATGATACTGAAAATTGTTTGAACTTTTCCTGATTGCCCCTCTTTCAAAATGGGTTTTCTTCACAGTTTGGAAATGCTCAAACTATATAGTCCTTTCTCTTTAATGAGGGCAACTCTCACAGCTGCAATAAAATTCACTGGTTTAGTGGTTACTGAGTGAGTTTAGTTATTTCTAGATTTGTATTACATCATTTCTGCAAACTGAAATCTATTTTTCAAAATTTATTTTGAATTAAGTCACTAACTTTCAAATTGTTTGAGTGTAGGGTGTAAGTTATCCAGGGTGATAGAAGGTCTTTTTTCATGTTTTCACACTGTCAGCTTGAAAGGCCTGGTTACAAAGGCGCAGAACGAAACATTCTTCCCATTTGATTAAACTAGTCTGAAGGGCAAACTATGAGAAAATAAAAAGATACTGGGTGTCAGAGGCAGCCTCATTATTCTTTTAAGAATAGGAAAAAATTACAAGATCAAGTATTTCAGGATTGCAAGAGCTGTGTCTGATTAGCCAGGTGCAGGAATTCACCATTTGTGTAGTAATGGGCAACACAGCCAGAGAAAGTCTGTGGCTCCCCAAGCTGAGCATCCTTTGTACATGAGCCCACTGTCAGCATACCCATAACTGATTTTGCAATGTGGATCCTAAATCCTCAGAGCATTGATATTTTCTAGGCCTCAAACTTCCTCTGCCTTCCCTTATCTTGGTCCTGAATTGCAACACTCCTGCATGGGAGGAGGGAGATTGTCTGTACGCTGCTCTGTCTCCCTCCTGCACCAGAAATTTGTTGGCCCTTCAATTTTTCCAGGTGACAATTGCAACAAGCCTAGGTCATCCCAGGACAGAAAAACTGCTCCTGGGTTCAGAAAACAGGGCAAACTTACATGTTTTCCCAAGCAAGATTTGTCCTCCTGTCTTCCAAACTAATCCTATATATGCTGACTTACCCTATACTCAGCCTGATTTTCATACATGTCCAAATTCAGTTTCCCAGGAAGGCACAGGGATCCTAAACATTCTTAGGAATGGGATACTGATATGTGCATCAGGTGATTGAAGAGTAGAAGCACAGAGCAGACATTTTAGTAAAATGGTTGGGACAACTTTTTGTTACAGAAAAATTTTCAGCCCCACTGCTTACCTTTATTTTAGAAAATAAGAGCCACTGAAAAAAACATCCCTATTCCTTGAATGCTTTTTCTAGACTACAATTATATCTTCATTTCCATCTTCTTTTCCTGGATGCATTTTGTTAAATAAGTATATATTACAGAAATTAAATATAAAATTACAAGATTAACTAACCCCATCTTTCACTAAAAATCTGTGCTGAGCTGAAGTTTTATAATTAACTGATCCATTTTAATAATCCATGTTTGCCAGAGAAGTTATGTTGCACTCTCTTTTCTCATTCCCATCGCACTTCTGTCTTCCTGCCTTTCTATTCTTTCCTCTCTCCCTGCTCCCAGGAGCACTTTGCTGGGCTTTCTTAGGGTTGTCTCAGATTATTCAATCCACAAATTCCTCAAATCACATAGAGGACATATACATTAGTAAATGAAGCAAGGTTAGGATTTGTGCAGCCAAGCTGGCATGATTTGTCAGCTTCCACATTACTTTTACTAGCCAAAACAAAGTGGTGCATCCAAATCACTTTTCTGAAATGGTCCCTGCCAAATCATCCTTACTTATTCCCAAATTAGACCTGGGAAATATTTGTATAGTTCTAATTCACATTGCCCAAACCCATGCCAGGGATCTCTTTAAAAAATTACAGTATGGGCAAGCCACTTTATCATTTTGTTCAATTTACTGTTGCAGGTATATTCCATTTATTCCTAGTTCATCTGATTGCAGAGTTCAGTAGCTTGGCCAATCTGTAACAGAGAATCAAATAAACACTTATGTGCTGAATGAAGCTTAGTTTGGACAAATAGCAAAATGTTAAGAGATTCAGAAGACATCTGAAAAGGAGTGATACTCCTTTCCAACATGCATTTTCCAACAGTTTTCCATAAATCTGTTGCCCTAAGCTTTAACTATTACAATGCAAAATCTTAATGTGAGGAGATAGATGTTGTGTTATGAAGCTATATGATATAACCTGTAATGGATATTTGCTGGGTCTTTATACTGTAGCTCTATATTGCCTAAAATGCTTTTCAAAATCCTTCTAATTCTGCAAATACAATTAGATTTGATTCTTTTCATGGATATTTCTCAAAACCACATGGTTTCAAACACATCATTCAGAGCTGTGTTCCTGATTCTATACATCTGTCCAGATGTAACCCAGAATGTTTGTCTGACCAGTCAAAATAAAGCAATGTTTGTTTGACCAGTTTTTGGATAAGACTGAAAGTTTGCCTTTAAAACCTATGAAGGAGCTGGAAGAATAATTTATTCTGTAATCATTATTCTAATGTTGCTGTAATAGTTCTGTATCATATAGCAAACATGTATAAACACCGTTATTACAGACCTGGAGAGAAGTTTATAATTTTAAATTATACAAATGACCAGAATACAATATTTTTTTGAGAAAAATATTTCAACATGAATAATACAATTTGCATTAAGTGCAGAAATTTTTTGATTTATTGTAAAATGGTCAAAATCACCTAAAGTAGTAGGCTAAATTTTTTATCTTCTGAAGTAAAACCAGCCAATTTCTAGACTTTTAATATAAAACTATGCATATATTAAACAAAAAACCAACCAAAAACAAACTAACAACAAAAAACACCACAACAAACAGAAAACAATTGTGCCCTAAGCCCAGCATAATTATATTTATAATGAAGAAACATTTTCTAGAGGTTAACTCATCTCTTCAATTAGGTTCTACTACATTTTTAATATTTTATTCTAATTGGCCATTTTTTTTTGTCTTATTCTTTGATACTTTTTAAATATGAAAAAATACAAATATAAATTCAAATATGCAGAAGTGGATAGTTTATATTCTCTAATTTCCACTTAACGTATACTTGAAAAGCTCAGTAAAATTAATTTTAGCTTTGGAAATACTGGAAGACATTTTCATTCATTATTCATCAAATGTAGGAAAATGACACAAGAAATCTTGAAGTATTTTATAGAAACAACACTTGAAAGCTCTGTGTCTGTTTGGACACAAAATGACAGCGGTGTAGAAAAGCCAGACTCAAACTTTGCACTTTAAGTTTGTTTATGAGAGTTTGTGTGAAGACTTGAAGCATTATTAAAGAACCATGTAAATGGATTTCCAATAGACAGTGACTAAGAAAAATGGAAAAGGTATCACTAAAGTTTGAATGGATGAGATTCATCTTCCTGAAAAGCCACCTGAAACTGAAATGGTTCAGCTCTTTGTCTAGATTCCCTCAAGGCAGTGGCAGTAAATGGTGGCTTCCAGATGACAGTTTGGCCCTTTCTCCTGCTGTAATCTGGCAGGGAGCTTTGACATGAAGCACCTTAAGGAGGTGCTGACTTCCCTTTACTCTTAGAGGAAGCCTCAACTGTTTTGTGACATTATAAATGATATATTTTTATCCATAGGGTAGGATTGTTCTACTAAACTTTACCATATAAATTCCCACATCTCAGCTAGTCATCCTAGAGTTTTATTACTCATGAAGATAGAGAAACACATCTGGAATTCTTTCAACTAATATATCTTAGTAGTTTACCTTAGATTTTAAATAATCAGGTGTTTATGTAATAAATAGGCACTCTCAGAAATGCTTCTTTGTCTTCATTGTCCATTGAGAAAAGAGAAATGGCAAGTTAAATACAGGCATTCACACTTTAAAATTCTAAATTTATCCTGATGAGTTCCTCTAAAGGTTCTCCAGCAGAAGTAATTTCATTTTGATGGAGCATATCGGAAATTTGATATCCATCAAAAAACAAACAAAAAAATCCAGTCACCCACAGAGGAAATATCTGTAGTTATCCAATCCAACTTCTTTGTGATGCTAAAGAAAAATTCTCTGGGATTTGGATCTGGCAAGAGAAAAACAGACATCAGATCATGTCAGGATAAAGATTTAAAGATATTGTTTATTACAGCTGAAGTTATAACAATATCTATGTAGTGTCTCTCTGCATTTTCAGGAGATTTTTTGTAGGAAATCAGCACATACATTTCTTAAAATATGTAATCAGGGTTAGGTATTCAGGATTAAGAACATGGAATTCCTGAGCACCAAAACACCTCTAACACTAGAATATGAATTGGAAAAGAGATACTTTTCTGAGTGGGTTTCTACAAGAAGAATGCTTCATCAGCTCTGTGTTTCATTCAGAGCTCTGAAACTACATGACAGCAGGGGAAATCAGATGGCTAAATTTGTTATCACCCTAACTATCTTCATCATTCACTCAGATTTTATTGCTCAAACCTACAGATCTCTGAGTTATTTGTGCAAGAGGTCCTGCATTGCTTAAGTTTTCACTTTCCTAAATATAAAATAGAGTTATTTCAATTTAATATGTTAAGTTAAACTTATTTCTTCTTGCCATGCTGGTTTAGAAACTTTCTTACTAATTATCAGGCATTCTGCTCAATGGCAGAATCTATCAGAAGGACAATGTGGGGAACAGTCTGGTAGCTGTAGCTGCTTCAGCTGTCTGATTTTAATCCTCCATCATATGTCTGCTGGAGTCTTTAGTGAGATAAAGCACTGCCAAGGATCAGACAGACTATTAGTGAAAGAGATCTTAATTAAGAGTATTGACTTATTGTGAATTTAGGCCATAGCTTTTTCTCCTACTCTGCCTTGAAAATACAAGGACAAAAGTTCTCAGGGGGAAAGTTAGCTGACTTAGGTACAACAAAACACAAGTACTATTTTTATTTAATTTCAAAACAATGTTAGTACTGGTTTCTACCCAGCACCTCCTCTTAAATTGCGCTGTCACTAGATGAATTACAACATCTTAAGTAAATTTCCTGAATAGCTTTTCTAAGAAGTCTTTTCTTTAGGCTGAACACATTTAATGCTTGTATTAAAATTACTGAAATTAAACCTCCACAGTATGCCAGGTCCACTGTTCCATACACTGTCCTACTATAAGAAGCTTTAATCTAAATATCAAAGTCAGGATGAGAAAAAACTAAAAGTAATGAGAACTGGCAAGAAAAATATGGCAAACTCACTTTTTCCAAGTTCATCCTACAAAGCCTGTCTTACAGATTACTGAATTAAATAAATTTAATATTATATAATTAAATATCCATTGAACTTTATAATTTTATGATAGCTGAGGAAAATAATGTAAAGACTATATATCATTTCTTTTCTGTCAAACCCAAAAATACTTAATTCTTAAAAAACTTCTTATTTTTAGACAGACATCATTTCTGTAAAAAGGCTTCTGCAGAAAATATATATAAAATGCATTTTGTGAGAAAGGTTTGGAACAGAAAAAATATCTGATTTGATGTTATGGAATTATGAATATACCTAATACAACATAACATATAGGGAAAAAACCCTTTGATAGCTTTTATGTATAATAAACGCTGACACATGAAGAAAAAGAAGGAAGTCTTTGTATGGAATACAATATTCCATGCTGTTATTCAGTTTGTCACAGAGACTTGAAATTTTATTAGGAAAAATATGGTCAAGGACTATGATATTTATTTGTTAAAGATTACTAAAACCAGGGAAGAGTTGTATAGGATGAATTGATAATAGCCTGTTGTGTTCATAGTATTAGAAATATTATTTCCAATACCCATAATTGAGTGTGCATAGTTTTTAATTCTAATGAATTTGCAGTTCACTGAGGAAATGTGAGCAAATGTAGATAAGAAAATGTTAAGATTTTATTTTTATGGTATTTCTCCAAGGCTCTTTAAAATTTGATAGATAGCTGAGACAGGTCAGTATGGAAGTTTTTATATGACTTTTGAACACTGAAAGATAAAATGATGATTTTTCTCCATAATATAGCTAATCTTTCCTGTTGGTACAACTATAGCAAAAATTCATATTTGCTGTTGCACAGTTTCATAAGCACATTTTGAAAGCCATGTCTTAGTCACAGATGAGTACCGTCTGCCTGCTTTTACTTTGAGCAATATATAATTTATCTTTATATGTCCTGTCCTGAAGAGTTATCAGTTCTTTTATGCATACCACAATAGTTCTGCTTTATTAACTTGCCCTTTATCAGATTCATCCTCTAGGGCAATTGTCTCTAATCACCCATGTGAACCCACACATGAAGGTGGCTCTGTGGATGACTAAGGACACAAAGCATACCCATCACATAACCAGAGGCAAAGAGAGGAGTTTCAGAGAGAATTTCACAAAGGGAAAATTTTAACACCTGCTTTTCCCACTGCAGTGTGGGATTAGACTACTTTGTACCAGAGAGGGGACCTGATAGCCCATCTACTGATCTTTGCACAACTCCATTAGTGGCATGATTCAGCTCTGAAAAACCCAGTATTTTGACCCTCATTTAGTGAGAACTGTGGGGCTCAAAATCCATAGACTGGTGTCTCCCACAAGCAGTCATTCACAAACAAGCCAAGTAGTTAATTTTGTGTATTTTGTTTCCTTCAGAAAGTGAAATACAAATTGAAAGATACTTAGCAAGAGAGCAAATTGACTCAGAAAAAGAGACAGATGATTTGTCTAGGCCCAAATAATTGTCAGATACGTTCCATATATATTGAGCTGAATTCTTTCTGACAGACTCAGGTAGTACAGGAGAAATGCTATAAATGGGAGATGAGTGAATTTCTGCCTAAGACATACCTTCAAACTTTCATGTTCAATTACCCTTGCACATGTAGCTACAAGATGCAGGAAACATGCCATTACATTACATTACATCATCTATCATATCTGTAGTTGATAGTGTTGGTTTCCAGAGATCCAGAAGCTCACTTTAAGTGCTGTAGAGTAAGCCAAAAGCATCCAGACTTGTTTTTTGGAAGGAGCCCTAACAGTAGGAAAATTATCCTTCTCAATGAGCCAGAACAAACCCAACTCATCAAACATAATTTTGATAATGAACATCACCATTTTACATTCAAATACTCCCAAAATGGTGGCAATTTATTAATGTCACATTAAAGGGCTCAATTCATTATTCTGTTTCAGTAAAGAGGCAGTTAATGAGTGATGCATGCACATGGACAAGCTTCTAATTAGAGTTTCTCTGTGTGTTGAAAGCTTGGTGCTGGGATACTGAGTGACTGCCAGCAGACTATTGACTTTTTTCCCTCTTTACTGAACATGCCTATTTATACAGCTTATTGCTAATGAGATGCTAATTGAGTCTGCCATATCGAAATAAAAAAACCCTTGAGTTTATTGCTGAATCCTCTAAATGGAGCTCCATTTCAGAATATTCTCCCAATCCATTTTCCTCTGCACTCTTTTTACTTGATTGAAAAATAATTTTGAACAGTAGGAACAGGATGTCAATTAAAAAAAACCCAAAACAAACACTACCACATTATTTCTAATATTAGTTTAGAAGAGAACCTAGTAAATTTATGCCTGAGTATTTACATGTAGTTTTACTTAATGTCAAAATTTACTCAAGTCTGTGGTGAATACTGTGCAAAAATGTACAAATGCAAGTTTCAATGCCCTGGAGATATTCCAATAAAATCATTTTGCATGGAATGCAAGCAGCCTAAATGATCATCACAAAAACAAGAAAGCACATTAAGAAAAGTAGAATGAAGGCAAAGACTAGAGCAGTTAAATCATTTGATTAGCTAGTTAAGGTTTGCACAGGAATGAAAGCAAATCTAATGTGAAGATAAAGCCCCGCTTTTATGACCTTCAGCCTATTATTCATCTGGCACTAAATTCAGTTCTGCCCATTCTACACTCTTTTTCTATATAAGGTTTTATACTTTTAGGATAAATTTTGGAGACATTTTAAGCACTGTTTTTAAAACAAATTCTTTACAAATGTTTAATGTTTTTCAGGTATCAGTGGCTGAAGAATTGATTAATGTCTTTGGGATAAAATACTTTCTAGGCATACCAACTAAAACAAGACTGCGAAACCCTTCATTGCATCATTCATCATCATTCTTTTGTAGTGGCAGCAGTTCACTGTGATTTGCCTTGTGATTTTGTTTGAATGTTTCTGCATGGTTTGTGAATTCTCCTAGGCTTTGCAAGTAAAGGATAATCACAAGGAGCAGAGGACAATGTCAGGTGAAAAGTCTATAGTGACCTGATAAGAATTGCACCTCCAAAATAGGCTGGATAAGCTCCTCCATAAACAAACATCAGAAGTGAATAATCATATCACTGTCCCTGCTGTGAAAGACACTAAGATGCATCAAAAAGAGACTGATTCTGGAAAGCCACCAAATCTAGAGGGATGTTGCCTAAAGAGTTGTAGGACTTGGAGTCCAGTGGAAAGAGAAGATGCAGGTTGTATAAACTGAACTGTCTAAGGGAACTGGTAGAACGTGAAATGTTTGGGGAAAGGACCAAAAAGGGAAAAGAGATTGATCAGTATACTCATCTGGAAAGCTCTGAACCTGTTCACTGCAGTCTATATTTTACACTTTTATTTAATCTTTTTCCTATCTTGGAGTTGACTGAATTTCCTAGATGAGGCTCGTGTATAATGCTAGTGAACTCACAGCCAAAAAAGCTGAGTCCTAGGAGAAGAGTTTTATTCAACAAGCTCCTGGAGTGGAAAGTTGATGCATGAGGGGCCCAGCTCTGGATGACAGCTACTGGGGGAGACTGGGGTCTGGGAGCCAGCAACTGGCTTGACCATATAGGCCTCACTATAGAAGAGATTTGTATGTGCATGTGCATGTGTGTGTGTGTGTGTGTGTGTACATGCCAGTGTATTCCACTAGCAAGATTCAACCCTGCCCTGCAGGAGGAAAGGAACAGGATCAAGCCATTGGTGTTGTTCACTGTGTTTGTGTGTGTGTGGCAGCACAGGAGTGGCTCTGTGTGCTATTTGTAGTGTATGTGTGTTTGTGGAAGGGTTGTGCTCACCTCACTGCTGGCTGGAGGTGAGAGCATGAAATATCAGTGGCCCTGAAAATATGGGCTGTGACAGGAGGAAAGAGCCTGGGCCCAAATTTAACTGTCTCAAAATATTTTACTAAAAATCTCAGTCTCTGAGCCAGATAAGCTAGACAGCCCTCATCACTGGAGATGTTTAGATTAGGGAAATATCTGTCAAGAATGGTATAGATGCAATTGATCTTACTTGGGGCAGAATGGACAAGCTAAATGAGGTCACTTCCAGCTTTATGATCTCATTAATCTCCATCATTTGGACCATTATTCACACTCTTGGAAATAAAAACAGCCATTGACAAAGCTGGACTTGCTCTGTCTGAAAACAAGGAGGTTAAAGGGTGAGCTTGTGTCCTGAAGGAGGCTCAAAAGGTGAGCTGCAGCTACCTGAAGAGCAGGTACAGACCAGAGAGTCACTCTTGTCAGTAAATAAAAGATGAGATGAATAAAGGGAATGAAAAAAAGTGTGGGTCAGATGGTTCAGATTAGACATTTAGGAAAATATTCAGCATTAGAAAAGCAATGTAGCACTGCAGTAGGGCTGCCAGAGCAAGTGAAGAAAACTTTCATCCTTTGAGTGGTATTTGAAGCTCAGCAGGATAAATTTGCAGGTGGCCTGGTCTATTATTGTCAGTGGTCCTGCTTCATGTGGGAGCTGAACTGTATGACCTGCAGGAATCCCTTACAACCAGCAGTTCTGTGGTTCTGTGACCTTTGACAGCTGCTTTGAATGGCACTGTTTGGGCAGGTCATGTTCCAGCAGTTTGTTAGCAGGGTGGACACAGGCAGTCATGAATTAGCTGGGTACCTGATATGAGTGTGGCTGGAGTTTTAGTACTTCTGTGTGATCAGTGCTGAAACAGAACTTCTCTGTTTCATCTTCAAGATAACCCCTTTTACAGCATGATACTTCCTCACAGCTGTTATATCTGAAACAGCAAGGCTGAGTTTTCCTTAGGATTCTAGTATCAAAGGGAACAGCCTATACTGTGGAATACCCATGCCTTGTAACAAATGATCAACTTAATATTTTGTACTGAAATGAAGCTTTTATTAGGACTTCTAACAAATGTTTTTCTGCAAAGGAAATCCATGGCAGTGCAAAGCAGTTTAATGAAAGAACAAAACACCAGTTAAGAGTCTTCAGATATTAAAATTAAATAAAAATATATATTTTTTTTAAATAAATCATCTTCCTCCTCTGCTTATGGGCTTCAACAGATAACATGCAGATGTACAGAATGAAATAAGCTCTCTTTACAGGCAATAGAGACATGACCCCTGTAAGGGTCTCATTTACACACTCTAAAGTTAATATTTAAAAAGATGGAAAGGAATTGTATCTATTATTTTCATTTTCCACAAAAGGTCACTAAGGAAAGTAGCTTAGATGTATTTGTTCATATTTTAGGTGTCTCTGTATGCATAGATGCCAAATAAACTAGAAGTCTTTGAAGCATTACAAAGCAGACAAAACCAGCATAGTGTATGCTGGTTATGATGGGAGCAGCTTATGATGGGCTTCAGAATCCTGCAATCTTAAGAGCTGAGCTTGTAAAAAAAAAAAAAAAAAAACAACAAAATTCCTGGAAATTTTCCCCACTCCTTTATAGCTGAGAGGTACTAGACAAGTTTCACAGATGATTTTTGTTACTCACTGGTGCTTCTGAGTTTCCTAATCCATGATGCATGAAGCTTTCTTTAGGAGATGGTGAGAGCTAAAAAATGGCAGGGATTTCCCCAGGTTTTGGTTTTGTTTTTTTGTTTTGGGTATGTGAACACTTTTGGACAGCAAAATGATGCAATTTTATTATTTCATATCCATTTTACCAGGCCATAATAACGACTTGAAACAGAAGGAAAGCCTAGTCTGATTTCCAAAGAGCTGCCTATTGACCTGAGATGACTATTTAAGGAGGGTAGAAAGTATATAAGTGTTCCAGAGCTTCAGTAGCAGTCATGTACAGCATCCCAAATGAGCCTTTCAGAGCCTTTCACATAACATTTTCCTTCTACCACCATCACAAACCCATCAGTCAAAAAAAGGAAAGAGTTGCTAGCTTGAAGATTTGGATAACATTAGATGCAGTGAAACTGAATCTCCTCTCAACATGTCTAGAAGCTGAAGCTTAGATGTATGGAGAATTTTGATACCAAAAGCTTAAACTTGTCCTGTAACTGTTTTAATGTTTCTTTGTTTATGTAACAGGCTGGCACATACTTTGAAGTAGTCATCTGCTCTGAAGAGAGACAGATGGCAATTCATCACACCTATCTTAGACATATACATTTGGACAGGATGAAAAACCTTCTGGAAATGCTTAACTCTTTACTGGATCCAACTCCTATTTATGTTCTTAATTCTAACTTTGGAAGTTGTCATTGAAATTGTGCCTGATATACTGATATGTCTACACCATAAAATGCAGCATGGTTTATTGTGGTATGCCTTTCTGATGTGGAAAGATTATATTATGTAGTGTTTTTCCACGGAAACAAAATATTTCAGGACAAAAAATACACTACCTTTGGAAATTATTATTTCAAAGATAATATTATTACTTCTTTCTGCATGATAGCACTTTAGTATAATCCATCATTGCTCTGTGATGTGAATACTTGTCAGCTGGACCATATGTTAGGGAACTTTGCTCCACGCCTCCCAGTGCTTCTGAACCTTACAGAAGCCCATAAAATATTTTATTTGAAGCTATAGGGTTGGCTTACCACAGGTGTCACTGAAAATAATAAGGACTTAGGTATTTCAATTTCTTTTTAAAAGGTGTTTTATAGTGGAGTCATCTGACTACATATACCATCTGCTGTATCTAATACTGTGATACATTACCTATGCAAGCAATTAGATACACCTTTGGAAGTAAGAAAGATAGGCTCAACAACAGGTGAGATAAATTGCCCCACAAGTTACATCCAGACATCTAAATTTAGTCAAAATAAAACCCACACTCATAGCTTTAAAAGAAGTAGCCAAATACATTTTAAATTTAAAGTGGCAGAAATGACATCAAATGACAGAAAGAAATCCTATGCTGAATTATTTCTTGTACATGCCTTCCTATCTTTATTTGAACAGGAGAAAGATCTATAATTGACTATAAGGCATAAAATGATGTCATTTCCAGAATTATAGAACAGTAAGGAAGGCAAGGTGAGCCATGTCACATGACATACACATAAAAAATACCTCCAGTTTGAAAGTAGTAATGCAGCTGTGGAAGGTGCTGATGAATCTGAATTGCTGTACATTTTTCATAATTTACTATCTAAACCAATGTATTGGCACTGAAAGAGGAAGAAAAAGGGATTATCAGGATGGTCAGGAAGAACAAACAGCTGTGTGTGCGAGGACAAAAAAAACCACATGGAGGTGGTGATGCCTTGAGAGGCAACCTAGAACAGAGGCTAGATAGTATTAAAGGAATAGAGTAGGTATTTATTAGAAGGCCTTCAAAGGATACACTCTGGGCAGTACAAGAACCTGCTGAGGCTGCACCCAAGATGGATGACAGATCACATATTTTCACACTTTTATAAGTTTTGGTTCATTTACATATTGAGGTTAATTGTCCAAGTACAGCTTCAGGTTATGCAGTCCCATCCTCCCAGTTTGCTCTCCTCTATTCACTCTTGTTTACACTTTTTGGGCCTGAACCCCCATGGTGTTCTTGGTTCTTGGCTGGAAAAGGATTATTTTGTCTGACTAAACTGTAAGCAGAATTTGCTAGCACTTTATTTGAAGTTCAGAGTGACACACTGATGCAGAATCTGGATAATATGAAAGCTAAAACTTAAGGCATCAGTGGAAGCAAATGCTAATGCCCACACCAGGAGGATTTCTCTCAGCAACGCACAGCATCTCTGCATGACAGCACAAGGTGGAAGGGCCAAGGTGTTACTAAATCCCTCAGCTTCCACCAGCACATCTGTGTCAGAGACTGCCACAGCACATATGAAAAACATCTCACATTCCAGTTGGTTTGCAGAGCATATATGGGACCAAAACAAACTGCAGGGATTGTTACAACCTCTGTTACCTCCTCCTCTGGGATGTCTCTCAGTCTGGCCATGCAAATAGATGTCACTTTTAGGTTGAATAAACTATTGTTTTTCTTTGCTGGGATGGCTGGGGAGGGGAAAAATAGTGGATCATTGTAAGATCCTGATGACTTAGTCTGACAGCAGCTACTAATCTATGTGTCCTTGGCTTCAATGAGAGGAAATACATTTCTGCTCATTTACACCAAAGTATTTGATGTTTTAAATAAAAAACAAGCAAACAACCAACCAAACACCATAAAACAGACAAGAAACCAACAAAGCAAGTTTTCTATAGACTATGACAAAGCTAATATATTTTAAGCATAATATTGCAATCTTAAAGGTTGCAAATATAACAAATATGATAGTAAAAATTATTTTGGAAAGGAACTGGATATATTATTAAGCAGTCAGCCTTAAAAGAGACTTCTAATAGATAAGCTTATCAGCTTGTGCTCTTATCTAAGCCTTCCTCTTCTTTCTACTGGGAGTACCTGCAAAGACTGAGATAATATACTTGGTATCTAGCTAATTTTTATCTCCTGAAAGCACACTACTTCTTAGGAGTCAGCCCTTCATATAACAGGTTATGCATATACAGGATGTGTGTGCTTGTGAACAAATATATATATATTTTAAAATATTTTTTCATACCTCTTTGTGTGTATTTAGGCACAGGAAGTAAACATGTAATAGCTAATCAAATATAATTTAATATTATTTAATTGGTGTATTTATATTACTAACTATTTGTTCACCTTGTTTTTCATAGCTAGTGGCTCCACATCTGTTTACCAGTATGTCTCATGGAAAAAGACATTTTTCCAAATAGGTTTTCTGCACAAAAATACTCTCTCAATTGTTTCTGATTTAAATGTGAATTATCTTGAAATACAGTGCCATTATTTGCAGTGTACAATTGCCTTTAGAAGAATTAAATATTAGCATTATTACAGTTAATGCTATGTTGCATTTACTTCATTATTTTTAGGACAGTTTCTTACATATTTGATGTGAGTTCCAAGGAATTTAATATTCTTCTCTTTTTTCTTTTTTAAAATTATTCATTTTTTAAAAGCTTAATTATCTGGGTGCTCATTTTGATAATCCTGTAGAGGAACTTTATTTACAGAGGCTGAATATGTCACATTATCTGAAAATAAGGCCCATTCTAAGATCAGTCCTTTTCTTACATGGTGAGAAATTGTCATAGAGTCTGAATATTTAGTGTTATATTTAACATGCTTATTTAAACTTAGTATCCATATTGGTATTTGACTGCAAAGCTCAAAGATTTTTACAACACAGTGAAAGGGATACTCACATTGTCCATTTTATGCAGCTGTAGGCATCTACCACACAGAGGTAGAACAGCAGAATCAGAATAGCAGGTTTTATGCCTCAAGTACTTGAAATAATAAAGGAATTTTCCACACTTATATGTTCAGAGAACTTTTGACAATGTTTTCAGATTAAAATTTCAGCTGGAATCAATGAACTATGAGTTATGAAAAACAAAATAGCATTTTAATAGTATTTTAACTAGCAGGAGACTTAATAAATATTTACATCAGTTATGCTTTCAGTTATTTATGTTGTAGGGATTGCAGTAATATGTGGATGGTTTCAGAATATCTTTTATCTTCACCTCCAACTAACCATATATTTTAGTTTTCTTTTTTTGGTTACATAATTTCATAAAATAATTATATTTTTATTCCACATCTGTACTTCATTAAGTTCTGGATGGCATTTTAGAAACTCTTAGAAAACATGAATAATTTCTAATATACTGAAATGATCTTGACTACAGAAATTTACCTGAAAGGAGTTTAGTTCACAGAAAAACCATAAAAAGATGGTTTTCAGTCATTGATTGGTGCACAAAGAAAGACAAATCTAATTAAATTCCCAAGTTGTAAAATGAAGTTTAACACTTATTTAGTAAAGCATGTAAATAAGATTACTATGAAATGTGGTGAGTACAACTCTCTTCAAAATCACTTACATTTTTAATTTGATTAGCAAATTCTAAACACACATAAATATACCAGAGTATATTTTTATGTTCAGTATTAATTCATATAAAATGAAAGCCATCAGCATTTAAAACATGATCTCTGACAGAAAATAAAAAAAAAAAAAAAAAAGGAAAACCAACTATTATTACATTTGGTTTCATATAATGATGTTGATATTGTCTTTATTTGCACATCATAACACCCATTCTTAAACTGATTTCAGGCTCTATAAACTGTATTAAGTTCATTTAGTGCATCATTGTCTGACTGATGTTTTGTTTTTTCAGACCACAGCTGTACATGACCAACAACAGCACAACTGTTTGTCGACCTGGAGAGCTCAAACATATTCAGTACAATGGACAATTCATGTGAATGTCAAATAAAGGCTATTTAAAGTACTATAGAATATTAATCTGCTAATTGCATTTGCATATCTGTAGGCTTTAAGGGTGAATTATTCTCATTTTAGCAATTAATTCATTCAAAGTGTCTGTATTTCTAAAAAATCAACAACTTTCTAACATCATGAGTTAGTCTGTTAAAAGTTGTAAGCTCTCTACACAGCCCTTGTAAATATATCCAGCTCTTTTTTATACAACTCCAGCTGATATAAATTGGACTACCCTGAATTAAAAGCAAGGAGACTTTATCTTGCCTATAATCTAGGAATTCCAGCCTTGTGCATGAGTTGTTGTACTGAAGAAAGTTACCTCATAAGGTAAATAATTACAATTCTGCCTTTGAGGTTAATTTGTCAGGAAACAAAAAAAATCTTAATATCTCTTGAGGATGATGGTCATATTTTTTGTACATTTATTAAGGCAACATTAAGAAATTTAAAATAGAAATTACAATTTTTAAAATTTATTTTGTATGGTCCTAGCACTGAGAAGTCAGAGTGATGAAGCAGGGTCTAGCTTTGTGCAAATAGAAAGTGCTTATGTATAAATTAAAGTTTGACTTTATTAAACTTCTAAAATGTGTTTGATTCTGTAATTTGTAGAGTTTTTAAACAATGTGTTTCATACTGACACTTTTTTAATTTTTGCCATATTAGCATCATAAGTTTAATTTTTTTTTCTTTCTTGTAGAGAGATAAACAACTTTAAGGGATGATTCACCTACTTTTTGTTTTTTAACCCTAGTAATAAAAGTTGTTGCTTTTTTAGGTCATTTGGCTTAAAAAAGACTGTCTAGTTGCAAAAGAGATGGATCATCACTGTAAATCTTAATCAGAACTCACTCTTTGTATGATGTATAAAGAAAGCTCAGTATCTCACAGAATAAGACTCCAAATTGGGAAAGTGGAAGCTGCCATTGAAAGAACAAATGTAAGTTACACTTCCTGGGAGGAAATTGGATATTTTCTTTCACTTGAGGATTCTAATCTTTAAATTTTTTTGGTTTAGAATACTTGAACTGGGTTAGTCAAAACATGGGGGTACTTCCAGGAACTTCCACTATTATGAGTAGCATCTTTCCCTGTTAAAGCTTGGTGTTCTACATTCTGTTTCCTGCTTCTGCTCATATCAGGGCTGTATGTCAACAATTATTCATCCTCTACTTCACCAGTAAAGATATAATTTATTAAGGGCTATAGCTTTTCCAGTCCTTTTTGTTTTAATGTATTCTAACACTATAGAGTAATCCAGCCTCAGCTAAACTAAAAAAAAAAAAATAAAAAGCACCCTTTAGGAACTAGAATGCACAAGAACAATGCAGAATAAATAACATTGAAAATGTATTTATATTGAAAAAAGAGATGCTTACGGTTCCCAAGCCTAAAGTAATACACAGACAGAGCCACACTGGTAGGAAATATAAACCCTAATCTCAGCCCAGATGAAGTAAAATAAGTATTAGAAGGTCTATTTCCCCAAATTTAGGTTAAATCCTTCACCAATGAGCTATTTCTGTGTTTTAATGAGGTTTAAATGATATCTGTGCTCTGAGAACTGCTGCTCCACAGGTACTATCAACTTTCTGACACTGAGCACATTGGTGCCATTACTATTCTACCTAGCAGCATAAATTTAAGCTACATCTATTCTAGTAGATTACAAAATGTCAGGGACCATTCCAGTTTTCAGTGTCATCCCTAATAAAGCTGGGGTTTCCACTTCTAACAACCATTTTTTTGAAGTTTTCCTCTTTCAAAGTCTGAGAGACTTTAACAGCAGGATTTAGGCCATTAAGTACCTAAGTTCAATTATGAGCACCAGCAGTAGACTTGGATATGCTGTACACTGCAATTTAATGGTTAATGCTGCAGCTAAGGTGACTGGGGAGCTTTAGAAAACAAAATTAAAGTAATTATGGAATTAGGCAGCTTCACAAATAGGTTAGAGTTTCAGGAATGAGCACATCCAGACTCGTGACATCTAAGTCTCATTTTCATCAGAGAGACTCCTGAAATTAAGATAAAAGTATCTCCTCAAGTACTATATTTTTTCCTCCACTAAAATAGGAAACTACATTTTTGAGGTTAAACATTGAAGTCTCCCTTTGGAAAACTGAATGAATTAGTGATATTCTATTTCACAAGAGTGAGCTCCCTGTTAACCTTCCTCTTATGTGGATTGCAAGTCTGAAAAGATTAATCTAATCTTATACACCATTTCCATTCATGGCTTCTCATTGAGCATTATGGGTAGATTTTTTGGTTTTTTTTGGTTTTTTTTTTTTTTTTTTTTTTTTTTCTTTTGTCTGCAGGGTATTATGCCATCATTCAATCTACAGCTTTAAGGCTATTCTCAGCTGTCTTTAATTCTTTTTAGCCATATATTTTGTATGTTTCTAGCACATTTTTTCGACTACCTCAGGAAGTCAGGTTGTTATTTCTCTACTATCTTTATGTTCTATCAAGAAGCTAAATACGCTGTTATAAAGAAAATGAACCCATATATAAGACAAAATTAGTGCCTCACACTGACATTCTGTTTAAAACACAAAGCTCTTAATCCAACATTCCCTGCAGGGGCAAAAATCACTTGCAAGCAAATATTAGCACAAGACACAGAGGATCCCTAGGAGCTGGGAATTCTGTTGAGCTTGTAGCTGCAGTTTCAGTGTTCTTGAACTCATCTGTCATAAGAACTACACAGTCTCAGATTTCATTAATATTACTTTTTCATTTGTTCATTTCCAAGTCATTTGGCACAGGATGGAATCTAAAAATACTGAAAACATTTACAGTTTTGATCATTTTGTGAGAGTTCCTATTTCAGCAATTTCATATTTCACTTTATAAACAACAAAGCTGGCATAAATTTGATCTATAATTTTGTGCTAAGCGTGGGCTGTTTTACTTTACAAAGAGTAAGAGTTTTGAAGAAAAATTTAAGCCATGTGGTCTTTGCTTGGAATATTATCTAATTATTGAAAAATATAAATATTTGGGTGAGGGTTTGCGATGTTTTTATACATATATTTTAAGTGGCAAAACACTACTTGGAAAAGTTCTGTCTATAAGTTTATTCCTATTAAGACTTTCATCATGACACTGAAATAGTTTGTGTTTAATTCCTTTTAAAATTTGCCCTGTGCTGCTGAGTTCTACTACATTTAAACTTAAATTACAGATTCCTTAGCTGAAAAATGAAAGAAACTCCTAGACAACAATAAAGGACTCCAGAAATTTTAAGGAAAGAAAGCTCATATGAGTTATAGTTCATTTCTGTACTGTTGAACTTCCATTTATAATTACAGCCCAAATCTCTTAAATATATCACCTCCACTTACAGAAAAGTATGAGAGGAGCAAGAAAGCCAAGGTGTCTCAGGGAGGAAATCAGCCATTGCTTATAAAACATACATCTGGAAAGAAGCTTCTTCTCTTTCCAAGTTCCAGGGTGAGTATATCAATGATCATTTTTCCTGAATTAATGTTTCCTACTTGTTATGAGCCAGGAGTGGCCTTCAGCTTAAAAAACCCCAAACTGCCTTTTCCCTTTTTGTCATATATCTAATTTCAGATGCAAATACGTGTATAAAGAATAGACCTAAAATAATGAAAACACAAGCAGCATGCTACAGCTGTCACAAGGCCTTCTGGCAGCAGTCAGGCATTCTTGCAATCAGTAATTCTATATTTATCTTTTGCAAAAAATGCAATCATTTATATTTTAAAAATTCTTCCCAAAGCATATCTAATCATTGTATTTAGAAAAAAACCCATCAAATACTGCTTTTGATGATCTCAAAAATTTTGCACAGATATTTAAAGTTTCCATAGAGCTCCTACCAAAAACATAACAAGTAAAGGATTTTTGTTTAATGTGCTTTTAAAATTATACGTGTGTGTGTGTGTGTGTGTGTGTGTGTGTACACACATATATATATAAATGTATATGTACATTTATATCTATATAGAATTGGTTATCAGGGTTTTTTAATATTGTTTATAACACCCATTTCCTCTGGTTTTCATATCCAGATGGAGTTCTGTAAAAAGTTTACTCTCTTCTATGTTGTGCTATCAAATGCTAATATAAGTTATAATATGAAGTTAGTTTTTCTTAAAAAAAATGCTTTTGTAAGTTTCACTACACTTTAAGAGATGGATATCACATCTAATTTTAACGTCTAATAAATAAGAGAAACCTGTAGAGATTAGGCAGAAACTCTGAGACATGAAAACTGACTGACACTGTTTTCTGAAAAAAGCTTGGCCTGTGAACAATGATCCCTTTGCACACGAATTCTTGTTTTGTTCAGATACATTATATATCTAAAGTTTAATACTGAATTACAAAAAATAGTGTTTACTTCCAAGAGACCTTTGGGAACAATAGCAACTTTCAAAGGCATCCCTGAATGATTTTTGTTGTCATCTATAATAACTGTTATTACTGGTTTATTTGTCAAGTTAATGCAAGTTGTTGTAAATATTATTTCAGTCTAATGTGCCTTAACTCATTTCTCACATAAATACTTTTAACAGTAGCATTTTATACTTGGCTTTTTATCTACTAATATAATGGTAAGATAGGACTAAGATATTAAAAACTTCTGAGGTTGTCTGAGGTCGTCTGAGGTCGTCTTCTGTCCTCAACCTAAACCTGAAAGACAGAAACCACAGCTAATAAATCTCCATGCACATTCTTTGCTGTTCCTTGGTAAACGCAAGTTTTTGTAGAGTAACTACCTCAGAGAAGTGACAGCAGGACAAGGCACCTTCATAAAGAGAATACACAAAATTTTTATCCACAGATGGAAGGTACGTTACACCTCTGTACCATGAAAAACTACAGTGTAGTGCAAACACAGAAAATTAGTTCTTTGAAAGATTTTGTTGCTCATAATCTCCACATTTATTATACAGAAATCAGTATTTCCTGAATTCTTTTCCTATGGTTCAGTTAGAACTCAGATGGTGATATAACTTTGAGAATAAATGTAAAAGCTCAACTTCCATGCAGGTGGAGTTCTTGGCCTGGACAATGAGTAAAACTACCAGTTTCCATCTAGAATTTGTATT
This sequence comes from Serinus canaria, assembly GCF_022539315.1. Lineage (NCBI taxonomy): Eukaryota > Metazoa > Chordata > Aves > Passeriformes > Fringillidae > Serinus > Serinus canaria. The sequence continues at coordinate 100,045,887 of NC_066316.1, read as the reverse complement.
AGTCAAGATATGTATTTGAACTTTTTATAGCTATTATGAGAACAACCCTGATGTCCTTCTGCATGTGTGGAGCTAATTGAAACTGAACTTCAGGCACTGGAAATAGCAGGGGAATGACTTTCCTAGATTATGTGAGTAAAAATGCTTATATTCTGTCACTCTATATAAGTTTAACTCATATGGCAAAAAAATTCTATCTGTGAGACATTTTAACTTAGAGCAGAGAAAAATAAACCCTTTTATATGGCATAGTTGAGGAAGGAGTCTGCTTATCATCTAGTGAGGCTAAAAGTGTTCTCTGTGTTCTGGTTATTGTTTTTTCATCTTGATAGACAGGATGGTTTTTAACAAAAAGAACAGTCAGTGAATTAATCTACAAAATCTATGTTATCTTTAGTGAGATGATTATGAATGGCTTTTAGAATTATATTTGAGTATATACAGTAGTCTTGGTTTGAAAAGACAGGTGTCTATTAAGGAAATCAGGAGCCTCCCCTGAAATGGAAAATGCAAACCCCCTCCCTCGGAATTGTTATGAATTTGAAATTAAGGGAGGCTCTCAGACAAGGATGTAGGAGCAGGAATCACAGTTCTTTATTAGGAAAGAAAATAAAAATAAAATAAACAATGAAGTAATACAAAACAACACTGACAGAGTCAGAATATGACCTGACACCCTGTTGGTCAGGGTGTTGGTAGCAGTCCCATTGGAATGGTGGCTGCAGTCCTCCTGGAGGGGCAGATGTGGTTCTGATGAAGCAGTAATTCTGTAGAAGGGTGGAGTTTTCCTCTGAAAATCCAGTGGAAAAGGCAGGTTTTCCTCTGGGAATCCAGTGGAAAGGCAGTTCTGGTGTCCCAAATCTCAGAGTATATCCAGTTAGGAATGCTTGGCTCCATCCCCCAATTCGATGCTGTAATTTTATCAGTCATGCAGTGACATTCAGCAGCCCATTAACAGCAGATGTCTCCCCAGAGGGAGGATTGGTTTGTGGAGGAGATAAAGAAAACTGCCCAATTAACAGAAGATAATTGCCACACATCTGACAGATGGCAAATAGAATACACACATTGCCTTGCAATCTAAGACAACAGTCTGAATGCTTCTGCTTGCAACAGGCTCAAAGAGGTGAGAACACCATTTTGAAATATCTGTTAACATGTTGAAATTTATGTCTTTTTAAATGGAAAGCCACACCTTTAGCAATACTGAAATAAACAAATAGAAAAATGTTTAGAATGGCCCAGAGCATTCCCTTGAGCATTCATCTGAGGTACAGAAAAATCAGAATCAAGGTCTTGCTCAGTGTTTTGCCTCTGGCCTTGAAAATCTCCTATCAGTGCTCACCACTCTCCAAGTTACTGTATTTCTTTTTCATTTCTGCTACTTCCTAACAGTGACATTGGCTGTTCTGGAACTTCATTATTCATTATCCTGGGTTTAAAACTACAATGTGTGAAGGCCTTGTTTTAACCTTTTACCTGAATCAGACATATAAAAAAATTAGGGAAAATGGTTTTCAGTGAGTTAAGCACTGAATGAATAATCAAGTTAGGATGGATTTGTCTGTTTCTCTAAACACTTGTAAACAGAAAAAACCCCAAATCTCTGAAACTACTGATAACAAAAGACTGATTTTAAAACTAGTATTCTTCAAGGACTGAATGTCCTTTTTCTTCTAAAAGTTTCTCAGTTAGTTCTAATAAAAAATATAAGGGGGAGAGAGACTGAGTCAGACGATGGTAGCGCTTGTCAATAGGGAAGGGAAGGGACTAACAAATACACCTCCCCCCAAAAAATCCCCACCAACCAAATACCAAAGCATAATGTTTCCATTTGTAAGAATTAATCACTTTTTTTCATATTTTTATTACATCCTTACCTACCAAACACTTTACATCTCATTTGTCACTGAAGTAGTTTTCATCTCTTCCAAACTGCAAAGGTGTTTTCCAAGAAAGCCTCAAGTTTTAATCTTAATATGCTCTTTATTACTTTTGTTTCAACAATCTTTATAATTTTTGTGCATGTATATGTATATAATTTCATACCAATTAAGTTTAATATTATTGATCCACCAACTATCCACCACTTCCGCTCATGCTATTTTTAATTATCTAATTTCTTTAAAAATATTTTACATTAGTAATCACAAGAGTCTTTCAAGAAAACACTACAGTCTAGGGCATTTTTAAGGGTATATGCCATCAGAAGGTTCTGTGGGTTTTTTTCTTTCATTTCCCACACTGAAATGCGGGGTTTAAAGCTTCTTTAAATTCAGCTGTCTCATTTTATTTCTGCTTGGATTTCTCATGAGCAAATGCTGTAAGAACAGGACCCCCCTGTTGTCCAGTGTTCACTGACTTCTTGTGAGCACATTCTCCCTACTTGGCCACTGGTATCACCTCTGTGCAGCATTCAAGGTGGGTAGCTTTGATAATGTCGTAAAAGCGTGAGAATGTTTTATTTCTTTATAACATCATCAGAGCTGTTCAAGGATAGTAAATGGCCATTTATAAACATGGTGCTAATTCATTATCAAAACTAGGAAAAATCTCATTCAACAGTAATTAAGTCCAAGGTAATATGTCTTTGTTACTCTTCACCAAGGACTCCTTTCTGACAGCAGTTACAATGAAAACCCAGCCAAAAATCTATAAGCTTTAATTAATAATTCGGTTTTGAATCTGAAAGACAGTGAAAGTCTAAAAGCCAGTTCTCCTATCCTGTAAATCAATAGCCTGACTTTTTAAATATTTTTTGGAGCTTATTGTGTGCCAGAAAGAAATCCATTAGCACACACACAAAAAAAGAGCTATTATTAAGCTATCAGCAATACATCTCTGACTGGATATCTCATTGGTCTGTGATTTAGTGTCTCCTACACCTGTGGAGCTACCTTCAAACCCTATACTGGAAAAATAGAAAAAAGAAAGCTCATTTTAGAAAGGCAAAACTAATATATCCTAAAAGGCCAGGAAAAAATAACATGTAAGAAGCACTCTAGTAAGAGAAAAAAAAATATTATTACTGATAACTTCTTAGTGTTTATAAGAACAGAGTGGGAAAAAAATTATTTATGCAAAATTGCAGTTCTTAAGGTCAATGAAAGGAGACATGAAGCTAAGTATTAGCACTATCATTCCAGAAAATATGATACACTGCATATTTAAACAAAAATTCAGCCTATAAACCTGAGGTCATAAATACTGACTTATTTGATATTAATAAAGCATCAACTACCTGTATCTGAATTTGGATAGACAGGTAAAAAAATACAGACACTTTGATGAGACTTAAGCCAAATCAATTGGATTACTCAATTAAATTAGTAAAATTTATTAATTAAACCAATCAAAATTACAAAAAGTTTGGAAAATTTGCCCTTCAAAAAAAATTTCCAAGTATTGAATTTCAGCCTAATATTTTAGTCTAAATAAGTAAAGAATGGTATCATAGAATAACTCCTTAAATTGAGAAAAGAAAGTAAAAAATCCCCTCTTGACATTAATTACTGCCATGACAGAAAAAAAGAAATGGTTTGGGGTGAGAAAGTTTCAATATGAAAAACACTCTAAGAGGAAGAATACTGCTTTACTGGAAAAAAACCCCTTTTCCCATTTATTAATAATCTTCTTATAAGAGAGTAGATGAAGATCTGTCATAAAGCATATCAGGTTTTGGTTCCAGGTCCTGAGCATGATGTCTCCTGAAAATTTTCTAGAGTCAATAATTTTACATCTAGAGGCATTTTTTTATGCTGTATTCACAAAATTTCACTAGCTTATGACCAAGATTTCTCATTTCTCCAAAATTTAATGTAATTATAGAAGTCAAAATGTTCTTGTGGCATAGTTTGAAGGGCAAAACTATTCTTCACATCCATGTACTCACTATCTTGGGGAACTCGATACTTCCTTAGGTCTCCAAAGCCCGGTTGCAAGTTAGGTGTCCAAGCTAGGCAGATCAGAATATCTGGTGCATTTTTTTTAAGACAAGTTTTCCATACAAGTTTCCTCAAAGCCCTTTACTGTATTTAGAAATTCTGCTAATTGATGTAGTTTTTCCTGAGTATGCGTGACCAAAACTGTAAATGGCAACTGTAAATGTAAATGGTGATCTACATAGATCTCACCAATGATATCTCTCTACTGAAGAGAGATATCTGAAATACTCCTACTCACAGATGTCTTGAGATGTCTTCTTTATTATCCACATTCTATGAAACCTCTGTGACTGGCAACAATGGAGGGGAATATGGAAAGCCCATTTCTTGATCATTAAAACAGCATCAATGAGGCATAAAAGTAGACTGCCTGAATAAAAAATAATGGAAAGGATCTCAACAGAGGCTTGAGTGAGATTTTCATACGTGAAAATATATATGCAAATAATATGGAAGTACATAATTTGAAAATATAAGAATGACAAATGTAAGTAAGACTAAAGTTTATGATGTCCACCACAAAGCTGGAAGTTGCAGATGATAAAGAAAGAATATAAAGAATAAAATAAAAATAAAAGGTAAAATAATAAATTTTTATAACATCTATCTAAACTTCAACTTAGGGTCACCATTGCTAAATAGATTTTCATCATTCTACTAAAGAAATACTTAGATACAGAATTATCAGCCATTTATCAGTGTATTTTTTCACCTTCAATACATCATTAAATTTTCCTTTCTGTTCATTTCAAAGAGATAAATTGAAGCATCTACATTAAGAATGATGTTTACCTTTCAAAAAAAAAAAATGGAAAAGAGAAGGGAAGAAAAAATAAATGTAGACATTATAAAGGAAATATTCCAAAATGTGTTTTATATTTAGGATAAAGAAACAAAAGTCATATAGTTTTATTTTGGCAACATTACAGAACAAAAATTTATGAACAATTATTGCACTGGGAACAAAATAATCCTTTAAATTATTTATTCAATAATTTTTCACTAGTGTTTCAACTAAAAAATAAATTTAATGGACTCTCAAGGGTATGTTATATATATAAAAAACAGAATCAACAGAATCATTACAATTTTTCTTTGGTAGTATGTCAAAAAAAAAAGAGAATTATGAAACATAAGAGTAAATAGATAAGTCAATAGAGTGTAGATGCTAAGTCAATAAAAACACTCTTTTTTCAAATGCAAATGGACTGTCTGTGTAAAAGAGAGATCACACATGGTAACTGAAGAGTCAGAGGTAGATTTATGAAGAAATTAATCTCTTCAATGTTATTGAACACAAAGGACTTTACCTGCCAAGAAATTTTATTTTCAAACCTGACCTCTAATTCCTGTTAGGACTTCACCAATGACATCTTCCTGGTACACTCTAGGTGAGCCTTAGTGGAACGGGGCAGCTTTTTAAATTGCATACTATGATATTTCAATCATCCCCTGCATCATATTTAATATCCTGGGTTTTTACAGCAGCATTCAGATGCCTGTTCATGAACTGGGTGAATATTAGTTTCTGACCTCAGTGATAATCATAAATATAAACACTACTTGAATCCCTTCTATACAGAAGTCAGCTTTGAAAGATGAGCATATCAGTGGTCAAGAATATATTCAGATTCACACAAAGCTTTGCTGACATCAACCACTAGATCAGACAGCAATAAAAAGACATAATCCGTTTTCTCAAGAATCTTTTAATGAGCAGATCAAGGATTTCAATGTCAAAGAGGGTGCTCATTTGTCTTCACTGAAAATAAGCTCAGTAAAATTAACTCTAGTATGCATATTAAACTGGCAATTGGCATTAAACTGGCAATTTTATTTATTTGTTTTGTTTATTTGTTTCTTCAGATTAGTTTTTTGTTTGGGTTTTTTTTCACTTATTTGATTATTATTGTTTTATTTTCTTTCTAATGACAATTTAAAAGTGATATTAAAATAAATGTAAGATACATGAACAAAGGTAGGTAGGTCTGTGTGCGTATACATGTAAGTAGGGTGAACTATGGCAAGAAAAAAAACTTGTCTGCAGATTCTTAGAAATGTTTGCAATCACTGTTAGATATTTTTACCATGCCAATGATATAATGAATTTATCTGGAGAGGCAGAAAGATTTGGAGTGAACTCTAGTATCATTCATTTTAGTTTTGCCTCAATAATCTTTCAAAAGGAGCTTTGACGGCGTTAACCATCTTGAAATTAAGACTTTATTCACAAAATATTTTTTATGGGAAAAGAGGAAATGTCTTATACATTAAGACAATAATCTATTGTTAGCATAATTGAAATCTTAACAGTCTGAGCAAAGCACCTTTATCAGTTACAATATAATTGCACAAACTTAGAAAGGCTGCTTCTATACAGAAGTTCAATAGCAGTAATAATACAATTTAAGTTGTTACACACACACATTTTCTGCCTCTCTTTCTAATGCTTTGCTCACCCATCCAGTTCTCTTCTAGGTACTGAAATAATTTTCTTCTGGCAATGGTGATGGGATGTATCACAACAGGGTACCAACATCTGTGGTCTTATACTGGGAGCAATATGATGATGGAGTTGATGAGTTCCTCACTTTACATCTAGATCCTCTTATGGTCATTTTGTTAGAATGCTTTTACATCTTTGTTTGTTTCTAGCTGGTCTGCACTCCCATGTAACAACAGAATTTACTATTGTCTTTTGAGAGTGTTGGAGATTATTTCATTGATTTCTCTCTTACTCCCAAAGCTAGCTTTGTCTAGCTCCAGGTCTCTATTTCTTTAATTGACCATTGGTACACAGATTATAGCCATGGGGTTGGTTACCAGTTTTAGGTCTGTGACCCTTTTTCCACCATTCCTACATTCCTGTACTTTTCTATGTAGCCTCCTGGATCTCTACTTCTCAATGCCTCTATTATCACTCCAGGCCTGCTTTATTCATAATAAATCATTATGGAATTTGATAATTTTTAAGGTTCCTTCCAACCCAACCCATTCTTCCATTCTAGGATTCTATGAGCCTATGAGTCTATGATTATGGTGCTGTTATAGTAATGCCACAGAGCAAAACAAAACTGAAACAGGAAGCCATTGCCAATTAGTCTTTTTGAAAGGCAGCTGTCCCAGCTAAGCAAAATAAATCAGAGTTCAGAGAAGACAAACTTAACAAGACTTCAACACATATGCTTCAAAACAAAAAGTCTGTGCCATGTTACCTACAATTGCAATACTGTTTCATGGGACTAAACGATTACACAAGCCAAGAAGACATGAAGGAAAATAGAATCAGGAAAAAAAGTTTAAAAAAGTAAAAAAAATTAAAAGCTATTTTTTTCATGGCTTTTCAACATATAAACATAGAATGATATATTGGTTTGTGTTGAAAGAGACCTTAAAGCTCATCAAGCTCCAGCTCCCCAGCCATGTGCAGGGACACCTTCCACTAGGCTGGGTTGCAATGGGTGAACAGCTGGCTCACAGGTCGGGCATAAAGGATGACAGTGAATGGGGTGACATCAGACTGGTCACCTGTCCTTAATGGGGTCCATACTCAGCCCTGTGCTCTTTAGCATCTTCTAATTAATCTGGATGCATGACTGGAAGGAATACTCAGAAATTCAGAGATGATACAAAACTGGGAGGAGCTGTTGACCCTCTCCGAGGCAGAGAGGCCCTGCAGAGATACCCCAACAAATCAGAGCTCTGGGAAATCACAAACTTTATGAAGTTCAACAAGGGAAAGTATCTTGATTCTGCATTTCATACTACCTTGCTCACTTATGCAGCCAGCCAGGCAAAGACAGATTGTTCAGTAGTTCAGGACTAATCACTCTCTTTTTTTTTTCTTTTTTTCTTTTTTTTTTTTGGTGAAATCTGGGGCTAAACTGAAGGTTTTAAACTTCTGAAAGACATGACTGTCATAAAATTCTGAACCTAGGATCAAGGTTGGTTGTATATGCAGACCAAATCAACAATAACCATGGAAGTGAAAAACTTGCTTGAATTCTTCCTATTCTAAACCTAAAAATAATTAAACTATACAGAATCAATTGAATTGATTCAGGTTCATTACTGAAGTTACTTGGCATTTGCTGAACAACAGCTCTGCAAAAAATTCTCTGATGTACTTCCTCCCTGTGATTTGTGTTCTGTCTTGTTGACTGTGACCATGCTGCCAAAACAAATTCTTATCTGTTTTTTCTTTGGAATGGAAAGTTGGTAAACATATAAATATATGATATTTTATCTATATGTAATATACATATTACATATAGATAAAATATGTATCTATATGTACCTATATTTAGGTTCCAGTTTCTATCTCCCTTTAGCTGTATTGACACACTAAAAGGTAACCAGCTGTGAAGGCATCAGTGGGGAGGAAATCAATGATTTGGTGCTCAGCAGTTCCCTACCAAATGCTGAACTGTTGACTGACTATCAATCAATTGCTACAATGCTCCTACTGAGTACCATAATGTAAATAAAGCACATGGCTCAGAGGAAGAGGCAGCAGGATTCGTAACAAAACTGAATGGAACATCAAAGAATATAACAGAAAGTGAGGGGAGGTTCTAATGAAAGAACAGAACAAAGTGGGCAGAGTGTCAAACAAGGCAAAAAATTTCCATTCCAATGTGTATGTGCAATTATGTTAAACTCAAATTTGGTGCTTAAAGACAGGAAACTGCACAAATATAGAAGGATGCTGAAATAATTTTGGGCTACTGCTATTCTCCCTTACCTTCTGCTTCTCAAATAAACTCCCAAATTTTCAGGAAATCTTTTGCATTCCATTTTCAGTGACATATAGTAACAAGTGAAGTATAAGAACACAGGAAAAAAGCAAAGCATGGGAAATATGAAACAGATGTAAATCAGTTATAATGTTGTGCAACACTCACTGTAATTGCTGTCAATAACAACCACAAAAAAAGAGAGATGAAGAATAAAGCTGTAAATGCAAAGATTTTTTGCTTCTTGAAAGTTTTGGTTCTTTTTTGTTTAGTAAGGCACTGTTAGTGCACAATCCAGATTAATAGACAATTGTTGACTCCAAATTTATGTCTTAAATCTTAACTGTGTCAATCTCTGACTACCTTTGAACAGAAAAATATCAATGGAGTAAGTTTAAACCACAGGAAAGTCTGTCAAATGAGAGTGGCATATGAACCAAGAAAGCAAAATGACTAAGATGAACCAACTAACAAAAAAAAAAAAATCAGGACATAAGACAAGCTTATTATAATAGAAGACCCAAGACCAGGAGTGAAAGATTGAGTAGTTGAGATCTGTCTAAAAACTCTGAAAGTTAAGGAATATTACCATGATATTCTGATGTGTTTTCATTTCTAAACACATTTGCAGTTTCAAATAATCAGATGAAAGAAAAAGAAATAACTGATCACTTGGGAAGTAGCACTGGAGAAAATGGTAGTCTCAAGTTTGTATAGCATAGATTCAGTTCCTTGCTTCACCACTGAGTTTTACTGTAATGGTGAAATTCAATCTGTGTGCACCTCAATTTACTCTCTTTAATGGAGAGATAATAGTACATTCCTACTTCTCAGGAGTGCTATAAAGATTAATAAACGCAATTAATGACTATGAAGTCCATAGACAGTTTGATATTAAGACCATATCAATCCTCTATATAGATGTTAAGAAGTAGGTGAACTAAACTTCTTAGAGATTTTCCAACCTTTTAAATAGGTACTGTCTGAAGGGTGGAAGGTGCAGGTGGTTTTCATCAGCTTCAAACAGAGTTGTTCAAGGTCTGTACATCTGAAAACCAAGCTATCTTGTTAAGTGCTGTCTGATTTCTGGTTAGATGTGCTTTTAACACAAATCCCTGTCAGCCCTTTCTTACTTTTGCCATGCTTTCACTTTAAAATCCTGTCTATATTATTTACTTTCATTGTTAAAGGACAGCAGTATGTGATCAATAAAAGAAGGCTCTCCATGTTAATTACCATCACTTTCCCTATAAATATGTAAATTTTCAGACTCATAATCTCACTGATTACCATCTATTGACAATTTCAGAAATTGGAATGAAAGGGACTTACCCTACTTTTAAAAACAATAAAAGAGGTAGAAATGATGCATTATTAAAATGAGGACTTGTTCTATCTTGGTGCTTGCTTCAAAGATAAGCATTGGTACATTTTTATCTTTGTTCTGTTGGTACAGTGTGTGTCAGATAAGGCACTTTGCCTTATTCCTATTTTTTAATCGTTTTTTAAAGTTATCTCAGGACTAAGCATAACAGAGGTCACTTCTGTCTTTCTGCTGCTTCAAATTTCACTAAGGCATCAGCTAATCACTAAATTTCTTTCCAGTGCTGCATTCCTTCCTCTCTAACCCTTCATCTATTTAGACATCTGTCAAGGTTAGCCTGAGAGGAGCAGATCAGTTATGAAAGATCTCTGTTTGGGGCAAAAAACCAGCCGAGTGAATGGAAAGAATTTCGGAACTATATTGGAAGGTAAACAAGTTAGGAAGAACCCACTTGGGAATTTAACAAAATCTTGATATTGAGGTAAAAATTGAGCTTTGTTGACAGACATTTAAAACGAGAGACCACCAAAGACAGAATCCTATCTATTTCTCAGAGTCATGAATGTTTACTACTGGGAGTAAGAGCAGAGTCTGGTCTTCACTCGTATTTATCATTTTCTTTCTAGTATCTTTTGCATCTTATTGAACACCTTAGAGAGCTTATTCACCAAGGAGAGATTATGAAAATTTCTTTTCATTTTTTTCCTATGAAAAAAATAATTACAGGGTCACAGGTTCATCAGGTTGATAGGGATTTCAACAGATCTTGACTCCAACTTCCTTCTCAAAGCCCAATCAATCTAAAGACAGAACAAGTTTCTCAGGGCTTTTGAGTTGGTCATAAAAATCTCCAAGGAGGAGGTCTGCATATCTTTCCATTCAACATTTTGCATTGCTCAACTGTCCTCACAGAGGAAAATTTACCTTATATTGTTGGGTATTAGGCAGTGTCCATCTTCACTACATTTCCTGTCTCTTTCAGCACCAGGATCATATTTTACTCATTTAGCATTTGTCTATTGATGTAGTAATAGAAGATCAAGCCCTTGATGCAATTCAAGCTGCAAATGACAACTCTGCATGAGCTCTGGCTTTCCAAGCAACATTTTCTCAGACAGGGATTCTAAATTCTTCCTTTATAGCCTGTTCCTGTTTCCATGGATTTCTCTTTGTATTGGAACTCCATGGTTTACCCATTTAGCATACTTCACTCGTTTTCCTGAGTTTCAGGATGGACCATTCTAGTGCAGCTTGCATCTCTTTATCTGATGAATCCCAGAACAATACTCCCTTGATGGAATATATCTTCCTGCCATTCACATGATAAAAGTTAAAAATGCAATTTATATTTTCTCATTAGTAGAAAGAGAAGACTGTTTACAGGAGGATTTATCCCTCTTTTAGATTTTTTTCTAAGATTAATATGATTCTTGGCAGAGCTTAGTTAAGTATCTTAGAATAGACTTTTTACTTTCAGCAGATAGCTACAAGATCATCAAGAAAAGATCATCTCCAAGTTTGGGGTTTGGGATTTTTTTTTTGTTTGTTTGTTTGTGGTTTTTTTTTTTTTTTTGTGGGTTTTTTTTTTTTTTGGTTTGGTTTGGTTTTTGGAGTTTTTTTTGTAAGATATTATACTGCCTTTTTTTCCCCTCTAATGACTTAGATGAATGACTAGGGAATGTGACAGAATTAGAAGATACACCCTTTCTTTGCCTCTTTAGAAGAATATAGTGCAGGTGTGGAGGATGAAGATTAGGTTGCTTTTAGGTCTGGAACTTCTGAATGTTACAGCTAATATCTGTGACAAATTTAATGTGGCAACACAGAGCACTGTGACCAGACAAATTTTCAAGTGTCCCAACTATTTTACAACCCAGAACTTCTCCATCACTTACTGGGTGACATTTCACAGCCTGTTGGCTTGTCACAGTCACTAGGCTACATGCAGTTCTCTAAAGAAAAATCATTGAGCACTCTCAGAAAAGGGAGTGTCCCCTGACTGAGAAAGGCAGTGGTAAAGTTACTCATTTCTTTGGTGGAATACTTCCCATCAAGCATGGATATTCACACAGCAATTGATTAAACCTTTATCAGTTTTCTCTAAAAACAGTGAATCTTTAGTAAATGTTGACTAAGGATGTGAAATTAATCTCATCTTACCAAAGATGGAAATATATCACAGCATTTCATAAAAGGCCCTGACTCTGGTTGTCAGCTAAAACGGGAATCTAGGACGAGAGGCTTTGATTGCTTAGAAACACATTGCAGAAAGCTCATATTACACAAGATTAATCCAAACCTTGCTGATGATTATTCCATTCCACAGCATCAATAAACATAAATATTCTGAAATAATTTGAATAATCTGAATAAACATAAATAATATGAAACTTTTGTGTAAATGAAACACTTATGTAGACAACCACTCAAAGATAAACGTGGAAAATTGCTGTTAGAAAATTGAGTGACTATTACAAATGTTTCTTAATAAAATCAATTCCCATATTTTCTCAATAAACACTGATAAAAGTTGATAACGTTGTTCTTACCAAGAAAATTCCAATTAAATTATCTGTATTGACAATGACTGGGTTATCCATTACATAACAGAAGAAGAACTAACTGAGCAAATCACAGTATTAGGAAATATAGTGAAGTGTGCTGTTGTTTTAGACTGAGTACTAGATATGGGCATCAGCTAACTAATTTGAAGAATTAACACTTATTTGACAGATGACAAGCTGTGTATTTGAAAATTTTATTTCCTCTTCAAATACATTCTTATAACCTCCTTATTTGTCTTCAAAAGCTTTTTTTTATCCCCTCAAGACCGATTTGTTTAATGATAATAAATAATTTGATTATCAGTAGTAATTCTTCTTAGAATTTTTCTCAATGCAATATTGATTTAGGGCAGTTCAAATGTGTTGAAAATTTCCCTAAGCAGGAAAAGGAAGTATTTGTTATGAATTATCTTCACTTGTTAAAAAACTTTTCCAATATCTGTAGCTTGATAATTTTTGCTGTGATGTATGCCCTGCTATTCTAACTCCCCTCAGTTTCTAGGTCACAGGAGAACATATAGTTCCTTGCAGTCTACATAAGGTGACAGAATTTCTTTTTAAATGTAGTCTTGCTGTAATTATACATTTCTTCAAGGGGATAAAAAAAAGCACACATAACATAGAAACATTTCTTCAGAATGGGCTATGAACTATGTCAGTGCAGAGAAAACTCTCCATTTACTGAACATAAAATCTTTGAACAGATCTAGCTAAATTTACAATGGCTCTAAGATAAAATACAAGTACTTTTTCAAAGTCAAAATTTATTCTACCATCAAATCCATTTGAATATAGAATGCAGATGTGGATGAGATATAGCAGAAATTCACTGCTTTTGGATTACCCTACACAAAAAAAAGTCAGAGGATACAGAGCAATGAGAAGCTATCTTCTAGAGGCAAACATTCAATTTGCACTACTCTGTGAGTCCATTTCAGCTAAAAACCCTGACATTTAGTTAGCTCTCTTTCTGAATGCTCCAAAAGGTACAGATGGGATTGAGCAAAAAGCACTTTCTCTAATGCTGAAGATGTACTGTCTAAAGCTTTCAGGCAGGGAAGTGACATTTGATTAATTTGGTACCAAATATCACTGCAAGCAGTGTAAAATGAAACTGTGATATATTATGAAAACAGCCACTTGATGGTATAAAGCATAGAGCTTATTTGTCAGAGCTGTGCTACACTCTTATGTCAGGTAGGACTTGACCCAAGGGCTCTACAAAAGTAGCAAATAGAACTTTCTTGTTCTTACCTTTTATGCAATAAAATTACTTGTTATTTACAGAATATAATAATAAAAAATATTTAAATTACATAAAATTCTATTAAGTACATCAATAATAAAGAAAGAAAGCATTTTATACTGCCACTAGGTCACAAGTACAGAGAAAAGAAAATGTTAGAAAATATTTTTTCTGTCTCATGTTAGAAAAAAAAATGAGGCTGTATAAAGTTTTTGGTTGCCGGTATCACTAGTGATGCTTTCAAAAATTCACTGAATTTATTCAGTTAGTTTGAAGTTGGAAAGAACTAGGATTCACAGAAATTTTTCTGCTGTTTGGCTGGAAAGAGAGCACAGCTGCTTTGATCACAGATGATGGTGCCATGACTTTACTTGGCAGAAATTCTTCTTTTGCCCCATACAAAGTTGATGGAAGCAAAACTCCCAATGGATCAGGGTAAAAGTCAGATGCTATTGTACACACATGAGTATTTTACTTTAAACACACAGGTATTTATGAAAGGTTTTGTGACAAGGCAGTATTTCTACCTCTGTCTATATCCCCAAAGCCAATCAACAAATATCTAGCAAGCTCATTTACTTAGATAAATAAAATAAAATTCCTAATGCCTTCAACATAATAAGCTGCTGACAACAGAAGTTTACAATAAAAACAAAAGATATTATTCTATTATTAATGATCATCAATATTCATTCAGTAAACAGAATGAAAACAATGAAACAAAATGAACAATGAAAAAAAATATTTTATAAAGAACAAGAATGAGAGAGATTATTTCAAGTAGAGTGGTGCAAGAATCTATCTTATATCAGATTCTCTAAAGAGAAATATTCCAGACTGAAATGCATATTTTCATCTGTGTGTTTTCAGGAAAATTCATCACAAAAAAAAAATTCTAAATAATTCACAATTAAAATTATTAATTTATAACCACAATAGGAATCAATTTCCTCTCAGAATGAAAACCTGCAACTAAACAGCAAAATGAGAGAGAAGATAGAAGTAGTGAGTGATAATCCTAACTGAATTCACTGTGAAAACTTAAGTTGATCTTTAAATAATACATATTCATTAAAATCAAAAAGCAAAAAGAATGTAGAAATGTGAAGTTATTCTTTTGTTTTAATTATTCATCTAAATTGATCACCCATCTTGCTCTGGGCAAGCCACTATTTTCCTGCCAGTAAAAGTGAGAGATTACAGCTACTATGTTTCATTTTTATCAACCCCATAAAGATATTTTGGAATCAAATGTCTAATACAGGCACTTCAGTTCAATCTTACAATTAAAACTCCTTTTAAAAACCTCGAGTACATGGCAGCAAAAGTTTAAAGGCTCAGTCTAGCAGACCTTGCTGAATAATGCAGAGGCTGCTGTAGCCCCTTTGAAGTCAGCATGACCACCTGAATGAGTAATAGCCCTGGAACAACTCCTAAAGGCTAATTCTGTTGGCTTTTCTTAGTTACATGAATCAAAAAAACAGTTTTACCTGCAAGGTACTAAGAGTGACTCAGTCATTAGTGAAAAGAGTTTCAAACGTTTTGTTCAAAGTAATGGACAGTCAGCCTGCAGAACTGTGAACTATTATTAACAATTATTGTTCTCTCTTGGAAAGTACTCCCATCCCATTGCTAGAAAACAAAATGAGGCTGGTAGAAAAGCTAACAGACATCTGATAATATCTCATATCTTTTTTTGCTTTAAGGAAAACCATTTCATCTTCTTTGCTGGTGAACAGCATAAGATCTATTTTCAGTACAAAGATATAAAGTGTGAAGAAAGGGCAACCATTAACTCCTATTGAATCATTGAGATTAAATTTTTTCAGCCTTGTAAGACAGCAGTAACCATTAACAAATTCATTCTATAGAAATGAAGTATTTTAAACAAACTTTTCACAGACCTCCTCAGATCAGAGAAACTCCCAGTGTTGAAAGCAGAATATTTGTGAAAACACATATGTCCTTCTTAGGGAAGAAAACTCACACATTATCCAAAGTACACAAAATAAGGATCTAAATACCAGTAAATGTTTGGGTACAAAGGGAAATACTTTGGGAAAGGGACCTTGTCAAATCAAAAATACAGCAGTAGATAATTTTTTTTCCTCAGATACAGAAACTAACAAGGTCTTGTAAAACTGTTCACAAGGGTAAGTACAGGAACTCACAAGGAAATTTACCACTTTGTTAGCCAGTTAGGGTTTCCAAGAGGAAAATTTAACAGCTTTTGCCAGTTCAACAGAAAAAAATTCTGTTCTCTGTGAAGAAGGACAGCAGTGTTACTGAGATAGAAAGTGGCATATGTATTTTGGGCCTCTGCATAGTTATGTCTGCTATCAGAAGACATTCAAGAGACAAAAAATTAGTTTTCCAAATTCAATCAATGATGTAAACTTAATTTTGAATCAAGTAAAAGAGAATTCTCTGAGGAACACCTAGTGGAGTTTTGTTGCTTGTATGAATTTTCCAGCTGATAGATATTTAAGTCTGCAGCTGAGACCAAAGTTGGCACTCCCAGACAAAAGCAATTCTATCTAATCTGATAGAGTGTTCATGACAGTGTTAAGGAATTGTTCAAAACCAAACTCATGAATAGAAGTGGAGTGTAAAAATATTTAACTGAAATATAATGGGGAAATAAAAATCAATACAGGCAAACATTGAAGAATATATTGTCCTGTAGAAGGAATTGTTGAGAAGAAGAGGAAATAAGGTAATAATTTTATAGCTTAGAGAAGGTAAATCACTAAGATGAGAACCCTTAGAGAAACCACAAATGAAGGGTCTCTTATGATTATTCTTAACTGTACCTTTATATATCTAAGCTGTGGAATATGTCATGTTAGGAATTAGCTGTAGGGCAAAAGAACCTAAAGAACAAGCATGGCTGTACAATAAAATATATATTACAGAAAAAAGGAAAATATTATTTAATCTGCTAGTCGTAATGCAAAATACAATGAAAAACATGAGTCATATGCTGCTACTTAGAGTAACAAAATGAGATTCAATTTCTTTGACATAAGAGAAAGAAAAAAGCCAGTGATTATTCCAAATCTCAGAGTACAGATGTAGAAGCAAAAAATCACTGAAACCACCTGGATATTCTTAAAATGCAGATGAGAAATGTACTCTGGATGAATAAGAATATTGTCTTCACTAGATATTGCAATAGACTTCTAAGATATCAAGTAGCAAGGTGTCTAGTCTTTATTGATATAAAAACTAAAGGAAATCAAATATGAGAAAAATTATAAAATTCTAATGAATATGTCATGATAGAGAAGAAGACAGTGTTGTAGAATCCTGTTTAAAACAGAAAACCAAGAATAATGGATTGAGGGAGAAAGTCCAAGACATGAGCATAAGTTTTCTGTCACACTGAGAAAAATAAACAATAAAATATTCTTTTTTTACATATTTCATTAAGAAAAGGGAAGGGACCACAGACCAGAAATACATCTGGGTTTTATTCTTTCTCATAGCAGAAAGATGAAGTGCAAGAAGAACAGAACATGTATGAGAGTTATCCGCCACTGGATAACTTCAGCTGAAGTGTAAGTCAAAGGATGTCATCAAACAAATATCAACAGGACACTAAATAGCTTTAGCAAACAATGCAGAAAATCACTGTAAACAAGAGCCTTAAAGAAGGGTTTCACAGCCAGTCAGTTTAGAAGGGAGAACAAATATATGCTTCAGCAAACAAACACACCATGAGCCCAGCCCTGCTTCCCAAGCTCCATGCAAACTCCATGCCCTAAGGTGCCATATGTTACAGAACAGAACATTCTCAGCTACAGCCAGCAGGAACCATAAACCAGCTGGTTTAATCAGTTTCCTGGCATCAATGGGGACACAACTGCACAGCTGTATAATGTGATGAATGAAAAACACCAATTAGGAAGGAGTAAAATGATACATCTCCGAGGTACCTGCCAGATTTGCCAGCAGAATAAACTAATAAAAGAAATTTGCAGGTCTCTTTGGCATCTATTACATATGTCTCACAATAAATATTGCAAACAATCAGTTTACTATTGACTAAACATTTACTGAAAACCAAATCCCTCTCAGCACTCTTGCAATCTATTGTTAGTGTAAGACAAGCTTTTTTCCCTCTTTTTTTAAGATGAAATGCAAGACATTCATTATATTCCCTTTAAATTTAAGAAGACAGTGGGCATGTCTGTACAGTTGGCAATAACCACTATTCACAGGTAACGTGATAGCATTGCATCTTGGATTATCCAAAGACATATGACTCCAGTTCCTAGGTATCAGTCATTCCCCTCTGGAACTATCATTCTCTGCATGTCTCTATGCTCAACTTAATTTGATTAAATGACAAGTTTTGATTTATTTAATTTATTCCTTTACCAAGTGAAAGTAGTCAATCCCTTTCATATTTCCAATGGATATTATTCTAGGGCTTTTTATTTTAATTTTTTTTATTTGGTTCATCAGTTTTAAGCTGCAAAACTCTCTAATCATTTGTTTCCTGACATAAAACAATATCAAATGATCAGCTGGAGTTTGACAGAGTTAATCAGTCAAGCCAAACCACATCTCTAGACATATAAAATATTATCATAAAACTTAGCCTTCCTGTAATGAACAAAATTTTGCAAAAGTATTTTATAACAGCATTGTAACATAAGATTTTGAACACTTGTAGCCTGGAATGTTGCATCAATCCCACTCAAGTCAAAATTGAATGCATATATTACATATGAAATGGGCAAAATAAATCAAATAAAAAAATCCTTAAGCAAAATATGAAATTTCATTATCAAAGCAAAAATATTCAATATTCACTAAAGGAAAAGAAAAAAACCATCTCCAGTTGGTAGAAATAAAAGAGTTGCAGCTTTATTGAATCTTGTCTAGAGAAAAATAATAATTCAGTGCATCAACAGTGCCATCATCTTTGAGGTATTTGAAGTTGGGTAGAATGCAGATATTTGCATATATTATATTTAACTTATTTGAAGTGGTTTCATGAAGGACACATCTATAGGCATAAATAACAGCTCATCTAAGAGCTTGAAATAAGGCAGTTAATAATCAATACTCTATAATAACTTTTTTTTTATCACTGTCATTTGAATTAACTTTGAGAAGTCCCTTGAGAATCAGCAGGTTCATTCAGGGAACACAAAATGCAGATGGACACCAGGGATATTGTCAGTGAATACAAAACTGCAACAGTCCTGAAAGCTCAGGTTATAAGGAATTATTTTAATGAGTTAGCTTTCAAACTAGGAAGTTTTGGTAAATTGGTTATATTGATAAGGTGAAATAATCAAGTTTACACATTCAAATATAACACCTTAACTTAAGACTGTGCTATACATCTGAAAATAAAATTAAAAAAGAAAAAAAAGATGTTTTTATAATTAAGGATCTGTTTAGAAGTGTAATGAGAAAAAGGGGAATGAAAGTGTGGAACAATGTCACACCCATGGTCCATGCAAAACAAGACAATGGAGACCAAAGTACTTCTCTGGGAAAAGAAAAAATACATTTTGAGTAATCTCTTCTGTGATTTAGAACACAAGGTCCTGTTAAGTGTTTTAGGAATCCAATTGTGTTAAAAACATTGCCTTGATTTTTTTGTGGCCTTCTTTGTTGGCAAGTTCTGCTCCTCAGGGTTGATTTGGCGTTAAAAGCTTCTTGCCTCTTAAAATCTTGACAGCAAAATATTAAAGTTTAATTTAGAAGTGTGATTATCCTCTGTGATACCATGCAGCTGCAGTTCTCTTAAACAATCAAACAACACACAAAGGAAAAACTGTGGTGAGGTCCAATTCTCAGCATCTGTTATACAGCCATATAAGTTTGATAAAGTTCTCCCTTCAGAACAATCAGATCTACTGAATAATTTTAACATATTGTATATCATTTTAACATATTGCCTAAAATAATGTACATTTGATGGAGAGCTAGCAAATCTTGTTGGAAGATAATTTTGACCATAAAACCACCATGGTATTTTTTTTTTTTAAGCTGCAGTGGTGAGTGTCCACAGAGATCAGCCCGGACACTGGACATCAGAAAACACCACAGAGCACTAACCCCGTGCACACACAAAGGAAGTCTCTTGTCAGTGCAAAGCAGAGCTGATCTGCACTGATAAATAAGCCTGTCAGGAATGGGAAATGTCTGGCTTGTTGTATCATTTTGGGATTTGCCAGTGTTGGCAGGATTGATGATATAATTTGTAAAGCCATCAGATCCAAATTTAGAAGCAATTAAAGAAAATAAACAGAATACTCAAAAAGACTGCAGCAAAAATAGAGGAGAAAAGCACATACCTGAAGAAATAATTTTAAACAATGGCAATGTGTACACAAAACTTCTGAGACCTTACATGGAGTATTGTACATTAATCTGGACACTTTATTAAAGAAAGTAGACTAAATACCTGGAAACTGCATGAGAAAAGGCTGATTAACCATTTTGGAGGCTATAACTACTACCTGAAAAGAGGCTAGAAAATTCCAATTTATTGTTATCACAAAGAACTAAGACAAAATGATGAGCCTGTGTAATATTTTGAAGGATATAGAGACAGTTGGTATCATCAGCTACTGGAAAGGCAAAATTGCCTCAAAATAAAAATTGAAACTGAGACGCTGACAGGACCATGAGCACTGAGTGAAATCAAGAGACAAGTGCACTTTGAAAACAAAAGCAGGGTTTGGAATGGACTAGAAACTGCATTAGGAGGGGAAAAGGTGAGTATAAGTTTCTGTAGCAACTGGAGTATGGGGAGAAAAGAAGGAAAGAAAATTATACTCCTGTCCCCAAAGGTAGAAGCTTGAGTGAGCTTGAAATCTCAATTACACTCTTAGCCCTTGAGATGCTCCCTCAGATTGGAACTGAAGAGATAAACCATTCTGCTCGAGAGAAATGGGCAAAAGTTGTCTCTTCGTGACCCAAGAGTCCAGAGAAAAGTCATTGTCTTTGTGGTTTACTCTAAAAAAATTCTGTTCAAAAGAGGTATGAGGCTTCACCATCAAATTTCAAAATCTCACTCCTTTCTAAATTTTTACTTAGATTTTCACATTCTAAGTGAAAAGCAGACAGCAGTAGTGCTGATTAAGGATGCCCACTGGGAACAGGCACAAATGAACACTAACTCATTCCACACAGGCCCTTGAAGAACTCACAGACAGCATTAACTTCTGGTCCCTGCTTTCCCAGAGGGCTATTCAAGTGATTATCAAGAATTGAAAAAACTACACAGACTTTTCCTTTCCTTAAGTTTTCAAATTTATAGATTTGACTCTTTTCAGAAACAGCAAATTATTCCTTAAATTTTAAGTAGTATAAAGGGATGGGAAAGAGTCTGTGGTACAAATCATCAGTTGTCAATTGTCACAGAATTCACCTCACCCATTCAGAACATTCTCAGGACTGAAGAGCTGCACCCTGGCACACAATTCCCTCTGTGAATGCAGCTGGGGATGTGGATGGAGCTGAGGGCACAGTGGGGTGCACTGGTACTTCATCATGTGCCCAACCTTCTAATCCAAAGCTCAAAATGTAGAAGGGAAGATTTACATATGAAACAGAATTACCAAACTGTGAAAAGCAGAGATATGTTACTTCCTTAGAGTAGTCAGAACTGCCAATGCATTACTCCAAAAATTAGAAGGTTAAGAAATGGCCAGTCCTCTTTTTTTGCCCCATCCATCTGTTTTCCCAGCTTCCCTATCCAGTTCCTGTGTTATACATACACAGGTTGGTTTTTTGTTTTTTGGAGCTGTGTTGAAGAATGAAGTAAGCAAACTAACCTGAAGAAACACCTAATTTTATTCTTCTGAGTTGTATTTCAACAACCTTTCACAGAGGAACAAAGCACAATGCAGAAGGAGGAGACATAAAACATCTGGAGAGAAAACAAAGGCAAATTACTCTTAATTTTTGGGCTGTGAAACTTTGATCACCTTTTAAAACTTTTGCAAAGCACTTTCAAATTAACATGTCATTAGATTCATTACCTTAGTAGAAAAAAAGTATTTTTGCTTTTAAATTATTTTTGACACTATGTCAGTCCTCAGCTCAGAGTTCTAAAGGCTAGCTTCACATACATGTAAGAAGACAGACATATTTTAGGAATTTATACAGACATATTTTAGGAATCTATATAAATTTGGTCCAAATCTCCATAATCTATATTCTATATCTATAGATTATCTGTATCTATATCTTTCTGTTGTGGTCAAGAATAGGGGTGAGATCTCAGCCAATAAACAGCATAGTTTGAAACAGTTAAAAAATTCAGTTAGGTTTTTTACATCATGTAAATCCAAAGTAAAAGAAAAACTGTTTTTATTGTGCACAAATAAATTAATTAATATATTTACTGTGTAATAATATAATTGCTATAGGGGAATATGAGTCACAAAATCTAGCAACTGTGGAGTTAATAATGCCCTATAAATACTATCCTAATTACACTACAAGTTAAAGTACCATGTAATACCTGTTTTAACTGCCTATTGGTCTGTAAAACTAGCCCAAATATAAAGACCCTCCTCTTTACAAGCATAGATATAAGCTCATTATAACAATGTGCTTAATGTTTAATAGTTCAGCATATACATCTAAACAACTAGAGCAAATCAAATTATTAATATCAATCAGATTATATGCAAATTTAACCTCTTTATGGTGTCTAGAAGTTTTTACATTATTTCAATTTAATAACAGGTACTTTTCATAAACAAATTTGGAGTAACTTCTTCTTCATAAATTATTGTCACCAGTAGTTCAAAAATTCAGTAAAGAAAATGCCAAGAAGGTCTGATTGGTGAACTTATTTGTGCAGTGCAGTTTCCTGATCTGTTCTCTTGTAGAGAGACAACAGAAATGAATGCAATGAATAGGAATCCGAGGGTGCTCAGTCACAGAACGAGCTTCCACTCAGGCACATAAGCCATGATAGCCACAGCTTTTAGACCTAAACTCTGTAACACAGTGGGGAGACCTAATTTTATTTCTGGCCATCTTAGTCCTTGACCAGCTGTTGCAAACCTTGTATCATGAATCCTTTCACCAGGCTCGCTTCAGCCAACAGGATCTTCTTGTAAAGGAATGATCTATCGTCTTCCTCTCAAGATATTGTGCCCCACTTTTGCTACTGCTATTTTCTCCAGGGAAAACCAAATGTCACCACTTTTCTCTTTTACATCTATCCAACAACAGAACAATAAATGCATGGTTCAGCCATTCCTGGGCTGGATTTTCCTGATTCCTGGGGCTGGATTTTCCTCCACTCAAACACACACAACACTCCCAAAGAATTTGCAAAAGCTTTTCAGGTGATGGGCTACTGTCACCTGAGCTCTGTCTCAAACATCCCATCCAGCCACTGTTTCTTAGTGCTGCTACTTACTGGGTTCAATTACTTCTGAAGTTTTCTGTTCCTTGTAATTTATGTTTATGGTTTTAAAAGCAGTCATAAAACACAGGTTTGGATATAGACTTAGCCAAATATCAGTGTTTATAAAAGTACAAATTTCCGATCAGAAAGAAGCAATCATAAGCAAATTCATAAGTAATAGTTTAAGTGTAGCCAAAGGGTTAAAGATTTATATTAATATGCAATTATATAAATCTCCTCTTATGATTCTATTCCAAATTATATCTATACCCATTTCTGAATCAGGGTGTTTTATCAGTAGTTTTTTCACTAAAACTATTTGCAAGAGTTTCAGAGTTTTTTGGGTTTTTTTAAATTATTCCTTATAAGTTACAACTATTGAAGGTCTATGCTGAAAATTGTAGATCCAATGTAATTTGGTTTTGAGGATGACTGACATGGGGATAGATTTTGGGATCTGTCTCTTGAAACCTGATTGTGAAATGCCAACTAGAACTACACAGAATAGGAGAAGGAAGGATTTTTGATCAGTAGTTTGGCATTCAGATGGCTTGCATAAACTAAAAACAGGATGTGGAATAATGTTAATTTTTTATATATCTGTTAGTCATTGCATCTCAATTTAATTACAATATTTTGAACTGCTACATGAGCACTGTCCAGGAGGGTTGAAAATCTGGCTGCCTAGCGGCTATATTACAGATTTAATTAACACACGTTGAGAACTGCTGCAAATCAGCTGTGCAACCATTCCCTTGCTATTGATGATGACAACCTTATGGAGGCCAAGCTGCAAATCCTCCTCACAGGCTGCAGTGCAGTTACCATTATCCTATTGATCAACTTTGTCTCAGATGTTATGTGGCAAAAATGTGGCAATCAGGATGACAGGCTTAAAAGATGTAAACAATTCACAGAGCTAGTGAAGAAAATGAAGCTAAAGGCATTTAGTGCCACTGAGTACATTTTTTGAAAGAAAATACAGGCTTTTGTATAAAGCAGAGTGAAAGACACAAAATGTGGCCAATCATAAAATCTCAGTTAAAGAGCTGAGTTTAAAGGAAAGTGCAGTAGCTAATAAATACTGAAAACAAGCATGCAGGAAAATTCAGCACTTGTAGAGATGGCAAGAACAGATGTGTACTCCTTCTGGTCTCTGTATGGCAGTGGCAGCCTTTTACACTTTTACTGCACATTGTTAATGATATGACAAAAATGGAAGCACAGAAAAAAAGTACGGAACAAAAAGGAATCGTTACTAAACAGTGTTGAGGCAATGAAAAAATGCTAAGAATTAGTGCTTAGGGAAAAGCATCATAGTGAATTGCCATTGAAGGGAGATGCAAAAATATTTTGACCTTAGAAAGTTTCAGTTTGGCTCTGCTCATATTCATAAATATTCCCATGGATGAACAGCTCAGAGGCAGAACAGCTCCCCTAGGCTAATATGCTGTCCTTGAGGTAAAGTTTTATCAGCATGGAAGAATTGAGTTAATAATAATGCAACACTGGGGAAAACACATACTTTGATTCATGTGTTTTTAACAATTGTTAGATATTTGAGAAAGACTTAGCAGTTGCTGAAACAAAATGTAAGCACTGGCACAGGGACAATTAGCAAGTGTGCTGCAATTAATTTAGAAGTGGTAGGAAGGGGTGACTAATTAACAGCTCTGGAGGAGGTGAGAAGAATTATTTGTGGAGCATTTGCAGAAATCAACAATTAAATACAAAGAAGTGAGTCTAAGAAAACATGTAGTTTAGCAAAAAATTATGAAACAGGAGCTTAAATAGGGTATAACTGGTTTCAAGAATACTGACTAAAAAGGGCTTTGATAGTTACTACAGATAATTCCCCAAAGCCTTTAGCAAAAAATTGTGTAGCTGAGAAAAAGAATGAATGTAGAGGCTACTAATGCTTGTCTACTATACAAAAAAAAAAAAAAAAAAAAAGTTTAAATGAGAGTTCTGTAATTTCCTAACTCATATGATGTAAAATATTGTGACATGCCCAGCCTTTAAAGTAAGCCAATTCCATGAGTCCAGTGGGCCAAGTTAAAATAGTGTGTTGTGAGAAAATCACACCAGGCACAAAATTTGCAATTTTGGGTTGAAAAGCCTAACAGCCAGCTCTCCAGACCAAACGTACTGTAATCTATATGTAAAGTCATAACAACAGTCTGGGGATATGAGCTCTTTACTTATTTGTGAGAGTGTTATCTTCTTCATTCACATCACTATTACTTTCCTAATATTTTCTTCCACTATTATCTCTGACATCTTTAGTCACAGGCTTGCCAAGCTTGCCAAGAGGGCTTTAAAATAACATTGCCAAGGGAGAGCAAACTCAATCCATTCCACTCCTATCAGTCTGATGCCAGTGCCAGAGCCTGGAGTGGTATGGCAGGTGTGCAGGGGAGCATCTGAAGAGAATCACAAAGGATTTCCAGCCATTCCAGCCAGTAAATCAACTTTGCTGGGGACCAAGCCCAAATGCTTCTATGCAAATGAACAGAGTATGAGGAATAAACAGCAGCTAGACACTTGTGCTCACCTGCAGGACTATGATAGTTTTGGCCTCCCAGATGTGGTGAGATGACTACTATGACTGGAATGTTAGAATGGAAGGACACTGGCCCTTTGGGAGGAGAGATGAAGCAGCCATCCTGCCCTGTACATCCACAGCCAGCTGGAGAGAATGGAGCTCCTCCTGGGCACGGATGAGAACTGACAGAGCTTGTGGGTCAGGATTAAAGGGAGGGCAGGGAACAGTGATATTACAGAGGGGTCTTCTACAGGCTGCCCAGCCAGGAAGATTGAGAAGATGAAGCCTCTTTAGATGGAGCAGCCTCACGATCACAAGACCCTGTACTCATGGGGTCTTCAGCCACCCCAGTATCTGTTGGAGGGACAGCACAGCAGGGCACAGGCAAGCCAAGAGGATCCTGGCACAAATTGCTGACATCTTCCTTCTGATTGAGCAGCAATGAGAAGAGGCTGGACCACGTTTTCATCACCAAGGAGGGGCTGGTGGCAACTGTGAAACTCAAGGGCAGCTGGGGCTGCTGTGACAATGACGTGGTGGAGATTGAGGTCCTTAGGGCAGTGAGGATTGGATTGTATACAGTAAGATTGCTACTCTGTTTTAGGAATAGCAGACTTTGGCCTCTTTGGGGATCTTCTTGGTAGACTAGTATCCAAATTAAAAAAAAAAAAAAAAAGAAAAAAAAAGTAAGAAATTACTGCCCATGGAAGTTATGAATACCAAGAATTTCTTTGAGAAGAGAAGTCTATCAGGACATATAACAGTGTTTGTAGAACTGAAAACCTAGAGATTTCACTCATTCTGAGCTATATTAAACTTAAGCACATAAAGCTTATGTGCTGTTGGATCCGTCTATAAAAATTACTTAATGTTAATGGTAACTAAAGATTAACATAACTTTTTAATTAAATACCTGTCTTCTCAATATTATTCTACTTTCATTTAATTGCCACTGCTTAAGGAAAGCAGCAAAAGCTTCAGGTCAATGCATTTCCTTTCATTTAAGTGTTTGCACTTCCTTTAAAAACCTCCTTTCTTTGCTGGTGATTTTGGTTCAGCTGCTCCCACTAAGTTTTCTTAACAACTCAGTGTGGTTGCTTGGGAAGGCAAGAGATATCAAAGCTGTTTAAATTGTAGTAGTTCACCTTCTTTTGAACCATAAAGAACCAATCACAGTTGGAAATGGGATACCTGACTTCAGACACCAAAAAATACACCTGGAAATCAACACCACTGTGATAAGTTACAGCTTCAGAAAATTGGTAAAGACATTGCAAAATGATTGCCTAATCAGCAATATCTCCTGCCAAGCCTGAAAGAAACCCATTAGTCTGTTCTGTCTCTGCTGTAATTTACACAGCTCTGGTATCTTTCTCCTTTCTGAGCAAGCACATGGCTACAGGAATCATTATGAATATTACAACAGGATTAACTCACTTAAAATGCCTGCAGCTACTGTGACATTTACACTTAGGAGACTCATAAGACTTCTGAGCACTCTTGAATGTGCAATGGAAGCAGAAGGTCAGCAGCACAAAAATCATTCCCATTTTCTACCACTGTCTGTGTGAGGTTTCATATTTACATTATTTTAGATGAGAGTACTTGTGTAAAATATGATTTTAAAAGTACATTAAAAAAGAAAATTGATCTTAAATCAGCCATAACTGAGCATGATGTAAGGACATTTGCATTGATGTAAAGTAAATGAAGATAGACATTAGAAGGGTCAATGTAAGCATGGGTTGGACTTCCTTAAGACACATTTTTCCAAGTATATGTTTATTTTTATATTATTTTTTTAACAATTCTTCAACTGAAGGGGGTTCTACACCTTTGGGTACATATACATGTTATCTGGTTCTTTTACACCTAGCCTTAGTTCACCCAACTTAAACTTCAGGCCATAAACCCTGGATTTATTCACTATTCAAGCCAATGTCTGTCCTCAGGGGGAAAAAAAAAACAACAAAAACCCCATGACAACTAGAATAGAACAGAACAAGAATTTTTCAGCTGAAAGGGACTCAAGGAACATCCAGCCCAACTGCCCAACCACTTGTGGGGCTGACCAAAAGTTAAAGCATGTTATTAAGGAAATTTTATAAATGCCTCTTAAACATTGACAGGTTTAGGGCACCCACCACCTCTGCATGAAGCCTGTTCCAGTGCTTGACCAACCTCTCTGTAGAGAAATGCTTCCTTAAGTCCAGTCTAAACCTGCCCTGATGCAACCTTGAACCATTGCCATGTGCCCTATCACTGGATACCAGGGAGAAATGCTCAGCACTTCCCTCTCCAATCCCCCTCCTCAGGAAACTGCAGAGCAATCAGGTCACCCCTCAGCCTCCTTTTTCAAGGCTATGCAGAGTCCTCACCCACTTCTCATAACACATCCTTTCTAATCCAGCTTTCCTGCTTTCTTGCCCTACTCTGGACAGATCTGAGCACCTTAAGGCCCTTAAATTGTGGTGTCCAGAATGTGACACAGTGTCATGGTTTAAGCCTGGCACCTACTGTGAGATATGATCAGAGACAGAGCAAAGCAGGCTCCAACTTAAGGTTAAAAGGAAAAAAAAAAGCATTTATTAACCTACAACTACAAAGGAAGACACACAAAACACAATAGAACATAAGATGAAAACCTTCCAAAATTCTTCCTCCTCCCCCCACCAAATTTCCAATTTCATTGCCACCCTTCAGACAGTTGATTCTCAGTCTCTCGAGGAGAGAGGAGTCCCTCTTGCGCCACACGCCTTCCATGTCCAGTGCTCTCACCACTGCACATGGATCAGAGCTGCTTCTAGGGTTTTCCATTTTAAGGATACTTTGACCAGTTCCAAAGGGAGCACAGTCCTTCTCTTTTTGGGACACCTGTCCCCCCCAAATTTCACCCCCTGGGGCCGAGGGGTCTCTTGAACAGAGATCGTCTTCTTCTCTTCTTCGAGACGGAGGGCACCACCACCACCCTCCTCACCCGTCGTCTCTGTTCACTCCTCCACATCACTGCACTCTCTTGGCTTTGAGCCATCGCCTCCCCCTAGAACGCAGTCTCTGTGGCACAGAAACACCAGTGGTTCTGCTGTGGCTACACAAGAAAAGTCCAGCCCAAAGCCACTCCATCATCTCCTCCCACCTAGAATTTTCTCAACATCTTCTCAATCTCAACAGCTTCTCAATCTCATCAACTTCAGGAGGACTCAGCTTTTGCAAGGTTCTCATCTTCCTCAGAGGGGTTAAAAGTCCCGAGCTCTCTCTCTCTGCCGGTTTACTTCGTCAACTCCCACACTTGGCTGCCCTGCTGGGCACCCCCCCCTTCTCCTTCACGCCGGGCCACTATCACAGCCGCCACAGGCACCGGCTCTGTCTCTCTCTCCCTCGCAGGGGGGGTGGGGGAATGGAGGATGGCTGCCCGAAGCCCTTGCAATGTTCTCCTCCACCCTTGGGCCCAGGCCTGTCCTACCTCTCTCTCTGGCCACATGGCTCCCCTCCCCCCCTGCCCAGCCAAAGGAGCTGGGCAGGGGGGTCTACTCACTCTCAAGCGGGACTCCAAGAGGAAGTTCCCCTGGGAGATCACAGCTTTTAACCCCTGTGTTCTCAGAGGCGTATCCTGCCCTCAGTGGACAAACCAGGTGCCAATATTAAATCTGAACACTGATTGGATTGCCCACACCATCACAAAAAACTTCATTTCCTTTCAAACCACGACACACAGGATTGGAGGTGAAGCTCCAGTAACACTGAATACAACAGGAAGATCATATCTGTTAATAAGCTGGTGATGCTGTTTGGTGCCTTGCAGGATGTGATTTCCCCTCTCAGCTCTCAGGGACTCACTTTTCAAACTGAGCTTGTTGTTGACCAACAGCTCCAGATCCCTTTCTGCAAGGCTGCTCTCAACACACTCCACTTCCAACTTATACTTGTTCCCAACATTGCTGTTTTCCAGATGCAGAATTTGGCATGTTTTTTGTTGTATATCTTCTATATCTTCCTACAAAATGTAAACCTTTCTGGTCAGAAAAACTTTATTTTATTTCAAATATTTTCATAGCATAATATAGGGGAGTTTATTTGCTGCATTAAGCCATCTCTACTACCCATTATCACAAAGGTGTGTGAGGAAGAAGTTCCTAACTCATATAAATGTAGGACACACTGTAGTCATCCCTGACACTAATACATCTTGCTGATGCACAAGTCACAGACAAGGATTTATTCACAATCTGGTTTGATTTGTCCCATTACAAGGAATAAAGGAGTAAAGCAGGATTTATTTTTTTTTTAAATAGCGATGATAATGCAAATTACTATTCACTTTTTGTACATAGTTAACACAACAAATCAAGCAAAACCTTGAAATCCAAAAGCCTCTTATGACAATACTCACAGGGAGAGCCCAAAGTGATTAAGAAGATTTCCTCAAAACTCAAACCAAGTTTTAAAATGTACCCTTGGGTACAGAAGAAGCAGAGTCAATTTCCCAGGCTAAATATCAAGATTGAAAATGTGAGATTTATCACTTATCTCTGTCTAAAAGATGTACTCTCAAACACTTCCATCCAATCACATAAAAATGTGGATTACATTGTCAATTTCACTACTGAATGTTTAATACATCTCTAAAGATAGTAATCTCTGTGACAGCAGAGCTGAGGAACCCTTAGAGGATTTTAAGAGGAAACAATGCAGAGAAGAAGATTACAGAAAGCTGTCTGTGGGAAAGAAACTCAAAAGGAGATTTATGTTTTATAAATTTGTACTTACTACCCAATTGCAAAAGACATTCAGGAACAAATCTCTTCTGGGGAAAGAATGTGACTTTAGCACAAATTCAAGTTTGCCATCAATAGTGCTGGTAGACTTTTCTGTCCAGAAAAACTGTAAACAATTGTTTCTCAGATAGATTCTGTGTACCATTGAATCACAGAATGATTTAGATTGGACCCTAAGGGTCATCTAGTTCCAAACCCCCTGCCATGGGCAGGGACACCTTTCAGTAGAACAGGATGCTCAAAGCTCCATCTGAGTTAGCCTTGCACACCTTTTTGTACTTCTATTTTCAACTAGATGATCAAGTAATTAGAGTTTTACACAACATTATTTGTGTCACCAGTAAATCCCAGGGTAAAACTGTGCCACATTAATCATCTTTTAAAGGTTAGACATTGCTGCAAAACATGCAAAAAATCACAATTAAAAGGAATTAAGTAGTAAAACTAAAAGTAAATATGAATTTGTTATCCCAAAAGCCATGACACATGAAAGTAAAGGAATCATTTGACAAATCTCATCACAGAATATTTTAGGTGGAAAACAGAGTATGTGAAAGTACTTAAGAACTTAAGAACTTATGCAATCACTGATCCGTTACGCTCTTGGTATAGGTTAGAAAATCTTTTAAAGCTTCATAATTAAATCATTCACCAGTGTAGAAAAGGTAATGAATAAATAAGAGAAGCATGGATTTGAATATTCTTTGTTATTTTGCATGATAAAATTGTGAGACATCTGAAAATTCATCAACTGCAACTATTTATTCTCAGTCTGACTGTTTCAAAGTAGAAGGTGAAGCTTATCAAAAAGAACTCTAAGTCTTAACTCAGAAAATTATTTCAGGCTTAAAAGGTGATACAATAAAGACTGACAGGAACCTCCAGGCATTACTTCATGAAATGCTTATATTTAACTAAGTTTTTGTAAAAAGTTAAAAATAAAAACACTAGAATGGAAATTGCCCTTTAGACAAATGGTGTAGTACAAGTATATCCCAGGGCAAAATTTGCTGGATGATGCATACTTTATAGAGAAACTCCCCAGCACCCTTACAACCAGTGCCTATTTTAGTCCTCCTCTAGCAAGAGTTGAAATACTGATAACATTTTGAAATGGCCTCACATGAAGGCAAAAAAGGAATGTCTAAGAAAAGCACAAGGGACATAGGACCATCAGGAACCTATTGGCCATTAAAATGAACGTGAACTACTATAAAATCTTTGTCCCTTTATGCAACAGAATGTATTTGACAACTATGTTGAAAAAATGTCATACATTAGTACATTGCTTATATACTAATATCTCTTCAGACACTTATAAATAGAGTGAGCCACCTTAATTGTGCAGCATTTTAAGCATATTCTCCCAGCATATTTCTGGTTAAATGAATAAACATACAGTCTTACACTAATTCCATGGAAAGGAGTGCAGAGATGCCATTCTAAAAGATAATATAGCATAAGTGAAGTATCAGTCTTCTAGGAAAAATAATATATGCATCAAAGTCTCTTGGTAAAACAGAAGAAATCTTTATATAGGCTAAGTAAGCATTACAAAGAAAATAATGCCTCCAAAAAATTATGTTAACAAAAATAGGTTTGATGTTTATATAGATTTGATTGGAAAACAAAACCAATCATTTACTGCTGAGGGAGATTGATGTTCCACTGTTAGTAAACTGGTTGTTTGTCTCCAGAGCAGGGAAACAAGAAGATAAAATATTCTTTTTTTTTTTTTTCTTTCTTTCCTTTTTTTTAAGCATCCTTTTAAGCACTCTAATGTTATGTGTGTGTTATAAACACCATTTATTTCCTCTCTTCTGCTACTGTAAGCACTGTGTCCTATCTAGTAACTGAACTGCTAAAGGTGGCAAAACCCCTGAGCATCAGAGAAGTTTTTGCACTCTTTTGTCACAGATTTTAAACCTCTAAGAACTTATTATTGTTACTTTTTTATAGATTTGCTTGTATAACCAGATTCAAAGATATAAACAGTGGTTTTTGCCTTATTAAGAATAAATATTTTTAATTATATTTTTCCCTTGTCAAACTTGGCTGGAAATCAATACTTTTCATAAGAAGTTGACCACAAATGCTATTATATCATCATGGTGTTATAGTTAAATTTGAGTCCTGCTTCAAAAAGAGAAATTTACTACTTTAGACAGTCCTAAAGTATGGCCATAAAGAAACATTAAAATAGCCTTTTTGCTAATTCATCAGTTTCATTTAATAAAACTTGGGACATGATGACCAAATCTCTTGGACAATGTTGACATCATAGATTTTGTGAGATCATGCACAATCCAAGAAATTAATAAAGTTTCATTTGAGTTCCCTTAGTCGGGAACTTCCCTTTCCCTTAAATTCAGATTTTTTCAAATACCCAGAAGCATTCAGTCCTGTGTGGGCTGGCTACTCAACAGATTCCTTGCATTAAGGACTTTCCTAGATTCACAAATCACAGGTTTTCAATGGGATTCTCATGGGTGACAGCACTATGAACCCTGCCTGTCAAAGCAAGATTTACCTAAACCCCTGTAGCAGGAGTGATTGAAAGAGCAGTTGCTGCACCATTAAATGCAGGTTGGAACCAAGAGCTGGAAGACTAAGGTGACTAAGGTTTACTCCCAGTTCTGTCTGAGACTTTCTAATCTGCTCCTCACACCTTCCAAAAGCATCCTAAATCCTAGTTTATAGACTCAAGGGAAAAGTAGAGACAGGCTCCTCTGCACCACTTCTACTGAAGCTGTTTCCCTCTGATTAGAATAACAGAAATCTTAATAGATCAAGGAAATAGGAGAATGTGTTCCTCAAGTCTGTTGATGAGATCACTGTAGTGGTTTAGGAATGGTGCTTCCCAATTCAGCACCCCACCAAGACTCTCTCAAACCACATGCTGCTCTCACTCACTCCCCCTTCCCCTTCTTGCTGTGGCAGGAATTGGGAGCACAAGAGGTAAAAATCATGGGTTGAGACAAGAACAGCTATGGAATTAGAAACAGAAATCCAATTAGAAAACAACCAATGACAGCCACAATATTAATAACTAAAGGAGGGAATTATTGACATGCAAACATGCTCACAGCAGAGTGTGCAACAGATGTCTCCCCCTGCCCCAGACACTTTTTGTTGACTGAAAGAAGCCCCTGATTCTTGGAAGAAAGAGAGTGCCTTTGCCCCACACCTGGTAGTGACCATGAGGTGGTACTGAAAAACTATCAGGTTCCAAGCCAAAGCAAAAAATTAACCCTGTCCTGGTCAGAACCAAGACAATCACTAAATAGAAACAGAGATAACTGAAATTGGTCTCCTCTTCTCAGGCTGCTTTCACTTAGCTATAAGAAATTATGTAGTTTATTGGAATAAGTATTGAAAGAATAAAGGAAGGCAAGAATCATTAAACCCAGACCCCTTGTACTGCAGGAAGTGCAACATAAAGATATTTACCAATGATAGAACCAGAGAATGGCCTGGGAAGAAGGACACCTTTCACTAGACCAGGTTGATCTTGAACACTTCCACGGATAGGTCATCCTCAGTTTCTCTGGGCAGCCTGTTCCACTGCATCATCACACTCAGTAAAGAGGTTTACCTAATATCTAATCTAATCCTACTCTCTTTCAGTTTGAAGCCATTCACCTGCCTGCCACTACATGCTCTTGTAAATTATCTCTCCATCTTCCTTGTAGGCTGTCTTCAGGTACTGGAAGGCTGCAATTAGGTCCCCCCAAAGCCTTGTCTTCCCCAGGATGAGCAAACACAACTCTCTCAGTCTTTTCTTCATAGGAGAGGGGGTCCTTCCCTCTGACCACCTTAGCAGCCTCCTCTGGATTTGCTTCAACAAGTCCATGTCCTTCCTGAGCTGGGGACCCCAGAGCTGGACTCAGTACTCCAGGCGGGGTCTCACTGTCAGTCAAAATCCTAACCAAGTTTGGACAGTACAGTCATTAAACTTTTAAGTTTCCCCTTAAAAGTCACTTCGAAAGAAAAAAATCAGCACCAGCTGGGCTGTGTGTCTGTAGGAACAGAACAGAAAAGTTTGAATCAAAGTCACTTATTTCTTCTGATGTGGATAAATCATCTGATACCACCAAGCAGATCAGAAAAACTGCCATACTCACACTGCTGGCAGGAATCTATTCAGACTGCAATAAAAAGATTATAAATTTATGTGGTATATTCCTCTTCACTAAGATTTTGGACATTTCATTCTCTGTAAATTATGAAGTTCAGGCAAAAACCCAGTTATACTAGAGAAAAGTCCTCTTAATTAGATATACATTGGTAAAAATAGTTGCTGCCCATGTGGTACTAAACCTCAATACATTAACTCTTGTACTGGCATTTCAAGCAGTGTTTATGTATACAAAAATTTAGAAATAAAATATACTATCCTCAAGTAGGTAAACATGAAAGAAAATCCCTTATATATAATAGTATTTAAACAATGTGTGGAACTACAATTTCCATATGGATATCTTGAGATGCCTCATGTCTTTTCATGTAATATTCCACTCTGTTTACAATTATTTATTCATCAATGAATACATCCTATGTGTGTGGTTCTGCCTAGTGAATTGGTTGGAACCAAACTATTAATTTTCTATTTATTTAAAACTGAGTTTGTCCATCTAGTTTGTCCTGTGAATTGATAATCCTAAATCCTTACATAGAAATTATTTAGTCATTTTATGTGGGAGGTGTGGATATAAGACAGGTGGCTAACATTTAGCCAATGCACGGGATATGGATTGAAGTACTTATTTGCTAATTTGATTGAGAAAAATGGTATTTATCAGTCTAGCAGAAATAGAAGCACATTTTTGGACAAGGAATAGCACTATTTAGTGGTAAAGGATATCATTTTTGTGTGCTTGCAAACTTTGCTTTCCGGCCGTCATTTATTTGGCAATGGATAGGGCTGTGCACAACGTGCAGAGTTCTATAATTCTTTAGAAACCCCATATGAAGCTTCATTCCAACTCCAAATGAGGCATTGATCATTTCAGCAGGAGGCAGATATGAGGAATAGAGGTGTCTTGGCTAGCAATCTGCCCACTTGGAGGTTCACTAAGGTTCTTAGTGAACCTTAATAGCAGAAGCCATTAATTCCACAGAAGTAGGTTTTCCTCTGGGACCTGAAAACCTCAAACTAAAAAGAGAGCCTTGCCACATGGCACATGGAGTGACTGTTTTATAGACCCCCTACAATTAAAGGAAAATGTAGGTAATACTAATTAAGTCTCATACTGAAATAAAACTTTCAGAGAGCAAAGTAATGACAGAGCATCAGCTGCATTTTTTTACACCCAAGGGTGATTCAAAAATCAAAAATGGAGATTAATTAGACCAAAGTTTTATGTAAAAGTAATGAAAATAAATAAGGTGCTGACTAAGAATACCTAATCATAGGGTAAATTTAACTGCTTTTTACACATGCTTTTACTGTACTTTTACTTTAGGACATGAACAAGAGGTGGCAGCTAACATAGGAGTTTCAAACTTTTCTTTTGAAATACGAATAATAAATTCTCTTATCCTTGGTTCCTTGTCTGCTTTCCTCCCATTATGATTTTTCTGCTCAGATTTGTTTGAAGAACAAGAAGCATGTGGCAGAAAATTTCCTGGAAGGTTTGCTCTTGGACAGAATAAGCCTTTGCACAAATATCTGTGAACTGAATCAACACAAAATTCTCTTGTGCACTTGAAACTGAATTTTGCATATTTGACACAAAAAGAACAGGGAATGCTAATGTTTTAGACCAAAGTCTGATCACCATAAATTTCACATAAGAATCTGCAAGTAAGACTTCCAGTTCTTATGTTTTAAGAAAGAATGTGTTCACTAAGGATCTGAACTGGTAACACAAGGGTTGGATAAGCAAATTTGCCTTCTTTAAACAACTTCAGATCAATCCTGGCATAACTTTAGGGGGGAGAAAGATTGCTATGTACTCTGCACTTAGTATTTACTCAACTCTTATGGTAAAGCAAAAGCATTTATAAAATGGTTATTTTCTTTAATGCTCAAATAAGTTAATTCATTTGTATCCATTAAATTTGATATGGACAGAAATATAATTATATAATATAATACTTCATTGGAATCCTTTTCACTCTAGAATTTAATGTTTGCAGGCTTGAATGGAAAAATTAAATACTGTGCCCTTTCTACCATATTTTCACCATTTTGACACAAATACTGAAAAGTTTCTCACAAATTTCTAATTAGAAACCCCCAAGCACGGAGCCTGAATGATTCTGAAGAAACATAAAAGGTTTTCCCTTTAATTGGTATTCCTTCTGAAACATGCTCTATCAGTATATCTGTAGATATCCATAAATACATATTTGCAAAAAAAAAAAAACAACTTGATACTACAGTTAAACCCAAACACAAAGTTATCCATTTGGCCGATAATTTGCCTCAAATGTATTCATAATCAGGACTGCATCAATGACTGCTGGTATAATGGACAAAAATGGACCTGTGTAAGCCAAATGGACTGTCATCATCACCTTGTAAAAGTAATTATTCTTATTTTTTTCCTAATTATACTCTAGTGAAATAAGAATTACCATTATTGTCACTGAGATATTGCATGGAAATGCTAATGAAGTGGATCCTTGAAGTATTTTAAATTTTTATTTAAGTACATTAAAAGAAAGAACAACCACTTTTTCTGAAAAGTTAAATAATTTAAATGTCAATATGATACCTCTCTTCACTGAACATCAGACATTAACACTTCCTCAACATGAGAAGCAGCAGCTCACAAATATCTTTGCAACTGAAATCACAAGCATTCCTCCATTTTATAATCTAAAGGCTCTCATTTGCAAGAACAAGAGGTGGCAACTAAGAAAAGATGTCAGCATGTGCATCTTTATTTTAACCTTGGTGCTGGGTGTTTTTGTCAGATACACAGTACAAGCTACTTGATTAGGCACATCACCTCTTGGGAAATCCCACAGCAATTCATACAATTGTTTCTGCCTAAACCAGCACAAGATCCCTTTGTTGTATTATTAAAATTATAAATAAAGACAGTGTTGGTGACAATCTATAGTGAGTCTCAAAACAGTGAAAATGGGCCTTTCTGAACTGAGACAGAAAACTATTTTAAAATCTCACTGATGTGTAAATTATTCCTGTTACAGAGAAGTTAATCTTGGTCTAAATCCTTCATTGCTGGTAAAGTTTACCAAAAAGTCTTGTAATTTTCAAAATGTTTACTTAATAAATATAGCTTTTCATAAAATTAAATCAGAGTAGGTAGTGGCTTGGTTTTATTTTTGCTAGTATATTTTAAAATAAAAATTATCATAGTGGCAGTCTGTCATCAATCTTTTGTCCTGGCTAAGCTCCTCTGCTGCAGTAACAGACAATGGCTATGAAGTTTTGTACTTCAAACTTTCCATGCAGTGACATATGTCTATTATATCACAGCTATAATTTAATTTATAAATAGCTTATATATCTATTCTCTTATAGCACTGTAAGGTGGTTATGTCTTTGCTGCTATTTACTTTCTAAATTAAAATCAGAGTATTCCACATCAGGCCTCTCCCACACAAAATGGAGAGTGCTCTGCTCTAAGGATCAGCATGCATGTTCCAAGAAATATCAGTGTAGAGAAAAGATAACGTTTTCTTAAAGTTCTCTTTGCTTTCTACTATCCAATAGTCACTTAATAAGGTTAGGAAATGCTACTTGTCAGGGTAAAAAGAATCAATGTAATAATAGTGATGAAGACTATAATGACATAAATAATAGTTCCTCCAAATGCAGCTGTCTGTATGAAGTTTATTTTACATTCTTCTGAAGATTTTGGGATTGGAAATTCGCAGCAATCACCATTAGACATGAGAGTAAATTTAACTTTGTAAACATTTTTTCTTTTAAATTGTGTTATAAATATATTCACTTTCAGTGCACATCATAGCTAAGGGTTATAACTATTAAAAAAATTTGATCTCATTTTTATTTTTATGGTTTTCTTTTTTCTTTCATTGCATGTCTTCAAGTGCAATAGAGCCTGGAAAAATCATCTTACAAACCTTAAGCAGTTCTGCCAGTGGCTTGAGAACACACAGAGGTTAAACTGTCCATGTGAATAGCACAGTTATCTCTAACAGGACAATGAAAGCCCTTACATTTACCCATGGAGATATGTATTTTCAGAGGTGAAAGCCATTTAAAGAAAGATGCAAATAGACTGTGATACAGAATATCTGGAGGTCACAACCATGTGAACAGTTCACAAAACAGCTGATCCATGCATAGGCACATTTTTTTAAAAATTCATTTTATAAAACTCATTTTAGAAATTATATCCCCAATTCTTAGTTCAGAACAAGCACTATATATTCATGGAAAAGGTAAAAGGCAAGAATGTTCTTCCTAGGGCATTAATCTTTATAGGATGCTGTGCTGGTTATTACATTAAGGCAGAACATGTCTTTTCAAACAGCCTGTTATACCATGCATGCATAATGCCTGAGATTATAGACAGAGTCAAAGATTAAAAAATGTACTAACACAGTTTCATTATACAGAACATCAAAATATTAGCAGCAAAAATAAACAGCTGGGGAAGAAGGAATGCCAAAGTTATTAAACCCAAAGTGGCAAACACTAGATTTAGAGATTAAGCTTTAAAAAAAGAGATGGCAATAAAATGTATCATTACTACTCAGCTGTGTTAGCAGTTGTCATCTGTCCTCTGTTCAGAAGCTGGACTTGTCTCAGATTCCCCAGAAAAAACAGACAAATTTATTTTGAGGTCCTGAACCACATGGGTTTGTGAATAATACCATTAATCCCAAACTCTTCATAGAATCATTACCACAATTCCCATGCAGGACTCATAAGAAAGGAACTCTACTTGGTTTCCCCTGAGGGTTTGTGGAGTCAGGACCTTTCACAATGGCAAGACTTTCTCATTAACTGCAGTTGTGTTTGTTGAAGTAACGCATTACTTCAGACAGCAGTTACAATTTTTAACAAAAATGCACTAATATCACCTGAGTTGTGTTCCTTATGTGATTTTATAGGGATCCAAGAAGGAATAGAAGGCAAAAGGCAATTTAAAAAATTTTAGTAGTTTTCTCAATCCACTGGGGGACCTGGTTGAATTTTTTTTGTCCTTGCCAAAATTCTCTGAAGCAAAGCTACACTGATGCAAAGAGAAAGGACTTAACCCATGCATGTGGTGTAAGGCCCCAGACAATTCACTAAGAAGGTTTAGAAAGGGGCTACAATGGTTCTTATACTCTGGGTAAAAGTGTAGTGGAGAAATACCGACCAGGTATTCTCAGGAGGTCAAAACAAGACAAAAGTTTACTGTCAAACTGTAAAAAAATTAGGGAGTTTTGGCAAAAGATTTAGTAAAGCATCCAATCAGCACTAATCACCTCAGCACTAATTTGGCCCATTCAACTTAGCAAGTTTTAAACCCATTTTGTGTTGAGTTACTCAAAATGTTCCAAGAAGAGGGAATTAGAAGAGAGAAAGACAGGCAGACAGAAAAGATACAGAGAAGCACACATACAGCCACCAGCCCCTGGGTTCCAGTGGTGTTCAGATAGCAGCTCCAAGAGGAGGGTCGGATAAGGACACAGGCTGTCCTCATGCTCAGCCTTAAACACCCCTTGGCCCACATGGGCACCTCTCCTAGGTGGGAATTGCCATCTCTTGGCCACTCAGGAGCTGGGTTAGGTGAGAGTGGAGCCCTGCCTCTGTGTGCCATGCCTGCAGCTCTGCCAGGCTGGGGTGCTGGCTCTGGCATGGGGGTGTGGGGCAGTTCCCTGCCTCTCCCACATCCCAAAATGGCTTGAGACATCAAGACTTCCAAACTCTGACACATGGTTTATCAGCAGGTTACATATATACACATTACTAACTATCAAGAATATTTTAAAGACAATGAAAAAAAAGGTCTATTTCTTTTGTACAAGAGAGCATAAATTCTGTGTCATGGAAACCACTGCAAAATAGAATTTTCTTCAAGGAAAGAGAATAGCAGATTAACAATAAACACCATTTCTGGTGTCCCTTCTCCAATTAATTTCCACTTTGAGTGTTGATCTTGTCAAAGTTTTTTCTCTGTAAATATTATGGTTTTGCAATTATTATTTTTCAACCTGGACTATTTATAATTACTTTTACAACAATTACTTTTATAATTACTTTACAACTGAAAAATTCATTTCAAGTAATATATGTTGCTTTGCCTGTTTTTTGCATAATGAATATTTCAAAACCAAATCCTACCTTCTTTATTTTACTTTGTTTTTTGTAGTTTGTTAGTATTAGCTGAAGAGCTGCATAAATAATTTCAGACTATGGTTTATAATTAAAGTATTTATTCTGACTGTTGTTTAACTGTTCTATATTCCTTTTTGTAATTTCTATAGTTTGGTTGTTAAACTAAGTGAAATAGCTTATGAGTAAATGAGCACTTTTAAATGGGAGAATGATGAAAACCAAAGCCAAATAATGCACCAGTGGGATGACTTGCTAAATTTTATGAAATGTTTTGATTTTCTATTTCTTCATGAATTCCCAGTAGCCATACAAAGGCTTCAAAACAAACAAGTCAGTAACACTACCTGCACATCAGGGAAAAAAATTCAGTGGTTTTTTTTTTTTTTTTTGTGTTTTCAAACCATGAAAGCAATTCTGTGGAAACTCAATGTATAGTCAGATTTGTTATATATGTATATGTAAAATGTTGACATTTTATTTATAGAATAAGACCAGAAAAATGTCTAGTGTTTCTTTAATGTTAGATATATTAGTAATAAACAACACAAAGATATTATAAAAGGTTTTATAATGCTAAAAATATCTCCCAAGCTAAAGTAACTGTTCTTAGAGAAAAGGTTAGATAAAACCAACCATAGTTTACAGAATTCAATATTATATATCAGTTAACATAGACCTCTTTATGGATATCAGTCTGTTATCCCTTCCAGACATATGTTCCTATGATTAACCAACACAATCTCACTTATCTTTTATCAACAATAGACAAAAAATGAAATAAAAAGATTTAATCTAAAGTCGACACTAATTAACTATTTATATTTTCTTAAGTCTGTGTGTTTTACAGCTTTTTATTTAATTTTTTATGTATTTATTTTTTTATCCAGACATGAATTTGCTTAAAACCCCCAAAAATCTCTAAACTAGAGGAAAAACATGGATTTGAACCAAGCCTCATCTAAATCTCAGGCAAACCCTGGACAATCTCACAGCCAGTCATGGTATATATGAGAAACCTAGCAACCCCTACCAGCATCATTGGACAGTGCCAAGAGGTGCAGTAATCAATGGCAGGTCTGAGTTCTGATTTCACAGTGCATGTCTATTTCTTATTGAGGGCACATTAGTGATTGATTCACACCTACTTCATTCCATCCCACAGACTTGGAAATATTTTAATTCTTATCTATCCAAATAGTTAA
Source organism: Serinus canaria (assembly GCF_022539315.1). Taxonomy (NCBI): domain Eukaryota; kingdom Metazoa; phylum Chordata; class Aves; order Passeriformes; family Fringillidae; genus Serinus; species Serinus canaria. The sequence continues at coordinate 100,003,881 of NC_066316.1, read as the reverse complement.
AGTGTGCCTATGTGACTCAGGCAGAAAGGTCTCAAGTCTCCTGTTCTACAAACAGGATCTCCCAGAACCTCAAAGTGCACAGATCTTGCCCTTTGACATTTTTATGAGGAGGAGAGATGTCTGCCTTTCAAAGGGAAACCCTTGCTGTGATTGTTAGCATAACCTTATCAGCCTTGGGAAACATTTAAGCACAGATTCATAACCTTGTCCACACTTGAGCTGCTTTACTTGCTTTTGATGGAGTGGGTTTCTTTACAGGACACCTTCATTGTGTTTACATTGTGAAGTCCATTGAGCGTGACTTTGAAAGCTTATATTATATTTTTTCTTTCTGAAATCCCCAGGATGAACATATTAAAGAACTAAGATTTATTTTTAAGCTTTTCCACTTTGTTATTTAGTGCATTGTTATCTTTCAGTAGCACAGTACAGTAAACATTTTGGGTTTTATCTGCTTAGCCAAATTTCTACCACCATACTGTTATTTATGTGTCATGTTTAATCAGCTGTGTTTCCTTCCCAACAGTACATTGGTTTAGTGGATTTGTTTAGGCATTAGATTATTTAGCATTCCATCATGTATGACACCAACATAGTAGAACTTTGTGGGGTCTCCTAAAATAATGTTAATATGTTCTGTGAGGGCTCTTAAAAGCTCTTGAGTAGACTCTGAAACTATGTTTTTTCTCCAGGAGAACTGCATTTTTTTTCTTTCTATTCCATTTAAATTAATTTAAACGCTCTGCAGAGGGATCTGAACAGGCTGGAAGAGCCAAGGCCAATCATGTAAGGTTTAAGTAGGCCAAGTGCTGAGTTCTGTGCTTGGGTCAAAACAACCCCTGCAGTGCTACAGGCTGAAGAAAAGTGGCTGGAAAGCTGCACATCAGAAAAGGACTTTGGGGTACTGGTCAACAGCAGCTGAACGTGAGCCAGGGTATGTTCAGGTGCCCAAGAAGGCCAATGGCATCCTGGCCTGTATCAGCAATGGTGGGGCAGCTGGACCAGGACAGTGATTATCACCCTGTACTCGGCACTGGTGAGGCTGCACCTCGAGTGCTGCGTCCAGTTCTGGGCCCCTCTCTGCAAGAAAAACTTTGAGGTGCTGGAGCAAGTTCAGAGAAGGGCAACAGAGCTGGCAAAAGGTCTGGGGCACAAGTCTGACAAGGAGCAGCTGGGGCAGCTGGAAGTGTTTGTCCTGGAGAAAAGGAGGCTCAGGGGAGCCCTTAGCACTCTAAAACTGCCTGAAAGGGGGTTGTAACCAGATGGGGGTCAGTCTCTTCTCTCAAGTGAAAAGTGATAGGACAAGAGTAAATGGCTTCAATTTGTGCCAGGGTAGATTGGATATTAGGAAAACTTTCTTCATGGAAAGGGCTGTTAGGCATTGGACCAGGCTGCCCAGGTGGGCAGTTGAGTCATCACACCCAGAGGTATTTAAAAGACCTGCAGATGTGGCATTTGAGGACGTCGTTTAGTTGTGGACTTGGCAGTGCTGGGTTAATTTTTTGCACTTGATGATCTTACCGGTCTTTTCCAACATAAAAAAATTATGATTTTGTGATTCTTTTTGTCAAACTTCTTCAGAAAAATTTTCATACTTTGGAAATAAAGATTGATTTAGGTTGTTCCATATTTCTTGTTTGTCTTTTAGGCAATGTAATCTTCTTAAGCTTACTTCTAAGAAGAAGGTAATACTCTAAAGTCAGTCTGAAAAGGAAAAGCAACAATTGCAAGAATATTCAGACCTTTTCTTGTCATTTGGGGAAAAAAAAAAGGAAAATCCAGAGTCAGGAAGGAGGACTACCAAATGAGAGATGAGATAGAATGAATCTTTCAGGAGTGCTGTCCTTGCATTCCAGAAGCCCAAGGTCTACAGCTGACTGGCAGGTTATTAGATCTGGACATACCCTATAATTTCAGAAGGTTTTTACACTGGACAGTAATATAGAGATATCATTTGCTTTTGTTAATAAGCAATATCATAGTTACAATCACAGTTAAAACAAAATCTCAGAGACAGATGGATTTGATGGGTGCAACAATAAAGCATTGTGATGTCTAGTTTGTAAGATGTCAAAGTAAACTTTATAGAAAGCAAGCAATATGACAGAGAATCAATAAAATAAATGTACTGGTGCTTAGCAGGAGCTAAACAGCAGTATTCCATTTTTGCCTTCCAAATGTCAGGTCACCTTGAGCAAGGCATCCTCTGAGGCTGGGCTTTTTCAGCTGCCTAGGAATGGTACTTCAGTCTCCTACACCTATGACAAAGATGACTTTTTCAAAAGAAGTCATTATCTCTTTGGGAAATCCAAAAGAGGGAACCAGAGTTACAAAACTTGTCAGAATACAGCCAGTCTCATGCAGCATCTAAACTGTTCAACTATTTTAAATAGGTGTTGCATTTTTATATCTAAGATCTTCTCCAGATATATTTATTCATCCTGAAAACTGACGATTTGATAAAGTCAAGCAGAGGTTTTTTGAACATATACCTATTCAGCACAGAAACACATTTACCTGAAGGCTTTCTTCCTAGAAGCAATTGATAGGAAAAAGGAGGAGGTCTAGTTCTTAGACTTATAAGAATGATTGTATCATTACAGTTCCAATCTCCCATTTTGAAACCTAAGCACACCAAAAGGAGTGTTCATTTATACCAATATTACAGAGGAACACACTGTTCTTCCTCATTCCTGAGCAATACACATGTATGAAAAACTGTACTACAGAAGTGAGAAAGCATAGAGCAAAAACAGAGCAATTTCAGAAGCCAGAACAATTGATAATATAAAACATCTCTATTGTGGTATATTGTCAATAAGGTTGCTTTCTCCTTCTGCTACAACAGTGTTTGTTGAGATAGCTGGCTCTATCAGTCTCCAACTGTGTTAAACCCCAAACATTATTTATTTTTAGAATTGGAGACATCAGTATAGCTCATGGTTTTCATGACATCTATACAAAGCTGAATAAAACTGAATATTGATATTAATGAGCAATATGATGGAACAGTGAGTATAGTTTCTGAAATTTAAGAGCAAAACAGGATTAGAGTAAAAATTATCTTGACAAACAGGAGTAATGGCCTGGGAAAAATATGGTGAAATTAATTCCTGACAGGTATATATTTAAGTTAGGCAATGTGAAATGGGAAGACCTGGATAGGAAGCAGAAGTAGGAAAAGACTGAGAACTATTGTGCTTCAGATTCTACACTGCAGTAGAAGAATGTTATGGTGGAAAAATAAAGGTCACACTCGGATGGATGAATTGGTGTTTCACATGTAAGACACATAAAATAAAGTTTGTACTCTTCCCTCTCTCTCTCTCTCTCTCCCCTCTTCCTCCTCTCCTCTCCCCACTGAAAGAGTTATTTCTGTTCACCTCACTCACTATTTTCTATCAGACTCACAATTTAAGTATCTTTTGAGTACTTGAAAATGGATCTTTTCAGGTTTAACCTACTTCTCAGCTGCTGCAGGCTGAAGTTTTTCAATGAATCTCTGACACACATTCATACAGATTAGACATTAGCATTGGACAGCTAACAATTTGGAATAGAATTTAATAAGAAGAGAGGACAGATTACAAAGTAATGTGGGGGACAATCTGACCAGCTGCTGGCTTGTACCCAGATGAACTCTTCCATAGCCATTCTCTCTGGTCATTCAGGCTTGTACTTCCCTTTCCTTATCTTTGGCCCTTCCACTAAAAATCCCATAATATGCTTTGCACATCTCCACTGCCCTCTTAAATATCCCAGAATATGAGGATACTTTCCAATGAGACCCATGAACATCTTATTTCACTTGTCTTATCAGCTGCAAACTTAAGGCTGAATGTCATCATGGCTGTCTATGAATTAATGTGTTCCTCAGTAGTCCAGAATTCAGCAACACAAAACATTTCAACTTTCTTATTATCTGTTATCTCCAGCCATTAGGATTTTATTTATTATTCTTCTTTACTGTTTTTTCGTCTTTTTTTTCTCTTTTTTTAAATGTTGACTCCTCTCCAAGCAGAAATCCTTACAAACTTGATATAACTTGAAATCCTTACAAACTTGATAGTTGTTTTCTATTCCCTGGTAAGGATGTGATTCTGAATTTATTGAGGTAGACAGATCCTCCTTGATTAGATGGGACTTTGACTCATTTATGCAGTAACTCTCTGTCAAGTTCCCTTTTAGTTACAACCTTGAAGGTGACCAAAATTTGGCTAAGGCTGAACATACAAATCTAATTGCACTTTCTTTGAACAAAGGATGGAATAGATAACTTCCTGACCAACCTTTCTACTAAATTAGTGCATGATTGAATTTATTTATTTATTTTACAGTCTAGGCCTTAGATACCTGTTGACAAATGACTGTTTTTTACTGCATCATGAACATGGCAATCAGGATCTCTCTCCAAAACAGCAAGTGTTCTTCCTTCTTGCCTTCCTCTTTTTCTTTTCTATTTCATATAGCACAAATAATATTGAATAAAGTCTATGCAGTGCTGTTGCCGTTGTCTGATATAATGTCCATTTCAATCTGTATATATTACTTATCTGTTATATATATTACTAATGCATAGATCCTAACCCCACAAACACATTCTGCATTCCATTAAGGTTTCAGCCTATCTGACATATTCCGGAGCTGAATTTCCTTCAGTGGGTGGAAATGTTTATGCATGTTCAGGCACAGAGAGCTGGTAACAACCTCATGGAGGACTGAATATGGTCTGCTTGCATCACATAATCCCTGCCAGCAGACTCAATTTGCCTATGTGCTGCATTTGATGACATAGCCTGTTTCTAAGTCCAGAGCTAATGTTTTCTTTACATAGAACTCTCTCAGGAAAACATATCAGATGACTGATTTAGTGATGCTTTACCAGTGTGACTCAGCAAGATGTTCTCATTAAAGCCTTTAAACATTGTATTATATGTGTGTATATATATATATATATATATATATATATATATATACATACATATGACGCAGTATCAATGAAGTCATCTATGCTTTTAAAAGGGAAGGATCCCTTGTTTGTTATTTAATACAGGAAAGACCCATTTCCCAATAAGTAACAAAACAGCAACATCCTCTTTTGGAAGTTAAAATAGTTTAGCCATATGAATTTCATAATCAGAAGAAAAAAGGGGACTTGTTTTTTGTTTCTACTAGAACAGCTGTAATTATGACTTGTGCTCAGTGCTGTCTCCATCCCCAGGTGCACATAACAATTTTAGCAGTCTGAGCAATGACTGATAAGTGTACACAACCATTTTCACCTTATGCTCATGCTGGAAAGCAGCATTGCAAAGAAAAAAAACTCAAAAAACCAAAAAACTATGAGCCCTGTCAGACAACAAGGCGATGATGAGCCAGTAATGTGCTATTGCAGCCATGAAGGCCATCAGCATCCTGGCTGTTTTAGGCAGAGGGCTGTCAGCAGTCCAAGAGCAGTGATTCTTCCTCTCTACTCAGCTCTGGTAACATACACATGGAGTACTGTGCTCAGTTCTTGGTCTTCCAGTTCAGAAGTGACACAAACATCCTGGAGTGTGTCCAGCAAAATGTCATGGAGGTGACCAAGGGATTGAAGCATCTGACATAGGAGAGGCTGATAGAGCTGGGATTGCTCAGCCAGGAGAGGTGAAGGCTCAATGTGCATAAATACCTAAGGAGGAAGATAAGAAGACAGGATTCAGGCTCTCAGTAGTATGCAGTGACAGGACAAATGGCAGTGCACAGAAACTGGAATACACAAAATTCTATTTAAACATAAGAAAAAAGGCATTCATGAGGTGGTGGTCAGACACTGGAACACGTTACCCAGAGAGTTTCAGTGTCTATTCTTAGGAATAATGAATGCCCATGAGCAACTTGCTGTAGCTGACCCTACTCTAAACAGCAGGGTTTATTAGATGATCTCCAGAGTCTTTTCAAGCCTTGACTGTTCTGTGTCATGTACAAATACATGCACAAGCATGTATTTTTACATATGCATCATATCAATCATCAAATATTATAATACTGATCTCTCAGTGTGAATATAATGTTGCTAAAAACTTTAGACATTTATTTTATATTATTTTTGTATGAAGTGCATGTAGTATTTGTCTACACAGTGTTCTGATGAGCAGACATACACCAGGACAGCATTTTCCAGGAGTATAAGCTTCCAGTACTTTCAAGTAAACAAAATTCATTGTCTGCTTTCAGGGCAGAAAGAAGACACTGCTGGTGTCCTAGATTTACCTTACAGATCTCAAATCTCCACAAAAACACAGAATTAGTATAGTCCACTGGAAAAAAAAAAAAGGCAAATTCATTCTATTATAATAAAGTATATTAAATCAGATATCTTTGTTCAGTCTTAGAAATGGCCCCTAACACAAATCAGAGAGAGCAGCAAGCACAAATAAAATTCTTGCTCTCCTGCACTCTTCTTTTTCTCACTTCAAAGACTAGGGAAAATGGAATAAATCAGAGTCTGATGTTCAGCTCCTGACACTTTGCTAGAATTTTCCTCTGCCTTCTAAGCCAAAGACTCTTTTATTTTTGTTAGGCAAGATATTGCCACAACAGAGTAGTAGTTTACTATACATATTTCTTAATCTTGTAGGAAAGAGTAACTATTCTGTTGTGCTCAGAATGTAAGGTCATTTATCTGAATTTCTCTTAGCTTGCCTACATCACATTAAAGATATGTGGGCAGACGAAAGATTTTATTTTTCTTTTTTTCCAGCTTGTCTTCCCACATGGTTTTTCCTTCAAAAAATTCCCTTTACACATTGGAACAAAAAGATAAATTGCTATAATTAAGCAGGTCCTCTGCAGATTTTTCTCTCATCTTTAAGATGTAGTATGATCTTTATTCAGTGATTTTCCTCAGAGGCAAAATCCAAATGGTGGGACATAACAGAGGCAGTATAGCATTTTCCATGAGGAAAAATCTAGAGTATATCCTTAAGCATTGTTAGTTTTTCTTTCTATCAAAGAGTCCTTTCCTTAGGGGGAAGACATAAGTTAGTTGGATTTGTTCTATTCAGAACAGTGACAGTGCATTAAAGCCCAGTGATTAAGATTTTCACTCAGAAAACAGATGTGGTTTACCTCAGGAGTGAGAGCTCACCTCTTGTTTGTCAAAAGAATACTTTGACTTGTAAACTACAGCATGAGGAACAGAAGGGAGAAGGAAAAGTGTTCCCTGCTGTGTCTTATTTTGCCAGCTACAACTGAATTATTTCAGAATGACAACTGTAAGAGTCACAGGGTTGGTGACATGGGACAAATGATGGTGATTTCTATAGCTTAGTGAGCAAAATTTTCAGAAGGGACTTGACAGATCACAGCTGTAGGTTTTTCTCCCTGTGTTACTGGTATGGTGCATTTCATTGTTTATTTTTATTTTTATTTTTTGACAGAAGGGCAAATGACAAAGCTAATGCCTCATTCCACAAACAGTACCAAGGAGGTCAGGATGGCAGTGCACTGTATAATGCTATTGTATTCATGTTCCAGGATCAAGAACTGCGTGAGGAAGCTGTTTCTAAAGACCAGATGTTAAAAGTTTACCCTCCCTGCTTGTTTGTCTGCTCTTTCAAAGTCTGCTGGATCATCCCTTCTATTCAGATTTTTATTTTATTAAGTTCTGCATTCACTGAAAATTGGAATAAATCTAGAAGGGTTGGTTTCTTGTCTGTTTGCTAAAGTACAGAATTGCTCCTTTAAATACATTTTGAAACTGCTGCATCTAACACTGCCCTTCCAGTGTTTTACAGGATAGTTGAGGATGAAATGGACTTGAGGAGACCTTCTAGTCCAACTCCCTTACTCCATGAGGATCACTCAGAGCAGGTCACTCAGAGCTGCCCTGTGGGCTTTAAATATCCCCAAGGATAGAGTGTCCGCAACCTCCCTGGAAAACCTTTCCCAGTGCTCAGTCCTTCCCACAGGAAAAAGTGACTGTGATTGGGTTAAATGTCATGGTTTTTTAATTTGTGCCTATTGTGTCTGGTCCTGTCAGTAGCACTGAGAAGAGCCTGGTTTCTGCATCTTCGTTCTCTCTTGCTGCTTATTTTCTTTAGCACTCTCTGATTCAGGTTAAACTGTCACAGTTCTCTCAGTCTTTCCTTATGGAAGAGATGCTCTCATACCCTCGTGACCTCTGTGGTCCTGCACTGGAACCACTTCAGTAAGAGCACATCTTACTTGTGCTGGGCAGCCAAGAACTGGACCCAGAACTCACCAGTGCTGAGCAGAGTGCAAAAATCACCTTCCTCAAACTGCTGCCAGCATTCCACCTTCCTAGAGCTTGAGGTGGGGCTGACCAGCCTGAAGTTCCCTGGATCCCTTCTCAAAGATAACAGCCACAATTTCCTTCTTATATATTATCTTGTATTATTTTCTCCAAACTGCAATTCAGAGGTATAAATACAGACAGAAAAGAGCATTATAAAAATAAATTTATCTGTTCATATGAACTCCTGGCCTTTCTATTTGCCTGAGAGCCAGAACCTGTCACGTAGCATCAGTGATTATGTCTATTACTGCTATTTTAACTGTGCCTGGGAGTGTGCACAGGCACTGGAAAATCCCTGTTACATCATGAGTTCTTCAGGATGGATGTGGTACTGTCTAGGCCACCTTGTGCTGTCCCAAACACTCTCCAGGCAGAATGCAAGAGGAAAAGAACAGTTTATGACCATTTCCATTACTTGGTTTACATACAGCTCAACCTATTTTAGGCCTAAAAACATTTGATAACAGAAAATATAAGTTTAATGACAAAAAACTGTCTATTCACCTTTAATTTACTAATTGAGATATAGCCAATGTTTTGTTTGTTTGTTGTTTTTTTTTTCCAAACAATTTTTTTAGAAAAAAAATCATACAGGCCATTGTGAAAGAATAAAACCAGAGTTTCACCCACATTTTACCCTTTTCACTACACAAATATGTTGCAGGACTGGCTAAAGTTCAGTGTAATTTAAAAATCTTGTTATCTCTTCCAATGTCAAAGATTTGGCAACCAGTCTACGTATGGACATACAATAAACTGCAAATGACTGGTGCTTTCTGCACATGCTTCACATGCAGTAATTCTTTTCATTAAAGAAACAGAGTTTAAGACTTATTACATCAAAGAACAGGTAGGAAATTAAAACTGTAAACCTGAATAATTGCTGGGACATTTTTTATGCTCTTCTATATGCCTACAGTGTTTTTTGTGTAAAAGACTTGATCCTAAGTATATATTTGAATAGAATATTATGGAGATCAACTAAAAATATAGGGAACATTTATATACAGCAACAGAGAAACTTAGCCTGTTTATCAATTCTCAAGCTCTTCAGGAAGGGAATGTGAAGTCTCTGAGTTTTGAAAAGATGTGAATATACTGAAAAAAGTCTGCAAATCAACAGCAAGTTCATAAAATTACTTCTTTTTCTGATGTCTCAGTATTTAGCAATAATTCTTCCTAACCTCTTGGAAGAGATGAGAATGGAAAGGTAATTGCTTCTAGTAACAAAAAGGAAAAAATTCTGATCTAAACCTCTGTTTTCAGCTAGGTGTTCCTTAGCCATACAAATTTCTCCATTCCATTAGGAAACTACTGGTTTTGCAAGTTTGTTCCTTTTCAAAATTGTCTTTAGTATGTCAGAGAGAAGTTATGAGATTGTGTAGGGCTCCACTGAATCCATGTTTCAGACATTTTCTGACAGTGCAGTCACAACAATACCCCCTAGAGTTGCAAAGTAACACAAACTACAGGTCTCTGTGAGAGATGGGAAGCATTCAGTAGCTTTATTTGCCAAACACAGCACATGCTCTTTCATGGATCACAGGGAAAATCATAAATCATACAATGGACTGAGATAAAGATTTCAGTTTGGTTTTTTCCCTCTTTTTTTTGGATATATATATATATATATATATAAAAGAATGCTTAAATTACTGCTGAATCTAAAAAAACATGATTACAGAGGTGTGAGCTATATAACATCCATCTAACAGAAAAAGGTAAAAACACTTGGCCAGAGGCAGCAGTTTTCCTGTCTTGAAGTGATTTGGCTCTGCAGAGCTTGCATCCATACAGATAAACTCTCTTACACTTCAAAATATCATGGCATCAGTCAAGGCAACAACTGGCAATTGTTCCTGGCTCACAGGAGCCCTCCAGGCATTCTAGAGTCTGCAGGTGAGAATAATAGTTGTCTTTAGCCAAGAAAACAAAACAAAACAAAAACAACTTCAAAAGTACAAACAATTTATCAGTACGAACAATTCGCTTCAGAATCTGGGAAATCATTAGTTTAAAAACAAAGTTTATGGTCTGAAAGCAGATTTTGTTTTTACAGAGTATTGGAAAATGGTCTGAGGGAATGGTGGAAATTGTCAGGCCACTCTTACCAGATCATGGGGCTCATAGAGAAGCATTTGAGTAAATTGTCTTCTTCTTCAGAAGTTTCCTCTATAATAAAGAAAAATATGGCTTCCAAAGAGAAAGCAATCGGAGTCTTCTGAATCCTTCATAGGTGGACCTAAGAGTATCAAGTCCAAGCTCATACCTAAACTTCCCATCCACTGTTTTGCTTGGACCATGCAGACTGATGCAGTAATTATCTGAGCAACAAGCATTTCATTTCAGGAGGCAAGCACCAGTTCCCCAACACAATTTCACTAAGGTCCTGTGTCAAACTAAACTATACATGGTAGCTTTGTCTCGAATTCCATCTGGATGAGCAAATAAGTTTATGTTTCCCCTTCCTATTAAAGTGATAAAATAAAAAATAGGGCTTTTTTTTTATGTTTTATATCAGTAATAGCCTTTTGATGATACCTGTCATCCTGCAGTGAAGTGTAAACACAATAAATGTAACTGCAGTGTGAAGATAATCTGAACAAAAAGTGGAATAATATTCTCTTCTTCCATATCATCAGGAACTGTATTGTTGCATGAGACAGGAATGCAATACCATCCCATACAATATTAAATATATGTATTTTAATATGGCTTAGAAGTTCACACAAATTGCATTTTTTGGTGATATAAAGCATAAACACTTTGAGAAAATAATCATATTACTGAGAGAAGTTGCTTTGGGAGTGAATTTTCTGCAAAAATATTTCCTTGCTAAAACATAAAACACTAAAGAAATGCAGGGATAATGAATATTCTCTACTCTATCCTGTGAACCTCATGATACAATTCAATGTTCCAATGAAAGAGAATAGATGACCTTAGAATAATATACCAATGTTTAGTGCCATAATCTATAAACATTGGGCATAGATATATATATGAAAATCTAAAACATGGCATAGGGAAGGAGTAAGGACAAGTATGCATATAGGCATCTTGGGGGAAAGAAAAATTCACCCATTTCAGCTATTTGAATCTTCATATTCACATGTTTCACAACTCCTAGATAATTTCATATTCCTTTGTACAAGAATGTCCTGGACCCTTCCTGAGCAAGATTTTTCTCTTTCAACAGGGTATGCAACTGCATTATGTATTTGTGATTTGTAAGACGTTTAGAAAAATAAAATGACAAGCTGTTAAACCAAGTGTTCATTTGTTTTGCAAATTCTCCTTTTTTTAGTGTGTTGATACAAGACACTTTTTTTTTTTCAGTTTCTTCACAATCACTCTCTTGCTGCTGGTGCTGTGTATCTTAGCTTCATTTTACCTTCTCATAAATGCATTTACCCATAGCTTGGAAAAATGTCAAATAGGAATTTCACTACTTTCATCTCATCAAGTGTTGAAAAAGAATCAATTAAATTTCTAGGGACAGTTGCCAATCTTGAGTGGGAGATAACAGTATATCCATCCACTACATATCCTTTATTCAGATGACTTCCAGCTTTTTTTATAAGCCCTGAAAGAGCAATGCAACACTGACAGAAATAAAAATGGAACTTAACCTTCAATTGACAATGGAAGGATGAGTCAGGAATACTGTGGATTTAGAGCAGTGAGGAAACTACAGGGACTATGAGAAATAACAGTGTGTTTCCTGATGAATTTTTCACTGAATATGAATAATGTTGGGGATACCCCACAGCAAAATTTTTCCAATGATAAGCGAACTCACAAGTGCTGTCAGCCATTCTTCCTAAGGAAGAGAAGTGGATTGCCCAGGCTTCATCCCTAATTAATTTCATCTTGCTCACAGACACAGAAAATCTTTCAAGTCTGCTATTCCAAGAGCTGTGCATTACCCCATGTGTAATTACGAACTCAAATTAAGGAATCTTTTCAGCTCTTTCTTCCCCTGTGTTAGTAATTTGCCTTTATGTACTCTTTCTCCTACTTTACTTTTCCTAACTTTAAACTATTTTATTATTCTTACTAGCCACCATAATGTAATTTTGCTGATCTGCATAGAGCATATTTTCTTTGTCTCAAACAGGTGCACTACAGAATTCGTAATATTTTATTGGGGTTTTTTTTGCCTAAAAGTTTCAGAGAGAGAATTGTATTATGTTTCTGCCATTGTAGCTCACAATGTTTGCTTTGCTTTCCCAAAACTAATGAGTTCAAGGGAAGAACTGTATTTTTTTTTACATTCTGATGGTTAATTTACATTTGATTTGTATAGTCCTTCAGCATTAAAGAGTGCACCAATACGCTTACCTTAGCCATAGAAATTTTAAATTTGTAATACAGGTTAGTTTTTGTTGCAGCCTTGTAAAATTATTGCTTTTTGCTCTTTCATTTCAATAGGATGCTCACTAACAATTGTCAGGTTCATTCAGGTGTATTGCTGAGGGATCTTTTATGAGTTTTACCTTAGGGTTACAAAGAAATGACCAACTTCCAAACAAAGAGATGAATCCCCCAAGATGGGGAATTAAGGACGACTTCAAGTCATCCTTTTACTCTCAAGTATTTGAGAGGACAAATCAGTTTGATAGTACAATTCAGTTTGAGGTATTTTGATATCTGGATGGATGATGGGTGCAAGCAGGCACATAAGGGTCTGGATTACTGTTACAGCCACAAAACTTAATTTGATGTTTTTACTAACTATGATTGTCTGAGAAGACCCACAGTATCTCACTTGGCTTCTGCATGATGATCCAGAAGGATACAGGACACAGGATATCCTGCAGTTCTTGTGCCATGTTGTACTATTTGTCACACATTTCTGATTCTCTGTGGCCTCTCAGCTGGTATCATTGGCCTAAATTTAGGTGAGTCAGTAGGACTTTACAGCTGGATCAGGAGAAGCAGTTGGCTCTAGAATAGGTCAGCAATTAGCCACCAGGAATGGGCCTTAGCTACTTAAATTCAAGAATTTATGCCCTAAAGTATCTAAGGTACAAGGATACTGGAGTTTTGACAAAGGACTTAAAGCAGACTCAGACTTGGGAATTATTACTGAGTGTCACAAGGGTCACTGAATATTTACACTTAGACAAGGATTTGTGCCCCATTTTGGACTGGACTGAATTTCCTGTATAGTTCTTACTTCAAAAACTTTAGTGGGCTCTTAGCTCCTACTTTGAGCATAATTAGCAGGATAATGTTGGATATTATGATTCACACATTAGGGAGTGCCTCTGGTCCCAGTTCAGCTTTCTCAACACAATTTTCTGGTGCTGTTTGACTCCTGCCCAGCACATCTGAAATGTATGCATAGAGGTAGTAGACATGGCATAAGAAATACAAAGACATTTGACCCCTCTCTAGGCAGACCGAATAGGCTAGGACATCTTAAATGACATTTAAGATGCCTCTTACATTCATTAGACAAAACCTGATCATTGGTAGAGAGAATCTTACTGAAATGTAAGAGAAAAAAGAAATCATTGTGCAAAGCTTCGAGAGAAACTGACCTGTCCTACAATTTCAGAAAGATAAATTAAAATAGAAATAGGTGAAATTAATGGTCAGCATTGTCCTCAGTCTGGGAAATTGAAAGGGACTTTCTGTACCTGCAATACCTGAAAATTATTTTTATTACTCTAAATCTTTATAGAGAGAGGAAAATAAATTTTAAAGTCAAACATGTTTGGGGCAAATTCAGAATTTCCAGTATGATTAGGAAAGTGCACTCTATGGTGAATTTAATAACAAGAAATTAGATGTTATGTAAAAGGAAACAGGTACAATATTACAGCATTACAATAACTATTAAAGCATGGAGAATGGTTTCTGATGTCCTATAATAATAACAACAGTCTAAGTAAAATTAGAACTTCACGTGGATTCATCTTCATTCAAACTGATGAATCAAGTGGCAGAATTCTGAGATTCTGCCACTCAGAATTCTGGGAATGGTCAGGGCATTTTTCTGAAAACACATAAGTTATCATTGCTGATCAAAAAAAAAAAAAAAAGAATAAAGACCCATTGCTTAAAACCAGAACCTGCTTATTTGTTCAGATGCTCCTTAGGTTTTCTAGAGAAAGCACATGGAGTCCCTGTCTTATGACAGAAAGTGCACATTAGTTTGTTAAAAATCATATATGTGTACTCTCAACCCTGAAATTTCTTCATCAAAAATCTGCATGGAAATACTTCCAATTTTTAGATTATTAGTTGAAATTTAGGTCAGATTCTGTGGTCTGCTCTGCAAAACAGTGTAGTTTTAGGCATCCCTTTCATTTTGAATATCTGCCTACATGCCTGAGCAATCTGCTATGCTTGCTATGCCTGCTGTTATTAGACATCTTGGCTTGCATTTCTAGGACTGGGAATGTGGTAAGTTTCTTAGAATACTCCTAAGGAGTCACCACACCAAAGTTCTCAGTATTTTTCCTCAATGCCTGACATTCTGCAGACTTCACACTGCAGCAATGGGGATGAAAAACTCAGAGTTAAAGGGTAATCACAATTTGAAAATAAACTACCAATTTAATTCCTCAGTAAATAGAAGAAGCAGGTGTCTGTGACTATTACCACCTGTAAGTTGAACTATCAGACACATTTTTTTTTTTTAAGAAAAATATTAAAATAATTAAATTTACTGTCTAGAGGTTGCATGGACAAAGTTTAAGAAAAATTATTTGGCCTACTATGGAAATGGAAGTCAACATCACAGTAGTCCTTGATAAGGATTTGGAGAAGTAAGACAGGGTGAAGAGATAGGCTTAGTCATCATATTGAAGTAAATTCCACAACCTAACACTTTCAAGCTATTGATAGAAGGCATGAAATACACAAGAAAAAGCAAAATTTAATTTCCCTAAATGAAATTTGAATTTAGTCCCTTATTAATATAAATATGAAAATATAGCTGGGTCATTAAGTGAAAATTCAATTAAAAAATAATTATTCTTGTCTGTAACATAAGAAAGCACATTTCTAAGTCAATTAATTTATTTCCTTAGAGTTATCACAGATAATTACTTTTACCCAACAATATTTAGCAAGTTTCTTTTATATTTTTTTAGTTTTGTTTATAATTTTTGGAAGATCTCTTATTTTAGTATTTTAGCATGTCTAGGTTTGGTCTTGTCTATCCTTTTTCTGGCAATTGTCTCTCAATTCCCACTAAAGTTCTTGAGTTTTGGCTTTGTGTAAAGTAAGGCACCAGAATTTCAGATTATTTTAAAAAAAATTAAATTATATCGTACAATTTTATAAAAAAAGCCCATAGAGAAAATGACAGGTTCTTGGAGCATTTGCTTAGAACTGAATTACCTGTTAAGGACCTTTATTTTCTTTGAGATCAGCCCCAATGAAAGTGCTCCTATGACTTCCACAAGACTCAAACCTTCACACTTTTCACTTCAGCTGCAACCTACACTTCTCTGAAGCTACTTTCACTGGCCTACATGTAAAAGAAAATGAACATACAAAAAATTAAAACACAAAGCTGGATCAAAACACTGAAATGTTAATATAGGCCCTGACAGAAAATGAGATGGAGAGAGAGAGAACTGCATCTGAGAGAGGGCCAGCTCACTGCTTAGTGCTGCCAGGAGCTCAGACACCGAGGTGGTGCTGCAGTCTGGAACAGAACTACAACCAAGCAGAAACCTGACTGAGTTTGGAAGAGTCTCATCATTAAACCAAACTACAAGAGCTGCATCACAAAGACACACATTCCCAAAGGGAAGGAAATATTGTGATGGAAAAAGAAGTGGCCGATGTGGTTTCAATAAAAAAATAATACCTTAGGGAAATATCCTACAAAAGTAACAACATAGTTACCAAATATAATACTGATGCCACCCATGAGATTCACAGGAGCTTTGACATCTTTAATTTTGCTTTCATTTACTTGTTTTTATGGTGTCTTTCTGAGGCACCATAACTTATTTTTATTCCAAATATAAAGCTCATCAGATATCCCACAACAACCTCTGTGCCCATTTTCAATTACAATGAAAACCTGAAGAAACTGTAATCTTATATTCTTTGCTCACGAGAAATTTGGTGGGAAATGCTTTGACTGAAAGAGTGGTTACATATTAGGGCTCACATTACTCTTCAGCTACAATATGGAGATTTTTCCACTATCAAACATGAAGTGTTATGCAACACATGGAATTTTAGGACTTAAGTTACCAGCATTGTCGAGCAGAACACTGGTGTTACATTTGAGAAAAAATATTCAATTTATTAGGTTTTTACCAGAGGTTTTTCTGTTACACATTAATGCTACTTGTTTTCTTACTTACCTTTAATCATCAGCACCACAAAATAGCATCAAAATCAAATATTCTTACCATAAAGTTTCATACAATTACATACTGAAGCAAATATAGAGATATACATATATTTTGAAATAATCTGTTGATTTTCCAAGTAAGGCTCCCAATGAACTGTAGGAACTGGTACTGACAGATACATTGAGTAATCTAAAACATGGGACTTTTGGTGTTTGTGTTTTTTTCCTACGTTCAGGCCTCAACAAGCCATGATGACTGTAGAGAACAAGTGTATTAAATAACAGTGTCTACACTGAGGAAAGTGTAGCTTTTCTTTAAACATGAGCATTTCCGTGTTTTATAAACTTACTACAAGATACACTCATAGGAAAAAAAACCATCTATTTAAAATATTTTCTTTGAGTGACTAGACACAATTGAGTAGACAAAGCTTGGAGGAAAAGGCTTTCAGGTGTTACTGATACTACAGGCAACCACAAACTCCCCCATGCACATCTTATCACTACAACAGGAAGAAAAAATATGGCCAGAAGCAGTCCTCAGCCTCCACATCACTGCCAGTGAACCCAGGAACAGCTGATATGAGTGAGGGAGAGTTGAACCCACGGTGCACCTTTCCCCACGAGCTCACCCCATCCTTAACAAACGTGCAAAAAAACCCTAATAGTTTTTTTAAAAAAACCTAAACTCATTGTAGCTTTTCCTCTCAGCAGTGGGCCAGAACATGACCTACATCCCACATATTAAAGGGATTTTGTCCTTTATAGACTGTATGAATGCCTTACTGAGAAAAAGATTTGATTAACTTGTGGTAAAGTACAAGCTCAAACAAAAAAGACAAGCAGGCAAGAGTGTGTTCTGCCCTGGAACCTCAGATAAACTAATTTCCCTCTCAGTTTCTGAAAAATAGAATGGGAGTGATAATCAATAATGTTTCATGACCTTCCAGAGGTGCTGTGTGCATCAATGCATAGAAATATGATGGGAATCAAGTCTGTGAAGAAACTCCTAATAGCCTTATTTCTGAACTCGGCAGGAGTTTCATGGTCATAACTATCCTGAAAATTTCCATATCAAAATTACCATAAAGTTGTTGTGGTTGTTCTTGCTGTAGGCAGAGAAGGAGAAAGGAACTTAGGAAAAAATCCTTAAAAAACAATTTTCTGAGCCACAATCTCCCACTGCTATGCACTTAAGAAAGGCTTCAAAAGCCTTGTTAATTAAGCACTCCACCCTGATATTTTTGTAAGACAAGGCTCAGTGCCTCCTAGGTCTGGGCCTTGCTCTACATGATGAAATTGCAGCACCACAGTGTTGCAACTTCACACGTTCTACCATGTTGTAGGACTTGAGCAAGCAGGATGAAAGAGGAGAGAAGGGGGCTCAAGGGACAATGGTTGTTCTATACCTTTTATAATATCCAATAAATACAGACTTATACAGCCAAAAAAAATCTAAAGCCACTTGAACTATAAAGTGGAAGACACTGAAAAGGTTCTGGATGTTCCCTGATGATGACTGCACTAGGAATAGCTAAAACAGTAGAAAGGGTAAAGTATAGGAAGACTGCTGGGTGCTAATAAATTCCTTTCTGTTTTGAGATATTTTGAATTAATTGTGCCAACAAAAACTATTCTTTGGTATATGACAGGTGTAATTTATCTCACACAGACCTTATCAAAGAGGAAAAGATAGAAAAATTGGTATACCTGCTGCTCTGTTCATTGTGTCCAGAGACAGGCAGAGTGAGTAAGCACTGCAGAATTTGGCAATCTGTTCTTAAAATTATAGTTGATGATGACTTTGAATGAAAAATCTATGGTGCACAGAGTTCATAAACTCAGAGAAGCAGCAATGGTGCTTTACATTCCCAGGTAATACAATTTTTAGGCTTACTTCCCAATACAGAACATTTCCACACCGACAATCCCAGCTATGTCCTGTAAATCAGTACAGATAATGTAATTTAAATTTTGGCAACTTTCCAGGAAGACTGTGCAGCTCATTGCTGGAGAACATAAAATATAAATTGAATGTGAGACCTTGTTTTGTGGAGCTTAATTCTTTCCACTGCTGCTAGATGTATTCACACATTCCACCTGACCTTTCTTGGCTTTCACAGCACGAGGGACCAGCTTGTATTTGCCACTTGTATTTGCCACCCGCATTGTCCCTTTGATCCATCCCACCAGACATTGAGGTAGCTGAAAATTAGAGCAACATGAAGCTCCAGGGAATGAATTCACAAGCAATGATATTAAATTTTCTTTCAATCTGGAGGCCCATGCAGCTGTGACACTTGGATTTCAGATAAAACCTCATGAAAATGCCCTCACATGGGGTGGTCCAGGGAAAAGGCAAAGGATAAGGCTGATATCAGGTAATCCTTTCTTTATTCCCTCTACAAGTGGTCATCTATGAGAGAACAATGTTTCTGGGGAAAGAAGAGGGACTTCTCAATTAGGACACAGGTGTACAAGGCAGCTGGAATTGCTGAGCCACCTGCATTAGCAGAAGAAACTTAGTTCAAGGCTTTGAGATGTAGATTTTCAGATCATTCAAACATTCTTATAATTCATCAAGTGGCAGGTGACAGATACTTTTGAGTAGGTCCTGGTTGCTAAGGTTTGCTTTTCATGCATGTGCCCTTCCTCAAGTCAAATTTCTTCATACTGTCTGATTGCATTCTGTATTCACAGCATATGGAACACAAGTGGATTGCCTTAATTTGAATCCTTTGTCATCCTAATAGTACTTAGAAAAATTCCAGCTCCAGATTTCTGATTGTTAAGGCCCAAACCAATCCAAAAAATGAACCTAGTCACTCAAATAGATTATTTACAGCCTCTTTTGGGGTCTTTGCATAGAGAGGAAGGTTTAAAGTTAAGCAAGTTTCTATTGTGTTTTTTACAAATATACCACTGTTCTATTAATGAAATAATGACTGTGATAATATTTATTTGGTGACTCCACAAGTGAAAACAAATGCATCAAATGCAAACAGAGTGTATGAATTCTCACATTCTCCCACCAAATAGAATTCTCTTTACAAGACAAGCAAAAGCAATGATTTTTTTACACTCCTGTCCCAGAGGACTTTTTCATTCAATACATATTTACTTGGAGATAAAGTTCAATAGTAATAGTTATTTTACAAATAGTGTCCTGCAGTTTATGATTATTAAAGTCAACTAGTCAGCAGAGGGCACTGGAGGGAACATTTTAATAGATTTCATTGATATAATCACTGCTGCCACCCACTCCTGATGGCTTGAGGCTCAGTATAAATGAAAGTCTGTAGCCCCTTGTATGTTATTAATATTGCTGCTTTTCTAATAAGAAAACCATTTACCTGCTGTGTGTGATGGGGTTAGTTGACAGATGTTATTCTTTATTTTCCTCTCCCTCTGTGCTTTGGGTTTTGAAGAAATATGAGGGAATAATTTTTTTAAAACTTTTTTGCAACCTTTTCTTTCAGGTATCTGAGAAATTCATGTGTAACATGCTCATCACTGTTTCTATCTGAATAATTGCTACTGCTTATCCCTACCTATATAGCAACCTATATTACCTTTAAAATGTTGGAATACTTCATTAGTGACCTGTGATTCTTCAATCATCGTTAAAACCAGACAATGAATAACACCTCTTTTCCTTAGGGAAATTGTTACATTGGTTCAGACCAATGGTACAAAAGTGATTTCATATTTTATTTTGATCTCTTATGGTTTTACTCTGGCATTCCATTTAAAGAACGAGATCTGATATTCCAATATTTATGATGTTTTCCACTGTAACTGTTCTTGGTAATTCAAATGAATATTCATACCCATTTGTTATTTTTTGGGAACCTAAATTACTTCCTATAGTAATGAGCCTCACTATCTAGAGAGGCAATTAAATTTCATTTCCCATCAATCCTGGTAACTGCATTTAAAGACTTGTGAGGATACTTCCTGTGACATTATATGTAATATGAATCATCACATGTATCATGATAAACCTATTTGGAATGTAATAACTCATCTTCAGTGATCCTATGATTGTCATTATTTAACAGCACAATTGCATAGGAAGTCGAATATTTCTGCAGCATTGATTTTATCTCATCTGCTTGTACCAGAAAAAACATTTACAAAAACAAAAATTTTGGGTGTTTTTCATTAGCAGTACACTTCCCACAATGGAAAAGGTGGCACAATTTTATAGATCTTTAACTGTCCATGGAAATGCATATCATATACTGATATGTATTGCATACACACATACATTCATGTATTACACATACATGTACAGACACATTTATGCATCACACATTACCCTGCAGCAACACAGGCTGGGCACTCTCCAGTGGGAGCACAGCTCTGCCAAAAAAAGGCCCTGGAATCCTCTGGGCACATGCTGGAGCATAAAACCCAGCAGCACAATGTTCTAACTGCAACCATGGACCCAGCCAGGAGATGAAGGGAGGGAACCATCCCCTGCTCTGTCCAGCACTCATTAAACCACACCTGGAACAATGTTCCAGGTTTTGGTCCCTTGAATGGTAGAAAGATGTTGATAACCTTAAAAGATGTTAACAAGTCTGAAGCACATGATTTATGAGCAGAGCTCAAAGCAGCAGAAGTGAAAGAGGGAGTGAAAAACTGCATACACAGAGCGAGCTGAGTACAACCCCCAGGGCCATGAAAACATTGAAATCTACTGGAGAGTAGAACTGCTGACTTTTCCACAGTTCTAATACCATTCTACTCTGACTTTGAGACATTTGCAGAAGTCTAAAATCAGTTTTCCTATAATCTGTGCCTTACCAGTTGTTTTTGAATTATTATTTCATATTTTATTGCTAAATCAACACTCTCTTGAGAATCCAAGAAAAAGTTTCTCTAAATAAACACATAATTTTAAAAGTGACAAAAGTTTGATGAGTGGAAAAGGATTTTTTAAAACTCTTACAGTATTATTTCAAATGCCATCCCTCATTTATCCACCAAATATTGTCACTGTACAATATATCAATATATCTTCAGTAAACAAAACACATAATCTGATTTACCATTGTCTGCAGTTGTCTTCTGTAAAGACCCAAATATTTTCATTGCTTGATTATTGGTCAGAGTAAGAGCATTTCATTAATTTACTTAAAGAATAATTCTAATATTACATAGGGGTTATGACTATATAGTGATGCAGATTTGAATCCAGGGCTAAAACTATCAGTGAGAGAGGTAGAGTGTAGGTTTCACAGTCCAGAACCACACCTAAATGTCAGGAGTTTTGGTAACTCTCCAAGATGTGTAAAAGCCCTGGGAAATATAATTTCTTTTCTCTCAAAATAATACAAAGGAAAGTTTGTAAGAGAAACAAAGTCACTCCCTGAAAAAAATTAACCAGTATGCACCTGCATATTGGATTTTCTTCTATTATCACTATATCTACATCCTACCCTATGGAGACAGCAGCATCTTTTGCTACAATGACAGAATAGCTGGTCAGAGATTTGTAAATGGAATATATAGAAAATACTGTAAATTACTTTGAGAGAGGAGATTGGATATGAGCATAACTTTGGAAATGGTAAGTGGAACATTTTTTTCCTTTTTTATTACTACTGTTGTGCTTTTAGATTCATATCCGAGATGAAAAACCAAATATTTTTTTGTTTTTTCACACTTCAGAATGCAATCAGAGTTGTACTATGTATGTTTTTTCCAGTCTGTATTTTCAGTTATAAGTGGCATGCAGTTTTCCAAATTGAGTCTCTGCTTCACAAATATAATTTAAATGTCTTCTGCAAATGTGTTAGAACAGTTAATTTGCATAATAATTTTGGTAAACAGAAAACACTTTCAAATAAAGCATCATTTACAATATTAAGTAAAAGAGATGCTGGCATTAAAATTTCCAAGTGCAATTAGTTTTGAAACCCATTGACTTCCCAGGCACAGTGGGGTTTTAAAGAGCGCAATTAAACCTCATTATGTATAACAAATAATGCCACTATTAACAATATTTTTAAAGAAAAAGGAGGTTATGTGGTTGAATTAAAATCTAAAATGCTCCAGATTTAATAAAAGCTAGCTGCCAAGTTCTGCACACAAAATTAGTTATGTCTGAAAAGGCATGAAGGTGCCAAGTAGAGGGCTGAGGGTGAGCAGTTAACTGCCCTGTCTGCCACACAAGGCACAGGTGCTGTCAAGCTCTGACCCTCTGCGGTTGTCACAGCTCAGCTAAACAAATTCTGCAGAGGAAGCTTAGCTCTGTGGTCTGGTGACTTAATATTTGGTTATGGTGTGGACCATAACTTATGACTGTTACATACACTGAACTGCAGAACGAGAAACAGTTCATTTCGACTTCTTGCATCTTCTTGGTGCACAAGAGTTATGCAAAACAATCCAGCTAAAGAATTTTGGTGTCTGCACAGGAGCCAATAAGCCTGATTTAGGCATCGTGCTTCATGGATACTTTGAGTCTCAATCTGGTTCCAATGCAAAAGGTGCATTGGGATGGAAATCATCCTGGTATAAACTGAGCAGGAGAGTGCCGTGTGTGCACATGGCTGGAAGTGACCAGCTCTGCTGTGAGAAGCTGTGTAAGGAGGGAAGAGGAAGGAGGGTGTGTGCTCTTCTGCCCTATAGTTTGTGTCTCTGTATGTATGTGATGATTTATAGTTGCAAAGTTTCTAAGCATCTAATATTGGAGTTTATATTTTGTATTATTGCTATTGATTGTGAATGTATGACCTTGCTCCTGTTTGCTAAGTGTCTGTCATTCATAGATCAATAAGTCATTTTGATGCTAATTTGATTTAAAACAGAAAATTTGTTAAGTTTTTCCCCATGGCAAACTGGAACCTGGATGTCCCATTTCCAAAATGGTGAAGTACCTAACAAGATTTGTGGGCAAGGCTTGTTATGCTTGGTTGTTCCTGCAGATTTTTAAACTGGTATATTGCATGTATTATTATTGCACATTAACTACAATGCTCATTTTCAAGAAAAACAAAAGGACTAACTTCAGAACCATTTAAGTCTATAAAGTTCAGAGGTTTTCTGCTGAATACTAAAATGCCTAAATAAGTTACTGACTAAACAATCCTATGTTTAGTTTTCTAGTTTCATAAGCAGTTTAATGAGGTGGTTTTGCAGAGGTAATTTCCTTTTCAGTTTAATTCAAGACATATGTGCTTTTCTGATCCTCTTTACTGGAGAGAACTAGACTGTTCTGTTTCTCCACAGTAGAGAAGGCCACTAGGTCTCCATGGAACTGATTAAATATTCCTTAGAATAAGCCATTCTCTTGTCCTATCACTGAGAGGCTGGAAAGCAAACTTGGAGTATCAAAACTGCCAACAGCTGACAGATATGTACACAGGCCAACATGAAAAAATATTAAAATTGAAGAATATACATTTGCAATGTATGTAGCAAATTCTTCAGTTTTTCCTGATGCCAAGATATTCTATCCCTGCTATACAGTTCTGGCATTTTTAGGCCATTAAGCAGAGAATTTTCCATACCCATAATTATTTGTTTTGATCAGGTCATGAGAGCCAAGATATATTTCAGGAGAGGACAAAACAAGTTAGGGAGGAAAGGCACCCTTTTTCAGCAGCTGGAGTGATACAGTTTATTCTCGAGCTCTTTAGGAAGGGAAAGATCTCCCCCATGATGAGTGTACTGAAACAAACTTGGTATGGCAAGTCTCACTCTCACCAGGACAGGTATCAATATGTCTCAAGGACACAACACTATCTGGTGCCTGTGATTATTGCATATATTTAAGTCCCCTCTCTCAGCTCTCCAGACAAACATATAGAATTCCTTAGGATCTCCATGAGGCTTTAGTATGTGGACATTTGGATTTGCATTTACACTTCACTTAGTTATTAATTGCCTGGTGACATTATCTTAAATGAGTTTAGGGATTGCTTACCCATGCTTGCAAACATTGCTATTATGCAAGTGCATGCATTCATATAGCAGGTATTTAATCACATTTTTATAAATATAGTCTAGGAATCACAGGAGCATCCATTGTGCTAATAGACTGTTTAAAACAAACAAGACATTCATAAAGTTGTTGGAAGATAAAGCCCAACATTTTAAAAAGGGTTTTTAGAGTTGGTGTACAATATACTCCTGAGTGGTCTTTGCACTTTGATACAGTAACTACAACGTAGCTTGAAGTGGAAATACTGAACAAAAACAGAGGGTGACGATTAAAGTATATCTGGCACAGACACCCCAATTTCATGATGACAACTGGTATAGATGGATAATGAGATGATTGGGTCTTGCAATTAAGGGATAACTATTGTGATTAAGAAAAACTTTAGTGATGTATAGTTATGTTATTGTAGTTTACATGCCCTCTGTTCTCCCCACAGTTCCCTTTTCCCCCCCTGAATTGTCTAGGACAGGTACAAAGAAGGCTGCTCATGTGCCCCTTGCATGGGGCAGCTGGGAATGGAAAAGCTCAGGGGGTGCTAAGGGGGTGCAGCACGGCAACACCTGAGCTCCAATTGAGTTACAAGAAAGCAGTCTGCACTGGTAAATGGCAAAGAGCTGACTGACAGACTTTGGGAGTGGCCAGGGCTGCTGATGCAACCCCCAGGGGTATAAAAGACTGAGCATCCATCTTGAAGAGAAGCCAGCCACATGGTATCCACAAGGGCAGTTCCCAGAACTGCAAATTTTTCCTTATATAGTCCTTTTGTTGTATTTTTTTCAAGATTTAATAAACCTCTTTAAATTTTCAAAGTGAACAGTTTTTTCTCACACAACTCTACCTACCTTTTTGAATTATGTATCAGAAGAGTGAATTCTTATTCCCTTCTGTGTAATGGGTTTGTTTGAGAGCATGTGGAAGCAAAATATGTCCCTTGACCATGTTATTTGAAGAGGAGCTTTTTGGAGTGCCTATAGTCAGAGAGCTAATAAAACCACAAAATTGAACAGATTAATGTTCAAAGCATTTGATACTGTTTAATGATGGAGTGCCCTATCTGTGAAAATACTAATTTCAGTTACTTAAGGCACTAAAATGGGCACTTTACAGATGTACCTGATAGATTTTCTGTCTGTGACCATCAAATTGAGAATTTAGACAATGATTCTCATCACAACTTCATTCCTCGTTTCAAAGACAGTTTCTTATTATAATTCACCCTCCTTTCCTCCTTTCCAGAAGTAACAAAACAACAGACATGGTTTCTTTGCTAGCAGTATAATTTCTAGAAAACTAACTGGCCTGATTCACACATTGTGTTGTAGCCACCTTTACTCCAAGCCCTGAGTACTCATATACCTGTGAACAGAGTAACAATGAGAGGTGCTTTAAAGTCCTGTTAAGAGAGACATCACCAAGACTAGTTACCTTAAGTGGAAATTGTAAAACCCATCTGTCCTTTACTTGAACCTTTGAATGGGTCTAAATGCCTGCAAACTGTTCTTTTTAGAAGCAGTAGAAAGAATGGCAAGTGTGCTCTAAAGAGAAAGAGAAAGGACTTGGAATGTGTTCAGCCAGCATGCTGCTGCTCTCTCAGCAGCAGAATAACCTCTTGGAAAGAAGAAATGTCTCCTGGTCACTCTGAACTCAGGGCAACACTTTTAAAGCAAATGTTTCTTCTTAGGTTTCAAAGTTGTACTTTTGCACGTTACTGCCAATCGACAATATGGTAATTTTAAATTTCTCATTCCCCTAATGAAAGGTAGTCCTAGAATTTACTTAATTATGCTTTTGATGAAGGCACTTTCATAAAGCATGCTGTAAGATAATTACAATTGAACAAAGTGTTCCCCAGGTAAATAGTCTATAATTAGTGTAAATTATCCCCTGCATCTATTTTATTTTAGGATTGGTTGGTTTGGTTGCTCAACACGTAAAGGCATTCTGAATAATTGCCAATGCAATCTGCAAGATGCACTATAATTTTCTACAAGGTACAGAGTGTTTATTTATACTGATATTGTCTGATCTTCTAAGGAAATTCTGTCATGGCATCATAATCAGTCTTGGTGTTGACAGAAATGAGTTCTGCTCTGCAATATTTAGGAGATAAAAGAAAGCTAAATTAACCCTATAATATACTATCTCTATAGTCTGATTAAAGCCAAATAATCTGAACATATCAGTGCACATATGAGAAATTAGCTCAGCCAATGACATATTTCTACATATTACACCACATTATAAATGGTAAAGTATGTTTACTTGTGAAAAACTCAAATGATGAAGTCCAAGACATTTAGTACATTTAATATATCCTAAAAAAGTAGAACTAATTGAATAAATTTAAACAAACTTATTTAACTTCTTTGTTTTATATAAACATTTTGATCTTGTACATTTTCCCAGATAGGTGGATAAGTTCTCCAAGTCTAACACCTGTGATTTCACTGACTTGCAGGGAGTGTGAGGTGCACCACTTAATGTTTCAGAAAGGTTTTTTAATTATTATTATTTTTATTTGTAAAAAACATGGGTTAAAATTCAAAAACTATTACTTGAAAACTGTAGCATTTCCTTTCCAATGGCTTGAAGACTGCAAAATTTAATCCTGTTGTTATGAATGTAATCTGCCCTTGGGGTATAAAGTAGTTCATGGCCATTACACTGGGTTAAGAGTGTAAATTTGGTGCATAAAGCATATTTAAAGAAATAAACACATTCTAGAAAAAGTGTGTGTAATA
Source organism: Serinus canaria (assembly GCF_022539315.1). NCBI lineage: Eukaryota > Metazoa > Chordata > Aves > Passeriformes > Fringillidae > Serinus > Serinus canaria. Next base: position 99,976,552 of record NC_066316.1, on the reverse strand, counting down.
ATCTAATTTATAGGACATGCTCTATGAACACTTAGGTAGAAATATAGCCCTGCATAAGTTACCTTGTTTGATAATTTTTTCTTTAAGCATCTCTTCCTTTGAAAAAAATACAATGCCACATTTATACCTCTACTTCCATTTCTACTTGTATTTAACATTCTCCAATTTTGTTTTTTAAGAATTGAAGTTATCTGACTTCTTTAATTTTCCTTTCCCTTTCTGGCCAACATTTGATGTTTCAGTACAAGGATGTGTAATATACTCATAGCAGAAATGAGAGTGTATTAAACAACTCATGCCATCTAAATGTGTTTTGTATTTTTGGCACAGTGTGATAAAATCTCATTTTTTGTTTCAGTTTAGAATATCTTTGAAGTGGATCTGGTTGTCACTAGTCCCCTGTCACCGACATGTTTTATGAAAAATCCTTTCCTTAGGATTTTTCCCCTCCTGAGAAGCTGAGAGGCCTCAGGAACAAACTGTAAACAATTCTTATCTGCTGCTGTGGAATGCAACAGGGGGAATCTGTGATTGGCCTCATCAGGCTGTTTCCAATTATGGGCCAATGACAGTTCACCTGCCTGGACGGTCTCGGTCAGAGACAAGACTTTGTTATTCATTCCTTTTCTATTCTTAGCCTAGCCTTCTAGTGAAATCCTTTCTTCTATTCTTTTAGTATAGTTTTAATATATTATCTATCATTAAAATAATAAATCAAGCCTTCTGAAACATGGAGTCAACTTTCTCGTCTCTTCCCTCATCCTGGGACCCTTGTGGACAATACTACAGTCACCCCCAATGCTTTGGTTCACATCACACAATGACTCTCGAGTGCCATAATCTGGATGAAATCAGAAGGAACTGAACCCGTGGTATTTGGCCCACAGGAATGGCCTAGAGTTAGTCTGAATCAAACACCTTCTAAAATATGTGCGGAGAAGTTACTGAGATCACAACAGCAACTGATCACTCTATAAATCCACACCTATTTGTCTACTCCATTTGCAAATTAATATCTAGTGGAGCCCTGTTGAATGATTAGTACTTTTAACTGTAACTTAAATATAAATAGATAACTGTTGATTTAATTAAGTTATATACACACAGGGGAGTGCCTGACCACAGCAAGCAGCAGCATGAGTTTCTACAAATATCTTGGCTGTAACTCAAGAACACTTGAAGGAATATAAATAAGAAGTATAAATGCTTGAAAAATTTGCTAATGCACTGCTGTAGCATGCAGCATTGCTGTTCCACTGCTGTAGCAGGAAGGTATTTCTTAGGTTCAGCTGCAAAGCTCCTCCATAGCAGCATTATCACCCTGTTCCTCAGGAAGCCTTCCACAGCTTTCTCACAATGCTGTTGGATGCTGGCCACCTTGAGGACCACCTGAGATGAATGCTGAGGAGCCTCCTGAGGCTGATATGAGAGCACCTGCACAAACCATGGAGTGTGAGAAAGGTATAGCTTCTCTTTCCTACTCTGTATTTTTTCTGCGCTTATGACAGGGTTATTAGGCACTAAGTGGAAACAAGGAGGGGAAAGTGAGTGAAAACATATAATAAAAATATTGACTAATTGTGACAAGCTGAGAGACTGGGAGATGTGATGGGAAGGAGAATCTACTAAAGAGAAAGAGGAAGCTGAAATTAAAAAAAAAAAAAGAGATGGCCTTCTTTTCAAAATTGAAATAAATTAATATCCTATGAATTGACCCCATCTCCAAAAATATTCTCTTTCTATTTTTCCTTCATCTGAAGGAAATTTTTACATTTCAATGTAAACTCTGTCTCATGATATCAGAGCATATAAACATTTACAGTTGTTGGAACTTTCAAAGGGACCATTCTAACCTATTTCAGTATGAATTTGTCTTTCATTATGTGAAGCACAGGGGTTTTTTAAAATTTATTTTATATTGTTACAGAATATGAAAGTCATAGATGTGTTAGGCCGAAACAAAAGATACAGTAGAATACATCCATGGGAAAATAATGTATTTATTTTCATACTGAAATTCATCTTAAAGTAAAATTCTGGTTTTAATCCTTCCAGCAGGCTCTTGTGGTTCCTTTGACAATTCCTAACTAAAAAATCTCTAACTTCATCTCTTGCTACTTACCTTATAAAAAAATTCTAATAGTTAGTAATCTTTTTTTTTGAGGTACAGTTACCAAAAGTGAATACTAAATAGATAGTTTGAAAGTACATATAAAGGTAGAATAGCCTTCCAGTTTTTATCTGGTGTTTCCAAATTTATCCATGAAATAATAGAAGCACACATGCACACAAGCACTGAAAATCCATGTTCCATATTTTACCTCATGTGGCTTTTTCATTATTCTTGAAGTCATTGCTTCTTAAAGCAATAGTAAACCTCACATGCTACAAATACCTTTTCCCTACTTCTTTTTGCATGAGCTTGTATTTACTTGAATTAAAGCACAAATCCTAAAGCAGTTTCCTCCTCCACCTTTTTTGTGACATTTATAAAAGCTGTCCCTATGACCTAGTCATAAAGATACCAAACTTTAAAAAAATAAAAAATGCAAACATCCATAGGAATTACACAAGAACTAGCATTGTTAAAGGAAGATTTCCTGTTTATCTCTTTTTCCCAGTTGACTGCTTCTATTCAGCAATCCCTTTTTTCACCTGCCCAGTTTTTTTTCTTTGTTTTAGATTTTGTCTTTGTCTAGATTCCTGCCATAAATTTTGAATACTCTTTCTTTTTTGACAGTGTGAATATTTCATTTTCATGGGAAAACAAGAATCTAAAGCTCTTCCATCCTATATCCTGTTCTTTCATTAAAATTGATTAACAATTTACAGTTAACAAAACAATGATTTCTTTTTTTTTTGCAGGAGCTGGACTGTATTTATCATACACTGACAAAAACACTGAAGGTGTTTGGTGATTGGTTTCTGCTTAGCCAGATGACATTTTTCTGATCCGTGTCTAAAGCATATAGGAATATTAAGTCAGCCTAAATGACTCTTAGAGAAAAATAAAAAGGACTAAGCTGCAAGGATCCAGTTCTTAGTAATATTTGATTTGTAATGCTTTCCTCTAACCTCTGTTTGGTATCTAGCCTTGGCTCTCAAAGGAGAATAAGGATTCTTAAGTGCTTGAATTTCTAGAAGGTAACTTTTTGTTCTATATGGGGATTATTAAAATAAGCAAAGGAATAGAAATGTTGCATGACCTTTGATTAAACTGCACAATATACCAACAGATGAAAAATAAAAATAATTTTATACTTTAGGCAGGAAATTTATTTGTATGCAATGAATACTATTTATGCATGAAGCACTCTGTTCTATAAGCTAAGATTTTAGATTGTGTTTCAAAGCAAAACCTCCTGATTAGGTTTGTTCTGTTCCTGGCCCCTAAATATGCTTAAGTTGTATGATAGAGTAAGTATTATCAAAATGAAAAGGGTTTCATTTCACCTTTGTTTCAAGGTGAAATAAAAGATATTAGTCAGGATCATAACATTATGAAGTACTGTACAAGCACACAAAAAATTGTAGTATAAATCCAAAAATATGGGCACAAAGAACTCTACTTAGAAGTTTGTAATTGTTGCTAGCACAGTAGAAGTTCAGGGGTGAATATATATTTAGTTTAAATTTGTCTAATTTATATGTAAATTCTTTCTGGAAATGAAATCATCAACAAATTAAATAAAAATAATAATAATAAAAAAGATGCTACCAATAAAATCTAGACCTGGACAAAAAATGCATCCAAATCACAATTATATTCATCAAGATAGGGAATAGTCAGTGTCATTTGCAAGTACTTAATGGATTTTACTTTTAACTTTAACCCAGAGCTTCTGGTGCTTGTGTTTTGAATTAATAAAACATGTTCTGGAAATTATTATAACCCCTTTATAGCTTTATATACACTGCAGTACAGATGTACACTATCAACTGTAATTCTATATCAATGTATTTGAGCTGAAAGGAAAATTACAGTTTTGCAAACAGGTTGGGACTAATTAGAACCTAGGTTAAATTTTGTCCTATCTATTTTCAAAGCTATTAGAACTACTATGTTATTAAAATATTAGAAAATTAAAACTAATATAATTAATTTTAGAACTTAATTTCAGGTAAAAAATTGCCCTTATGAAAACATGGCATATAATTTTCACTTTTTCATTAAAGCAATGTGTTTTTACATTGGAGGCAAATTGATTGTTCTAGTCACTCAAATCCTAATCCAGTGAGGTATCACGTTTAGATTCTCAGGTCTGTTTCATAAGCTTTTGACCAAAATACATAAAAGACACATGGTTTCTTAGAAGGCTCCCAATTTCAGAAAGTCTGTCCCAGTGACATAAATGTATTGTAGAATTTACATATGGTTGGACAGCTGTACAGTAGTCATAATATCATAAATGTAATTATTTGTGTAAAAGTGCTACTGAAAAAATAATAGATAAAATAATACCATAAACTTTTAATAAACACCTTTTAAAATGTCACTATGATTACAGTCCCAGGCAGCAGTTCAGATTTATGTCTAAAGCCTAATTATTTCTGATTACCCAGATTTAATCCTTGACACATTTACTGATGGAAGGCAGACACAGGCAGACACTGCATTAATCAGCCCAGTTGCTCATTTCATGTTTTTTAGGCCTCTAAGGTAAGAAAATACCTGACTTTGTTTTTCAAGCAGCCCAAACTCAGCATCCTGGGAAACTTACTGCATATTCTTTAGACAATTTGCAGCCCCAGCCCATAATGTTTAAATGAATATAAAGACCTACACAACAAGAGCACCAGTCAGGAGAACAGAACACGACCATGATGATGGTAATTATGTAGGAAGCAACAGATTTTTTGTGTCTAGCTTTGAGATTAAGTGGACCAGCATAAATTACATTGCATTAAAAAGTGTTAATATTTTTACCTCTCATAACAGGATGGTCCCATCCAATGTATGGGATGGAAATGATCTCTGGCTAATGGTAAGCTCTTAATCCATATTCATGCTACATTGTCCTAGACAAAACTACAACAGGGCTCCTGCTGAGAAATTAATGATCTAGTCAGTCATGTCAGTGCTCAGCCTTGCTCCCTCATCCTTTTGACTTCTCCTCTGTAAGTGTAGCCAATAAGACACAAGGCAATTTGTCTCAGTCGTAAACACACACCTGTAGCTCAAAGAAAACAGTGAAGCTTTTTACCTGCTCAGACCACTAGAGCAGCTATCAGATTAACTAAAATGATACCAGATTAACCAAAATGATGCCAGGTCAGGCAATAGTAATTTGAAACACAGAATAATTATTTCAGGCGTCTGAAAGGAATAAAAATAGTTGAAATCAGAATTTTATTTATTGGTGTGTGTTGTCTTCTGAACTATCCATTCATCTTCTGTAACTACTTTCAAGCTAATTAAATTCTCTGCACTTTGCATTCTTCTTTCAGAAGTGCTTCCCAGTGGCCAGCTCAGCTTCTCCTTCTTGCTTGTCTAGAATTGAAATATTTTGAATTTTTTTATATACAGCCAGAATGGTGCCTACAAATCACCTTGGTCCTGAATTACCATCAGACAGGTTTTTAAGAGTTAAGACAAGTGAACATCATGAAAACTCTCTGAGAAATATTTAATTTAGCATCAGTAACAAAATTCCACTATAAAATATTGTTAAATAGCAATCACACAGCTAAAAGCCTCCAGATACATTTTGTTTTTCTTAAGTCTATACTTCAATCTTAGTTAAATTGGAGAAAATTTCTTCCCTGGATTCAAGAATACCATACAGAGCAAGCTCTTTCTAGAACTTTCTCACTCTATTTCTTTCCCTGAATACAACAATGCAGGGATTATTTCGCCTCCATGGACAGGATTAATCAGGATAAATATAGATACTGATGACTGAACTACTTGTCTAGACTTTTGATAATGTCAACGGAAAGAAATAAACACTCTTTGCTTGTGATTCATTTCACACTAAAATAAATGCCTAAAAGAAGTCAGATGAATCATGTTCCCAAACAACCTTTTTCTCTCCATTACTTATAAAAGGAGATCAGTTCAACTAGCTCAGATAAAGAGAGATACATCTGCTCTAATGAATCTCACTCTAAATATTTTCTGGCTTGGTTCACTGCCAGTCAACCCAGCCAATCCAGCCAAGTCAGTTCTTCGCATTGTAGGAGGTACAGCAGAAAGAAATAAAACCATCTGTATGAGGGGCAGCTGTTATCCATGTCTGAGAGTGGCTCTACCTCTCTATCCCAAAAGGTGCCACATGCTGTATTTTCAAACAGGTAGTGCTACAATTATTGCAGAGAGCTATCGTACCATTAAAGGAGACTCAAGGACCATTCCTCTTCCAGTCAGATCTTTTCTTCTGTATTCTTTTTGGGGTTCTGACACCATAATTCAAAAGCTGGTGTGAGTTCTACAATTTCCTGCTTATTTTGGGTAGAGGTGGTAAAAAATAAGAATCTGCAACCACTGAAAATGAGACACAATACAAACTTATTTTTACAAGGTCTTCAAAGCCAAAGCTGCAGGCCATAACTGAAGCTGTGTACAGTTTCCTAATATTTTTTACTAGTTTTCACAACTGCAACATTAATAATGTCATAGTGAAATTCCAGCCATAATTTTCTAAGAAAGCCTGATACTAAATATTTGTGGTTGAGATTTTAGCCCTGGTTTTTAGTCATGTAAAAAGACTTTCCTTGATACATTTATTTTATTCTCCTGTAACAACAAAAAAAAAAAAAATTGAGAGCACCTAGCTCCTATTTGCCTCAAACTGTGTCATTCTAGCTTAATATCAACTTTCAGATAAGTAATCACTATTCATAAGAAGGACTGCCATCATTTCTCAGGTATCGTTTAGCACATTTAGGGCCTAGTTTTCAGAAGTGATGAGTGTTTCTGTGCTTGGAGCAGCCAGTCTTTTGTGTGAATGTGTGCTACAAAAGCCACATCATGGTACTGAGAGGGAGCTGAAACAGAAAGTTGATATACAGAGGTTAGCAACTATCTTTGTGCTGAAATTCCTGTGATTTTCCAGAAAGATTTGTACATCCTAAGAGAAACCTTTCCAATGTGTTTAAGAACAGACATGACTCAAGCAACTAGTTTAATAAGCTTTTGAGAAATAAAATCAGCTCTTTAAAATTTGTCCATATATCATTAAGCACTTCATGTTGCCTACAAAACCCCCTGTGATTATTTTAATTAACCTTTCTGTGAGAGCATATAGAAGTGGATGGAGTAAATAGTTAATACTAATCATTCCTCAAAAACATATTCTGATCAACATTAGAATGATTTATATATTATTAGTACCTTGTGAGGGGAATGGGAAAAAGAAATTTTCATTGACATCAAGAGGTGTTTTTCACTTGGGCAAGTTTTTCACGTGAGAAAGTACAACACTGGAGTCAGTCGAGCCACTCATCCCAAGTTAATTGTGTTCTTAGGTACTTTGCTTTTTAGAGTGCCTGTGACAAGTACAGTGCAGCCTCAGTCCTTGGTTAACAAGAATAACCCATTGATTTTTGGTCTTTTTCATAATAATAGCCATAACAACATGCACACAGCAGAAACACGCTGTAAACTGAGGTGAAAGTTTTCTGTACCACCTCGATTATGATACTCGTTCTCCCTTATCTCATGGCCACTTTAATTAGCAGGGTAACTGCACAATTGCACTCTCTGAGGATAGGAAAGCTGAACCTCAGGAAAATAGACAAAATCTTATGCATGCAGAATCTGAAGCCATGAGAAGTTCTAAAACACACTCTACCACCCACTTCATGTCTGATCCATCTGAAAGGTCACAGGAGGATGGCTGCATTTAATAGCTGCAACAACCAAACAGCCCCTTTCTTTCCCTTTGTGCCCAATATCTGTTTTACTAGCACATATATGGATATTCTCTCCTCCTGGTAACTTTCTGAGAAATTACAAGTCCAAAGAAGTTCAGATGTTTTCTCTCATTAGTTTAGAGCTTGTCCAAACAAATTCCCTTTTCTTATCTACCCCAATGTTTGTGACTCACAGCTTAACATTACCCTTTTTCCCTTCAAATATAATATCAATACAAGCAGTTCCTGTTTCTATTCGCTTGTTCTTCTCTTTCTAGTTCTCATGTCAAACATCACTTTTCCTTGGCATGTCTTTCTACACTTCTCTTGCAAATCTCTGGGGTCCTGTAACCAATTGAAAATCTATTTCCTTCAAGTAGTGATTCAATTTTCTAAGTCTGCTTCTAATATACCTCTGACAATGTTCTCATTATGTTTTTTTTTTAATCCTGCTGATGGCCATCTGCCATAGTTGTAATTATGAATTCAAATATGTCTTTCAATTTTTAAGAGGTCCAGAAATAAAACCTCTACTTACTCCAGAAATCATCTTCTCAGTGATAAGTTTCAGGCATGACAGTTCCTGAAATTGAACCTGAAGTAAATTAGAAAACATAGATCTATTAGAAGGCCATATTTCTTGCTGCAAACTGTCAAAACCTGTTAACATACAGAAATCACTCAGTGCAAGTTTTAAGGCTGGTTTTTTATAGAAGTGCAGAAATATCTTTTATATTTATTGTACCCCTCCTAAGGGTAATATTTTTAAGCATTTTTTTCTCCCCACTAGGGATGAGGACTGCTGGTGTTACTGTAGTCAGGTGTGATGGGATGATATGAAATGGTTACCATCAGATTGTGTGTTTTTCAGAAATAAAACTTCAGTTATTCATATTCTCATTTACCATTTATCTCTCTCACAGGCTTTCCCTTGTCCTTATTTAATTTTTTATTATTTTCCGCTGGCTTTATTTTTTTCTTATCCTCCTGAACAATGTTCTTTCCTCCTTAAATTTCTTAATCTAATTTCTTAACATTCATCTTGGCTGACAATTACAATCAATTTCAAGTCATTATACACTACATTCTACTTTTTTTTTCCATATCAGTCTCCTAATAAGCTATGAAATCATGCATGTGAATCCTCTTAGAGACCAGAGATATCATTAAGATATGCAATTAGGCACTGCAATATTATGTATGTTAATTGGTTTTAACCATGTTGAGAGGGAATTGTCCAGTTGTCAGAATAACAATATATTGGTGACTTCAAATAAGATACAAAGAGCATTTTGGTGAATTATAGTAATACTGCAAGAACAGCAAAGATTTAGAGAAGCTGAATTAACACAAATTAAAATATTTTTGCACGGAACATGGGTGGATGTTTGATGGTAACTAGAATATATAATTATCATTGCTATAAAATAGAGCAAAGACAGTAGAAGTGCATTCAGACTGGAAAACAAATATACAATGCTAAAGACTATCTAGCTAAAAAATGGAGTCAGTACATAAGGAATTTAGTTTAAACCTAAATAAGAAATACTGTCGTAATTGATGTATTTCTTCATACATTTGGTGTGTTAGGAATTCCACTGCAGGAGAGCATTCATAAGAGTAGGTTAGCATTTATGCCATAAGCCCCAGAAAATTTTACTCATAAAAAAGAAACAGGTATTAAGATAGCTGACAGATTAAACAACCATAAAAATCTGAGTTACTTGTGTGACTTTTTTTCGAAGCACAGAATTAACAAAAGCCATGTGCTGTTCTACCTCTTCTCTCTTTCCAGAGAGGGGAACTAGCTGACACTTGCAACAGGATACTATTCCACTCTCCCAAGAATGTAAAAAGAGATTCCCAAGATATTTGCTAGTAAGTAGCATCCTCAGATTTTTAAAATTGTTCCATACTTCAGGCACTCAAAGGATTGTTGATGCACGTAACTTTTTCTTAATCTGTTGACCCTAGTGAACTTAAGCTACTTCATGTTTTTCTGAATTAATTTTAAACACTAAAAAGTTCATAAAATTGAAAGAAAAGTAACAACTAGTAGAATAAACTACAAAAAATATAAATCTGGCTTAATTTAATTTTTTTCTTTTTCAGCGTTTACTCTACTTTGGATATTCTTTTAGGAAAGAAACCTAAATATTCATGTTCAGTAATGCCTACTGAATTTGGCCTCCTTCCTTCAGCATCAAACCCTTCCATCCTATTCAGCCTCGGTTCACTGCCAAACCTGAGTCCCATGAGCCATTCAGTAAAAAAGGAATTGCCATTTCTTGAGGGATTTCCTGGTAGGTTTTGTTGTATTTTCCTTACTAGCACCAAATTATTAATTGTAAAAAGCTTATTGCAGTTTTCAGGATTTCTGAGTCGGTTACAACAGCTTTTAAGTAATTTATTGTTGGATGTCACAAATGTGACCAAGCTCACTGCTTGGTCTTGACAGAAATCATTCATAACATTCATAATGCTGTTGAGACAGGCAGTGTTTACAGTGCTTTTCCTGCCTCCACCTTTTGTCAGTTTTAGGGTTCTCTTCTTACATTTATAACCCACAGCTACTAAGCTCAACAGTAATCTGCAGTAATATCTGAATTATTCTTGTTAGATAACTTATAGAGTGCGGTTTGCAACTTTTAGATTTAATGAATTTAATTACACAGAGAATAACCGGATTTTGTATAATAATAGATTTTAATTAAATTTTAACTAAAGGAAGAGGAAAATAATAAATTTATGTTAAATAGATATTTTTATTTTATTTTTCACTATAGATGTGCATTAGCTTTATTTTTATGTCTGCTTTTAGTCATGGCTTTTTTTAATCTACTCAAGTAGTCAAGTTGAAACAATTCTGTTTTACCTGATTTTGAGAAGTCACACTGTTGGTGGTGCTTTGCCTTTTCCTTGGGAAGTACTAAATCACCTATGAACATGCAGACACTCGGCCTCCTTGTCTGAAATATCTAATAACTGGTAGAAGAAGAATGCTACTGCATGAAATTGGAGAGCTATTTGCCTGACTGCTTTTTCCTGTTCGAGGAAAGTCAGTGAGAAAAGTGTCTTGGCATATTTCAGAAGGATATTTATCTTTTGAAAATAACTATTGATTTTTAGTTTGTAATTTGAAACTAATTAAATAGATCTGAGTTTCTGAGTCAAGTCCTCTTAAGTTAATGGGAAAAAGGATGTTTCATTGACTAAGCTGCTAAGTGTGGCTTGGGAAAATATATTATTTTCTTTGTTCCAGTAAACATTGCATTTATGACCTTGGAAATTCAGAACTAGAGCTGTAAAGTAATGTAGTCACTTAAGACTGCAGTTAGGAATGGTGATTTGTTCATTTTTTGCACCACTGAAGAGCAGTTAAGGCTCAATCTAACTGTTATTTGGAATTAATCTCCATGATGTAACTCACCTACAGAGGTGTCTAAACAAGGAAAGCAGTCAAAACTTTGGCAGTAGAACATTCTATTCTGATTCAGCTTTGTCCTTGCCAATTCTTACTCTTACAGACTATTCCCAAATGCACTTGGAGCATTCAAAGGAGTAGGCAATAATTTTCTAAAGGCAGTTTGGATGAAAATATAATGTTTGGAGGCAAAAAGACTAAGGCAGCAGAGAACATGCCCTAACACCCTCCAGCCCTAATGTTAATTTACTAACAGACAGATGTAGCCCTTTCTTCCTGAAGATATACTCAAGTAGGCAAATATTGCCAAAAAGGGAAATAATGCAAAAATAACAGGTTAATGAAACTTGCTGGCTTCCAGATCAGAATGGCTTCTCATCTGGTCCTCTTGGCAGGAGAGCAGAGCAAGCTACAATCTGTACACCCCATCCATGTAACCCTATTCCAGGCATAAGTAATTCTACATGAGGGTAACTGAACTTCTCCAGCTGGCAGGAATGTGACACTGTACCTTCAAGGCCTATGGAGTTACTGAGATAGATGAGTGTGACACATATAAAATTATTCAATACTTCTGAATATATGCCATCTTGTTTGAAAGCAAAGGTTTAAAAATTGCATCAATTTTATTTAATTCAGTGTTTACCCAACCTAAGATTTCCCACGCTGATAACTGTTTATGTCTTTCAGCCAGTGTCTACTATAGCTGATACATTAATTGTTCACATGCTTCAAATTACTGCAAACATAGCAAAGCATCAGCTTTTCATTTGATTCTTCAGAAACATTTTCACAATGAACTTTCTCTCTTCAGAGGATACAACTGCCAAGATTCCCTCTCCTGCATTTAAGTCCAAGGTGGCACTTTCCAGCTTTTTCAAAGAATAAAATACAATCAGCTTGAAAAATAAGGTAATTTTCCTCTCATGGAAAAATCACTGTCTACTGATCATAATTTAAGGTGACAAATTAAATAACTATTCCCAAGACAGTAGAATCGAAGTTTCTTGTTTATGTAGTTTACCTTGATTAAGAATTAAATTAATTTATCTGAGGTAAAAACGTAGTTCAAAGTCTCATATAATTTGAAAGGTAGCAAATTATATTAGACAAGCTCTAAAACAGACTTCAGTCACAGAGTTGATCAAAGTCCTTCATGAAAACAGTACCCATGAATTTGTTTGTCTTTTTCTCCTTTAGGGTGCTCCTAACTCCTGCTTTATTGGCCTTCTTCAATACGTTCCAAGTGAGCGACAGCCCAGTGATAATGTAATTAAGCAGTTCTAAAACTTTATGAGCCAGTGAAATTCCAGCTACTGAAAAACATAGCTTTTGGAGAATGTTTCAAAGAAACTCAATAATACTATAATGTGTCTTGGGGGCCATAACAAATAAACAGTGTTGGAAAATGTCCATAGGCACAGGCTCAGCCTCCTTAAAATCTGTCACTAGAAAATTGTAGTCCTATATTCTGGCTAGTAACATTTATTTGAAAAGAGAAAGACTAAATAACATTTTATTTAATAATAATTTTAGCAGCAATTTAAATACACATACAACTCCATCATACATTATATAAACATAAAATACATGTTAAACTGCATCTTTTTTTGAGATTTTACTGGTTATTTCAAAACTAATGTCATGCAGGTTTATTAGGACAGCAGTGATTCCTTTACATCTAAAAACTTTGAGCTTACCTAAAGTATTATATTTGGATGGTGAAACTTTTTTTTCTGTCTTCAGGAACTTGATGAATATAGACATCCAGTCCTGGTCACCAACTCAATTGAGCTAAACCTCACAAAAGGAGAATAGAGTTCAATGTTGAACTCATACAAGGCTTTTTGAAGCATGTAGTGACTCCTGATATTCCTTATCAAAGCCAAATGGTATGTTTAGGACTCAGGTTTCAGGAATTTTTTCAGGCTTTTCAAACTTTTTAGAACAGAAATTCTCAGTGGTTGGGGCACTGAAGCTGCATCAGAGCTGTTTTCAACTGGTGTCAGAAAGAAGAAGATACAAACCACAATGTAGTATAGTAATTTCTAGTTGATGAGATTATTTTTGAATGTAGAAATTGAATTCAGCTATATGGTGACCAGCGAATCAGGAATTTCATCATGCACAGATAATGCTCTTTCTACAGATAGTCTTGCTCTATATGTCTGTCTACTAGTGTGAGCCGGATATAAGTTTTAATTGTCATTTTGATGTTACTTAGAACATCAAAAATGCCAATTTCCCATAGCTGTGAGTAACTTTGACTTCAAATTATTGCATGTTCTTTGTAAAGCTTCAGTCAGTAGTAGGGCAATATATTATCTTACACAAAACAAGTCACTCTATAATTTTATAAGCTTTTGTAAAACAAAGGGATATTGACCAAAAAACAGGATTTTTTTTTTCTATGGGAAAATGTGTAACCACATTTTTGAAATCATACTCTTGAAAGAAAGAATACTTAATTTAGAAGGGTCTGGCTGGAAAATTACAGCATAATCACAACGTTTATGAAATCCAGCAAATGTGTTTCCCCTTTTGGGTAGCATCCTTTGGCTCCTTTCCAATGTGGCTAGCTGGTTTGTCTCTTCTCAAAAGATAAAATCAGCATAAAATATCCAAAACTTCAGTGATAGAGTTATTTCTACATCATGAAATATTAACTTGTGCCACCGCCATGTACTCCCAAAACAGGTACCTACCCCTGAAAACTATGCCAGTAGACACTCCATCAGGGCAGGAAGCAGGCAGGCAGCTGGTGGGGCCAGGTGGGTGTGCATGCAACTGCTCTTTCTCCCCAGATGAAGCAGCCCCATCCAAACGGTGTCTGCAGACCCCAGGCTGCTCCGGGGTGTTGGCTGAGCGTGGTGTCTGGGCTGGCATGAGATACTGTGGGCAAGCCATGCTCCAGTGCCCAGAGCCATGCCATGGCCATCTAGCTGACATGGACACAGCTTTGGGGCAGAAAAAACCAAAGTGAAGTGAAGTGCAACAAATACAGAACAAATAGAAACAGAGAGAAGAGAGGTGTTCCACCTTATCCAGTCCCTGACATAAGGTATTTCATTCACTGCTGAACTGCATATGGTGCACATAAAAATCTTCTATTACATTGAAATTGTCGGAGTTGGGTCACCCTGCCCTTGATGACAAATTAAATATCTCTCTATATATATTCCAAGAAGGGTCATGTGGGCCTGACCTTCCCTCCTCCTGACTTAGATCAGGATCCTTGTTTAGCAGGGTTGGTGCCAAGTGTCTGGCTCACTACTGCACAATGAACCCGGTCAGACACATCCTCGAATCGTTGGTCTTTGAAAACTACATATTGTGAGGAAAGTAATTGTTAAACTGATGCTGTTGTGCCTACAGAGTCCTTGAAGAACAACTGGCTTTCAGACAAAGAAAAGAAGGGTTTTTCACTCATTAGTATCCTAAAATTATTCATGGGATGTTAGCTTTGTCCAAGATTCCAAATTATTTACATGTTGCTTAATCCCTTCTGTTTAAGACTAGACAAATAAAAAACCAATTGTATTCAATATGCAAATTTTAAGCTAAGTATTTTTTCCATAATGGGAAGCTTCTCCTTAATAGTCTCAATTCTTCTATTGTTTTGCAGATCCATCCTATGCAGAAAAAGGTAAAAAAATAATCAATTTTCTCATTTCCCTCTCTCTATATAGAATCTACTCATTAAGAAAGATTATGGATGATTAATTTGATGATTCTGAAGTTCTACAAAATAGAATGGTGTAAAAGAACATGAGGAAGTACTTTAGTCCTCCTTTGATGTAAATACATTTTATTGTGAAAATTATCCTTTAAGAGCTATAGTCTTTGAACATGTGAATGACTTTTCCTAGTTTTGAAAAGATTTCACAATAATTTTAACAATGCCTTTACACCTTAAAAGTAATAGATTTCCCAGTTCATTTCTGGATAAGTCCTTTTTGAGTTAAAATTATATAACTAGCAGATAAATTTTCGATTTTTTTTTCTATGACATTCATTTTGACCTTTCACATTCACACTGAATATTTTCTTCTCAGTCATGAAGTACACTTCTTGTAAAAGCTAGCAATCATTCTGCTCATTACCAGTTCAAACTAGGCACATTTTCTGAAAGCTTTTAGCTGGAAGATAATGTCAGTTCAATCACTATATTGGAATACATTTCAATTGCAAGATGGAATGCAACCAATCTTAGACCAATTTTCACTAGATAGGTTTTTTTCACCAGTAAACCTTGAAAAAGTCTTCGAAATTTAGAAGTCAATAACAACAAGAAAGCTTTTGTGAGATGAGATGTTTCTCAAGGTATCTCAATGGCTGTTTTATTCATCTACACAACAGAGTAATTTTTGCTACCTCAAATCCTTCCTTTGAAATCTATATTCAATCTGTATAGAGTTCATATGCCATGATAATACTCTCTGGGATAACATTTTGTTTTGTTTTGTTTTTCTTTATTATCTTTTGTAGGGAAAAAAATTGCATGTGTTGTTTTCAAAACTTTATTACAAGGAAAAAACATCTCCTAAAGCTATTTTTGCACCAATGGAGAAAAACATAAGTCCTAAAAGAAGATGTATTTTTCAAGATATAGTACATTTTTTCTAAATCTTGTTCCAGTTCATTGGCCTTCAGTCATTTATCTTTCAATGTCACTTGTACTTCCTCAGAGTCACTATAACAGGAATTCATTATAAATAAAAGATACTCCATGGGCCTTTCTGCTACTTAGTGCAGTACTTAGTATAATGTTTTTTGGATAAAATTTGCTTTATATGTTACTTGATAATTTACTTAAGTAAGTGTAAGGAAAATACTTCATGTACATTAGGGACCTGACTACTCAAAGGTAACACTTTTCAGTTATCCCTTTTTAACCCATTTAGAACATGATATCCCCTACTAAAACAGTTTAGAAAATATGTGATATGAAAAATCTGTATGTGTTGGCTGATCTTAAGACCTGAAAGAATTTCATTAACTATGACTGGAAATAATAAAGGGACCTACCAGTGGATATTCACAGCTGGGGGTATTCCCACATGGGTTTGGCAGTTCAGTTGGTCAGGCTCTGGCTTGAGACTTGTGATTATTTCCTTTGTCATAGTCTTTCAGTATGACCTTAGAAAGGCTATTTATCCCCACTCTGTTCCTTAGTTTCTACTCTGTCTTGTCTAATAAGCTTGTCAGTTTTGGGGGCTTTTACAATACCTTAGGGAACTTGATATATTCCCACAATACTGTTAATAGTACCAGATAATAGTTCTGAAAGAAAGTAGGGAGAGATTTATGAATGACATTGCGTGGTCTGTGGTTTCATGTTCAGCAGGGAAGACGTGGAGAGAGAACCCAGAATGGAGCAGGCTGGCTGGCAGGACTTGTGACCAGAGGACCCCTGCTGGAGCAGCCAGCTCCCGAAGGACGGCATACCCACTGCAGGAGGGACCTGGAGCAGGGGAAGAGTGGGAGGGGTCCTCCCTAGAGGAAAAAGGAGCAACAGAGACAATGCCTGATGAACTGATGGCAACCCCCATTCCCTGTCCCTGTGCCTCTGTGAGGGAGCAGGGAGAGAAATCAGGAGTGAAGTTGAGACCAAGGAAGGGGGAAGTGAGGGGAAGGTGAATTAAAGATTTGAGTTCACTGTAAGGATTGGCAATAAATTCAATTTCCCCAAGGGGAGTCTGTTTGGCCCATGACGGTCACTGGTGAATGATCTCTCCCTGCCCTTAACTCAGCCTAAAACCACATCACCTTTAGCTATATTTTTGCTCCTCTACCCAGCTGAGGGGGACAGTGATAAAGCAGCTTTGGAGGGCCACCTGCCATCCAGCCAGGGTCAAACCAACACAAGAGTGTTTTCTTTATGGACAGTATTTTTAATGTTAATTTTTCCAAAAAAGAAAATTATATTTTTCAAGTTGGATCACTTCCTTATATTTTTTGTTGCAGTATGAAAATTAAAATGCATCAAGATGTCATCTAAATGCACTTTTCTTAAAACAGCATTTCTATTTCAAAAATAATGCATATATGTCTTCATATACCACTGAAATACCTTATCCCTCTGTCTTATGTTGAGTAGATGGTTAACTGTCCTAGAAGCAACATGCAGCATTTTAGAATAAAAGGTAAAGAATAATTTTGTCAGCATAATTTCAAGGAGTA
The DNA here is from genome assembly GCF_022539315.1 of Serinus canaria. Taxonomy (NCBI): domain Eukaryota; kingdom Metazoa; phylum Chordata; class Aves; order Passeriformes; family Fringillidae; genus Serinus; species Serinus canaria. Next base: position 99,959,091 of record NC_066316.1, on the reverse strand, counting down.
TTTGGGATGAGCATAAAGTAGTAGATTAATATTTTGTCAAAAGATTTTGGCTAGCACAATCTCAATTCCAAGATGACATATTATGATAACTATAAAAATTAGAACTTTTACCCTTTCCTTTCTTATAGATTATTCAATCCTAACTAATTAACTTTATTTTTCCTTCATCTTCTCAGTCACCTGTAAGAGTAGGCTCACTATATATGCCCACTCAAAAGTACTGACAAAAGTTTGAAATCATATTTCAGCCAAGCCAGAATTAAGTTTACTGGTTTTCTTCTCAAAGCTATTTTTTCCCTTTGTAACATTAGCTGCAACAGCTTTGGTAGCTGCTGTTCATTTATTTATTTATTTAAAATTATTACCTTACATTTATTGTCTGCTTTTTATCACAAACTGCAAAAGTTATGCTTTGACTGTTAGTCCAACCATTAAAAGCCAGATTCAGGCAAAAACCTCGAGACAGAGTAGTTACCTGAGGTAAGAAAAAGTTTAAAATGAAGGTAAAATTATAATTCCCTTCAATCCAGTGTCAAAGTTCTCATGTAGAGTGTTGAATTAAAGATTTTCCTGAAAGTGAAAATATAACAACCCCAATGTCATTTTGCTGTGTAAAGACAATACTACTACAGATTAAAGGTAAACCTCACTTATCCTTCAAATACCTAATGAAAACACATTTCAGTGACAGAAAAGCAATTTCTGCAAATCAGTACTGTATAATATTATAAGCTCTTCATTTAGTGGTATGTGTGCTAAACTGCAGGAAATAATGGTTACATTAAAGTACAGGCTAATAAAAGTCAGTGTCTTTAACTTCTGACAATGAGGGTTGTAAGTCTTTTTAAACATAAAAAGTTTCAATTTTATGATTTCCATGCAAGCTGGTTGATAAAAGACTTGCATCAAGGCTTGCCTTCCATCTGTTACACATAACCTCAAAATCTTCCCACATGGAGAGATGAGCAATAATTTCTTCAGCCTTTCCAATGGCTTGGCAAAGTCAACCATCTTCCCTGAATTGCTGTCAAAATTTCCTTAATATCTAAGACTTTAGCCTACAAGGGGTGACACAGAAACAGCATGTCTTATGTTTGAGAAATAAGAGAGAAAATATTTTAACAATAACCTTGGGAGTATGAGAATTGAAAGTTTTGTTTATGTATTTCATTTTCTTTTCTGCAGTGCTCAAAAATGCTGCACACCAGATGCTTCTGTAGTGAATGCCCATCAAAACCTGTGACTGATGAAGCTGTGTATGAAGGGACTTTCATGACAGCGTGGTATGATCTAATTACAAGAGGTGCCTCTATCTGAATTAAAGTTCAAACAGCACCATATACAGAGGACACAGTACAGATTTTATTAACAGTAAATGTGAGGTAGAGAGATAGAAGTATGAGGAGAGGGGGAATGGGAGAAAATAAAGAGTGAGAAAGAGAGATTAAATACAAAAATTTCACCACCATATGAATCCCTGCAGCGTCCCACGGTCCTTTTTTACCCTGGCCTTCAGAGGTGGGGGTCCCAGTGTTGTTGTTCTGGATGCACCACTTCTATCAAGTCCAAGTCCCAGATATCCATGGGATGTAGATGACATTCCCACAACTTGGACTGGCATGTGTATCCTTTCCCACAGTTTGCCACTGCAAATTTTGTGTCCGGATCAGTCTTATTTTAAGATCACTCAGTCTGCACAGTGGAATTTTTTCCAGTGTGCTAATTACAAATCTTCACCTTCATCAGGCCTGGAATTAATGCCTTCCTGTTCTGCCATCTATATTATCTCAAGTTCCTGTTGTGGTGTCCTATCTTATGGGAACTTCCTTCTTGAGACATGAGACTGAATTCTTCAACTTCTCACACAGCCCCATTATAATTTTAGAGAGTTATATGGAATTCTGGAAGAATATTTACACAGTATTTTTCAGAATGAGCTCCAGTTAAATTAAAAGGCAAAAAAAAAAAGGAAGAGGTAAAAATATGTTGTCAAAATTAGAAGATATTCTCCTATGAAAATCATGCTAAATACATTTAGTAAGGCATCTCTAAAAGTCTCATAAAATGTGAAAAGTGAGGCTGAAAATGAAATTAGATAAAAATATCACTTACCAAAAAGTTCTTATTGTAGGCAGAAAAGAAAGATAAGTTTAAGATAAGTGTAAAGTGTATATCTTATGCAAATGACAGAAAAAAGTATGGAGAAAAATGCAGAAAAATAATCTGCAGAAAATTCTACTTCTCCATGCAAGGAAGCAGCTGACATTTTTAGTAAGGTGCTTGAAGGAGTAATGTTTTAATATACAGCAATGTATTTTGAAAAAGTTTTCAGTTTAATAATAAATTCTCATGCTGCCTTTGAAAAATCTCCCACTTTACAGAGGAAAACCTTTCTGCTTAAGCAGAATGAGTTTGCACCCTGTCATGTCTGTACAAATGACATTAAAAAGTTGGGCTAGCTAGAAGAGCAAGTGTTTCTCTCATCTAGGTTTAGAACTTTGAGTTTCTCTCAACTTTTATCTCTCATGCTATAAATATCTGAATAAAAAATATATTTAAGATAATGATCATGATAGTTGTGTCCACTAACAGGAAAAGAAACAATGTGGCACTGAAATACAGAAATTTTTTCTTAAATATGATAGAAAAACATCCTTCTTATTTAAGAGCTGTTGGCACAGGTTAGCCAGGGAATTTTTGGAGTCTTTATCCTTGGGATTTTTCAAAATTAAACTGAACATAGCAAGTTTTAGCTGATCCTATTTTCAGCAGAAGGATCAGAATAGAGGAAGTTTGGTGCTTTTCAATCTCGGCTGCTGTTTACTCCAACAAAGTGGCTTTGGCTATGATGACATGTAAAATCATCAGAAAAGATGGTATTATTGGAGGTCTAGCCAAAAGAAGTATCCAGTTTGACTATCTTAAAAAATACCCTCAATTGCTGAGTTAGAATTATAGAATCTATGGGAATGTACACACTGCTGAAGAATGCCCATGAAGTTTCTTTCTAGACCCCTCCAAGTGTTGACAGTAGTAAATGAAAGGCTTGCATCTTCCTCCTGGCCAAGGGTGAAATTGTCAGAAGGGAGAGAAGAACCATTACATCCAGCTCCTGTAGCAGGATTCCTTATTGCAAAGCAGTACTAGCCAAGTAACAAGGCAGCCTGGTTTTCACCTAGCTTCATCCTGTGCCAAACAATCAAGACTAAAAGCATCACTAAAGCTCCTCAGCAAGTTTGGGTTTTGTTTTTTATATTTTTTTTTCCGCATTGAGGGTTAGAAGAGTAACACATAATTGACCACATTAACTGCAGTAACAATAGAGTTGAACTGTATCTTTGTCTATTTTTGCATTTGTTGAGGGTGAGGGATCCCAATTCGAATTTCCAAGAATCTAAACTTTTTTTCTTTTCCATTGGATTAGTAATCCACTAACCTTGTGACTGCCTCAAAGAGCCTCAAAGCTGTGCATGTGTCTTTGCACATTGTACTGCTCTGCTGGAAGAGCAGCAGTTCACATGTGCTGAAAGCTTTGCCATTCCAGTCCTTGTTTTTACTGATCCCATTTAACCATTCTGACTTAGCAGATCAAAGCCAGCATCTTCTAACTTCTTGGGCCACAAAAGAGTTTCACTCTCCTCATGCAAGTTCTCAAAACCATGGCAAAGGCATGCTCAAAGGCACCAGTTCATCCCATTTCATCTATTTTTCAAGAGCTTTGCCTATCTCAAGTTTAAGGCATTGAGGCTGGAGAGTTTCCTTTGCTTTTATCTGGTGAGTATTCCACCTCTTAGCCTGACCTCACTGACAGAGTTTCCCTTGAAGTCAGCCAGCTCAAGTCTTTTTTGGGCTTCAGCTAGTTTTCTTAAATGTATCACCTGCACACACACATGCACATGAATAAATGGCAGAATAGAAGGAAGGACCACACAGGGTTCTGAGTGTTTCATCTAGGAAAAACCTCGGCACTTTGCAGTAGAATGAGAGTTTTACAACTTTCTGGGGCATATCCTTAATTTATTTTGAAAAGTAGAGGTTCTTGCTTTAAACTTAATGTTCATTAAGTTTTCTTTTGTAGAAATATGTTTATTAATTGAAATTTTGTACTCTTACAGTATATTACATGGATAAATTATTAAAAAAATGATGTCCCAATATAAAACATTAAAAGGCTCTTATTGAAAAATGTACACTAAAAGTTTAGTGTTGGTATACATTTCAACAATTTTCCCAAAGTCCAACATATGATAAAATCCATTGACGAGATTGATCTCCTACAAATCTTGGGCAAAGAAAACAGAGGAAATCCCACAGAAAGGAAATAAAATCTACAGATATATATATCTTTTCAGGAGTTAAAATAAAGGAACATTTATCAGACTTGGCATAATCCTTTTGTACAAATTTAACACGGATTAAAATAAAATTATCATTTTCTATCTTACATCAGATAATAAAAAATTTCAGTCTGAAGTAACATTTACAAAAGGATAAATGTACTTGAAACTATTTTTCTGCTAAAGGTAAGCAGAAGGACTGCAGTATGTAATATAGTCAAAAGCAAAGGTCTTTTTACTATAAGACTTGTACATGGATAACAATTTAGCAATCTAAATGTGTAATTTTCTAGTAGAAATCTGTCTGTCTTTCTGATTCACTTTTCTGCCCATATTAGCTAACTAAAGGGCATTTTAGAGCACAAGAAACAAATATGTACCTCCAAAAACATTAAGGAAAATATTTTATTTTCAGGCAGTTAGGGACAGTCATATCTAGCAAACAAGAAAATACAGTTGCAAATTAATTAAAGATATTTTAAAATATCAGTGACATCTATGTACCAGTACAGTGTTTATTTTTTCTTCGTTTACATGCTCTTTGCTTTAATATTAGCTTATTTCTTTGTGGAAAAATAAAGCAGAAGAAAAGTTCCTGTCTATTTTTTCTGGCATAAATCTAAGAAAGTGAGAATTGTATATCTGAAAAGGTTGGGGTAGGAATGGAGACAGGAACAGAAGGGGAATCAAGGAAGGGAGCATAACTGAGTAAATCAGATACTGAAGTGGATCTTTGGGAAATCTGATCATATTCCCAATTCTTCTTCAAGTTTATTTGGTAGCTTAAAGCAAATTACTTCACTCTAAGCTTTGTTTCCTTTTACTATAAACTGCAGATGTTGTCTTGTAGTCATGTGTTGAGATTTAAAGATGGAAAAAGTATTATTATAATATTAATAATCTTTTTTCAGAAGACCCTTATTGCAGCCGGGTGCTGGTTGGTGTCAGTTGGTTGACTGATGGGTTCTAGGTATTACCATTGACAGCAGAGCACAGAGATACCCAAACAACATCATGAAAGAAATATCCCTTGTCAAAATTATAAATAATTGCTGCAAAATATTTAGTAATACTTGGTGCAAAATCTGCTTTGAAAATGAGCTGCCTTAACACAACATGAATAACACAGAAAAACAATAGAAGATTTGTTTCATCCTTAGAAATCGGAGACAGATGGGGCAAACATGACCACCATCAGATGCTGAAAAACTGCAAAATTCCCCAAACCCTTGGAATGAGTTTCCCATGCAGTACAATTACAGGATTCTTTTTTATAGGGAAAGAAAAAAATCTAAACATAATTTTTATCCATTATCTCAATTCTCCTCACACACATTATATTCTGACTAAGATATAATTCAGGTAGTGTTGACAGTTTTGACACAATTCACTCATAGAACGCTCCAAATCACATATAAATAGACTCATTGCCTGGAAGCTGCCTCAAGAGATTATATAACTATTCCTCTTGTCCATGGCAGGATCTGTACACAACAGATGTTTGCTGAACCAGTTCTTAAAGACATTCCACAATGGAGAGTTCAAAGGCTCATGTACACTTCAGTGATCCTTTGCTGTAAGAAGAAACTCTTTACGCAGAACTAACGTGACAAAAAGTGGGGATGTCAAGTCAAAATGGGAACACAAAGTTAATAAATGGAGAAAAGGTAAGAAAAATTTTTATTTAACAATTAATTTTGTGAAATTCTTAGGTAAACTTGCCTGAAAATATAAAGTATTAACTAAATATATGCACAACCAGTACATGCAGAAGAGCATATTTGTATTTATTCATTTACAATGGGCCATTTTCACTAAAAGTGAAACAAGAACAAATTTAATTAAAAAATCTGCATTTCATTTACCCTAAGGGAAGAAGCCATTTTTACATTACAGGTGGAAAAATATATTAAAATTATTTTTACTGTAAATGTCATGCATCTCAGTACATTTTAATTGCATTAATTCCAAATCCCTTTGACTTCTTAAGACTCTTAATGTACACTAAAATATCTGTTTTAGCAAGAATCAAGCCTCCATAATCTTTTCAACCCCATCAATTCTGTTGCAACTCCAACAGACTTCATGGGAGATACCTTCTACTTGCCTAGACTTGCAGCTGCAGCATGATCCCAAAAGATCTGCCTGAATTCCCTCAGGTCAAGCAAAATGTATGACCTGTATGTCTTCTCTGTAATTGCTTTAGTGGGCATCAGAGAGAACTACATGGTGCTCTGAACCAGCCAAAATAGCAAGCACTCACATGTCCCTATATTTTGTTTGTTTTACCCATTGATATCCACTTAGCTTGCATGTTTCTTGAGCACCAGAGTTCAGGAGCTTTTTAAGGTGTCTCATTCTCTTAGTCTGCATCATCTTCCTGAAGCTAAGATGGTGTTGCAAAGCCTGGGCTACCCAAGGGGCTTCTGCGGATGCTGCTCAAATGCACTTCACTGGGCCCAGTTGATTAGAATGAGATAAAAAGACAGTGCCTTGTTGTGCTTTGTGTTGTTTCCCAGAGCCTGCAGGGTACCCTGTGCACCCACCTGCCCTGCAGCACCCACCATGGTTAACCCTCTCCTCCCATCATCCTGCAGCCAGTTATCGGTGAGCATTGATTCTCCAAGTCACAGAATAGCACCACAATGAGCATTGGGTTGGAGGGTACTTTTAAAGACCATCTTGTTCTTACTCCCTCCTGTGAGCAGGAGCATCAGGCAGCTCAGAGTCACTGATGTTTATCTCATCTGGTGTTTTTATACTGGTGGAACACAGGAGGGAAAATGTTTGTCAGTTGTGGAAGAAGGTACTCTGCATAGAGAGCATCAGATGAACCTGGGACAGAAAACAGCCTCTACATGTTGCAATTACTTGTGGGAGAGAATTTAGATTATTTTTCAAGTGCTTGTGTATTTTTATCTTGTTCTTGTTCAACTCTCTTCTTTAGTCTTTTTTTTGTTAAACATTACTTCTATGACCATTCAGTTAGGCCCCAAGTTATGTGTGTGAGTGGGATGTTGCTCATAAATATTTAAAGATCTAATTGTTTGCTAGAAATCAATTCCTTTCCAGCTACAACACTAAACAAAGTGAAGCTGTCAGAATGTGAAAACCTCCTACACTGTGTAATACTCTTCTGCCATGGCCATTATTGTACCTTGTCATCCTATATCATACTGATTCTTTCAAAACCCAAGATTTATGTGATTTCACGTGGTATAAGATGCTAGCAATTTTAAAATATGTGTTTTAGACAATTGATAGAACATGTCTCTACAAGGACTTCAGAGGGAAAAAATGAGAAAAAGTATGTTTTGCTAAACATAACATCCTACTAAAGCCCAAAACCAGCACATTAAAAAGCATGAAGAGGATTTATATAACCCACACTTCTTGTTATATATTTTTTCTTGAAATTAAAGTAATTATGCTGTTACAGTCAGCAATTAAAATGAGCATAAAATTGTTTAGAAGTCAGTGGAAGCTCTCCAGGTGTAAAAATTAATGGGTTCTGAAATATATTTACCTGTCATAAATGCTTTTAGCACAAAGATGAATTAAAGGCACACTTATACTGAAATTAAAAATAGACAAAAAAATCTGACACCTTGCCCTCCTCCAGCTGCAAGTTTAAATATGAGAAATACAATAATACTATGTCAAATATTTTACAAAACTACAAAAAAATAGGCATTGTGTTCCTATCCATTTATAAACAATATTTGTAGTGGGGAAGGAGAGGGAAATGACTGAATTTTCCACAAAGGCAGCAAACTCATTTTAAGTCAAGAGGTTTTTTTTTCCATATAAGGTAGTGGATAAGTTTCATGCTAATACAAAAAAACCAATTAATTATAAAAGCACACCAAACAACAGTGCTCTTGGAACACCTCCTATTTCTGCTTCTGAAACAGAACTAATTCTAGTATTAAACTGTTATTTAAATTTGAAATATACTCCTCTCAGCATTATTTTATATACTTTATAAATCTCAGTGAGTTAGTTTTTTTTGCTTGTTTTGTCCTCTTACAGTGGAATTATGTTCACAGTAGCCACTTACTTAGGTTAGTGTTATCCATTAGTTTTCAAGTCTTTCTTTTTAATGATGGTGTAGAAAAAGAGCATCATACTGATGTCATCCCAAAATTTGTGCTGAAGATACATCTGATGGGTACCTCTGACAGCAGTGCTACAACTGGGCAACATGAATCTCATCTTGTGACAGACTTTAAGACAGGGTTTCTCTGTGACTGGCTATAGGACACAAATGAACATGCAGAAAATAAAACCATACCCTGAAATTCCCTCCCCATCCTGCCTTTGGAAGTCCAGCAGTTCAACACAACCCATGTGAGTTCTCAGATGAACAATGCAGGCTACATTTCTTGTCTTTACTACTGACTGGCTTGCTCCATAAGAATACTGACTCAGAAAGAACTGATTTTTAGGGGGAAAAAAAAAAAGTATTTCCAATGCTTGTGCCCTCTATTTGACAAAGAGATGCAAAAAGAGAAGACTAATAGTGTAAAAGTCTCTTCTTCCCATAATAATACAAAACTCCAGGTCAAAAAGTTGTTTATTTTTAGAAACAAAACAGTGCTTTCACTCACTTTTGCAAAAGCCTTGATGTAATTACATACAGGGTAAAGGTCTAAGGGGCAGCAGATTTTAGGGGGATCAGAGGCAGGAAGTGCATAGTGGCCTGTGCTCTGCAGAAAGTCTCACTGTTTATCATCCAAATAGATGGAGCAATAATGATATCAAATGTTGACATGATTTGTACACTTTTAAAGAGAAGCCACTGGCTACACATGAAAATACAGTAAGCTTTCAGTTTCTTTACCAACCGCTTTTGTATATTTCTTTTTCTATGTTTATAAAATATTAATTTTTGGTTTCAATTCTACCAATGTGTACCTCACATTCTCTAGCAGAAGACCAATACAGTATGCTGAGATATTTTTACCTGTTATTTGGCCCTAACAATGTGACCATTGAGCAAAGAAACATCGGTTTCAGACTCTGTGTGAAAAGCACACATGTGACATTCACAGGGACAACATTAAGATGTGGTAGTAAGATCTCACTAGACAATACAAAGCCCAGAAATTATTTGGGCTACACACTGTCCTTCAGCAGGAAATATTTATATTCCAAATGTATCCAAACACTAAAATGACATGAAGCAGGATGTGAAAGTTTCTGGAAAGGGATGTTCATTGAACACGTCCAGTCAATTTTCCCTGAAGTAATAGTGAAGTATTTGTCAATGTGCAGCTCACAGTTAAGGACACAGGCTTGTACCTGCAAAGCTTTAAAAGTCCCACAACAGGAGAAACAGCTAATCTTCCTAATCTACACTGCTCTGAAATTGATCTCCAGATGAGTTCCAAGCTAATGAATGAAATTCTGGGGATTGATACCAGTTGTTCTTTCCAGATCTGCCCAAACTGATGCACCTGCACTTACACTTAAGCCAGTGCAAAACAATCCATGCATAGCACTGTGGAAAGTCAATGTGCTCTTCTGTCAACATCAGCTGTGCTAAGCCAAAACAAATGTAAACCTTCCTTTTGGGGAATAAGGGGGTAAATGTAGACTCTACTCATTCTCATTATCTCTACTCTATCATTACATTGTCTTAGAGCAGTTGTACCTGGCACTGAAAATGGGAACACAGAATACTCCTTAATGCAAGCCCCACTGTGACTATTTTAATCACACACATTTACACTGCCACATAAATTACACAGAATAAAACTGAGTCAGCTCCAGCAGATTTTGACCTGAAGTCCATGAAGTGGGGATGATGCAGCTGGCTGTGCGGGTCAGCCAAAGGAGGGACACAATCACCTTTGCCTGTCCAGTTGATGCCAAAAGTAAGTCTTTCACACTGATGCCAATATCCAGCACAAATTTATTTTCAGAATACAAGAGACAGGATTTTTTTTTTTCAGAACTTGCCATGTATTATCTGAGAAATAGCAAGTGGAATCTCCACAACTGGTACAGGTGGCCAGGAGTGCCCAAAGTCAAATCTTTCTGGGTGCCTAATGAAAAGAAGTGTCAAATCTTATTAGTGTGTACTAAACTGTGCTATTTTCTCCCTTTTTCTCCTCATACTATATTAATAAACCCATGAAAGTACATTAGGTACTGGGGTTATTTTTGCAGCATGCTGCTTTTTTTGCCAACCAACACTCTAAACACTTCATATTCAGCCTGAGCAAGTCAAAATTTTCTCCCTTGATCACTCCACCAACTCCACCTGGTGAGGAAGTTGAAGGAAAGCTCCTTCAAATAATAAATATCAGAATAATTTTAATTAAATATATGTTTGACTTTGGTTCAGGAAATTATATGGTGAATGTCAGCAAATCATTGTGAAGCTTAAAAGAATTGTATTACTGTAAGAATCTCTGCTTCTAGTAAAATTATTAAGAGTAAACACATCATGGACTGTGTCAGAAACATGCACAATTAACTAAATGACTCAAAGGGAAAGCAAGCAAGAAAATCTTAATCTAAATCTTCCTTCTTTTTATTATCTTATCACTCTAATTCATTTTACTGACACTTCTATAATCTGCAATGATTTTAAGTCCATGAATAGTCAGTTAAACAAATAATTTCAAAGAACCAATGTGAATTTCCAAATTGTCATTTTGCATCCCAGTGGAGCTCTCTAATTAACATTATGTATCTTATATATGGGGAAATCTGTCAGCACAATGAACAGTTAATGAACAAAAATGTACTTAATAATAATTGGTGAGAATAATATGTGCTTTGCAGATCTATTTCACAGTATTGCACATCTTGAGAAATTAAGAACCAACTGATAGCTGTGACTGAATACATTACAACAATAATAACAAAATGCATTACAATAATAACAACATGAATTCACTATGAGGGAAATGTAAAAAAACCCCATTGGACTAGGAAGGCTAGGCTACTCTTCCTGTTTCCAGTTCAGAGGTAGGATTGGCATGTGGAAACTGTTGATTCCTGGTGTCCCACTCAGCCTATCTTTACTACTCAGTTATGAACACATTTATTCCTTTAATTTACTCTCAGAATGTTGTTTTTTAAATATATTACTTGCCATACCTTGGAATGTGGTGATAAAGTGAATTTTATATAGAACATGATATAACATGAACTTAGGGCCAAATTTTGTTTCTGATATTATTCTGGCTTAGTACTCTTGCAATTATCTCAATGGGTCTATCTACAGCATGTGAACCTAGAGGCTATGAGCTAAAGAGCTGTGTAATGTAGTAAATAATTCCACCCAACTTTGATTTTATTTATTAAACTCATTTGCATCGGGAAATGTCAATTTTCAGTGGAAAAAATCCACTCCACAATATCAATTAACTCACCAGTTGAAAGACTCCCTAAGCTATAGTCTATTAAAAGCAACTTCAAACAGGAAATCACAGCTTCCTATCCATGCCTGTAGTAGAAAGCTTAAAATACAAAGAAGATTTACATTAGAATGTAGCACAATTGTCTAATGCTAATAGCTGAACAGCAGAGGTCTGACATGACCTATCTGAAAAGGCTGTGTGGATTTTGTCACCAAAAGTCTTTAACTGGAAGAGTGTTTGCTAAGGATAGTCCTGTCTTGGGGCAGGAGGTAGAAAGATGATTCACCAAAAGCCCCAACAAGTCTCTTTTATGAGAGAAAAGAGAAGGAGCAAGTTGCATCATCTGACATTAGCAATTTAAAAATATGAGGAGCAAAATAAAAAGGCATAAAAAACTCTTTCAAATTAATACTTCTAAGGAGGATTTTTAGTGCAGACAGTCCTGTAGACCTTAAATGGAAGGACAGGCTCATAAAAATAATTTTTAAAAAAGAATCAGCAAAAAATTTGATTGTAATGGAATGGTTAGATAGAGTGACTGTCATGAATTTAAATTAAAACATGATAAAGTGTTATAAGGAGAAACTCTCACTGGAAAGTGTACTGAATTTCACCTGCTTTATCCATGCATAGACAGATTTGACCTCATCTCTTGCATTGCTTAAAAGGCTGATATAAAACTTTGAAGTGTGACAGTGTCTAGGTTATGAAAAAATAGAAAAATAATAAAAGTGTGGGAAGACAGCTTCTCTCAAGGATGCATATTCACAGCTCTGAACACAGAAAGAAATTGCTAGTTGAGCATGGCCTTTTATTTTTAACTTTAGAATGAAGCAAAGAAACAGGAAAAGGTATTTTGTGTTTGATGAAAACATTTATTTCCCAATTAGGACTCTTACAATTATCAACAAACCTAAAACAATGATAATGTGTATAAAACTTTCTTTGCTGAGAGAATTTAGTAACCTCCATGGTGTTTTCACAAGATCTTTGTATTTACTTTTAGCAAACCTATATCACAATTGGGTTTTTTTATTTCCCTTCCACAGAAAGGCAAATCTTTACTCATTGGATATGTGTTTATAGCCTTGCAGAAAAAAAAAAAAAAATTAGGACTTTTTTGTGAGAGAATTGCTTCACATCTACTTGGTCAGACCTGTCAGCCAGAGAAAGCAATCACATCTGCTTTAACTCTGCTGGGGTCGTGCTGTTACACATTCAGGATTTGCTTCATTCCCACTGAAGAGGTATAGTGGAGGAACTAACTTTGAAATAAGTTATAAAGTTTCTGTAACTTTCTAGCTACTCTTTTCCTTCATTATTAATCTGCTTTTCCTGTCCTTTGGATCTCAGCTGGAGTTTGAAGGACAAACACACAACCTAACCTTTAAGAAAATGCTGCAAAGAATAGTGCCCAATAAATCATTGGCTGGTGTGACATAATATTTGGTAGGAAGCTGGAGAAAGTTCTACATAATGTACTTAGAGATAATCCTTCTTTGATAAAGAAAAAGTCTGTACCACCTACCATGCCATTTTTATCCTTAATTTCTTGGATTCCCTCATAATTTATAACTATTAAAAAAAGAGATGGGCAACTGAGTCTTTCAAAAAGTCTAGGATGTATATTAATCTCCATGCAAGACATTTTATGATTATTTTTTTTAAATTAGGTAGAGAACCTAAAAAAAAAAGGTTTGTCCCTTCTGGAAGAACAGTCTTGTCAAGGAGAAATTTCACATTTTTTAAAGATGCCAACTGTTGCAGAACACATTCTGGAGGTGACCTGGACGTGGATCCAGAGAGGAAGAAAAATATATATTCTGTCCTCCACTTATCCAGTTTTGTGCACAGAACCCTATAAGGAGGTGGCTTGTTTGCTCAGAGGAAAAACAGAAACTATATTTCATTGAAGATTCATTTCTCCTTTATCTTACACTACTTACCTTTCCTGCTCTATATACACTGAAAGTGCCTTGTTGTCCAGCCAATTTCTTCAGATCTCCTGTCTGGGGTTTTTATGACCCATGGCTGATGTTGTTCCAAAGCCAAGTCCAGCAGAAAAATTTATTAACCAAGTTTCCATTAGTTGGTGGCATGTAAGATTCTGGTTTGTGGGCAACTTTATCCATTGCAATGTTTTCTGAATGAGGCCACACTCCATAAAGCTAATCTGAAAGTATTATTTTTTTCCTTAAGGAACATCTAGAAGCTGATAGTAAATGTTTACTTAATACCTGCTCTTTCTCATGGCATGTGTAATGGGTTTTGGTCTCTGCATATTTTTCCACCTTGGGGCAGGGTGGAAACTGGTCACAAAGCTCTGAAGTAGAATTATTTTATAGGAGTATGTTTTTTTAATGAACATCTTTGTTTTAAAACTTTTTTCAAGGAAACAGCATAGCCAGAGCCTTCTAGTTTGCATTTATCTTTTTTTCTCCTAATATAAAGCCTCATACAGAAGCAGCTAAGAAGTCTTTGGCACAAGAAGGCCCCAAGGCCCATTTCACAGCACTGTCATATATAAATTGTCCTTTGGTTACATGGTAATATTTCCATATTTTAAGGGATATTTCATCACTACCTGTTATAGCTGCAAAACTCGAGAGTAATGATATAAATATTTTATTTTTGAAACATATGCTGAATATTGATTTACAACATTTTTTGGGGTTATTGACATATTCAGAGATCAGTTGTCCTAATAGACTGCAAATAGTATTCTCAACATTTGTAAGTAGATACATTCAAAACCACCTCTCAGGAAATTGCTTGCTATATACAGTGTTATTTGTCAATATGACCTTTGGAAATTATTTGTAAATAATTATTTTCCTGTTTTTGACTGGGAAAGAATAATATGTTTTCTTTTTGAGTCCATATTTTTGCATTGTAAGTAACTTGTAATGGACACTTATTATGCAGGTCTCCTAATTTTAAGAAAACATAGCAGCACTGGCCTCTAAAAGACTAGCTTGCAGTTCACCACAGTGAGGACTCAGACTTGAGCAATGTGCTTTTCATTACCAATGTGCTTCATTACTTGGTTTTAGAGGGCTTTTTTTTTTTTTTTTCTTGTTCTCTTCCTCTGCAGTTTTTTGAACACATCAGAAAAGGTGCTGTGGTTACCAAAGATTTGCATCCTTCTCTAGGTTTAGTATAGGTGGAGGGTGTCCCAGTCACAAATGCTGCAGGAGTTCTGCTGGCAGGCTGCTGCAGCACACTGGCTGTTCTGAATGCTTTTCTTCTACCTCAGTTCTTTATCAGGAGAATCATTTGTCCTAAGATTAGTGTCAGCATTTCACAAGTTCATTCATTTCAGCTGAAAGGGGCAGCTCCTTCACTCTCTGCAGCACTTGAAATTTCAGACTGTTCATTTTTCTTGCTCTGCTGCCTCTTATGTAAATCCTGCTATGGTGAATATGTTTTTAGTTAAACTATAATTGGCCTCTGTTCAGTTGCAATGCACTTCTTGAATAGAACTGAGAAAGCTTTTTCAGGTTAGAGCAACCATCCATACATCATTCTCTATTTGGCCTTCAATTACCTGTTTGTTTTTATTCTGCTAACTTCTCCAAGTGCTTTGTGCTACTGCACACTCTACAAACCTTTTATTTTTCTGCACTACTTGCATTTATGCAAACTCTTATCCTTCAACTAATTGGTTATGTCCTAAATGTTATGAATTGCTTTTCTTCTCTTGTCTGTCTCCTCTGACATAATGGTCTTTAAGCTATAATTAACCTAGAGGTAGGGCATTTTTCATCAGTTTTCTCCATACCTTCACAATTTTGCATTTGCATGCTTTTATCACAACTTTATACTTTTAAATTTTCTTCTGTAAAGATTTTGATGTCTTGCCCCCTTTATCATCATGTTTTCTTTGTGCTTCTCTATGAATTATCTTTGTGTTTATTCCCCTTGTGCTTTACATACAGATACAACTTTTTTCTGCTTTGTCCTGTGTCAGCAGCTTTCAGAGAAATTACTGTGAGAGCTGCACATTCTTATTCAGGATCTATTAATTTATGCTGAATTATTTTGTCTTTTTAACACTAGTCAATCATTTTCTATATTTTGTCCACATATAGGAGTGATTTTATTTCCCTGGATTCTTGCTTATTGTTTTCAAAAAGCTGTCTATTGCACACATATATAATATTTTGAAGAAAAAATGTTTTTACTATTTTTCTGTGCAGCACCAGCCCTCTCTCCACACAGGTTGCTGACACAGGAGATACTTTTGATTGTTGTTTGCTATGCTTTCCTCAGACTAGGCAGACAAGACATGCAAACACACAGTATGCTGCAGAAAGTGTGGTTCATCTTCCTTCACTCACACTCAGAAGTTTTCTATATTCCAATGAAATTCAAAGGAAAATTTTCTAATTAAAGTCAGAATTCTAATCCAAATGAGAATTTCCTAATTCAAATGAAATTCACATGAGGAAGGTAGGAGGGAGAACATGCAGAGATCTCCACAAAACAGAGAAACAGGCAAAATCAGAGGCCTAGAAACCAATAATTTAAATATTACCCCATGCTATTCCTTCAATACATAGGACTGAAAGCACTAAAGTGTAAGTAAATGACATTCTGGCACAAAAAGTCTAGGGGAATGGTAGGAGAACTCACAGTATCTCTGGATACTGGATTTCTTACCTTTCTGGGAAGAAAAGCATCTGCCAAAGCCATGAATGCCTCAGGGCAGCACATTGGGTCTTAGACACAACAGAAAGAATAGAGATCCTTAAATTTTCTTTTAAACAAGTGGAAAACACAGCAATATTTGTACCCAGTTTTGTCTCTCCGTGCTTGCATTCCCTGTCTTTGAACTGAACAATGTTTGCAGCTGGTACACTGCCAGTGTTTCTTTTAGAAAGATTCTATCACTTTGTCAGGAGCGTAGCGGACTTTAAGCTAGTCACACAATTTAATGGTTTATATTTTAAAAAAAATAGAAAAGAAAGAGACATATGAGTTTCCTTCTAAAAGTTTATTTTTTCCTATCAGGAATAAGTGAGAGAGAGAGCAAAAGAAATTTGGACCACTTCAGAAATGTTCCTTTGCTTTGCTTTTCCATTACTTTTGTAATGTTGCCAACATACTATTTTTATGACTTTAACAGCACTCTGTCATCTTTAAAGGCAAGCAAATAACAGCTGAAGTTGGTCAATGGAGGTTTAGCTGTTCAAAGGAGAAATAGTTGTGTGCTATGTGTGGAAGCAGTGCCCCTTATTTTAAAACACACAGAACCCTCTGGATCAGAGGTGCCAGATGAAACCCAGGTGGAAGTGAAATTGAAAGCTTATTCTCATTAATAGCTTTGCCAGCACCACAGGGATCTTAAGTATCACAGATCACATTAAAGGCCTTGCTGAATTGCAGTGTCTGTTCCAGCTCCCTGAGACATCATTCTATTCAGTGAAAAGAGAAGATCTAAGCCAACTTCATTCAAGTTGTGTTGCTATTTTCAGATGTGGAGGTGACACACTTACACTGTGATGCAAGTTTGAGGACTAAGCAGTACCTTTATGCAGGTGAATAAATTATTCAGGATCCCAAGCAGTGTTCAGGTATCAATTACCTTTACTAAAAAATTGGAGAACAGAGATACAGACAGTCAGAAGGTGATAATGAATATGCTGCAGGTGTATTTCTACAGGAGGCCACGCTTACATATAATATTTTAATATTCTTTTTCAAGTGGGGGTCCAAACAAGAGGGGAGAGAATTGCCTAGAGACATCTCAGTAAACTATTCAACTCCTCTAAAAGTCATCACTTACACTGTCTTCCTCTATGAGGTTAATGAAGATTTTCCAAGGCAGTCAAAATGGATTACTACATCTGGAATTTGACAGCATTTGGAGTGTCAGAAAAGAGCTGACTTTGAAAGAAGGATGAAAATAAAACTTACTTCTTTTTTTTTAACCTGCTTTATACAACACCTTCATATTACAGTCCCCACTATAGAATTCCCATAATCCTTTTGTGTAGAATTTTACTCTCCCACTTTGTTTAAGCTTTGTATTTACCTTTGAACTCTTACAGGCTGTAAATGCACGTGAAGATTCATACACATTATTTACACAAAAAGTTATTTAATAGTAATAAATAGAATTTATTTATTAAATCTTGTCTTGTCCTTTTCATTCATTTTTATTTATTTACTAAATCTCGTCTTGTCCTTTTCATTCATTTTAGAATGAAAAGGACAAGACGACCTTGATTTGTTCTTTTCTTGTGTAGGTTCTAATTTTGTGAAAACAATTTGTTCCTGCAATTTAGGTTACTTTAAGATGTTTGACAAATCATAAGGCAGGATGACTAAGTCAGTTAAGCTGCAGGCAGAAATAATTGTGGGCAGGAATGGCAACAGCTTCCCCTGAAAGAAGAAAGTAAAAACAAAAAAAAAAAGTGGTTTACTTGAAAGGTTTTAAAACTCCTGGTGCTTTTCTCATGTCTTTATAATATTCTGACAGTCTTAAAGATATTTTATATTATTTGAAAAGTGATTTCTTTGAAGAAAAAAAAATATTATTTTTCTTAATGAGAAATTAATTAAACTGTGTGGAAATGTTTTCTAATTATTCCACCTAAAAAGAGCCAAATCCCGAAATTTTTTGTAGCTGCTGGGGTTCTGCCACTACTGTAGTTTCAGAATGTTTTTGAAGTATTCTTGTAAACTGAAAGGAAGTCCTATTAAGCCCTCTGAATCTCAAAAGAACCTGAGAGCACTCAGTGGTCACTACAGTGTTATCCCTCACAGGGCCAATGACAAGTGGTCACTGGCTGGGGATGTGCAGGGTCCCACAGAGACCAATACTGACTCCTGCTCTCTTTGACATTGTGGTCAGTGATTTGGTCAATAACTGAAGTGACAAATTTTAGAGAGGATTTACTAGCTGGGGGGAAAGCAGTTCAACAAGATGTCTAAACTTCCATTCTGTATGACATGGATGGACATGGAGACTGGGCCAACAGGAGCCTTGTGATGTTCAACAAGGAGGTGCTCCCACTTTTACACTGGGGCAGGATAGCTCCACAAAACAGCATGGGCTGAGGGGAGCATCCTGCTGACACTGCTGTGGACACTGTGGTGAATTCAAGGCAACAAAAGTGCATTCTCATTCCATAACACTAACTTCTTACAGAACTGCATTAGAAAAAGGAAGCAGACTGAAAGAAGTTATCAGCCCATTCTGCTTCCATTAAGGATGGGTGTGGAGGAACTGGAGAGGGTCTGCAGGAAGGTGCTCTGTAGGGAATCTAGACCATGAGGAAAGAGGTTGAGGAAGCTTAGGTCACATATTCTGGTGACAAAAGGGACTAAGGATCTCCTAAAAACAACCTACATCTACTTGAAAGGAATGACAGAGATGATGAAGTGGCAGATGCAACAGCAAAACCAAAACCACAAGCTGCTGTTTATGACATTCAGATTGAATTTCGGGAAAAACTTCACCACAAGCATGGTGTGGCACTTTGACCTAGGAGAACCAGGATGTATCCCTGCATGTTTCCAAGATGCACCTGAAAAAAGTCATGACTGATGTAGCGTTCATGTGAGTTCTACTTCAAGAGCAAGGCTAGACTGGATGACTTGCAGAGGTCCTTTTTAACCAACGTGATTATGTAAAATGAGATGTTTTACTGTTATAGAGGAAGAGCTGCCCTATAATAGCTCTGAAAAGCTCTTTGATTACTGATGTAGAGCTGTGTGTATTTAAACACCATACACATTGGAAAGTATAATTTAAACATTTATTAAAATTCATACATAGAGTAGAAGCTATCATTTTTGATACTTGTCCAAGAAGCGTTTGCCCACTACTAAGTGACTGTGGATTTTCAAGAAGTGAATGAAATAAAGTATTTCTGACAATGTTCTTCTGAAAAATTTTTAGCAAAGCTTCAAGAACACTTTTTGTAATGCCACTTTGAGGCTTGGTTTCTGCTTGAGGCATGATTGCATGATAAATGACAGCTTGACAGAGATGCATAGCTACTAGTGTTTTTGAAAGCTTTATTTAGTTCTCATTATATACTGGGCGCATCACTTTGGTTTTATTGGACTTTTCAGGAAAGGGCTACACCATCATTCTTTAATTCTAAATAGAAATGGAAAGCCGTAAATCTCTATATGGAATGACAGCTTACAAAATGTGCTCAGTTCACTTGGAAAACACACATTTCAGAGTTGAAAAAGTAAGAGAAGCAGCAGGTCACACCACTAGCAGTTTTGATGATTTTTCATCCTGGAGAGGTAGAGAGAGAGTTTTTAAACCCCAATAAAATGGTTTAGCACATTTGTGCAGCTTTATTACCATAAGTTTTTATGGGTAGCCTCAATAGGAAAGTTTAATTTAAGCTCATATAATTTCATGTTGAAAGAAATAAAGCCCATTCCTTTCACAACTGGTACATAATATGAAATGCAAATGGAACAACAAAAAAATACCAGTGCTACTCTGACCTAAGCCCATTGATTGTAATTCGAGGGCTTGAAAGGTTAGTTCAATTGAAGTAAGAAAATTGCAGATGTTAGTCAAATATACAATTTAATGTAACTTTATTTATTTAATTAAAATACACAAAGTTCTTTTCCCCAAGCACAACATGAATAGAGGCAAGCAGCTCTACAGCTCTTAACTATCCACATCTGCGTCTCAAACTGCTGCCTAGCTACAAAGCCCCATCTCTTTGTGTTGTTCTGGCCTATTTGCAGATTTCCATGTCCAGTGTCTGCATATCCCCCATTTTCAGCTGACAAATTATTCCCTCCCTAAGAGAGAAAGTTTTATTGCCCTGCGTGACAGTGCTTCAGAGCTCCTTCTTCTGTTACCACCACATGCTTTCATGGCATAAAGCAGCTTCATTATTTCTGTTTTTTTAAGCTTTTAATGAATATGTTGGCATACTGGAAGAGGCTGCTCAGGGCAATGTTTAAGTCACCATCCCTGGAGGTATTTCATCCCTGTGTCCCTATGTGCCACATCTGGATGAGCAGATGTGGCACATAGGGACATGGTTTAGGGGTGGGCTTGACAGTGCTGAATTAATGTGTTGGACTCAATGATTATTGAGTCTTTTCCAACCAAAACAATTCTATGATTCTATGTAATTTGCCTTTATAAATCAGAATACCTATCATCATATATTGCTATTATTACTATTGGCCTTTAATTTTTATCAACTTTCTGATAATACTTGATTTTGATCTCCTGATGTAATATTCTTTTTTATTACAAATAATCATTTACTTTGTATTGTCCCTTAGATTTAAGAACTCTGCTGAGAAACAAAAAAATAATCTTGAGTGTCCAAAGTTGGAAACTTGCTTTTATAGAAGTTGTAAAACAATTTCAGAAACAATTATATTTTTTTTGGACATGAACAATCCTCAGTTAACTAAATAGACCTCAGCAGCACAACTGTTTTAATACAATACATGTACATCCAAAGAAATCACTAAAATTAATTAAAAGATTTTGGTTTATATTGCTCAGATCCTTTAAGCTGTTTTGTTAGCAGTAGAGAGCAGGGGAAGATACAGGTGGTTACTAACTAAAAACAATGTCCTAACTTTGAGACCTATTTAGAGTAGTGATTGATTGAGTTTGGAAGGAGCATATGAGGAAAGAAAAAACTCATCCTTTAATAACATAATGAGGAAAAAATAAAGAAGTAGTTCTTCCTCCATCCTTAGACCAAGACTAAAGGGAACAGCCAACACTACCTTAGACCTTTGTCATCTCTCTCTTCTAGAATGGCTGGAAATCATCACATTATTCATTAATCTGATCATTTCATCTGAATTTCTCAAAGTCAAGTTAGTTAATGGCATGAAGCAGTTCATGTCAACTTGGAAACTGATAAATATTTGAGGGATTTGGGAATCTCTGTAAATTTCATAATACATAAACCCTCTGAAGCATGTCCAGGTGGATTCAAAACAGCAAGTTCACAGAGATTCATGTAAATATCTCATTGTAAAATGTAGCTTCTATACAAAGAATTAAAAAAATTGTATAATTTCTCTTGATTTTTCTTTGAGAAACCACTAGGAAAAGAAAATAAAACTTATCAAAAGAGGAAACTCAAATGACATTTCAATGATATTTTATCTAAAGTATCTTCATAAATTAGTCTTGACAGATGTAAAACAGGCGCTGAAATGAAAGAAATGAGGAAACATGATACAATTATGTTCATCTCTTTCTATTCTCATAATAGTTCTATTGTTTTAAATTACCTATATCATGGAATCGTAGAATCCTAGAATCATAGCATGGCCTGAGTTGGAAAGGACCTTAAAAATCATCTAGTTCCAACTCCCTTGCCACAGGCAGGGACAACGTCCACTAGATTCAATGTCCCATCCAGTCTAGCTTTGAACACTTCCAGGGATGAGGCATGCACAGCTTCTCTGGGCAGCCTGTTCCAGCACCTCTCCACTCTCCCAGTAAAGAATTTCTTCCGTATGTCTAACATAAATTTCTCTTTTTCAGTTTTAACCTTTTACTCCTTATCCTGATGAAGAATCCCTCTCCTGCTTCCTTGTATGCCCCTTTTAGATGTTGTAAGGTGGCTATGAGGTCTCCACACAATTTTCTATTTTCCTCACTGATTTTTTCTTTAGAGGAAATCAGACGTAGGGCTTAGTTTGGTTGGTTAATTCATTTGCCACACTCAAATCTGACTGCTACTTGTCAATACATTGTAAAGTTATTGGGTAGAACTAACCTTTAAATCCCTTTCCTTATTTACTGCAATTCTAAAAATTGAGAGCTGGATAATAGAAACCTGTCTTCTCCCCTGCACTAACTTTATATATTGAAGAAGAGAAAGACAAGCCAATAGCTGAAAGTAAGAGAAAACAAGGCAGCACAAGTTCTGCTCACAGAACATCACATTCCTGTGCAAAAGCTGCAAGAATGCCAATCAATGATTTGTCAAGAAACTGAAAATATAGATTCAGAAGCATCAAGGTTTAAACCAGGGGGAGACCTTCTACCAAGTCTCTTTGGCACAGTAACTTCAAGGGCTCTGTTTCGTAAGATCATTGTGACAAATTCTTCCAACAACTGCCTCCAGAAGTCTCAAGATTGCTGTCCACTATACTTTTTGAACCTAGAAATAATAACTAAACTAGGCTTATTTACAACCTAGAGATTACACCCAGAGAACTGACAGTAAATTTTTTTATGTATTATGATATTCAGGAGCCTTTTGGACTCTGAGCCTCTGACGTGCACTTTTTTTTTAATTGAAGAAATGCAAATGTTTTGTTAGGATTTTTCATGGAATTTTCCCCAATTATTGACAGGCAATATCACATTAGTAATATCAGTGTTCTCCCCCAAGAGCACTCAAGAGAGAAGAAAATATCTGCTCACCATTTTATTTTATTGTTGACCTTGTACAGAGGCAATAGTAAAGCTTTCTTCCAAGACATTTATTTCTGCTTCCTCAAGATTATTAGTCTTTCCCAGCCCATGATTTATAGCTGTTAAAAATAGCTGCCAATATATCGACTCACTCAACACACTCCTCTAGGATTAAAGGCTTCACAGAAAAGTAAAAGACAAAAACCCACCTAAAAAAAAACAACCTTCCATCCTTTAATTTTACCAAGCATTTGACTCTTTTTCATCCTTGAAAGATATATAGCAAGGCATATTTGAAATGAAGCAAATCCCAGAGAATTCATAGAGGAGCTCTTACTCCTCAATGAGGCAGCCTGTCAACCCAGACTGGAAAAAAAAGCTGTTAGCTATTGAATTCTATACACTAAAGAATGACTAGTAGGGGATGGTGTTTTCTCTGTCTTCATGGATTAACTCTTCCTTTACCAGAAAGGAAGACTTAGAGCTGAAGAGTTTTTAAAGGTTGCTCATTCAGAGATTTCTAAGATTCCTTCAACTGCATCTTCCTTGAATTTAGGTAGAACATAGATCTAATCCCAAAAAGATAGAATCTTCGTAATCCTCAATTTTTGTCTGCATATGCATGCCAGTGTAAGTATAAAGCATGCCAGTCTAGTGCCAATACTATGTTTTGGCTTTACCTAGTTATGCTACATTTCAGGGGGAAAATGAATTATCAAGCAATACTCCCTTCTCCTGGGAAGGCAAATTCAACCACAGGCCAAGGTAAATACAGATTTCAATGTTTATAAACAAGCAGTTTTCTGCTGCACCTGAGACAGAATCCTGTGATAAAATTGGTTCTGACAGTCTAATTTAGTAACCCTGGGATGCTTGTTTATATCTTGTTCATGTGAAATATTTTACTAAGCTCACTACTGATTTACTTACAATTACATTCTAACTGTATCACTTCTCATCTGTTTTTTCACAAATATTTAAGACTGTGATGGCAGAAGACAACTAAGCATTACACAGCTATCAAGACTTTCCATGAGAATAACATGAACAGATCAAAGGTCTTATTTGGTTTTATAACACCTTTCTTTTATAACTTGAAAACTCTTTTATGTTATTTGAAATCAGTGAATGTACATCAATCCAAAAGCAACTTTAGTCCATGTTGGAACACACTCCAAAAGAAAAAGTGCCATTAATTTCCATCATGGAATAATAAATAGCATCACTAAGGTTGGAAAAGACCTCCAGGATCATTGAGTTCAACCTTTGAATGAACAGCACCTTGTCAATTAAACCACAGCACTGAGTACCACGCCCAGTCATTCCTTGAACACCTCCATTTCACCTCCACCTCCTGATTTCACCACTTCCCTGGACAATCCATTCCAGTGTTTCACATTCTATTCAGTAAAGAAAGCATTCCTAGCATCCAATTTAACCCTTTCCTTGTGCAACTTTGGGCTGTGTCCTCTTGTCCTGTCTCTGGCTGCCAGTGAGAGGATACAGACCCCACCTGACTGCAGCCTCCTTTCAGGTAGTTGCAGAGAAAGGTAAAGTCACCTCTGAGCCTCCTTTTCTGCAGGCCAGACACCTCCAGCTCCTTCAGCCTCTCCTCATATGACACACTCTAGACAATTCACCAGATCTGTTTGCTCTTCTCTGGACATGCTCCAGCCCTTCAAAGCTTTTCTCCAAATGAGGGGCCCAAGGCTGGATGCAGCACTCTGGTGTGCCCTCATCAGAGCCGAGTACAGGGGAACAAACATTTCCCTGGCCCTGCATACTCACATGCTTAAAAAAAACATTTTGCAATTACTTACTTAAATGTTCATTTTGTCAAAAAAAATATTTTCTAGTCAGAATAAACTGGAAATATAAATAAGGGATAAAACAAGTGTAAGAATAAATACAAATATTTAAATCCTCAATCAACTCTTACACATATGCAAATGTCAGATGGTCTATTTGACAATGACAGGGATGAGGTTAGTTGCAACAAACTGATTGGCCAAAAAACTTCTGGTAATAGCAACCTTCATTCTTCCTTTTGTCCTAGTGAGTTACACCTATGTGTAATTTATAGGAGCAGGTGATCATAGTAGGAGTCACAAGAGCTCACAAGGTAAATATGAATGAGATTTAGAAAGAACTAAATTCAGACCCAGAGGCCCTTTCTAACACTGAAACCTTTTGCCTACTCTGTATAACCGACAAACAAATTTTCATGCTGTGATTCTGAGAGTTGCTTCCCATAATTTAGTTAAGAAAAGGAAGTTTGCCTTAGGAAACTATCAAAAATCAAACAAACCAAAAAACCCCCAAAACAACCACATCTTGCAAGGTCCAGATACAATTCCTTTTGAAACCATCATCATATCCAACCTTTTAAATCAGGGGCAGACTGCCCCAGAATCCTGCACTGTGGAACAGAGAGAGTCAGGTCCAGGCTGCAGCTCTGTTCAGTTAACCTCTGAGTCACCCTTGGCAAAAGCCTCTCTCACTCTCCCTACCCACTGTGTAAACAAGTTACAGGGGCTATGCTCCCACCTTAGGCATCTCATGCTGCCAGCACAAGACAAAGAAACTTGAGTGCTTTTGCTCAGCCTCTTTTCACACTTCTTTTATACGTGTGCATGAACCACACATGTATTTTGGAAGAATTAAATCACAAAAATATAGTACCAAACTGCACCATAATTCACAATGTGCTAATTATCATACTGGCCTCAATACAGAGCTTTATTGCATCAAATTGTGTGACATGAGAAGAGTAAATCTATTTAGAATTCCTGTATTATTACGCAGTTCAGTACTGTGTTGCATTTGTCAAAAAAAGGAAGTGTCTTTAGAGCACATTTGTGTTAATTTGAGTTCTGCAACAGGGTTTTTTTTTTGGGGGGGGGAGGGGTTTGGTTTGGTTGTGGTTTTTTTTTTTTGTTTTGTTTGTTTGGTTGGTTGGTTTGGTCTGGTTTTTTGTTGGTTTTTGGGGTTTTTTGTTTCTTTGTTTGTTTCTTAGATTGCTTCCATAAATAGTTTAAAATCCCTTTGGGGGCCAGAGACTTAGGCAGTAATTAGTGACTTGCATATTACTATGTGAAAAACACAACACTGAAGCTGCAGCTTAAAGTCCAAAGCACTGAGTCAAGTCTTGTGCTAGTGTTATTTACTGTTTTCTATAGAAAGGATCCTGTTAAAAGCAAGACAGAATGTTCCTATGTGATTTGTATAATTTTCCTCAAAGCCATTCAAAAATTGTTTCTCCAAATTTATCAATTAAGTTAACAGTCTCCCACTGATGCTATCATATAAAATGTTCCAAAGATTTTATCCTTTCATCCCAAGCAAAAGTTCATCCTTGGTAACACATAGTGGAAGATTTTATTTGCTGTGCCTGTACTAGTGAAAGTGGAAGCTGTGACACATAGAAGGAAAACTCATTTTTTATTTTTATTTATGTACACACAAATTAAGATTCCCTACACTTTCTGGGAATGTGTCATGGAATAGGGGGTAAGAGTTCTGAAAGATGTTTATGATGGTCTGTTCCAGAACTAAGGACAGCAAAGGGAAAACAAACTACTCCCACTCATCCTGCTGTTGATTCCACAGGGAAACAGAACTGTGCAACAAAGAGCATCTGCTAACCCTGAGCAGCAGGCCAGCTAGAGAGAGTCTTGTCATCATTTATTTAAAACAAAACAAGAAAATGTCATTGATGCAAACTTTGTTTTGGTAAAAGGCTTAAGAAAAGTGACAGTTTTGTGTGACCTTCGTCTAATCAAACCATGCATAGAAAAGTCAGCATTACATAAGCTTTCACAAGTGTTTAACAAAAAGGACGTGTGAATACCAAAAAGAATGAAGAATTGTCAAGCAAGCACAAGGCAGTATTTTACAAGACTAATGGTTTGAAAGCATAGTGCAAATGTAGACTGAACGTTTGTAAAGGTTTCTTCCTGGCAAAACCTTGAGCTTGCTTAGCATAAAAGTCTAAAATGATCTTACAGTTCTCTGTTATTAATTAATGGGCATTAAACCAGGATTTTTCCTTCCAACATAGATGGATAAAGCATACTTTAAAGAATTAATGGGTAAACCTCTCATATCCTATTCTAAATATTTATTACTGACTTGTGACCCTGATGTAGGACATGCACTGGCGCATATGCATTCTTTACCTTTTTGTCTCTTTGCCATATAAGAATTCTGCCCCTTCCCAATTCGAGAGCGTGCTGTGATGTCTCAGTGAGGTGAATTTTGTTTCTGAAGAATGCCAAATTAACATGCTCATCTTCAGGAATACTAACTAGCTGAAGAGTGCCCTGCAGATTAAAGCATAGCATGCAGATTGCTTCCACCCTGGCAGAGGCTATGGGGGACATCCTAGGATACTATTACATGGACTAAACCCTTGTCTAGGGTAGGATAAAAGTGCATTTTGAAGACCTATGCCTGACAAATTGCAGCTATGTCAACAATACCTAGTAAAATGCTAATGTCTAAGTAGGCAGCTAAGGACCATGAGATTTATGTTACCTTTTTTGTTATGTGAATGCTATCCTTTTGTGGGAAATTTAATTAAAACACTATTTGGGGAATTAGGGGACAGCTTTTCTTTGTTTCAATTCTTTGCTTATGATTATAGCTGTTCAACATTTCAAGTGATGCAGAACGAATGTAATGGTAAATTGCTGGAGTGTGATAATTGATTTCTTTATTAATAAAGGAGATTTAATGCTTCACAAAAAGCCTGCTTTAGCTCACCATTAGAAATTTTTTCTTAAGACCCATCTACAAAGTACAGCTCTTCACCTTGAAGGCTGTTTATTCCTCTTACTAAGCATAACTGCCTTTGCACAACTGCTCATCATGTGTGAGATGAGATATTTGGGAAGCGCTAAGTGCTTAACACTGACATTAACTTCCCTTGGAATCGTGCTCAGCACTTCCAAGAGCCAGCTCTGTGGAGAATGAATCTCTTCTGCCATTAAACCTGTGGATGATTAGAGCACGAGGAGACCCACAGCAGGCTCATGGGGAAGAAAAGCAGAGGCAGGAGTGTCTCGGTGGGAATGTGGATGCAATAAGGCTGCGTGACGAGGTTCGCACAGACAGAGTGCCAGAGCCCCAGCCGTGCTCACACCCAGCACCAGCCAGCAGCCACTGGGACTGAAGGGTGCAACCCACAGGGACTCAGAAACTTTCCTACCCTCTTCTAAGATCTTAATAAGAATGGATATCCCACATACATACCAGACTGTATTTTTGGTGAAAACATGGAAGGAGTAACAAGCACCTACAGAAAAAACACAGTCACAATCTCCAAAAGGAAGAGAGGGTTTGCTCCACCATGACCTCTCAGTCTGCAGAACAGCAGACCTGCCCTTTCATAGGATTATCCACTGCATCCTACCTTCACTGAACAAAACAACTTGTTCTCTGATTTACTCTTCATCACATTTTTCCTCTGCAGACTCAGGAATTGCAAATTTACTCTTCATCAGATTTTTCCTCTGCAAACTCAGCACGTACAGCATCACCTTTACTATGTCTTGTAGTAATGCATTAGAAATATAAAGAGCTCTGTTCACGTCTGTGTGTCAAAAAGGCAAGTTAGTCAGTACTGAAGAGCAAATCTGGAGAAAACATTGTCCTTTTATTCCAGCATAAGAAGTTGCCACACTTCGTGCAGTAGCAGGACTGAAAATATGCCAATAGAAAAAATTAGAAAAAAGGTTCCATGCCTTTCAATCAAAAAAGTGGGGGAAAAGGGATAGTATTTGAAATTCTCATATTTTCAGATTCCACCAAAGCAATCTTCTTTGTTTAAGAAGAATGTGTACTTCCCAGATGTTATTGATGTGAGCCAAGCTTTCATTCTGAGAGACGTTATCACTGCCCCAGATGTGCTGTGTGCACACACTCCATGGCTGTTTGTTTAAATCACCTCCAGCTAACAAGAGGTGATATGAGACTAATCTGGGAAGTGTGTGAAAATTGCTTGAGGGCAATTATGAATGCTATTTAAGCAACAATTTTTCCAGAATACACTGAAGGACTTCCATAAGGATGCCACAGAGCTACTCCAGAGGCAGATGTAGGATGCCAAAATGTTTTTAATATGTGTTACAATATGAAATATTTATTCCCTGCTTACTACTTGTGTGAGAATTATTAAATCTCATTTTAGAATTACTAATGACTCATGTCTAACAGACACAAAAATGTTAAGAACCAAAGCTCCAGCTGCTGCAATTCAACACATTCTGAATAAACGGAGCCTCAAGTGCCATCTAGCGTAGACCTGACTCTACAGTTCTGGCATGAGTGCACTTCTCTCATGTTACTTAACTCCTTAGCATGTCTAATAGAAAAGGTGCATTGCTGGTTTTGGTTTCTACAGACACATAAAAATATAGTTAGCATTCCAGAAACCTTAATTATCCTCAAATTCGATTATCATTAAATAAACATTTCAGAAAGATGTTCTTTTTAATTAGATGTTCAAAGTGGGAAGAGAAAACAGCCTTAATACCCATGTATGTTTTTTGTTGGTCAGGGAGGGGAGTTTATAGCACAGGCAGGGATATTAATTTATTTCAATTGAACCCCAAAGATTAACACAAAACTGGAGAGTGACATTTCTTGTGAGTATCTGTTCTAGGCACTCAAAAATCCAGTATTCTAAGTGAAAGCAGCAACTTCTTCCCAGTAGCACTCATTCAGGTCTTTATCTCTAGCCATGAGGAATTTGTTATCTTTAAAACCTCTTCATAGTTTGTTAAATGTGACTAAAATTGTTCCACATGTTCAAAGAAATACTAAGAAAGTTTAGTAGGCAGTACAATTAAAAAAAAAAAATAAAGGATTGAAAATAAGTCACTCAAATAATTTCATTTTAGAAGAAAAGACCACACAGATAAAATAAGAACAAAAGTCACCTCTGAGTGCACTGCATCAGAATTGTAGCCTAGAACTACAAATCAAACCAATTCAAATGTTATCAGTGCCATTATACTGTACATAGCACCAGTAATTATTTTTTTAAAAGAGTGGCAGCTTGTTAAACTTCTTTGAGAAAAGCTATTTGATATTTGGGTATTTTAGTTATACCATCTGAAATTCTATAATCTTCAATATTCTATAATCTTCTATCCATTGAGATTAGCCTGGGCACTTTGAAATTACATTTTACCCCTGAAATATCTGGAGCTTATAGCTTGCTTTCTCTTCCTGTTACAAATGATGTACAACATATTGTAAATACATTTATAACATTACAGGTAACTTAAATTGCATACATATAGAGATGAATATGAATGATGAGAATATTTGCTGAGAATATTTGCTGTTTGTTATTTAGTTTCAGCAGGTACAGACATGTTTTTTCTACAATAAAAAATAAAATTCCATAAAATTCACTAGGCATAGAATATATTTCTCAATCAACTGATTTTTTTTTGCCAAATTAGAGAAGGAGACAGGTAATGAAAGTTGAACAGGAAACAAGGAGAATACTACCTGCTCAGCCTGCATACCAAATTCCAAGACAGCCTGTCTTGCCATTTGCATGCATTCATGCCCTTATCAGAAGCTCTCTTTGACCTTCACCAGACACACAAGCAAGGCAGAAAGTCTACAAGGCAGAAGGAAACACAAAATCTAACTGTTGATTCCAAGAATCCTATTTTTGCAGACCTTCAAATTTACACAATGTTTTTGGATGATTTCTCCTATATCCTATTACAAAACAAAAAGAAAATCAGCAATTTAAAATGCTAGCTTATTATTTGAAGCGCTCCCCAAAATAAAGTAGAAAGAACTACAGGTGAAGAAATATCTGTTCAAATGGTATAAAAGTGTTTGGCTTCAACCCCCTGGTTCATCAGGCAGTATATGCAGATGCCAAAATCCAGCTCGCATCAGTAAGAGTGCTGTACTTGGAAATAGCAGAACATAGCATTCCTTTTTTCTTTTCTTTTTCTAGTTAGATTTCTTCCATTTTTATTAGTTAAATATATGTAAAAAAATCAGAAACTCTTCTAGATTTTCTTACTGGGCCATCATTTCTCACAAGAGATTGAATAGAAAGCTCTAACTCAACCAAGTTTGTTGCCAAAACTAGATTCTAATAAAATCAGTAGGATGTTTTCTAAAGAGAATTGAGACATGTTCAGGTAGAATGGTTATGGTACCATAGCATGTATTCATTCTACCAGCAGTCTAGGATTGGATTCTGAAACAAAACTGCAAATTCATGTCATGTACGAAGTGGACTAAAACCATACTGATGCTTTCAGCATGGGTATAGCAAACATTCATAGCCCTATATTTTATACTAGTCAATAAACATACTATTTATTTCAAACACCAGAGCAGTAAAAAAAGCTTATGCTCTGTAATAAGTAGTAACAAATAGGGATTTTCTGCAGCAGCCAGATAGATTGCAGGCAACTTGCTTATAACTCCTCAAATGTCTAAAGCTGCCCTTATTACTTGTAGTGGAGACAGCTGGCAAATTAAAAATAATAGTGATTTAAAAAACAGTCATGGGTTGATTCTTTGTTTTATTATAAAAACAAAAAAAGGTAACAATTCATTTTACCCAAAGCTTTAATTTTGTTCCTGCAAACATGGTTATTCTGGTAAAGAGAAAATAAAGCACAGTAAGTCAAAAGTTTTCCTTGTAATTTTTGCTGTGGCTTCTTTATTGCCATTTTCATGTCTGATTTGGAGAGCTAATAATTTTAGATCATCTACTTATTAACACTCCCCCTTTACACAGCTCCTGAAGTGCTCTACCATCATGTCCCATAGCCCATTCCCCATGGAATGAGCAGGCCTGGCTGCTCTCTGAAGAAGCTCATTGCTCATTTTCTATGCAAGTCAAGAAACTAATTTTCACCTTATTTAAGTGAAGTCATACATTTCTGCCCTGGTCTATTTCTGTAACTGCAGGTGTCCAAATGCTATTTGGTTATTGGTGTTTTATGTGGATGGTTAAAATTAATACTAATAGCTTAATTATCATAATACAAATTGTATAATATTTTTATATATGCACATACATATCTATCTATATGTGCTTTTCACCAGCTAGAGATTAATGATAATTTCGGAGCTGCATAAGAGAGTACAATATGGTATTTTATTCTGTGCAGAATGTCTCTTCCTTTTAAAGCAGGCCCAAGAGTCTTGCTTGATTTCCCATCTCTGTGCACTCTGTTATTACAAAGACTTATGAATTGATCATTTCTTCTTGAATCACCTGTACATGCCATCTCTTATTACAGCAGCAGTGCAGTTTTTTTTATGCTTAAGGCTCATTACAATGTGCTGCTTGTCCTCACACCATTCCTCTTCCTTATGCTGTCTTGTAGGCACACTGTTATTCACTAATATTAATATTCCACTCCAGAACTAGAAACTGATAGAGTAAAAACGTCATCAGTGGAACACATCGTCAATCAGAACAAGCAGATGTCCCTATGAAGAGTAGAGTTTATTTAAAAATAAAATCTATTATGGTTAAAGGGGAAATTAAAACAAAATAAACACAACTAAACAGACAGAAAATGCTGTACTGGAAGAATATAACCACATTCCCAGCCAAAATCATTGCAGACACAACTTTTTCAGCTTCAGTGGAATTGCAACAAATAGCAACAGGGATCAATTTCAAATACTGTCTATATTTCTACATTTAGCCTTTATTTAAAATGTCAGAATTAGGAGATCAGAATACAAAAATTATAATGCATTTATTATCTGGGTAAATTCTACTAGTTGTCATTATTTCATTATTTAGCCTTCTTTGCGTTGCTTGGTGGGTGGTTTTTTTTTTGTTTGTATTTTGGTTTTTGGTGGGTTTTTTTTTTTTTGTTAGGTTCTGAGTGTTTCTAAGGGTGAAGGAGAGGCTTTGTGCTTGGTTTTGGGTTTGGGGCTTTCTGTTTGGTTGTTTTTTTAACTGGCTTTTATGTGTGTGGTTAAAACTATACCAGCTAGGAGTTTATTATGTTTGTGAGTGTCAAATTAAATTGGTTCTGAAAATAAAAAGGGATCTGAAAAATTCAATGTAAATATTCAAGAGCATCCATAAAATTCCATTTTTTACAGAAATGCACAATAAGCTGAGTTGGAAAGGACCCACAAGGAGCATCAAATCCAACTCCTGGCCCTGCACAGGACACCCCAGGAGCCACAGCACCTACCTGAGAACATTGTCCAAATGCTTTTTGGACTCTGGCTGGTTCTGTGACCATTCCCTGGGAAAACTGTTCTGATGTCTGACTGCCCTCTGGGTGAACAATATCCGACCCAACCTTTCCTGACACAACTTCAGGCCATTCCCTCAGGTCGTGTCACTGTCACTGCAGAGAAGAGATCAGAGTCTGCCCTTCTTCTCCCCCTCGGGAGGAGCTGTATTTTTGCCTTACAAGATCATTGCATTCCTATCTTCTGGAGACTTCCTAGACCATAGTGTGCTTTTTTGTCTTAAAATAAATCACTTGAAGCTGTAGCCACATGCTGCTTTTTCTTCAGTAAGCCACCCAGGAAACTGCAATCTGATGATGGAAAGGACAGGACAAGAGACATTTTCAACATCATGGTCAGCTTAAACCAAGCCTTACACTGAAAATCCGCTAAAATGATGTTTCTGAGTTTCTAAAAATAGAGATAATAACTAAAAATGACATTTCAATTTAGAAAGCAGAGAGATTATGGTTTGACTGTCAACATACACAAGTCCATTGGGACATAAAAAGAGGAGTGGTGAAAACACATTTACAGATACTTTTAAAGATGTGTATCTGAATCAAGAAGTTCTAATATATAATTTTGATAGTTTAAGTTCAAACTTAAGTCTAATTCATTGGATAGTTCACTAAATATAGGCTTTGAATCAAGATTATATACTGAACAAAATATTTATTGTCCAGGTACATTAAAAATAAATACACTAGATGCTGGGTTTTTTCCTAGCCATTGTTTGATGACTTTTTGTGTCTCATTACTCTGTATTCTACAGTTAATGTGGTTTTACTCATTTTGTGCAGCTCAAAATTCCCTGAGGATACCTGTCAAGAAATACCACTTAGCTTTCACTCAGCTGAATATTTGCATGAGTGAAGAGAGACCATGGTGGTTTGCCTTTAAAGTTAGATTAATCTGAGATGGAGGAGGGGAAGGGACATGGGGGTTTTTAATGCTTACATTTCATAACTAGCTGTGCTATACCCTGTTTCACGCTGCATTAACCTTGAAATGGTGATTTCAGATGACTAAATTTGTGGAGTTTTTAACTTTTTTTCTTTAATTTCCAAAGTTGCCTTTCATAGATCTTACACAGTGCTCATCCTTGGTCAGACCTCATGCCACGTCCAGAAGATTTCCTGTCAGCTTTCAGCAGGAAATGTACATTCACCTACACACAGTACTATATATACTTTGCATTACATTAAATATCCTTATGAAAGAAGACAGAATCTCTTAAGGGTGCTGTGGAATATTGCAGAAACATTTTGTGGTTTAGGTCAGCATATCCACGAGCTCCTATTTAAGCACATGAATGTTTCACTGCAACATAAATGTGAAAGCACATGTGTAAGTAAACATCTAATTAGGAACTTATCAACACTAGGAATGCTCATATTTTTATTATTTTTCTTCTTATCATCAACAGTGTTAAAAATGTTAACAATAAGCATCATTTTATATGTTATTTGGGTAGTACTGGAACTCCTGTTTCCTCTCCTTCTCCTTTTCCCCAGCATCAGGGACTCACAGTGGGATTCATTTCACTAAATTTGTACCTAAGTCCTAAGTTTCTTTTGTAATTAACACGAGGTAAAACAGATCTCTACATCATCTGCTGCATGGAAACTGAAGAACCTTACTCATTTTAGGAGGTCTTGCACCCTCTGTATATTTAAGGTCACATTTGAGCCTTTTGATTCTCACTACGCTATGTTTGCACAGCATACTTCCTGGTTAAGTTAAAATGGGGATATTTCTATAGATTGACTGAATATGAGTTATGATTATGGACCAAATTACCTACAGTCCTCAAATCGACCAAACTGATGTAAAAAATAATCCCTCTTAATTGCCAATCCCCAGAAAAATCACTTTCTGCCTAGAATATCTTTGTAGGGTGGAATTTCTACAGAACAAAAGCATAAATGTCAAGCATGCAGGCATAAGAAATTTTGACTGTTAGATTTAAATAAAACTTTGAGTAGTGAGAGAGGCATTAATCAATAAAGTTTAGTGACCCAACTCCCATATTTAAAGCTCAGTTTGCATTTTCCAGGGTAGTCCAAGAGGGTACAAAATAACGTGTTCATCAAGGTGAAGTCACAGAGCACAGTCTTTGCAAATAGTCATTGGACCTGCTCTGAGAAAAAGGGGTCAGTTTTTTCTTCTCTATATTGGCATATCATAATTTTACCAGTGTTTAATATGATTTGTTTTTAAATTAAATACCAGCTTTTCTCACAGTACTTATTATCATATACAGACCAGGCATTAGATTTTTTGAATAGGAAAATTTTCATGCCATTGTTCATGAGCATGTAAATAAAGTTACAGGTTTCTAGTAGGATTGGGGTCAGTAAGTAGAGAAAAAAGTCACAATGAGAAGAGACAATGTCCTTAGTTAAACAGCCTGTATTTTGTTAGAGTTGTGTGCACTGCTGATCTCTAGTGGCTTTTTCCATTGAGTCAGTTCACTATCTATTGCAGCTACAGAAATTGCTACAAAACATTTTTATTTCTGGAGGAGGATGGTGAGAATTTTGGCTTTAGCTCCCTTGAAATGTGAGAGGAATATGTAAAACCTGACTCTTTCACAAATAGAAAGAACTTTAAAAAGACATAAATGTCATTATCACATAAACAAATGCATCTTATCTGACGGTCAATCACATCTTTTCTATGTACACCAATGCAGGCAGGAAAAGTTAATAAAAGACTATGAATATTAGCAATGGCACAAGGGAGGGCAGAAGCTCTAAAATAGATGTAAAATAGCATGTAGATATTAATGCCTGCCCATGGTGTCAGAAGAACAATATGTTGCTTACATTAAACACACAAATTTCAGTTTAATAAAGCAGCCAAATTTACTCATGAAATCAATGATAAACTGCTTTGCAAACATTTGATCAATTCTGCAAACATTTGCTTTGATCATAATGAAAATCACAGAACTCCAGGGGATCTACCTGCATTTTCCTAGGAAACATCAAATTATGCCTCCTGTGCTTTGCAGTTCTGAAGAAATGTTGCTTCCCTCTCATTGTGGTTATGTGCCAAGGGAAGGAGCTCAGGGAGGTGAGAGACTCGAACAGAGCAGCTCCAGCAGCACACACAGGCTGCTCTGCCTCCTCACCCTTATCTGCTCTTACTCAGAAGAGGAATGAGGTTGGCCTTTTTATCAAGCCCAGTGGCCTGGTACTGAGAAATAGCACAGGGCCACAGACAGTGCAGGCTGAAGTGGTTTCCCATTAGAGAACATGCTGACATTTTTTTGGGAGATTATGAGAAATGCACGAACTGTGAACAGTAAATGTCGACAGAGTCATTATGGAGGAGCTTCTACATTGTCTTAGGAGAGATAAGAAAGGAAGTCTTTGCTTTTATTGTTCCTTGACCTCCAGATTAGTGGTCTTCTAAACAGGCATGCCAGGTACAAATTAAACATTTATTTAACTGGAGAAGAAAAGCAAAACAAAACAAACAAAAAACCCAAACAACCTTCAAAGATTCTCATCCAACTATATGAGAAGTTCCACTAATATGTATAAACACATCATTTGGAAATTTAGTTCATTTATGAAGGTAACAGATTGTGAATTTTAAGCAGACCATATATCACCCCAAAGTCATTCTAGGAAAATCATATCTTCATTCAGTTTAGGAGTTGCTCCCCAAAGTAATTTCTGAGTTTAAGATCCTTCATGAAAAATGATATGCAATTTTTTTAGGAGAAAATACATCTATTTTAACTATGCTGGGGAAATATTAGGACCACTGTGATGATTAAACTAAATTTGTATTCCTTTTTTTAACTGTGAACAGACTAAAAAATCTTGATAAGTGAATACTAAGGTACATAATAGAGATTTTTTTTCCAAAAAATATATTAAATTTACTGTAATATTGCCTCACATAGAACAGTAGTATTTAAAATATCATTAAAGGGTCAAATGCAAAGGGCCACCAAGGATAAACTGCATGCTAACCTAATCTTAACTCTGCCATTTAGGCAAATTGTTTGTGTTATTAAGTAATAGATTTTAAATGTTACTTGTGACCTCATGCCATTCTCAAAAGTCACTTCATTAGGAAACACAAGATTAATAAGAAACTAATGATGTGTGGATTTGTAACTCAGTTGTTAAGCTGTATTGCTCAGGGGTTTTAACTTCATCATTGTCAGCCAACAAAGTACTCTAAGTTCAAGTTGAACTTCAGCTTCAACTGGATGGTGAAGTTATTTACACACATGCTTTTTTTATTGGCTGCAGCTTTCATCCCATATAAAATCATTGATAAAATGATTTTATGTGGGATACATTCTTCCCCAAACCAAGGCAAAACCAATAAACTTCAGAGCTAAACTTGATTTAGTGGCAAAACTTATTGTCTGACAGTTGGTACAAACTCAGTTAAAATTTACATTGAAGGAAATATGTCACAGAAGGTACAAAATCTCACAGAAACAAAATGTCAAATCACATGAGCAGGTGTGTTCAAATTTGCAGAAGAAAGGCAGGAAGAAGCAGTGGCAGAGCACTCTGTCTGGATAAATGCCATGTTCTTGCTGTTATACATAGAAAAGTTTGGAATTGTAAATTGTATGTGTGTTGAAGGAAGCAGCCATTCTACAATGAACCAACCAGTTGTACCAGAAAAAAGACCCCCAGTAAAATTTAAAAATCATCATTATTGGCACTAGAGCACAAAAGGAACAGTTGTGAGTAGACCCTGGCTGGATGCCAGGAACCCACAAAAGCCTCTCTATTATTCCCCTTCATAGCTGGACAGGGAGAGAAAATAAAACGAAGGGCTCATGAGTTGAGATAGGGACCAGGAGGGATCACTCTCTGAAAACTATCACAGGCAAAATAGACTCAAGTTAGAGGTAGTAATTGAATATGTTACTAACAAAATCAGAGCAGGGTAACAAGAAGTAAAATGATATCTTAAAACCACCTTCCCCCCACCCCTTCCTCCTTCCTAGTTCTACTGCCCACCCCTGTGTGATGAGGGGAGAGAGGAATGGAGGTTTTGGTCATTTCATAACAAGATGTTCCTGCCCCTGCTCAGGGGAAGGAGTCCTTGTCCTGCCCCGGTGTTGTGACCCTCCCAGAGGAGACAGTTCTCCACGAACTTCTCCAGTGTGAGTCTATCCCACAGCAAGAGTTCTCCACAAACTGCTACATCATGGCTCACTCTCCCACATCATACAGACCCCCACAGGGTCACAAGTCCTACTGGAAAACCTGGTCCAGCATGGGCTCCTTTCTCCACAGGTCTGCAGGTCCCTGCCCAGAGCCTGCTCCAGCACAGGCCTCCCACAGGGTCACAGCCTCCTCTCAGACATTCACCTGCTCCATCCTGGCTCTCCTCCATGGGCTGCACAGGTGCAGCTGCCTCACCACGGGCTGCACCACAGGTTGCAGGTGGTCTCTGCTCCAGCACATGGAACGCTTCCTGCCCCTCCTTCTGCACTGACCTGGGTATCTGCAGGGTGTTCCTTGCACATTTTCTCACCCTCTTCTTTGGCCACAATTACATCTGCCCAATAATTTTTTTTTTTTTTCCTTTTTGTTAGTCATGTTGTCATGAAGGTGTTGCCATCATTTCTGATTGGTCCAGCCTCAGCTGGTGGCAGGTCCAGCTTGGAGGTATCTGGCATTTGTTCTGCTGGACATGGGGGAAGCTTCTGGCAACTTCTCACACAAGCCACCCCTGCAGCCTCCCACAATCAAAACCTGGCCATGCAACCCCAATACATCCATCAAAAGATTTAAACCAAATTTGGATTTAAACAGCAGTGTAGTACCCACAGATTCCTCCCATCCTTACTTAGCAATGCACCAAAATAATTTTACCATTTTTTTGCAATTTACCTCTGCTTTTGTCATATATGTAGGAAGTTACTAAGACTGAATTCTGAAGGACAAAGATGACTCGTGAATAGCATTTGCTTTAAGCACAAAGAAGATATATCCTGAGCATAGGACATAACAGAGAAAGAATTTAATAATGTCATGTTTTGTGATGCTAGAGGTGCATGTGGAAGCACAGGAAATGAAGAACAAAAACATTTTATTAGATGAATTATACTCTCATGCTGCTGTGTCACTTGGATTACATGCTTCCACTTTGTGCTACCATCAGTCTGAGGTTTGCAGTACGTTCTAAGTTTGTATAACTGTAAACTCTAAACAATGGAATTTACAAGTCAATTACCTTTAGAGGAAGGAATTTATAAAACCTGGGCAAGACATATTTTCTGGGTTATTGCTCTTCTCTTCCAAACACACAGCCTAGGGAAATGATATGCAAAATTTTTAACTTTTATTGTTAATGAAACAATATCAACTGGTAATACCAAAGCTGGAAATGAAAATCAGTAATGCCAGAAAGCCCCAAAGCCACAGTTTCTTCCACAGTTTATAGTTAGCATCCTTGTCTGTCTGTGGAATTCTTGTTTTAGTTTCTGTGTTAACTATTCACTCTCTTAAAGTCCTCTTGTTTATTAATAAAATCAAACAGATACCATGCAGACAGTTTTTAGTGCCCTTGAAATGCTAACACTGCCCAGTTTTCAGAAAATTTCACTGCAAACGCTTCAGTAGTCATAGTCTTAAAGTTTGAGGTAATTTAGGTAGAATTTATGCAAAGAGTTTTTGAGTAAGCGAGGTTATAATATGAAGAAACTATTACCTGTATTTTGTACACCTATACACAGTAACACTTTACAGAGTTTGCATGAAAGGTGACAATCTACAGGGAAGTTCGACTCCTTTTGAAAGGAGCAGGAAGAAGAATAAGAAAGGATGTGAGAAGGTATGTAGGGAATACCTGGTATGAGCCTCCTACCCTCCTCAATGTCAGTGCTGCAGGCAGTAAGTGCTGTAACCATGTTCAGCTCTGCTGAAAGAATTGGCAAGAGGGGCAGAGCCTCACTGTGCAGTGAGGTGGATCTAGATAATCTGATATTAGTTCTTCCCTCATTGGCAAAAGTTTCCCCATACAAAAAACAAGAAAGTGAAAAGAAATAAAGGGAGAACATACAAGATAGTGGGAATAATAGCCAGAATGGAGTACTCAGTTCAGAAGAGTGAGTGGGACACTAAGCACTCCAACACAGACATATCAGAGCATAACT
This sequence comes from Serinus canaria, assembly GCF_022539315.1. Taxonomy (NCBI): domain Eukaryota; kingdom Metazoa; phylum Chordata; class Aves; order Passeriformes; family Fringillidae; genus Serinus; species Serinus canaria. The sequence continues at coordinate 99,918,582 of NC_066316.1, read as the reverse complement.
TCCACCATTTTTTAGCAAATCCCTTTGCTCACACATGCCACGTTCTTCTTTAGTGCAATGAACTATATATTCGCTTTTGGGTCATTTCCCCCTCTGAACTAGTTACTATCCCAAAGACTGACAGAGGATGGCTCCAGAGATAAATTAATGTCATACAACTACTCCACCTGGCAATTAGAGGGAAATTTAAACTGCTTCAGGTGCAGCCAGGTAAAGCTCACACATCTGCAGGCCATGGGGTGGTCAGTCAGGATGCATTTGACCTCAGCAGAGAGAGGCACTCTCCACTTGGCCAGGCTTCCACATGCAGTTGCCAGCCCTGACAGAGCCTGCTTGAACTTCCCTGACAAGAGTTTCACCTCCTGGCTGATTTGGCCAGGACTGAATGAAAACTTTGTTTGCAAAGGCGACCAAGCCAGCTGTGAACAGCTCTTCTGAGGTAATCCTCTTTATAAGCAGAATAATAGTCTCTAAAAGTAATAAGACAACCAGTAGCATTTGAAAAACCTCTATAAATAATGCATACAGATAATATCCCATAAATGTAAATTACATTGCTTCTTGGGGTGAAACTGGAGTTGATTTTACTCATTGCTTTATCACCTGCTAACTGCAACGTTTATGAGCAATTTTGAATGTCAGTATGTAAAGTATACAACATTTATTATATTATTCATTAAATGACATTCACAGACACCTGCTTCTGATTTTCGATTCAAGAAGGTGGGTTCTGTCAATGTGAGTTTACTTTAATACTTATGAGATTAATATTCAATGTATTTGGGTGTTTTTGTCATTTTATTATTCTGTGGTTCTGCCAGCCCTGAAGTCTGGCTTCTGTTACAAAATATGAGTGCAGAAGAGTACAAAAATTTCATAACGAGATTTAGTGAAAATACAGACAGGGCTCATACTAAGACCAAACACACAGTCAAGGAACAAATACTATGTATGAATATATCAATTGTCTCCAAAGTTTCCATCATGCATCTGTTTTTATCATGAATGCTGCCAGTGATCTAACAACCTTCTTCAAGAATGCTCTGGGATAGTTTCAGCCCTTCCTGGCTAATCACTTCTAGACACTAATGATACAAGTTTGCTTGATTGCTTCTCTCCTTTTAAGATGTCACTGCCTCACCATATTATCTATGTTTAGGTGCTGAGAAAGAACTAGGGATTCTGGTTTTGGTATGAGTAGCTTAGCTGAATTTTGAGTTAACTTTCTAACATTATAAGTGACACTCCAATTAAGCAACAGGTTTTTTCCAGCATCCATGGTCAGCAGGTTCAAGAAGGTGATTCTGCCCCTCTGCTCTGGTGGGACCCCACCTGGAGTGCTGCACCCAGCCCAGGGGAAGGCAGAGCACAGGAAGGATATGGATTGTTAGAAGGAGTCCAGAGCAGACCACCAAGGTGGTTAGGGATGGAACACCTCTCCTATGAGGAAATGCTAAGAGAATTGGTATTGTTCAGTCTGGAAAAGTGAAAGCTTTGGGGTGACCAAATTGCAGCCTGCCAGTACTTGGAGGGAGCCCACAAGAAACATGAAGACTGTTTACAGGGACATACAGTGAAGAACAAGTAGCAGTGGCTTTAATTTAAACTGGAAGGGAGTAGGTTTAGAGTAGATATTCAGAAGAAATTCTCCACAGTGCAGGCATTGAGACAGTGGAACAGGTAACCCAGGGAAGTTGTGCATGCCCCATCCCTGTTAGTGTTTGTAGCCAGGCTGGATGGGGCATTGATACATCTGTCCAATGAAAGGTGTCCCTGCTCATGTCAGTGGGATTGGAAGTAGCTGATCTTTAAGGTCCCTTTCAATCCATGCCATTCTATGAATCTATGATCTCTCAGTTACTGAGGAAAAAAGGAAAAGCAGATATCTGAAACTGATCCATAACTCTACTGAACTCTTTACTGGGAGGACAGGTAGCAGTATAAGCTTCATTAATAGCTACCAATTTCTACAGAAGAAATTTTAAAAAATGAAATAGATTCTCCTAATTTGTATTAATTCTAATTTATAAAAATAATTCAACTTAGTTTCTGTATTTTATGATCTGTTATATAAGTGCATATATATCAATTGAATCACATCCTCATCAAAAACTTTAACTCTTAAAATGTATCACACAGCTTCCACAAAAGAATGTACTATTATGCAAGCAATGCAAGCCACACACTGTTGAAATAATTTCCTACAATAAAGACCCTCAAGCCTGAAGCCTAAAAAAATAATCCAACATCAAAATATAGGACGGAATAAAGAGCCAGCTGGTATCAGTTATTCAATTTGACTCTTGCCATGAATACATCTGTGAGAGACAGACCTTGTTTGAAAACTCATCTGTACCTCTTGTATATAAATATTACTGGTGTTGGCTGATAAAACAAATGATAATTAAAACAGATGAATAAAAAACCACCAACAAAACAAAGATAAAGAGAATCTATTCTGCTAAATGCAAATGGATGCTTTTGGGATGAAATCTCAGACACTTCAAGAAAGTATTCTTTAAAATAAATATATAAACCCAAAAACAGTCAATGAAGAAAGCTACCTTTGAAGCTCATTAGAAGAATATATCTGCCAACATCTCTATCTACCTAGACTTCTATGAGGCCTTCAACATGGTCCAACAAGGCATTCTTATCTCCTGCCTGGAGAGACATGGATGTGAAAGGTGGAACAGATGTATAAGGAGTTGTCTGGGTGAGCACAGCAAGAGAGTTGTGGTCACTGTCTCCATGTCCAGGGTGAGGTCTGTGTCAATCGGTTTCCCTCAAGGCTCTCTCTTGAGAGTGGTGTTCTGTTATGTCATTCTTTATCAATGACAAAAACAGTGAGATTGAGTGGGCCCTGGGCAAGTTTGCAGATGACACAAAGCTGTGTGGTGAAGTGGAAACAACAGAAAGAAGTTATGAGGTCCCAAGGGACCTGGACAAACTTGAGATGTGGGCCTACAAGAAACTCACTGTGTTTAACAAGTCCAAGTGCAAGTTCTGGCAGCTGGGTCCAGGCGTGGGTCCCAACCCAAGCATGAATACACACTGGGAAAAAAAGTCATTGAAAACAGCCCTGTGAGGAAGAACTTGGGTGTTCTGGCTGGTGAACAGGTGGACATTAGCCAAGTGTGTGTGTCTGCTACCCAGAGAACCAACAGTGTCCTGGGATGAATCCAAAGCAGCATGGCCAGCAGACTGAGGGAGAGGATTCTGCTCCTCTGCTCTGCTCTGGTGAGACCCCACCTGCACTGCCACATCCAGCTCTGGGGTCCTCAGCACAAGAAATACATGGATCAGTTGGAGCAAGTTCAGAGAAAGGCCACAAAGTTAATCAGGGGACTGGAGTGCCTCTCCTGTGAAGACAGGCAGAGAGTTGGAGTTGTTCAGCCTAGAGAAGGCTCAGGGTAACATCATTATGGACTTCCAGTGCTTAAAGGGGACTTACCAAAAAGAGGGAAAACAACACTTTTACACAGGCAGGTATAAAGAGCAGAGAGAGATGGGTTAGATATTAGGAAGAAATTCTTTATTGTGATGATGCAGCGTCACTGGCACAAGTCACCCAGAGAAGTTATGGATGAACTGCTCAAGGCCAGGCTAGACAAGGCTTTTAGCAACTGTGTGTAGCTGGTAACATCCCTGCCTAATAATCTTTAAAATCCCAACCCAACCCAAGCTATTCTATGACTCTGTGATGCTTCAAGGCTGGAATATCTCACCTATTCAGCAGTGGGGAGACTCAGATGAGTCAGGGTCCATCTGCAGCCAAGGCAGGGAAGCAGCACCCACACACTAAATGTCATCTGTGCCTGTTTAGTTGTGCCCTGAGAGAAGCTTTCTCTCCAATGTCTGTAACCTGGCCTAGATTATTGGCTTAGGCTAATGCCTAGTCCTTGAATGTCCATAAACACTTAAGGCAGGTTACATCCTAGGTGCTAAAACTGAGCCAGGTAGGACATCCCTTAGGAATCACCTACCTCTCTCTATCTGTTATGGGAATGGGATCTATTGTACTAGGTCAAGTGCTTCCTTTGGCACCTAACACAGTGTTTCAAGTCAGGAAGCTAAAACTCAATATTTTTGGAGCTGCAAATCTATATTCAAATGCATGATGGTTGTGCTGCATTTCTTATGTTTTGCTGAGGATAGCTTCATTTCAATTTCACTGATAATTCCAGCAAGACTCTTACCTTCTGAAGCTGTCAAAAACTAAATTCAATTGGATTTTTCTCTCAGAGTTTTCCTTTCAAATTTCCTTGTTGTAGGTTTAGATTAGAAAGAAATAATTTAAAAGCATATCCCAGACATCTGTGACATACTATCTAATTTATCAAATTTTTAAGTGTATAATTATAAACTAGATTATCCAGGACTGTGTTCCTCACAAAATCTCCTTAAATACAATTCCAGCACATAATATAACCTATCCTATGATCAGCATACTCTCTCCTTTGTAGGTCTATATTCAGTCAAACATGTTTACTTCTCTCTGTCCCTTCTTCTTTCTTCTATTCAACATTCAGTATTTCTTTTTCTAATCACACAGCAAATGATGTACACCCATTTGGTGCTTCAATTTACCACTGTACATGGTCAGGGTGCAAACTGTCTGATTAAATGTAGACATCTACACTTGAACTAATCCCTTCAAGTTCTTTTTCTGGTCAAGAACAAATAATAGGTGTGGTTAGTACATGATTGCTCTCAATATGTCTATTTCTCTTCATTGATTGTCATGAAATTTAGGGTGACAAGCTCAAATGCAGACAACATCTACGTAGATGAGTATATTTCCCAAAATGGACCTCACACACAAAGTCTCTTGAGAAGAAAAAAAGGTTTACTATGTCTCTCAATGTCGTACAAAATTCAAAAGATTCTTTTTCCTGCTGGTGTGGGTTAGATTCAACCAGCAGCTCAGCCCCACCAGCCACCTGGTCATCTTTACAATTCTAAACTCTTCCAGTCACTCGACTATCAGACACACCAACTGGGGGTGATTTCTTTATTTCTTAATGCAAAAAAACCTAGACAGACTGCTGCTCTAAAAAGTCAATAAATGTATCAATCTTTTCCTTTCCAGAAAAATAAACAGCAAATTTGTATTCTCTTAAATCCCTGGTCACACTTTTTTCATCCTTACATTTTATCTTCTTTAGAAAGGATGATGAGGAAGAAAAATACATAGAGAAAGAAAAGAGCAGGAAAAAACAGACCTAGAAAATACCAAAATGAAGTGCTGATCTTTTTACAAAAAGAACTGCCATATTTTGTCCAGGTCAGTTTTGATTTCAGCTTTTCTTACTTCATTTAATCTTCAATTAAAGCCAGCTTTCCCAGATAATTGTTTAATGATTGATGTAAAAAATAAACTAAAAAGCATGAGGGTGAAGTAAGACAGATGAACTGATTGAATGTTACACCCATTATCATCAGGAGCTACACTAAAAAACTTAAAACCTCATGTGAATATTGTTCTAGATTTTGGGTTGAATCTTGCCTTGTGGCTAAAAAGTTCATGCCCTTTTACTAATTATGCTGCATTCTCAACTAGATGAGGATTGAATATCTGTGAACCATAAATAAACCCAGATTGATCAGGAATTATTCTAACAGTAATCTGTGCAATAATCCATATGTCCAATATACAAAGAATTTTAAATTGATATCTGTTTTAATTATATATAATCAATTAAGTAGGCAATCTTTCCTCTGAAGCAATAATTTGGAAAAGATAGGAAGTTTTTTTGTCACTCTATCAAATTATATATTTTAATTTCTTAATAAATTGATATATGACATCAGTTTCAGGCACCAAAAAAGGACTGCATACTTTGATTTTCTGCAGGCAAATGTGAAAGGAATCCATGTATCATCTAATCTCTGTCATCTGGTTATTCCTCTATCAATGGCTAAAAGTATTGTGGACACAGTCTCTTGGAAGAAATCAAGCATAGACTTTTCATTGTTTCAACTGAAAATAAGTTACACAGTCACAGAAATATTATCATTTCCACATACATCATGTTATTTTAAAATCTCAGGTAGTCCAACATTGATGTCAGATTTATTGCTTTGCTGTGGTTATTACTCCTCTTTTACTCTTGAAATTTTTGGTTGTGTACATTTATTCTCTAAAGGTAACAGAGAAATTCAGAACTAAAAGTGAAGCCCCTCCCACCCCACAGTATTGAAAAATATGTCCAAAATCACATGCCACACATACATACTTTGATGTTTTAAGCCTTTTACTTAAATAATCCAGTTGCTTTCTGTTTGAATCTACATATTGAGCCATTAGCATAAAGTTAATTACAAAAAAAGATTTGTCATGAAGGAAGGGCATCAGTACACATTTAGAGCATCAGTACCTGTAGAATTTATTAAATTCCTTCAGTACTATGAAATCAATGGCATCCAAAGCCACTTTTATCTAAAAAAAAAAACCCCAAAACTACACCAACCTTTTTTTCAGTAGTGAAAACTTGCATTTCCACATGTTAGTCTTACTTTTATAAAACTTATACCTGTGGCACTCCAGTTTAGACTCACTATCTTCTCAAACTCTTCATGGAAGAATATCAACTCACATATCAATGCTAAAACAAGTAAAATGCAGAGAAATCCATGGAGAACATTGCAGAATCTAAAAGAGGAAGACTGTTTAATCCTACTCACCAGTAAAATATTGTGGAGTTTTTTCTTTTTTTTTTTTTAATTTGTATGTTTCTTCAATTTGTGCCTTTTAAAAGACTTTCTGTATTATTATAGTGGTCTGTACAGATTAATAAATAGAGCAATAAGTTATTAACAATTTAAATTGTTATAATTGAAATATTGATTATAATTAAATGAAGCCTATTGTGCCACTGAAGAGAAATTAATTTTAGAGATAATGTAAATATTTGGATAGTTTTTTGGATTTAATTTATAAGTAGTATAGTCTGTATATAAGTAGTATAAATGTTGCCTATTTATTAATAAGTAGGAAACATTTCAGTCCCAGTGAGAGAGTCTTGCCATAAGTTTCCATACTGACATATGTATTAGGATAGTGAGTAGTCAATGACAAAGCTCCAGGCTCATTTTGGTATTTCTGCTCATTAGTTTAGCTCAAAGATAAAAAAGGCAAGAAAATAAATATGGGGTTCTATACCAACCCATAATTGCACTACAATAAGACTTTTTATAGGTTTTTAGTGTTATAAAATCAAAGCAAAAGAATGAATGTGGTCTAAGTGTCACAAAATACATTTTGAACAAAATCAATCCTCTAATTAGGCTGTGATTTATTTTTGCTTGAGTTGTGATTTAAAGCAGACCATTCAGCCAAATATGAAAAGCATGATGAATGGCACAATTTGGGCACATATAGATCAGATAGCACTCAGTACCTCTATGATGTAAATTCAAATAGATTTTCCTCTGCAAATTCTTAATCTACATTCATTTCTATGAGAGATGGGCCTAGATGATTCATTTTGGATGTGAATTTGGACACAATCTGTCCTGGATTTTTTGACTGACATCTGTGTCTGAGAATGGGCTGACTTTTCATGATAATTCTGAACTTTCCACTTTTACATTCTCTTTGTTTATTCCTTTGTTACTGTACAACTGTACTTACCAAATGATGCTATTAGGAATGATGTTTTAACATCAGTTTTAACATTTCTGACTGTCCACTGTGCCTTTGAGACACAGTAGTTGTTTTCTTTTTGTTGTTTTCCTTCCTCCCTGCTCCAGTCTGTGAACTACAGGAGGCTTGATTCCTGTGTCTTGAGAAATTCTTTTATAATCTTTTCTATTTTGTCTGAACCTGAACAAGGGGCTTTTATAATATACTCCTTATATAATAAAATTAAGAGGCATTAAGGAAAACTTCAAATTTACTGATTGTTATGTCTACTGACTCTCTTCTCTCCTACCTACCAGTTTATATTCTTTCATCAATGTAATTTTCTTGTCAACTCAGCCTGTGGGATCTGTAGTAAGTACATTTAACATTGTACATTTAACATGTTGTAGTATTCTAGCTGGTTATCTCATCTATTGATATTTTCTCTGTGTTACTTTTAGGATGAAGTCAATCTTTTGTAGAATTCTGTTGTTATGATTAAAAGAAGACACAAGAAGAAGACTGATTCTCAGATAGTTTAAACTGTTGATAACAAAAAAAAACGTCTCTAAGAGCCTTGTTTGGACAGAGAGACCAGAATATATCTGAAGAATCTGGCTGAAAGAATTATTTCAAGAAAGGCCAGAAGCATGAAGACTCTTGAAAGAGTAGAAATTATGCATTCCTTTTGATTAGATGTTTTTCTTTTTTTTTTTTTTTTTGTGTGTGTTGCAAAGTGAAAGGAAATTTATCTATATATGACTTAAAGTGGTTTAGAAATAGCATTAAAATCAAATAACTGTTTCCTCTTAGACACAGATGGTAACATTTTCAGAGTGTTAAGTGGATTTTCATCTCTACAACCTGAACTGGGTAAACCTCAGGTAAATAAATTCAGCCCTGACTTCTTGAATAATAATTCCCCTTTGTTTCCTAGACCAAAATATTTAATAATAATTTCCTTAAATATTTGCTTTCTGTGTATTGTACAGCATCTCAATCTTGACAACATGTGGCATTATGTGGAAAAGTTTTTGTAGGGAGGTTTTCAGTACTGGCTTCTATGACAAAACACAAGAAGCCATCCCCATGTTGGACAGAGCCAGTTCCAGATGGCTCCAAAATTAACCCAGCAGTGGCCAATTCTGAGTCCACCAGTAACGTGGTAACATATTCAAGAAGGTTAAAAACGGTTGTGCAGAAGCTGAGAGGAAGGACTGAGGAAATGTGTGAGGAAACCAACCTGCAGATGCCAGCAACAAAGAGCAAGGAGTGCTCAGGTGCCAGAGCACATTCCCCTGCAGCATGAGGCTCAGACCATGGTGAGGCAGCTCTCCTGTGAAGGAGAGCTGCCCCCTTTTGAGGCAGTGGATATTCCCTGAACAGAGCTGTAGAGCCAGGAGAATCCATGCAGAAGCAGGTTCTGGCAGGACCTGCAGCTCATGGGGGCACCATGCTTGGGCAGTTTATTCCTGAAGGACTGCATCCTGAGGAAAGGATCCATTCTGGAGTAGTTCTGGGAGAGCTGAAGCCCATGGAAAGGACCCATACTGGAATGCTCATGAAGTGGCTCATGAAGGATCTCCCAGGGGAAGGACTCCACAGTGGAGCAGGGGAAGAGCTTTCCTGGAAAGGAAGGGAAACATAGATAATGTGTTTTAAACTGACTGCAACCCCTATTGGCCTGGACTACTTGCAGGGAGGAGGTAGAAAAATTAGGAATGATGTTGGACCAGGGAAGAACCCTGGAGGGGCAGGGGGAAGGTGGTTCCAGCTTTAATTTCTCACTGTACAACTCTTTTGCAATTTATTGGCAATAAACTAAATTCCCCAAGTTCATGTCTGGGTTTGCCTGTGATGGTAATTGGAAAGAAACCTCCCTGCCCTTATCCCAAGTAATGAGCTTTTCCAAAGCTTTTCCCTTCTGACCATTTTTTTGATAAAGGGGAAGTGATAGAGCATCTTGGTAGGTGTCTGGCAGTTAATCAAGTTCAATCCACCACAGACAGCAATACAGTACCTGCCTCATTCCCAAACATCCCACATGGCTTAGGGTGAACTGCCACATCTCATAATTTCTGAGTACAATAAGAATAAATTTGGGGCTCCTAAGATAAATGACAAATATATATCCCCATTGTGGACACAACCACTTTTTAAAACAAAGTCAGTCCAGATTTGCAATTGTTCTTATTTCTTGTAATGGTAAAAAATCTAATTCTCACCTATGTATTCTTTCACTATTTTTGCAAAATTACTTTGGGGCATGGATGTTAGTATTAGTTCCTTAAATGTTTTCACAACCCTCTGAGAAGCCTGAAAAAAGTGTGCTATGTAGCACCAAATCTCTCTGGCCCACAAACAATTTAAACTGCATGCAGAACACATTGGAAAAGCAGGCCACATTTCTGCCTGTCTAAGAGGAAGATATCTCCGAAGTACAGGGAAATTCAAGGAGGAAATTTATTCAGAGCCCTATATTTTAGCAATTTTATTTTACACTGAGCAATCTTAGCATCTTTATGAGATATATTGAGGGTGCATTTGTCTTAAACAAACAACATGGCTTGAGAATCTGACATTACAAGGTGGTAACTGGGAAAGATGTTTCTCACTCTCTGCACTTTCAGGCCACTCTGATGAACAAAACAGATAGTGTTTCTTTTAGAGTAAATGAGTGTATCAAAATTTCCTGAGTCTTTAATTTGGTTTTAGATGAAGTGCTCAATAGAAACTCTAAATCTTTCAAATGACACTAAAGAGTGAAAAGGGTTATTAAGGTTGTTTGGGAAACAATGCTATAACTGATGTTTGTTCTCATTTTATGTACCTCAGTCTGTCACGTAGATAAAGATTATGCATTTTATTTGTAGCTCATCAGCTTTCCTCACATACAGGTTTCTAGTTCAAATACAAGATAGGAACTGAAATGTTAGATAGAAAGACGGCTTTTATTGACTATATCCGGGTTTCCAGCTTGCAATTTGAGAGAGAAAATAAATTCCCATAAATATAGAGAACAACTACATATTTTAAATGCAGAACATTACACAACCATGAAAAAAAATCGTTAAATTTTGGGTAATATATATATTCTGTTTATCCCCCTGCTATATTTTAAAATATGAGTAAATGTTTAATTATGGTTAGAAATATCTTCTATGAAATGTGCAAAAGAAATTAATAAGTATATAGATTGATTCAGATAGCAAAGCAAGGACAATTAGAAAACTGACATAGCCTTAAATCTCTCTTTTTCTCTATGCCAAATTTACTCTTAGTATGGGAAAGCACTTCTTAAATTTGAGGGTAGGAGAGCGCTGGAACAGGTTGCTCAGAGGAGTTGTAGAGTCTCCTTCTCTGAAGAAAATTAAACCCCATCTGGACAATATCCTGTAAAACCTGCTCTAGGTGAACCTGCTTTAGTGGGAAGGTTGGACTAGATGATCTCCAGATGGCTCTTCCAACCACAACCATTCCGTAATTCTCTGATTCATGTTAGATCTAAATTGCAAAATCTTCATACAAGTAAAACATACAATGTATACAAAAATGTTTTGTCAATATGATCAGAGGATTGTTTTCTTTTGCCTTTGCTCAATGGAATACAGAAAGGACATGAACAAAGAAACAGGAGCTTAATACAATGTGATCTTGGATAATGTTCACTAAGAGAGAGCTCACCTCTTCTGGAAACTGGTAAAGAAGCACATAATAAAAAAGTTGTTCTTCTGCCCCACTATTTTAAAAATTATTCTTCAATTTTAAATCTCTAGTATCTTCTACAAAGTGCTTCAGTAATGCATTATTCACGAAATCTTTAATATCTTCTTTTAAGTCTTTTCATTATGTTACAAAATGTGAGGGAAAGTAGAACAACTGTTGTGAATTACAGTTTAAAAGAAAAGATGAAAATCACAATGAAAAGTGTTGTGAAATTTCATTTGTAGGAAAAAAATTCCCTAAAATGTGTTCTAAATTGTCCAGATGAACCACAGAGATTCTGAAAATTTTTGCATATTCCCAAATTTCAGAGTAACTATAGGGGTTTTAAACAACAATAATTAGTCTACTTATTTTGGCTTAGATAGAGAGAAGATTATCTTCTATTGATCTTAATCAGCAATAAATTAGCTCAATATCAAGGCCTTTCTGATCTATCTGTATCACAGTTAAAAAGTAAATATTGGTTAGTGTCTGTACTCTGCATGCCAATGTCCAAATAAAATATTTTTTACAAAATATTTCTACTGCCTTTGGTGCTCTTGCATCCACTTACAGCCCAAGTCTAGTTCTTGGACTGAGCAGAAATTCTCTTCTTTGTTGCCAGTGCATTAATTATCCTAATAATGAACAATTATACAGATAAAACTGATCAAAAGGACCTTGGAATTATGAGAAAAACATTCTTCCATTTTTACAGAAACCATGCTCTTGTCAACATAAAAGGAAAAAAAATTAACATTAATAGGACCACACTCACTGGAATTAGAAAGTAGGTGGTGCCACGTCTGGTACTGAACAGAATTATTCCATGCAAATATTAAGTCCTCAGCAGCTGGTGGTCCTATACAAGAGCAGGAAACCAAAGATGAAATAGATAATACAGCTAAACATAAATACATGGAAAATATGTACTATATCCTAATATTTGTTGACAAAGATACAGTCAATATGGTCATTTCAACTTTCCTGACTTGGGACCTCACAGTTCTAATCTCTATACAATCTCCTAACCCAATTTCCAAAAAATATCCAGTGCAAGAACAAAAATCTTCCCTTTCTCTTTGTACTTAGACCACATAATCCACTTACACTTTGGCTGCACAGTCACACCCTGTTGTTATAAACCTCTTTGTGATGTTTTTGCAAAATAGTAACTGCAAAGTGAGATAGAACACCACTGATGGTTAACAATATTGAAAAGCCCAATTAAAAATGCCCAAATCTTTTAGAAATGGAAACAGTAAATGAAAATGAACATTTAAAATAGAAGTATGAAGTTTGACATACCTGAAATCCATTATTACTGCCTGTCTCCCAACCTTGTGTTAATGTAAAAATGCCTTATTCATGGAGACATGGACTTTTTATTGTAAGTAAATAACTATTTTCTCTACCTGATTCCAAAATAAGACTTTATTGTAAAATTAAACTTGTAGGTAAATATGTAGTAGCTTTCAAAAATATGAAGTTCTTTGATTTACCAAAATAGACCTTTTTATTACTGGCATGTCCCTCTGCATCATTCTAAAAGTTGTGTAATCATTTTCATCTCCTTCCAATGTCTAGCTCCTTGTATGAAGATATATTACCAATATGAAAACAGTCAGATATATCTTTCCCCATGAATTATTCAAAACAAAATCTCATGAAAGCTGTCAATATCCACAAACTTCAGGTAATTGGAAGTTTTGATTGATCTCTTGGACTGAGATTAAGGGAAAAAAAGTCCTTGTAATTCAATTATGCAGGACTGAAAATTTTATTGTAGACCTTTGGCATTTACCATGTTAGGTGACTATTTTGTTTCCTTTGTATGCAGTGTTAGATATTGACCTTTCCCAGAATGTGAAAGTATCTGACTGCTAGATCTGACTTCATCTTCACTCTGTGTGTTACTTACATCCATACAGAGAAATCCATATGTATTTACATCTATCTTTGTATTGGTGTGGAAGAGTACATGAAAATGGATAGAAACATATTGAGGGGCAAGCAGAATATAAATCAACTTAGAAGACCAGAAAACATCTCTTTTAGAGGAGAAACTGGTCATAATCAGGCACTGATTTTGTCATGAGATTATGGAACAAAATTAAAAGTGGATTCTTGATAAAAAGCAAGTTTTAGAAATAATTTGAAAATGAATAGATTAACTCAGAAATGTTTCAAGAAAAACACAAGTTCTAAATATGTTTTTTCCCAATAATGAATACCATCCTGAGGAAATTTGTGAAATATATAAAGACTGTTCCATAAAAAATTTAATTCATATCAGAAAAGATATGGTGGCTTCCACATGATGCTAAAAGCACTCTTCTAGGCAGCCCTCTGCTATTAGCACATCTTCTTATAGAAAAATGTCAAAGGAAGGGTGAATTTGTAAGTCATTGGATGCTTAATATTCCTATTTTCATAGATATATTTTTATGGATTTTGTTCTGATTTGTTTAGGGGAGAGGGGTTTGAGGTTTTTTTAATTGTAGAGGAGTGGTAAAAGGAATGTTACAGGCTGTTTGTAAAGTACAGCATTCAGTGTTAGAGATTGTTACATGTCCCAGTTTACAAAAATAACATAAATTTTCTCACAAAGAACAATCCTACTTGGATTATTCAATATCATAGATATTAATTGGGTATTGGTATCAAGATCCTGAGAGAGCAGGGCAAAAATCAAGATGATCGAGCTCAATTTCAGAAGACCAGAAATTGGGGGCTGCAGGCATATGCTTGGAAGAGTCCCGTGGGGATAAGACCCTGGAGTGAAGACAGGCTAGAGAAAGTTGATATTTAAGGATCACCTTGTCTGAGCTGAAGAACTGTCCATCTCAACGAACAGAAAATCAACCAAAAATGGTACGAGGTCCACACTGATGGACAAGGACATCTTGACAAAGCACAAATGCAAAAAGGAAGCATGGAGAGGGTGGAAGCAGGAACGGGCAATCTGGAAGGAGAATAGAATCACAGCATGGGCATGTATGGTTAGGAAATCCTTGACCCACACCCAGAGCTGAGTCTGGGAAGGGATGTCTAAGGCCAGATGGGTTTCTGCAAGTACATGAGACACTGAAGGAAGACTAGGGCAAATAGGGCCGAATGGGGCAGGAAATCTGGTTACCCAGGACATGGAGCCAAGGTACTGAATGCCTTGTTTGCCTCATTCTCTACTAGCAAGACTCGCTTTCAGGAATATCAGGCTCCAAAGACCGGGGGGACAGTCTGGAGGAGCAAGTCAGGGAATGCTGAAGTAAACAGGACATATGCATGTCTACAGGCTCTGATGCATCCAAACGTGCTAAGGGAGTGCTGGTGCCACTGTGAGACAATTTTTGACTGTCTTTGAGTGATTTTGGTGACTGGGAAAAGTGCCTGAAGCCTGGAGGAATGTAAGTCGCCAGTCTTCGGCAAGAGTAAGAAGAGGACCCTGGCACTGCTCACCTCCCTTGATGCCTAGAATAGTAATGAAGCACTTAATACTGGAAAGCATTTCCAGGCACATAAACTGGAAATTAATTAGGAGTAGTCAGCATGGATGTACCAAAAAGGCATCGTGTTTCACCAAATTGATAAACTTCCACAAATAAATGAATGGCCTGGTCTATCTTGATTTTAGGAAAGCTATCCACATTGACTCCCATAAAATCCTAACAGGGAAGTTGATGAAGTTGAGTTGAATGAGTAGGCAGTGAGGTGGATTGAAATCTGAAAGACTGCATGGTTCCAGAGGATGGTGATGAGAGGCATGAAGTTTATTTGGAGGCCAGCAACTAGCGGTTTATCCCAGAAGTCAATACTTTGTCCAATCTTATCCAAAATCTTAATTAATGAGCTGGATGGTGGAGCAGAATGTATCCTCAGCACGTTTGCAAATGACTCCAAACTGGAAGGAGTGGCTGATGCAACAGGGGGTCATGCTAACAACCGAAAGCACCCCCTAGAAGAATGGCTGGAGGGGAAATTTGCGAAATTCAATGAAAGGGAGCGCAAAGTCCTGCACCTGAAGAGGAATAACCCCATCCACTATCTCATACTGAGGGCTTCCCTGTTGGAGAGTAGTTAGAGAGTAGAAAGGGACCTGGGAGTTCTGGTGAACAGCAAGGTGGACATAAGCCAGCAGTGTGCCACAAGGGGTGAATGGTGTCTTGGGCTGTAGTAGGGAAAGGATTGCCAGCAGTTTGAGGAAGAGACTGAAAGACCTCTCATAAAATAGAGCGGAGAGATCCTAGAGTACTGAGCCTCCAGGATATGTCTCAGCTGTGTGTAAGTACCTGCTGCAGGAAGAATAAAGAGGGCAGCTCTAGGTTCTCTTCAGTGGTGCCTAGGGACAGAGCAATAGAAAATGGGCATAAAGAAGTTCCAAATGAACATCAGGAAACCCATTTTTACTGCATGGGTGACAGGAATAGGTTGCCCAGAAATGTTGTAAGGTATTCAAAAGCCATCTGGGCATAGTTCTGGACAACCAGTTCTAAGAGGCCCTGATTGAGGAGGGAGGATAGACAAGATGATCTCCAGAAGTCCCTTTCAACCTGAACCATTTTGTGATTCTGTGATCTGACCTACTTGTCTACATTAGTGCTTCTTAAATGCTGAGCTTTTCTTAATTGTATTACTGCTGAAAACCAGTAATTATTGTACTTAGGGCATACAATATATCCCTCATTGAATGTGATAAGCAAAAGTAGGACCATAAAAAGGAAAGAAGGAAAATATGTATTTTCAACTAGAGTTCATCTACAGAGTTAGACATACATAGCTCCTTTTATCTGCATCAAAGAATTCAACTTCTTCAAACAATAACATTGAACCCCATCTTGTCTGTATGAATACAGGGTCATTGACTTCAAACCAATTTTTCCAGTATACAAAAGATTTTCCTATCAAGCTAAGAACATCCATCTTGCCAATATGTATGTCAGAGGTACTACTGAAAAAGAAGTAAGAAGGAACCAGAGTTCATGGAGGTTTGCTACAGAGATGCAGTAGAGAGGTAAGATTGCTTTCATAAGCTCTCAGCTAATATCGCTAGGTCAGCAATTATTGATTCTGCAATAATGGAATTATTCCAGAAAGTATCAATTCCATATCTTGAGGCTATAGTTCCACAAGAGTCACCAAAATGTCTTATAACCCTCACAGTTTGTGTAGAAGACGTGAAGCAGAAACATCCCTGAACACTAAAAGGTCATTGGTGGATATTTTCTGAACAGATTCAATATTGCTTGATTTAGCAAAATGCAATAGCCAAGTAGAACACTTTGGACTGTAAGATTTGATACATTAGAGATGAAAGAACCCATTTCTTCATTTTGAATTTTCTGCCTCTGTGATACTTAAGGATTGTGCAGCATAAGTAAATAAAATTAGATAGTGTGAAATAAGAAAGCAAACTGCAGGAGAGGAAAATGCCTGATTTTGAACATAGCCCCCAGAATGGACGAAACAATTTGTGCAGAGACAGGACCCTGCAGAATAAAGAAAATCCCTACACATCAAAACGAATGGTAACTGAACAGTGCACAAGCCAGCTAATTATGGGCAAGTCTCAGAGATTTTCTTTGGCTTTCAAAACATTTTTTAAGCATATACAGGGGCCCATATTCCAAAAAATGCAGCCAATAAATTTTTTATTTCACTGACCTCTGAAGCCATACAGTGACGAAGTTTGCATAACACCTAAATTATGGTGCTGAGTTTTCCAGAGAATCCTTGTAGTTATTTACATTTTTCTCATGGTCAAAAAGGCTTCTGGGACAGTGGCTAACTACCTGACCAAGTTGCTTATGAGAGTACCCAGAATGCTGACCTTGGAGCTGTACTGGGAGCTGTACTATATCTAATACAAAACACTCACAGTGAATGCAGGAAAATTAGACCCATACTCACATATAGAAAACAGCCTCCTCCTGCACAGCTAAATGTTTCAGTCTTGGACTTACTTTTCTCTTCAAAGACTAAAACTTAGTTCCAAGGTTAAACAATTATTTTATCAGTGTCTGTTACTTAGAATGGTCTCACTAAGATAAACATGGAAAGTTTTACTTGTTGCTCTTTATGACTTTCAATGGGGTAGATCTCTGCTATAAATACTTCCAAAGAAGACTCCAGCTCTTAGCAATTTTCTAGCTAGAAAGCTTCACAAGACTCCTGGCAGCCTAGGATTCTTCAGTCCCTCTATTTCTCCTGCTGGTGACATACTCAAAAGCCATAGATCACAAAGGCATGTGGAGGTGTCACACAGAAGAAATAGAGTAGACATCATTCAATTGCTTTGTTTCTGTCTGCCATTAAATCAACATACAAAGATAATAATGCTCAGCAATACTAGATAGCATTTCACTGTCACCTGCTTTGACTCAGCTAATAATGTCCCTGTAGCTGCTTCAGACTATGATTCATGATGACATGTCTTTCCCCAACACTGTTAAGGAACCATTTAAGATACTGTCAATGGCAGATTTAAGGCCTGTCATTACTGCAGACAGGCTTCAGAAAGAAAAGAAGGGTTTTTGTTTTTTTTTTAAAAGGTTTTCGGACAATTTTATGATCAGATTTTTAAAGATCTTGCTTTGAAAAAAATGAGAAGTTGATTAAACATTTTTTTTAAAGTTCATCTTGGTGGTTTTTTTGTCATAATTGGTCCTAATATACCTTTTTGATAATATACATATTTTTAACTTTTTTTCTTATCCCCCACATTACTAGGGTTTTTAATATATAAAGGATATCTTTGTACTACCCAATTATACTGCAACAGAACATTGAAAATGTACAGCACATAGACATTAATTTCTCGTGTTCTGAATAAAATAATATATATTAAAAAATAACACCTAAATCTCAAATTCATTGTGATATTTCTCTGAATATTTTGTCTTCTTACTTTTTTTTGTATTTTCTTCCCTGCCTTCTGGATTTGTCATATATCTGGGAAGGGTATTTGAGTTCTCTGCTGAAGACTATATGGTCTTTTTGTAATAATACCTAAGTCTTTTATTCTGGTCCTTTTTTGATGGTGTATTACCTTTTCCAGACACATTCATTTTTAGGTGTTTGGTTCCTTACTTTATTGCCTTCCTTTTTTACACTAAATCAAATAAACTAGTTATTTGCTCATGCTGTTAGTCTATTTTCATCTTTCTGACTCTGGTTGCCCTTCTTTATGGTGACCTTATCTGCCCTTCAAACACTTTGCTTTCCTTTCAATTTAGTTCTTTTATAGCTTAATCTTTTCTTGAGGCACAAACAGCTTCAATTATAAGCCTTGAACTTAATTTGATTTTATCCACAATAAAGACTTTTTCTTTTATGCTTTCAGAACACGTCTTGTTTATTTAAGATAGATCAGAGCATATTACATTCATAATGGTTTATTAGATAAGTATTTTCCATGGTAGAGAAAAAAAAAAACAGAGGCACAAATATAGTCTTGGCAGCTTCCTGCGTTTTCATAAATACCACTAGACCTAATAGGTTAAAAAATACTTTTCCAGGGCATTTTCCTCTTCTATTCCATTCATATTCTAGGGATGACACTTGTTCATTATTTTAGCCTTAATGAAGAGTACTTAAATCTTTTGATAGCTTACTGTTGTTTCAGAAGTTCTAGCTGAGGAGAAAGTTGAACTGGAACTGAATCTGGCAAAGGACACAGAATAAAGAATCAAAAGAAAGGTTTCTACAGGTATGTTAGCCAATGAAGAAAGGTCAAAGAAGGGATAGTCCCCCTTCCCAATAAGCAGTGCTGGAAAATGGGTAACAGCAGAGGAGAAGGCTGAGGTACTCACCAAAAATTTTGACTTAGTCTTCAATGACCACCTCTCTTCCCATACATCTTCAGCATGTGGAGAGCAGGATGGAGGTTGGGGGAGCAAAGGTCATAGCACCTGAGGAACCTGAATGTACATTAAGTCTATGCATCCCAGGGTCCTCAGGAAAACTGGCTGATGTCAATTCCGAGCCATTTTCCATAGTTTTTGAATAGTCATGACCATGACAGGAAAAAGAAAAACATTTAATCCTTCTTTACAAAGGGTAGAAAGGAGGATCCTGCCAGCCTCATCTCTGTGCATAGGAAGATCATGGAACAGATCGTCTGAGAAGCTGTGCTAAGGCACAGGGAGGACAGGGAAATTATTTGGGACAGCCAGCACAGCTTCACGGAGGGCCTGACCAACTCAGCAGCCTTCTATGATGGCATGAGTACATGAATGGACAAGGGAAGGGCTGCAGAGGTTATTTATCTGGGCTTCTATAAAGCCTTTGATACAGTCCCTTGCAACATTCTTCTCTCTAAATCGGAGAGAGATGTATTTATAGGTGTGCTATTGTATCATGGAGAAAGTGGTTGGATGGTCAGATCCCGAGGGCAGTAGTCAATAGCTCAGAGTCCCAAAGGAACATCAGTGACAAGTGCTGTCCTTCAGGACCCGTATTCAGACTGCTGTTATTTAGTATCTTCATTAATTACATAGAAAAAGGGATCAAGAGCATGCTCAGCAAACCTGCAGATGGCACCAAGCTGTGGTGGGGTTGATGCATCTGAGGGATGGGATGCCATCCAGAGGCACCTGGAAAAGCTGAAGAAGGGAGGAAGTGTGGGTTTAGCAAGACCAAGTCTGGGGCTGCACCTGGATCTGGGCAACCCCTGGTATCACTCCAGCTCAGGGATGAACAGATCCAGAGTAACCCTGTTAAGAAAGATTTGAGGGTGCTCTGGGTGAGAGGCTGGACACAATCCAGCCATGTGCCCTTGAAGCCCAGAAAGACAAATGTGCCCTGGGCTGCAACCAAAGCAGTGTGGGCAGCAGGGGAGGGAGGGGATTCTGCCCCTTTGCTGTGTTCTACCCTGGTGAGACCCCATCTGCAGTGCTGAATCCTGCCCTGGAGTCTCCATGAGCAGAAGGCTTTCAGCCTGTAGGAGTGACCCCAGAGGAGGCCACCAAGATGATTTGAAGGATGGAGCACCTCTGCTAAGAGGAAAGGCTGAGAGAGTTGGGATTGTTCAGCCTGGAAAAGAGAAAATTTCAGGATGACCTAACTGCCACATTCTTGTACCTGAAGGGGCCCTACAAGAAACATGGAGAGAAATTATTTACAGGGTTAAATTAAATACTTGGAAGAAAATCTTTACTGTGAGGGTGGTGAGGCACTGGAACAGGTTGGCCAGAGAAGTTGTGGATTCCCTGGAAGTATTTAGGGCCGTGTTGGATGGGGCTCTGAGCAATCTGGTCTACTGACAGGTATCCCTGCCAATGGCAGTGGGGTTGAAATTAGATGATCTTTAAGGTCTATTACAACCAAAGCCATTCTGTGATTCTGTGATTCTACGAAAAAGTTTATATGGGCACAGTTTATCATGTAAGAGTAACCATGTAGAAGCACTTTGAAAACACAAAAAATAAATGCTGTGCAAATAATTTCTGCTGTCCTTGCCACAACATTAAGGCAGAAGGCCATTCCTGAAAGAATAAAGTATTGTAATACTGATTACATTTTTTTTCTCCTGTTTGCTGCTATAGAACAGAACATTCTGACAGATCTTCCCACATGCATTGCTCAAAATATGTAGCTTCTTATTAGTTCATCCAAATTATAACATTTGAAATGAAAAATATGGGAAAGTAATTCTGCTTTACAACATATTGTCAGACTGCAAAACTATTAAGATTAGGCTATCGTCCCTTATTTTTCCTCTTTGTGTCATCAGGCAGTAATAAAAATAATTCCCAGTACCCTGCATCCTGTGAAATTTTCTTTCTGGTCCACTGAATACAGTGTTAGTTTTTCAGTCATAGCTTCTCCTCTTTAACTTCATGGGACCAGGGCACTGGATCAGTTTGTATCAATTTCACTTCAGTAGGGTCACTCCCTTTTATGCCAGTATGAGGTTTTCTTCTACCATATACATTGCTTGGAGCTACTATAACATCATTCTTGAAGTCTACACTAGATTAAAAGTTAAACATTTGCTAATGTTTGCCCTCTGGAGCAACTGCTCCATGTGCTGAAGCCCTGCATCCCAGGAAATGTCTGAACATCACATCTCCTGCATCCCTCTCATCCCTGATGAGAAGTAGAAATTCATTTTTCCCTTTGCTGATGTAAACTCTTCTTTTTTTACTTTAGTAAACTGTCTTATCTCAGTCTATGGGTTGCTTTCCATCTTATTCTCTCTCCCCTGTCCTGCTGGGACAAAAAGTGATAGAGGGACTTGGTGAGCACCAAGTGGTCAAACCACTACAATTCCACAGGGTTTCTTGACTGATTACTGATCAGTGCTTACACAGGGTTAAGGCTTTTCTGTCCCTCACCCACCCCTGCAGTGAGCAGGCTGGGAGTGCACAGGGAGCTGGAGGGGACCCAACCAGGACAGCTGTCCCCAGCTGACCCAATGACTATCCCATACCACATGGTGTCATGCTCAGTATGTGGAGCTGGAGGAAGAAGAAGAAAGTTAGGAGCATTTGAGAGATGGTGTTTGTCTTTCCAAGTCATCAGTCTGTGTGATGAAGTCACTCCCAACTTGGCATAGATGAACACCTGCCTGCCCATGGGAAGAGGTGAATGAATTCCTTGTTTTGCTTTGCTTTGCTTCTGCACAGATTTTGCTTTACCTAATTGTCTTTATTTCCACCCACAAGTTTTGCCCATTTATCACTTCCAATTTTCTCCCACATCCCACCAGAGGAAAGTAAGCAAGCAGCTGTGGGGGATTGAGCTGTCCATTTGGGTTAACCTACAATAAACCCTTACCTCAGAAGCAAAACATTGTGTCTCAACACAAGTCTGACACTGCTGCTTGGAGTATTATTTACAGCAGTAGCACAGCTCTTAGTAAAGGAAACTGTATGGAACTGAGCTGTCACCTTTCCTTTCAGCATGTTATCACTGCTTCTAGAAACTCCTGGGGCTCAAATCATCCATTTTATCGTAAGACAAAGAGATTGTGATCCTGACAAGAAGATTTATTTAAGCTTCCTAGAGAAGGCACTGTATAATTTTCACTAGCACAGAAAATATTCTTACTTAAATGCATATATTTATTCCAATGCATGAGAAGTCTTAGGTAGTCAACTTGCAAGTGCAAATTGATACTACTGCTTTGAACTTATTTTCAGTCAATAAGTCAAACAGGACTATTTTTCTTTTTTTATGGTAACATTTGAATCCTGACTACATGTGAGAAAATCCACACTACTTGTGTGAACTGTGATTGAGGTATACTTTCTCCAAAAAGCATTGACCTATTTTTCTCTTCCCTGTGTACAGCTTCAAGCAGCTGATCCTCCAATCAGTTGAACTTAGGTCACAGAAGATCTGTAACAGAATCAGCAATGGAAGAATTGCGGGGTTGTTTTTTTAGGAGTTTTTGGGTTGGGTTTGTTTTTTTGGGGTTTTGTTGATTTTGGTTAGTTGTGTTTTTGGGGTTTTTTTTTGTTTTGTTTTGTTTTGTTTTGTTTTTTTACATTTAATGGAAAAGTAGTCTTTTTTTCTCCAAAAGGGAAGGGAAAAAAATGGGGAAAAAAAAAGCAAGCTAAAATTAAAGCTGTTTTTGTAGCATCAACAAAGCATCAAAAACAGAGATTAGACTCCTCAGTTCCTCAATTTCTTCTGGTGGAAAATCAAATTAATTTAATTAATCTTTATGGATGATTCAAATACCACATGGCAGATGCATTTATTCAAAGTGACATACCATGCTGGCTTAGCAAATGATCATTTTGTCCCTGGAATAAAAAACATATTCCTGATCCAGATGCATCTAGATGTTGAAAATTACAAAAAAATTATCTGTTCATAAACTGCTTGTTCACACTGCTTTCCCCTGAGAGGACATATGAAAACATATTAGTTCTCCATGTCTGCATTATGCAAGCTCTGGAGGATGCACTGCACCTTTTCTGTTATAACTTTTTTTGGCTGAAAAGAGTTGGCCTATACAATTGGGAAAGTAGGGGAAAGAAGACAAGGGGAGAATATGTGTAGCCAAACAGGAGCTAAAATCAGAGGTATTCCAGCCAGCACCAAGTAGCAGGTGAGATGCAGATATTCATTACTCTGAATCCACTACTGTTTAACTGTGATTTATCCAGAATTGATGTTCTTCTGTAAGTGTGTTCACGAGTCTTCAGATACTCCTGCAATTACAGCAATAACAATAGTTAAAAAGATCATTCCCATGTGGAAATTGATTGTGAGTCCCTGAGCACGTGTCTAGGAGGGAGCATGTTGAAAGTATGTTACAGGTCTAATTTTAAGGAAGAAATTTCATCTACTTTATGTATGAATAAATATTTTGCTTTCTAGTTTGGCTTCTTATTGACAGTAGGCTTTACAGCTACACTTGCTCCTCACCCCTTGTTTCTCTTCTTTCTATAGAAAATTTGTAACATTATGGTCAATATCAATGAAATTCAGTGATGTGTTAAATGCCAAAAAAGAGACAGTGAATGGATACCTGCTTCATGAAAATCAGCAGCTCTGTGATCTCAAGTGTGCTCTCTCTGATAAAAGGTGATAATGGTTCTGGTGCTGTCTGTCCAGAATGGGGGCAGGTGGTTTCCACTTAACTTAGCTACAGCCCAAGAAATACTTGTCCCACGGAAAATACAAATCAAACTATACAATTGTAGGGATGGAAACTTGAGAGATTGAGGTAATGAAATGACAAAAAGGGAAATAAATTCCATTAGTTCCATTCCTCACAAAATACCTCCCTCATCTCTTTGTTTGTTTGTTTGCTTACTTGTTCTTCTTACTAAAATGTGTAGCTGTCACCTAAGCTTCTAAGGAAAAATAATGCATAATAGCTCTAAACTGCAACATATGAATAAAATAAAAAAAGAAAAGAAAAGGTGTTCTTGGAAGGAGGTAGGTGCATTAATCAGTCACTTATCAATTTTACCATAGAATTTAAAAATTAACCTGAATAATTCTCTTCTTTACTTCTCCCACAATTAAAAATTATTAACAATTAACACAACTGTAAGGTGTTGAGAGGTTTTTTTCTTTGGCATTTGGGAAGCAGTCAAAGAATCTCTGTAAGGAATATTGTCTTGTGAATGCCATACTTATGGAGTTAACATGTACACATGATATATACATGGACACACAGACTGGCACAGTCAGCACATCAAGACATAATGGGATTATAAATAAGTATATTTGGAGCATTGTTGTACAGAATACAGAAAAATTACTTTACAAAAATAGTTTAATATTTTAAGATAATGGTCCACTGGGCCATGTAGTCAAGAAAGAAATAATAAAAAGGAATAATGGAAAACAGCTAATTAAGGATGTGGATTAGTACTGCAAAGGCCATTTGGAGGTAACAGAAAGAGAATTTGTTCTTTAGGAGTAAGGCTTGGGATAGTGATTCAGATTAGAGAACATGAAAAACAAACTTTGCACAATTTACTCAAGGATACATAATATTATATTACTATAACCCAGAAATGCAAGCTTTTTCTATTTTTCTACAGTAAATATCTGGTCTCAAGAATACCAATAGTAAAAAACGCAGTGAGAATTTTTTAACATGTCAAAAATTTCTTGACTGAGTGTCTCACTAAGTTTTAAAATCAGGTCCTCTGTACGCTTTTTTCTCTGAAACAGTTACCACAAACTCCTACAATGGCTCTTTTCCTCCTCTGTGTAAAGCACAGACTTGGAATACCATTTCCAGGTCCTCTGGCAATAGCTATGCCATGGGATACTCTTGGTTTCATCTGGCCTTCCCTATACTTTCTCCATTGAAAGAAGCTTAGATAAGCAGATTAGATAAAATTACTGTATGAGCCTGACATTGCTCTAATAAAAGTCTCCAATTTATTTATGGCGGGGAAAAGAATGCAGTAAGGTTTATTCTGATGACAAATAGTAATTCAATTTATCAGGGTACTGTGGGATGATAGACCCTTACATGCAGAATTATAGTATTTTTTCCTCCTTGGCACCTCCCCAGGAAAAGCCTGGCTGAATTTTCCTGTGCTGAGTTCTGTATTGCAATACCAGGAATTAAACCATTACTCCAAAATTTTCCTTTTAAGACAAACTTGAATACTCCTAATCATTGCCTATGCATAGCCTAGAGAACACTTCTAAGATGATCCTTTAGGGATTAAACAAAGAGGACAACAGTTTTCTAATAACTTTTCAAGACCTTTAACAGTACTTGGAAAACTTTGTGACTGCTAAATTGAAGACATTGTGTCCCTCATCTAAAAACTCTTTTAAGGATTCCTGTGAAAACAAATGGGTTCATATACCTCTAGAGGGAAACAAGAGTTCAAATCCTTTTAAATAGCTGACTCTCTGCATCTATAAAAAGGAATCACCTGTTTTGTGATACTCCATGTTTTTTATTTCTCCCCTTATTAGTTTATGTAAATATCAAATTTTCTATTCCATTCTTTTGCAATCCTGACTTACTCCTTTCTAACTTTGTAGAGTCTATGACCATGAGTGACTGTTCAGCTGTTGTGTTCTTCCATGCATTTTCCCTTTTAACAACTGCACTTATTATTCCTCACTTCCCTCTCTTTAATCTTCCATCACCCCATTGCCTATCTAGGCTGTTCTTCTACATAATCCAGAAAGCATCTTTACACTTAATATGCTTGTACTACAGCAGAGAATAACATTCCCTCTCTACTTTGATAATTAGATGCATCACAGTAACAAATTTATTTAAGATTCCTTGGAATTCTACAACCTTTAGAGCTTTTAGGACATAATATCTTTATCTTGCTAATGAGTCAAAACTACCTAGTCCTTCTCTAAGCATGTTATAAAGTTTGAATTTATATAGAGCTAACTTAAACAAAGGAGATATCAGTGGATGAGCAGAGCACTGCTTTCCTTGCTCAGATGCAAATCCACACCTTCAGAAACCCCATCACAGAAAACTGATTAAATTCTTAGCATCATTAGACAAAGCTTTTTGTATATATTCATAGAAATGAAGGACAGAACACAGATGAAGAAGCTGCTATTTAAAGAAAAACCACACATTTTTAAAGAATAATTACCCTAGTGCAGTTTTCTTAGAAGTCTAATTTGCATATAAGTTCTTTACAATCATTTCCTGAGATTTTAAACACCACATTCCTTAAATTTCTGTCTTCCTCTCAATGATTTCTTTAAAACTAAATAATACATAATTCATTGAGTTATCATCAAAGCCACTAGCTAGATGTTTGATCATTGAAACCTAAGATCTTACATTTCTTTATATAGTACTTGAGGGACCAGGATAAGTCAACACTTTGAACCTTGCTCCTCAGATTCCATAAATCTTATAACTAATTTTTTATCTCTCTACTAAAAGTGATTGTTCATGGGTTGGTTAATTTTAAGTGGAGATGCACAGCACTTCTTAAGTCTAATGAAGGAAGATAGAATATGTTAATCAGTTTATTTCTGTCTGAGTCATATGACTGAGGCATTGATGGGAAGCAAAGAATGAGATAGGCTGTGGTTTTGGAATAGTACATGTGATTCCAACCTTTTTTGACATTTAAATAATAAAATAGTGGAATCTAATTTTGTCACCTAACATAATATCCATGAGCACCAGTGTTAGATAAGAAGTTATAAGTTTCATCTACCAATACTGAGATCTATCAATGGAATAATCACTGCACTGAAAGGTTTCCTTTAGTTCCATATTCATAGTCTGTCTCTACCCAACCTGAACATCACTTCAAGTACAGTTATAAGATATATATATTTAAATATATATCAGTCCCTCTCTGATTCTGCCAGTCTTTGCATACTGTCCTTTTTAACCCTCTTTATTCTTAGTCCTAGCTGATGATCCTCCCACTAATAATTTCCCTTAATTGCCAGTTTTCTCTTTATTAGCCAAAAAGACGTTAGCAGATCCTGTCCTTCTTGGGCAGTACTTGGATTTTTCTTTTCCCCAAAGATCTCTGCCTTTAAACTCTCTCTATGAAATATGAAGGGGCAAAAGCAATAGCAAGGTTAAAATTAACAATTAGGAAAATTAGTGTGACTAAGGGATGATATGGATAATTGATTTCTTCTGTCCTCAGGACTGGCTAGCATCAAATCCTATCAGTCACAGTCATTTGAGAAAGATATAGAGCAGAATCTCAAAGAACAGTCTTAATTGGACAAGTTTGTATTTTTTTTAAGTTAATAAAGAGGTTACCAAAATAATTTAAAATATTTTAAAAACATACACAAAAATAGTTCATCATCCTGATTAATTTATCAGATTATTTCTCAAATATTTCTTCTTTTTTTTTTTTTTTTGTTTAGAATGCAATTCAAAAGCACCTTTCTTAAGAGAAGTATGCTGTCTTATGCTGAATGTTCCGCTCTTTGCCTTATACTGCCTTTCTCTCTCAGCAACTGAAAGTCTTCAGCTACACTAAGTTTTGCTACAGAAAGATAAGACTGCAGAATGTTACTTTTCTTGTATGACTCACAGCCCAAACACATTCAGATATTAGAAGAGATAGATGTGACTGAGAAGTCACGTGAAAAAGAAGAGATGGAAACATTCTAAGAAAGGGAAAAGAAATAAATTTCTTCAAAGGAAAGGATGAATCAGCTGAATAGGAGAAATAAAACCAGTAAGTGGTAGTAACTGTCTGGGTGAAAAAACAAGTTCCTTTTTTCTCTTCTTGCTTCTGAGAGCTGCTATGCCTTTCTGGGTTTTTTCCTGATTTTGTGATGATTCATTAGTAGAAATATCAATGTGATATAGTGGAAGCTCCAGAATGATTATACAAGCACTGAAATTAGTTACCAACATTGCCCAGTGTGACTAAGAGGTTTCACACAAGAGTTCAGTAAAATTAACTTTATCTCAAAGCTTTTTTTGTCTTTGATCTGTTGTGCTCTCACCATACTGTGACTCTGCACAGTGTTTCAAGCTCAGCTGTAAAATAGTTTGTTAGAGGGGAAAAAAAGAAAAAAAAAGTGCTTTAAGGAAGGATCATTCTGCCTTTTGTTTAGCAAAACTACGGTGAAGTTTCTATCTTTAGTTTTTCCATGCTGCCTTAAAAAAAGATATCTATGATTACTGATAGTAATAATGAAATGAAATTCTGAAAGTGTCCTGGAATTGTCATCACTTTAGGGAATATTGTAACTAAAATAGATGCCATTCCTCCTAAATACAATACATTAATCCTTCTTTCTTTAAGCACAAGTAGACTCACAGACAGTGCAGGGACACTCAAATCAATGAGGTAAGCCATTTCCTTATGCAGTATTTAAGTGAATGAACTTTTGTATAGGACTTCAATTTCCTGAGATAAATCAAAGCTGTTTCAGCCATTATGAAAGAGAAGGTAAAGGACTGAACAAACTAATTAAACTCTGGCTATTGTCTGTGGCAGGACAGGATGGACAAGTTCTGAAGAGGTGCTGGAACACCTCTTTATCTGCAATAAAACCTAACTATATTTAACCATTTGTCTTTCAGTCTTCCAGTCGTTTTAGTTCTTTGGATTAGACTGCATTCAGCACTTATATCTTGTAATATTTACTTCCAAGGCCAGTGGATTAGACACACTCTTTGATAAGATCTAAAGCGTTTCCAGGAGAGGATAATCACATTCTATTCTGCCAGATATGACGTGATAACACAAATTGAGGAAATAGTTTAGTGTGTTTAGGAGCAATAGTCCATTTACTGCAGATGCAGGGTCCAACAGGAATCTGCAGACTAGAATAGATGTTATTCTTTACATTAAGACAATGGCAGGGCTTATGTCTAATATTCTAATTACAAAGATGATAACACACCTCCAGACAGCAATTTAGCTAAATTTTACTAATCGCCAAGAAAGTTTTTATGCATTTCTCAGTCATCTATGTAGGACTTACAGAGTTAGTCTCCTGCATTCCAAATTTAAAAAGTGGTAAAATAAGTTAATATTTTCATGTTCATATTCAAGATCTTTCTTCAAAGGAGCTCCATTTACATAATAGGAAAATTTAAAATTAAAAATGTATTTATTTGAAATAATTTTGGGGATGGCAGAGGTTATACTTCTCACCATGAAAACACCAGAAGGAAGTCCTGGCTGACATTGTTCCTTCAGAAATGTTGAGTTTATCACTGCTGACAATTAGCAGGTTTAGTTATTTAATAAGTACTTAAACTGTAATATTTTATTTTATTTCTGTATAACGGAAATCTACAAAAAAATTTATGTCTGTAACAAGTATTTACAACTTAAGCAGTATACATCAGTTCATGAGTAAATTCATTTATTGTATGTATTTTATATATGACATCACTTTTAAACAGTGACATCAGCCGAATGACAATTACCCAAGAAAGTCTTTCCAAACGCAACTTCCAGGTCAGAAAAGGTACTTCAAAAATAGGTTCAGTTATGGAGACAAGAACTCTGATTACAACAGTATTGCCTAAGAAAATGACACCAAGCTGAGTGGTGACACACCTGAGGGGCAGGATGCCATCCAGAGAGACCTGGACAAGCTTGAAAATTGTGCTCAAGGGAATCTCAGGAGGTTCAACAAGGCCAAGTGCTGGTGCTGCACCTGGATTGGGGCGTGGGCAATGCACAGATGCAGAGGAGCTCTGCCAAGAAGGACTTGGGGGTGCTGTGGGTGAAAGACTGGACATGACCCAGCCATGTGCCCCTGTAGCCCAGAAAGACAAATGTGTCCTGGGCTGCATCCAAAGCTCTGTGGGAAGCAGGTGAGCGAGGGGATTCTGCCCCTCTGCCCTGCTCTACTCTGGTGAGACCCCACCTGCAGGGCTGCACCCAGCCCTGCGGTTCTGACCACAGGAAGGACACGGACCTGTTGGAGTGAGTCTTGAAGAGGCCACAAAAATGATCAGGGGAGATTTTCCTCCTGTGGAGAAAATCTGAGGGTTGTTCAGACTCGATAAGCTTCCAGAGAGACCTTATTGTAGCCTTTCTATGCATAAAGGGAGCCTCTAGGAAAAATGGAGACAAACTTTTTGGCAGTACCTGTTCTAATTGGACATGGTGCAATGGTTTTATACTAAAAGAGAATAGATTCAGACTAGATATGAGGAAGCAATTTTTGTCATGAGGATGGAGTTGGTTGGCCAGGAAGGTGGTAGATGCCCCACCCTTGAAAACACTCAAGGTTAAGTTGGACAGGACTCAGAGAAACTTGATTTATTTGAAGATGTCCCTGATTATGGCAGGGGGATAGGACTAGATGATCTTTAACGGTCCCTCCCAACACAAACCATTCTATAATTCTCTGATTCTATGAAAATTAAATGTTAACCAAGTCAATCTCTCTGTAATCCTACCACCTTAATAGAAAACAGGCAGTCCCTTGGAGGCTATTTGAATTTCAAGACCATGTAAGTTTGATTTGGTTTATTGGAATTACCACCACTGAGGCTATAAATTACTCTTATAGGTGTTTTCTTGTGTATTCAGCTGCTCAGAACAACAGCATAGTACAATATGGGAGCCTGATGAAAGCTACTGACTATATTTGCTGACTGAAAGCTACTTTTCTGTATTTGGGCTCACATTTACCCATTAGTGAGAAATAGAAAGGTTTTCTTCATTCAGATAAATCTGTCTTATTAATATTAATAAAGACAGCCAAAACTTAATACAAACTCTCTGCAGACAACTTATGGATTTTCAGAGTTCCACGGCCACCCACTCTGAGTCAGTGTAAAAAGAAAAAAATAAGTTGTTGGGGGAAAAAGAATTTAAAAAATAATTCAGTTTTCTGAGTTTAGCTCCCTCTTGGCATTTGCACGCAAGCCTATGCTAGGGATAGGGAAAGATTGCTTCATATTAAAAACCTCACCTCTTCTGTAGACACTTTCCTTCATCCTGCCATTTCCAAGACAAACTAGTGAAATCCCTGATCATCAGTTTTCCCAAATCTCAGCCCACTGACCTATAATGTGCATGCACAGCAGAAACAGGCGTATTTTTATTATAATTCAGACAAAACTGTATTTTTATTATAATTCAGACAAAACTATAAGCACAGTGTTTTGGAAAATAAAATTGAAAAGGAGAACACGTGCCCTGGGCCAATGAAAGTGCCTAAGCCTGCAGACAGCTTCCTGCAAAGGCTGAAGAACAGCTGAAGACATCCAACTGCATATCTACCATTTAAAAGCCTGGTGAAGAGCAGCTGTTTTCTCTTGATCAAGTCTGTGTCCCACTTAGGGCTCAGAGCCTGTATCCATCCCTTGGATCATTACATAGAGATTTACATCCATAAAATATTATCCAAGCGAAACTTTATTCTGAATCTCAAATATTGTGCTCTGTGCTCCTTCCTGCTACCATAGGGACTTAATCCTAAATTCCCTTTTCTTCACTACAATCTGAAAATCCATTTATTTGGATTTTTTTTTTTCCTAATCCTAGGAATGGTAACTCCTGTCTAAAGAAGGGAAATGCAAAATAGACCAGCATCTCCTCATCCACTAGCACTGCAGCCTCTGTGCTCACCTGGCACATTGGGATATCTGAATGGATCTCTCTGACTGCAGGCCATCAATCACAACAGCAGCAAGCCAGCTGAATAATGGTGTTGTTGTCTTGGGGTATTTTTTCAAAAACACTTCACAGATTAAGACAAAGTTTTAGTCTTGCATCAAACCTGCTAATTCACTCTTTGCAGTGCTTTACAGTGCTTCCAATGTGGTCAGCCCAGAGTAACAGCAAGAGCCTGTGCCTAGGGCTTTAGAAGTGAGTCAAAAGAAGTTATTGATGTATTTATAACATGTTTTTAAAAAATCAAGCTCAAATACATTACTCCAACTCTAGCTGCTGATGTGTCGTTATTCAGCCACAGAAATAGTCCTGTATTTTGAGCAATGACACAACACACGTGACAAACAAGAACAGGAGTGGGATTTTTAACATAGAGAGGGGGCTGGCTAACAACACAAGACTTGTTTTGAATTATCCACCTACAGGAGAGCATTTTTGTAACACCAGTTCAATGGAAATCCTTTTCTCAGATAGGCCAAGGTACTGAACTATCCTTTAAAATGTTGCATATGACCATACATTAAGTGACCTAGAAATAAACTTATAAGAAAAGGCTCCAGAAAATTTTGGGCAAATACTAAGTCTGTGAGTATAAATCTCCCTCATCCAGCAGTTGTACCCAGAAAATTTTACATAAACTTTGTTTTGTTTTACTTTATAATATCACTATATAACAGATGCATTATAATGTGTTGTAGGAAAAAGATTTTTAAAAAATCGGGGGCAATAGAGAGAAATAAGATTTCTTTGCAGTAGACATTAAAAAAAGTTTATGCACAGAGGGTTTAACTACAAGGTCAATGTTAGTATCCTAAGATTTAGTTAGAACACCGGGAAATAAATATATTGCTCTGGGGAGGGAAAAATGCGCAAAATTTTTCATTGTAAGGGATCTTCTAATGTTCTTTAAGTAGGATTTGTAGAGTGAAATAAAAAATTTATCCTCCATTGGTGGTGAGAAGGAGAAAGAGTTGACTCACTGTAAAAGGCTCATTTAATGACTTTTGCATTATAAAGAAGATGGCAATTCCCAGGGAGAAGGAGCAGCCTTTGGCTTGTTAGTCTTAAAGAAGTGCACTCAGTACATTGCTTCAATGAAGATAGATATCAATAATAAGGCAGGCAAAACTGATGAGTTTGGGACCTATTTGCATAAACTGGTACTTATGATTCTGAAATGCTCACATTACAAGTACTGAAACCATACAGGTTTCATTCTAACAGATTTAACACATTTAAAAAGTGCTATTTATCTACATAAATAAAATTTCTGTGCTGATGCTTCAGGGATTTCCAAAATTTTCAACTATCCTACTTATAGCAAGACAACCAGATACTTTATGAACACAGCAATATTTAACACTGGCTTCAGCTATAAATTTGAGGGGGGGAGTATTTATTTTGATTTTCTTCTAGATAGAAAAGAACTGGAGATCCAAGATTTTGGTGATAAAATACACTGGGAAAACATTCATGCTGAATTGTTGTGGTTGGTTGGTTTTGTGGGCTGTACTGAGGGGGTTTAGACTCTCAACAGAACTATATTCCTATCTGTTAAAGCATGGTAAGAGCACTTATTTGAATCACAAATGGATATTTTTCCCCATGCATCTTCTGCAAGGATTCATCTGCAGCATCATTAATCTGGTCTGCTTTGGTGCACACAGTGACATCCACTGGTGCAGAGCGTTTTTGCTATGAGAATCACAGAATTGCCTACCATGTGTTGTGATTGATTCAGGTTTTGAAAGCAATTTAATTCACTTCTACACTATCTAATGCAGCACAGCATTTAATATTGCTTAGCTTTAGGCATGGAAATATTCCCACAAGGAAAAAAAGTTTCAGTGTTTTGCTCATTGGAGTCAGGGCACCTTGCAAGACTCAAACTCGAAAAATATACAAAGTTCCATACTGGAAGGATTCCCATCTCTTCTATCTGGTTTGTCTCTCAACTTACCAAGAGAGAATAGTGCACAATTTATGACTGTCTACAGGTTAAGTATATGTTTCTCTTTTCCTGTTTTTCTCCTCTCCACCTTCCACAGCTGGCCCAGAGTTCATGCAGCTGAGGAAGAAGCTGAGAATGCAGGACAAATTGTGTTCCACAATCTTCTGTCACTTTCTGCCTGCATGACAAAGCCAAGCAATCTGGAAAGTAGAAATCACCTTCCCCAGGATTCAGCATGTCTGGGCTTTATGGACCCAAGAAGATGAACACCAACAAATAAACCAAAGCCTTTTTGGACTGCATTTATTTTCCAGCCTCCTCGAAAAAACACAGTTTAACAACACTGTTCAGTGCTTCTCAGATGTGCTGGAGCCATTTCACGCACTCAGTGCAGCACCTGCAAAATTTCATAAAAACACAGGCAGAAATGCAGGTGTTCTGCATATAACAAACTAATTTCTCTCTATCCCTTGAGGTTATGGTGATGTGCAAAGCTGTATTGTTTCAGGGAGAAAAATCACAGATGAGTGGATTTAGGGCAAACAAGGAATCATATGTAATATCTCTAAACTAAATAACAGGCAATTAGCTCAACAGGATTTCTTTTTGTGCAACTGTAAGATGGGGAAGGGATTACTGTTGGATGTAGCTACAGTTAAAAAACTGTTTCCTCAAAATTGTAAAAATTTAAAAAGTAAGTTTTTTTAAATTGGATGGTTCAAAGTAATTATTCTTGGTCCTACCTGTGATTTAAAGATTACAGTGATATATACTGAAGAGTCTTTCAAATTCTAACAGATTTTGAACTGAAGATGTATAAAATTTGGACATTTTTGAGGGTAAAAAGAAGTGAAAATGTGTTTTTTCTAATAATATTTAATATTAAGTATTTTCTGAAATTAATTTTTGCATCAGCAATTATGATAGTAATATATGCTAATATATCACCAAACTCTAGAATCCATTTCAGTTTTCCATGTCCAAATATTTGCAACAGTTTTAAAGCAGCTTTGAATACTAAGACTAATTTATTTTTAATGAGCCTGCTCCAAAACCCTGGACCTATCAAAAATTGCCAGAATACCCACAGCTGACTGCTCTGTAAAGTTGGTGTGTTACAGCTACAGAGTGCCTCCTTTTCCTTTATATCATGTTATGCACCATTACCAAGCCTGTCAACTGAATCCCAAATCTGTAGTCTCTGATTCCAGTGACAGCTTGCAAAGTAAAAAGAGCAGAGTCTTGCTCTTCAGACAATAGATTTTATCTTCTTTTCAGTGCATACAGTTTAGGAAAAAAGCCTTTTTTAGATCTTTAAATTGGGCAAATTTGATTTGGAAGAAACAATTAACAGGTGTTCATGATCAATTCTTTCAACTGACTTCTTAAGGTAAATTTATACTTTTCAGATCACATACTACCAAATAAGTATGCAAATACTGATTTTTTTAAACTTCCAACTACAAAAACTTCCAACTACAAAAACCCCTCAGACCAAAGCAGATACAGATCCTGTGAAATCCAGAGCTGCAACTAAAACAAGCAATCTTACTGAAAAAAAACCAAATTGTCATGTGTTTAGGAGTTAATTCCAAAAGTAAGGGGAAGTATACATTACTTTCATCTCATTATTTGTTTCCTCCAAAAACTAAGATAGTGCCTGATTATTTAGGTAAATACTACATTCATTCTACCTTACTATTTTGTTTTTGTTTTTGGGTTTTTTTTTTTTTCATTTAAGAAAATACTAGTGCTGGTGTAGTGCTGGTGTAGTTTCTTACCACCTTACATATTCTACTGGACATATTTGTTTGCTCTTTAAATATTTTGGTCCTTTATTTAACAAAGCTGCTATTTATATTGCTTTTAATAACACAAAGTATAACAGAAGACACTATTTTAGTACTCAAAGATTCAGTTCCCTGGTGCTGCTCAGCTTCTAATCCAATAAGCTTGTGCAACTGCTATTTCTCCATGGGTGCAGAAAAGCAGCTGTGCATTCTGTAGCAGATTTCCAGTGCCATGGAAAAGTCACAGTTTGTGTAAACGTTTTGTCTCATTTTCCCTTGAAGCCCATTAAAAAAAAATTACAATGAAGCAGTGATGCTGGAGCAAAGCTGAAGGACTGGCAAAGGTCACACCTGAGGAAGAGGAAAACACAGCTGCTTTCATAACATCCAGCCTGTTAAATTCAGTAAATGCTAATTTAATACCCATCCTTGGATTTCAACAATCTTGCTCATTTTATCAGGGTAGATCTTGCTAAGAACTGAAACCCCCTCTATCTTTATTCATCACTTCCATCCCCCAGCCATAATTTTACATCTTTTCTCACACCACTTTTCTCTATCAATTTTAATACCAGCTTTACTGAAATGCTTTACAAGTTCCATAATATTCTTGGTGGTTACATTATAGTACAGAGCTGCTTTTAGCAGAGCCAAGGCCTTTTCTGCTCCTCACCTCACCCTAGCCACCCATAAGGAGGGTGAAGGTGCACCAGGAGTTGGAGGGGACACAGCTGGGACAGTGACCTCAGCTGACCCAAGAGATATCCCTGACCAAGTGGTCTCATGCTCAGCATGTAGAGCTGGGGTCAGGAGGAAGAGTGGGGGACATTTAGAGTGATGGTGTTTGTTTTCCCAATCCACTGTTATGTGTCATGGAGCCCTGCTCTTCCTGGATGGCAAGTTGTGATTGAATTCCTTGTTTTGCTTTGCTTGTGCAGGCAGCATTTTGCTTTACCTATTTAACTATCTGTCTTTTTCTCAACCCTTGAGTTTTTTCCCTTTTACCCTTCCAATTCTCTCCCTCATCCCAGCAGGGGAGTGTCGTGGTTTAAGAGGAAATGAAGTTTTTGTGATGGTGTGGGCAAGCCAATCGGTGTTCAGATTTAATATTGGCACCTGGTTTGTCCACTGAGGGCAGGATACGCCTCTGAGAACACAGGGGTTAAAAGCTGTGATCTCCCAGGGGAACTCCCTTTTGGAGTTCCGCTTTGGGACTGTGCAGACCCTCAAACCCTCCCTGCCCGGCCAAGCTGGGCGGGGGGGGAGGGGAGCCATGCGGCCGGAGGGAGGTAGGCCAGGCCTGGGCCCAAGGGTGGAGGAGAACATTGCAAGGGCTTCAGGCAGCCATCCTCCATTCCCCCCCCCCCCCCCCCCCCCGGAGAGAGGGAGAGAGACAGAGCCCTGCCTGTGATAGTGCAGCCGGCGTGAAGGAGAAGGGGGGGGTGCCCAGCAGGGCAGCCAGGCGTGGGAGTTGATGAAGTAAACCGACAGAGCCTGGGACTTTTAACCCTTCTGAGGAAGATGGGAACCTTGCAAATGCTGATTCCTCCTGAAGTTGATGAGATTGAGAGATGTTGAGAAGAATTCTAGGTGGGAGGAGATGATGGAGTGGCTTTGGGCTGGACTTTTCTTGTATAGCCACAGCAGAACCCCTTGTGTTCCCGTGACACAGAGACTGCATTTTAGGGGGAGGCGATGGCTCAGAGCCAGGAGAGTGCAGTGATGTGGAGGTGTGTGAACAGAGAGGATGGGTGAGGAGGGTGGTGGTGGTGCCCTCCATCTTCGAAGATGAGGAAGAAGAAGAAGAAGATCTCTGTTCAAGAGAGTCCTCGGCCCCAGGGGGTGAAATTTAGGGGGGACAAATGTCCCAAAAGGAGAGGGACTGTGCTCTCTTTGGAACTGGACAAAGTATCCTTAAAAAGAAAAACCCTAGAAGCAGCTCTGTTCCATGTGCAGTGGTGAGAGCACTTGACATGGAAGGAATGTGGTGCAAAAGGGACTCCTCTCTCCTCGAGGAACTGAGAATTGGTTATCTAAAGGGTGGTAATGGAGTTGGAAATGTGGTGGGGGGAGGAGGAAGAATTTGGAAGGTTTTCATCTTGTGTTCTATGTGTCTTGTGTGTTTTCCTTTGTAGGTTTAGGTTAATAAAGTTTTTTCCCTTTTAACCTTAAGTTGGAGCCTGCTTTGCTCTGTCTCTGATCACATCTCACAGGGGGTGCCAGAGAAGGAAGTGATCTCGTGGGGGCACTGGCATTGCGCCAGGCTCAAACGATGACAGGGAGAGTGAGTGCACAGCTGCATGGGGCTTTGTTGTTAGCTGGGCTTTAACCACGACAAAGACATATAATTAGAAGAAAAAAAAACAGAAAGTTATTTTGGCTTGGTCTTACTGCATTTGCTATCTATGCAGATCAATCAATGTTTAAGAAAACTTCTTGGTAAAGAAGGGCTTTTCAATTTGGGCTATGTGATTCCACATGTTTATAACATATTGCCATCTATTGGCAAAAGGGAGAAAATGCCAGCTCTTTGGTATGAAACTGCATTGGAAGTAAAAATCCTCCTGCAAAGATTCATACATAACTATTCCTTGTATGTGTACAGAACTGGTATATAATAAAGCTTTATATGTTTTTTGTGTAAGAGATGTTTTAAAAAATGAATCCAGCTCTTCAAAAGTGAGAAACATAATATTCAATATAATGCTTTAAGGACTTACCTTAAAACATTCTTAGT
Source organism: Serinus canaria (assembly GCF_022539315.1). Classification (NCBI taxonomy): domain Eukaryota; kingdom Metazoa; phylum Chordata; class Aves; order Passeriformes; family Fringillidae; genus Serinus; species Serinus canaria. The sequence continues at coordinate 99,880,226 of NC_066316.1, read as the reverse complement.
ATTACATATAAAATGTTTATGTCCTATACTCATATCCACTGAAGGGTGTTACAAGTAGCATGCTTCTGTGCCACAGGTCTTAAAACATTAATTAATAACTGCTAACTCAAAACACAAAACCCAAAAGAGATGAACTTGTCAGTTCTGTATGATTATTCGTGCTATGCCAAATTTGTAATTAAAATCTCCACTAGCTGCTACTTGTTCATTCCTCACCGCGTACATAAAAATAATCCATTGCTTTGCCAGCAGAGGGTCATCTGGTGAAAGTCCAGAGGGAAATGTTTTGATCCAGCATGAGAAAACCCTAAATCAGTGAACTAACACATTATTTGACTTTCTTACCAGGACAGAAGTACATTAAGGATGAATTTTCAGTCATGATGACAGCTAAATAAGTGTAGTAGATATCTCTAAGAATATCTATGAACTTAAGTTAGTTAAATAAAATTAAAACCAAAACCAGCTCTTTTCTTTCTGGTATTTTGGAGATGCAAAAGTAATTATTTCAACAGAGTCAAAAGCTTCTGTGTTGTTTTTCTGCCAGTTTCCCCCTTGAAAGTTAATTTAATTATTTGACTTACCTGCCCAGTAATTTCAAGACACCTATAGTAATTTAGCTGCATGGACTGTAAAATGTCACACAAACTAATAACATACTGAAATATTAACTGAATGTTACAAAAATCAATACAAGTCAAAGGTGGAGGAAGAGAGAAACAAGTGAAAATTAAACAACGGATATACCGCATGGATCTGGAGGATGATGGATAGGCTGGGGGTTCAGAATTAAAAATGAAAGTTCTAGAACATATTGAAAATGAAAGAAAACCAACTGACAAATAATTATTGAACCTAAACCTGCAAAGACATGCATCAGGGGAACAAATTACACTGTTCAATATTTAGTTCACTATGCCTTTTTCTTTTCCCCTGGGCAGGCCAACTTCTGATTCCATCTAAATGGCCGGAGGGACGTTAGAAGATTTGAAATATTTCTCACTCTCACTTTTTTGCCTGCCAGTGTAACAGAATGGGCAGTGGAGGAAGGACTTTTTCCTTCCTCCACAGGGATGGTAAAGAACAGGAAAAGGTCATATCCCAACTTTATTTCCCTTACAACCTTAGCAGAGAGCTATGCCAGGGATGTGCATGGAGCTTTCTGAGGGACACTTCCTTCCCAAATAAAAAAATCTGGGACCCAGATCAACCCCTGTTCAATCCAGCTGCTAGCTCAATGCCTCCTGAAGCACTTTCCTGTCCTCAGCAGAGCCACATTTCCGTTGTTCTTATTCCCAAAAAATGAAGTTGATTGATAGCTTCAAATAAAAAAGTCTAATATGAATTAAACCTGTTAGGAACTGAACTGTCTGATATTTTATATACATACATACATACATACATATATATATATATATATATATATAATTTGATACAACTGTGTTCCCACCCCAGAATGATCAGCCCTGGGAAGAGTAATGTAGAACAGGAAACTTGTTTTCCTGCTCTGGAGAACATGCTGAGGTCACAAAAACATCCTCTGCTCCAGGCTGGAGCAAACCCAAGAATTTTGACTCCTTTTAATGAGATAAAGAGAGTAAAGTATTTCTGAAACTCATCTGGGATGTTCTGACATTTTCTGAATTTGAACAAACCTGCCAAAACCAAATTCTCCCACCTCCCAAGTCTATGATCTGACCACCAACAAACCTTCTGCTGTGTATTTCTCTTAGGGAAACTCTCCCCTGAAAGTTTTTTATTGCAGCCAGTATAGTCCCACAGGAAGCTTTATTCCATAAAAAACACATTCACTTCTGTCAGCTGGGAATAAAGTTATAGGCTGTAAGGCTAAAGATAGTGTTGTATTCTTAGTTCTGCTCCCCTGCTCAAACTGTGACCTCCCATTAAGTCACTTAAAGATGTCTCTAAAGCATATGAATAATTCAGAAGGCTAATTTTCTTCAAGCTTTCATTCAATCAACTACATTTTAAAATGTGCTTCCTTTCTTACATTGCAGCTCTGTTTTCCCCTCTTCCCAGCAGCAAATTGCCATTTCTGTGTGTACTTTAGAGTTCTAAGTATGACAAATAGTGTTAATGAGCTATTAACAAAAGCTGGTCACCTCCCTGTGACTTTTTCAGCTTTCTGCCAGAGTATGCTGAAACTCCTTTTAATAAATGTAGACTTGGCATGCATTGAAAATGGAGTACATAACTCACTCAGGCCTTTTCTTCTCGAGGGCAACGGCTCCCCTTAATCCATCACTGTAGCCCAATGAGGCTAATGCAATATTCTACTTCAAACTGTTATGAGCATACTTTTCATTTTATAATGTCTTTCATCCAACAGAGATGGACCCCAAGGTGTTTTAGAGATTGCATTGTATGGTGTGATAATAACAGTACATGGATCACTGCACTCATGCTGAAATATAGACTCCTCTGGGTGGGAAGGCAGCAGACATCTCCCACTGCCAGGAGCACTGTGCAGTATATTAAGGCAGAAATGAAGGCTACTTTATCCTCTTGTGCCCACAGGTGAACGCAGGTAGGCTGGACTATATTTTCTTGTGATATAATTTAGCCAGGAAATGGGAACCAACAGTGTCAGAAATACAGCCTGAATTTTAATCACTTCTGAGAACATGTTGTTCCCTTGTGTTAGAGTTGAAAGATAGTTTAAACTGTACAAATCCAAGGCCATCTCTGCCTTAATCTTGACCTCAACAGAGCTCAGGACAACCTGAGGATCACCTGCTCCCTGTCAGGGGAACCTCCTACTGTTAGAAATACCAATGTGGTCCTGCTCTGATCACACCAGGTGCTCCTGGAAGGGACAGCATAAGGACACAGCAGCCAGCTCTTCCTTCTGAAGAGAGGCTGATCATTTCCATTCCCTTGCTGGTGCTGGAGACCACTGCTCCTTTATTTCATGTGCTTACTTGTACTCTTTGCATTGCTAGGTAATTTTTCTACATTTCAGATGTTTAAACATCAGGTAGGTAGCATCTTTATGTGTACAGTGTGCACTAGCATTGATCCATCTGGAGGAACTCCAATTGGACCAGTGCTAGTGCACACTATATACACAGAGATGCTGCCTCCAAAACCCTATTTGACACATATAAGCCAAAACCAGGAGAAAAGGAGAAAAATAGATTCAGTATATGCACTGTTTTATTGACTTCTCAAAATAAAGAAGGTTAAAAACGCCATTTTACAGTGATCATACCCTATCTCAGGGCACCTTAGTACTGGAAATAAGAATTTAGTATTAATTTGCAGGTAAAGGGAATGCTGTTACTGAGCAAAAATGTGAGCTCAACCACTACTTACTAAGTGTGTGTGTGTGTGTGTGTGTGTGTGTGTGTGTGTGTGTGTGTGTGTGTGTTCAAAATCTTCCCATGCTGCACCCTAAAGAGCCCACCTTTACTTCCTCTGAGTACAAAACAGTCAGACAAGACTCTCCTTATTGTATTTCTGTCATAACAGAGGAATGGTCACTTCCTTAACCCGCTTAAGAATGGAGAAATCACCCTTTTGATTTAATACAGAGGCCAATCTCTTAGACTGAACCTATCCAGACTTTCTAAAAATGATGGAAGACCTTTTCAGTGGGTAGTTTGTGAGTTCAGAAAAGAAAAAATTTGTGAGTTTTGAAAGAAAAGATTTCACAGGATGTCATAATAAAGACTATTCTAAAGTAGGCACCACCTTTTAATGGGTTCAGGACTTTCTGACTAACCTGATCCACTGCTACCCATAACTGGTGGAGTTCAGTGAACCTGCTGCAGGTACCCCAGGAATATGCTTAAACAAGAATAAGTGTGGAAGGGATCCAAATCAACAAATTATTAGAATTCCTACATGAACTGAATTAACTGGATAAAAAAGACTAGCAGCTGGCTAAAGATTCCATGTGTACTTGCAGTGAAAAATTACTTTTTTTTCAGGACTCTTCATGTATTTCTTTACTTTAAACTCTTGATTTTTATGAAAATGATATACAACATGTCATAAAGATTGAAAAATCTTTCTGGATTTTTCTATTTCAAATATCTGCTAATTCTGCAGTGTGAGAACTGCTACTCACTTTTAAAATTTTAAAAAGGTTTATTAAAGCCTTTTCAAAAATACAACAAAAGACTGAATAGAGAAAATATTACAGCACCAGGAGCCGAGGATTTTTACCACCATGCGCTCAACAACATAATGGGTGTGTCTTTTAACCCTTTAGTCCCTCCCAAAGTTCTGTCCATCAGCTTCTTCTTTGAACTCCAGTGGTGGAGTTCACTTCCTTACATCTTGATTGGAGGTCAGACGCTGCCATAGTAACAAACCGACCCGCCCAAATGTCCCAAACCCAGGTCAGCTCATAATAACAACCTAAGGGGGGTAAAACATAACTATAAATCTATAAAACTTCTCCTAACATATATACATACTATTTGCCTTTTATGTGAGAGTCAGCCATCACATCACTCATCTATCACAGCTGTAACTGAGCAAAGTTTATTTTTTTCATGATTTCAGAACACAAAGCATTGAATTCAACTTTCCCCTTTATTTTCTTCTCATCAATACTACATCAATACTTTATTCTGAGGTGAAAATGTTCAAAAAAGTAATTAAAATAGTATGCAGATAAACTCTCCTATATTAACAGTTCTCCTTCAGTTATTTTTAAGTGTATTCTAGCTTTCCAAATAAAGTTTAGGAAATAGAAAGGTTGATATAGAGAGCACGAAATTAATTTATCAGCATCGAATTACAAAATCTGTAAGAAAATTATTCACCACAGATAAATTTGTGTGTAATTTAAAAAAAAATACTTTTGATCAACATTAAACAGTACTGTTTTGTATTCATAATAACGGTTTTGTAGTCATCATTAAAAAGAAATAGAAAAGACCAACAAGGACTTAAAAACGTCCAAGAACCTAGAGGGAACAGACCTCTCCAAGACTTGAAACACCATTCAGTGGCTGAAGATCAATAGTTGTCACCTCTCTGGAGCCGACTATTTTTGGTGACCTTCTAGATGGAGTAATGCAAACAAATGTGAATTTAACGTTTTGATAAAGTACCAAACCCCAAAGTGAAGAACAAAGCCTTGGTCTTTCAGGTTGTGGTTTTGTCGTTTCCCCAAACCAGCAGTTTTTTCTGATTATTATTACTATTTATACTACTGCAGACAATGACAGCTGTACTTCTCTTGGTGAGTAATAAGTGCCCCAAATTATTCTGTCCTGGCAATAGCATGCAACAGTCTTTGCTTTTGGAAGCCTCTTGGGCCTTGACCTTGCAAACATTTGTGTTTTTGTTTAACTCTGGACACCCAATAATTCTGCTGAGCTCGGGGGCTGAACAAAGGAGAGCGATGGACAGCTGGAGGCTCCTGCAGTGCTGATGGGAGGCCACAGCTCAGCATGTGTTCCCCTTTGTTTGGAAGGGAGGAATCCTCCTCGCCCAATTGGAGCAGCTGCTCTGAAGAGAAAGGGTCCTATCCCTGGGGAACTGAAGCAGACAGGGATGAGAAGAAATGAAGAACAAAATACATTCAGAGAAATTTCTTCTGGGGCAAAACTGAAGAATTCCTATACTTTATTTTACAGTGTCCCCTCTTGTTTTCTCTAATTTATTATGAAGATCATAAACTTCAGCTTGCTATGTGAGAGTTCATATACCTGCGGTGATGAGGACCATGCAATAAACATCAGTTTTCAGTATTATACCTGATAGAAATCAATTTCATTGATTTTTACACCAGTTCTTCTGTTCCTCAATCCTTAGATAATTGGACAGTACCATAAAAATTCTACACTATGAACAAAATAAAATATACTGCTGACTCTAGACTTCTCTTACTAATTTTGAAAATTACAACAGCAAACCAATTAGACAGTTTGGCAAACAGTTCCAATGCATATTAGATAGCAGAGCTCCAGCAAACAAACATCACCACAGGTAGTGACCTTGTAGCAAAGGTGACAAGAGCAGTACTTAAAGAATTTCATCGGTGTGCTGCATGCCTGGAGGTTGGAGGTAATGCTGCTTCTTCCAAATTTGGCTTTATTTGGGAACTACAGCTTCAGACAGCAGTGGGAGACTCTTCCAGAGGTGACCAGCACCTTTTTCTGACACAATGGCATCAGTGGTGTCCTGGCTCCCACTGGGAACCAGGAAACCCTGCTTTGCAGGAGGAAGCAACCTGATCTTCTTCATCTCCCTGCTGTGATAGGTGTCATCTTCAAACTATGACCGTGTTGCCACTGAGACCATTAACCTTAAAGCTTTTCTTTCCCTAACTTCATGGCAAAGCAGAGAAATCATGAAATCATGAAATATGTCATGTTATTCACTGCATATATATTTATTTTAGGAAATGCATTCAAATCTAACATTTAATACCACAAAGGTGGTACATCCAAAAGCGGGTACTTTATGCAAGAGCTAAAACCCATACAGAGAGAGTGGAAATATGGATCCTGGACAAGAATATGTAATGTAATGTGACTATTTCTGTTTGAAAAAATAGCCTTTTCACTCAGTGCTGCACAGAAAGAAAGACAGACTTCCAAACAAGTAACTCTTAACACCCTGTGTAGGCCAAATTCTGCCATGCAGACCACAAAACACCAAATATCTCCACCAGAAGTACTAAAAATGGTCTACAGCCATTCAGACCCTGATAATTGTCAAGGCCAAAAGTGGAATAAACCTGACGTTTACATGGAGTCCTTGTGCCTTTTCTCAGTACATCCATACTGAGAACAGAGGGGGTGGAAAGGAAAGGGAAGAAAGTTATTTTAGCCATTCTTGGTACAGTAAATCTTGGGATCTGCATTACAAGCAACAAATACATTAGTTCAGCATGGGACTTGGCTAACTTTGGAACTGTTTAATTTATCTGTCTTATATTGAGATGAATCACTCTCAGGAAGTGTTTCTGAAGGGAATGAAGCCCAGCTAGCCCCAAGTGAGACAACTAATAGATGTCTTTGCTAAGATAGAAGAATTTTGTATAGTTTATCTCTACTGTCTCCTATAATAGTACTTAAAATGTAACATCAGCTCCTCAGAGCCAATAAAAATTCTTCTGTTAACCAGGTACCCTAGAAGCCACCACTTTATACATGTTTAAAAAAATTAAGAAGCTGGGAGACTCTTAAACCCATCAGAGAATTGCCTGTTCAGATAAAGCAAAACCAGCAGATTAGTCATGCTGTTTTAATGCAAATAATTGCAGTCCTTGCTTACATTTTCCATGGCAATGCCCATCTTTTGTGAGATAATGCCTTTAAACACTACCCAGCACAAGCTTTACTGAGTCTGAGCAGACTCCCTCACTTCCAGCAGTGTTAATCCATGATTAACTCCTAGATCTGTTCACAGGTCTGTTCTTTAAACCTCAGAAAATGTAATTCCTCTTGACTGCTCCTTAATAACTTGTTCTCCTGCTCCCCTTCCTTCACAATTTAAGGCATTGCTCTGCTCTCATTCCTTGCTGGCTCCTGGTGAATCAGTACCCAACACAAAAGTAGGAACACTATCTCGGTACTGCTGTCAGTCATAAGAAGAACCAATATTTATGAGGCACCCACGTTACAATCCACCAGAAGCAGGATATGTATAAGAGTGTCTAGTGCTGTACCTTGGTCAGGATGATGGACAGATTATAAAATTTTAGGGAAAAAAAGTTTTTATGGTATATTTGAACCACTATTTCCTTTTATTACACAACCACAGGTTCTGCACCACCATAGCAACAGCTACTAATAGTAACTTTTAGAGAATTCAGTGGTAAAGACCTATTTTCAAAATGAAGATATTTGAGAATATTCTGTTCATTAATATGTACTTATATAAAGTGTCTAAAGTTTTAGTATACATCAAAGAGCTGGGAAAAACAAAGGAACAGAAGATAAGGTTGAATAGAAACTAGAACTGCTTGATGATTCTGATTTTTTGTAAAGCTGATAGGCTTGAAAACATTTGCAAATGTCCTAACCACATTGTAATGTCAAAAAAGTGTTTATTTTGGTATTTCACTCTCAAAATAATAAACTATGTAATGAAAAAGTCAATTTTGTTTTAAATGGCCTCTCTTAAGTGTAATATATTAAATATATTTTAGAAAAAAAAAGCCTATATATTTCAGAGGAACAAAAAACTGCCTGAAAATACTTCAGATTTCACATTAAGTAGGTAGGTAGGAACTGAATAATCTTATAGTGGTTGGGACAGGCATAGCAAACACAGGTATATTTCAACACTTGTTATAGAATTCTCTGCGTAAGAATATTTGAAATATTCATTGGCTCACTCATAACACAGAAATGTCATCGACTTTTTCCTTTTAAATTTACTCTAATGCAAAGTTATTTAAGCATGAAGTTAACATTTGAATAGAAGTGAGATATTTCACCTGAACAGTTGGGGGAAAAAGAATAAGGCCTTGGTTCTTATCACAATGAGCAGCAGGGAAAAAATATTACAGTACAAAAGCCAGGGAGACATAAAGATCAGGGAAACAATAGAAAGAGAGAGCAAAGTAGGATGAGGTAGAATAAATAAGTCCCAAGAGAAAGAGACTTTACACAAATCAATATAGAAAGTTCCAGCCAGGTCTCATTACACAGAATGGTTGACTGAGGAATTGAATTAAAGTTTGCAAAGGTGAATAGGGATAAAAAAAAAAAAGAATTGCTCTGCAGTCAGGAGCCTTTGCTTTTCAACTTTTTCAACCATGTTCAGCAGAGATTTTGCTGTAGTAAATTCAGTGTGTACCCAGAATAAACCAGGTGGGAGTAACAAAAGAAATTCAGGTGTAATTTTCATTTATGTGCTGCTATCTTGTTGAAACAAAATGCAAAGACAGGGAATATTAAACTTCAGTTTCTTCTGTCTTCTTCATATTATTGTACCTATAATCTCTCTGTATGAAAAACAATAGAACTGCACCCAGTTTAACAACGAGAAATCAAGGGCAGAAGAATGCATTAAAAAAGCACATCATACATTAGAAAAAGAGTAAAAAAAGACAGAAATAATAGTTATGATTAATATGGGAGAAGATTAAAATCATGTGTGAGTTCAATAAAAAAAAACTTACCAAAAGATAAGTAGGATCATGTGTTGAATAAATGCCCTATACAATCTTATTTGTCTTAAAAATAGATTTCCATTTCCATCACTTGTTAGTCTTGGCATAACTGCAGAATTTTGTTCCCATTGCATATTTAGACCTGACAACTTGTATGTTACTTTTTCTTCCTGGAAAGTTCAAGCTAATTATTGATGCAGTGACCCTCTTTACCTGAGCATGGATTGCTTTGGGAATCAAGACTTGGCAGAACAAACTGTACTTAATTCCAAGAACCTCTGTCATGATTTTGTTCTAACTCAGGCCGCCAAAAGACAAATGCAACCTTGAAGTGTAGACAAATGTTAACTCCTTGGATTTATGACTGAAATCCTTTATCAGAATAAATTCCTCTATGATTCACTGGCAGTTTAAAAAAACAATTCCTCCAGATGTTCCCTTGTTGTAGATATCTTTACATGTTCCTCTTATTTTACAGGCCCAAACCAGTACCTCAAGATGAATTTGATAATATTTTTGGTATACTTATAATTCATAATTTTGCAGGTTATGCATTTATTTATGAATTCTGATATTAAAATAAAGTAATATTTCATATAAAGTTAATTTCTCCCACTGTTGTCAAAGTAAAAAATATTGAACACAAGGATAAGGATGTTTGGACATCTTTTAGTACTGGAGCAATATACTCTGCATTTTGTGGAAAGAGAGGCAATGGGTTTACTTAACATATTTCCTTAAAATCCTTGGCAGTAAAGAAGACACAAGAGCCATCATGAGGCTTTTGTGACTGTTACATTGCCATGGAGTAAAAGTACATACTATGGCAATAGACAATTACCATGTATTTACTTAAGTTCCAGATACTTTGGTTATGAAAATAACGTATATAAACCTATATAGTAAGGAGTCATGAGACTTGTTCACTGTCTTGCAGTCAGGGTAGTGCTTATTAATAAAATGAGACAGAATACAAGATGTTGGAGGTTAACATTAGGAGTGCTGTTCCACCAGTGCTATGCTCATTTCCTTTCCCTGATCTATAAAAGATGGATCATAATCATTTCCAGAGCACTGGAAGTCAAACTAAGACTTCTCTTGTCCCCGAAAGATTTATGTTCACATTGAAATGTATGTTAAGAGATAAAATATATTTCTACTCAAAATATTACAATAAGTCACATCGCAGATGACAGAGCTGTTATTGCATGGACAGATATCACTATGTCAAATCTTGATTTTTTGAGTTAGTGATGTAAGCTCAGAATAGTGACTAACAGAAAGAATCCTAGAAATAATTGTATGTATTTCTTTTTTATCAGCTAAAGGTATCTTTCACTGCTTTAATTATCAACAGACTTCTTTACATCCCCACAGAATACTCATCTTACCTACAATTTGTCTTCCACAAATGCTCTCAGACCCTTTCTCTAACATTCCCAGCATTTCTACATCTCCTGTCCTTTCTTACACAATTTTCAAGTTATAACCTGAGTATTTCTACATCACTATTCCTTTTGAGCTTTCCACAAAGTTTAAGCAAGTTAGATCTCTCTTTTTTTCATATTCCCCCACAATTTTCTGCCTTGACGGCTACTTAGAGCACTGCCTTGTTTATCTTTTTATGGATAACGAGTTTCTCAGGAAGACTTCTCAGGAAAATGGAGAAAGAGAGGAAAAAAAAGGAAGTTTATTTTAAAGAAAATCAGTAACAAGGACAAGCATGATCAAAATACACGTGTCCCATGTGGAGAGAGGAGACCAAGACACAAACAACTTTCAGAAGGGAACAAGTTAAGCTGCAGATATATTTGGAAGAAAGTTAATTCCTTCCATAGTCATGTCTTTTCTACTGCCCCCACTGTTTAGGGCATTAATAAGGAGAATATATAAACCTGGAAAAGTGCTAGGACTTGGGTGTTGATTTTTTCTGTGTGATTGATGTACTACTTCTTGTCCTTTTGTCTTTCCAGAATGCAAACCAATATCACTGAAATTGTGCTACAATTTCATAATGCAAACTGAAATGAAGTTCCCTCAATTTTATAACTTTGAGAACAGCACATAGTACTGCAGCTACTGCTGGCCATCATTATGGATGGTGTCTGAAAACATTGTTTCTAGGTTTCTTACACCTCTGGAAAGTCTTAGCCAATGTTCTGGATTAGTTCTGGCAGGTACAAGTGACAGAAATGGATCACAGCCTGTTAATTGGCAGGAAAATTAAGGACGTTTTTCCTCCCAATGAAATATCAATAGTCCATGCCACTTAAAAAGAAAACAAAAAACAAAACAAAGAAACTCCACCAAAACAAAACTATTTCAACTTTACCAGCCCAAATAATTCTTGAATGGTAGATTCAAGGTAAGAGAGCACTGCCTAGTAAGAATCAAAGATTAGGCTAAGGAATAGCAGCTTTCCCCTCTCACCGCTCCCTTCTTTGTTGTGGTTCCTCCCAGAAGACTCCCTTATCTTCACTTGTTTTTCCATTTTTTGGAATGGTGAAGTCAACATCACTACTTTCCCTTTCCGCATACCACATTCAGAAAATGAAGGTGGAAGCAAAGAAGTTTATCTTCTCTACATCCAGTAACCCAAACTACAAGTTCTGTCAACTCTGTCAAGTGACTTTATGCATCAATTTCTGTTCTATGTGGAAAACCTACCCAGTTTCTACAAAGAAACATATAGAACAGCAACCATAATTTCAAAACATCATCAAATAATTAGAGTTTAATGGGTGTGACCAGAAGACAATAAGCAAACAATATTATATCCCTCTAATTTTGCAGTTACCTCCTCTTATGATGTACATTCACACATTTATCTGTTGCAATATGTTTCTAAATGTTGTGGTATCCACTGTCCCACTAATGTGGCAAGAATTGAGAAAGTACTTAGAACTTGCCAAGGTATTTCTAATATGCATCCTTATCCTCTTTACAATTAGATTCAACCCAAGAAACACAGGAGAACAAAGCCAGTATCACTATGACAAAGGAGCAATTTTTTCACCTGATAATAGACTTCTACTGTTTGATACTGTTTCTCTCATTTATTCCATTCCTTAAATTTAGTGCCATAAGCCAGATGGTAGGAGTTTTTATATTATAGGTTGCAAAGAGGTAGCAAACATCAGCCAATGAACTTGTATGATGTAAAGCAAAGGACCTGTGAAAATTATAACCTTTGTCTTTCATTGTGCCCCTGGTCTGCAATGACCTCTGCCAGCAATTCAGCATATGCAGGGCTGAAGCATCCAGCCCTTCCTGCCCAAGGCCCATTTATAGGTGGAGTTTAACTCTGTCCTTTGCACTTCTTGCACTTCCCTTTATTATCAAACAATCACTTAATGACTTCAGTCTCTGCTTTCCTGTGCAGAGCAGCTGTACTCCAGCAGGCTGGACTAGAAACCTCTCCTGCCTGGCAGCTCTACAACCCGGGACTGCCCTGACGCAGTAATTTGTTTAAAGGAAAACCAGGGTGCCCTAACCCGTGTCTAGCCCGGGGGGTGCAGCCGTCCCGGCGTGTCGGAGAGCTCCCCGTGCTTCCCCACAGCACCACGAGGTGTCAGGGCACACCCGCGGCTGCGGTGGCGCTGAGGGCCCGCACAGCCCGGCCCGGCCCGCACACTTCAGCTCTGCCCGCACAGCCCGGCCCGGCCCGCACAGCCCGGCCTGCACAGCCCAATCCGCACAGCCGCCCGCATAGCCCAGGCCGGCTCGCACAGTCCAGCCTAGCCCGGCCCGCACAGCCCAGCCCGGCCCGCACAGCCCAATCCGCACAGCCGCCCGCACAGCCCAGTCCGCACAGCCGCCCGCATAGCCCAGGCCGGCCCGCACAGCCCAGCCCGGCCCGGCCCGCACAGCCCGGCCTGCATAGCCCAGGCCGGCCCGCACAGTCCAGCCCAGCCCGCGCAGTTCAGCTCGGCCCGCACAGCCCAGTCCGCACAGCCGCCCGCATAGCCCAGGCCGGCCCGCACAGCCCGGCCCGCATAGCCCGGCCCGGCCCGCACAGTACAGCCTAGCTCGCACAGCCCGGCCCGGCACCCTGGGCGAGCACTTCGCTGGCCGTAGGAGGAGAACGAGCATCCTAAAGGCCTTAAGCACACGCCTGCTCTTCAGCAGAGATTCTCTCCCTTCTTTCTCTTTCGGTAACACTCATTCACTTTTTCATAACATTCTTTTTTTTCTTTTTTTTTTTTCAATCTATTAGTAAGATTTAATACAAGATTTTTAAGGGGAATGTTTGATAAACAAGATAGCCACAGGACTTGCAGAAAAAAAAGTTTTGTTTTTAACTGATATTTCACAAGCTCTTTTTAAAGAAAGTTACACTTCTCTCATCTCCAAAACTAGCAGGCAGAAGGTTAGAAGGTGCTGGTTGCCAGAAATCAATTTTACTTCCTACACTTTTTCAATTTCTTCCAGCAGAGTCCATCTCTGCTCCTACTAGACTGAATCTATTTAAAACATTAAATAATACTTTACACCTGCCTTCTTCCCTCTAACAAAGCAGGCACAGCCGTTTTCTCATGGTTTTAAAGTATCCACATGCTTTGTTACAATTTGATAATCTTAGGGGTACTTAAACTTTGCTCACAAACACTCCTGTGATAAAATAACCTTATAATGGCAACACATTAATTGCCTAAAGCCATCTCTGGTCGGCTCCCTACCTTTTCCCTCAGGAAAGACTTGTTGGAAGTCCTTGCTGAACAATAGAATTCCTTCATTTGCAGCATTGCCCAAAATGGAATTTCCTGCTGCATTTTCACTTCAGAAGTTCATTATTTCAAAATTACTGATTTCTGTCCTCTGACCTGTAGTGGTCTGTTACCAATGCACAGTCAGTTACCTCCTTTATGTGCAAAAGATATTTATTTTCACCTTTTTGTTTTTTAATAGATCATATAGAAAATTAAATTTTTGCTAAATTACTTTCAGAGAAGAATCAATTTTCGTTGTTTTACAAATGACAGACACAGCTGCTTATGAAGGTAAGATAATTTAGCTTTATCTAATATGAGCCCAAGTGATTTCACAACTTTAACTTCCACAGTTATCCTTTAAGAAATATCTTTTGGTTCACTAAGCCCTTTTCTGATGAGATACATTGCTCAGGAAAAGACCTAGTGGCATTTAAGTGGAAGAAGATTTCCATACAAGTATAGAAGTATATCAGAAAACTGGTAGATAGGCCCTTTGGCTTTCTGGTCTTTTTGAAGATGCTGATTAAAGGCCAGAAACCTCAAGAAATCATTTTCTACAGAAGGCCATGCACATCAGGTTTAGCTAAGCTACTCAGCTTCTTTGTTCAAGCAGAATAAGAACAGCACCCAGGATCCAAGGTCCAGATTGATTAAGCAATCAGTTGCAAATCTGACTCATGTACAGTCAATAGTAGTACAAGAGTTTTCAAGCGTTTCAAGTGCAAATTATTTAGCAGGACAGTTATTTTACCATTGTGGGTCAGAAATGACAGATTGCAAGTGATTAATTTACAGTGTGACATCCCTTCCCAGAGCACAAGGAAGCTGTTCACAAAAGGGGATATACATGACTAATTATTTCCCCCATCTGCATTCCACTGAATATAAAGGATGATTTGCCCAGCCTTGTTTTGTTACTGGCTAATTGTGACCTGAATGATGTCATCTGAGTGAGTAAATGCCCCAACAGCAATACAGAGCTTGGGGGGAGGCTGTATATTTTCTATATGTGGCCTTTGTAAAGTGAGGCCATAAAAGCTTTGAGTTACTGGGTAATGATGGAGCTAGTCAATTTTCACTGTTTTTGTTTAACATCCCAGTTTACACTTGTTTTTTCTTTATTTTTTGTCCTTTCATTCAGACCTTTCCAAAACAGATATTTGTCCCATACTGAGCACTTTCTCTACTCCTCAGTAGAAACATAAGAAAAACTAAGTAATTTTCAAAATATAAGTGAGTCCCATTTTATCAGTAGCCCAAGCTTTTCAGCCAAGAGAGAAATGTAAGTGGGCAGCCACATACTTTTTGCTATCCTTTGGGAAAAGCAATCCAAACATGGTGAGACCACAATGCCTCGAAAGTTTCAGCTTGTGAACTCCAAAGAAACAGAAATATGTTCATTTAACAGCAAATGGAAATGACTGTGTTTTCTGCAAAGAGCATGCTACACTTTGGTGGCCAAATGGACTGTTTGCTCTTCTTTCTACTTTGTCTCTCATCAAGGGAATTGAGACTTTGGATACTACTGTCTGCCAGTACATCACTGCTTAATTAGAAATTCAGAGCTGAAAAGAGTGAGTATAGGTGACATTATGTCTTAGCAGGAAAGCTGCAGGAGGCAACAGGGATGGATAAACACAAATAAGGATGGCAAGCATGACTGGGTTTTAGCAAAGCAGGAAACTAGATGAATCAGAAAAAAAATGCCTACACAAAACTGTCTATAAGGCACTAGAAGATGCATTTTTCTCTGGATCTTGGTACTCTGAACAATTCTGAAGTGCCCTTTCACTGCCGTAAAATATCTGGATCACTGCAAACGTAATGAAAGCTTTTCTCCTCTAGAGGGAAGAACTACCTACTAATGCCAACAGTCTGTTTACTCCAGTGAGTAGTTTAGTCAGTGAACTCTGTTTATGCAAGTGACACCGGTCCAGGATGCCAGAATAACTTCAGGTAAGCTGTTTTTTAACAGAAAATATAATTCTGTCAAAATCAAAACACTTTAAAATTCAATCACTTTTGTCTACACTTTCTTCTGAAGGAAAAAACAAAGTTCACTAATGTCAAAGCATCTGATTGGTCAATGTAAAAATAAAATTTCATTCCAATATACAAGGCTTTTCCCTTGAATTTAAAGTAGGGACATTTAAGTCTTACAGATTTTAAATGTCATGTACATCTGCAACAAATTTATTAGACATCTATTTCAGGAATTATATTTTTTTTACATTGTTTGAAACTGAAAGAAAAATAAGCTTCAATACTGTGATGAAAAAAAAAAGAAATATGTTCTTTCCCTAACTCTGTGATGTACACTATTTCATGTGTGGAGTTGTTTCTTTTCTTTCAAAGGATCCTCACTTAATTCGATATATAGAACATGCTAGAAAATATGTGGTGGTCTTTCCTCTTTGTTTTATATTTGTGTATTTTTCAATGGCTGCTCTATAGAAGTGGTGACAAAGGTGGAAAATAGTTTCTCCCTCTTTCATGGGGGCCCATTAGCGATCAGGCTAAATCACAGCTCTGTCCCCCTGTGAGAGCAGGGAAGAGAGGTGGCTGTGATTCAGCCTTCTCCACCCCCTGTTCTATATCAACAGCTGGGCTAACATCCTCCAAAAACTGCTTTTGGAAAACATAGCCACAGCATTCCTAGGAGTTCACAAAGACAGGTTCTGTGTTCCTCCTCAAGGTGCATGCCTGTCCACCAGCCATTCCAAAAGCTCTGACAAAATGTCCCCACAAGCCTTTGATCGCCATTTCCCCCCCCATAAAAGCTCTTTAGGTAAAGAGCTCACATGCTGCAATCAATAGGCTGTCCCTAGCCTGCAGAGTATATGTTGGTTCACATTATGGTAGCTCTCCTGGTTCCACCTTCTAAATCCTATTAAAAGGCAGCTAAAATATGTGATTGTTATTCAGGATATTACTTTTCAATCCAAACTTTTCCAGCAGCTGCCAC
This sequence comes from Serinus canaria, assembly GCF_022539315.1. NCBI lineage: Eukaryota > Metazoa > Chordata > Aves > Passeriformes > Fringillidae > Serinus > Serinus canaria. Next base: position 99,863,443 of record NC_066316.1, on the reverse strand, counting down.
AGAGACAATTTTCTCAGTCTCAGAATGGACTAACAGAAAAGAAAAGCATTGGTCTAAGAAACTACTAATAGGAAGAAGATGGGCAAACATCTTTATCAAGATAAAGAAAAAACTTGAGAGCTCGACTATGGGAAATGTATGTTTTCCCTTAGCAGGAACAGCCAGGGAGGCAGAAGACAGCAATTTCCTTCATTTGTGTGAGTTCATCTGTTGTTGAACTTTGCTTTCCAGAAATGACTTCTTTCCCCTAGGAGAAGAAGTGTGAGTCTAAGCCACACTTCCCTTCTCTCTGAATGATGGTCAGGGGCAGGCATTTCCAATATTTTTTTCTGTTGAAACTTATGCTCTTTCATGTTGTCTGTTTAGCACCTTGAAGCTCATGTTCACTCTGCCCTAGGAAAGCTCACAAAACAGAGAGCTCAAGGAAAAAGCATGAACTTTTCCAGACACTTGAACTTGATAGAAGTTTTTTTCCCCATAGCAATCCCTTCCTTCTCAAATGCTTTTATGAAAGTGTATGTGAGAAGACAGCAAAGTCAACACATTATTGCTGCTGTTACTCCATGCATTTTCTCTGCAAATACACTTTGCCTTCCCTAAGGATATGGAAGGGCCTTCCTTTTGCTTCCTTCTGGTGTAAGCTGAAACTCACTTTACTGAAGAATTATGAAGCAATGCCAAAATAAGAAAAAGAAATCACAGGCAAATGTGTGCTGTGGTGGAGAAGCTTGTAGAAGCTTTACATGGAGCAGGAAAAATGACAGAGTTAGTGCTTCAGTCAGCTAAATAGATTACCAAATGTTCTGAATTTACAATTTAAATGAATCAATCATTTTGGCTATTTCTCTAGATAAGAAAAAAAATCTGTCCATTGTTTTTAAGGCAGCTGTTAGATATATGAAGCATTAAAACAGGCTTCCTAATGCAAAAAAAATACCCCAACAACCAAACAAAAACCCTAACACCCACACATACATCCCACCGCTGCTAGCAAAAGTACATTAGAAAACTCAAGATCATTATAGAGGCAAAAATTACCATAGACCTCTTGTAACCTGCAGGGTGGCACCAACTTGATTACTTTACAAAGCAATTAATTTGTCGAATTGTTTGATAAACTGTCTTTGCAAAGACAGGAAAATAACAGGTTTAGTCAAAGGCTGAAGAGAGGTAGGCATCTAAATGTCATCATCTTCAATGCAGATGGTGTCCCTAGCTTCCATTTATTTTATTTGGAATCATCATCACACTTTTATTTTCTTTTCACACTAAATCATTTCTTAGTTCTTCAGTTTCCTTGACAAATCTGATATAAGCATAATTAGAGTGAAGAAATAATCAGATCTCTATCCTGGTCTGGATAAGCTGAGTGGCTTTCCAGTTGTTTTTGTTAGATGTTTTTTGTCTGCATGAAAAATGCTATACTTTCACTTTAAGAAGGATGGACAAACCGTGCCATGGTTAAGAAACAAACTGCAGACATTTATGAGAATGCACAGTCTCATCTGGGAAACATTATGCAGTGATTAAATTCAAAATAATTTCAACCTAGGACTTACTATTTTTTCTTGTTTGTTTGATTTGGCAACCAAGATTGATCACCGTGGAGAAAGGAATCACAACAGTGGCAAATCCTAGGACAGACCATTTAATTAGACCTGTTGCTTTCATTAAAAGTTAGTTTTACCTTACAAGAGAAGACACTGAACTATTTAATATAGCTAAACATTAGCAAATTGAAAAATACAAGACAGCTGTAGAGTAAATCAAGCTATTGATCTATACTGAAAACATTCATCAGCAAGCGTAGGACGGTAGCATGTTAATGACCTGGGTGAATGTGAATAATGAGAAATACTCTTCCAATCCCTGCTTCCTTGTGTTCATTCTTCACCAGCATCATCTATATCATTCATCTCTCTTCTTTCATCTCCTTCTACTCCAATTTTCACTTATCTTCATACTCATCACTCCACCCCTCTTCTACTTCCAATGTTCAGACTTGGGAGAAGAGTTTTCTCTTTTGTCTTTTTACAGTTATCCTTCTTTCTCCTTTAAATACTCCTTACTCCATATGCCTTTAACAAAAGTCCCTAGTTACTGTGGTTTATAGTGGGTGGACATCAGAGTTTACACTGAGCTCCACTAGTTTGAGAACAGCTCTGTGGTCACAAGTTCCCTAAAAACACCACTTGTAGGTGGCTCTGAGCACCTCCGGAGGGCACTGTAAGGACAGCTAAAGGAAGCTCTGTCTTTGACAAAAGTCTGAGGAACCAACAAACAACGTTGAGCATCCTGCCAGAGCCTAGACCACCACACAGGTAACTGTGACCTTTTACAAAGGTCAAAGTGTGGATGCTTGGGATTTTTGTTCCATCCTGTTAGTCACTATATTCTGTAATTGACTTTGTTTTGCTGATTCAACTGAGATACAGAAGCTTTGAGCTCACTGATCTCCTCTACTCAGCCTGAGAACTTACAGAAGAGAGCCTTAGCCCCAGATCTACTTTGTGGCTGTTGAAGACGGAATACCATCTAATGATGAGTTCTAAGGCAGACCAGGGAAAAGTCTGCTATGAGTAGTGTTTTATTTCTCATCAAATGTGTGCTCAGACTGCTGGGGGAAAGAGAGGGGCAGGAGAATCCCTTCCTTTTTCTGAGTAAGAGTTCACCCTTTATGCTATTATGCAAAAAGATGAAGTTTCCCCACATCCTTCCTCAGAGCACGGTAGTCTGAACTATGGTGTGGGTACCGAGTTCAAGGCATCCAATCCAACTGGTGTTCCATGTACAAACAAGACAGGGACAGCAAATAGATGTTCTGGCTGCTGACTGAGAATCATCAGAGTGAAACTTATGTGTCAAAATCTCAGTATAAGCAAGGCTTCAGAAAGCTTGTTCCTGTACATTGACTGTTCTATAATAAGGACTCAGAAAGTGAAACCATGGCTGCTATTCTCATTACATTGATAATATTTTCCTTTCCTTCTTCTTCTTCTGTTTAATAAAAGATATTACTTCCTAAGCATAGTCTTGCTCAGCCTTTATTGTCACATCTTCCTGCCTAATACAATAGAGCTGATAGATGATAAAATGAAGAATCTGGACAATGGTGGATCACAAAAAGTGTCACTGTACCAAATCAAAGCTTTGGTTGATAAACTTCTCTCAAGATACTTTCTAATGCTTGCTACTCATGCTGAATATCTGTAACAGTATAACCATCTTCACCACTCAAGGTAAATTGATTTGCTCTCCTTAATTCTAATTTTAGCAAATGCAGCCCTGCCATATTGGTTTAGCAATGATAAAACAACAACAACAACAACAACAAAAAAACACCCTAGAATGATCAGATGCTTTCTCATGGAGCAAGAAATCCAACAAATTCATTCTCAATGTAACTCAGTTCAACTGCTGTACTCAGTAAAAACAGTGACTGAAAGGCACTTAAGGCATCTGATGATCTACATGTGAAAGAGACACCCCTGAGACAATCCACACAAGTTAGTGTAATCCTCTAATATCTGATCTGGAAGCAAGTGATAGGAGGGTAATTTTCCATGTGATAATTTCAGTGGCTTGTACATCATGACATAACCCCTTCTTTAACTGCACATTAGGAAAAAACATTACATCAGTACATTTAAATCATCCTGATTTTTTCTTTTATTTATTTTTCATTGCGTTAATCCATGTTTCCTGATTTATTGACAGAACGAAATTAAACCCTATAGACAGGTGGATGTCATATTTCAGTCTGTAAAACTATAACTTTGCAAACCACATTTGATTAATTCGAAAGCTTCAAGAAGAGTTTAACCTCAGCAGGCACAATCCATCACATATTTACATATGTAAGAAAATATATTTAAAGTCTGACAAATCATCTGATGTCGAAACAAGTAAAATCTGTAAAACTCCTATGAAGCTCTGGTAGCAGCTTCTCTCTTTTGTTTTTACTGGGTGTATAACCATGCTGATACAGATGTCTTTATGTTGCCTCAATCCATTTCAGATAGAATGGATAATTTTTGTTCTGCCCAAAGCTTTTTTTCTTTTAGAGCAATTAGTCGGTATTTCCACTAATAATCATACTGTAAAATGGTATAAAGTTTCAGGCACCAATGAGTGCATTGTACTGAGTCACTTCAGAATCACAGCAGAAATATGGTCTCACCTCCAAGTAATTTTAAAGCACATGTCAATTATCTCAAGGCTACAGATTTCTGAAATCTGTTTTACTGCTAGATATTATTCCTGCTCCTAAATCTATTATCTTACTAGTCTGTTTCATTGACTGTGAAAGCAGTGGTTTGGAAATCACACCATATTCTCTGTATAAGTAACCCTGTAGTTTCTTGCCTATTTATGAAAAAGTCATAATTTCCTAAGACTTTGCAAGATACATTTTGCTTTCAAACATCTTCCAACATTTTATAGAAATGTCTCTTAGAACAGTCTAGGATCACTAGCACTACACAGGTGACAGGAAAATCACTGGGTTTTACTAAAACGACTAATAAACAAGTCCTCCTACTTTAAAGTGAATGGAAAGTCTGACTTTGTCTTCTGTGGCTGTTAAATATAACTCAAAAAACTCTCTGCAAATTCATGCAGCCAAAAGTAAAAGGTAGCAAAAAAGAATATATAGCATTTACATTCTTTTTATTTACTGTCAATTTGTTAACATATTAGAGGGGAAGATAAGCTATAACTTGTGCCTAACTGGAAATATTTTTTTCCTCATAAGTCAGGTCATAAATCTCTTCAGCTGATAGAATCCAGTAACAAATATTTAGCTCTTGCATATTTTACTGTATTTTGAAAATGTAGCCATTTGTATGTGGCTCACGATGTATCTGAAAACCCCATAACTATTATTTCAGATACAGTAGTTAAGCATCAGAATAACTCTACGAGAAACACCATTACTATTTCAATTAGTTTTTTGGTTTTTTTTAACCAGTCAGGGGTAACAGCCTTATTTTTTTAGTTTGTTGTTTTCAAGAAAATGTGATTGCAGAACAACACATTTTTCAAACAGCTAATATTATCACTTCTATCCCTCCAAATGAAAACTGAGATTTAAGATAAAATTGACAAAAAATAAAGAGAGAAAGAATAAACTCATCCAAAACTCTCTTTTGCCTTACCCTGAAGATACCATAAGTACAAATATACCTAAGGAAGAAAAAGAGTTGTTTCTATGCTTTTTCACACAATCCCAAGCACTGACATCATTGCAAAGTCTCACCTTGATGTAGCTGGATCAGGTTGCATGCAAAACACATTAGCCAAAACTTAATTTGAAATAATGTTGGTATTGGCAATAGCTGGAGTACCCTTTACAGAGTAGCCCACCAACAACTTGAGAACTCATGCAAAAATCAGGAGGCTAGGAAAGGACTCCAAGTTATGGATCTCAGGTAAAGATGTCTTCCTAATGCTTGCAGGCCCCCAAGGAGTTTTAGACTGAGAATCTTTATCCAGTTTAACTCTTATGTGACTTGCTGGTATTTGGGCACTTGGTTTTAGGTGCACAATCTTCTAAATTTCTTGTGCAGGGACACAGTGGAAAAATCTGAGTTTCAAATGAGGACAAAATGCTATGTTAAGCGTTGCAGTCCATAGCCTTTTATCTGAGTCCTCATCTACACCAAGTTAAAAAATAAGGGAAAACAATTAGAGTTCAGAAGTTTCTATGTGCCAGTGAATGCCATCTATTTAAAACCTCATTCCACCTGTACTGTATCACAGCATTGGCTGTTACCACTAAAACCAAGAAGCAGAACCCCCACAAGCCAATAATAGACATTAGTGACATATACATCATGGAAATCACCAGTTATCAGTAATACAGAGAAAAGCAAAAAAGGTTAACAAACACTAGTCTTCCCTTGTCCCCATTACTTAGTCAAAGTTTAACTTTTTTATATAGATTATTTATGGTAACCTTATTTTTCATATAACCAAAAGAGTGATGTCACTACATAACAAGTTGTGATGTTGACGTGTTTTTGCTATTACACCCTGGAAAATCTTTTCCTGAGTTGATACAGATCTGGGAGTACTAGAAGACTTTCAGTCTTATACTGAATATAACCAAACCCTTTATAATATTCAGACCAGTTTTCAATTCTACCACTTTTGAATAATTTCTAGAGATTTAGATATGTTGAGATTCAGCAAGCCAATACAAAGGTAACAGTGCAAGTTTTTCCTTCTTGTGTATTTCCAAAGCCATGAAAGAATGAAATAATAATATAAGGAGAAGAGTTCAGAAAGATTAAAAATAATATCTGCTATCACAAGATTAACTGATTTGACACTGGCCTTTTAATCCTCCATATATCCCAGGTATAATAGCTGCTGTGGCAGTTTAGGCCTGGATTTAAAAGGAAAAATGCCTACTTTTGGTTTATTTTTTCCTATCTTTCTTCTTATATCTATAAATAATGTGCCAGTTATGACACTGGTTTTATTCTGACTAGAAGTAACTTAATTTTTTATTTGAAATGAAGACTACACGTGAGAGAAATTATTCTAAATAACAACTGATTTAAAAAGAGACATTCCTTTTCCCTATAAATATTGTTCCTTTAAAATTCTCCTGTGTCAGAGTAAATACTGAATAAGGTAGTTTGCCATGGCATCCACCACAGATGACAAAGGGTGGCTAGATCAGGTACAGAGTCCTTTTCTTCTCACAGGCAAACACATGACACTGTGCTGCAAACTGACATGGAAACCAGCCAAAGATGTTGAAAACTCCTCTACACCTTGAGATTGCTGCCCTATGTATTTACAAAAGGAATAAATCAATTGTGGGATAAGAATCTAAAAGGAAATATGGTTTATTTACAGAGAATTTGTGGGGGGACCTAGCCCTGAGTATACTGGTCTGCACAAATTCCATGTGAGGCAGGGGGAGAGAGTATGCACAGGTGCACATAGCAGGAAATGGGTACATGCAGTCTAGATGGAGAAAGGCTCTAAGGACATCCACACCTACTTTCTGTCCCAGAATCCAGAGAAATGTGTGGAGAGAGCCCCGTCCTACACAAAAGATTGGGACTGAGTCTGGTGTATGCACACCAGAAAAAGCAGAAGGTGTCCAGTTGCTCTGTTATTGCCTTCTAAATCAAGTTAGTATTGACAGTTAACTTAAGCTGACATGAGACCATATGACCAACATAAGCTGACAAAGGCCACTGCCAAAACAAATATCTTACCCTTTTCCATTCTCTTTTCCTAAATCCTCATGCTAAATGCTTGTTCCTGCCACAAGGGAAGACGAAAGAGACTAAAATGTAGTCTGACAAAACCAAAATAGTATTAATTTCCACCTGGATCATTTTCTTGACAAGCAAAGCCAGAGTCACATAGGTGATTGCTATTGCAGATACAGGGAACACAGCAGGACACATGGGCAGAGACTGGGGATAGAATAGCACCTAATGCTTTCATCAGTTTCAAATGTTCCTCAAACCACCAACAATTCTCTTTCAACAGAAAAACAATAGTCCTGTGTGCTATTGTGTGCCCTGCCCTACTCTTTAATTCAGTCAGATTCTGCTAATCACACCCCTGAGAAAATGGCATGTATAGAGGACTTTTGCCAGGAGAATGAAAAATATCAAGTACCTTTATTCTATTATCATTTTATGCAACGATTAGTGTTTAATTACAAATCATGGTACTTTTAGTAATTGTATCCCAACAGCACGATTTCTCCAGGCTTAGTATTAGTTGAGTAAGTAACCTGGAAGAGCTGAACCTAGAAATTCAAATTAAACTACAGCCTTCTTTTACTACAGCTGAAAAGCAGCTCTCAGATCCAAAACTGTCTTAGACCCCACCAAAATGTGTACACATGGACTGCAACATCCTCTTTCCCCATGCTCTGGGAATCACATTTGTATCACTAATTCTTGTGATGGGATGACACCTGCTGATATTAATTTGTGAGCAGAAATCAATAATAAATAAATTAATAGGTCGTATTTATCTTAGCTGTAAGCACAAACTTACACTAATTCAGCTGAAAAAGCATTGCTATGACCCTAGGGCAAGCTGGAGTTTTAAGGGGGAAATTTCACTATTCTGTTATGCTAAAACAACCAAAAGGGTTTTTAATGGAACCTCCCTATCCACTTCTTTCTTGCAGGTGAGCTCTTCCACTGGGTTTGACCTAACCAGCACCTTGACAGTTTTCTGTATTGCAAACTCCACAGACTTCCATCCTGTCAGCAGCACAACTGCATCATATATCACCATCTTCTCCAAAGTCTCCCAAACTCTGGTGTGCTCCATTTTCTTGCTCACTGTGTTTTCATATATCCTCTTCTTTCTGATATGCTTCCTTTTTGTCTTCAAAAGCTCTCAAGGAGCACATCCTCTCTCAAAAAAGCTCTGTCTGATCCAGATGAAGGAAACATCAGTCATCTTCTCAAAGGCCCACCACCTTTATGAAGGAAAAAATACATAAATTGTTGATATAATGGTTATTGCCCATCGCACCCTACAAACTAAAACTGTTTGTGCTAAATTTACAAATTCATACAGCATTGTCACAGCATGAAAAATAAAGTGATGACCCCCACAGAGATGAAAAAAGCTTTAACCAGAACTGGAAAATTAATCAAAAATCTTCTGTTTAGTTTTCCTAATTATATGCGCAGACATACATATTTTTTATCATGACAAATATTTACCAATATGAAACTTCTAAATAAAACTATCCCTTTTCAAAAGAAAAAAAGATCAGAGCAATGTTAGTATATTATTGCTTGCAACCCAAACACTGATCTGCAAGACTAAATACAAGATAAGTACATTAAATACCAGATAAAAATTGAAACTGTTTTTCTCCTACAGTGTTTTCAGTTAACTTGCTGGGTCCTCATATGGCAATGTACCAAGCTGTTATAAACTGTGAGGGCAAGAGCAGCAACAGTAGGCTGAGGACAGGGCTGACATAAACACTGTGATCCACACAAGAGAGGGGCAAAATTATAGTTCTATATTATGTTTTCAGGAGCAGCAGGACCTCTGTGAATTCATTTGTATCAGTATTTAAGGCCATTCTCAAATGTCACTCATGTTTGACATTTCATGCCACAGACATTCCTTACACTTGTACAGAAATCTTATTCTGTGTGCTCTGACTTCCATTTCTGGTTGCTGCAAGATGCTGAGCTAACCCATTGTGGATAATCTTTTGTAACTATGCTTATAGAGATCTTTATATCACTGAGGCTTTAAATGGTAGCCAGTCAGTCATTTTCTCTCAAAAATTGTTTAGAACTGACTGCGTAAGGGATACAGGAAATTACTTTGCCAAACATAACCTTTATTTAGTCTATGAAACTAGAGAGTTTATGCCAATAAATAGGTCCCAACGATAAACTAAAATTAATAAAAACCTTACATTTTCTATGTTGGATAGCCTTTTTAAAACAAAAGAAAAAAACCAACAACAATAACACAAGAAAAGAAGGAAGGTAAGGTAAGGTAAGGTAAGGTAAGGGAAGGGAAGGGAAGGTAAGGGAAGGTAAGGGAAGGGAAGGGAAGGGAAGGGAAGGGAAGGGAAGGGAAGGGAAGGGAAGGGAAGGGAAGGGAAGGACGGGAAGGGAAGGGAAGGGAAGGGAAGGGAAGGGAAGGGCAGGGAAGGGAAAAAATTGGAAAAATACCCCAGCCTCAATATAATCAAAATTTAAATTTTATAGTGAATTATTTAGCCTGTCATACATTTTACTTTAGTTCAGTAGTGGGTGGATTCTTTTATATCTTAAAATGCTGATAAAAATGATTGATCCTTATTTCATATCGTTTATATAATTCATTTTCTTAAGAAAAGTTAATGTCTGAGATAATGGAAGACAGAAACTCCTGAATCTCAATAGCTGGTCACTCCAAAGTAAAGATCAATCCCATTAAGTGTTGTGAATAATGGTTCACAAAAGATTCACATGACATATAAGCTCACTTTGGGGAAAATCAAGCAGTAAAATTGCTATCTACACTTTAAGCCATTCTTTTTCTCATCTAGAATATAATTATCAGTAGATATTACTCTCTTAAGAAATATATAAGCCACTTCATAACACTCTGCCCTGTACACATCGTCTTGCATGTTTCCCAAAGAATCACTGTCCAAAGGTTACAGCAGTATAGTGACTGCATTAGAAAAATCAAGGAAGGGGCATAAGATAAGGGTATATAAATTATAATAGGAACAGGTTGCTTTTATATCCTTTCCAATTTAATTACAGTCACTGTCATAAAAATGGATTAGATACTGCTGTTTTCTCTTCCCATTACCATCTTTGTCATAAGAATGAGAAGTCCAAACTTCAATGCTTGTCAGCTTTAGTTGGACACTGTGTAGTTCTTTAACCTTTCCACAGCTATGTCATTTTATTGGCTGGCTTTTCCACTTCTTTCATGTTTAAACCAAAGTAGCTCGAGGTAATGAACTGGAATGGATAACCAATCCCATAACAGCACATTGAAAAGGCCAAAGCAGTTCATCATTGTGTAATCAATATAATAAATTAGACAACACAAATCTTATTCCCATGGAAAAGGCTAACAAAACATGCTAACAATTATTTATAGTGATAAAGATAGCTTATTGGAGAACAAAGGCTCATCTTCTAACAGTTTTAGTATTTTATATGGCATTGAGCTGAAATTCACCATTAAGAGCACTGCAACACTTCAGACATGTATGCTTTCCATATATTTTTAAACAATTTAGTCAATTTCCTTATTTCATTTCAATGTTAATACATGCCTTTAAAGTTCTATGTTATTTTTTTTTTTGGAGAACAGACTATGGTAAAGACATAAAAAAAAATCAGTAACTTTTGACATAATTTTCAATCTGTAGTGCCCAAAGTTTCTGGCAAAGTTTACGCCCTGATGCAAGAAAGCCATTGAGGCATGCACAGGAAAACATCCATCATCCACCATGGGCAGCTACAGACCCCCTGGGAACCCAGAGTGTCCACTGCCAGGACATCCAGGGGAGAGCCAGCTCCCATTTCCCACAGGAACCTACAGAACAGGAACTGAGGAACAGGAAAGATGAAATCTCCTGAGACTCACTCTCAGATCTACCAGCTGAGCAATCCCACCCAAAATCAAGAGGATTTTCACAATACAGAGCAAGCACCCATGAAATAAAAGCATGGATCCAGCTTTGCAATGCATGTTAACCTTCATGATAAAATGTATCATCATTCTGTTGCACTGCAAATTCCTATTTTTACCTGAAATACTGATTGATGAGACATCCACTATTTCTTGGTATGTATTTTTGTTTAATTGTGGTTTTATTGGGGATTTGAACACAGCTAATCCAAACTCTGCAATGTAGACAAATGTAATAATTATATCCTGCATACCACCTTGCATTTAAATGTGGGCACTTTGTCCACTTATTTTTAATGTACCAATTTAAGATGAGGTCGCAATACAATTTTACAAAAAGACAACTGAGTAAAGACTGAGACATTATAGTTTCTTTTCTGTGAGGACCAGAAGTAGAGATGAACCCTTTGAAGAAAATAGTTGCCAATTACTTGAGGATAAAGCTAAGTGTATGGAGAGCCTGGATTTTTTTTTCCTACCTTCATTAAGAATTTTACTGAAGTAGCTGTAGATTTTACATTCATATTCACCTGTTGTGTCCTAGTGCACTGCAGACAAGTGTTTCTCTCTATACAGTAGGAGAAAAATATCTATATTATATATGGGAGTAGGTGGTATTACCTTGAATAGTTAATATTTTTTTACTGTGTAAGTACCAAATTAGATAAGGAGTATGCCTGCAGAAGGAAGAAAAAAAATGTCAATATGTTTCTGTTACTTATTTTGGTCAAGATAATACCCTAATTTCAGATTCCAAGCATAGGGATTAACATGATAAATATGCAAACTTGCACAGCTAAGGCTAAGATGCAGTGCACAGTAAATATTTTGCCAGCAGCTAAGTGATGAGCCCATATACTGCAAGTGACAGCTTTACTGGAAGCAGAAAGGTAGTCCAGGTAACACAGAATTTGAACCTGGCAGTAAAAGACAATATATATTCTATCTTAACAAAGATTCAATAAGTCTGTTTTAATATAAATGTTGCCTTAGCCAAACAGATTGCTAAACTGTGGGTTTGTTTTTCTAGGCTGCTAGGTGAATAGAGATGAACAAGCTCCTTGGACAGCATTTAAAAACAATATTTTTTTAGACTGTACTGCTGAGAATTGGGAATGAATATTGAAAAATAATTATTTTATATTTCTCTGGATCATGTTCCTCTGTGGATAATTGCCTTATGAAATATATAACAAAAAAAGCATTAGTCACCAGACATCAGAGCCTGATCCAGCACCCACTAAAGAGCAAAAACTTCCACTGACTTCAGTGGAAATTGGATCAGGCCCACACTTGAACACTTTTGTTCAAACTGTACGTTTTTTGCCAAAAATTGATAGTGGAACAAAGCTTCTGACAGCAAAGTCCATTGCCACATTGCGTTTTCCCCATGGGAAACACCTGGAGGAGCAGTGAGCTGTGTAGGACTGGAGGAGAAGGGCTGCTTGCACAACAAAGGACATCTATACCAGACAAAGGGAAGGAGTCAGATGAGACAGAAAGGAGGGAGTGGAGCCAAAGGAGAGGGATTACTGAGGAAGACATTGGTCTGACTTGTAAATTAGAAATGGGGAAGCTGGGACAGACTCCGAGGAAAGCTGGACGGGAGCTGCTGGCCGGCAGTGCTGCAGGGTCAGAGGGAAGTTTCCAGGGCAAAGCCTGGAATAGTTGGAAAAAGCAGGCAAGAAGCTTCTGAGACAGGCATCAAAAGAAATAACAGAGAGAAAGCTCAGCTGCTGTGGCCACAATCATCTCCAAAACACAGAAAGGAGTTTGTCTGGTGAAGGCTGGGCTGCAGTAGCTCGGCACTGCCCAGTGGCCATTGCAGACAGCAATGGGCACAAGATTCAATGTGAGAGGAGGGTGCTCATGAAAGGGATGGGCTACAGACACTCAGACACAAATGAACTTTCCTTCAAAGATGCCTTTGTCAAGGCTTTTGAAGAACTGAGAACTAAATCACTATTAGAAAACAGGGAAAAATAGTTGAAGCTGTTAGGGCAAACCGAATAAAAATAAAAAAACACATTAAATGAAGAGAAAAAAATTTTATAGTTTATACACTTTATTGCTTCTATTCTCTCAAAACTTATAAAACTCAATAGCTGCATTTCATTCTTTTATTTGAATTAAACTAAAACAGATAAAACCTGGAGTCATTGTACATAATTAATAGAATATAAAGAGATAACCTGAGGGTGGTTTTAATAGTTTACATTCTATATTGCTTTCCTGAATCTTTGAATAAATATTTCTCAGCACAATAAATTTTAAATTAGATTATATTTAAGAGGAGGATGAAATTACAGAACTGTTCCAATGTATCGTTCTTCCTAGAAAACAAAACCATGGCTGAATTGTTTTCTGATGAATTTCAGATGCTTGTGTTCAGCTGTACTGTGTAGGATTTGCAATGTTGTACATTTGGTAGAGGATTTCAGCTCTCAGTTACTCTGTCCTGTGACAGCAAAAATCCAAATAATATATTTGAAATGCAAAACTACCAGAGAAAAGTTATTTATTGTAATTATTCACATCAGTGATATTGTAGCAGTGCCTAAGAAACTTAAAAATATTCCTGTCTTGGTAAAAGCTCCTCTTAGAAATAATTTAAAAAGTCTTGACTGACTGGAGAAATGAATTGTTGAAAACAGGAAAAAAAATAAAGTAATATCCTCAATTTTCAGCTAGGAAGCAACACACAAGAAGCCTCTGTGGCAAAGCAGAGGTTTAAAACCAGTCTGGTGACTTTTCCAGAAGTTAAAACAACTGCATTTCTCAAATTACTTGCCAAAAGGAATAGCACTATACCCATGAACAAGAGTTTTAGATTGTGGTTCTTTAATCACATGGACTAAATCAGTGTCTTTCTCAGTAATGCACAAAATTTCTTTTCAGGTCATTAGCCACTTTGTCCACTTAAATAAAAACAGAAAAACAAATGAATAGCAAAAAATGTGTTTTTAAAAGATGCTGTAAATGATAAAAAAGGATGAGCCCTTAAAAAAAAAGTAGGCAGCAGCTTTGCTGCTTTGCTAATGATTTAGGTGGCTAATGTATTCTATTAATATCACCTGTCACTAGAAAGATTTAACAAGAGTCCTTCGGAACTGAAAACAGCATTTGTTATAAGAAGGATGCAATAGCAATCAGTAGCTCACATTATTTTCTTTTTTCAAGACTACATTAGTAATATTTTTGTCTTTGGCAAGCAGTCAAATTGGTCACTTTCTGACACTGTGCCTCTTCATGGCACATATACCAGAAATTTATTGAATAAATGTATTTACTACCTGGTCATTTTTATTGCTCCATCAGCAAACCCTTTCCCCTGCTCCATTGCTAGGAACACATGTTGCTGGTTCCTCAGCCTTACAGACCACATGTAAAGGAACTGAAGCCAAACCTTAGGGCTGTTCTAGTCCAGCGTTGATACAGGTGAACAAGAAAAGAGAGTTAAAAGGACTTTACTACTCCCTGGGGAGATTCAGGTGGGGGGATGCCTTCATCATGGGGCAAAACACAAACTGAGCACATGTTATCTGTAGTTTTTGAGGGGCAGGGGAAAGCAATAAGAAAAACGTTATGTTGTCTTTAACAAGAGTGAAAAAAAATGCGAATCTGAGAACTATAAATCTTAGAAAGCTTTGTTTTCTGGTGACTGTGGTATTAAAGAAGTCTTATCAGGCTTCAACCTGATAAGTAATGTAGATTAGTAATTGCAAGCTGGGGCTTCCCTCTCTTCAAAGCAGACAGTGTGATCAACTTGGAACAACACAAGTAATGAGGCCTCAGATAGCAAAGACGTGGCAGACTTTATCTGACATGGCCCTTAATAGCATTGTTTTAATTACCAGAAATCTCTAAAACCTCATGCTAGGCTGCAGACAAAAAGTGTCTTCTGAAGGCATTTAGATTGCTGTTAAGGAGCTACTTCCTTCCATTGCATTGCTGGGATTTTTTCTGTCTATTGGGAGCCTTTCAGAGCTTAGGATGATAAAATAAAGGTGGAGCAACACTCAGCATGAAATGAAATGCTCAGTGTAAGAACAGGTTGAGACCAGCTGCTTTTGCTGTAGCCCATGGAGGTTTCATAGGAAACTAGGAAATAAAGGTGCTGAGGCTGCAAGGGTTAACCATGGTTGAAAAAATTATTTAAGACTGAATTAAATACCATAGTTATTATGAAAGCAGTGAGAATTGATTTTATAATGATAGAGGTCATCCAGTACACTCTAATTAGTTGCATATTACTGCTTACTATGAAATGTGTGAAATTAGAAGCCTCACAATGCACCAAAATACTACATTAGGCCAAACCAGCAGCTTCAGCTAGAGGAGAATCTTTTTACAGTGTTTCCCCATGAGAGCCTGTTCTCATTCATTGTACACTTTTCAAATTCAGCATTTCAAGATCAACTTTTTAGGCTAGATATCTGTGAATTCTTGGAGGAAGACATGGCTGAAATAGTTCAACTCCTGTTAAAAAAAATGACACTAGGGAAAGAATGTTTCAGAAATTCATTGGTCTCTGAGCTGAGAAAAAGTAACTGAGAGAGCAAGAGAGACTGCTATCTCTAGGACCATATCTTGGCTCCCATGAAAAGCTGAAAATCTAGAGAAAATCAAGTATTGAGGATAGAGACCAGCCCCTCTGTTACTTAAGCCCTGGGAAGGACAGGGCTCAATAGCTGCCTTTGTCAGGTATCTGTGCAGCTCTGAGAAGACTCACAGGGTGCAGGCAGTGCTAAGCAGGGATGATCATGTCAGCTCTTTGGTGTTTCTCCACCACAGTGCAGTACTCAGCTGCACCTACCTGAGCTCTAAAACAACAGCTCTATGTTAGCTTGAAGCTGCACAGACACTAACCCTTTTCTTCTTGGCCAGTCTGAGGCAAAGAGGAAAGGCAGATCAGGTTAAGCAGAAGCGTTGCTTCCAGCATCAGTTCTGATTTCTGTAGTTGTAGCTCTACCTTTTCTTACAATAAGAGTGAGACAGCAAGTCACAACTAGAGTGGTTGATAAACCCAATAAACCAGAGACATTTGACACAGAAAACCTACCTCCCATTTATTAAATTGTGAGTAATCCCAGCTTCAGTGTCTTGGAACTGGAGTTGTACAATTGATAAACATTGTGCTACCATTCTTGTTCTCCTTAGGCACTAACTCCAGTGGACTAAACCCTCCAGTGGACAACCCTCTAGAGCTACCTATATTTCATAGAGAGCAAAGCTTACATGTCTGAACTTCATGACAGCTCTTCAGGTGAGAGTTTTCTACCTTCTTTCACTGATAATCATGAATTTAAAAGAGTGGATTGACCCTGCCCTGTCTTTAGGGTAGGCAGGATTTTGGTGAAACAGAACCTTTCATGAGTCCAATTTGCTCATGACTTAAAAATCTATTTTTAATTTCAGTAGCTTAGTATTACTTTAAGATTTCAGCAGTTTGATATCTTCTTTTCACAGAGAAATTGAACACATATGTAGCTTCATTTTTGATTATTTGTAGGTCTTACTGGCCTTCATATGTAGGCCAGTAAGACCTACATGAAATATTACTTTTAAAATTCAGCTAATACAAAGACTTTATAGATTGACAAGTATTAAATTTTATCTCTTTTTGTCCCTGTCTTCTGTTGCCTTCATAACTAAGTCTGTCCAAGGTTGCTTTTGGATAAATACTTTCACTCAGAAATTATTCACTCTGTTCCATGCAAAATACATGCATATACAAGGTTAAAACTGAGCACAGAAACCAGCACAAATATGAATGGACTGCTTTAAAACTGCTTTTATTGATTCTTTTGCAGTGTTACATAAAGTTCAGATTTTGAGATAATTGAAGGGTTTTATAGTTTAAGATTAGAAAGCACCTTTAGTAGGATTGATGTACTGAGACACTTAAGAATCTCTGTAAAAGTCAGTGATTTTTCATTCTTGATGATCAATTTTTGTCTTTTTGTGTGTAGCAATTGCAGTACAAACCCAGAATCCATCAGTTGCCTTGCCCAGATTTTGTTTGATTTTTTTCCAAATTTGAAGGCATTCTGTGGAAAAGCCATCTTTCCTAACTTTTACAATTCAGCATCCCAGTTATCTACTGAACCAGGTACAAGCTTCTTATACAGTATCCAGAAACAGCTGAGTTTGTCAGGAACCTCTGGAGATCACCTAATCCAAGCTTCCTAGTCACAGCAGGGTCATCTATGACATGATGCCCAGGCCTGCAACTATTCAGGTTTGAACATCTTCACCCAAAGGGGCTCTACAACATCTCCAAACAGTCTGTTTCAGTATTCAGCCCTTCTCAAAGTGACGAAAAATTCTTTCTTATATTTAGAGAGAATCCGAAACAATTTCCCTGAGTCTTCTCTGGCCTCAGCCTTTCTGTGTATGAAAGGTGTTCTAGTCCCCTAATAATGTCAGGTGCCCTTCACTGGACACTCTCTGTAACTCCATGATGTACTGGGGAGTCCATAGCTGGACACAGGACTCCATGTGTGGCCTCACCAGACCTGAGCAGAGAGGAATGATTGACTTCCCTTGACCTGCTGGCAAGAAACTGCCAAATGCAGTCCAGGATGATGAGGTCACCATGAAGACCACATTGTTCATCTTGTTGCCCACCAATACTCCTGGGTCATTCTCTTCAAAGCTGCTTTCCAGTTTATCAGTCCCAGTACCTAATGGTGCATGAGTTTGTTCTTCCCTAGGTGCAGGACTTTGCATTTCTTTTTGTGAATTTCCTTATGTTCCTTTCTCCAAACCTTCCAGGTCCCTCTGAATGGCAACACATCCATCTGGTATATGTCAGCAAGTGGTAAGAGACAGGCACCTACAAACACATCAGGTCCTTTTAGCAGCCTTAAACGCTGTCTTCTACATTAGCTGAAGAGGCAAACTAGAAACCTGATTAGAACAGTCCCTAATATCTTGGTGGCCGAAGTTTAGGAATTTATACCCTACTTTTTTGCCAACTCAACAGATTCTTTCTTGGCTGTTCTCTACCAAGTAATGTTCATCATGATATGAACACAAAGTGGATTATTAGTACCAGTCATCTACAGTTATATGATCTTCTCTGCAATACTTATGGAAGAAAAGACTTCCCTCTTGCATGCACCAAAATCTCAGTTGCTTTCTGGACACATTCCTGTTCAGTGCACGTTAATAACCCCGTCATGAAAGAATAGACCAAAACCTTTGAATCACAGAATAAGTTAGGTTTGAAGGGATATTAAAGATCATCCAGTTCCAACCCCATTGCAATGGGCAAGGACACCTTTCACTAAACCAGGTTGTTCAGAGGCCTATCCAACCTGGCCTTGAACGACTCCAGTGATGGGACATCCACAACTTCAGGTAACCTATTCCAGCACCTCTCTACTCTCCTAGTGAAGAAATTCTTCTGTCTATCACTACAGGCCTTGTAAAAGTCCCTCTTCAACTTTCTTGTAAGCACATTCCATGTTTTATCTTGATTTTGTTTTTCTCTCATTGAAGAATCCATGCTAACAATGTATTGTCAGCTATGCAACAGCTTCTGTTTTTCCTATGAGCTCCACCCTCATCTGTAAGCTAGTAACAGTGAAATCTGCCAGTGCTATGCTTTTATCACAGTGACTGAGCTTTTTGTGACCTGCACATCTTCTAGGAGCCCTGAATTCTTGCATATTCCAAAATATTTATCACAGAATTGATAACAGTTAATACCATGAGATTTTTTAAAAAATATATAAGCACTTGATCTTTGACAGGGCTCCAAGCTATGCTTGTTCTTTGATGCCCAGTGGCTCCCACACAGACTTCACACCATTCTTGCAGCACTAATTTGTTCGGTATCTTTCTCTTGCTAAAGACATTTGCTTTCAGTTTGAGTAAAGAAGTGGATGCAGAAAAAATCTTCACTCACTGGGAGCACAGAAAAGCAGTTATTCCATATTTTAAAAATTACAGGAAATTCCACATCTGCTGATTAATGGGAGCCATTCTGCTGTACATTTTTAGCCTCATTATCAGTGAAGGTTAGTTAGTCTTTCTCAAAGCAATAGGCCAGATTTTGAACACTAATATTCTGCCAAACAGCCAGGCCCTGCTCCTTCTATCCCCCTGCTAAGGGGACATTATTGCTACAGTAATGCCTATTGCTGCAGGCTGCAGTTGTATTTTCACTTCCAGGAGGTCTCCAAGGACACTGCATTCCTGGTGTACGTGCTTCCCATCATCACTGAATGTTGTGTCTTTCCTCTCTCAGCAAGTGAGCATGAGGGGAAACTAGACAGATACAGCCAGATAATTGACTTTATCAGTGACACAAGGTTTAGCTACTTAGGGCCCCACTGCTCCAGCCAGGCTCCAAGGGCTTACACAGTAACAGCAGGAGGATTGATAAAGCACTTCTTAACTGTTTTGAGGGATAATATAAAATTTATCCAGATTATTCCTTCTATTCCTGGAAAATGGCTTGTTTTGCAACCTGTTCCTGCTAACAGCCATCTGCACCTAGTACTAGGCAAACCATGGAGGTTTGTCTTATATCCCAGAATGTCCCTATATACAAGCTTAAGATGGATTGACTTATCCAATGAAAAATTAAAATTCAGCCTCCAGGTTAATATTTTTGACCAAGAGATGGGATTTTTCTAAAGAAACACAGCTGAAGATTTACATAAATATCCTTAAAGAATGGTTAAAAAATGGTTTCTTTTTTTTTTTTTTTTCCCACATTAGACCTTTCTATAAAGGTTACATGGGCTATTTTTGGAGTTGATGTTAGAAATTTTGTCTCATCCAGGGGAGAAAACAGAGGCTTAAAATTGCTATAGTGAGAGAAGAGCTGCCTGATGCTTTCTTTGCTCTTTGTCCAATGCATTAGGAAATATTGCTGCCTTAGAAATCAAAGAGCTTTCAGAAAACTGAATTCCCTGTCTAGTTAGAAGACTAAACCTACTTGGAACAAAAAGGAAATGGACTTTGTGATATCACTGCAGTATTTCTAGCAAAGATGAGTCATGGGGCTTGACCAAATATAGTATTGCTTTAGGGAAGCTAGCCTTTAATTGACACGTCTAAAATTTTTTCTGTCTCTGGGAAAACAGGCTCAGGTTTCTCTTGTAGAAAATCTGGCAAAAACAACACTCTTTTTCAAAGAATCCAGGAAATTTCATGAAATAATCTAATTGGGAGGCAGAGTACAGAATACAGAAGACAGAATACACATTTCAAACCTCAGATTTGAAAGCCACTTATAGTTGTGGATGTTTCTCAACACAAAAGTTGCTCCACTGGAAATGCACTGGCACTCAGGAAACCATCTTCAAATCAGTGTAATTGCTTGTGTAGTTCAGTGCTTTGCTGGTGCAAATGTCACACCACAGTTTTTCCATCTCTTTTTTCTCAATGCTCAGAGCGACATCATCCAATAGAATAAAGTAAAAAAAGAGATTACCAGAGGCTTACACAGATTCAGTTCTTTCATGTGTTAATATTAAATACCCACTCCTTTGCAAAAAATGCAAGGAACAAAGAAATCTGTTAAATTTCTGCCTTAGAATGTAATATAGAATCTCCTTCCAGTACGTGGGGGAAACCAACAAGAAAGCTGGAGAGTAATGGTGTACAAGAACAGGTAGTGATAGGATAGGGAGGAATGGATTCAAGCTAAAAGAAAGTAGGTTTGGATTAGATGTTAGAAGGAAATTCATTACTGTGAGGGTGGTGAGGCACTGGGACAGGTTGCCCAGAGAAGCTGTGGATGCTCCAGCCCTGGAAGTTGGTTGGATGGGCCTCTGAGCAACCTGGTCTAGTGGAAGGTATCCCTGCCAAGAGCAGGAGGGTAGAACTACATTAGTATATAACTCTGAACTTCATATAAAGTGTTAGCAAGTTCTCTCACAGTTTAGTCAGACAAAACAATCCTTTCCCAGCCAAGAACCAAGGACACCATTACACCTTCAGGCCCAAAAAGTGTAAACAAGAGCAAATTGAGGAGAGCAAACTGGGAGGATGGGACTTCATAACCTGAAGCTGTAATTGGACAATTAACCCCAATACGTAAATGGACCAAGACTTATAAAAATGTAAAATCTCATGACTCACTGTCCCTCTTGGGTGTAGCCTTGGCTGGGCTCTTGTACTGCCCAGGGTGTATCCTTTGAAGGGCTTTTTAATAAATACCTAATTTATTCCTTTAACAGTGGCTAGCCTCTTTTCTAGGTAGCCTCTTCAGGCATCATCATTACCGTGATGACAACCTCCTTTTAAGCAATTTTCACACCTCTGTATTATTATTCTTGATTTATAACAACATAAATTAAGGAAGAATTGGGACAAGCTATTTAAAAATTCAGCAAGTAGCTGAAGAGACCATTTATATTATCTTGGTAGATGCTTAAAAACCAATATTTAATGAGTATGTGACTCATCAAGTTGAAATTGTTTTTAGCAGAGGCTGATTCTGAACACTAGATTGCCACTAAGTCACAAAGAAAGGCTGAGATGTTAAAGGGCACTTTGTAGCTTTGCTGGATAATTTAGCATAGACTTACTTGGAAAGGGTTTGACTCAATAATTTATTCTAAATCATCTGGGTTTTTATTTGTTTGGTTTTTTTTTCCCTAAAAGCATCTTTTTTTTCCCTAAAAGCATCCCTAAAATAGATTTTGGGATTCTATTTTGATTTTTTTCCCAACAAGTAAATTCCATTGTAGAAGTGCTGCTTTAAAATCTTAACTTAATATGCTCAGCTGATGTAAATTGCTATAGCATTCACATGGATCATCATTAATTCACATGTATGTTAGGTATCAAAGACACTGAAGATGTAAGAACTTGCATCTTTTATTTTATTACTGTAATTAATCCTAAAGGAGTTCTCTCCAGTAAAGCCAGTTGCTTTAAGAATATTGACAACACTAACTCATCTGACCAGCATGTTCTTTCATTACCATTGGGACTAAAACAACCTTAAAGTGAAATTACTAACAGCTCTAAAGATAATATATACATTCACGAAAAGGAAGCAGTTAAATACGGACATTTCACAAACACCTGACAAATTTACATAGTATAGCATTCACACTTTGAGAAAACTAAAAGAAAACATTATTGAAAAATGCATTTTTTTGTCGAAGCACTATGGCCCTAGACAGTCTTTCCAAAGTTTTCAAATAACAAGATTTTTTGTTTGGTTTGTCATTGGAAAAAAGGACAAGTGAAAAAAGAATTATGCTATGATTTAAAAACTACCTTCCCACAAGATGAAACTCCAAAACCACATTCACTTCTGACAGGATAATTTCTTAGCTAGGTCTAATCTTCAAAGGCATATTCTGAGGTAATTTTTTGCCACATGCAACTGATTTTAGTTTTTGTTTTTCTAGTGTTTTTCCAGAGGAAGGGACTTTTCAAACATTCTGTCCCTTTCTTTAAAAACACTAAATAATCTCAGAGAGGTGCAACATTGAGGCTGCAGCCAAGGTGTTATATCCAGTTTGGAGGGTGTTTAATATCCTGCAAGTGGTGTCTTATCAGCTGAAGGAAGAAGAAAACAGCAGTCTATAGGCAGAAGTTTTGGAATTCTTCTGATTTGTGAACTGCTATAGTTTGCCCAATATTGCTCATTTGAAACTCACATGAGTGCTGAAATCTCTAAATTCTCCCAACCTTTTTATCACTAGAGTCTTTCAGGAGACTGAAAAAACTACACAGTGAAAATGTAGGAAATATGATTCTGTGAACAGAGCAGGACATTTCACTGCATATGGCACTGATATGTTCCATCTGAATATAAAAGTACTTGGGCTGTTCCCACTGTTTGCCTAATGGCCAAAAGAAAACCAGAATTCTCCTCACTCCTCTCTAACATAATGAAACAAATCCCATTCTTCTGCAAAGCAGTGTGGTGCTTGTTCTGTAAGCTCCTTTTAAAGCAAAGTTGTATCCATGTTCTATCATGAACACTTCTTCTTGGAATCTCCTAAGCATACAAAAAGTTAAAAACTAGAGCTTTCTACTGATTTCATCAAGACACCATAATTCAACGAAGATAGGAGTCAGCTGTTTCTTCTTTGAGAAACTGAAGCTTTGGAAAGTGCTTAACAATTCCAATACTCCTATTTTTTTAGTTGCCTTTATTGCTGTTACCAAAAGACTCTTGCTGTGGCCTGATAATGTCTAGTACAGGTGCCTGAATAGAGGGTGTATCAGAGCTCTGAGCCCCAAGTGACATCCTGCCGAGGCATTATTTCTAGACTGTCAATGAAGTTGAAAGCTCCTGAGGGATTCCAAAATGGGCCACTACCAAAGACTGATCAAAAGGAGTCTGAAATCAAACAATTTCCTCTAATTGGATCCTTGCAGAACTTACAGAGAGAATTATTTCAGAAACCCACTTTTAGAAGACGGCATGTAGGAAGGCTCAAATGCTTTATAGATAGAGTACCAGTAATTAAAATTGGACTCCCATTCATTGTATAATTTAGAGATGACTGATTCTCTGAACACTCAGAAAACCCTTTTCATCCTTACCAAACAATACCAGAGCCTGGGACAACCTACCCTCTCTATTTTCAGACTCGGTTCTACTATTCTTATCTTCTCTATGTTAGCAAACCCTGCTCAGGTGCTCAGGAATAGTGTGAAATGTTTAGATCAGTATAGTTCTTCTAAGGGCTGCAAGGAATAAAAGGGATGCCCAGAATTTAAAGCACCATCAGCAGTGGGCTGAAATTGGTGATGGGTTGTGGTGATAGCATGGCTGTGCATTTGGAATGTGACTTTTGATGGCACCTGCACCATTGAAGGTGTCTGCCCTGCTGTAGAGAGGTTTGATGTGACACTTAGAGGCACATATCAATTAGCTGAAGTCAGGGTGCTTATTCTCATGCAAATTATGCATTGTGAACACGAGAAGCAAACTCAGACTAACATCTGTCATATACCACCTACAAAAGATTTCTGCTTTCATGTCTCAAGGCTGTCTTGGTTTAGCCATAAATTGTATTTTGACAGGGTTTAATAAAATACAAATTATGGAACTAGTGAGTCATGCTCAGTATTTTCATCAGAGAAATTCAAATGGGTGTGCATTTTAACTGAGCTGTAAATAGATTAAATTGTAAACCTAATCCTTGGAACTTTTGCAGCTTTACAGATTTTAGAGGAATATGATTTCTCATTCAGAATTCATTCCTAAATTAATGCTGAGTATGACTATGTAATGTGTTTGTTATGAGGCAGGATTAAAGGGATTTACCCAACATTATATCAGATACTGTATATGTTTTAGACATTCATATAAGCACTTTTTTTCTTACATTTATTTACCAGAAGATCTCTATAAATAAAAGGAATCAAAATTTCTTAAACTTCTTTGTAGTGTGCTGCTGCTAGGCTCAGATTCATCCTGGTGACAACAAATGCACAGCCAGCATGTTTACATTGGGACAGTGGCTGTTCCAAGCTTCCTTTGGGGTCAGGAGCACCTGGAGCCCCAGCCCAGGGCTCACCCAGCCCTGCCCTGCCCTGCCCTTAGGAAGCTGCAGCCTTGGAGAGAGAGCTCCATCTCCCTGCTTTGAGAAGGTCTCAAAGCAAATTCCCTTGTCTGTTTGGAACTTCATATAAATGCTTTCTCCTTTCCTGATGTGCTGTGATTCTCCTCTCATTTCTATCTCATAGAATTGATTTTGCTGTCAAAAGCGTGATTGTATTTTTACAGCACATATTAGGGAAATACAGTGTGAACATGAAGGGGAAAAAAAGGAAGGATGAAAAGAGAGAGAAAAAAAGTTGATATGTCCAAACATTTTGATCAAACACTTGTAAGAAATAGGACAAAATAGAAACTTTTTACTAAATGTCATTCAGTGTTGAGTGAATCTGGAAGGAACCTTTTATTTGCTTTCTGTTTTTCCTTTTTCTGTTTTTTTTTACTTTTTTGTTATTTTTAATTCCCTCTTGGGGTGCCTACTACGTGTTGCTCATGCAATAAAGCATTATGGAACTGAGAGGAATATAGTAAAGCAAAGACTAGTTCAGCTAAATGGTCTGTGTGGTTTACTTTTGTCAGAAATCACCTTTGCATCATGAACTGCTTGCTGAAAAGTGTAGAAGTGTCCAGATAGCCAGGCCCCTTAATGGTCCAGTGTACATAAGAATGACATTATGTTACTCTTATTCCTCTTTGCTTACACTTTGCTATACCCTAATCTTTGAAGGCTCACCTAATTCCCTTTAAATGGGTTTTTCAGGCAACTTTTTTTTAGGTATCACAGAATCATAGAATGGCCTGGGTTAGCATTAAAGATTATTTAATCCCAATCCCCCTGCCATGGGCAGGGACACCTATCACTAGAACAGGTTGCTCAGAGCCCTGTCCAAGATTTAAACTCTTCTAGGGATGGGGTAGCCACAGCTCCTCTGAGCAAAACTGAAAAAATGGAGGTATAATGGTTTCAAAAGTGAAGTCCTAGAGCAAGTTGTGTGCATGATTACTTATTTCCAGAAGCAAGAGGCATGTCTGGGCTGCAGTTTACACATATGTCCCATATTCATCCTGACAGCTCAATGGAAAATGCCCATTTCATGGGTTCATCATAAGTGATGCTTTGCCTCTTTTTAACATTCCATTTAATTGATTATGAAGAGCTTATTAGCAGGCTGGAATATTTTCTTTAACCCACAGAATGTGTATGTCTGCAGAAGACTGAGCTGCTTTGAATCTAGTTCTCAGTAGTAAGAAAACTCTCAATAAAATTAATCTACAAAAAGAAAAACTCAAACAAGCATTTTTTTGTTTCAAATGAACAATTATTTTCAGAATGAATCATCCTCATTTAATTTTTAAATTTTTTAAAATTCTTAGCGTAATTTGTAAACAATGAGTACAAATTTTGGTTTTGTGATTTTTTCATTGACAAATTGTGAGCAGAGCTGCATTAGTGGACTGTTGCAGAAAGAACATCTGCATCCTTTCTTAAGGCAGAAAAAAATATGTCTGTAAAGTTTTTATACTTCAGAACTTACTGCCTTTGTATTTATTTCATTTTACAATACAGAGAAAAATAATAAAAAAATATATTAGAAAAAGCTGTTGCAGAACATAAGTTTGCTGCTTTGGGATAGATGAGTAATGGCTACATAACTGTCATCACACAATCAATTTTAAACCTTCTTTCACAGTATACAGCTCTGGGCTTGGGCAATGCAACTAATTAGAGGGTGAAATCAAAGCCATATATCTTTCTTCTCTTGTGGATTTTTGCTCCTTGTCTTTAAGTGGCTATCATGCCCTCCTAACTGTATGAAATAAAATGAAATTGCATTTTTCCAACCAACATTTCCATATTCCTGTCAAATAATGTTCATGTGCTAAAAGAAAAACATATTAGTAAGTGAAAGGCACTGCTGTCAGTTGTAGATAAGAGAAAAGAAGTCCTTATGAAACTGCTGCTTTTCATGGTCTAGAGTATAGCCATGAGTACTGCTGCTTTTCTAGGAAAAGGAGGGATACAGTCAGATTTTGTGATTTAGCATCAGGTTTCAGTGGCCAGCAACATCTTAATTTAGGGGTGCTATGTTAAAAATAGCTTAACTTATATTCACAAAAATGTGAAAATTTTGGTAGTTCCAATTTTAAATTAAAGAAAGGTTTCATTTTTGTTCTTCCAGTGCTTTTCTTGATAGTGTGGTTTTATCAAATTTGCAGAGATTTGCTTGAGTCCTAAGCCAAATTGTACACTTGGTGCCCTAATTCTGAAATGATCTTTCACATGTTTTGTCACCATGACCAAGAGAGTCAAAGGCAATATTCCAGGAGCAGGCTGGACAAAAGGTAATTGATGATCCTCTGGGCAGATCTGCTGATATATACTTTGCCACAAGAGAGCCCTGGAAAAGGTTGAAAGGCAAAAGGCAATTCTTATATTAATATTTGCACATTGTTCACACCAGTTTTGATATCCATAAATTTTGCAGTGTTCACAGACCAAACTATAAACCTTTATCTCAGCCAGAACTCCAAAGCAAGAAAATAAAATTCAGCCAAATGTATGTTTTCTGAATTTCAAAAGATGCTACTATACTTACTGAGACTGGTTGTGTTTTCTACTCTACCTAGTAGAATAAAAGGTGTCTGTGAAAAAGACATATGTTTCCAAAGGAAAATTATTTTAGTCATGAAATTATTCCTTGTGTATTCAGCTCTCCAAAAAGTGCTAGTTTATGTGTTCTCAGGAAGGTCAGAAAAACTTTGTTTCTTTAAGAGCTTGTTTTCTCGTTGTCCTGTTAGTAAGATTGTAATAGTCCTAATCTAATCTCAGGATGATTTCTCAAAGGCTTTCTATCAGTATCAAGATCACCATTGTCATGAGATCAGAAGCTGATACTCAAAACCTTATTTAAATTTCTCTCTGAGGCACCAGCCCCACAGTGGTACCTCATTTCTCCTAGAGACCTGCCTTCTGCCTGTAAACTGTATGAGCTCATTGAGGCAGAAATCCCTAACCCATCTGTGACCCATCACATCAAAGTTCTTGCTTTCTTCAAGGGAGTGATGCATCTCACTCTAGAACTGATCAGAATTTTGCCTCTAAGAATTTTGCCTCTCTTTTCTCCAATAAGTATGAAGAAAACCACAATAAATAGCTGAAATGCAGACATCTGCATAGCAAACAATTAAATTTACATGAAATGAAATCTCGCCCAAGGGTCTATAATTAAAGGACAATTATATTCCCAAATTCCATGAAGAGGATCCCACCCACTGTCTTTAAACTACTGTTGCCATTATCTATTTGCAGTGAGCTAAAACAAGCAGATTTGGATCAAGGTTGACATCTCAGTATACTTTGTCTCATACAACCACTGTCTCAAATCATGAGACTTTCAGTTTGGATCTGAATGGGTAAGGAAGGGGCAAAGAGAAAAAATACAACAGCAACATTATGTGCCTACAGATATTAACTAATAATTGGTGTATTAATTAAAAGTCATCATCTATTTTCTATATGATGAATCATAAAAAATCATAAACGCATAAATTCAGAGATACTCAGAATCTCCAGTGAGTTTTATTTGGACAAGATGTTCTTCTGGCATGATAGAAAAAATATTTCAAGTAACCTTCAGGGGAAGAATATACAAACTTTACACAAGAAAAGAGGTGAGAATATTAATGATGAAGAGCACAAGAAACATTTTACAAAAAATCAAAATATATTGTTTAAATTTGATGGAAAATCCTTCCTTTATATATTTTTTTCTTTTCTTCCTGGCTTACTTTTGTAATTTCTGGTCTCAAATAATAAGAATAAAAATATTTGGAATTGTATCTCTTTTTCTCACAATATATTGTGGTAATATAGCCTTTGTTGTCTACGCATAAACCAGTAATAGTAATCAAAATTTTCAGTTTAAAGTCAGCTAAAATCAGTATTCCTGTAACTGCAACATGTCTTGAATTGTACCTCTGTATTTGTCCTCTCTCCTACCTACTGGATATGGAGAGGGAAAGGTGAAGTGGCCTAGTGGTGGTGAAATACTCCTTACTATCTAACAATACCTATTGCAATTTAAAAAACCCTGATTGGAAACAATAACAAAATGAACAAGAAAACAGACTTCCAAACAGCAAGGCATGAAAGCAGAACATATTACAGATTGACCAAAGAATAGGAGGCCCCCCAAGCAGCCTTCTGGGTATGCTGTATAAAAAAAACCTATCAGGAGATATGTGCTAGCATATGGAAGAGTGGATGATAAAACCTTTCAAACACAAAATCTGCAAGGGTGAGATACTAAAATCTGCTGGAAGGTACTGGTGAGATGCAGCCACAGACCATGTTTGGAAAAGCACTGTATGTACCTTACAAGCTTCCAAGCTCTTTTAAGTCATACACTTGTGTGGTTTTCATTTAGTCCCTTTTGTTTCTTCCAAAGGATGATTATTTCCTAAGCATTAACAAAGTGTGCAAAAGCATTATGTGCATGCAAAGACGTTACTAAGTGTTGTACATGAAGAAATCTGTCTTCAATTATATTTGAGGCAATTACTTTGATATCATCTTTTGTTTACAGTAAGCTACCATGAACAAGGATGTCCCTCAGGAAAAAGGATTTGAGGAGGACATAGGAAGAAAAGGCTCTGAAAACAATGTTAGTTTTGAAGCTTTTTCTAAGGAAAAAAAAAAAGAATCATGTGCAAAGTCTGTGCAACAAAAGAAATCCTTGCTTACCAAAAAGAGTTTGATGACAGGAAACAGCAGGAAAATAGTTGGGATCCAAGGGATTTTAAGAATTAAAAATCAAAAAATGTCTACAGATTTTGAGGTAGCTTTCCCTAACATATTTTCTGGGGTTTTGTTCTTCAGTGGATATGTTTTTCTTAGGTAGCTGAGGAACTAATTGCTTCCATGTTCAGCAATGCTTCGACTTTAGCTTAATTTCTTCAATGCAAGGAAAAAAAAAGTAGTTGACAGTCATACTTTTATTTTTTTCTTTTTTCTTTTAGGTAACAGTCTGTAAAATGAAAGCATGATTCATTTCATAACTAGGAAATGATGCTGCAGCTACATGCAGAGAGCAGGAGTTCTTGAGCTGGACTTGTTTTCTTCCTCAGTGAAGTGTTGAGGAGGAGCACGCCCACACCGGGACAACTTTGGTGTCTGTGCCACGCTGGGGAGCAGAGGTGCAGGGACAGGAACCAGCCTGGGGCAGGGAGCTAGACTGCAGCACTGGCTTTGACCTCAGATCTCTGGCCAAATTAGCCTCTGGAGAGAACTGAAATGTGTGGTGTAAAAACAAGAGAGCAGTGCTGCAGCCTGGGACCAGACTGACTCCTCTGAGACATGAGGGGATCTGTGTGATGGCAGCAGTGCTTCCTCCCAAGTATCCACCATGATCCACCAGTCCTCCCCGGCAGACATGGCTGTGTGGCTGCATTAAACCAGGCTTCCAGGCTTCTGGAATAGCATTAGGTGATATACAGCCTTAAAACAATCACTACAGACCAGCTCAGACACAGGAGTCTCTGTCCTTATCAAGGAACTCAGAGCAGCCCAATGACATTCTGGCATGTCTAAGACACAGCTTGTGATATATCTCTATATAATGATTTATCTCTATATAAATATAACCAAAATCTAAATCTAAATCTGACTGGTATGTCAAATTTTGCAAGCTTTAAAATCAATCCTTAAAATTGTAAGTCATGGGCCTATTCTGTCCATAAAACTCACATGAATAATTTTTGAGTTGGCCCACCCAGCCATCCATTGTAAAATTATACTCATCCTGTTGGATCCATGTACACCAAACTTGCCTAGGGGTAAAAAAACCAGCTTTCTTGGAGTGTTTTTTTTTGTATGACAGTGGTATTTCATGAAAATTAGGATGTAAGGATGTGACCAGAGTCTTAGGGCTTCCTCCTGCCTCTACGTAGTGGCAGACCCTGAACAGACAGAATCAGACCTCTAATACATGGCCCGTCTGTAAGAGCAGCATACAAAAAAATTCTCAAGAAAGTAGAAGGCATAGTACCTTGTTTAATGCAAACATATTAGCATGTGAATGGCAGCTGATATCTTTGGGACCTACAGAAAGAGCTTGCAAGTTAAAACCAAACTGAAATACAATTTTATTACACTTGAAAAAGTATAATGAACAATGAGAAGCTTTCCCTTATCAAAATCCTTTTATATTGCCTTTTTGCTTTTGTTTCTCTAGTCACAGGAAATACCTTTGTGTGTGTTTTCAACACTTAAATGCCCTTTCTTGCCTTAATTATGAAATCAGAAGTTAGGAAAACAATATTCTTTGTGCTTTGCAGGTTTCTCCTATGAGGAATACAGGTTACTTCAGTATGCTTGTGTAAGTGCCACACTTACAACTCTAGCTCCCATGTGACTTGTTAGCTCAGTTTTCATCATTGCCTCTGGCTCTCTCTTATTATTTACCTTATTTCTGAAGCTCCTCCTAAGGTGAAAAGAAGCTGTTACTGAAAAATACAGTAAAAAGTAGATTTCATCCTGAACAGAAGGGTGAATACTCTGTTGATTGAATCATAGCCTCATTTAGGTTGGAAGAGCCCTTTAAGATCGAGTCCAACCATCAAGCACTTCCACCACTTGCCCCCTATCCTTGAATAGGTCCCATCTGGCCCCATGGACTTTTATGTTTCCAAGTGGTGTAGCAGGCCACCAACCATTTCCCCTTGGATTATGAAGATTTCCTTTTCCTTCCCATCCCTGTTTTCTAGCTCAGGGGGCCTGGTACTCCAACAACTGCTCTTGCTATTAAAGGCTGAGGCAAAGGAGGCATTAAGTACCTCAGACTTTTTTTCATCCTTTGCCACTATGTTTGCCCCAACAAGCAATAAAGGATGGAGTTTTTCTTTGGCCCTCCTTTTGTTGTGAAAGTGTTTATAGAAAGCTTTTTTATTGTGTTTTACATCGATAGCCAGAAAAAGTTTGAGTTGAGTTTTGGCTCTTCAAATTTTCCTCCTGAGAAACCTCATGAAATCCTTATGGTGCTCCTGAGTTCCCCACCCCTGCTCCCAAAGTTCATATACACGTGGTGGTTTTTTTTTTACTGAGTTCTAGCCAAATTCCCTATTCAATCAGGTCAGTCTTCTTCCTCACTGGCTCATCTTTTAGCACATGGGGACAGCCTGCTCCTGTACCATTAAGATTTCCTTCTTGGAGAATGTACAATCCTCCTGAACTTCTTTGCTCTTCAGGACTGCTCCCCATGGGACTCTCTCAACCAGTCTCCTAAAGAGACTAAAGTTGCCCTCTGGGAATACAAACTGGTAGCAGTTTTTCTGGCACTTGTCCTTACTTATTTGGAAATTAAGCATTCTTATAATTTCATTATCACTGTGCCCAAGATGACCTCATAGCAGTCACAAGTCCTTGTCTGTTTGTGAAACCCAGGTCAGGTGGGACATCTTCCTTTAGTCAGCTGAGTCACAAAACTGACTTTAATGCCTCCTCCTGACTGTGACCAGGTCTGTAAGGGGCCACAACAGGCACATGGACCATCTCACAGCTGGAAGAGAACAAGCACGGTGAGCAGGAAAGCAGATGAGGCATTTGAACCTGTCTGTAGAGGGACTATGAAATGAATTGTAGCCTTGAACAGGATCCCAAAACTACTGAAGAACCTGAGACATAACTGAGGGTAGGAATAAAAATCTGTCTTTCAGCCACTGACATGATATGAGGGGACATCTGCCAGCTCAGGAGGGAGTCCAAAGCCCAGAAAGATAATCAAAGTAGTAATAAAATCTTATTCAGGAACTCATTTTAACACTTTCCACTGCATCTACATTTTAGAGCAAAATCTGTCTTTTGCACATTTCAATTTGCAGATACCCTCCCTTAAACCCCTTTTACAGCACACTAAGCAAAATAGGCAGGTGGATTCTATTCAGCTAATGATAGACCCAAATCATCTTCTAGCAACTGGTGGTGCCTAACAGATGCCTGCAGATGCCTAATTAACATTCATGAAGCACTTGAATCCCTTAGATGAAGGCAATGTACAGTAAAAGCATAAATTATTATTATGGGTACTAACTGCTTCAGAAAACAATGGTGACTATTTTTAAAAAAATGGCTTATTATTCCTTTTGCTAATAAGAATTGAGTAATGACCCACTGAAAAAGCTTTTTTCCCCCCCTAATTATTTTACTGCCATGTAAATAGTAACAAACAAACATTAAAAGCTGCTCAGGTGTTTCAGGAGTCTGGATTTCTAACAAAACCGAAGATTCCAGCTAAATTTGACAGAAAGCTGGACAATCAACAATCATTAATGTGATTGAAAATTTTAAAGCAGACTACTCAATCATGCTGCAGAGCTGCTAAGAGCATTCTGTGTCCTTTCCTTGTCCCTGACCCTTAAGCTGCTTTGCATCTGGATATTTAAATACTTTGCACAGCTGTGTCTTGCAGACTTCGCCTTCTCCATCTGCTTGTTTGTTTTCCTGGTTTTATTTTTCAGGCTGCTATTTTGTATAAGCAAAATTATCCTTTTATGCCTCCTCTGCCTCTGTTATTTCTTCTAGATATTGTAAACTACAGCATCTGTGGTAGTTCTCCTGTTATAGATTTATATTCTTCTAGGTAGTGTGGGATAAAGATAAGAAGCCTCAGTTGAACATGAAGCTGATGCCCTAGTCTGACACATAAATCCCCAAAGCTTTTTATTTCTGAAATTTTCTACAGAGTATCCCCTTGGTGTATAAATGAATTCTTTTGATTCTTTACAAGTATGTATCACAGGTCAATAGAAAAAGAAGACAAGCCACTGGGCATTCAACAGACCACAGTTACCCTCTGCATTAGCAAGAGTGACACTTTTTTTTTTTTTTGTCAGATAATCTGAATACTCTGACAGTAAATATTATTAAAAAGGGGTTGTGATCTAAGAAGAATAGGGATTCAGATTTGATTTTTAAAGCATTTCTCTGTCTTGGGGTTTGCAGAATGAAAGGATGTTTCCTGACCTTTTTATCTCTGAAGGGTGGGAAGTAATTTTAGGTTCAGACATTTATCTCATATCCTAGAAACAAATTGAGCCAAGTTTTCAAGTTCTATCTCCCAGTTATTTCTGGATTACTGAACTTTGTTTACTCTGAACTGTTTCATAAAGGAAGTTAAAAATTAATGCTGCTGCTTAGCTATATACTTAAATATGAGCTCAGCTTTCAGCACAAACAGATGTTCTTTGCTTAGTTGGGATGGTCTGGAAAAAAAAACAATTACAAAATTGTTTTGATGTCTTCAATTCTAGGAATCTGTTAATGGCTTATGAACAGAACACACGGATGGCTTTGTTAGGTCAGGACCGTGGCTTTCTCACCAGATATCAGAAACGGATAAATTGGGACAAAAGGTAGGGTCACATACTGAAAACCCACATGGATTATATCCTACAGCTTTCTGATGCATTAATGCATCCCTGATTATTCATTTCCTGTGTTATCCTGTACTGAGCCCTATCAATGTCAAACAAATTGCAAGATCAGAATCTTTGCTGCTTAAAGAAATCTCTCAGATTACCTTAAAAATTTCATTCGTCAGGTTTTGTAATAGCTGTTATATCCTGCTGAATTATTGTGAAATGTCAAGAGCAAGATAGCAAAACATGCCCTACTGAACGGAAATTTAGGAAACATGAATCACTGAAATATAATTCTGAATGACCTTGGGGAGAGGGAGCGGAAAGAAGGTAAGGTCAAATTTATAAGAGCAACTTCTGATCATGAGCTTTGCTCTTGGACACAGTTTACATTCAGTTCATGGGTGGTGCATTTCCAGTTCCCTTTTGCTTCATGGAAGTTTTAGAAATGTCTGGAATGGCTGTGTGAGCCTTACAGATAAATCTAATCATATCCAGCTAAATTCTCTTAAGTTCTGTGAATAATTGCCACACATCATCTTGAATAAAACACAAACCTTAAAGACAAACACAGCATGAAGCTAAGGGGAATCCATTTCACATCTTCTTTACTCACAAGGTCTTCTAGAATCACAGGCTTCAGAGGAAAGACTGTTAAACTACTGTTAGACTTCATCTCCTGTTTATCGCAGATGCTTAAAATTTCTCCAAGTTACTCCTGAACTGAGCACAGTAGTTCAGATTTGATGGAAAAAGGTGATTATATTGCCATTCATCAGCTCTTCCAATGTCAGCATGGCAGTCTACTGTGCACTGAATATAATTAGGCCACGACTGAAATAAAAGTTGTTGTTGATTTATAATTTTGCAGTTGTGATTAAGAACCCCAGTTGCAGACCATCTTATGTTCAGCATTCAGAAGTGCAACAGGAACTTATTCCCTGCTTCCCATAGATTAAAGGCTACAGTAATTTGCTTGGGAAAAGTGAACTGCCTTTGATTCCTTACAGTACTCCAAAGGCTGAAGCTTTGGTTAGAAAAGAATTAACTGTTTATTATTGCTAATGCTAATTAAAGAAAAAGCAACAATTCAACACAATTTTTTAGAAAAAGCATAGCAAAATGAAGAGTTAGGTCTCATTTTTACCCATTTATGTTTTGAGCCCTACTTCAGTTGTGAAAGGAGGAAATGTAATATAAACTCACTGACTGCCTCAAGGACTAAAGCACCTGAAAGATTTTTAGCAAGTGTCAATAGCAGCCCTGAGTATGACTCTTATTATGTTTGCCTGCAAGTTTTTCACTTATTCTGAAGTGCACAGATTTAGGTACCCATAACAGGGGACTTTAGGAACCCTGTGTGTTTTATTACTTGAGGCTATAGGTATATAAGGCAGAAAATGTCACCTTTAGGGCTTCGGATACCAGTCCAAAACATTCAAGTCATATGTTGTAAAAGGCTGATTCTATATTATTTTATTCAGCTGGCTCACTTTTTTTTTCTTTTTTTTTTTCTTCCCCAAAAATTACTGAAGGGTTGAATTTTTACAAGTATTTTTTACTGGAGTAGGTATTGCTCATCTTCACCATTTTATTTGGTACCAGAGCTGATGTTTTTTGTTCTCCTGTCTTTGGAAAAATACATGCCAAAACAAAGTCTGTTCCTGTGTAGTCTGGCCAATATGATAGAAGTGGAGTCATCTGATCACAGCCAAGCTGGATCACACTTGTTTCATGCAGGATTGATTTTGCTATTGATCACTAACAAAGACAATATCTGTGACAGCAGGATTGCAGTGAAACTTGCCTCACTTGAAGGAAGGCTTTATGAATAGTCTTTTATACTATCTCTTGATATAGCATCTTTTGTCCCAATTCGTGTTGATTATGAGCAAGTCCAAGGTGTGGAGAAATCTTTCCTGGCCCAACTGAAATACCCTCTTCTTCAGGCTGCAGCTGTTTGTGTCCTCCACCCAAACGACCGAGGCATACATTTAACCTCAATGTATGAAAACTCAAACTGAAAAAGGAAATAGCTTCATACCTGACATGGGGGTAGTTTTTCATTTCCCCCACCCAAATACCACATGGGAAACTTGTGAGGTGGGTAGAGCTAATACACACCCCAAATAATCCCACGGTTTCTCTAGCAGCCAAAACATTTTACTTTGTGTTTACACCATGTCCTCCTGCTGAACGTGGCCTGGGTGAGGCTCTGTGGCTGGCTTTATTTTCGACATTCTGAAGTTATTTGTGTGTCATTTTCACAGAACTATATGAAAATGCTTTCAAGTATTAACAGACTTCTTTGGAAGGAACTACTTTTACCTTCAACAAAAGAACAGTTTTGTTTCTTAACAGCACTCAGGATAAGCCAAAAAGCACTAATTTCTCTTCACTTGTAAAACATTTAACATATCACTACCCACACCCTGTAATTTCAAGACTCCTAGGATTTATAGTTTAAAAGCATAATTGAAACTTCTTGGCAAAGGTCCTATGACTTCCAGTCAAAATGGTTATAGAAGAAAAATTCTCTGTCTTAATGTAAAAGAAATCCTGCCTAAATTAAAAGCAGCTGATATTAGCTCTTTTTCCCCTATAATAATATCTACCATTAAGATGACAGCAAAAATATAAGGTGTTCCTGCATTTCAAGAGACTATGAGAGGAAAAAGGATTGGTGGGACTATTTTAGTAATGCCACGTGGAACTCATAATATAATTTGTCAAAGCAACTGTTTATTCATATACATAGGGAAATGTATTTTTAATTTAAAATTCATTAAAAATCTCATGCCTCAACTCATTGAATCATAATAGCTCAATGCCTAAACTAGCACAGGACAGAGAGTACAAAGGTTCATCTTGACTGTGTTATACTGCAACTGTAGCTTTCTTAACATTTGAGAATAATTTAAATAAATTCACCTTATTATCACATTGCTGCTTTCTGGAAGAGTTGGGTGCACAGGCATCGTTGAAGTTCAGCCTACTTTCCTTCAATACACAAAGGATTTGTAAAAGTTATGGAGAGAGAGCAGATCTCCAGATCATACCAACATAGATCATACCAACATAGGAGGCACACTCAGCCTCCCACAGAATGCAGATTCTCACATATTGTCAGTGAAGAGTAACTTAAAAATAGCAAAATGGATCCCATGACAGCAAGATAGGACAAACACTTTGAGTAACTATCTAAAACCAAAACCTGAGCTCAAAAGCCTCTCTACAGCTTCCTGGGCTGTTAACCCTTCATTTTCCTGAAGAGCTCCTTGAAACTCCCTGTACCTATATTGCACTATATATTTTTCCTCCAATTCATGCCAGGCTGAAGGCACCAACTCCAGTCCAACATTCCTGTCCTCCAGTGACACGGGTCTGGGGCAGCAGCAATTGTGTTTTCTCTTTGGAATCACAGGATTCTACAGTCATTTCTTGGCCCAGCATTTCTCTACAGAACATTAATAATGCAGGAGTTGGACTCAATGATCCTTGTGGGTCTCTTCCAAATCATGATATTCTGTCCTACTCTGCCAGCAAAAGTCTTTCTATAATAATACCTGACCCATAGTAATTTCTGTTTTGTACTACACAGACAACCAATTGTTTTGATTTTTCTTGCAAGACTTTATTTTGCTTTTTCCATGTCCCATTAGCTTAGGGGGAGAATATTAAAAAAAAGTTTCATGTTGACGGTAGTTCATTTCCTGCTCAGCACTGTTGCCCGTAGGCCAGAGACTGATGACATGTCTACAGTACTAGATCAAAATGAAAGGCCAGCTCTGAATTTCAGTTATTAAAAGTGGTGTTTAAAATATGGTCTCTCCCATAATGCAGCTACAATCTGCATTAGCAATTGTGTAGTGACACTGATGCAATGGTAACTATAAAACAAAAATGTGAGATTCATGAAGGGGACAGCATCTACTCACCAGTTTGCTCAGAGTTAGGAAATGTTGATGCAAAGGGAAGGAGAATGATCACTAACCTTGGTGTGTTTGTAACAATTCGCTTGTATTAGCTGTCACTTATTTTAGGAAAATGAGAGATGGCCTTAAAGGAGATCAGAAAAAATGTTAAAAACATGCTAATGAAAAGCCAAATGTAGTGCTGTGATTATTTTTATGATCTTTTCTTTTTATGCTTTCCTCACCTCTGTAGTCTTGTCTGTAGTTGAACTCTAAGACCCTTAGGGCAAGGAAGCTGTTAATTCATCCGAGAAAGAGCTCTTTGTTGTAGATCCTCTATAATACTCTCCAAATCAGCCTTAATCCCTTTAACATAAATAAAAACAAAGGTATCACAGTTGTGTAGCATTAGAAGAGACTTCAAAGATACAGAAGTCTATCTGCTTTCTTTGAGGAAAAATTAAATGTACGTAATCTATCCATGACAATTCTCTCTAACCCATTCCTGAAATAGAATTCTCCTTTCAGAAGAGACATGGGATTCTTTGGTTACTTTCTGAAGTCTGCTTCACTCCTTATCTCTTCTTATATTTAGAGATTGTTTTCAGTAGTTCCATGGACGGAAAAGCAAGAGGAAATTTTGATATGATTAAATGTTTTGGTTTTTTGGTCAGGTACCTACATATGACATATGAGGATAAGAGAGCAAAAGCCCTAAGTTTCAGCATTATAGTTTTAGAGAAAAAACTCACATATTATCTGTAACATCAAAATACTTCTGATGCCTAGTTTCACAAGAGGCTATCAATACTAAGTTGTTTTCAAGTAGCTTTGAAGCAAAAACCCATGAAACATATATTTGTCAGGAAAGCAGTAGAAATTACAAGTACTATCTCTCCTACCCTTTCACAAAGTTTTAGTGCATTAAGTGCTCCCTTGTTCCCAAAAGACATCTGTGTGATAAGACAACCTCTTATTTCACTAATATGTATAGTGTGTCCTGGCCCATCATGGTTCCTAACATCTGCTCTTGAAACTCTAATACGAAAAATACCACAATTAAAAGATTTTTAGGTGTGTTTTACTCTATTTACTTTATTTATTTATTTTATTTATTTTATTTATTTTATTTTTATGTATATTTTTTAAAAAATTCTGTAAAATAATCTATTGCAGAAAAATATTTTGCCTTGTTTTTTTGCAGTTCATTGAACGTAGACATAAATGTCCTACTGTTACACTTTGAAAGATATTCTACATAAATTCAGGTTAGTGAAAACCAACAGTGTGTGTTGACAGAAAGCTACATCTAGCCTTCAATTAAGATACAGGTTTGCATATATATAGGTATAACTGTGCTAGTTGTATTTTCTGATCATCTGCTTTGTTCCTCTAAGGATGGCACAAAATGCCCTTCCCAGAATGTTGTTTTTTCTGTGAGCCAAGTGTGCTTGCAGACAAACCTGAATACTTGCCAGCTGTATCTTTGGTATGCAGTTTCAGATAAAAACTAGCTTGGTATGTGATGCATGTGCTACAATCACACTTCAATCTGAAGCCCCCATAGATCCTAAATTGAAACAGCAACAAATACTTGAGGCTCAGAAATGATCTCCCATCTCTGGCCATCTGTGGGGCAGATGTGCAACACTATTCTCACAGCTACAGTAAAACCAGTTTCAAACTCACCTTCCTGTTGCGCTTCTTCTAATCAACCCATTTCCAGACCTCGCTGCTGGCAGCAGTCACATTGCATGTTTGGTTTAATAGCTTTGCACCCCGATATAATCCATCCCTTATGTGTGCACACATTCTCCCAGGCTCTCTTGGCAAAGTTCCTGAGGTGTACACAAGTGAACAGTGAGGATTATGACAACTGTG
Source organism: Serinus canaria (assembly GCF_022539315.1). Classification (NCBI taxonomy): domain Eukaryota; kingdom Metazoa; phylum Chordata; class Aves; order Passeriformes; family Fringillidae; genus Serinus; species Serinus canaria. The sequence continues at coordinate 99,823,582 of NC_066316.1, read as the reverse complement.
GCACTGAAATGAAAGTGCACCTACTGAAAAGAGAAAGTGATGCAAACTGGGAAAATATGTGGTAAATCAGGCACTGAAGCTAATGAAGCAGGAATGTTGGACCCCCAACAAATTTTAGGAGCATGTGGGCAGATTAAAAAAAAAAAAAAACAACCTAGTCCCTTCCACCACTATGATAACACAAACACATCCCCTACTGCACCAATAATCTAGAAGTGACTATATGTCCATTTCAAGTAAAACATAAGGGTCTCTAGTGCACTTTACTCTGTGTGTTTGCTTAACCACTTTCTTCCCCAAAAAGCTATGATTATATATAATATATTGTTATATAATATTAATTGAATTATTATATAAATACTGTAGAGAAAAAACCCAACAGGGTGCTACCATCATAAAATGTGAGTTTTGAAGTGAAAAATTTCTTTGTCACCCTTTACCACCTCATCAAACAAGTCATCCAGTGCTCCACAGCACAGGATGCTGCTCAATGGAGATGACTCCCAGACAAATCAGGGTCCCTTCCTGCAAACCATGTGTTCTACATGGTGCCCATTGACAGCACACACTAAAAAAGAGAGGAAGGCATGGGCAGGATGAAGCAGGAGACACTCAATGTGCTACCATTCAACAGCAGAAAGTGGGCTGGTTATGTCTGATAACTTGAGCCTCAGTACTGCACATCACTGATCTACAAACTACCCTGCTGCTTCTTCTGTGGCTGCAAAAGGAAATGGAAACACATGGAGAAAGGGTCTAATTTATCACTTCACAGTTAAGTGAATTTTATTTGACACAAATCATCAAATCTCCTGGTGAAAGTAATTATAAAAGTGAAATATGTGGTAGTATATGATAGCAACTGCTTGTTTTCCTGCTCAGTATCTAGTGCATCTCTAGTCTGGGAATGTTGTGTACCATTTTCATATAAATATCTTGTTGCTTTGTCACCGCCGTACAATAATTTTTAAAAAATATTTTTGGTTAATATTCATAAAAGTTTTGAAGAGTTTTTAGGTTTTTTTTCATGAAGAAATAATACCTAAGGAAAAAGAAGTCTTTATGGTAATCTTTTACTAACCTGAGTTGTAGATTTTGTTATCTGTAATAATCTTGTCATCCTAGTTTGAATAAATAATTTTTTCTTTCATTTCTCGTCTCATGAAGGACAAGACTAGGACCTGTAGATTCATTAAACAAGAATAGTTCCTGTTATTGTTTAGGTATCCATTAGAGCCCAGCTAATATTAGCATGTTGTATTCTGTTTGATACTACCCAGGACAGAGTTATTTGCTGATGTTATTAAGTCTATAAAAGTAAAATGGGTCATGATTTGGGAACGGTAACCATAGTTATGGGTAGCAGGATCCCAGCATTTAAAGGAGAACTGCTACATTTTGAAGATTAAAAATGGGAAAGTTACATATAGATATATATATGTGTGAATATATATGTATACGTATGTAAAACATAAAGGACCACAGCCTGCCAGTAAAGCCAAAGGCTCAAACCTGCTCCTAGTAAATTTACCCAAGCTCCTTGAAAAGAGCCCATTGGAAAGAACAGAGCCTAGTCTAGCAATGAATCACTTTTCCTTATAAATAAAAATTGCTAGAGAGGATGCTCCTGCACTTGGCAATCCAAAGAGTCTCAGCCAGGATGAGCAGCTCCATTCCCCAGTTCTGCCCTTTCCATATGCAAGAACAGAAGGATGCACACTCTATTTCAAACAGTTAAATACAGCCTTTGCCAAATGCAATAAGGCTGTTTGCAGATTGAAACTTTGAGAATTTCAGCATGCATTTTTTCCTTTTTTTTACCAATAAGTAAACATTGCATAACCCTTGAAAACAGACATGTTCCAGATTTTGCAAGAATTTTGAAAGTTACATAGTTAAAATCTGTTTTATTCCCATCATATGAGTTTTTAGGTAATGAAAGGATTTGATCTCACACCTCACTTCATGAGATTCATATTCTGTTTTCACACCTATGTAGTGCTCTTAACTTTAGTAATGTTATATGAATACAGTTAAGAGCAGGGTTTGATCCAAGGCAAAGATTTCTCTAAATTTTAGACAGCCAAGCCAAACAGTGAGTCTCAATTTCTTTCTGGTGTTTATAATTATTTTTACCTCTTATATTATTTTTTGCTTATTAATTGAATTGAAATTATTCTGGTTTTTCTTTAATCTGCATTAGAAAATAATTTATTAGTTTGGGTTTTTTTACTTGAACAATGGTACCTGTATTCTACAACCTTATTTTCAGCATGTTTCCTTACCTTCCCTGTCAGCGTTTTACACTTCACTGATTAGTATGGATGAAATTTCTTTCAATGGGTTTTCTGCATGAGAAAGTTGGACAGTTACTCAAAACTGTTCCTCTAAACTCTCCCTATCAGTGAAGAGAGGCAGTAAGGGCAATTGACCTGTCTTTCCTCACTGAATACAGCAGGAGTCTAGACAAAAAAGCTTTAAATAGAGTTCTCTTAGGTAAATCAGCTAATTATCTTGGATGCAATAATTAGAAAATAATGAAAATAAATAATTGCTAGTCCCTCCAGGATATCACAGATGTTAACTAAGGAACGAAAGGGCTTTGAGAATCCTGGAATATTTGGATAATACTGCTTGGCTCTTTCTATTTCTTCTGCTTCTTAAAAATAACTGTTTCATTCACTGTTCTTCAAAATTGAGTATGACAGTGTGGTGGTTCTTTCTAACTTGCTTTCTTGCCTAGAGGAAAATCCCACAACTTGAAAATTTGGCTTTCTGGAAAATTTCTGGCTTTTGCCAGAAATATGAGGTTTCTAGTCTTCCAAGAGTGTCAGTGGGGATTGGCCTGTCCATGTCTGCCTAACTTTAATATCTTCAAACTCATTTTTGCTGGGTTTATAGCCAGCAAAATAGCCCTCTTAAATAGCCCTCTTGTTTGGCTCTGTGTACATGATTAGTTTCCTCAAAGATAAATTAACATTTCTTTGACCTTTCTGTGCCCATAGTTGTAGCTACTTGAACCCTCTCCTCTGTATGACCTTGAGCCTGTCCAAGCCTGGCACCATCTCTTGTGGCCTTGAGGTGCTCCAGAGACTCATCACCTCTCTGCAATTTAGTGTCTCATGTGCAGTCTCCAAAAATCCTAATATTCACATCCATGGGGTTCTCTTTATATCCATTACATCCTCTTGCCTGTTCAGCTTCCCCTCCAGTGCTTCAGGAGAAAGAAACAAGCCAGGAACCAAAAGGGAGCTATTCAGAAGAGAAAATAATTATATTTCTGCAGATAAAAGTGAGGCTCACTGGCCTTAAATGATATGATATAACAAAACATGAACCCCAATCAGCCAGATGCAATATGTGGCTGCAGGTTGGCAAGGTACTGTATATGCCAAATGTGTTTTTCCACACAGGAGTTTGGATGATCTTTCAGAAAGCTTCATCTACTACTAAAATGTACCTCCCTCTGTAACACCTCATAGTCAATCAGCAGCCAGTCCAGTGCAGGAGGTAAAACTGATATAAGGGAGAACTCAAACAGACCAAGCATGTGCTTGTGTGCACAAACCCACCACGCCCACACACACACAGTGGCTGGCCTTGCAGAAGCCTGTAGTCAGAGCTTCATTTTTCAGAAGGACATAAAGTGACAGCTGCAAAATATTATTTTAGATTTTTTTAGAGCTCCCTTTGTAAATCATGATTGATTGAAATAAACTCTCAACTGCAATTTGTTAATTTTATGTGATTTATTCTCAATGTCTGAATGTGAAAACCTGCTAGAAAAAAAATGTTTAATAAAACATCAGTGGTTTTTATCACCATTAGTATTCTAGAAAAGCAATTTTTCTGTACTCAATCCTTCTAAATGCTTGTGATGAGAAGAGAGGAAACTGCCACATGCCATACAGTAATGAGGACAGTAAATCAAATACTAAGAAACTGCTAGCCTGTTTGAGACTCAGAAAATTTTCTAAAGTGGGAAAAAGAGCCTGGATAATCATTGCCATACTGGAGTTTAAAAAGAAGTCACATTTGGAAACTGTATTTACTGATTATACAGAGAGCACTGCATTCAAAATAACTGCAACAATTTGTACAATGTTTACTATCACACGAGATTCCCATCATTGGATGAATATTTCTCTTTAATGTAAATGCACTGTAGAACACAATGTTGTCTGAAAATAACATCACCAATTTAAGAGGAAAAGAAAAGGGCTATATTTGCCTCAAAAGACCAAGCTCAAATTTGAATCACATGGCCAGAGATTTGAGCAGAAATCCATTATTTGAAGTCCTCGGCAAATCAGGATGTGTTCGTTAAAAGGTTTAATAGACTTTAGAGAGAATGTGAGTGAATACTGAGAGCATCAGGAGACTGAGAGTGAGAATGGAATGATATCACCACTGTAGGCAGCACTATCAGCCCTGGGGTGGGCAGTGCACTAATGTGGATTTCTGATGGGACGAGACACAGCAAACTCCTTCAACACAATATGAAGAAACACAGAATACAGCTCCAGCAATATCCACAGCACTTGGAAAATGAGTAGGTCTTTTCTTTATTCAGATAACGAATGCTGGGGTAACATGCTGTGTTACAGCAACATCTAATAACCTGAAATATTGCCTTTAATACTCGTTAATTTTTTAGGCTTTTTTTTTCTGGAAAGAGACTGGATCTTACAAGTGACACATATGCAAAGAATCTCAGTTTGAATCTTTCCTATGACCCCAACACAGAGATATTCAGATTTACTAATGGACTCCTGGGAATAACTATGAAAATAACTGTTACCCCCTTGAGAAGAATAAGGAGAAAGAGTATGCCCTGTACTTATTTTGAAACTACAGATCCTCATCTGTCTGTACTGACAGCTTCAACTTAAAATTGGAAAAGGTGGCATTGCATGTAACAGACTTGAAGAATATCTGTTCCACTTATAGCTGGCTGAGAGCTAGCCCTGAGATGAGCTGTACAGTAGGTCAACAATAGCAGAAGGTCAAGCAAAATGGGACTGGGAAATTTTACTGGAATTTAGGATTCCATACGAATGAGTTTGGAGAATTTGCAGGCTGAGATACTCTCTGCAAAGGAAGCCATATAGTCACAGAGCATTGCCATCAATTTCGATTTATTTCTGTATTTCCTGCTGGCTGGTTATTAAAGTGCTTAATTTGTTTTTTTCCCTTGTTTTCAGTGAAGAGTGAACTTACCAGAATAAATGATAGAACCTTATCTTGAAAAGTCTGTTTGTGCTCTGAATTCACAATATATTGCGTTCTGCAATGCCAAATGTTTATTAGATATTTAGGATGAGGTAGGGTTTCTTTGATTATTTTGTTTACATAATTAGATACGAGGTCATTTACAGAAGGCTCTCTTCTGAATAGTAGAAGATAAATCAACAGTTCAACAACAATTGCACTCTAAAGATTTTAGTTTGTCTTTATTCCTGATTAACTATTTTCACAGCAGTCTGTGTGATTTTAAAAATTTCACTGTAGTACATGAGGATTTATGTATGATTTCAGAAAATAAAATAAAAAAAATCTATGAGTACCCTTCCAAAAATAATAGTGGACAGGATATTGCACTTGACCTACACCCTAAAATTTCAGTTGACATTTTCTTTGAAAAATTTCAGTGCACAGTTTTGAAAATATATGGGGAAAAAAAGTCTTTTATAAGATATATCTCCTTCATTGCTCCTGCAAAAATCCATCAGAAACATGCCATGCCATGTTGTCTTTGAGAAAAGTCAAGCTTCTCTCCAGGAAACAGGGCAGCTCCCTTTCCTGTGCTTTTGGTACTCTCTTGTGCTGGAGCCAAACCCTGTAAAAAAAGAAACTGCTGCATGGGAAGATATGTTCTTATGAGGGACAGAGAGACAGACTGGAGACAAGGATATCAGGGAAAAGGACAAGGAGGGAGACTGTAAAACATGGACTTTTACATGGAGCCACAACAGAAAATTTATTGATCGTAATCAGCCACCTGTAGAGGTTGAATGTGCAAGCCAGAATCTTATTTTTTAATTTAAAAAACAAACCTGCCAAGCACCCATGAAGAAACTTCTGCAGTAGAGCAGAAGTAGCCCCACAGTAGAGCAAGGACCAGAGGGAACATAAAACTGTACATGCTGCACATCTTCCCTCCTCGTGTTACACAACCAGGGGGCACAAGCCATCCTAGGCTGTGACCAGTGTTTCCTGACATCACCAAATCCTAAACTGAAAACACTGATGCTGATAGAAGCTTTCCTGTAAAAAGCTATGTCTAAGTCAGGCACAGAGGTGCTACACAGAAGGAACACAGTTCCTTTTCTGTCGTAATCCCATCCTTGTCTTGTTTTACTGAAACGTAAGAAAATTTAATGGCAGTGGCAATGGTGGTGGTTTTGTTGGTTTTAAGTGGTCAGTGCTTCCTAGGAATGCATCTGAGAGCACAGCCTTCACTTTACCCAGGCCAATGAGCTCACCATATTTACAATAAATTCTTAGGGGGCTGAAGATGAAATGCCAGAAGCATGTCCCTCTGTGGCTTGCATGTACTGAAATTTAAGTGGAGGCTGATTTGTGTTGACATTCCTATTTATTTTCCATGGCTGTAATGACTAATAATTAATTAGCTACTATACTAAAAGCTTCCACTTTGTCCAACAATAAAATTTAAGGATTCATTCAAATTAGAAAGCTCCTCTGGCCAATTATTTTGATACATAACGATGTTGTAAAATAAAGATTATAGAAAAATAATTTCCATTAGTAATGCTTATCTGATTTTTCCTTCTAAGAACTCTATAGCTATTGATGGACTGTAATTTTTAATTTGTAGTAAAAGAACTAGGAAGAAGATAAAGTGGATTTTACTGTCAAATTTAGGTTTCATCCTAGCAGGACACAAAATTGTAAATTAAATCCCCATGCTCAGCAACTGAAATCTAACACCTTGGAAATTACTTTTGGGTTGGTGTTCTTCAGTTTTTTCTTTTTCTCAGAAGAAACAGAGGATCATCTGGAAAATATTCCACCCTTTGATCCAATACATATCAATTTTAGACCTACCTTAACAGCTTTAAGGGTGGAATTCCTTATTTCCAGCTTTCCCTCTGTTATCAGAACAAATAGCAGGTTCTGTTTACCAGCAGTCAAATGATTTGCAGATGACAGTCAAAAAGGAATTTATAAAGTCTCTGTTCCAAGGAAAGCCATGATCCCTTAGCTTAAAAAAAATCTCCAAACTGCCATTTCCAATATTTTCAAGAATGCCTAAAAATCTAAAGCTCCACCCTGAAGCTTTTCCTTTTTTTCTCTCCTTTTGTTCCCAAATATGTTTAAAATTTTCCTATCCCTCGATTCTATTGTAAATATGAATTCACATTCCATACACAGAGCCAGAGCTTTTTGTAATTTATGGTCATTTTAAGGGTAAACTTGTTGTTAAGAGAACACCTTTTCTTCCCCTTAAACTACTCTCAAGAACAGAGCCAGCTGTGAATACCAAGCTCTTGGCCTCTGTAAAATTCTTCCTTGCGTGTGTGTGTTTTTATGGTCTGCTCTTGCAAACCTTGCTTGCTTTGGGTAATCTGCCCTTACATCAGTATTTAAACAGAAGTGAATGGAACTTCTTACATAAGACACAACTTGACGTGAGCAGTGAATGATAAAGCCAGGCTCTTTGTAGGTATTGCAGGATGTGATTTTTTTCCCTTGCAACAATAGGATACTTCAAAAGAAAGGAAGTGTCCTTTGAGCACCAGTGTTTTTGAAGCCACACACTGAAGTCTCAAGTCCTAAATCAGTGTGCACAGCCCTTGTGCAGAGCACAGATCACCTTTTACCATCCTGTAATGCTGCATTCATTTGTCACTCCTTAGGTGCAATCATGTGTGTGAATAGGGATTTCTTCTGAATTTTGTCAGCAGTCACTGGCAAAAGAAACTGGCCCAGGTTATTAGGTAGTATGAAGTGGTATAACTCTACATATGTCAAAAAAACTATGGGTATCTGATATTATACACACAAAATCTTAACTGCTGTATTAAAAGAAGATTGCTCTGTGCAGCCTGAAAATTTCAGCATGTGGTACTGTAACAATGTCCAGATTTTCCAGCTTTTAGGTATTTTTGTGAAAATCCATATGAAAAATGGACAGGACACAGGATCTTTTCAGTATTACTTGTATTTGAGAAACATTAAGCACAAACAAGTGTGAACCTGTAAGGAAGTTTCTTAAGACTGAAGAATATTGTTGTCCCAAAATTCTAAAAAGTCCAAAGACTGACGCTTCTACAACCTTCACATAACTCTCTAGGGAAAAAAAATAATAAAGAAGGGTTTTTTTTATTTTCTTAATGTCTTGTATGTTAGTCTGAGATTCAAGGAGACATGACTGATCTTGATGGCCAAGAACATCATAAACCACATGAAAGACAAAATACCTGTTTTGTCTAGTAAAGGAAGCATACTTAGAAAAGGTGACAATTTTTCACTTTCCCTCTTCTTGTGCTTTAACACCAGTATCATTTTGACACTTGTATTTCAAACCAAAATAGATTACTCTTTTTCCCCCATGGATAAACATGTAGATTTTATACATACGTCTCAGAAATCAGATTTTGAATGTGTGCCATAAACCTGGAGAAAAGACCTAGGGCTTGGCCTGAAAGTAGGAATACTCTTTCCAGAGGTGTTTGTGTGGCCAACAAGGTGCAGTGGGACATGTGGCACCCAGCCAAATAGATATGAGACAGCTTCCAGCAGAGGATGGATAGCTGTATGAAGGAAACCTGCTTGTCTTCATGAGCCTCCAGGGAAAGAGAACCCCAGGCTCTGACTGTACAGCTCAGCACTTCTCTACACAGTGAGGTCCCCTTGGAGAGTCACACAGCCCCTTCTGTGCTGCATAAATGAGAACCAAGCAACAAAGACTCCATCCGACCATTTTATTCTTATGACACTGTGAACTGGTCTGCAAAGATTAGAAAATGTTTAGAACCAGAAATAACTTCAGGTGAAGGCCTTTGAGTGCCACAGTAGGTTGCAAATCATAACAGGCAAGCACAAGAGATCCCATAACCTTACAAAATGTTCTAGGACAGTTAAATGGGATACTTCCCTTGCACAATTTGAGAAAAGTTCATCTCTAAAGCATGACAGGAAAAGTCTTGCTCAATACTGTTGTTTTCATTTTAACTCAGAATGAATAAACAGACCCAAAGGAGTCTGGCTTTAGGGCAGATTGCCTGCATAGGTACTCAAGTGATGCAGACAGCTCTGTAATGAAATGCAGCCTGGCCAGCTACTTCAGAGTACAGCATTATTTTTTGGGATACTTAAAGAAAAAAGATTCCTCATTAATTGCCTTATGAAGATGTAGTTCACTCTCTTCTTACAGGTAAGAAGATCTCAGTACAGCACTCCCAGGCATAAGCATTGTCTTCAGAGCTGTAGCAGTAGGAGTCATTACACTGTGACAACACAACAGATCAAGTAATATTAGAAGACACCTCAATGTTGTATGTTCTTGAAAAAATACACTAAGCAAGAAACAGGCCTTTATTTTTCTAGTAAAATAAACTTTTTCTTATATTTTATCCTTATACTACATCTCACTCAAGGAAAATTTATAGAGAAAATTATATATATTATATACAGTTCATAGTTCTTTTCTATAGCAGGGTCCATAGGTCTTGATGGAAAATTTTTCCCAGAAATCCATAATGTCTGTTATACTTTGAATTTCCAACTGAATTGCCAACACAGATAATTCAGGATACCATGGGAATTAATACTCAGAAAAAGAGATATTGCCTAGCAGGCATAACACTGTAAGCAGAGAATATCTTACTTGTTTATCTCTTCCTACATCACAAACACTATTTCAAGTGGGAAGTATTATTTTCAGGGAGATTTTTTTTAGCACAATCTACAGACACTTTAATTATATATGCCAGTATTTTATTAATTCTCAGGTTAATATTCTGAATTTGACGTGTTATAGCTAAATCATCTCTATATTTGAATGCAAATCTCTCTCATTGAAACACTTGACACCAAACACTGGTTTTTGTCAGAATTACTGAACATTATACTACTTAATCCTAATAACTTGTGCTGTAATTGCAATAATTTATGGTAGCTTAGTTTTATTTCAGACCTTGCCAACAGGGGCATGAAGGTGAAAAGAAACACAGATATAGTACAAGGGGGTACAATGGAAGATTTCTTTGAATTTGGTAGCTGCATCTGAGTCTTTCATACCCTGAATCAGCTGTCTTTTCGATTAAGTTACACGTTACCAATCTATGCTATGAGTTATACTCATAACAAGATGGTTTTGTAAATCAGTCCAAAAAAACATTTGTTCAGGATATCTGGTGGCATAGATACAGAACAAAGCTAAAAAAAATTAATCTGGATTATCAATTTTTTCCAGATAGTTGTATTTAAAAAATAAAATTACAAACTACTGAAATTGTTGTTAAAAAGGATGGGGTTAGGAGCAATGGGAAGAGAAGTTTTCTTTAACTAAAAACAAAAACATGCTTGGATTAGTTTAAGGTTCAGTCCTGCAAGTTGCCAAGCTTTCTGGTCCCGATTCAGTAAATTACTTAAGTATGAGCTTAAGTTTTAGGCACATCATCAATTCCAAAGAAATTATCTGACTCACACATCCCTAATAAATGCCTGGGCTGTAGCCAAAGATCTCAACACTTACTAGTACTAAGACCTTTGTTTCCTAATTGAGCTAGTAGTGATAGGTAGATTGCATAGAGAGTAAAACCCCCTGCAAGGCTCCTTGCAATCACAGCTGGCTCTGCTGTAACCCACACACCTCAGAGTGTGACTCGACTCTGCCACGCTACAGAGCTGGCCACAATGTTCCTGCCCTCCCAACATTCCCCCTGTCCAGGGTGAATCATATTCAGTGTTGCTGAAATTCCTAGTTATCCAAACAAGCAATAATAGAAACATTTGAACAGAAAGAATTGTTTGAGTCATGTAGGTGGTTTTCTTGTGTGGGAAACTACCCACTTTGTATCTATGTGATTAGGAAAGTCAGTTTCATTTGCCTCTGGCTGCCTGAGGCAGGCAACAAAAAGCACATTCATTTCTTCCTCCTCTCAGCAACACAGAAGAAGGAGAAGATTATTAACATTTATGCCATAGGTTAAGAGAATACATTCCCTGTCTGTAAGGCATCACTTCTTACCAGTGGGAACTTTTTCCAGAATTTTACACTGCCCACCCTGAACTCACCCAGCCAGCAAGATGAGGAAAATGCTACCCAAGTACATGCTGCCCAGAAAGAGTCATGCTAGGATAGCAGAAGTATTGCTCTGGTGGTGTTCAGCAATACACCAAACCCTCATCAGACATGGTGTCTGCCTAAAACTGACTAGGTTGACAGATAAAGCTACTGAGTATGGAAGATAGTGCAATAAGACTGTACCACTCACTATTTGTGCCCTTCTGGCCTCTGGCAAGCTTGGATAGAAATCTTAAAGCAGAAGAGTTTTCATGGAAGACCAGAAAAGAACAATTCATTTTGGAGAGCTTTACAAAGCAAATATGAGGAGCAGCACAGGCTGTAGTCCAAAAGGGTTTCTTCAAAAAAATTAAAAAACCAGACAAGAGACCTGAGTTCTACAGGCAGAAAAAAGACAGCAGGCAGTGTGAAAATTATTATTCACAGCAGTGTGAAAATTATTTGACTGGGGAAAAAACAAGCCAGGATGGTTTTAGTTGAGGCAGATCTGGAGTAAAACATCAGATCTGGAACCTATCAAGCAACAAGGGGGAAGGATGAGGACAGCAATCCCTCAGACATGTTGAAAGCCCAGGGAGGACACGATCTCAAAAACAGCAGGCTGTGAACATGGCTGTGTTGAACATGGCTGATGAGCCAAAACCCTGGTCAGAGGCGTGTTGGCTGGGCAGGAGGGGAGCAGAGGGAGAGAACTCAGCTGGGACAGAGGATCTCTACAATCCAACATGAGCCCAGGGATAGCAATGGGAAGGTTTTTCATGCCAGAGGAGAGACAGGCTTGCATAGGAAGCATTACTGTGAAAAAAAAAAAAAAAAAAAAAATTCCAGTGAGAATGGATGTGCTGGATTTTAGGAATAGAATTTAAACCTTTGCCAGCCCTGCTCAGCTTTGACACCATGCTGACAATGGCACGTTTCAACAGGTATTTCAGGGGAAACTTCATCCAGCACCCAAGAGATTTTATTAAAGTCAATATGACAAACTGTGACATCTTTCCAGAAGAGAGCATAACAAAAGGTTTGCATCAGTTTTGTGAGCAGCCCTTGGGCTGCATTTTCAATCCAGGTATACAGAATGATGTCTGTTGACAGTGCTATGCTGAAACTGGTGACATCACCAGTGGCAAAGGATGGGAACTGCCTGCATGCTGCTCTCAGCAGCCTTAATAGAAAAATGATTAATCATAAGTGCAAAAAAAAGTTGTCATACTGTCTCAGCTCTTTTACCATTAAATTGTACTGCCTATTTTACATATTAGTTCTGGACTGACTTTTCTATTTTTAATATAAACAAAGGGTAGGTAATTATAAGTGACATCTGCACATATGCTTCCAAAGTGTGGATAAAACCTTTCAACACACTGCAATATACTCGTTAGACAATGCATTTAGATCCTGTCAGATATTAGGAAGGAAATTTCTAGAGAAAGACAAAAAATGAAATAATTTATGGTATCACTGGTCACCTCCTTATTGGCATTTTAGAGAAGAGATAATTAGACCAATGATATCTGCCTGTACTGTCCTGTACATAGACAGGCTTCCTGTATTGCACAAAAATAGATCTATAGGCTACTGTGGTGTTGATGACAGAGACAGGCAGTTGTGAAAATTTCAGAGCAGACAGCAGAAAGCTGGAAGGCAGAATCACAACAAATCCATTTGCAAGCAAACATCTACACTGAGCAGGAGTGAAGGCTCACAAATGATTTTTGGTGGTCAATTCTGAAAAGAACAGTCTGCAGATTAAATGACCATGATAATAGAAATGTTCTCATAAATAATGTAAAATTTGCATGAAGAAAAGTCATCAATGAAAAATTAAGCACTGATAAAAAATATTTGGGTTGCACAGATGTACAGACAGGTGCTCACTTGGTATCCATAGGAAGTAAATAATGAAAAATAATGAAATGCTCTAAAGCTCTGGCTTATTCAGCACCAACCTCAGTGAAGATTGTTCAAGACTGAAGCTGAAATAGTGTATTTCAAAGTTCTTATGTTTAAAAACTAGAATATTTATGTCTTTATCAGAAATTTCCTTCCTTCCTTCCTTCCTTCCTTCCTTCCTTCCTTCCTTCCTTCCTTCCTTCCTTCCTTCCTTCCTTCCTTCCTTCCTTCGGAAACTGAGATTTGGAAACGATTGCTGAAAACGACTTTTCCTGTAAACTACTGAATATTTTCCTTGTTTGAGTATAAACTATTTTTGTTTGTCTTTTCTCTAGCAGAGAATAGTATAGTCTCTTGCCTTCCTTTTTGCAATTAAATATTACATTCTTAAGAATTATCAAGACTAAAATCTATTGATTTCTTCAATGTTTCCTCCAAATAAAAAAGATCATATTAACTAGATCTCTGATCATTCCTTCTGATTTCTTCTCAAATCTGTCCATTGTTCATATGTTTCTTGAACTCCTATTCATGCTTTTATTTCTCAGCAGTTTTCCTACCTTTTATTGAAATAGCTTCTTACGTTTTTCAAAAGATATTTTATAGCTCACAAAATACTGTGAGGAAAAATACAATGTTAATTGTATCCCTGCCTCAGAGATTTTAGAAGAAAGGATATTCAGTACATGCAGAAAAGAAATAACCATATAAAAATAATATATTTCACATCACAATTATATACTTAGTTACAATCACCATGACAGTCCCTCACACATTTTAGTACATCCTGCACCCCCCTATGAGGGAAGGAAGTACTATTATTGCCTTCCTACCATCAAGAACCAGGAACATATAAACAATTATATCTATATCTATATCTATATCTATATCTATATCTATATCTATATATCTATATGTATATGTATATATATATATATCAACACGGCCATCAACAATTATAGACAAAAATCCACACACAATTATGTGTCATCATTTTATATATTTATAGAAATAATATATTGATACATATTTACAATTCTCATTCTCATGCTACCATGTGGAAATTGCTAAATTACCTCTGAAAGAGCTAGTGAGGGTACCAGAAGCAGAATACATACGTTCAGATGAGCTCCATCCACTCAGACAATTTGCTCAACAAGGAAAAAAGATTTATTGGCCTGTGTTAATATGGGTATTCTGTTTCTGATGCACAACCAGCTTAGGACACTCCAGACAACCCAGACTTGTGTCCTGACAAAATTCTTAAGAGCTGCTATCACCAGATCTGCAGTAAATTCAGCATGTCTCCCACATTATACTTTTTGCATGCCCAAATCACCCACGGTCCATTCCTCTTCACTTACCTTGGGTTTGAGGGGTTTTTTTAGGAAGTTAAACAACACGAGAGGTAAAGCAGAAATAAAGACATGCCACCTCAAGCTGAGGTTCTTCCCACACTCTCAGCACAGCTCTTTCATCAGAGAGGAGGGACCCAGCCCCTCTTCTGGGTAAGAACAAAGTCAACTGGCTGAGATTCAGGTCACACAAACATGCACCAAATGCTTCATATAGGCCTAACAAGTATGAAAACCACCCCTTTTGAGAAGGGGAAATAAGTCCAGAGACATTTGATGGATGAACACAATTTAACCTTACCCATCCAGACAATTTTTGAGTTATCCATCTAGACAATTACCCATGTAGACAATTTCTGAGTTTTCAGGCCTTTAGCTCAGCCAGTCCAAATGCATGAGCTCTGATCTTAGGAACTGCAGGTGAAACTAGGTAAGGAAAGGAGGGAGAGGGCCAGAAAGGGCAGGGGGAGATAAATGACAAAAGAAGGAAGAAAGAATGCAAAAGCCTAGAAAAGAAGAAGAAATGGAAGGAAGAATATCTGAAATTTGAAGACTGATTTATCTCATCTTTATACATTTCTTTTGTTAGCTTCTCATCAAGGAGACTGCCAGTGCAGAGACCAGAACTTTGGTAAGGTTTTTTGGTTAGCATTCACAAAATGAAAACAGAAAACATTTTAAAGTCTGTTGCCCTTAGTAAATTTTACTTTCTTACTCTTGAAATGTGGAAGGTTGATCACCTTCTTGATTTGCACACTGTCTGTTGCCTGACAGGAGCCAGCTGACTTCTCAGAAAGGGAAATCTAGGAACCAAGAATCAGGAATAACTCAGATATGAATTCTTCCCCATTGTATTAAAGCATGTAGCTGAAGCCCTGTGCAGTTGCTAAGAACTCAAAGTTATGTTTGGGGCATCACTGAAACACACTTAGCAAATTTGCCTCTTAGCTGCCAGATTTTTTTTACTAATTGATGCTAATTTATAATAATTTTATTTCATTGTATTCTTTATTGTTACCATGTTCTTATAGTTGAGAGGTAAATATTAAAATATTTTCTGATTTTCCCTTTTTTTTTCCTCCATAGAAGGACTAGATGATTTGTCTTTGTCATGTACTCAGAGTTTGGAAATCTTCTAAATCAATCAATCTGTCAGCTCCCACAGGTACTTTAGGTGTTTTAACAATTTAGCTCCAATTCTGCGGATTTGTATGCACAAAGATGGCCAAGAATAGGACTTATCTCACCTAATCTAAGAGACAGGAATCTAATCTACACAGTTGTCTAGGCTACACTTCTGTTGTCAATTGAGAGAGGCAGAAGCCTAAGATGGGAGGTATGAATCACCCCACCGGAGGCGAAAATCTCTCTCCATTGACTCTAGAGGGAACCTGGGAAGGTTGGTTATACTAGACATCCAACATTTAAATGATCAAAACTAAGTGAGCTAAATCACATTTGAAGTGCATGAAGGGCATGCTGAAATCACTGCAATTCCTTTGTAAAATAGATATATGGATGTTAAAACATTTGTATAATAAATGTTCCTCACTATTGAGTTTTTAATGGAAAAGACTTTTTCTATGTGTTTAGGGGAATACAGCTTTGATCCCTGACTGTTTTTTCTTTTTTTTTGGGGGGGTAAAATTAGAGAGGGATTCAAATCAGAAAGTTCAGATGTCGAAAGAAAATTATTTAATGGTACATTACAAAGTATTTTAAAGGGTAACTATTGCTACCCTACCTGATCCTTCACTCGTTGCTAGAGCTGGTCAATCTGCTTCTGAGAGGGAGCCACAACAACAACAACAACAACAACAAAAATCACATGGTAAAAAATGACCATGTATAGGTGTTTGGGAACACTGAATTATTTAAGAAGAACTTGTTACTTTTGTAGATCAGCAAAAATGAATTATGATACCTCTGCTCCCTTGGAAGTTCAGGAAGGGGTAGCTATCACGTTCCCAGACTGCCAGGATATTATTTAGACAGTTGATTATTGACAGGAACCTGTACCAAGCACATCAAGAGGTAAAATATTTGCTTGAGAATACATTGGCAAACTTTATCAACTAATGAGAAGGATTTGGTGGTCTCATAGGCCTGGTTAACATGGATCTGGAAATGAACATTCAAAAGTACATTTTTCTCTACACCACCAAATCGCAGCGTGTTGGGGTTTTTCCTTTGTGGAAAAAAATTGCTTTAATTTTTCAGAGATGGAAGGAAGCAAATGCCACCCACCTTGAGGCCTCTGATTTCAAGGCACTTCCCTTCCCACTGCATGTGTTTGTGGGGAGCAGAGGTTTTGTGTGTGCACGGCTATGAGCTTGCCAAAGCCCTCTCCGCGGCTGCTGCCGCCCCACCAGTGCAGCTGAGCGGTGGTGCCGTGCTGAGGTACCGAGTCAAACTGGAGCCTGTCCCCACACACAGCCCAGAAACTTGGAAACTTCAGTGCCAGATGTGGGGCGGTTGGGAAATCCCCCCCCATAACGCAGGGACAGGGTGCACAGCTGGAGCACAGATGCAGGCAGGGCCTTGCCGGAGCCCTGTGGGATCGGAGGTGGCCCAAAAGGCTGCGGCCAGGCTGTGCCCCTGCTCACAGCAGGCGAGGAACGCGTGAGGAACATGGAACAGGCGCCTTCCATCCAGCGGATCTCCGCGTGCCACTCAGCTGCAGCTTTGCCCGGGCCGCCTGCCTTCAGGTGGATTTCATCCCTGCTGCAGGGAGACAGACTTCCCCACTCTGTGACTCACCTCCATCGCGGGGAGGGGGAGCAGCAATCATTTATGACTCACTGTATTGTATAAGGCCGTGGAAAATCATTTGCCTGCATACTGTACAAATACATACTGGAAGTATATTAAATATGTTGAAGTAATTGGAACACAATTAAAATGTTCTGAAGCAAAAGAGAGAAAGGTTACTCATTACCAGTCTCTTCCTTTTCACAGAGATAACCTATTAGAAGAAATTGCAGTATTTTTCCTTCTGAAATAAGTCGAGGCTCTAAAATTCTGTCTAGAAATAGAACTGTGTGAATAATTTGGGGTGGGGGTTATATTAAAAGAAAAACTAGCAGTATTTTGTCCTCTTGACAGTGGTTTTTTTTTTTCTTCTTTTCTTGAGCAATTGTTCCTAGGATAAGAAAAATACAAGCTCTTCTGAAACAGTAGGAATAAATATATTTTGAAACTTTCCCTCTAAAAGCAAAGTTGTGCAAAAGCCTAATACTCAAACCAGCTTTTGAATAAAACAGACTGCAAAGGATATTTTTACACCAGAGGGAAAGAAACCATCGCCTGCAGGTTGGGGTGCAGTCTATACAAAGATTTTGCTTTGCTAGAATTTAAATGAGGACCTTAGGAAAAAAATATCTCTGGCCTTAATCTGAAAAAAAATCTGAGGCTCCTTTATCCTGGAGAATTTAGAACCTGGGATTAGATGACTTGAATGGGGCAAGTGATGGCAATATCAAGGAGACAGCTGTGTTTGAACACTCCCCTTTCCTTCAGACCAAAGCCACATAAAGCAATGCTAATAAAAGTTTTTCTACTGGAAGGGAAAAAATTTCCTGTCAAAATTGATATTTTGAGACAATTAGTTTACAGAATTGCAGAATATGCCAAGTTGGAAAGGACCCGCAAGGATCACTGAGTCCAACTCCTGGTCCTTCTCAGGACCATCCCCAAAAGTCACACCATACTCCTTGGCAGAGTGAAAAGTGGGATCAGACAAACCCCATGAGAGCATGATGGGTGGTGGGAAGATGAGAGT
Organism: Serinus canaria; assembly: GCF_022539315.1. Lineage (NCBI taxonomy): Eukaryota > Metazoa > Chordata > Aves > Passeriformes > Fringillidae > Serinus > Serinus canaria. The sequence continues at coordinate 99,805,278 of NC_066316.1, read as the reverse complement.
GGGACCCAGTGCTTTAATCCCTGCTTCAGTCTCGAGTCACAGACAGGTCAATTTACAGGGGGAACTTCTTGTTATGACCCGAAAGTAAAGCTAAACTAAAAGAAGTGCAGGGAATGGTTGGCTGATTGCTAGGCAATGGCTATCACAGCAAACACAAGCTAAAATCAGCTCAGGCCAAGACAAGCCCAGGCACGTTTTTAATCCCTGCACTGCCAGGTCAACAGAAAGTCCCTGACCTTTTACATGTAGGGACAAGAAATCACATACACTGAGCTACAAAATAAGGATAAGGAAACAAAAAGGAAAAGAATGACGGTCTTTCCCCACCAGAAAAAAAACCCAGATCTGTGCAGGATTTCCTTTAAAATGTGTGATGTGTTAAAAATGAGGCATTTTGTATCCTGAGCTTGGCACCAAAAAATTTCCTTTTAAGATAATTCTTGTTAAAATAGAGAAATTACTCTGTTCTGTCAGAAAACAGACAGGATACCTGGAGCAACTCTTTCCCAAACTATAACCTGAAGATCAAAGCCTTCAACAAGGAGCAAACCTTCCGCTGTCTCCAAAGTTTCAGGTGAGTCTGAATTGCCTTTTTTTCCTTTTTTTTTTCCTTTTTCTTGAGGTTTTCTTTCCTGCCTGTGCAGACAAAAACGCCAGATTCGTGGGGACAGAGAGGAAAAACAAGAAGCAGCAAAGGGACAGCCTGGGAGTCTGAGGACTCACCTGGAGGGGCAAAATCCGAGTTTGCATTTAAATGTAAGCAAAACAGTAAAACAAGTACAGGCTCACTTCCAAATATCTGACATTTGGTCAGAATTTTGCTGAGAGGTTGGGATCCTGCTTTCCTGCTCATTGGCTTCTCCCTATAAAAGCATAGTAGCTCTGTGCACAATTTTGCAACACCCCCCTGCCCTTGTCACATGGACCCTTAACATCCCAAAGAAGCCCCTGTCTCCCTTGTACAGGGCACCCTACCCCTGAGCATCAGTGCAGCCTCTTTGGGGCATTCCTGCTGTAACACTGCACGAGCTCCCTGGGCCCTTGGTGACATCCCAGTGTCACCCAGCACAGTGTAACTCCATTCAGTCACAGCAATCCAGTGCTGACTTCGACTGCCAGCCAGTGAGAGATGGCCCTCAGTCAACTAAGTGGCAAGTAAAAGACACAATGAGTCTCTCATAAGAATTTATGATACAACTATTCAGTGCTGTCCATTTGTCTGTCTTATTATCTCCCAGGCAAGGGCCCAACTGATATCCCAGTGTAGCTGATGACAGGACTTTAAATTTTGGAACATTGTCAGCATCTTATTCTGTTGATGTGCAGAAATTAATCTAGTGTAAACCAGAAGGTTTTTTGTTTTTTTTTTTTTTTAATCTCCTAATATCACAGGCAGAGCCATGCACTTATAGCTCAGTAAAGTGCCCAGAGCAATACTGAGAGAGATCAAAATGCAGTATTTTATGGGAGACAGAAAATCTTTCTGGATATCTCAGACTCAAAATGTGACTTGTGTACTACATGATCAGGTGAAATATAGGAGAATTTATGCCTTAATCTTATAGAATATCCCAAAATGTCTAGTATAACAAGCTAAAGCCACTATATTAAATTACTTACTAGATTTAAATGAAAAGGTCACTCAAAATGCTGGATTTGAATAGACAGAAAGTGGTAAAAACATTATCCACTTGCCCAGCGTTTTCTAGTGTTTTTAAAGATTTCAAAAGACAAATAAGGTATATGTTATTGTAAAAATCATTGTGATTACTACAGAACAGGTCTATAGGAGACCAAAGAGCAGTACAATAATAACAAAATTGCACTAAATAAAATAAATAAGGAAAGTAAAATGGTGATGGCAAACTCTGTGGATTTCAAGCAAAATGACAATATTGATTTGTAGCCCAGAAGTCAGAGTAATAAATATCATGGGAAAATGTATTCATTGTCCCTGATTTGGGGCAAATGGTCCAGTGCCAAAGGAGGCTTTTAATTTTTTACTAAAAGGAAAGAAATATGTGAAGAAAGAGTACAGTTTACTTTAATTTTTAATTTATTTTTTTTTTTTTTGCATCTGGTACAGTTGCATATAAATTATTTTTGGATACAGAAAAATATATAAAGGCTTTGTAGCAGAAAAGAGGAGCAAAAATGTCCAGTGTTGAATTTTAAACAACAAGATAACTAGATTTGGAATCTGAGGGCTGGGCAACAAACAGCCTTCAATTTTAGGGGGGGGACAGAGGGTAACCACCACATTAACTAACTGAGATTCACAGAATATGCTGAGTTGGAAGGGCCCTCCAAGGATCATCAAGTCCCACTCTTAATTAAATGGCCCATATGGGGATTGACCCCACACCCTTGGTGTTACGAGCACCATGCTCCAAACAACTGAGCTCACCTCCTCATTCTTATGAGAATAATTTCACATGATATGAGGACATTTGAATTGACCCACATGTATGTAAAAGGGCTAAAGAGACTTCTCTTATTTCTTAAAGTTCTGGAGAAAAGTGAAAATTATTGATTTTTTTTCCACAATCCCAAATTTAATCCCTTATACACTATAGAGGAGGCACAATAAGGTTTATCAAAGAAAGAGATTAAAAATGTAGCTGGTTGTTTTTCACACAGATGAACAAAGACTTCTCTGTTCTATTATCAGTGCTCATATCTGTTCTGGTACAGGATGTGTCATTGCTCCCTGTACCAAAGTATTACTGCATATTATAATGTTCATTGAGAAAAATAATTAAAAGGAAAGCTCAGGATGTGGTTAAACCCTACCCATGTCAGTCTGGGCTTTGCATGCCTAAATCACGTCCAGTGTTATAGAAAGAACCCAAGAGACCAAATTAATATCCTGTTACATCCCTGGAAACTTCTGAAGACTTTGGCAAATTCTTGTTGATTTTATTCAAATGTTGTCTTAATATTCAAATTCATGAAGCACATGAAGATGCCTTTGATTTAATAAAACTTATTTGTACTCTACATCTTTGAAAGTCAGGTCACTATGTGACTATATATAAAGAAGCTCAATAGGCTGGCCTGTTTTTTTGAAAGTTGCCACAGTTTTTACTTAAGTCAGTGAAAAATGTAAGCTCTCAGTAACTGGAAATCCAGTAGTCTTTTGCTCAGTTTTTTAGCTGTACAAGAAAGACCCTGGCTACCTAAAAATGAAAAACTGAGGCTTGATCTTGTAACTTCATAATGGAACAGAAAATTGGGTCATTATATTAAAAGAAGGAAATAGCAATTGGGTCGTTGAGATTGAGGTAGGAAAGCAAGCTCATCCTCAGTTTACTGAGTTTGTCTTGTGACTTTAACATTAAGAATATCTCCATTTTCAGGATTTTTCCTGAGGTTTCATTTCAAATGTAATTTAAAAAATGCATACTGTCCCATGGGTATTTCAGGCAGTGGTGAGATCTGGTGTCATATTTAAATACTTTTGAGAATAGAAAATTTGGAGGGGGAAGGAGAATACAGGGTGAAAATTTCACTTGGGAAGCATTCTAATTTCCACTGAAGTCAATGACAGAATTCCTACTGACTTTTAAAGACAGCAAAAGCAAGTCAGCACAAAAAAAGTGCATAAATAGAAGCATCCCATGCCTGCTGAGACTTCGTTACATAATTTTTAAAGTATGAAGGATAAATCTAGGCATCTAAATGGCATATACATGTGTTATGCACCATTAATAAGTCATGAGAAATAAATAAATTAAACTGAACATGCCCAGTGCACTGCTAGTCTTCCCAGAGATGAGAGCTGGAGAACCTAAAAATAGAAAAGACAATTTTATGTGCAAGTGCCATGAAGGAGTAGTGGTTCAGCAGGGGAAGATGTAAACAGAGAACCAACACAGTCCCAGTGGGGATGTACAAATGTGAGGAAGGGTACAGCTTCTGTCTTTGTGCATAACATGAAGAGGTCCAAGTAAGTCACAAACTGCACAGATCTAAAGCATAATCAGTAAAAGCCCTCCCATAGTGAATTATAGCTGAATTTTTCTCCAATTTTTATTTTTCTTCCCTCCCTGAAAAGTTGCTTTTGGCTACTGGCTATATAAGTATATTTTATATGTACATTTGATTCTTGTTTTCTGTGTCTTGCATGTCTGCTGAATAATTTATGCCATGAAAAACAAGTTAAGCAAGCAAACTTCTTCTGTGCTTCATTCAGGAAGCAGTGATGTTAGTGGTCACTGAGTAGGGAAGGAAAGACAGTCCAAGCAACGATTTGAGCCAGACACTTTGAAGATCAAGACCAGATCCTTAACTTAATTACATGATAATAAGGGCCAGTTGTTAACTTCCTCCATTTGAGAATGATATGTTCATTCTATTTCTAATTGGCAGCTGCTGTAGGGACCCATGGCTCTGCAGTGATGTCAGTACAACAGCTCCAAGCAAGAGCAAACAAAGCATCAACAAATGTATATGCACAGAGCACAACTGTTTCCTCTTAGCTGATGATTTGCCTACAAAAATAAATCCCACTTGTTTCAAGACCCTGACACAACAACAAAGCACAAGTGATACCAAGCACCTCCACCATTTCTAGAGTAGCAACAGGAGCCTTCCAACAGCCCCCTGTGACTGGCTGGTGGGTGCCAAAAACAGACATGGGGATGAACATGTGGTAGCTGTGGTTATTCTCTATGTGCTGTATGTGTAGATTCTGTTCTTTAGGAAAAATGACATAAAAAGTAAATCAGATTATCCTGAAGAGCATTGTCTGCTGTGATTGTAACCTTAATTTCTTTTGGACCTCCATGTCTCAGGGTATGGAGGGTCTCATATCCAAACCCAACAAAGAACCCCAACTGCTGGAAGCTGCTTGAAGCAGAATGTGCAATCCAGACCCTTCTGTTTACAGTAGAATCCAAAATAGTTAAAAATAAACATAGAAGTTAAAAAATAAACCTGGAACTTGTTCCTTACTAATGACACTTACCAACACCAATTTCCTTGCAGGTCTTACATGTAGCTGGATTCTTCCTGTGGAGAAAAATCTTCCCAGGTTAGGTCAGTTGTGTGCCCTCACCAGATCTCCTCACTCACTCAGTTTTCGAGGTGTTGTGGAATAAATGCAGATCTCGCGTCAGTATTTTTTTTTGAGAAGTAAAAATTGGGAAAAAATGTCTGAATGTCTATTTCAAAGGCCAGTGTGAGAATCAAAACCAAAGATTAAGCACAGTCAAGGGCTATGGGAATGAGGTAAACCCCAATTCCAAAAAAAGATAAAATAAAGGGTAAACCTGCATTTAAAAAGAAAAGGTTAAAAAGCACATGATGGGCAGCTGGTTTGAAATGGGCTCTGGAGGAAAGCTGAAAAACCAGAGGGTCCTTTGCTCAAAGTGCTGAAACTAACTGTGAAAGCTAATCAGAAAATCTGACTAGAACTAGAGTCCAGCAGATAAGGGAAAGATGGTGCTGTGAAAACATGGCCCCTACTGGTTCCCAGGTACATCATCAAAGATAAGATAGCTCCTAGTGGTGATTGTGCTTATCCCTTCCATCTCCAGATGTGGCAGTCTGGAAGTCATGAACAATATGGAAAATCCTAAAGGGTCTCACATATGAGGGCTGCAGTGAAGAATTCAAAATCCAGAGACTGGGACTTTGGATTAAAACTCATTGTTTAAAATGAAAAGCAAAATTTAATTTTACATTTAGGAAATGTAAACCAGAACTCGAGTCATAAGTCAAGAACACAGTGCACACCCACCCTAATGCCTACTGAGAGATCCAAGGGCTAAACTCTGCACATGATAATCTTGCACCAGAAAATTTTGGGAACTGTCATACCAAAACACATGGCTGAGAACATACTTGTATTGAAGCATGACAGCAACATTTGCCATGTCCTGCAGCTGAATAAAGCTTATTGATTTACCTGGCTTTGCAGAGACCAAGGTTATCCTGATTACGAAGCTCAGAATATCATTCTGTGAAGGGTGTATACTATATCATGTGGATTTGCTGCCACAGTCTTACCCTTTTTCAGTGATTTCTGCACCACACTTCATTTTGCAGCATTGATGGGCTCTCAGAATGCACAAACCAGCAGAGATCTGTTTTGAGTTGAGGCAGTTATGCAGATTTGTACCATCTGAAAATCTGGACTATGGTATCCCCCACATTCCTTTCCTGCATGCAACATAATGCTGCTAGGCTGCAAACAGCTGTTGGAACTGACATGTGGCAGCTAAGGGCAACCAAATTTCTTCTAATGAAACAAAACCTTATCACATAGAATGGGCAGTTACTTGAGATTTCTCCCTGTCTCCTCTGGAAAAACAGGTAACACTCATACAAGGAAGCTGGGCTGCATCAAAAAAAATTGATTTTAAACCAATAATGCTCTGCTGTCTTATGAAACAAAGAACTGGTATCTGCAAAAGTGAACACGCTTGTTGCTACTATAATTAGAAAAACCCACCCAAAAAGTCTGCATGGATGGAAATGCAAGTAGGAGCCATCATGCTCTCTCATGCAATGCAAATGTTGCAGACAATCTTCCTTTCTACACAAAGTTATTAGGCAATAAGAGCTCATGTATGGGAGTAGAGCTTGCATCAAAGTTCACTTTCAATTCAGAATATTCCTTAAGTCTGGAGTAGGTAAAATATCTATATCTCTACTCATCACTATTGCTGTAATTCTTTTGTTTGACCAGCTGGTTTTGAAGTGGTAAAAGCCTTTCAGCCTGTACAGCTGGGATGCTCAGGCTTCTCAGAAGCAGGACACCTTAGTTCATGTGAAAGATTTCTTTGTTCTGGCTAGCAAGAAGGAATGTCTGTGCTAAATAATCTGAGAAATAATTGCAATCTTGGTGCTTTTTCAGGACTCCCACATGGAAAACCTCTCTTTCATGGAAAGGGGGTTGGGTGAAATAGATATATATCTATTCTTAACTTGCAATGATCCAACTTTATTGAATTTCTATATTGACCTGATCCAAAGCCATCAAGCTAACAGAAAATTTAAGGTGGAAAATGTAGTCTAACAACAAATGACAACAAATCATTTTCAGTGGGAAAGCTGCTTGTCTGCCTGAATGGCTACAGAGATCAGAACATGGACAATTTACCCACTTAGCAGAGACTGGGTAAATTTGGGTAAACTTCCACCTTCAACACAACACCAGAGTCAAATCTTGCAAACAATTTAGGAGTGTATTAGAGGTTTCCATGCAAAGCAATGATGGTTAAATGCCATCACTGAGGGATTCAGCCGAGAGACTAAGAAAGGTAAAGCTGTAAATCAAAATCAGCAGTTGGCATTTACAGGTTTTAGAGCCTTTCAAAGTACACATGATCCTTCAGAGAAAGAGACTATAATCATACTCATCTGAGTGGTAAGTGATGCTAACAAGTTGCAAAGTGGAAGCTAAAGGTCAACAAGGCCAGACAGTCACCCTTTCTAATAAAGCTGCACTTAATGGCTGAGATTTTCTTGGCAGTCCTCAAAAACACTTCTTAACAACCTTCTTCTTTGGGTATCTCAGCATAAAGCAGAGGAGTTGTTTGATAGATCAGGCTTAAGAAGGTATTCTGGTGAGGACAGTCTGGCAGTAAAGGCAGCAGATAAACTGGGGATCTCAGGTTGGCTCTACCAACAGTGCATGATGCACAGTCTCTGCTCACTCCTTATTGTGATAATCTGCAAAGCATTTCATTTGAACACAAGAAATGTGAAAGTAGTCTTGGAGGCACCTAAATTCTCAAGAAGCAGGGCTGATTACAAGTCACAAGAAGCAGCCTTGCTTTAAAATCTCTACTAAATCACAAGGTAAGCAGCCAAAGAGCAGCAGTATCTCTGCAATCACAAGATAGCTTGCAATCAACACAAGAAGTTTCCCTTTAATTCATTACAGCATCCCAGCAGAATTGCAACAGATGTCAGCAAGAGATGATGTTACATACTGTCTTTCCAAATCATAAGAATAATTGGGAAAACAAGCTGAAGAATTAGTTTGGGTTATGTAAACTCTGGGAAAGAAGCAACAAGAAATTTTCTCCTTGATTTTAATTTCTAATGAGGGCTATCAAGATATGTAGTCAAAGAATCACTCTTTGATAATTGTCCAGTTTTGATGGAGATAGATGTATTCACACCCACATGGATATTTCCTGTGCTCTGTTCGACAACTTACTTCAGAATCAGATTTAGTGAGCACATCTGAAATAATCTCAGTTAAACAGAATTTCCAAGGCTTTAGCTGTCACCCTTACAGTGTTCCTTTTTAGGAAGGTTTCAAGACCTTTGTCATGTGAGGCATTGCTCTCTGACCTGTTTAAGATGGTTTATATGTTAGCATATGAACCAGTGAAAGAGTTTCAATTTTGTAAAACTGCTCTGTGGAGTAAAGCTCTGAGTACTTGCATACTGAAGTATTGATAGAACACAAAAAAATTGCAAGAATTTTGTTCTAAATCTGGGAAAAATGGCTGCCTGGAAATTTGAATTAGTATAATTTAACTGAGGTGGGATTAAATTTCCAAGAGCAACAGTAACTAATTTAGGTTATGCAATTTAAAGCATCTGAACACTAGAAGTACAACAGGTCCAGTGTCAAATACCTTCTCTGACCTTGTTCCAGATTATTTTTTCTCGCAATGCTTCTAATTTCTGGATCTGCTTCACTGTGTATAAATAGTTGACCCATTAGTTATCTTTTCCTGACCCAATACAGTGTCCAATTATTTTCTTTTTTCTCTTGACCCAGAAGAAATCTTCTCCAGGGCTGCACACTGCTTATTCAGGAGGGGAAGATGCATGTATTGAATCTTGCCAAAGTGCTTACATTTCAGAAAGCTGACATGGATATTGAAAAATAAAATAAATTAATGTAGAATGCAAAAAGGAAAAGTTAAGCTACAGCTCAGTATGAGAGTGTGAGACTGTTTCCAGAGAGTTTTTTGGGGGCAAATAATGGCCTTAAAGCATATCAACTTCTACTGTGTATTTGTTCTAAAAGAGCAGATTTCCTGAAGTTGAACTTAAAACTTATGCTATTTTAGTACACAAGGGTCAATTCCACTTGACCATTTCTACTGAGTATGAATGGTTGGGAAGCAAAGGATATTACGTACAGGGCATGGTATGCTACTCAGGCAGGGAGTTTATGAAACAACCCCTAATCAAGTCTTTAAAAGCAAATTAAAGAAGGGTTGAAACAAGAACATAGCTCAGTTTGCAATAACCACTGAGAATGTTTAGGAAAAAAAAAATGTTTTCTATTAGGCTTTATGCTTATTATAACATCCCATAAATTTCTTCAAGGACTGGAAGGTGAGATAATAGCAAAATATAGTACACTAAATATCCCACCAAGTTATAACTCCATTCTTTACACCAAGTCTTTTCTCCCTTCACTCCAGTTCTAGTGCTGCTGCTGTTACCACAGTGTCTCAGTGCCTTCTAGTAAGGCACGAAACAACATGTCCAACATCTGTCAAATGTTTGTGCTCTCTGTTTCTCTCCTCAGGGGAAGATGTGTGTTCTTTTCAAATTTATTTTTAATAAAATCTAAATGGCTGTGCTATTTGTTTGTTTGACAAGTCAAAGAAGCATGACTTGCACTCAGGACAGTGGGAACACAAGATGCTGTAGCCCACAACTCCCTCTGACAGAAGAAGTGCAATTTTTGCCCAGGAGTGGGAAGAAGCCGTGGGTGGGTCCTGAGGGTGAAAAGGTGGGGAGTGCTTAAAAGGAGCTGTGACAAGGGGTTACTCATGCAAGCTGTGAATGCAGGAAGGAGAGGGTGAGACTTTATTTTTGCATCTCTTTTTGCTTGCATTCAAATTTTATGTTGCGAATGCAAATGCAGGAAAAAAGCTTCGGCTGAATTCCCTCATAGTGTCCTGAGAGCCATTCATTACTCACTTTGCTGCTGCTGCTCCTGGGCACCCCAGATTTGAAACAAGAGGGGTGTGACAGTCATGCCTGTGGAAGGCTTGGGAGGGTATGTTTGCACAATTACTGCCTACACTCTTTTAATGTCCAGCTCAGGACAACCTTAAGAAATTCAAATATATCTCACACATATATTTTAAAAGGAGAGTAAGAGAAAGGGGGGAAAAATTGTCAGGACCTTGCAGTCAGTGAGAACAGGGGTGCAAAGTTCTGTGTATTGAGAAATAAACACTATGCAATTAAAAGGAAAACTTAGATGGCTTTAGACACAGTGATGTGCTCCATTAAGAGGGATTCTAAGAGACTCTTATGAAAAGCCAGGAGGGGCCAGCTCCATCCTCCTCCCAGGAGTAACAAGTGAATTTACCTCTGAATGAGTACATGTTTTAATGGCAAATAAATAATTGCAGTAATTTATTCAGTGGGTTCTTCTATTCTTCTGAAATATGATTTTGTGTGACTGTTTCTCACTTAAGCTTTAAGAATAAACTCCTATACTGGCTTTCACATAAATAGTGTATCTAGTAAATTGTCCTTCCACTGTTGTAAAATGACTTTAACTACAGCCCTGTAGCTAAACCAACCCAATTCTCAAGGAATATGCTTAAAATAAACACTGCAGATAAAACATTAAGTTGTCTTCAGGTGATATTTTACTATCCTCTCTATCACAATCATCACTTTTATTCATTCCATTGTTAGCTTTTTAACAGCTAAAACCAGCATGATTTAGGAAGTGAGACATCTCTTGAGCTGGAAAGAAGCAGAGTTACTAAACAAAGCTTTAAAAATATCATTGTTCTCTGGCTACAGAGACACATGGGCATTTCCCTTGTTACAGACAAATGTTGTCTATAAAGGAGGATTTATTTTTCACTGTTCTAAAACATAAATTTAGTCTCAGTGCTCTAGTCCCCAAAACTCCCACACATTTCATTGCAAAATATACCTGAACAAAGACAGCAAGTTCTGTCCTTGGGGAGGCCAAGAGTAGATTTTTGTCTTAGATTTATACCAGCAGCATGAGGAGACAGAAAATATGCAATAAGTCAAAGAGATTTTCCTTATCAGAGATTTAGACAACCATTTGTCAGTACTTAACTGTATTGCTGGATGACTCATTCCCATTTCTAATACCTAGGAATACAGGGCATGTGTGGGAACACAATGTCTGCATTGATTTTAATCTGGTCTCTTTTTGTACTGTCTACAAATAGCTCAAAATGAACCCAATCAGATAAGCAGAGCAGAAAATGATTGCAAAAACACATATAGTAAGCTGCTCACAGAGGCCTCAGAGAGGCCAAGGAACACACAAAACAGAAAGCCAGAAAACACCAAGGAAGCAAAGAACAGCTCATGAAAGGATGCAGTTTCTCTATGCCATGGATGAATAATTTAGGTAGGGAAAGTGATCAGGCAGGGAAAAGAAATATTTTCTTTTTAGGTGCAGGACCAGCAGCTGCCCTAATCGAAACCTAGAGCTAGCAACACATCCTTTTAAAGCTCTTCAGTTTTGGATTCCAAGCTTCATGTCAAAGTAGGAATCCATTATTTACACTTGACAGGTTGGAGAAGGCAGGCTCTCCTGCTATTGCACTAACAGTATTTAAAACATTCTGTGTGCTCTGGTCCTCACTGAACTCCCTTTCACAGATGCCTACTGCAATCCTTGGCTCCAGAAGAGTGGGTGTGGTAGACTTCTGGGAAAGAACCTTCCTGTTATGGGAGAATTTTTCAGCTTTTGAATTTATTTCTGATACAAAATGAAACAAAAAATTGAAATTTTTGTTATTGTTTTGCAAGCTGTTTCTCTGAAAATAACTTGAATCAGGGAAATTCAGAATTTTATTCAATAACAAGGTCTTTGTTTTCAGTCTTGACATTTGTTTTTTTGCTCCACTTTTTAGTGAAGATCAAGATTAAACACTCAAATAAAAGTATTAACCAAGCCAATAATTCTGTTTCAAAATTTTCCAAATAGGTTCTGTCAATAAATTAAAAGGTTCTGATATTGGAATATTCATCATAGATATATGTCTCCAGAGTATCATCACAGCCTTGACAAGTCAAGGATGCCCAAAAATTCCTTTCTGGTCTAGCCCCTTAACACATATTTCTTCTGCCATCCTGAGGGTAGCCTTTGGGACCCAGGGTGGAAGGGGAGAAACAAACATGGGCTGTGGGATAACAGGCTCACCCCTAATCCAGAAGGGATGATAGGAGGAAGAAGCAGTCATAGAAGCTTATACAAGGCAGAGATGACAATCTATCTGATGTTAAAATAGTCAAAGAGTCAGAGTAGCATCTCTGACTGCTCATACATAACATCAGTTCCTTTTTCCGCATCAGGAGAAACTATGATCCCCCTAAGGGTACTGCAATTACACTGATTTTACATCAAAATAAATCAGAGAACTGTCTAAATTGCTATAACAACAAGGATCAGAATTTCATCTTGCCTTCTCCGTGTGGCCATGTGTCTGCCCTTCATTCTTTCTGATGGGCAACTTTCCTTTGTGAACCATTTCTCTGAACACAATTATGTGGAAAAATTGAGAGGCTCACAGAAGTTCCTGAGGCAGTGCAGCTGAAGGAGGCATACATCCCATAGCTCAGAGGAGTCCTTAGCTACTGCAGAGAGCCACAGCTCCTGCATCTCCCTTTCCTGATCCTGGAGCAAGTTCTGCTTACAAGGGCCCTCTCTGCCAATCCCAGAGCAGAGCACATGTCTGCAGTTTGCCATCCTGGGACAAGTCTCAGGTAATCCCATGTAGTTCACAGCAGGAGGAATGCAGTCTGCAGAGAAGAGCCACTCAATTCATGGGTGCAGCTGCCCCCTGCATGCATTTTCTGAGATCATCCTAGCAGAGAGCTATGAATTTCCTTCAATTTGCCAGACCAGATATGCAATGTGCTCACAACTGGGAAGAACAGTCTCGTAATGCTATATCACAAACACCTTCCAAAAAAGAACACAGGAGCAATAAGAAATTTCCAAAAGCAAGTGGGAGAGCAATTCCATATTTGGAACTGTGGCAAGCCCAAGTAAAACTCGACTGCACTTTCCATCTAGGATGGAATCAGGTTTTTAAAAAGCTATTCTGAAGAGAGCGTAGGGTTTCACAGCCTGAAGGATTTGTGTCACCCTGTGTCCTGTGACGATGACTACCTCCCTGTTTACTTCAAACCAAGTGGAAAGTTGCTTATGTACCTCCTACACTTTTGCTAGCATCTTGATCCTTGTCTTCCAGCAGCCACAGGGAAGGATTATGAGATAAAGAATCTCCAAAAAAGAGAAAGAGGACTTCCTAACCCTATTCCTTAGAATAACTTGTTCTACAAGGGCAATTTATTTCCTTGATGGCAGAAAAGTGTTGTGGAATGCCTGTGAGGAAATGGTTTCAAAATTCTAGTCCAAATTCATTGCAGATACCCCAAAGTTTTGTGTAACACCAGGGAAGCTCAGGGATTTCCCAGAGCCTACTGGGTTTACTGGCAGTCTCGTCTCTTCCTCTGCCAGGTGTGGATCTGTTGAAGCCACAATGATGGAGAAATACCTTAATCTTCTCTTTACAGGACAGTCATTGAACAGAAACACTAATCCCACCTTGGACCACATTATATTCCTCCCATTAATTTATCCAGGTTAGCCAGGTAACAGCAAGCTTTTCCTTCCTGCAAAGCACAGGGCAGGGAAGACACTGAAAGCCATCAGAATCTCATCTTCTGCACAGAGGGGTTCATTTGAGTCTGTAGAAACCCCACTGTACCCAGATCTCAAGGACAGGAAGGCCTGAGGGCCAGCAGGATGTCAAAAGAAGAAATTCAATAAGAAGCCACTTAAAAACCAATAATTCAAGAGATTAATCACCTTAGAAATCAACTAAATTGAGCATACTGCTTGCCAAATAAAGAAATAAATTGATTATTTATTGTTTCTTCAAGGATTTTTTTATTAAAGCAAACTTATTTATTAAAGCAAAGCTTACTTTATTCAAGTAATAAAGATAAGCAACAAGGAAACAGCTGAGATTAAATAATTATCTTCTCCAAGAACTAAATTGCTGTTTTACTGAGTCTTTTCTTTCATTTTAAAAATGAAAGTTTAGTTTTAATTGAACAATTGAATATTTAACCTCACATTTTTTTGAACAGGCTGCTAGAAATTGGTATTTTTTTTGCTGTTAGCTGTCAGCAGGAATAAGTATCCTAAGAATACCAATGAAAAAGATATAAACGCCCCTGACTTCAATCTGTACAATTTAAAATCAGGTTAGATAACTGCAAATCTGAAGCTTTTATTCCCCAACTCTGCACACATATTCAAGTTTACTAAAAATAAAAATTTCCTCTGATTTACATCTGTTTCATTTTTTTTTTTTTTCTGTTGAGCTAAGGGTTGATTCTCCACCCACACATGTAACAGCAGCTAACTCCCATTTAATTTTAAAAGAACTTTAGTAAAAAGAAATAGGCTGGAGAGGGAGTGAAGTTACTGGAAATTAAGCATCTGGACTTCTCTAAGTATAAGCGTTTTTCCATCATGCTGGAAGGTAATTTGACTTCAGGAAAAAATATACAATACTTGACTGGTTGATAGATTCTGGTGATTCATTTTGCATGTAGAAACATGCCCACTCTCACCATTTCAACCAAACACTAGTTTGTTATGTTTCTTAAACAGTGTGAAATGGCAGGATTTATAAATCTATAATAGTTGCCAAAAACTAGATTATGATCAACCTTGCACAGATGTAATATGACTTTGCATGGATGTAGGATCTCCAAATGACAGGAGACTTTCCTTTTAGGTGCTCAAATACAAGAAACTGAAAACTCTGGAAATGGGGTTGGGAATAGTTCTGTTATACAGCACTACATGAAATCATGAAGAGACCAAACAAGCAGACTGGCCCCCCCTTAAATCCCCAGGACAGAGACATTGGTGCAGGGCATGTTGCTGGTGTCCCATCTGGCTCTCACAGTGCTTGCTCCAGCAGATGCATCCCTTTCTGCAAGTGCAGAGTGCACCCATCTCCTGGGGACTTTCCTCAGCTGTACAGCTGTGAGAGGGACTTGAAGCAATTCTAAAAGGAAGCAGTAGTTAAACAGAGCAACCCTGAGGGAGAGATGTCATAAGCAGCATCAAAATTCAAAAAAGGTTTCAAGGAGATGATCCTGAAGCATTCACACTGAGCTCAGCTTCAGCACAGGAGGAGAGCATTACCTCAGGCCTCTGTTTCACACCTAAGCAACTGAGGTGAAGCACATCTTCAGTTTTAAGCATTTAAAAGTTAAGTGTCTGCATTAGACCAGGAATGCTAAAGAGTGAGGCATAGCCCAGGGATCCCTTATCTCACTGGAACCAGAGTCCCAAATGCATGGATGGCTGCTCCACACTGGCCACAGCCTGGCTCCTTTCCTGGCACCACACACACACAACATCTCAGACCTCCATGGGGTAAAGGCATGCAGTCCTAATGCTCAGCCTTCATCTGCCTTGTCTTTGTATCAGAAGGAAATTACAGTTTTATTCCGTACATTTATTTTTAAACCATGTCACTTTTAACATACCAGGGCTAAATGGAGAGATCAAAACGATTTGTAGGGATGGTGCTCAGTCAACACAGCATCCATGGTGCTGCAGCAGAACAAAGGGAAGCATGCAGGGAGACAGGGCAGAGAAAAGCCTCAGAAAACCTGCAGTGCAGCAGGATGAGTAAACTAGCTAACGAAACACTTGATATCTTTGTACAGCAAGCCACAGCAAATGAGGCATGAAAGAGTAATCTGGACATGCACTTAGTGAAAGGAACAGACTGAAAAAGAAAAAAACAGTCATATAGCTTCAAGCTGTGCTATTGAAAAAGAAATAATAAATTAAACTGTTCAGGGTTAAAGAAAAAATTAAGTGTATTTGGAAACTGAAAAAAATCAAAGTATGGCTCGCTGTTTCTTTATTTCAAGGAACTTAAAGACAGAAGAGACCTTTGTATCATCTCTTTTGACTTCCTGAATAATACAGGCTTTTATATTTCTCTCCTCTTTTAATACTTAGGTTACCTTTTCAGGTACAGTTAAACCAATGCAATGCTCAGGTGCATGAAAACAAGTACCCCTGATTAACTGTGTCATTGAACTACACTGTTAGGCTAAAGGACAGAAGGATTATTTCTGTCCTTCAGGGAATAAACAGTTCCACTCCACAGGCAGAGGACAGGGAAGACAATTCAGCTCATAACTGAGGCCATGCTGAGAAGATAATAATCCACACCACTGACTGAAAAACAAAACCAAAACCTATCAAAACAGCTGGTTTTCCCAGTTGCAAAATTTGTATTTTCCCCAAAGCTGACTAGACTTTAAGTGCACAAATAAAGCTCATCAGTGTATGTACCTCCAGAGCAGGCTTCCTGTTTTTATCTTAACCTCTGCTTGCTCTTTCCATTTTCATTCTCAACAAATGGCCCCCTCATCAGTTTTGGAGAAGTCAGGAGACAAGCTAAGCAAAAGTCTAAAATAAAAATGGTCAATTGTTCTTAAGGAAACAGGAGAGGGAGAAAAAGAAAGAAAATATTCTTCTCCTCTCTTACAGTCATAAAAGCCCTGAAGCATAAGATTTGATTAAAACCATATCTTTATTTAGAGCTGCAAGTGCTGTGGGCATACCTAAGGCAATGCTTAACCCTCTGTTCCCTAAACGAGGCTCAGTGATTTCCACAGGGCTGCTTGAGTGCTGCAGCAGAAAAGACTCCAGCATGAAATATTACTGTGGAGAAAGAGCTGCAAATCCTGTCATTACAAAGGGACAAAACAGTGAAAAGGCTAAGTAAAGGTTTCAGAGTAAAAGAAGGAAAGAACAGGGGAATGTAAGGCACCAAAATACACAAAAGGCTAGCTGGTTTAAAACTTAACATGAAAGATGACAGGAATTTGCCCAAAGTGGAATTGAAAGCCAGAAATGTATGTAAATCTCATTTAAACAGCGTCAAACAGAGAATCCAACACTGCCTCAGATCCTCTATTTATTCACCCTCACCTGACATCTGGATTGAGCACCAGTTCCCTGTGTTCAGTATTCCTTTGACACCTACAAAGTTCTCAGCAGACAAGGTCATTTTCCTCTTACTTAATACTCTCACTTATCCCAACACAACATCA
Source organism: Serinus canaria (assembly GCF_022539315.1). Lineage (NCBI taxonomy): Eukaryota > Metazoa > Chordata > Aves > Passeriformes > Fringillidae > Serinus > Serinus canaria. The sequence continues at coordinate 99,788,178 of NC_066316.1, read as the reverse complement.
GTCTTTCATGATAAGCCTCTAACACAGTTCTGACAGAGGTGGTTATCCATGAAGGCATTATTCCTCCTTACTGACTAACGGGGGGCAAAAGGAGAAAGAAAAAGAATGTAAAGGACATCATCTACCTGTGGATACAGTCTCATTCTAGGATCTTCAGATCTACCAACTGCACTACCCTGGCTGTCACCTTACCAACTTCTAAGCTGGCACCTCACATCACTGTGTACCATGAGACTATTCTCATGATTTACTACAACTGGTTATGTCTTCCTCAGACTTGCTATTAGTGATTTAAATAACAGTTACAGTTCTTGTGAGATATATATATAACAAGTTTATTTATTCTAAGGTAGATGCATCTCACAATGGATTTCTTTCCTGATATGTTTTGGGGTTTTTTTTAAGTGTCCTATCATTGACTTCAAGTATGTCCGGGTTTTCATTTCTCTTTTAAATGGCTTATTATTAAAGCAACCAGTTTTCTGGATTTTAAGGAGTCATCACTTCTCACTTTCTTGGAAGGAAGGCTTTGAAACATCCCATCTTTTTTAGTACGGCCTACAAGAAGGTGATGATTTCACTACACCAACAATCATTTCAATTCTGTGGAAAATGGCAATTCTTAAAGATCTAGATACATTAATAAAATTTTGTGCTCTATTCTGTTCCCATAAACAAGCAGAGAACACATGAGAGAAAAAGGTGATTTGTACAAAAGCAAACATGGTGTGTTTAGGCCAGAGACACCTTTTGTGTCCACAAAAATAAAGTCTCATACTTATGATCTTGTGCAAAATGATGGATCTTGCATTAAGAAAAGACTGTATATTAGTATAAAGTCTGCTCCAGGTCATTGAACCTGCAGCAAATACAATCCAGGCTGGAGTGTGTGAAATGATTGTGTCTATGCACTTGTAGCTCCCATATGCAGGCAAAGGTCGCTTTTATGTTTATTTCCACTTTGTATCATCTTACCTCACCATTATCTGCATTGCTCTGCCCTGGCTCAGATTCACTGCCTCTACCTGAAACACTCCAGGTTTATACAGGGGTGAGCACAGGAGAATCAGATTTACAAGGTTGCTGAGGAAAGAATGTAATGACAGCACTTACTGCCACATAAAGAAACAGGAAAAAGAATTTACCTGAAATACTGCAATAGATACAAGGGAAGAGAAAAGAGAAGAGAAAGGTCCATTGCAGTGACTTGGAAACTAGCACAAAGACAAGGATTAAGCAGTGGTTTCCTAGGAAAAATAAGGAAACCTAATCCCATGACATAAAAAGGAAACAATGGCCAACTGACAGAGAACAAAAAAGGGGAAAGAGAAAGCAAGGGTTTCTTTCTTTTCTTTCATGCCTGTGGTTTATCAGATACTACACACCTTGAAGAGCAGTTTAATTGGATGAAGAGCTCTCTGTTATTATCCAACCACATAATCACATTAAAGTTTGACTTATTCACTTCAACCAGAACAAGTAGGTAGCCAAGGGTCAGGGAATTATGTAAATTGAAGCATGCATTTCTCCATGAACCCTGAAAGACTGACTTAAACTATACTAAATGCTTTTCATCTTCTTAAAACTGATTTTCCAAAAGTAAACCTCCAAAGCAGATGTAATCAAACATGTGCTGTTGACTGTCCTCTCTTAAGCAAATCAGCAGGTGATGTATGTCACCACAAAGCATGTTAGCTATTTTCAGCAGCTTTTCATGTGTATTATGAACTGATCTGTAGCTTATTTTAACTATATGTAACAGCAGAAAAGAATTTGATATGTCAACACTTACAGAAAATGGTCTCCTGTGGCTATTGTGAACGTCATACAATGGCTACTCTGGACTGTAATTCTTCCCAATAAACATCTAATTCCCTCCAGTCTGCAGGCACAGAAAGGGGATGAAGCCTCGGTGAGAAGGGGAGATAAACACTTTCCTGCAAAGTGGCAGTGAAGAGGAAGGAGGCAGGAGGACAATTGAGATGTAAGATGTACAGGAGAATGCCTAGTTCTCTCCACCAAATCTACCTAGGCACCAAATTATGATCTCTTCACATTCATAATTTAGTTTCTGTGCTTTTTTTTGGCTGAACCCACTCTTTAGTCGAGATGCTATTTAATATGAGCATAACATTACCACCTCATTTCATCTTTACTATGTGGCCACCAATTGCACTATTCACAGCTGCTATGTGCAGATCCATGATCCTGGCCAGGCATGCCTTTATCACCATTTTAACTTATTTCATGCCACTAAGAAGATCCCAAACCCTCAGAGTAGTTTGAGAACTTTTTTGTTGTTTCAGTGTGCTGTAACCGAAACTTGATATGCAGTAGTGAAAAGTGGAACATAAATGCAGTTGAAAATTGTGATCCTTTCCCTGTATTACTAAACCACCAGACTCCCTTACTAAATTTGAAAGTTTAAGTAAAGATGAAGTTGTCTTTCTGCTATTGTTTTGGTGTTTGCTGCCAGAATTATACATGGAGACCTTAACTGCCTCAGTGAGATAGAGCTTTTTCACTTTATTTTAAACTTCCTGCAATTCACCATTATGATATATTCACTGTTTGACAGGAAATTATCAAAGGGTTTGGGAATTCTCTCTATTCAGGGCAAAGGGCTGAATCTTCATGCACACTAGAGATACCAAGTAGCACTGGCACAGGAGTAGGGAAAGGACTGAAGTTAAGATGACTCACACTAAAGAGCTCTCACTGTCTCTCTCTACCCCCTTCCCTTCTCTCCTCCCCTCTCTCCAGTTTGGCAGACAAGAAGGTAGGCAAGCTGGAAGCTTTCAGTTCTGCCTGATAGTCTAACAAAATACCTAGTACAGATGCAGGGAGCCAGCATAAAAGTGTGGTGTCTGATTAGATGAGATACCAGGAGCCAAGAAAAAGATTGCGGTGCCTGCTGAGTTGAAATGGAAGTCAGGTTGAAAGGAGGTGTTCCTCCTGCTCAGGCAGGCAGCACAGGCACTGGGGAAGTGCAGGAAGTGAAAGATGAAAAAATGAAGGGAATGATAATGTTTTAAAAGAAAACCTGAAGCAGATAGCAATTAGAAAGAAAAAACCAAAAAACCATCAATTGCATACTCTAATCTTATCACTAGGTGTATCAGTATCACTAAAAGACACTTCAGGATGTCTGGAAGTAGAAAGATCCATTGAAGGCCAAAGAGGAATTTCAGATACTCACTGCCAGTGACAAGGCTGTACACATGGTTTAAAATATGTACATCTGTGCTTGAGCCCCTCCCTGAACAAAGCTATTGCGTTACCAAGCTCAACTTTCCTGTCATCTGTAGAAGAGAACAGAACAAAACAGAAATAGTTCAGTTGGAAGGGACCTGCAGCAAACTTGCAGTCTGATTACAAAGGTATTAATAAGCCTAGAATTTTACCCAGGTTTCTATAGTGTCTTTCTTCCTCCCTGACGCACAAAAATAGGTGGGGATACTAAAACCAGAAAATGGGTGAGCGAGATTGGTAGGACCGAAAATGTCACTGGGTTAGCAGAGAGAGTGAATCCTTTAAATAGAAAGAGGTATACACAGTCAAGGAGAAGCTCTTAATCAAAAAAGAACTGAGCAGACTACCCCCACTGAAGTGATTTGTCTTTGTTCCTCAATGCCATTTCTCGCGCTGGCTGTTCCATTTAATTACGATTAGCACTTGTGGGAGCCAGAAGTGGGTGGTGGGCAGGAAGACACAGGAGTGCCTGCAATGTAGCAAGTGACTGATCATTTCAGGATCCTCCATGACCTCCTCTGTCCCTCTTAAGTGGGAGGGTGAAAGCAAGCAATAAAAGGACAAGTCATTTTTTCTTTTTTTCAGTATTATGCATTTCACATTTCTAGACTTCCTTTAACTCCCACTAGACACTTGAAAAAATCACAATCTTAAACACCAGGCTTTAAGAAATTTTAATTTAATTTTCTTTAAAAATAAATATTTGAAAAATAATTCAAAAATGTTTGCAATCATGCAGATGAATCTTGATCAAATCACTGTTCAATTCCTAGTCCCTGTGTAATTACTTGCGTAAAACACCTCTTGTGAATAGCAAGTAAATCATTAGTGATTAGATTTTTTGGATTGTTTTGAAGAGACCCAGCTGCTGTCTTTATGTCAAAGAACATCCATAAGGCACCAGTGATTAAACAGCATGGTATTTTTGCAAGTTAGACATCACATGCTTGGATATTAATCACGCCTAGTGCTTTTCAGATGTGAATTGTGAAGCATCTCAGTGAAAACCAGTTATAGTCCCTCTTTACAGACTGGGAAGCTGAGGCACAGGCCAAGTGACTTGCTCATCTCATACAGCAGATCTGAGGTCACAGCCCAGATTCCAGCAGGGGGAAATTTCCCTTTTTTTCTTGACTTTTCACCCACCTTTCATTTTCCAATTCAAGTGCCAAGACAAAAAAAAAAAAAAAGTGCATCATTTGGTGATAAAGAAGACAAAAAACCCAAATGACAACTCAAAAAAAAACCCCAACAACCTAAGAACAGGGCAAGCACATTGACAAGATTGGGACTGAATTCAAATTAGAAAAAAAAAATACTAACCTTGTGTAATCTTTTTTTTTTCCCTTTTTCTAAAAGGAAATATAGTAAAGCTTTTTCCAGAATAAACAGCTCTTCATTCACCCTAAATCAACAACTGAAAAATAGCTCTCCTGTCCAAAAAATTGTCATATTGAAGCATAGCTCTATCATCATTACTGAGATATATATGTAGAAAGAGAAAGGGAAGCATGAGGTTTCTTTGCTTAATTGTGATAGCAGCAAGAACTGTTTAGTATATCTGCAAGACATATTTTCTGCATAAAATATGGTGGCTTTGCAAGTGACTCTCAGAAGTAATTTTTCACTGTTTATATATAAAAAATATACTTATGAAACATTCATTGAAGCATATATATGTTTCATAAACCAAATGGAACAACAGCTGTATATCATTACCAGAGTGAGAAATTAAAACATTCTTTTGTGTCAGCTGTGTGGAGGGCAGAGTTATTTATAAGACACCCTAAATATACAGTTGAGTTTCCTACTGAACTCAAAAAAAGGTACAGAAGCTACTCATAAAGCTGAGTCAGTGACTGTAAAAAGATGAGTTTGTGGAGCAGTGCTGAGCTGGACCAGAGAGATCGTGGTGACATTTAGTGGTTACAATACCACTGGAACAGCAACCAACTCCTCCAGAGGAAGTGGTATTGTGCTTACTCAAATTTTCTGCCCTCCCTCAGGTTCCTGAATTTGCAATCTGAAAGTCTTCAGCAGGCTTAAATCCGGAGACAATAATGCTCCTCCACTTCCTTGCCCAGGAAGCTTTAAATTACAAGGATGGATTATTTTAATTGCTACTCTTTGGCTTCTCTGCTTGAGCTATTGGTAAACATCTATGGCAAAACATATGCATGCTGAAGTAATAGCTGTATCAGGCCATGGTGTTTTGCAGCCACTGCATTATAAACTTTGCACCCAGAATAATCAATAAAGAATATAAGTGGAAATCTTCATTAAGAACTTGTAGGCAGCAGTCGCTTTAAGTCCTAACATTAGTAAACTGCCCACTAAATTAACCAGCACATCTCATCAGTGAGGAAGTCTGGAAGATATGGGGTAAGCTCTGAATTGCTGCAAATGGAAGTCAGGGACCCCATAGTGCTAAAAATCTGTTTCAGTGATTTCAATTTCTGCATCCTTCTGACAGTCAAATCCTGATGTGAGTACTCCTTTAAATTAATAAATAGAGAAAAGTTCAAGCTCAAATTCTGGATCCAAATGTGCTTGGATTATGATATTTTCAGGCTCTTTAAATGAGAATTTGGGTCAAAACTGATGTTATCAAGAAATACTTAGTAGAATTTAAAGGCACCATTCCTTACTATGGGATAACAAATCATATCCTCCAGTGCAGAAGGAGAGCTGCATAATAGGGAAAAATGTCCTGCAATCATCTCTGAGTCTTGCAGGGCCCTTTGCTCACAGCAGCCCTTTTCCAGGCTTTTCCAGGCTGTCCCATGCAGCACAGAAGGGAATAGGGTGTTTACTCCATCTTCCCCAGCAGCCAGCATGGCTGCCTGCTGGCACTCTTCCAGTATCAAGATATTTGCTGTTACCATGTCAGATGCCATGCAGCATGGGTTCCCTTTTTAATCTTAAACTACCACAGCCTCCATGGACAAGCCTGAGAGGACACAAAGGACAGGAGGGGAAAAGAAGGAGGTGAGAGCTCCTGTGGCCCAAGAGGAAGTCAGAATCAGTAAAAGCTTTCCCATTAGTTTCAGCAGAGGATGCAGCTGATTCTTCTTTGCCTCCCCTTTCTGAGAGACTGCACCTCGCTTTCTCAAGCCCTCAGCATCCAATTCCCTCTCAGACCTGGGCTCCCTAGGGCCTCTTTCATTTGGAGGTAAGGGGTCAGCCCTACCTTGAAGTTCATGTTCCTAAGCCATAGCTTGTAATAGTGAACAGCACCAAGCTCCTCCATAAAACTTGTTAATCCCTTAGGGATGGAAAGAAGGGCAGGTTTCACTGTTTCTATTTTACAGAGGGAAAAATTTAGGTTCTAAAAAAGTCATCCAGTGAATAGGAACAGAGAGACTCTTGGGCATTACTGACCACAGCTGAGGAGTCTTAGGGTCCTATTTCACTTTCAGTTTGCCTTTACAGCAAGGCATGCATGCATGTAGCTACACGTCTGAGTGAACAGTTATTTGTTCCACCTCATGATTTTATGTCAGTTAAATTTCAAACAATGTGGTGCTGCACACAGGGATGCTGAGCAAGGGCTGCATAAATTGCACTGCTCTTCCACCCACCTTAACATGCAAACTGCTGTGTGGAGGCAGGAGGATTGCAGTGCACACGTGCACAAGTCCCAGCAGACAACAGAGTGCAAACACAGCAGATGGTGACAAGGCAGTAGCAGCAAAGAGGTAAAACTGTCACATTTAAAGATAAGCCTAAAGGCATCTCTGCCATGTTTTTATTCTCAGTGGTGTTGAATTCCCCAAAGTTCTAATATAAGGCTATAAAGAGGGTAAAGAAGGAAATACTGGCTCTCTGTTAAGTGGTGGGGTTCAGAGTTTGCTCTAGCTGGGCAGCAGCTGTCCCCTCTGAGCCAGCCAGGGTGAGTGTGCCAGTGCCATGGTGTGCTGGGACCACAGCTCAGGGGAAGGGTTTAGTTGTGCTTCCTCCCCTCAGCCACTCCTCAGGCCAGAGGCTGGACAGACCCAGAGCTTTTTAAGGGAGGGGGACATGCTCAGGATGGGTGTAGCACACAGCTGATACCCCCCTGGCCAGAACAATGGGCAAACAGGCACTTGGTTAGTGGTTTATGCAGCTGTGAAACACCACATGGAAAATCGGGCTGTTCCAGATAGTCTTGTGCTAAATGAAATACAAACCCAGATAAAAGAAACATGGGAATGTGTATAAGTTCAGTTATCTTCATCCATTTTCCAGCTAACCACTTAATCACAGAACTAAATAGTTGATATTTATGGATTTGTTGTAAGGGGAGACTGTCACAAACAAATTGTCTTCAGCCTTATTACCAAATATTCTGGAAAAGACAGGAAGTAAGTCCTAATCTAATTGTGCTGTTGTCTGATGCCAATAATTATGTACCCAACATGAGAGCTAAATTACTGGGATTTATCTGTCTTATCAGAAAAATATTATATTAGCTTGTGTTTTCAGCTAAGCAATATTGCTTTTAATTTTTATAGTCTTGTTCAATCTCTTTGGTAATTTGCAAAGGATTAAAACATTTTGCTTGGCTAAACTAGTTCTGTTTGCATTACTATCCCAAATGAGCATATTTCCCTCTTGTTCTGGTCTAGTCACTGCTTCCAGGGCAAGAGAGCTTGCTCATGGGAACTCCTGGCTAAAGAGTCCATATGTCCAACCCTCAGATCCCTTCCCCAAACACTGCATGTGTAAGATTTACCAGCTTTTCCTATTCCTTTCTTCTTTACAAGGCCTGACAGTGAGCTTGGGTTTGAGCAGCTCACAACCCCAGTTGCACCCTATTGCCTGTAAGGACAGAGTTTGATCTTACTCAGGAAGTTTTCCCAGTCTGTGCCTGAAGAACCAGTTTCCTCACCCCAAGGCTCAGCCAGGGTGGAAGGCAGCACACAGGCTGTGGAGACACAGAGGAGCTAACACAACAGCATAGGCATTCCCACTGACATGGGAATATGCTTCCTTCAAGGCATTAAATAGCACTCAGATCAGGAATCAGCCCCTTTTTCACCTGATCTCCTCCCCTTAAAAGGTGTAAATACATACATATGCACACACACATACATATACACACACACAAATTTTTGAACAATAGAGTTGTTACCTTCTTAACCTACTACCTTTTAGAACTATTAAGCTTTTCCTTATGTTTTCTTGACTAAGAGGGGTCTATTCCTCATTGGAAAAAAGCAAATCAGCATTTTTGCATAAATGCCCGAGTCCAGAATTTGAGCAAAATTAAAATGCTACAATGAAAAAAACCAACCCTACATATGGGTTTCTGTGCTGTATTGGACTATGCTCAGCCTGGAATGAGTGCAAACCATCAGTGTCATACCTTCCAAAACAGGGAAGACACAGGGGCCCATTCTGTAGAGTAGTGATAATTAAGGAATTTTTGCACCACGAGCTGGAGTTAAAACAAATTCCAGTGAAGAAATCCTGGCCATTAGAAGCCAGTGAGGAATCTGCCATCACCTGTCCAGACAGAACTTCACTTTTGCAGCTAAATGTAGTCAGCTTGACGTATTTTTTTATCATTTATCATTTTAAAACTTGTGCACTGGTAGTTCATTCATCTAAGATGAGAATTAAAGGTTCTCAGTTAAGGGAAATAAAACTATTAGTGCTATTTTAAATCACTATAGAAAAACAATGGAAAGCTATTAAAAAGTATATTAAAGCAAATAGTTTAAATTAAAACTAAGAGCTCATGGATGTTTTGCATGTTAAAGTTGCCTTATTAGGAGCCAGAAAAAAATGACACTATCCTTCCTGCTTATCTACATTTATTCCTTTTCATAGCACAAATCCCTTTGTAACACATTTTTCCCTCTAGTGGCCCAACTACTTTAGTCTTTAGCAGTCATTATTTTCTAAAAATACTGCAGCAATTTTAATCCTCCAGACATGTAAGACTTCACATAAAAGAGTAGAAATGTCCTACAGAACACAAACAAGTCACTTTTATATAAAAGCAGCCCTGACTAGATTAAATCTCTGGCACAAGAAGCTGAGTATATAACTATTCAAGTAAACATCCATTTAGGTTATATATTAAGCCTTTTTATCACTTGGTGTATTATAAGAAACAATAAACTATTATAGCATGATTGCTACAGTCCTGTTCTCTGGGAAGTAGTTTAGGGCCTCTTTCCTCCCCACTGCAATTTTAAACCAAATAATACACTCATTTCCTCAATGGCAGGCTTCTTGTATTAAACTCAATAGTAATTTAAAAATCATTCTTATGCATAGGATTCAAAGTAAATTTACAAGTAGAGCAATAATATTCACGTGCACAGAATATTTTAAAGTATTTATCTTGATAACCACCAGCAACTTCTCTTTGACTTTTTACTTAAAAGTACAAAGAGCCTTCATAATCTCTGAAGTTTATACAGTCCTGAAGTTTCAAGGATGGAATTCTGAAGGGAAAATATTTTTTACTTTCACATATCACAGTCTAGACACTCACATTGACTGGTGGTGTCATCCTAACTTTGGAAAGTTTTATTTTTGTCTATCATACAGACCTACTGATCTTTCTGGAACCACTCAGTCTCTGAAGAAATGTACAGAACTGTTTGTCTGAAATTCCAGACTTGGAAAAACCCACATGATAAGCATTCACAGCACCAAACATTATAAGATCAAAAGAGAAAAAAGCTTGACTTTGCTGGACATAATACACACTTGTGCTATCTTGAGACAAGAGGGAAAAAAGGATGCAAAAAAGAGTGCACAACAAATGGCTTCTTCTGTCAGTGCTTAAGCTTGCCACAATCCACACTGAGAATTGGAGCAATTTTTGCAGAGCAGCACTGTTAATTGTTGCTAAGATCTTTCTGAACTAACTGGAGCCTTCACTCACTAGAGTTACTTCCATTTAAAGTTATAAATGAGCCCCAGGTTTCTGCCTTTGCATTGTCCTGGCCTTCCAAGAAGAATAATTCCCAGGGCTCAAAGAATACACTGGATGGGAGATGGAAGTGTTGTCACAGGAAATGCTAGGATGGCTCAACACTTCCTCTGTGAATTTTTAACTAATAAAATGTTCAAACACCTGCTTTCCAAAGAGCCCAACAGGCATGAAGTGAGCTCATACCATACAACTTTCATTCCCAGAGCTTGCCCATCATTTGCTCTGAACCAAAAGCCAAACCTCTGAACTTTTTTTACCAGGCAGAGAAAATGAATTGTTTCTTTCCTAGATCATTCTCCTCAAGGACATATAAGGCACTTCCATTATAACACTATCGGCTTGTCTGTGTGACAGTGAACTTTTGGGTCTGAAGGACAAACTCTGAAGGAACAAAATCTTGTTCTTCCTGAAGAAGAAACTAAATGGCCCTGAGAGTCTCTGACCATCTGCTGTAATGGCTGTTTCCAGGCCACAAATCATGTTATCAGCCAGTGAGGGTGATGTAGGACTGAATTCCTGGCACAAATCAGGGATTGTAAGTAGCTGCAGGAAGAAATCATGTTCTGATGGTGTCTCTTCACCTGGATCAGTTTCAATTACTTCAGATACCTGATCAAGGCAAGGAGGTATCTTGGTTCAGTTTTCCTCTGGAGTCAACAGAGAGAAATAGGAAGCTTCCCAAGGCAAACCAAAACTTCTCAGCTCCTAAGCCTCTTCATCCCTTCTAAAAGGGTGTGATATTCAGGAGTATCAAGGCATTACTGGGTAAAATAACCTCTACAAGTGATATTGGATGTGGTGCACATTTGAATGTGCTAAGAGGCGTCCATCTCAAAATGCTTCTGAACTGCACTTCCTTTTTGACACAAACCAAAATCTTTTCAGGGAGTGCTCTTTAGATGGCATAATTATGTGGCTGGTTTTAATGCTCAATTGTAGTATTTTGCCCACATCCCTCTTGAGTCATATACATTTAGTTACAGACCATCTTTGGTTTTTGCAAGATGACAAAAGACAGACTGCAAGTCAATAATGAGACAGCATTGCTTATTTTGCTCTCATTGTGGCTTATTCCATAATGTGAAGTGGAGCAGGTGATGCACCTATTTTAAGCAGAAGAGAGTTCTGTGCTGGCTTCCACCCTGCTGCATTACAGATTCCCCAAAGGAAACAGCTCAGAGGAACAGAAAAGACACTGGAGAATTAATCACACTGCTCCTTCCTGATGAGAACACCAAGCTATTACCTGACTTCAGGTAGAAAACCCTGGGATTTGCTGCAGAAAAGGCTGGGGGTGAAGAGAATAGCTCAGGGATAGACAGCCTCAAGTTAAAGAAAGGAAATTATACTCTTTGAAAGCCTTGGCAGGGGTGAAGGAAAAGCCCCTGCAGCAAAGACTGAGACAGCTACTGGTATCTCAGGCAACATTTTAATAAGCTCAAATCTCAGGAAACTGAACTCTGCAAGAAATAATTTGAGGTTCATTTCAGTACCGAGAGAACCTGAAGGAAAATTTAGCAGGGAATCTCCATGGGAACGTTCTTTACCAAACTATATGTTTTTCCCAGAGCAGTCTGACCCTCCACACACTCTCTCAGGAAGGCTCTTTCCTGGTAAGCAGAAAGGTGCTGACTCAGATCAGACAGGAGGGAGATGCATTGGGCATGGTGAGTAACATGGTAGAAGAATGGCAGATTTGAGCCATTTGGTGAGGGAAGGCAGTGGGTGTCTTTCCAGGAGAAGATTTTGAGCCACAGTTTCACACCCTGTGACTGTAGACAGGCTGAAATGGTTGCATCCCATGACAGATCAGGGAGGCCAACTGGGCCACCACAGAGGATCAGAGACCAGCAGAGAGGCCTTGGCCACTAAAGGCTTGCTGGGTGGGAGGGAAACATGAGAAGAGAGAAAACTGTGGGAGCAAAAGACTGAAAAGATTTTACAGGTCTGGCTGGTGGGAACCAGGGTGCAGGGTCTTTATAGGCTTTTCAGAGCTATTGCAACCATGGTGTTAGAGGCAAGGTTCCAATTGCTCAAAGAAGCTGAACTCAGCCAGATTCCCCAGCTCCTAGTGATTCCTGAATGCATACCTGCATGCTGGTCTTCTGCAGGGCTCTTCCAACAGCTGAAACACTCCAGAGGGTTAGGGCACTCTGAATGCTGGAGATCACATGAGCCCATCACACCAGATTTCTATCTGTCCCAGATGAGATGTTGTGTTGAAAAACTTTCTAAAACCCAATCTCTCTAACTGCCTCCTGCTCCCTGTAACTGCATGTATTTAGGTGTACCTAAAAAGAAAAGTCAAAACAGACTTTTTATGTATTCTTGAAACTAGCTTTTGGGAATTGTTTTATCACTCTGCCCTTACCACCTGACAGTGCCACCTCCATAATTCTGTTCATTATTCCTTCAAAGAGGGCTCTTGCCCATGATATCCCTTTATGAAAGCAAATTCACCTTTCACATGAGGATGTAAGCACGTTTGTATCCCTAGAAAAAACACAGAGGGATGAGAAGAAGGGTATTTTAGGAAAGCCAAAAGGTGGTGAACATTTCATGACTTAAATTACATATAAATGTTACTTGTCTGTATCCCAGCAGGAAAAGCCAGCGCAGTCACAAAGGGACTGACCCCTTCCTTGCTCTCATTCTGACACCATGATAAAAAAATCAGAATCATATGGATCCACTGAGAACACAAGGACATGACCTGCAGTCCTGCAGTTCCAAACAGCCATGACTCAACTTCCTGTACTTGAAGGAGAGTCAGAACAAAAGTATCTTGGAGTCATGTTTCTGAAGTTGGAGAGAAATGATTATATGTCCACTGCAAGTCTCTGAGGTGAATGCAGTATATATGGCGCCAGGTCTGATGTGATCATGTGTATTCTCAAGAATTTGAGAGCCCCAAGTGTCAGTGAAGAGGCAGCAAATGCTCTGAGCTCATGATGCCAGGAAGCTCTGAACATATAATGATGTGTGCACTCACTTTGTCCTCTTACAATGCAAAGCCACTCTGCTTGGATAGCATGTCTTAACAGCACACAAAGAAAAAAGATAATTTGTGACCTGACATCACATGATAAGAAATGTTTAGCAAATCTGATGCAAAAATTACTTGGGAAATTTGACATAGAACATATTCAGCCCAATCTCTCTTTACTCTCCCCTCCAACCCTCTAAGCAAATGTCTCTTTTCTTTTGCCTCCCCCCCTTTTTTAGTTTGCTTTATATTTGTAATTTAAAATAAAAAACAATTGCTTGACAAAGGATTTCTTGGTGCATTATGAAGAATACTATTACAAATTCTAGTCAGGAGAATGCTCCTTTCAGTAACTGTCTTGTTCAATGGGAAAGAAAATATTTACCCCAGACATTCTTGCCTCTTGCCCAGAAGAGAAAAGTGTCATAGCTAGAAACTTCCTGCAGTCCAGGAAGAAAATCATGTTATGTACTGCATGGAAAAACAAAACTGAACTTTCTAATCTCATATTCTGAGCCAGGTCAACTCTTCAGGCTGAATGGGGTGATCTTGGAGTAGTCACAGGCAATGAGCAACATCCTTTGATTAAAAAAAAAAAAAAAAAAGAGAGAAGAAAAAATAATTAAAGAAGAGTAGTCTAGCAGTCTGCAGATATGGAGAAACATTTGATCCATCATCTAAATAAGTCAGTTGATCTACTATACACCACGAATGAACATCAGATCATTCATGGGCTGACCCAGAATCTCTCAGAGATTGCCATCCTATTAACTTCAGCTGGCTTTCAGGCCCATAGATGCTGTGCATTGAGGTACACTATGCAGCAAAGTAAAACATATTTAACCTTCTCCATAACAGCTCCATTGAACTCCCAGGACTGCCCCACTGCTTACACACTTATGTGTTTTGCTTCGGTCATGGACCAGAATTTCAATAGTATTGCTGCAAACATTAATTTGGCTCAATTTTTAATGAAATACTGCAGATCTTTGAGGATGTTTGAACAAAATTTAGCACCAGTTTCACTGAAACAGTTGACATAGAATAGCAAGCAGTAATAATGTCTTTTAAATTTTTTTTGTTGAAGAAGTGTAGGAAAAGGTCTCTACCCAAAGCATTACAGTCCATCACTGTAATCATGTCTGACATAATGGGAATTTCAAAGCAGGACTTAAAAGTGGCAAACACAGATCCAGTGCTTGCCAACTCCCTCCTGTAAATCTTACCTGCAAGTGTTTCATTTAATGTAGAGATAAATTTGCAGTGGAATTGTCTTTTCCTTCTATTTTTCCTCTTCTTTTTAATAACTCCCAAGGAAATACTTCTTTAGGATGATTGTTATTTTTTCATGAATAGGATTGTAAATGTGTAATGGAACATAAATATTTTGTATTTAGAGTAATAAAAAATTTAGTTCTATAAAAGATTTATCCCCACTAAAAATAATTTGGCCTCAAATAGGAATCAGTGGCAGTAACATATGAGGCAAATGTTCCTTCTGTAAGAAAAACAAGGAAGCTAAGCAAATATTCACAAACATGTTTGGCAGGGATTTGCAAAAATGTAAAAAGGAGTTTGTGTTAAATGCACCTACACCTTAGACAACAGGGAAGAGTCCTTAAAATCCTAAGACCCTCCCTTAAGGACAGGTATCCTCAGATAATAAGATAGTGTCCTACAAAAGTATCCATTAGGGAGAATTACACCTTCCCCACAAAGCTAATTGTTTTATGGAAACAGAGCTACAGGAAAAGTACATTTACCTCAGTCTGGTCCTGTCTTCCTTTCATCCTAGTTAAAGGCCACATCTTTCAGAGGAATTGTAAAGACCCTTCTACCTCAAATCATTCTCTGGTTTTATTATTCCTACACTCCAATGATTTTTAAAAACTAAAGTAATTCCACGTATGCAGGTCATCAGCCCATCCCAGACAGAGTTCTTCCCAATGCAATATTTCCTGTTCTCAACTGCTTTCACTTCTGCCATCTCATGTAACTACCTATGAGCAACCACAATTAACTAACACAGTTCAGATTTTCAGTTCCAGTACTTGAAGCAAATTCTGTGTGATACCTCCTAAGCATAAAAATAAATTTTCAGGAGAACACCAGGCAAACTAAAGTAATAAATAAATGTCTGAAAATTACAAACAACCTGCAGACTTTCCATGAGCAGAGAAACAGACTCGTTTTGGCAGGTCCAGCTTTCATAGTGAATTATTCACCCCTCTCTTAATCTCTCTACTTTAATTATTTTTGATTTCATCTTTGGGCAGAGGTGTGAAACCACAACAGTAAAATGAAAGTCGCCTGAGGAATTTCTCTGTATGAGTCAAACTGAAGGAAAATGCCTTAAGAATTACTGACCTGGATGTTTTCAGTATTTTTTCTTTGCTAGACTGAAGAAGGGTGCTTCACCCACACTTGCATGGCTGGTCTATGTGCACTGGCAGCAATTGCACTGCAAAAAGCCTGGACAGGCAAGACAGGAGCTAGGAAAGGTATCAGGCTCCAGCCACTGCTAGAACACAGCACATTCCTGCAGTCCTTGCTGGGCAGTCCTCCACCAGCCATGAACAGCTGATGTTCACTGCAGAGCTGCTTCATATCCTTCAGGAGTGATGAGCTCCAGAGGAGATCTGTAGCTACAGCACCTCACTCTCTGGAAGCAGCTGGGATTAACTTCAAGCACCCTGTCTTAACTTCAAGACTTGCTCTGAGGACTAACTGGCTAATTTACAGGTTAAGTAAACAAACTGGCAGACCCTGAGTGAATTGCTTGGGCCAAGCTCCTCAAAAGCAAAAGGCTGGAAGTGCTTGAAAGGCATCCGGTACCAATGGTGAAATGAGGGCCAGAATCCAAGTAGGTATTGCCCCACACAGCAGACCATGAGAATCAGAACAATGCTGCTCCCTTAAAGCTCTGTAACACTCCTGTGCCCACAAGAATTTGTTTGACAAGGGCTGAAGTTTTCTCTCTCAGAAGCAACTCATTGAAATGGCAAGTCCTGTTTCAGAGAGAATGCTCCAAACACAGCCTGTCTTCAGGTTTTGCTCATCACTGCTATGACCTCTTGGGAGGAAACACATCATATTTGGAAAGAGCAAGACAGACTTTCAGCTTTGCACTTTTCAAAAAAATCCAGAATTTGTTAATTATGGTATCATTTTTATGATAGATAAAAACTGAGGAAACATTAGAGTGGAACTTATAGAAACTGTTAAACATTAATCAAATCCTTACATGAACTAATTCCTATACTCCCACACTGGATTTTCACATGTTGCTCAGGCTGCAAGACAGTGTGACATGAGAGGTTTCTGATAAGGATGAAAAATACTTCCCACAGATTTCTTCTTCATTACATTTACAAATGGAAATGTTATTTTCCTCTGGAAGATCATAAGAATATTTATAATAGATGCCTTTTTAGCACTAGAGCTGATATACTTCAGAAAGGAAAATGTAGTTTTCCATTGAAGATTCCATCCATCCTTCCCAAAATCCCAAAAAGTACAATCCAAAGTAATGAAAATGTCTATAGCACTGTAATTAATTTAAAAAAATCTGAATAAATTATAGATTACTAAAGCTACTGACTTTGCTGTAAAAAATATTGCTGAAATTAGGGCTTAAATGCTGCATTTTAATGAGACATTGAAAAAAATGAAGATAAAATAATTATTTCATGTTGACATCCTACATATTTGAAGCCTAAAGCAGAATCCTAATATTCCAGTCACAAGTTACATCGGTTCTGAATAAAAACCCCTTAATATTCACAGATTTTACTTGGACATATCTACTCACATAAATCCAACAATTTTTTGGTATCTACAACTCATCAGTGCCATATGCAAACTTATCAGACTGAGGACAACATCTGTCTAGCACATGCTTTTGGGTCTGTAAAGAATCAACTTGCAATCACAAGCTGCAAAACTATTTAGCTACGCTTTTGCATTCTGAGTCAGGGCTGTGACAGAAAGTTTAAGAAATGCTGTCTGGTTTTGCTGGTTTTGTGAGCAGCTCGTGGCTCTCTGAGGGTGTGATGTTCTCACCATGATGTCATTTTACTGAGTTGCTATTCTCAGGGATAATTCCTGAATCTCAGGTGCTCTGGCCTACAACTTCACAACAGATTTCATTTAATGCATGGTATTCTTGAGAGTGGGCAGCCAGGAAAGCAATGAACTTCATTGTCATCTCCTGCATAAGCACTAGGTAAAATACATGAAATGTGAATATGTCTCTGAAAGCAGCACGTACAGAGGAAGGCACCTGACTGCTCAGTGAGTATTTAAACACTGGCTGTACTTTGCTAGAACTGCATTTGCCCAAAATTATGCTTGTCCTGCTAATGGAATTTCATACTTTTGTCAGTGACTGTCAGCTCCAGCATTTTCTATTTCCTTCAAGTCCACATGTCCCTAAAGAGGTACAAGACTAAGAAGGGGGAAAGGAAGTGGACAAAAGGTAGAGTCAGCATTTTTAAATTTGTTTTCTCTTAGTTCAAACTGACTAAATTTCCAGTTGGAGCCTGAGAGAATGAGAGGAAGAAGGGGCTCCCATTCCAACTGAGTTTAGAATAAATGAGGGTTCAAGCCAGTGGGTCACTTGTCACCAGCAACTTTAACTGGCATTAATCGGGTGTTGGTGGGACAAATGCTCAGACCATTGTTGAAGAAAACACACCAGCTTGGTTTCCATAAAACAGGCAAGTTGCATATGAAATGTGTATGCAAATGCAATTTGTATGCAAATACATATAAAATTCTCTTTGGATACAGGAAGGACCTGGAAAAGGTCGCTCAGAAAACAGCCCTTTTGAAAATGTGCACTTTTTTTTTTCCAGATAATATAAGTTGTCTTCTTTTCTAGAAGAATCCTGCACTTTTCCACACTTAGAATCACATCTGTGAAAGTCCATGTTAAGGTGTGGCTTCAGTTGTTGCTCAAAGGAAGGAGGTTGTAGCCTAGATCTAGCATTCACTGATTGCCCATGGATGGAATGCAGCTATTCCAAAGAGATATGTGACAGGAACAGTTATCTGTCTGTGCTTTGTTAGGAAGAACAGTTTACTTTTGAGACACAGAGAAAGCTTTCCAGCTTTCTGTTACCTATTAAGGTTCAAGGTTATATTGCTACTGAAAGCAGACACTAGGTTACTCACACAGTTTTATCAGTGCATTTCTGCAGTGCATTACAATATCCTTTCTGTGCTTCTAGCAGTCTTTTTGTGAAATGGGACTGTTCTGCAACTTGGAAAAACAACTACAGCCAGATTTGTTTCATTCACAATTTAATCTAGACATGACCATATCAAGCCAGTGCAAAAGATTTCTATTATGATTCTTGTTTTCTTTTAGTTTGAATTCCTTCATCATACATGGAAAATCCAAAGGAAAAAACAAAAATAGTCAGAGATCACCTATAAATATCTTTCCAATGTATTCCAACCACAGAAAAACCCCAAAGGAAATTGTTACCTTGGCCAAGAAGAAAATAACTATGCAAATGCCCTGAAGCACCCCTAAATTTCAGTGAGCACGTCAAGGGATCATGTGCTCATGTCTATTACCTCAGTTACACAATCTCCTTTTCACAAATACTTTTTATAACTCTGCATATGGTCCTCTGGGTCAAAACTACCCTTGGAACAGAGCAGAGCAGATCCCAAGGGAGCTGAGCCTGTTTGGTTATGAGCATCAAGTAACCTGGTCAGATGGTATCACCTGACTGTTCCTGACCTCCCATGGCAAATGCAATCACAAGTCTCTTCTGCCAAGAACAGAAGTTCCAGAAACTTGTTATTCCTCGTTTGCAAAAGAACTTCTAACCTTCAGTATTTTTATCACATGGTTTATTAGTATTCCAGTGTAGGTTTTATTTTACTTTTGGGATTGCACCACCCCATTTCTGATTACTTTGTTTTTCCTAACGTGTTAGCTGCTAAGCTATGTGTTTAAGTCCTGAGGAAAATATTAGCTCCTATCCTCTGTGATAAGAAAGGGCAAAATAAGCCCCCAGTAAAAACATTGTCATCTCCAGGGTACTGCCTAGCATTGCATCCAATCACTGAAAAATGAATGTGCAATATTGGAAAGCTCCATGTGGTCTTTGCACGTGACAGTAGCCTCTTAATTTATGTAAACTAATGATAATAGTTGCCTTTGAAAAACTTTCCAGTTGTAATTTATATTTACCTCAGTATCTATAATTACCATACTTAGTGTACTGTTAATTTCAGCCAACTGAGCAGACTGTTAAAGTTTACAGAGGCTGATAGCGACAGAGATATTTTACAAGGGATGTACAGTTTCAAAAATGAGACTTGTCTCCCAGCTGGTGACCATCTGGCATCCATGACTGTATGTTTGAGTATTAGTCTAAGTCATTATTGTGTCAGTCTCACACACACAGACCACCCAGCACCTTACTGGCCCTTCTGCTCATGCTATAACAGCACCTCTGTTTCTCCCTCAGGAGGGTCATTTGTGCACTGCAGACTACCTAAGAGCTGTTTCCTGCCCATGTGTTCTTTGGCCTTCTGCAAAAACACAATCCCTCCAGGGAGAAGAGTGAGGTTTAATATTGCTGAAAAAAAAAAACACTTTAGGAAATATATTCAGAGCTATAATTAATTACATCAATATATATTTCCAGTCCCTTTTGGAATCTAATTATATTCTTACTCTTGACTCTCTGTAGCTGTGACTTCCACAAGCTAATTACAGGTTGGCTGAAAAAGCATTTCCTCCTATCTCTATCTCTGTTGTTGCTTTGCACATTTTTTTCACATCAATCTCCTGCTATGAGTGGTGTTTTCAAGTCTCTTGAGCATTTTCAATTTGTTTTGAATAGCTCCTCAGAATACTTTCTTCAAAAGACAATAATTTTACTTCACATAAATTACAGATGAAGACATTTCTGATTTATAGAAGAGTACATTAGTGACCTCCATGTGGATTGCACAAAAAAATTAGCTAACTGTGTTTCTGGTCTTGATTTCAATTTGAGATTAAATGTCATGGCTGAACTATCTGTAAAGTGGTCCAGCTTACTTTTTTGAGTCATAGTGATCCAGCATCACTCCTAGATGACATGTTTTTGTGTTATAGCAATTTCAGTTGTCAGTAATGAGAACAAAGTTCTGCATAAATGTTAGAGATCCACATTTTAATTCAGACAGAGGCAGTCCTTGGCCACAGGTAGGACACTTGCTTCTAAAATGAAAGAATCTTCTCATACTGATTTAGTAGCTACTAAAAGTCAAGGTCAAAATACCTAACCTCTGTCATGTGCATGTTTCTGTAGCTACAGCTCTATACCTCCAAGAGCAAACTCTCTCCACTCTGGTGTAAATTCCTTTAATACTCAAGCTGAGAGATAAAACATTTATTTTAAAATGTATTTCCATATCCAGGCACATTAAAGATACAATTGCTCTCCATACCCACACATGCTTCTCCCATACAGACTTAGAAGACTTGGCATCACCTACATCTTTACATATTTGATTTATTTTGATAATTTATTCATTTCTCCCTAGTTCGTCATCACCAAATAATATAGGAGAATTCAGATAATAGAAAACTATCAAAAGTTAAAAGCATGGAAAGAAGGGCTTAGTTCTTGCCTATAAAATAAAGAAAAAAGTTCAATTAGGAGTGTATTTAAAATACATTTACAACTTTGACGCTATATATTAGAAACAGATATGTATATAAGCTATGCTCAACTTGTACCTTATTTATATCTTCTCATTTACCATGCACAAAACTGATAACATTCAAATTTTTAACATCTAAGGTAGAATTGCTACAGATTTGAACAGCATACTGAGGAAAATTTTACTTTTGGCTGAGACCTCCATCAGCCCACCAGTGCTGACCAACACACCAGGAAATTTCCTTGAAAGCATGTGGAAATCAGTAAGGAGCTGCCAAGGTGCTGACAGAATGTCCTCAATTTGTGTTGGATCTGTTCTGTGGGACTTTTGCAAGAACCCCTCATGATCACCATCCAAATCTCAAATGGAAAAGAAGCAAACAATGGCATCTGTCTCACATGAGATGTGGAAATTAGTTATAACAAAATAAACCACTACTCAGTGGGAGGAATAAAAAAGGATTTGAACCTAGCCACAAAGGCCCTGGGCAAGCACTGTGCAAATAGCAAAATTTGCAAACAATAAACACATCTTTATGGTCCCAGGGCCAGTTAGATATCTAATGGCATGTTGGGACCTCATTTATCCAGCAGCATTTGTGGGCATCGTCTTCCTCTTTTTGGAGGAAGATCAATCAGACTCTGCCACATTTCTTTTTCCCTGTTCCAAGTAAACAATCACACCAAGTTGTCTGGAGCAGAAAGCCAAGCTAAAGAGCCTCTTGTCTCAGGAATACTAACTCTCATACAGTAAAGATGAAACCACAAGCAGATATCACTTTAGAGATTTCCTCTCTCCTGTTTTCTGTCACAGAGCTACAACCTCCCTGTCTCTCCTAGTTCCACCACATTCCCACCAAGACTGCTTCATTTGGGGATACAACAGCAGAATTACCAGCTGCAGAAGCCCAAGAACTGCCTGAGTTTTATGATGGTCCCCTCCATCCCAAACTAACTGTACATCCACACCCTTCAGCCTACCAAAAAAACCCAACCTTCTCCTCCCACCCTCCACCCATGGTAAAGAACATGCACGAGCACAGCTCACTCTTTTACAGATGAGAGAGCCTGGGGCCAGTCAGTTCCACATACTTATAAGGGTCAGCTGTTGTTTACTGCCAGAAGTATTAGAAATGGGATTGCAAAAGAGAAACAGGCTCCTAACACAGGCCCTGAAGTACAGGGATCTGAGTGAGGCTTTCATAATAAATGGTAGTATTTCATCAGGGCACTTCCCTTATTCTCATGGATCAGAAAAAAATCCCTTTGAAAGCGATGTGATAACAGCTGCTCCTGGTGCTAGATAATGTGATTGCTCCAAAGGTAGAAGGGACTGTCCTTTGTTCACTGAGAGACAGGATGAATCCTTGGTCCAAGTGAAAGGGAAGGGATTCATCTAGACCCGGGCACTTCAGACAGGACATTCTGTGACAACACAGTCAATGTTTCATCTGCTCTGGTCCCCATTTCTAAGTAACTTGAATGTTCTTCATTTCTGCACACTTACAGGGTATCAGCTTGGGACCTATTCCTCTTTCCTGTGTGTAATTTTTTTTTCCACACAGGGGCTTCCTATTCTCTCCATCCTCTAGCTTTCTTACTCCTCTGAAGTAGATAATGGGTCATTTCTTAACATCTTCAGCTCCTCTTTTTCTCAAAGTCCACTGCTGTGTGAAGTGACATCAAAAATAGAGAAAAATGCTGGTGTATCTGTGTAGGAAACCAAGAAAGAGTGTTCCAAACTGCTCACTTCTCTTATTATACACTTCCATAATCCTCCAAAAGGTCAGAGACTGTGTCAGTACACTGAAGAATTTCTGATGACTCCGTGGTGCTCTCTGCACGAGGTGGGGAAGGCAAGCACAATGACGGGATTTTCTCACAATATTTTTTAAATCCAAGGAAGGACGTAGCCTTTTCCTGTTGGGGTGATTTCCAACAGCAGGACTCAAAATCTCATTTCTGGTGTGTATAATCTCTTGAGTCAGTAATATCTTACCAAAGCAGATAGAAAATTGGTTTTGTTTCTTTTCTGGCTGCATTTAAGCTCTCCAGATTCACTTTGTTAGCATATTCAGTGGGCATTTCCCACAGCTCCCAGGCATTTCAAAACAGGTTAATACACTTTGGGACTGACCTGAAAACAGGGCCTGAGTGGTCCTTTAAGTCTCTCTTAATGGATCAAATTTAGTAGGTCAAGTTACTCACTATGCACAAATACTTGGGTTTAGTATGTTTATTAAGACACTCTTTTTTTGCACCATGACTTTGCCAGAAATGAATTAATATTAGATGGCAAACAGCACAAATGGGATTCTGTGGGGAAGGGTGTATTGCTGAAGCAAAATAAGGTTGCACAAAATTACCCTGTCAATTCTTCCCACTGGAAATGGAGAATTAGTAGTCTCAGCATATTAAACAAGAAAGGTGGTGGCCTGCAGGACTTAGCAAATCAGACTAATGCAGCTCAAAGATGAATTTGGTTTTAGTATTGTAATAAAAAGCTAATCCTCCTTTTATATGACAATTTTGTGTTGGTTATCTAATATAAGCAAAGTAACAGCTCTCATCTCAGGTGCTATAATTACAAGGCTGAGCTAATCCACAGCCACTGAGATCTTTTCCAGCCTTCTATTCCAGGACCAAGAGGCATAACAGCTTGAATATAGCTACAAATAGCTATAGGCTTTGTCCTGTTTTCATGCCTTTATGATTTCATCTTAAAGTCAACGCTGTTATAACATTGTTTACTGAATGTTTAATTTGCTGAACACACAGAATTCCAACTGAAGCTAATGTGAACTGCAGGTGCTCAAACTGCTGAAAAGTAAACTGCCCCTTTTGCATTTAAATGTATGTTAATAGAGATCCATCAGGTTGCTGTGCTCCCACAGTGATTAAAACATCAAAGAAGTCAATAAATACATTCATAAATAAAAAATTATTTGGGGAAAAAAAACCCACCTCACATTACATTTTACTTCTTGTCCTTCATCTCAGCTCTTCCCAAAGGACTTGAACACAACTTCCTGAAGTCAGTTAAAATCTTTCTTTTGCATTTAGCAGACTTTGAGCCAGGCTCAGTATGCCTGAGAAGAGACAGGAGCCTGTATGACCCACACAGTGCCAGTCTGGGCACCAGGCTGCAGTGCAGGGGAGCACCGAGGGGTGGGATGTGGCCCACGAAGAGTGGCTTTCTCAGCACACTGCTCCAGCAGCAAACACACAGATCTTGGCACACACTAAAGGCTGTGGTACACAGCAAACCATGACAGGGCTGCAAAAACACGTTGGTAGGCAGAGTCTTGCTCACCCTGCCAGCTCTGCAAGGCAGAGTTCTTGGGCTAAGCACGAGGCTATGTTAACAGGATGTCAGGGGAGATTATGTATCATTTCTACCATTCATTTCCTTTCCTGGACTTCAGCCTAACTCTTCAGTTCTTTTCAGGACATTTCACAAAGCATTACATAAAGTGAAAACCTCAGGCTTGCATCTAAAATCCAAAATTAAGCTGTTTTTCCTATCTCCTGGTCACCTTCAGATAAAGAACAAACCATGCCACTGGCCAATGCATTTGCCAACTTTTGAGGGTCATCTGGCCTTGGCTATGTGACCGAGAAACTGCTCAGGCATTAGGACCACAAGCAAGGGAGGACCTAGAAAAAAAATCTCCCCTACCCATCACTGTTTAGTGTAGCAATACTATGGAGTAAATTTGTAGTTTACACAGTAACTTTAGAGCCTGGTCTGTGGCAATACATCCTTCAGCCCTCCCCTTTGGCTCAGTCCTGTCACCGTACATCATTGAGAGAGCCACAGGACACAAGGGCAAAGAGGTGGATGCTTTGAGGCATGTTGTTTATTTTAAGGTTTAAAGCTGTTGGAATAGGATCAGCTATTATCCTTTCATATTTTTTTTAAGCAGTTATTTCTATATCTGTGAAGGAAACAGAAAATTAATGTAAGTTATGGCCTTTTCTGAGAACTTTCCAACATGTTCATTTCTTGGCCTTTCTGAGCATGAAATCTCAGCTGCTGTGCCGTGTACATCCTAGGACCAAGTGTTCACTATGCCTCTCTACTGATGCAAAATTGCAGGCTTCTGAGAAAAAAAATTATTTATTGAGCAGGCAAGAACGTATTGAGTGAGTCACTGTGTTTTTCTGCTGTCTGCATTAAACTAGAGTGAAATTGAAATCATGTTTCAGTCCTTATTTAAATGCCTTTTCTTGGCAGGAAGAAGGAAAGTTTGGCCTCCACACTCTGATTGGCAGCGTGCTGCTTGGTTGGTAGCTAACACTCAGCCCTACTGGGTCCTCCCTGTTGTCAACAGGACGGATCTTTTCCAACAAAAGCAACATCCTGTCAGCTACTCCTTCTTCCAGGAACCTGCCTTTCCCTCCCCTGACACTGCTCTCTTGCTCCAGGTTCAGGCAAGAAAACAGTACTGTGTGAAAGTGAGAGCTACAGAAGGAATAGCCATCAGACTTTAAATTCAGGCTTCCTATGGGCTGGATAATATTCTTCCCCATTCATGAGGTCATAAAGAGTGAGCAAAATGCAGCCTTTGTCTTTAACTGTTAAAGAGAATTAGTTAAAGGGGGAAAGTGGTTTTAATGTGAGGAAGTCATAAGGAAAGAAGGGGATATATTCATAGGAATCTCTCCAAATACCCCATGAATATGGTCTTGGGGGTGCAGCTACAGGACTCCCAGAAAGGAAAACTGAGTTGTTTGGGACAAAGAGAACAACCAGGCAGGTAGTACAAAGACAATGATTGGCTTCTTGCCAGCATCCTGCCACTGAGACAAAATCCCACTCTTAGAGGCTCTTCTTAAGGGCATACAATGATGTATTTCCAGATGTTAAAAAACAGCTGTGTAAAAGTGGAGCATTCTGGGAAGAATGAGAAAAGGAGGAAGGAGCAAGGATGGCTGCAGATGATGTGTCAGTTTCTCACTGCAGGCTGGACAGGCAATAGTCCTTTCTTTGATGATCTCTTCTCTGAAATTCTACATTCCTCTGTCTTTAGCCCAGATTTGGAAAGACATCAGAGAGACATGGTTCACCCAAAAGAGGGGAAACAGAGCTGCTCATGGGATGAGAGAACTACCAGAGCAATACAAAAGTCCTTCCATTAGCTCAAGGGAGACCCAGGCTGTAAGGGAGAGGGAGAAGACCAGGTGTTGGCAGCCAGGAAACATGCATCTGTCTCTTCATAAATGAGATGTATGGGAGAGAAATTGCTTTCTTTCACAAGGGGAAAGGAAAAGGCTGCAAAGCTGACCTAGAAACAGGGGATAACACACACAATGGGGAACATGCAAGAGAGCTGATGACAGCCTTAGGCATGACTTCAATATAGCCTAATAATTTAAAGGAATGGATTAGCTGAGAACATCCCATAAAGAGTGCACAGTGTTTTCAATTAATACTTAGGTATACTCCATAATTATAAAGTACCTTTGGGCTATCCATTTTTCAATAATGTGTCTATATTAATCCTGTGTATTTTTTTTCACTAAATGATGGCTGCTACTGACTGCTAAAAATGTTCTGCTTCAGTAAACTTTGATTTCACTTGCAGTTGTGCATTTATTAGGCAAGATTATCATCATCCAAGTTTCCAGGGTTGGGAATTCATTTGAAAAATATGGTCTATTTGCATTTAATTATCACATATTTACTGAGGAAAAATATAAACACGCCTGTTTTAGGCAAGGAATGGAGCCAGTAATGTACTGCAGACTTGGGATTGTGCTTTTTAATATAATCAAACTACTGTTATAAATAATTCACAGTTTCCACTGTGGAAAAAAACTGACTATGGATTTCCTGATAGGTTGTTGTGAAGGTTTTTCAATTTTAAAAAAATGGACACTTTACAAAATACTAAAATTACTAAGATTGTTTGTAGCACGTGAGATTTTATTAAAATTCACCTTGAAAGAGGATGTAAGGGAGAAAAGGATCCCCTCTATGAGAAGTAACTACCAGCTCCAGCTGCAAGGAGAAGAAAAAAGAAGAAATATAATTTTTTAAGACCAGAACAACATAACCAGACAAGAAGAGGAAATGTCAAATTAACTTTTGGGAAACAAATCCTCTGTTCAAAGTTCATAAAGTGCCAGTTACTGCAGAGACACTTCATGTTGTCACCAGTATAATAGACTCACAAACTGCAGATGAGGGATTCTGATCTTACAACAGAAAGGCAGAATTATTGAACAAGTATTAGAGAAGAGAAAGAAATCTCATGGCATTTCAGAATTCCTGCATGAGTTATTTACTTGTCCATCTGCTGTGGTGTCCTCTGTACAGATTTTGGTGGACTCTAACAGAAAGAACAATCATCTTCTTTTCAGCAGCAGATCCTCATCCTTCCCAAAGGACTGTCACTGGCAGTGACAGAGGAAGGACTGTCACTGGCACTTGCCAAGCTGTTAGCCAACACCAGCACTCTAGTGGCACAGGGCTGGAACAGAGACACCCTGCAGGGCACTGGGGCGTTGAAGGGGGGTGCTTGCTGCTTGAGCAGGTAACCTGGAGGCATGGCTGTGGGCTGACCTGAGGGGCTATAAATGGCTGAGAAGTAAAGCTGAAGATGTCAACAGGCTTTGTGAGACACGTCAGGGACCACATGGAGGTGACCAGAATGAGATGAAGCTCTTTGAACTTCACTGGTAGCCCAGATATCAAGCTCACATGTAAAACTGTCAGAGACCTAAGCAAGTATCTTAATGACACCTAAGGTGCACAAGACATGCTGCTGTGAGACCTTACACTGATCTTAGAGAACACCTGCATCCTCTCAATCAGCAGCTGAAGGCTGGGCAGGCCAGCCCAAGGTGTCTCAGGCAGTGCTAGAAATGTGTGTTTAAGTAACTGAATCCCACTTTAGGTGGGGAGCAGAGGTTTTGCTTGGTGGCCCCAGAAAGGGACCCTGCAGCCCAGAAGAACTCATATTAGGTGAGGAGAAAGGAAAATGCTGCATATTAAACAAGGTGGGGAAGCATGCCATGTAGTGACTGCAGTGGGAGTGGCAGAAGACCTTCATGATAGCAAATTCAGAAGTCTGCACATGACCCTTCCTCAGATACCAGTCATTTCAAGCTGATGGTTCCCCTGATATGATCTTATTGAATTACAATAAATAATTATTGCCTGAAACTTCTACTTTAAGTAAGTTCAAAGTAGGTTTCTCCCTTTTTGGCTTGATTTTGACACTATCAGAATGTTTGCTTGAAATGTATTGCAAATTTCTACAGGTTTCATCTTTTATTATTGAATAATAATTCCTGTTCCTGCTACTGCACAAAGTATAATGTTCCCTTTCATTCTATTGCTCTCTAATAACTAGTTTTTACTTTTCAGCTTCCTTCCTCCTCTTTAGATGGTGTCATTGTCAAATTTGTCATGTCTGTCTTCCACAGTCTTGAACTTAACAGTCTGGTATATCATGTAAGGCAAAAATCTCTCTGTACTAGTATGTTCTTTCAGCGAAATCAATACTCAGTGAGATACTAATGGCATGAGAGAGATCCAATTTTATATTTTTACTAAGCATATCAAGAGCAAAATCTTTGCCCTAAACACATCGTCCCTTGCTTTTGAAATTACTTGCAAAACAATTTGCTACTTCTGAATTTGATTTCTTCTGCCTTTTTAAAAAATAAAAATTGTATAGGGGTGCATACAATGCCAAAAGCAAGTAAATTTATGCCATCAGGTAAGGATTTGTGACAACTAGAACTTCAGTCTAGATTTAAAAGATGTTGCAGAACCTTGGTTTTTTCCCACCATCAATTCACCACTACTGTCAATAGGCCTACTTAGGTGTGTAAGACTCATTTGTATGAATAAGTACTTGTGGTTATGTCCCATGAAGAAAACAAAAAAGGTTTCAGGCAACTGGCCAGCTGATTGTTGATGACTTGACATTTATGCAACTCATTCTCCCCATGAACAATAACATTTATTGTATTGAGAGTTCAGGAACTGGGTATAACAGGAACCAGCAAAAGATGACTAAAATTAAAGCTAAGCAGAAAGGAAGGCTATAATGTAGAGTCATGGCTGTTATTTAATTTCCATTCAGAAATGAGAGGAAAAACCAGGACCATTCTTTTATCCATTCTTCTTCTCTAAAAAGAAAGAAAACCAAAACAACAACTACAACAATAATAACACAAACAAACAAAATCAAGCAAGCAAACAAGAATAACAAAACAAAACAAAAAAGGAAAAAAAAAAAAAACCCAAAATAAAAGCCCACCGAAACAAAAGAAACACAAAACACTGTTACAGACCACAGAAACTCCAGACCCAAGGTTCTGGTTTGCCAAATGGGTGTAATTAAGAGTGTGGGATGACTCCAAATGAAAGCAGAATATAAAATAAAGCTGGATATGAAATATCCCAATATCCACTAAAGAGAATGGTATCCTGAAGACAGACACATCCCCCCACCTACATGCATACCCCAGGATTCAAAGGGAATTACATGCAGCCTCCAGGCAGAAAGACAGTAAGGAAACCAAAAAAAATAGCCTTTTTTTTTTTTTTTTTTTCCCTGAAAAAGTACCTAAAAGGTTAATTCCTATAATCCTCCTCAATAAGGAGCCAAATCCTGAGAGAGCAGATGGCCATTACTTTTGAACTTACTGGGTACATTACTGATGTACATCACTGTGTAAGGATTTTTAGAGTTTTTTAAAATCTTTAGGATTTCATTTAGAAATTAGAAGGAAAAAAAATTCAGTGGCCCTATAGAACATCTAAAATAAAAATCTGGTCCCAGCAAGGTCAATGCCTGGGCTTTGATTCTCTTTAACTGGCCCAAATTTTTTACCACAGAGCTTTTAAGAAATCCATGTAGAACCTAGGCTTAGTTTTTCTCAATACTGATGAATGTTTGAAAAATTTGCTTTTGATATTCAACCACAACAGTTCTCAGAAAATAACTAACTGGTTAGAAAAGACAAGGAGTTAGAATCAGAACATATACCTCTAGCTTATGTTAGCAAATTAATTTTTCTGGTTGTAATAGCTCAGTATGTGAACCCCAAAATGGAAAGCAATAGGCAATAGTTCCAAAAATAGAGAAATCAGTCCCAAATCTAGAGGAATCTAGATTAAAATCAGAATTTTAATCTAGAATAGCTGGGATATTTTTATGCTGGTTAAGGAAGGAACTTTGTGCCAAAGACAGTTTCTCCTTCAGCTCCTTACAATGTCTGTAATATAGTGAAGAGAATCAAGACTGAGAAAATCAACATGAAAAAGATTAAAGTCATCAAACCTCTTCCTCCACCTGGAAAGTATCTTGGATATGTATGGTTTTATATTTAATCCCTTTCCTGATGGTGATTAGTAATTAGCAACATCCTATTAATTTAACCACACAGAGAAGTTAGCACATAATTATATTGTCCAGAAAAGATCAAAAGAATCCTTCTTGTGGGATTTCTGGTTCATTCTTAGCTAGAAAAATGATGTAAGAATTCCCTGTCCCACAGCATTTCACAGTCCTGTTTACAGATGTTCTTGGGGGGAAAAAAGCCCCAAACAAACCATTAAATAGCTGTGAAAAAATAAGCTACAAGAAACCCACCCCAAACAAATAAGCTAAAATTACCTGATGTCTTTTGATCTCATTAGACTGAGGTTGAGTAGTTTGGGTCAATTCTTCTTTTATCAGCACGGTTCACAGGTTGCTACCAAACATGATTTAATACAGTGTATTTACAAATTCTCTCTCTCTAAAACAGAAAAGCAAAGAAAAGCTGTTAGAATGAGCTTATTCTTCCTGAATGCACACCAGTCCCACTTCAGCAAAGAAAAAGCCCTATTGTTTAACAGATTGAGACATGCTAAAGCAAAATCAAGTGACTTGCTGTCTGTTGGACAAACTATTGACTGGAACATTATAATTTATGCTGATTTCAAAAGACCAAATCTTACAAAATCTAAATGAAATTCTGCTACAGTGCATTCAAGTGTGATTGAATGTAATAAGAGTTGGGGATAGTGGTTGTGCTACAGCCTAAAGCCTCAACTGCCTTGCAGCAATTACGAAAATCCAAAATTGCCCACTTCAGTTTCTGTGTGACTCTAAAAACATGTGGGGAGTGGAAAAGAAGATATTTCCCTTTCAGACTGTGGATTTTGAAGGGGAGAAACTCTACAATAGAGGGTTTTTTTAACAATAATTTATTTATCAGATCACTGCACTCTGCAATTCATGATTTGGGAGCTGCAGCGCCGTTCACAGGACAGGGAAGGGAAGGGAAGGGAAGGGAAGGGAAGGGAAGGGAAGGGAAGGGAAGGAAGGGAAGGGAAGGGAAGGGAAGGGAAGGGAAGGGAAGGGAAGGGAAGGGAAGGGAAGGGAGGAAGGGAAGGGAAGGAAGGGAAGGGGGAAGGGAAGGGAAGGGAAGGGAAGGAGGGAAGGGAAGGAAGGGAAGGGAAGGGAAGGGAAGGGAAGGGAAGGGAAGGGAAGGGAAGGGACGGGAAGGGAAGGGAAGGGAAGGGAAGGCAGGGAAGGGAAGGGAAGGGAAGGGAAGGGAAGGGAAGGGAAGGGAAGGGAAGGGAAGGGAAGGGAAGGGAAGGGAAGGGCAAAATTAATAGATTCAGATCAGGCAGATCTGGATGACTATGGAGATTTGAGTTCTTTCAATCCATTTGCTGCATTCCTTCCACCTAAACTTTTCCTATTTCCTGTAGGCATTGGTACCTCAGCCACCATCAGCTTCATTCTGCCCTAGAAGCTTCTCAGAATGAAAGCAAAATCTGTGCAAGGAGGCATCTGCATCCCACTCCTTTGTCACTCCTTTGCTTAGCCCTGTTTATATGAAAGGAATGACAGAGCAGCCTGATGAAATGGGTCTTTGTCATGTAGCATGAGAACTTGTTCCTTACCTAGCTGAAGAGACCAGAGAATGGCCTTTGGTTTTGTCTATATATAAATGCATAGACCTAAAGATGCAAGTATTTTCAAAATACACTTATACAGAAATATATTTTATTACACTGCATCATTTTAAGATATAACATTCATCATATGGTATTATTTATAGGCAATATCTAGATAGATGTTATATATTTTTAAAATAGCTAATTAATAAAAAATAAATAATGATACAAAATAATTTTTGTATATTGAAACAGCTTCAGACAGGTCTGGAACTTGTAAGCTACCTCTAATACGTCATAGGCCAGAAACAGGATCAAAAGAGCTGAAGGTTCCTGGTGGGAAATGTCCATCTAAGTGCTTTTCTGTTTTATCAGTTTCTCTGATAATGGGCTGTATTTTTATTATTTTTTATTTCTGACATTTGAGATATTTTGCAGAGGAATACTGAGTTGCAAAACAATTATGTATATTATAAAAACCACTAAACCACAAAATTTAAAATTCACTGCTCATAAAGAACATAATTTCTGAGAAGTCTTGAAATTCCATAGAACTTCAGTTTCCTCCTCTTTCAGTTTTTATCTTACCTGCGGTGATCAGTGAAAGTTGACTTTGAACATAGGTACACAAAAAATTCGTGATGGCATGGAACAAATTAACATTTTTTCACTGGAAAAGTACTTGGCCAAGACTGCATTCCTTTCAGTGGTCATATAAGCCCTCAGCAGCTGAATGAAATAAAATTACAACACAGTAGTTAGAGCTGTGCTTACAACATCTCTTGGCGTTTGTAGTTTGGTTCAACTTCAGCACCAAAAATAACAAACAAGTCAGGCCTCCAAAAAACACACCGGTTGTTTAAAGACTCTGAACTTTAAAAAAAAAAAAAACACATCTGAAAATACTTTATTGCATTTCTGTCATTTTAGTTTCACTGTACCATCATAAGAGACGTAAATACAGAGTTTAAATCAGGGGCAGAAGAAAACTCCAGAAGATGAGGTCTTAAAAAAACCCCTAAAGCTACAAAATCTTTGTTAAAATATGAGAAGAGAAAGCACTAGAGAACAACCTGGAAAGACATTTGTGTGAATGTATGAAATACTTGAATGCATTGACTGGGAATTATGCATTGCAATGGGAGATGGGACAAGGGACAGAGTAGCAACAATAAAAGGGACTATGGAATGCATCAAATGATGAGAAGGGATGAGAGAGTGCTCTGCATTCCTCTCTCTTTGTCTATTTAAAAAAATAAATTAATATTTCTCTTCCCGTTTCACAACCTGTCCTACATGAAGACTGTTCATTCTGAGTAAGGAAGAGGGATTTCTTATAATAACCTACCATAATTAATAGATCAGTAAATCTGTGTTGCAATAACTTCCAGCAAGCACTGAGTACACATAATTTTCAACAATATCCCTTTACAGCAGCATTTCCTGTTGCAAGAAACACCATACTGGTTTATAAACAAGAGGACATACCTCATACTGAGTTTGCCCTTGCCACACTTCTTTTAGTGTGAAACCATCTGAAGGCTGGGTTGGGGATGTGTAGCAAAACCAACCTGCAGCACCTCCTCTTAGGACTCTCCTAAACCCCACAGCCCTTCACACAGTGGTGCCCACCTGGGTCTGCCAGTGCTGGATTCAGGTGAGAAGATGCTTTGGAACCCCAAACGGAGGTTTTGCATCTGACTGCAGCCTGAGGACCCTTGAAGAGAGAATTCTTGTTCTGGAGTACTTGAAATCAGGTCCAAGCATTGGAGATAGATGGATGTGGGCAGCTCACTAGAGTGGCACAGGCACCTTCCCAACAGAAGTTCGAGGGTATGACTATCAACACAAAAGCCTTGTTCCTGGAAATATTTTCAGTACTTATCAGGACTGAAAATAAATAAATGAATAAATATATTAATAAAATTAACAATGGCAATAAACCAAACAGGACTATACAAAACATCAGTGCAGATCAGAAGGATCACTGTTGACACTGTCTCACTCAGTTTGGTTTTATAAACCAGTAAATCATGCTTATCAAACCTGTAAATTTAAACTTTAAAAAAACTTATATCTCTTTTTTATCTCAGAAATCTGATATGATTGCTTACTCTGTAGTGTAGTTATACAGCGTGTAATGCACTGTTGATGTAACTAAAAATCTAATTGCTTTAAAGAAGGCCTTCAGAAAATATACCATATGTTTTTCTTGAACTGATCTTCCAAGGTATACAGGGAGCATCTAAAATGACAAACAATACCTCAGTTTATAAGATTTTTATGTGATCTTTCATCAGAGAAAGACAATGGAAGGAAAATTGCCCTTAATATTGTTTTCTGACTCCAGTTGCTGAAGTAGATTATTATATTTTGCTTTCCTTTCAAAAGCTGGGTTAAAACCTGCTTAGGTTCTGTGAGAAATGGGTTTTGCAGTATTAGGTCAGTTGCAGCTAAAGTTCATAGATAAAATTTGTACAAAAAATCCACAGAGAATTCAATTAGAAAAGAGCAGAGGCCTTGTCTGAAGAATACCAGGAGGCTGCCAATCTCATAAGATAGGATCCTAAAACTATTCAACCATTCTAATATATTAATTTTACTTCAGTAGTCAGAAGGGCTATCCTTTATTATGCTG
This sequence comes from Serinus canaria, assembly GCF_022539315.1. Classification (NCBI taxonomy): domain Eukaryota; kingdom Metazoa; phylum Chordata; class Aves; order Passeriformes; family Fringillidae; genus Serinus; species Serinus canaria. The sequence goes on along the minus strand of NC_066316.1, from coordinate 99,753,783 downwards.
CTATATACAAACATAGAGAAAAAACCTCCTGTCCTTGTCCCAAAGAACTTGCAACCCAAGTTTACATTTTAATAGGATTAGTATATGACTAGATATATTCTACATTATTATCTTTAAATGCATATTTTTTAATGTAAAAAATATCTTTTTGCACACATGCTTCTTTTATTTCTTACTTTTAACATCCTTGTTCAAGGCCCATGGAAACCAATGGGAATGCAAATTATTACATTTATTTTTTTAGCCTTTGTGTCAGGCTAAAAGTAGGATACAGCTCTCCTGATTTCTGGTGACTACAACTTTGCCTTCTATGTTTAAGCTACATGTTTTGGTCACTGTTTTAAAAATCAAATAGGTCTCAGGCAAAGGGTGTAGGGCACCACTAATTTCATAAAATATCAGTGTCTGTTTTGGGATCACATAAATTTCTCTCTGGGCTCCACAGGCTGGATTGGTTCTCCATGAAATGTCAGGAACTGAGACATCCTTCCTGCAGAAACCTAAAGTTCTGTGTGCTGAAACCCACTTGAGGGTATTTAAAGAATCTAAAAACCTAACTGGTTGCTTTCCATGTTATTCTTTTATATATGCACAAGGTAACAAAAATTTTCAATTACAAAACCTGTATATCTGTATGGATTTCCTGGAGAGGTGGAGGCCAGGATGCTGCCATCCCATCAGCTCCCTCCCTTTCCAGCCGACAGTGCCGCTTGTTGGAAATCTCCAGCCTACAGAAGCAACAAAACTTTCCCAGCTGCTCTTACTGGAGAGATAAGCTATGCTGCTCTGAAGCAGCTGAGGAACATGTCATAATTTCCTGTTTCAGCTTCTTACCCAGCTTGGTGTACAGCAGCAGAATGGTGCATGCCCATCCCTCTCCCATTCAGGACTGTTCATTTATGCAGGTGCACACACAGCCTCATGCTCACATGGCAGCACACAAACCTGTTCATTTCCATCCTACCTAAGATCCTGTTTGCTGAAGAAAGACAGGGATAAAGTTCCAAGCCTTTATTTATTCAGAATACAATTTTGCAAGAGTTGCATGTGTAATTTGTCATGGGTGATGGGGTTGCAACATCAGGCATGAACCAGTCAACCAGCTTGAAGGAATTCATGTACTGCAACACTGCTGGCCACAGAGGAACAGGCTGCAGGGATTTTGAGGCTATTTTTGTGGGAGGAAAGTGTGATATATACAATTTCTAGGGCACTATACATATCAAGACCGAATCTTACAGATCTAGTCTTTGATATTCTGCCGGTAATGATTAGCTGTGCCAGGGCAACACAGAGATGTGCATGCATCAAACACTTGAGCTGCACTGATACTGAAAGGATTTTTTCACACTTCATTTTAAACCTAACACTGCACTGCTTTTCATTGCTTATAAAGATGCAGCTCCACAACCACCCTGGGAAAAAAAAATTAAAAAAAAGACCATCTCAAACCCTACACACTCTTGAGATTGGTATGTGATTGCTCAAGCTGGAAATCCAGTTCTGGTCTTCAGCTGGAAGCCAGATATCATTTGTTGTGTCCACATGTTTAAATCCCAGGAAGCAAACACATTTCAAGCTACCATCATGACACTGTTTTCATTTTTGCTTTGCATATTAAAGAAATTAGTGTAAGATGCTTAGCAAAACTGTAACACCAAATAAATATTATGTAAGGGCAGTACATAAATGGGTTCTAGAATGGCAGGATAACATCATAAAGGGAAAGTATTTGTGACTCATTTTTTCTAATTCTTTTAGGAGTTTTCCTAATGTGCAGTGCACAATTGAAATAAATGGAAACTTTAAGAAATATTCTACATAAGGCAGAGTCCAAAAATGTAGAAGGTTATGCAAGGCTAACTGTAAAAATAAGCAGACGAGTCCTCTAAAATAATATTGCAACATTTTTTGGCTTCCATTTATTGGTTGCCATAGGATTTTTAGTCAGTGAGCAACTGCTAAACACAAGGCTGCCTCATACCATAGCTTGGCTTTTAAGAGAAGAAAAACATTAACATTGTTTAATGAACACCCTTGTCTGGAGAAGTACTAGCAAATGCTAGGAACTCATTTTCCTACTGCCTAAAACTGGAGAGATTTGCAAGTGTTGTGTTTATGATGCTGTGCCCAGTTTAAATCTTCCTCTCTGACAACACACAAATCTCCCTCCCAAGTACAAAGAGACTTGTTTTTGAGGGAAGTTGTTAGAGGAGAAAGTCCAAGAGCAAACAGGTTAAAGTGCCATGTACACAACAGAAAGGATCACAAGGCACTTTTAATGAGCTATTTGAGTTACACCAGCTGCTTCTGGGGCCAGAGAGAACATCCACTGGTGGACACTAAAGGGAAAAAATGGAAAATGCTTTTATAAAGCATTTAATTTCTCTACTGAACAGGTGGTTAAGTCTGCTCTATGTAGCACATCCTACATGTAGGGGTAACAAGAGGAAAATAAAATAGTGTCATGCTATAAAAAGTAAATAAATGCATTTGCTCTTGATCTTTTATTCAGCCTCCCAGTACATCTTGATGTATCATCATTCATCATTACTATTTTTTATGATGCTGATTTATGCTCTCTCTGCATTTGGGTTTATTTCTGTATTTTGTCCAATGACTGCTAGATGTAGAAAGCTTAAAGCAGCCATGTGTAACCATGGCTGAGCATTTTCTCACGTGTTATATAAGGGTCAGGCTCCTTTGGCCTGAAACCCTTCTGGGCCAACAACATTTGCAAGCTTGTTTTCACAAGTGACCATTTCCAAACAGGGAAGGAAAGCATTTTCCCACATAAATTATACAGGTATTTCCATTTCTTTAAATACCCAAGGGCTAACACCTAGGAAACTCTCAAGCTAACAAGAGCACCCTGTTCTGAGACTCAGGTTTATAAAAAGGTTAAGTTTTTAAAGTCTTCTGGACCACCCTACATGGTGTGACATCGGTAGACACCGATGTGTCTACCGACTGCCATTTGAGATGCCTGATACCCACCACATCTCCATCTCTCTCCTCACAAGAGGTTCCTCTTCCATAGCCTCTGTCTCTCATCTGCAACTCTTGTGTAGATGTCTTGGATACCTGGTGTATCTCAAAGGGAACAAGATTTTCTGTGTATGCAAACAAATGGGGCTCTGGCAAGCAGGGAGGATTACTCTCTTTTAACTTGAGACATCTATGCCTGAGCTAGTCATGCTGAGCTCCTTTTATAGTCAGCAGAGAGAAATATAGTTGTCAACATTTAGCAGGACAAATCCTGCCCCCAAATTCCAGTTGTGTAAGCCCATTACTTCCAGCTTCAATAGCATTAGATAGTCTGAGTCTTGTCTTTGTCCTCCCTGTTACATGTAAAGCTGGCAGTGGGTTTCTCTGCCCCTCTGCGAGGAACTTGATTTAAGAGCTGAGGCAGAACAAAGCTTGGGCTTGACGATACTGACTTCAGAAGGGCGGTCAGTCTCCCCTGCTGTGCTCCGACAGGGTAACCTTTTCTTGTGAAAACAATCTTGGAACAAGCTTTAAAACTGCCCTAAATATCAGAGTCTTTGGTCTAGTTCTGCAGCAAGAGCATGATGATTCCATCCCAGACAATGAAGCCTATAGCCTATCTACTAACCTCCTGAAAACAGGTATTTCCCAGGTCTCTGGGGATTATATCTGTTCTTGATTCAGCTGACTGGAGCACACAGTGAATCGATGGTGTCAAAAAGTTGCAAAGTATAGAAAAATGCCGTTTAGACACTTCTTTCCACTTCTCTGAACAATTGGCATCCAACAGCTACAATGTTGGAAACATTACTTATGGATGGGAGCAGCAACATTCAGAATCTCTTAACCCCATCTACTATTAGAAATAAGATGAGAAGCCCTCTACCCTTTAGAAAAGTCTGGTGCTTCTGAGATAGATAGCCTTTGGATATAACTCACAACACATACATTTCTCCCTTACTTTTGTGGTGTGCTCACCATGGTGGCCTCCAAATGCACTCTGAGTGACCTGGCAGCACAAACCCCATGGTAGCGAGTGTCACTTACAATTGCAGTTGTCCTGGATAAAAGCAAAATGTATTGGCAGGGTGGAAAGAGTCAGAAGATAAAACTGTTTAAACAGAATCACCACAGGATTTTCATTCTTGTTCTGTAATTTTAGAAAACAGATTACCAAAAGTCTGTGATTGCTTGCATCAAATACCCTGTATTTGCTATGGTTTTTATCTTTCAGACTTGTTTATAGACAAGACTACCTGAAACCTAAAAACTTAATTTCCCCAAAAATTACTAACTACAGCAAATGGTGATGATGCTGTTGAAAAAGTACTGTGCAAGAAGGAACAGAACTTGTTAAACTGCAAGGCATTTTTCAAAATCAGTTGTACAATCCCAGCATTCTTGATGGAAAAATAAGATACACCCCTCCCCCTTGCTCAAATGGCAAATAAGTAGAGACCAAAATACCACTTGGCCCTTGACAGGTTGGTGTGAGTATTATTCTGGAAGAGATCAGTAATGCTGCTACTACAAAAGGGGCAAAGGGTATTATCTTCCCTACCTTTACCTATGCAGAAAGACCACTCATAAGGGGGGAAAAAAAAAGGGAGGAAGGGCACAATCACCCTGCATCTCCTGTGCTCTGAGGATATAAATGCAACCTTGACCTTGCCCTTGCTTTCTACACAAAGCTAAATTTACCCAGGAAAAATGTCATCCTGCAGTAAAATGTGGGTTATCCTCATGGCCTGATCAATCAGCAGGCATCAAATCAGGCAACATTGACTACTCCAGTTTTATCAGCCACAGACAATAGCAAAATGTCACTGGATTTCTCTGAATCATACATTTCATGTTGCTGATGTTCCTTTTTTAAATTACAGACAGCACATTGCGAACTTTCTGACAAATCCCACTGCTGTCCTGAGGTTACATGAGCTCACTGGTTATTCATGTTAGCAGCTCCTCAGAAAAGGCAAAGACTCCATAATCTGCACAGTCCCCAGAAAATGGATTTGTCAACATTTCTCGTCAAAGTGAATAGAAAAAAAAAAAGGGAAAAAAAAAAAGATTTTTTTGTTCTCTGCCATGAATTCTCTGTTGTAATCAAGCTATTGCTCTTCCAAGTTATGTTCCTTTTACTGAATTAGAGAGTTTCTAAAAACTAACAACTGGTAAAATATGCATGTGCTTACTCATCTTGAGCATCTTGATTTGATTGGCCTTGATTTGAGCTACCAAGGAGAGTAGGCATGTTATGTAATTTTTAAAGCAATGTTTATTCTAATAAAAAGTTTGTATGTAGTAAAATCCTTTTACCCTAATGCAGCTGGAGCCCTGTCAGAAACTCAGTACCCAGAAGAGCTTCAATTTTTACCCACAGATACATTCCATCTTACAGCAGCTCTAAAGGCTGTTTGCAGGGATCAGACATGTTTCTTGCTAATGTGAAAACTAAAATTAGCAATTAAAAACACTTGGAAATTACCAATAATCTGCTGTTGTGGTGATCATACATAAGAGGAAGTGGAAATCAACACAATATAAAGGAATAAAATGCCCATTGATGACATGTAAGCCAGAACTCTCCTCTTCTTGCAGGGAGATATAGAGCTTTTAAAATTAAACCTCAAGTGCATGGAATTTGACACCTTCAACCTATGATATTCTAATTCTGACTAATTCTAATTCTGTCTATATATTTTCCTTATTTCCAGTGACTGAATTAGACCAAATTTTAGCCATACCCTGTTAAGAGAGAAGCAATGAACCCATGTGGAATTTAAAAAAGAGTCAGGTCTCAGCATGAGTAGAAATCAGACACTGCCTGCTCTGCCCCATACCTTGAAGAATTTGGCTGATCCATAGACCACACTATTGCTAGGTGTTCCTCTTGGTCTGTTCAGCCTGGAGGAGCCTGAGGGCAGACCTCACTGCAGTTACAGCTTCCTCGGGAGGGGAAGAGGAGGGGCAGGCACTGATCTCTGCTCTGTGGTGACAGTGACAGCACCTGAGGGAATGGCCTGAAGTTGTGTCTGGGTAAGTTTGGGTTGGATATTAGGAAAAGGTTCTTCCCCCAGGGGGTGGTTGGGTACTGGAACAGGCTCCCCAGGGAAGTGACCACAGCACCAGCCTGACAGAGCTCAAGAAGTGTTAGGGCAATACTCTCAAGCACATGTTGTGTCTCTTGGGGACAGTGCTGTGCAGGGCCAGGCATTGGACTCAACGATCCTTGTGGGTCCCTTCCAACTCTTTTATTCTGTGACTCACTGTTACAGGTGGAAGTCTCTGTTTATAAGGGCACATTTGGTCACAGATGAAGGAAGATAGTTGTGTTCTGCTACTTTAGTCCACATCTCCAGCCCGTTCCTGCAGATGGGGGAAACAGAGGCAATGTGGCTTGGCCTGCCATGGCAGCAGCTGGTACTGTCAGTGTTCTGCAGGGCCAGCAGATGAGGCTGCCGGCGTAGGGGCTGCAGGCAGGGCAGTGGGCAGAGCCAGCAGCCTCCCACCAGCCAGCCAGCAGTTCTCTTCTGACCAGTGACCCACGCTTGGGTGAGCAGGCAGGAGTGCTTGTGTCGTAGCATCCCTTCTTGTTTTGTCACTTAGAGAAGGACAGAAGCTCAGACCTGGACTCCCGTGCGAGGAGGGGCTGCCCAACATGCACCTGCAATAAATTGTGTGCACAACACTTATTCTTAGTGGTTTAGATGGGAAAAAGTCCAGCCCAATGGCAGCACCACAGATTTTCTCAGAAGCCTTATCAACATGTTTCAGTCTTTCCAGGACTGACTCTGATGTCAGGGCAAGTGGGAAGCAGGGACAAATAGTTTCTTTCTTTGTGTGCTGCTTTCCCAGTACACGTTTTGCCAGCCTAATCAGATGGAGATAAACACCTTGCCATAGACTGTGCAACTGACGTCAGCTTTTTGTGTGCTTGGAATGATGTCAGCACCAGCTTTGCAATGCTTTAACCTCCTGAGCAGAAATAAGCAGAGCAACTAACCTACTACTTTGCACAAGCTGCCACACCAAGATTATTTCTTTTGCTCTGCTGGCTACAGATGCTGGGTAGAATCAGAATAAGGAGAACCAGACCAACGGGATCCACTCCTGCACTCAGCCAGTTTTTAAGAGGAGTCTAAACAAATTTAAATTGAGTTACATAAAGAATAAATGACACCTCTCAGCACAGTAGTGAGGCCCTTAAGAAATGGATTCCAGTCCTTTATATCAGTGCAAATAACATCAAATTAATTTCTCAGAATTTACACTACCATCACTGCAAATGTATTTTTCCTCATATTTGCATACACTCACCAATATACATAAAAATTTACAAGTTAAATGCAGCCTAGAGTTTCAAACTTGTATAGAGGCCTCTGGCAAGGCATTTTTAGAGGATCGAAATTTCATGCTAATAGCAATTGAATTCAGATGTCAAAAAAGCCAAATGGAGGCACAGAAACTGGTACCAAGAACACAAGTGTCAAGAACATTGGGAAATACAAAAGTCAGTGGCAGAACCGGGCTGATTTAAAGGGTTTTTCGGTTTCTTGTTTGGGTTTTCTTTAGAAATTTTCCTCAGTAGTTTCTCCTGTTCCAGGGGAATTTTACCATATTAGAGGTCATTTATACCTCACTTTACGTACACTTTGATTTCAGCTTGTCTCATCGTGTTACCAATTTCTAACATTTGCTTCTACTGAAAGAATAGGAAAGTTACAAGCTAGTTAAGTTGTTAGCTGGACTGTCACTTATTAAATTAGCAAGTTTTTCACAGAAATCTTAGCCAAGACTTAAAGAATAAAGAACCGATTATTACTAATTCTTTTGGTATTCATTATGCTATTAGTCACAGAGCTCACTCATACATTTCCAAATTTCAACACAATCATTTCAGGATGAAGAGTATTATTTTTTTCCCTTCTTAATAATTTTTCCTTGGCATCAAGTTTCATGCCCTTCCTCTCCAATTGCCAGGAAAGCAGACTTTGGGATTCAATAGTTTTGGGCTGGGCTTTTTTCAGTTTATTTTTTTCTTTCCAGAAACACAAGTTGACCAAGGTTATTTCATCTACAAGAGAATGCATTTTTAATTAACTTGTTTATCTCCATAACACATGTACACCTCAGCAAGACTAAGGGATCAGGTTTTATGACATCATGGTGCCAAAGGAATAATTGTCTCTTGTTTGTGCAGTCCTGAAGAAAAGCCTGTAGCTTGGAATCGCAGAGAGTGCTGCACTGACAGAATACATAGATTGTAGCACAAGAGAAGTACAGTTTTTTTCTTTTGGTTTTTCTTTTTTTCACATTTGGGAGGAGTAGAGAAGGAAGGGCTGGAGGGCTTCCACAGTCTGCCATGGGGTCATATTCTGTGAAATGGTTTTGTTTGTAGGCATGGCTTTTCACCCTGCATGTTTGTGAGATGATCATCCTTTTCCCCAGGATTGAGAGGCAGCTAAGACTGTGTGACAGTCTGCTCAGCAAAATCCCAAATCCCACTGCAGTTGCTACCCAAATTGAGGGTGGAGCAGCACTTCTTAAGAAAGCTGTCTCAAGCATTTCTACAGCAAGCAGCACTATACCTGTGTACTCAACCAGCAGTGCCCATGAAGCAGAAATAAAAGAGCCAGAAATCAGAATCAGAAATCCCCCTCTTGGGTTTAGCTTTAGGAAAAAGGAAGCTCCAAAAACAAGACACCCCTTCAGCATTTTATAAAACTGACTTCAGCTGCCAAAGGATTCCTCTGCAGCTTTATCATCAAATAAAAAATTCACTGCAAACGAGCAATCATTAGTCAGCTGCATTTTTTGTATAATTACTGGCAGTGAAAAAGCAAGCGTGCAGGTTGCTGGAAAATAAGGTCTAACTACTTCCACCCAAACAGAACAGAAGCTGTTCACATAAGTTTTAGTGGGGGAGAGGGAAATCCTCAGTGCTCCCCTTCTCTCTATGACTGATTACAATCTGTTTTTTTTCTATAAAGCACATTTATTGTGGGAGTTTGATTTGAAAGAATTTCAAGTAATTTAAACTTTGGCTGCAGGCACACAGATCATTTAAAAACTGATCTTCAAGTCTTTCTACATGGTAATAATATTTCTGGTGAATGCTATAATTGAGTTTTAGTTCTCAATCTACCAACTGAAACACATGCCAAGAATTACCTAGGAAGAAATCGTGTAGTTCCAAGTTAGCCAGGCTGACAATAAACCTTGAGCTAGCAGTTTTAGTGCAATAATCTTTATTTTGTAATGGGGAGTTTTGAGGCTGGGGCATTTCTTTAGGAGTCACTGTCTACCACCTATAGCTTTTTGAAACTACAGAGGTGCTGAAAACAGCCTGCAGTGTGACTGTTCAATCAAAGCCCAGTTCAAAATGTCTTTTCTTAATAGACCAGGATTCATCTATCCTGCCTCACATTCTCAAAGCATCTTATTACCCTACGTGCTCTTATATATGTCACTACCTGCATCTGTTAATTACTAAGGTGAATGACAAACAGAATCTGGCCTTAAATAGAAGACACTAATTTAGGAGATGCTAATTAAGAACCATCCTTTCTGGAATAGAGGAGCAAAAGCAAGATGCACATTGCCCCAGGATTTTGGAAAGTGCAAATATCAGCTCACTCCATTTTGGTATCTCTCTTCATCAAAGAGTCTCCTCCCAGCACCAAAGTTCTCACCACATTTCAATATCCCTCTTGAAAAAGGTAAATGGGCTTGGTAAGACGCAGGGACAAGCCAAAAGAAAGGGAAATAAAAGCCAGTTTTATTCATAGCAAATGGTAAAATTTTTGATGAAAAGGCTTACAGTGAAACCTTGTAAATAAATATAAGCGCTAAGTTTTCTCAGCTCACGGGACTAGGCAGGAGCCTGTCAGCAACCCAAAAAATACCAGCTGAATGATCCTAACAGAGCAAACTCCTGCAGCACCTCAGACATTGAGTAAGAACACTGTTCACCACGGAAGTTTAGTTAAATATGCACAATTTTATTTATTGAAGAGATTAGGACAAAAACATTAAACCAAATACATGACAAAGCACCAGAGGCAGTAAAACCCCACCATGCACATCACCAATCTTTCCTCCTATAAGGTACTTATAAAATAAAAAAAAAGTCCTTCTTGACACAGCACCATCTTCAGAGTGTAAAAACATTACTCCTTTATATTCTTAGTTACCAAAATAGAACCAAGGCAGGTCAGCTGCAGCTAGCTTTGTCTCTTGATAAAGAACTGTGAAACATCCTCTTGAGAGTGGGACCATAACTTTCCTGCAAGGCAGGCAAATAGCATCCATACGTCAAATGCCAAGTAGCTGTACGCACATGCCACATACTATAATTAAGCACAAATTCAAGTAACATTTACATACTACAGAGTCCACATGTACCTACCCAAAAAACATGACCACTTCACAAAACGTATACAGGCAGTAATATCAGAACAACTGAGGTACTGGAAACACAAATATTTATGCCAAGAGATTTCAATATCATACAGCAATATAAAAGCAGTAATAAAAACATTTGCCAGTCTAAATCAAATAAAGCTATCTAGAAAAAAAAAAAAAGAAGCTAAATAAAAAGTTATTTAGGGACAGAAATACCTGAACAGAAAAGAAGTGTGTTAACTACAGCATGTAACATGTCATCCCAAGTCAACCCGTAATTGAAGTACTGGCTTAATACATCACTACTGTGACATTTTCTTCAATAAATAGAATAAGTCTTGACAATACAAAAGGTGCATATTACTGTGTATGTTTCAAGAGGAATATCTGTAATATAAATGTTCAGCTTATTAATACCCTCTTATTTCTTAGTCTGGACATAAACAAAAATGAAAATCAAACAATTCTTTTCCCAAGTGTAAAGGAATTCAAAGAAAAAACCCACAATACTCTTCCTCAATAATAAAGAGCCCTCTATTTACACATGGGCTAGTCAGTAAAGAAGAGATTGGTTCTCAGATGAAGACACTGTTAAGGGCTTTCTGCCCTCGCTAGTCATATACGTGCAGCATGGCAGATATGGAAGCCAGTATCTCATATCTTTTTAAAAAAATTATACAGTTTTATTCTTTTTTTCTCCTATTATAGCAGTAATGCAGTTGAAAGTTCGAGTTCTAATAGCTTCCTGCAACAAACCATTTGACACAAAACAGAACAGCCTGTTAAATGACAGTTACTTCCCCTTAAGGGAACAACGCATTAAAATGTCATTTCCTGACAAGAATATTAAGTAGTTTATTTAGAAGAAATGACTTGAAAATAGCTATCAAGAGACATGAACTGAAATTTTGCTTTTTTTTAGCACCCACTTTTCATGTCCATCTTTGTGCACCTAATTTTTTTCTTGTATTAATCCCATTAATTATTAGACATCTGATTAAAAAAGTTAGCCAATTGTATTTTCCCTGAATAATGGCTGAAGTTAAATATCTAACAGTGCGATGCCAAGATGTGAGCTGAGGCAAAAAAGTTTCTATTTGTTGTGAGTTACCACTGTTTTAAATGGAACAGAAACAGGAGTGATACAGCTGCACCAGAATTGGCATGTGCAGTCTCCTTGGCTCCAAAAAGGTGAAGCTACAATTGCTCCATGCTGCCTTTTCTCCTCCAAATCAATCTAACCTGATAGCAAGCTCCCCCCGCCCCCCCAGTCTGTCCCCATGCTACATTTGTTATATTAGCTCCTTGTGGAGGTTCCTTCTCAATCCGAGGACCTCTGAGTGTCTTTTGCTACCAAGCTAGGCTGATGCAGGATGTGATTGAACGCGGTCAGGAAGGGCTCCTTCATGTGTCCATCTCCAGGTTGTGTACCTTCTGAACACCAGTCTTTGTGCTCAGTTAAAGAATGGGTCCAAGTCTTCTTCCATGTTGACATCAGGCACCAGCTGATCTGATACTTCCTTAGCACCATATCCTGAATTCGATACATTAAAATCTGTAGAAAACCATGGATGGTCCAGAATTTCCTGTGAAGTCAGCCTTTCTGATGGCTCTCGACGCAGTATGCTACGTATGAGGCATTTTGCCTTAGGGGATAGAGTTTCTGGAATGTTAAACTGCCCACGACGGATCTTGCTGAAGAGGGAACTAGGCTCAATGTCATGGAAAGGATAGCGTCCGACTAGCATGGTGTAAAGCATGACGCCTAGACTCCATACGTCCGCTGCTTTGCCAGAGTAGCTGCCATTTGTGTTCAAGATCTCTGGACTCACATAGGCTGGGCATCCATGCTTATCAGAAAGAGAGTCATCATTTCCTCTTAAAATATAAGCATCTTCTAGGCTTTCCAATTTCACTCTAGTCCTGTGGGGGGAAAAAAAAAACAAAACACAATGCTATCAAGGTAAGCAAACATCAGACACAAATTCTGGCTGTTGCAATTGCATTGTTACAATAGTCAGACCCTACAAACTGCAGAAGTGCATTTAAAATCCCACTCACAGCAGTCGTTACAGATAAATTGATACTGCCTCTTCCATGCTGGTTAGAGATATTAGACACATATAGGGAATACTGCCTCATATACAGCTACAAGATTTCAAATATAGCCATGTCCAGTAAGCTCATTAATAAGCTTAATTAATAACTAATTAATAGGTTCTCTTAAAAAGAGAAAAGGAACTGCCATATACATGCTTTTGGTTAATTTTACATAGACATGATTTCCTAAAGGGGACATAAACCTCAAGACCTCTTCTGAGTTAGATGCACTCTAACCTACCCATGTGGGATTCATGCCCAAATACAAACCCAGTCCTAACTACCCAAGGTTTTGACACCTTCATGCTGGCAAAGCTGCTCTGTACACCTGTACACCACAAGGTTTAACAGTAATAAAATGGTCACTCTGACCCTAAATGATCCCTCTGACCAGCCAACATTTTCCTTTACCGCAGCAATTTTAAGAGAAATTAAGAAAGAGAGCACTTTTAACAAATTTCAGTCTTCCCAAATAGAGTTTTGGGCAAAGGGAGATCAGGTGAGCTGAAGGCCAAGATTAACAGCAGCAAGCTAATCTACCCAGCTGAGCCAGAGGAGCTCTTCGCACTGGAATGAACAGAGAAGCTGGAAAAGGACTTGCAGAGATGACAGGAAAGCCTTATCTGGATTGCAAACTCCTGCTGCCTGCAAAGCACTGTGAACTTGTCATTGTGCTGCAGTAATTATCTCTGCAAGAGAATTTTCTTCCCTTACGGATATCACACAGGAGCAGAAAAAAATGATGCAGAGCTGCTTGTCATAGCACTAGATGAACATAACCTTTCTTTGCTTTCTCACCGCTAGGCTTTGCATCTATATTTAAAAATCTGTCCCTGTTGCAGGCATCCAAAGGATTACCAAGTACCCTTTAGACTATTTCTCAGCAAAAGGTGGTTTAGAGAGCAGAGTCACTACAATGCAACAGGGCCTTGGGACGGCAGAGTCACCAAGCAGTAGTGCAGATTTTTCTTTCAACAATTTGGGGTCATAACTCAGCTTTGAGTTTTAGTGCCCTCATCCCTCAACCCCACAGGTCTGTTGCCATCACTCTTAGCCCTGTGCCATGGCCCTGCTCTCCTACCACAGACATTCACAGGCAGGGACTGGGCTTCATCCCAGAAGGCAGAACTCGCGTCTCTTGACTAAACCACGTAATTTAACAGGCATTACAATAGACAAGGAGAGCCTTGTTTCTTAAATGTTTACTGAAGACAGCACCGATTGAGCTTGAGCCGCGAAAGACATCTGGGCCAGCTTTAACTTAGACTTAGTTCCAGGGCAGCTCAGCCCTATCTTTTTTGAACCAACAGAAGAGCATTTTACTCCATGGAGTACTCCAGAGGCAACTGTGCCATAAACTTTATGACACTTGGACCTTTTCAACAGCTAAATACGTTTACTAGCAGAGGTGAAAGCCCCTCTGGCAGCATGCCCCAAATGAGGAAGTCATAAACACAGAATTCCAAATACCTGGCTCCCAAGCACAGAGTGTCAGGACAGCTCCCTCTCTCCTGAAACAGGCCAGTGTTTGCTCCTCCAGTTCAATGCTGATGGGCATTGCTCAATACACCTGCTTCCTCATTAATTACCACTGCCATACTAACAGCACTTCTGGCCATGCACAGCCCCCTCATTAGCACTCAAACAATACTTTACAGCAACAATGCACCACACAGGAAGCGGGCTGCAAGGAAAAACTTAACTATAATTACCAAGACCACAGAAATTTCCCTCTGTACACAAAGCAGAGGGTCCACAACAGGAGAGTGACTTGAGGAGAGTCCTTTCACAGTGCTCAGCTTTGACACATTCCTGCACCTGCACAGCTTAGGAAGAGAAGCAAGGAGAAACGCCCAGAGGGGAAAAACATGCCAAAGAGGGCAGAGAACAGAGCAGAGGAAATGAAAGGGAAGGCAGGGACATGAGTTGTGGTTCCATTTGCATTGCCCACCTCAGTTTTTCCATAGAAAAGCATGTGTAGCAATAAAACAGTGGGGCCAGATACTCTAACATGCATTAAGTCACTGAACTGCCAGACAGGAAAGCATCGACTCACTCCTGCTAACTAACAGAAGCAGAACACACACACAGGGAGTGGGGCAGAGCAGGCTATTTATAAACAACTTCCAGGAGGGAATTCACCCCCACACACACTCGCCTGCCATCCCAATGTCAACAACACTGGGAAATGTTGTTTACTTTCCTATCCTATTTTACATTTCTGGGAGTTGCCAAAGACTTCAGAAAAACAGTTCAATAAGAAGCTTTTATATTACATAAAATTATTGGCATTCCTTAATCTCTCATTTCCTACAACGGACACAGTACAAAACCACAGGGAACAGACTGCAAGGTGTGTCAAAAACTCTTATTTTTTTCCAAGAGAAGAAATAATTTCTTGATAACAAAAGAGAAGCAGCACACAAAAGCCATATCCCCATCCTGCTTTCCTTGCAAGGTGCTGCAGCCTGCACAGCGGGTTTTGTTTAAGCAAGCAAATGGAACAGCTGGCCCTTATCTGCCCGCTCCTCTGTAAGCTGCGGGCAAATAAAAACACTCAAGCCAGGTTTTTCATCCTGCTGAGCTGACAGGCTTGGAGGAAACAAAAGGTCCCAAATTAAACAAAAACACAACCTTCAGTCCTCTTCCTCCTGGTCAGCCCCAAACCCTCAGCCAGGGACTCCCTTGTGCGCAAGGTGCAAGTGGTGAAATGGCTCCTCTGCAAGCAGGCAGTGCTCCTGCTGCACCAGGCATGCATTTCCCTGGCAGACTGCAGGGCCTGCATCCCCTGAGCACACACTGCCAGCTGCACGGCCTCAGCATGGCTTTCTCCTCTCCCAGGTACACCCAGGCACAAACAGGGTGTTCCCAGCTTCATTTGTAAAGCCCAGTGTCTTTGCAGCAGATGACAACATAGAGTTTCCATCCGTACAGCAAGGAGAGCACAGGAGGATGGGAAGGGCTGTCTGACTTGACACAGCTGGCAACAGAAATTGCTCACAGGGTGGTTCTGCCAGCCCCCCTCACCACCAGCCAGGACTGGGGCTGGGCAGACCCACTGCAGCCCATTTTCAGTGACAGATGACTTCACCCACCTCAGCCTCACAGATGGAACACAGTCTGTGCAGTGCTACCACTGGGTACTGCACAGGTGTGTGCACACAGCAAATCTCAGTCCCCTTTTAACAGACATTTCACATCTTTTCAGGCAGTCAAAAAGCAGCAGCCTGGCTCAGAAGCTGCAATTTCCCAGTGCACAGCACCCCATCTCTGTGAGAAACAGCTTCCAGTTCTGCTGGTCTTCCTTCACTCTGCATTTCAAGCATTGGCTAAAAGAGCTCTGCTTTCTGCAATCCAGTGATGTTTTCAGGTTGGGTTTTTGGATTGTTTTTGGGAGGGGAAAGCAGGCAAGGGAGTATGGAGGGGAATGGGAAAAAGGGGAGTCAAAGACTAAACACAGAGAAATGCAGAGACATGATGAATGAAAAGCAATCCCTCTCCCCCACACGCCTCTCTCAGAAAGCAGTGAAATCAAATAGCCATGAACAGGAATAAAGGCCAACAAAAACAAACAGACCCTGAAAACTACAAGTCGATTCTGAGAACACAGAACCTCCACAAAAAGGGTGGGGAGCGCGTCCAACTGGAGATTAACTGGACAACCCAAAATTTGACATTTGTTAAGACAAAGAACAGGAAAAAAATCAAACATGAAGGTGTGAAATCCCAATCAACTTTGAAGTGCCTCCCATCACAGAGAAGAAAAAGGACAAATAAAAATAGTTCTCTAAAAACCTCTCATTCTCTAAATAATTAACTCACATCAGTCCCCACAAGAGAAAAAGGATCCTCACAAGAGAAAAAAGTATTCCAAAAGCACCAGCATTTGAGGTTGACAAACAGTTGCAACAAAATTAATCCCCAAAGTTCAGATGTAAGCTACTGCCCCAGCCGGATGAGAATCACTTTGTACACGTACTGCAGGGCAACAAAGACTTTTGCCAACGCTTACGTAATGCAATACATAATTTCAAGTTTTAATGCAGACCCCAAATAAGCACTTGAAAAAAAGAGCATTATGCATCTATCAGATCATTGATAAAACACTGCATTAGTTTAATGCATTAAAAAAAAATGCAGCCCTGAATCATGGCTATTTAAAAAGGGGAAGCTATTCTGCCTATGAATGCTTTCCCATTACTGGTGAATGAAACCACAGAAGTGCAATCAGAGGGCAGCAGCAGCCCTCGGACGGGAAATGCGTCTTTGTCCCCATAGAAACCGTCAGGGAAACCCATGAAAAACAATACCACTCTGAGTTTCTTATCAATATGCCATTCATTACTTGACTGCATTCAGACTTTGCTCTTCAGTAATGTAACACAACATAATCAATTAAATGTCTTCCAGAACGTTCTCCGATGCAACCTTCAGAGCACTCACCTCTGCCTTTGTTGCATATCCCACACTTTTTTTCCAACAGATTCACATTATTCTTCCCTCAAGAGCTTTGGGACTACCAGCAAATTGCTATCCTGCCTTCTGACACTGAAACCAGGGATGTAAGAATCCAACATTCACACTTGCTCTCCAAAAGCAAACAATTTCCATACCAAAATCAGTTGAATTATTCAGAGGGCTCTAAACTCATAAGGCAGAGAAAAAAAATTAAAGCAGAGATAGCAACTGATAGTCTGAGTGTTTCAGAAGAAAATATCATCACTGCAGTGAATAAGCAGTCAGTAGTAAAGGAGACTGCACCTAAATCAATGAAAGCAGTTGCCTCTGGTCTGTCCCCAAAGCCATCTGCATGAGAAATAATACCTGAGCAACAGCTGAGCCAACCTTCCCATTTTGGGAACACTAACTGCAGACCAGGCCCACAATTTTTGCACAGCAGCACTCCCCATATCACAGACAAATCAGCTGCTTTTGGAAGAGACTGAAGGAGCCATCCTGCTATGGACACTCCAGATACACCATCCAATTGTTACTTAGGCTGGGTAAAAATCAAAATGTCCAGATTTACAGATTCTATGCAGCAGACTCTGGAGATCAGGAAACAAAAATCACTGCCATCTGAATTACCATTTTTTTAATACAATTGCAGGTAAATATAAAATGGCAATTTCTAAAGGTGCTTCACAATATTCCTCCAACAGCAAATGCTGAAAGCACTCAAGCAATGTTATCTCATATTCCAATATTATTCTGACTGAGACCAGGAAAGCCTTTCCCTAGGTAGAGGCATTCAAGCCATTGACTGCCCAGTGGACCAGGGATTGCTCCTCGGTGGCCAATAATTTAGAGGTCATTTAATCGAGGTCAGTTGCCCACACCTCATCATAGTGATGAGAAGAGCACGCATGCAATTAGAGTCACAAGGAGGCAAAAAAAAAAATAAAAGGGAAGCTCAACATTGGAAGCAGTTATCTTTTGCTAATCAATATTTTTTTTTTTTTTAACCAAGGGAATCTCTGCTAAATAATGCAGAAGTAGGTATTCTTCATCGGGGAGCCAGTGAGACAGGGAAAGCAGTAATGAAAGCCCCAGCAGATGATTTGCAGCTTTGGTGAAAAGACTCCTTCTGAACTCTCAATTACCCAATCTCCTTGGGAGCAGAGGGGCACACAGGAGCAGGGGGGGCACACAGGAGCAGGGGGAAATGTTATGCCATCAATTTAAATCCTGCTCCTTTCACCAATAGATCCCTTTTCAATTTGTAACAGCACAGAGCATGGGTGTTCACCACACAGCTCCTACACAATTTCAGAGAATAAAAAAAAAACAAACTCTGCACAAAGGCTGTTAGACAGTCTCTTGCATAATGAAACAGGCTCAAGGATATGTTTCAAAAGACAACTGGGACTTTCAGGCAGCACAGGTTTACAGGATGAACCTTGTTCCTAAGGGAAGATTCCTTCACTAGTACTTCCGCACAACAAGGAAGCCTCTAAAAATTGCATCTCCCCCACCCTTCCTCTGCAGGGATGCTAACAGCACAGGCAGCCTTGCCTGCACCCCCCTGACATGCAGTACCCAGCAACTCCAAGGTTTTAACTTGTTTTAAGCTGGTCTGGGCTTTTTCCCTAGAGAATTCCACTTCCAAATGCTCTGACTCACCTCTAGGAAGGACTGGTGTCCCAAAGACCTCAGTTTTACACACAAATAGGATTGGCAGGAACAGCCTGTCCTGTATGCTGTATACTTTGTTTCTTCCATGCCGTTATTGCCTAAAGACAAAACATGCTCCCCAGAGAGTTGGTAGGTAGTGATGCATGTGTTGGGGTGCAGGCTGTGAAATCCACTGCAGACCCTTTCACAGAGGAGCAATCCATTTTTCCATAAGAATCTGACTCAGGGCAGCTACTTCACCACCTTCCTTTCATCTTGTTAGATCACAATGAAGATCAGAGTTTTAAAAGGCTGTGCTGTCAACCATATGCTGTCTTTCCCATCTTTTCTAGGTCTTTTGATACAATGCATGATGAAGCTCCACAGGGAAAGACCACAATTTATGTTTTTTAACATAACTGCATGTTGTGAAAACAGCCCTGCACTTTCTGAGCCTACAATGGGTGCTCAAAATCTCTAAGGCCATGCCTTTATTTCACAACCTTACTTAGATGTCTGCAATCCTGTCCCCAAACAATACACATCTACCAAAAAAGCAGGTGCTCAAGACTAAATATGCCCCAGGTTGGCTCCTCTTTACAATCTCCACTTTTCCTCTCCCTCCCAAGCCTGAAGCAACCTCCCAGTGTGATAATAAGGACAATTAAAAGAGAAGGCAGCAGAAGAATTTCACTCTGACAATGCACTGCAGCTAGTTGGGCTCCTGCCTCCCTTTCTCACTCACCCCTAGCACAGACATCCAGATACCCTCAGTCTCCACTCATAATTCAACACAGACCATTTTGCAGCAAGTCTATAGATGGAGGTTTTCAAGTCTTCTAAAGCACCAGCTGTTGAAGTGAATTTGAGATGTCCTGAGACACATCTACTCCCAGGGACCACAAAGCACCTTTTGTCAGAGAGATCAATCCCATGATGGGCATCTCAGGAGAGGGACTACCCAAGACTGACATGGCAGCCAACACATACCACAGCATCCTGCCTGAACAGGGAGAGTGAAGAAGACAAGGCCCTGCTATGATCCACAGACACTCCAGGGGTAAAACCTCCTGCAAACTCCAGCGCTGGCTACAACAGCAAAGGCTCCTGACACTCCTGGTCTCACTGAAAGGCCTTGAGCTGACTCAAGGTCCATTTGAGTTCCCATCATCATCCCAGAGCCAAACGGCAGCCAAATCTTCCCTGGCTTTTGCATTAATTTATAACCTTTGGCACAGCAATTAACCTGTATGACTATCTATGCCCTCAGGAGGAGATTTATGCACTTCACAGGGTGGCTGTGATGTTCACCACCTGCAGACAGCCTCCCTCTTCCCTCCTGCTGGGAAGGGCAATACCAAACAAATTCAGCAGGGTGAGAGAACAGAGACTTAGTAACTAAACCACATAAAGGCAAAGGGGACACCAACCCTTCTGTGAAAAACAGTTGTGCAACCACTTATCTTCTACTCTAAGCCTCACAGCAGACTTGCTGTCCATAAAGAAAATTGCCTTTCTCCCATATTCTAAGAATAATAATTTCTGGTTTGAAATCTGACCTGTGAGGCTCCACTACTGAGAACTTGTACTCTTTGGTCCTATGGCCCCATTCAGGGTAGTGCAAAGTGCTTAAATGACAAAACAGATGAACACTGATTTTATTTCTATATCTTCAGGTATTACAAGAGCACTCCCATTTTGTTTGATTTTTTTCCACTTTAGGACTGCCTTTCTAGGACTAAGGGAAAGCATTAACTTACATGCTCTCTATGGAATTGTAAGGATAACATCAAATTCGAACACATTGATGAAAAAGCTGCTGACCACATTATAATCTGACAAATGCTGGGGAGAAAAGCTTACTACTAACTATAAAAGAATGAAAGGTCTACGTGCAAAAAGGTTGGTATATATGCATTTGTTTTTTTTGGTTTTTTTTGGTTTTTTTGTGGGATCAGGTTTGTATCATGAGGATTGGAAACAACAGAACTAGGTCATGGTAAAGCATCATCCACTCAAAGCTGAGAAATTAAAGAGGAAAACTTATTCTGAGAGCACCAAGTAAATATGTTATGCTAACACAGGCTTTCTAAATTAGTGTATTGTACTGGCTGCATTCCCCTGGCATAGAGCAAAAAGTGTCAAATCCTGTTTATTTTTATTGAATTCCACCTGCCTCATATTTACTCAAAGAATAGAGGAAAATTACAATATCTAAATACCAAAATTATTTTAATTTTCCCTTCAACAAGTATGATGAATGTACAAGGTCTTTAAGCTTCAAATATTACGACAGCTAATATTTTAATATAATTAAAGGCTTAAAAACACACTAAAGAAATTAATAATTCCCTGACAGCAGAAATGTTCTTGTATTAAGCAAACCATTGAAACAACCAACACAGAAATGCTTCATTTAATTCTGAGATCTTTCAGATGGCTCTTTCTAAAAGCATCTGCTATGTATCAGACTGATGAACTGCTTTATTAGCTATATACTGTGTATGGCACTATTTTTAGCACAACCCAAAAAAACCTGCCTGTTTTGCAACATCATTATGGGACACCAGCTAGGAGAAGGGCACAGTTCTGCCCAAGGGCCTACTATGAGGACAGGCTGTACATGGGAAATGGTAAATACCATGGCACAAACACAGATAAAATTCTAAAAAGCAAGAGCCTCACAACATCAATACCAACCTGGCTTCACACCCAGGACAAAAAATATTTAACAACATGGGTGGAAGGAGAAAACATACAAGAACACGGGTTTTATCACAGGTCATTCACTGGTTTGGATTCAAGTTTCATTCTGAAGTGTAAGGACACAGTTTTTGAAGTACCTTAGAGGTACTTTAGAAAGTCTGTTGAGACTCAGCATGGCAAGTCAGTGTTGTTTTCCATATATTCAGTGTTCTGGAAGCCACTACAATCATTAAATAGATGTGCTGCTGCTTGCTAACACAGTCTTACAAGACATTTCCAGCCATGCTGTAATGTCTTAGAACTTCTGCTTCATCAAAATCAGCTGCAGGTTTATGGAGTTTAACTCTGAAAATCCAATACCACAAGACTGGCTATTTCACTTATAGTTTACCATGGTATCTAAAGACATCTCCCCCTAAAAAACACAACTACACTACTACAAAACAAAAAACCCATGTAGCAACAGCACATGTCATTTTTATGGAATGCAATTCACCCTATCTTCAAACTTCCTACAGTTCAGGATTTAAAGAAACAATAAATTACCTTAAAACTGAGACAATGTTTTTCTATTTGTTTCCTCAGTGGAATTCTGAGTTTCATTTTAAGTGCTAATGTACTTACACACATACAATAGTGTAAGACATGATCAGAGTCTCTAATGGATTTAGCACATTAAGGAAAATACCTCCAGTATGATTAGGACCCCGACAAAATACTCAGTGCTACCAGCCTACAACAATACTTTATTCCACCTTCTTAGCTCCCAGTTCATTAGAAACATCCCAAGGCACCGTGATTTGCAACATCCAAATAACACACATTTTTAGTGGGGACACCAAGTTCAAGCTAAGAGCGCTTGTGGTGCTGCTAGATCAGGAGCCCAAATGTTTGCAAATTCCAGCTGTAATTTAGATAATGGGAATAGGGTAGAAGAGTTTTAACACTGTATGCACCACCTGCAAAACTTCAGGAGCCCTGCTTTTTTATTGAACTACCAGGATCTCATTAGGATCAATGAAAGATGATGTACTAAGAAATGCTTTAAAATTGATTTTCTTTTTTAATAAATGGAACTACTTCCATATAACCTTCACATTCACCCTGGCTCCTCCAGTCTGGCAGCTCTCAGCTAACAGCAGACAAGCATCTTACTTAAAAAAAAAAAAAAAAAGGCATTAAGTTTTCTTTTCACATCTTTTCTTCTACCAAAGTTAAGGCCATGAGAGTCTTCAGGAAGAGGAAGTTCCAAAGTGGTAGGCACTTAAAATGAACTGCAGAAAAACAGCCTTGAAGAAATAGGAAAAGAACTGCTAAGAAAGAGCTCCCCTGAAGAGCAGGTGATGCACAGCAGCAGAGTTCACACACATTTCTCAAAACATCATTTTTATCTCGTCTTTCCCTCTCTGGTTCATTGTGAGCACCAGAGAGCAAGGGATGGTGCAGCACCCATCTGCCAGGCACGGGCTGCTGACAGCAGCTCCTCGAGGACTGCTCAGCACACAGGAATCCTCAGCAGCAGCCTCAGACACACGGGAGCTCGGAGGGGTGCAAGCAACACACCAACACCTCTGTGAACTCAGGACCAGGAAGATTTTTCATTTCTAAATATAGCAGGAGACTGAAAGTGATGACTGATTACAGTATGATGATCAGAGGATGTGAAAAAAGGCAGTCACTGCTGTTTGGTTCTATTTCTATCTCACATTATTTCATCTCTGTTTATTTAGCAGAGAAAGGATTACAATACCTTCCTACTTACAAACCAACATTACATCCAGAAGAAAACCGCATTATGATTATCTTAAAAATAACCAGCAAGTGCTATTTGACCTTTAAAGTGAATTATTGTATAATTAGAAGACAATGCTCAAAACTGAGCAACAGTGTCATTTTGCAAACAGCTAAGTTAGAAACATTCATAAAAGCCACCACTGCTATTACAGTACACACCACTTTTCTTGGGTGGCTGAAGGATTTGGCCCTGTGCCTCCTCTGCTGCACTCTGTTCCTAGTAAGCAGCAGGGTAGGAGTTCAAGAGCATTCAGCTCAGGCCTATGTCTGCTCCCACTGCACTGCTCTGAGCTCATGCTGCCTTCCCTTGGAGGAGCTCCTCCAAGTTCTGTTCTTCATGCAAAACCACACCTATTTACATACATCCCCAGGAAAAAAAAAATCTACTTAAACATCAAGACATTATCAGCTACAAGAGAGAATAATCCCTCTCTCAACTATTTTGCACAAGTTTCCTTCTTATCTGCATCAGAGGTTCTAGAATGGTGCTTTGTTATTAAACTGGGAGTAAAAGTTGTGGAAGTGCAGTTTGTATCTACCTGCTCTGCATTTCTCTATGAATGGACATTAAGGTCGTTTAATTTTATGCTTTTTTAATTTGAAAAAGATGAGGAATCAGACCTTGGGGCTGCAGTAGAAAAATGCTTTGCAGACAATCATCTGAACTGAATTAAGAAGTGAAAATATATATTCTTTTTCAGTCTGTAAATAGATTAAAAGGAGAAGCCTATTTTGCAAAACTCAGCTTGTAATAAAAGTAGAGAATATTTAAATGGCATAGATTGTCATCTTTATGATGTCATTTTTATTTTAAGACCAGGAACTTTTCTTTCCTGAATGAACTGTGTATTAGTTTTCTCTAATTTTTAGATCACCAACTTCCTGAGCCTGTGGAGAACTCAGAGACTTTGGCTGTTGCTTGTAATTCCCCCAAACAGAAATGATATACACTGGTTATTTTTAGCAAAGCTCTCTAGAACATCCATTTCACTCTGCAGCAGTTTGAACAAGTTGTCAGACAATTTTTAGCATTTATTTAAAAAGGTAAAACATCTCCCCATTCACTACCAAGACCAGAAGAAGCACAAAGGCAGGTTCAGCCCCCATTTGGATGTTTGGATTTTTTTTTAATGGTCATCTTCCAATTTAATCACTCTGTAAAAGGCTGATGTGATTCTGACAGTATTGATTGCTCTGATACCTTATGTGGAAGTTGCAAATAAATTCAAGACAAAGAAGACTGGTAAACAGAAGGAAAGAGAAGGAAATTTCCACAGGTACAACAGTAACACATCAGGAAAAGCGCTTCAACAACAGACCCAGAGCATCTAGTGCTATTTCTTTCCCTGTCTTTCCCTGCTCCTTCCCCAATCCATTTACACAAGAGGGGGTCTAGGGAGGAGATGTCATTAAAAAAACCAAAACAGTAGTTCCCCAAGTACTACAACAGCCGGTACTACAAACAAGCACCCCCAGTGCAAGACAGTTTCAGCCTTACTATGATTAGTGACCACAAAATACTCTTACAAGCAGCCTCCAGACCCTCTCAGCATGGAAAACAAGATGTCCTCAGATCAGTCCTACAGAAAACACTTGACTGCTCTTCCTCTTTACACCTCCTCACTGGAACGAGCCATTTCAGTCCCCAGTCCTCCTTAACATCCTCTTTTAACACCAGCAGCCTTTATAATGGTGCAGCTCTTACACCAGACACCCTTTCAGATGGAGGTCTCCCCAGTAGAAATGAGGAAGCTCCTCTAGGTGGAGATGCAGAGGCCAAGGGCTGATGCAAACAGCTCTCTATACTTACTTTTCTCCAAAACCTAAGCCAGAAGGTAAAATGGCACATCCATCCCATGATCAGGCTGCAGAGGAAAATAAAGTGTACTACACACAAAGGCTACAATATCCTGCAACTCCAGCTATCTGACCTCAGGCACCCCCAGCCATAACTGGGGTAAGAGGGTAACTGGAAAGGTAAGAGGGAGACTTACCTTTCTTCATCCTTAAAAATAAACTTCCGCAGCTTGAGATCCCGCAGTACCAGTCCACCATCGTGGCAGTGTGCAACAGCAGAAGCTATTTGATAGAAGAGTTTGGCTGCCTCCTCTTCTTTAAGCTTCTTGCAGGTACGAACAAACGAATGCATGTCCCCATAGCTCCTTTCAAAGAACACATACGCTTTTGTCTCCCCAAGAATTATTTCAGTAATTTGGTTGATATTTTTATGCGCAGGCAGACAAAAACATGGTGCTAATAGCTCCTGGTAGCAGCCAATATCAAACACCTGCAGGAACAATGACAGTAAAGCCAGGGTTAGTGACATGAAGGACAGTGAAGTCACGGTACATCTGATTCTGCTAACAAAACCATCCCTAAGTACAATTTATGTCACTGCTGAAAGCTGCACCAGTGTAAACAGGATGTCACAAACTCACAGCACTGAGGACAAGACAAAGCAGACTGCACAACCCTACAGAAAAGACACGCAACCTTGACAGGAAAGGCTAGTCTTTGAAACTGGTAGCAAACGTAGTTACATTAGCTAACACCCAATCAAATCTAGAATGCAATCTAAATTAAGCTGTGAAGACCAGAGATGTGTAAGGGCAGTACTCAGAAGGAAGCGTGTGTCTTTTCTATTTTCCATCCAAATAAACTCATAAAAAATATAGCCAGTAGCTTTGTATTGAGAGAAGCTGTCACATTAAATCCACCCTGATAAACATGCCTAGCTCTTTTGATTTTATTAACCCATTAAAGCCTTAAGGATTTTCAGGCTTAAAGTATCATCTATTGCTATTCCTATTTACTTCCTGCCTTTCTTTCATCTCTGAAAAACAGCAAAGTCACTTTCACTTTCCAAGTCTCCGTTCCACAATGGCTGTTTATAAGATCAGAAGGACAACCCGGGAAATAGCTCTGCCTGTTGGAGCACAGACAAACACCCTTCAAAAGGCAAAGACAAAACCACCCTGAACTCTCTGCATTTCAATCAAGTGCTCCATTAAAAGCAAAGTGTTCCTTTACTACTAAGTATGTTATCACTGATCTTATGAATGAGCTGTAAGAACTAAAAAAGCTGCTGGGAAATCCAAATATAAAAAGTTACTATAATCTAGTGATGACGAATGAATCAGTATTTGAGTCAATTGAGAAAAGACCACATTACAAGAAAATGAAAGACTTCATTGAGAATAACAGAAGTCAGTGTGCTAAAAGAGACTGAGCAAAGTATTGATAGGAGTGATTTTTATTTTTAATTATACTTGCTGCAGAGGACTGCAAAGCGAGTATTAGCATTTCCACCAGCTCAAAAATACAATTAATATGTAACTTACTCACAAGTGTTTTGTTACTTTAGTAAAAAGAATTTAAGGTAGTCATGTGTCCTTCAAATGAAATATAAAAATGAAGAACTGGTCTAGTTCTCTAACCACGGTTTTAAACTGCAGTTGTTTATTTCCTTTCTGTATTACAGCATTTGTGTTCTGATAGTGGGTATTTGTACCCTCTCTGAGAAGCAAATATCTTCCTGTTTTCTCTGAAGCTTTAAAAACCTTTAAAAATTGAGTGAGAAAGATACAGTTCAATCAAAATTTACCTGAGGCTTCAAAACTTGCATATTTTAATGCTTCAGAGCACAATCCTAACGAACTCCTTCCACAGAAGAGGACCCAAATCCCAAGAAACTGAGACACCCCCTCCTCACAGACCTCCTTTTCCTGTCACCTCATACCTGCACTGCCTTACCCCAGCATAGGGGAAAACAACCTTAAAGGCAGGCTGCCAAACAGAGCCAGCACATTTTACGGGGGGAGGATTAGCACCGAAGCATTCTGGTGACATGGTGCACCAGGGAAGCAGAACCAGGGCGGGGAGGGGGTGTTGCTAAAATCCCTGGTGTGCAATTCATTCCAGAGGAGAATCCATTGACATTTGGATCTCAGAACTCGTAACTACTACATTATAAGTGAATGGCTCTTCTACAAAGCAGCTGCTATAAAATAAAACTTAAGCAGGAATATTCACGTAGCTCAAACCCTCATGTGAAAAGACATCTTTCCAGAATTCTCTCCTAAACAAGATTATCATAATGTAAATTAGTTACATTTTGTGGTTCTCAGACTATGTTAAATAAGTAGCTCTGGATATGTACCAGTACTGCGTTTGAACAGGGGGTAGATAGGAAGCACTATCATAGTGCTACAGTGTCAAATACCTTCTATAAAGGGCTTCTTTGTATCCCAGCTTTTAAGATCCCTGGCCTCAATTCAGCAAATGTCCAATAAGCCGCAGTTTGATTTAGGTCTCGCTGGGAATTGGAAGTGAGAAGTTACCATTGTTTGGATACCACAGAGCCTTGAAGCAAATAACGGCATCTGTACAGTCGGTGGGTGCAGCCGAATGAATCTTGAGAATCATCAGTATGTGTCTGTTAGCCAACCCAGCGTTTCTGCAAGCAATCTCTAAGAGCATCTTCAGCAAGATACCAGAGAGCACCTCTCTTTGCCGGGAGGCTACTTGACAAATAGTTGTCATGATACTGCAGGCATTTTAAAGCACACATTAAATTAAGCCGAGTTCAGGACTGACAACTCCATCCTCAGAAACTAGCAAGCCAGGCTAAGATCATATTTTTGGAGCACAGCTAGTAGTGCCTCGCACATATGGAAAAACTGATACTATTCAAATGTCAGGATCAGCTCAAAAACATACAGCTTAAATGGAAGGGGAAAATAAAAATAACGGCCTTGTCTTTGTAAGCTGCAGTTATTCTGTTCATACTGTTATCAATAGTGCCTTAATCCTGCAAACCAAACAGGAAACAAAGAAGCGCATAGCCCCCGCTTTACGACTTGCCATGCAAGTTCACCTAGAATTTCATGCAGAGCAGCAGCTTTGTGAGATCTGTTTATTTCATGAAAAGATGCCAATGTCCTAGAGTGCAGCACTGTACTACTGCATCGAACTGGGCTTTCATTCTCGAAATTCTCATGTTCTATTTCAGTTTGGTAACAAATCATCCAGTTCACCATGCAATATTAGTTCTCAGCAAAGCCATGGGCCTTTTTTCGCCTAAATAATTACATAAAGTCCTAGGCTGCCTTAACATCATGTTTTATAACTCAATCAGTAAGCATATTTAAATTGCCCTCTGAACTCCAATCTTCACAAATAGCAAAGAGGAGCAATTATTTTCACTTCTCTGCTACAGCCTAGTCCATAACTTTTTATGAATCAAGTGTGAGTAAGTATGAAACAGTCAGCAACACTATTATTAATCCCTGGAATACTGGTAAACTATAATACATCTATTTTTCCATCTAGAATTTTGCCAAATGGCATTAATTCCTTATTTTGGGAATAATACAAACACTGCAGTGTGTGCTGCAAGGTTGCAATTTGCTATGTAGTTATAAAAACTACTCCTGGGTAGTAGTCCAAACTGAAACAGTTTGCTGGACATAAGTCTGTCTCACTACAGACAGTAAGAATCACAATTTGGGAACAAAGGATAATATTCCCTCAGCTCAAAAAGAGAAAAAACCCCTCCACAGATGTGCACGCATGCGGATTTCTTTTTCCCAGAGCTCACCTTTTAATAGTAGGAGCAAATTGGGAGGAGGCAGAGAAAAGCCGGCAGGCTACAAAGAGTGGGATAGCTATTCTGTCTTCACTTCTAAAAACCGTAGGTGTGCAGGTTTTATTCTTGCTCAGTTGGGCAGTGGGGGAGGATGCTGTTTGCAAACAACCTCCACCGTGAGGGAGCTCAGGCTGATTAATTAGATGTGGTTCTTCTTTTTTTTTAAATCACTTTTAAGATAAAGCTGATGGCAATCTGCCCCCAGCCCCCCCTGCTTCTCCATCCTCTTCCGTAGCCAAAGCACAGAATTGGGGACAGTAAAAATCGAGGAAATCAGCAGGTCCCAACACCTTAAAATTAGCTGGGGATTCCCTACTCCATTTTGAAAAGTGAGTGTGTGGAAGATGAGGCTTTCTCCTGGTCTGAACTCACGTTAAAACCTACTTCAAGAACGGCTCTTTCCAGAAATATATCCCCCTACCAATAGAAGGCAGACCTGGCTCCGGGCCATCGCTGTAACGTGGCCATTGTCTGGAGAGAGGGAAAAGTTACAGGATTCGTCTATAATCCTGTCTCCCTGCCTTTTGTTTCTCCACTGTTCAATAAATGAGGTAACCGGCCATGCTCGCCCTCCCGCAAGACACGGGAAACCCAGGCGCGACAGGGGAGAACCGGGGGAGGGGGAGAACAAGGAGAGGCATTACCTTGCAAACCAGCTCCTCGCCGCTGTGCAGATGTACGGCTCGGAAAACGTGGTCTCCCTCGAGAGGCTCCAACAATAAGTATTTCCCGATGCAAGAAACGCAATGCGACAAGTTCGGGGTCTCCGGCGGGCTCGGCGAGCCTAGATTCGGGCTAAAACTCTGGCTTGGCTCGATGGACCGTATGGACGAGAGCTCTTCAAAATCCTGGGTTTTATTCCGCGGTCTCCCATATCGTGCTATCGTGATAGGGGTTGACCTTTGTATGTTCATGAGTATGGAGAAGACCAGCCGAGACGCTGCACCGGAGCCCTGGCGTGGAGCGCGGTCCCTCGCCCGTCCAGCTGCGGCTGCCTTTGTGTGGCGGGGGGGGCGGGAGCGGGAGCGCGGCGGCGGCGGGCGACCAGCCTCAGCGCCGCGTCCTGGGCACAGGGAGAGAGCGCTCAGCCCGCGGCCCTTTGTTCCCGCCGCCGGCCGGGCGCGCAGCGGCGCGGAGCAGCGCGGCGGCGGGGCAGCGGCGCCCGAGGCCGGGGAGCCGAGGAGCGGGCGGCGGCGCGGCCGGGGCTGGGCGGCCGCCGCTCCCGCGGGGCGTGCAGCGCGGGCGGCAACAAAAGGTCGGTAACGCGGTGTGCGCAGCGGGACCGTCCTTCCGCTCCCCTACGGCCCGGCAGCGCCGCGCTGCCGCGGCTCGGCTGTAGATGGCGCGGGAGCCTCGCCGCTAGCGCCCGGGGCGCTCCGAGAATGCCCCGCGAAACAGCGAGGGAGCATTTAACTTGGGCCGACAAAGGAGCGGGACCGCGGCGGGCGGCTCGGGGGAGCCGCACCGGCACCACGGGAGCGGGGCGGAGCGCGGCGGAGCGCGGGGCAGCGCGCACCGCTCCACGCTGGCGGAAAGGAACGGGCTGTCGTTGTCGCGACAGAACAAAAAGTGCAACCAGAGAATAGAGAGCGCTCCCACTCTCCTCCTGCGCAGCGGATTTGTGAGCAGGGGCTCGCTGCCTTCGCCTCGTTTTATGGAGTTCACGCACAAAGAAAAGAAAAACCGGCGCGGCGATAAGGGGCCGAGTTGTTACCGCAGGGGCTGGGAGAGCGATAAGCGAAAGGCCATAAGGGACAAATAAATAGAATCGCTTAAAAAAAATAAATGCAGAGAGCAAATTTTGTTTGATGATTTTTTTTTTTTTTGCCTTGGGGACAGAACACGGGGAGGACAGGGTAGCCGCGCCGCTCCCCTCCACCGAGGCACCGTCTCCCCCCGGCGGATCAGTAACTACTTACGTGGCG
This sequence comes from Serinus canaria, assembly GCF_022539315.1. Taxonomy (NCBI): domain Eukaryota; kingdom Metazoa; phylum Chordata; class Aves; order Passeriformes; family Fringillidae; genus Serinus; species Serinus canaria. The sequence continues at coordinate 99,723,102 of NC_066316.1, read as the reverse complement.
GGGACGCTGGCTGCCTCCGTGCTCGCTGCCGGCCGCCGCACGCCCGCACGGTGCCCAGCGCGCAGCCCGACTGCCCCGCCGCCGCCGCCCGGCCCGGCCCGGCCCCGCCGCGCCCCGCCCCGGCCGCCCCGCCCCGGCCCGCCCCGCAGCCCCCCCGCGCCCGCCGCGCTCGGGGTAAACAAGGTGAGACGTCCTTCCGCAGCCCTGCCGGGGCGCGCCGGGGGCTTAGGGGCGGCTCGCCGGCTCGGGGCCCCGGGGGGTGTCCCGGTGTGTCCACCAGCGTGAGCAGCGCTGTGCAAAGGTGGGATGCTGACCGCGGCTCCCCCGCTGACAGAGCTCCGGCAGGTCCAGCCTTTCCGGGGATTGCCCTTGCGGCTGGGGTCGAGATGTTGGTATTAATTTTAATATCAAATAAAATAATAACAATAATAATGGTAGTGGCCTAAGCTGCCCTAAGAGCAGAGTCCTCTCCGCTGCCGGCGCGGAGGCGGATGCGGTATCTCATGTGCTGGCCGGTTATTTTTCTCAATGAAGCAATCGTTTTTTTCCGGGCAGCTCGGGGCCCCGCATACTTAGGGGAGCACAGGCGCTTGTAGCCTGGTGCTGCCGGGTGGGAGGAGTTCTACCGACTCCAGACTTGTCTTAATCCGTCCCAAAATTAAAACGGAGGGGAGGAGGGAGTGCGGGGGAAGGGAAGACAGGGGGAAAACGTAAACCTTTTCACAGAGAAAGCCATGAATGAGGTCGGTCTGTCTCCGCCCAGCACCACTGCGGGCTGTCGGTTTGGTGTTTTTTGTTTTGTTTGGGTTTTTTTTTTTTTTTTTTTTTTGGTCTTTTTGTTTGGATGTTTTTGTCGTTGTTTTGGTGTGGCTTGGTTTTTTAGGGTTTTCTTTTCTGTCTTTTTTTTTTTTTTTTTTTAAATCCGTCCTCTTTTGTTTAAATAACAGGAGTGTAGCTATATGTTGAAATTTGATGAACAGTTCCCTGAACTCCTAATGAGCCTGATATGTACTCCCTAGTTTTTGTCTGGATGTTGGTGGTGATTTTCTTTGAAACAACGACCTAAAAAAGCCCAAACTAAACCAAATACTCAAACCTCTTCCCCCAATCCCCTCCTGCCCCCCAAAAAGGGGAAAAAAAGTATACAAGGTAACAGTAAGAAGAGAATAGGTCTGTGAGGAGAGCACAGCTCTGCCCCAAAGCTTCAGCCTTTGCAGGGCAATGCCAAGGGACTGTCTGTGTCTTGAGTGTCCTTTCCCCACATCAGCACAGGGGAGGATCAGAAACAGGAGAAGAGTTGTTTTGGGGTGAACACCTGCAAATTTGGGTGATACCTGTTTTCAAGGGGCAGAAAGAAGTGAGTATGACAATAATGAAATAACCAATTGAGGAGTCAAGTCCCAGACATGCCTGCTTTGAAGCAGAGAAACAGCCTCTGAACGAGGCTCCAAAGAGGCTAGGGATGCTGCAGTCAGGGTCCAGTCTTGACAAGGGAGGCTTTGGAAGTGGCTCTCTAGAGCATTGCACCTGCCTCATATCTTGTCACTAGGAGCTGTAAGTGCCCTGGTTTACAGTTATAAGATAAATACCATGAGAAAAGGGTTGTCATGATTTTAAATTTGTCATGGAGAAGACGAGCTTCTGGCAACAGAGATTTGACCTGGCAAATGTCACTTGGGAAGTGAGGAAGGGCACAGATGCAGTGATCTGCAGCAACCCATAGGACGACCTGCAGACCCAGTGTTTGGTGTTTGCTGTAAAATGAAAAGGTGCTTTTCCTGCCTTTCCTCACTTATTCCCATCACCTCTGAATAGTTTGTAACTTTTCAATACCATTTTTAGAAATGAGATGAGCAGTGCCGGATACTGAATCATTGCAAATAAGGACAAGCCATAAAGTTATGCAATACATTCTCCAGTATCACATCCTGTGATCCAAATCAAACATTCTTTTCTTAGTAGATGGCTTTTTACACAATTTCTCCCTTCCTCTCCCCCTGCATACTCCTTCTGACTATGACAAAGACCTAGGCTCTTGCATCAACCTTTGTTCTGTAAATAAATGTTTTCTGTTTAACTTTCTTAGTTACCCAGCATCAGCTGGAGCCACAGTACCTAGCAACTATGGAAAGGCTATCCAGTGTCTCCAAGGCCAACAGGAGAAAAGAGTGAAAGGATAAAGGGATGAAAAGTCTAATTCATCCTAAGCCTCTGGTTGGAAATTCCTGATTTTTATCAGAATTGGGATCTACATCTGAAGAAGGGATTCCATATTCAAGTTTGGAATGAAGAGATTATAAATTTTGAGTTATGAATTAAATCTACACTGTAATGCATAGGAGGATACTTACAGTGTGTAATGACACTGTAACCTATCCATCAAATGAGTTTTACACTTTCAGAATATTTTAATTATTTCCCTCCCTTTGCTACAGAATCCCTCCCCAGACCTAATACTTTGTAAACTTTGCTTTTGCTCTCAATTATGTCAATGAAGATACTGCAATTTCAGTCCAATGTTACAGTAATAAACTCTGAATGAGCAAGCCCCTTTATCTGCTTCACAGAGACATTAGGTGTACATAATTCTGCCCATTGTTTCAGTCTGTGTCAGTCAGATGAAGTTGTCGAGGAAGATCAACATATAACATGTGAGATGGGAAAATGAATGAGATCATAAAAGTCAGATCAAAGTCTGAAAACCAAGTCAGCATTGAAGTTTTGCCTAACTGCATCCAGTCTCCCATAGCTGTTGTGCTTTACCAAGTGGGAGAGATGTTACTTGAAACACATCAGTCAGAATGTCAGGGCTAAAGGGATGCCATTGGCTGCTCCAAGTTTAAATGTCATGTTCACAACATTTAGAAACAGCAGTTTGAAGTAAACTGTGTTGGTAATTTCGTTGTATTTTCTCATCCAATTGAATTAGGGAAATTTTCTGAGAATGTCTGATAAAGCAGTTAGTGAATCAATGATGTCTACCAACAAAGTAGCCAGCCAGTGGCATATGAGAAAACTATCATATCTCTCCATGATCTTTCTGAAGACACACCAGAATGAAGTTAGTTAGAAAAGTTAGGACAATTTACTGACTGACTTTTGAAGTCCAAATGTTTGGACTTCCTGGTGCTGATCTACCTTGCCTGGAAACTGTCACCAAAAGAGACAATCCAATTAGAAGTTTCTTTATCTTTTAAACAGATCCTACAATTATCTACTTCTTTGATGATGTTGTCCAGCAGTATAGTGCTGAGTTCTTGCTCTGGAATTGCTCTTTCTGTGGGAAGTGCAGCTGCAACAGTGGAAGGGGGGAAAAGGGGAGGTGAGGGGGGGTGTGTGTGTGATGTTCTCTCTGGAGCATTTTTCCTATTCTTTAGTATCCCAGACGAGTCTATGGAGAAGGCCTTACATTTTCATGCTAGGGAAATCATCCGCCAAACTCACCCCTATTCTCTATCCAAGGTTTATCAGCAGATAAACAGCAAAAACAGGTGTAGAAATTGGAGTTTCCTGTTTCAGGGACTGAGAAAAAAATATTCAATTAAAAGTGTGACATAAATCTGACCTTGTGAAAAGAAGAGCATCTTTTTCTGTAACTCTGATTTTCAGTCTGTTTTATCTTTTAACATCTGCTTTTGCAAATGTGGACTCTGTGTGGACAGGAGCCAACCCTCCCCTCCAAGCCAATAGCAGTCTTTCTTCCATTGATGTCAATGAGCTTAGATCAGAGTACACGTCTTGTGAGTGATCAAAGACAGTCCTACATTTAAAAGACTTCCTTTTCCAGGTCAATCTGCTCCTTGTCCCTTTACAGAAAATATATTATCAGTGTACAAACACAAGCTAGAACAAAAAGGATAATAATTTTTGAAGTGGTAAAAGAAAGACCCTAATTTTACTTTTTTGCTGATTTACAAAGTGCAGAGCTGAGCCTACTGGGAACATTAAACAACTATTAAGTGCTGAGAACTGTCATAGTGAGAAGACAGTCTTATTTCAGCAAAATTAATCCAAGTAGCTAGCTCAAAATATGCTTGAAAGTACCTCCCCATCAGTTGTCAAGGCTAGATCCCCATGCCAATTTGAATCTGTTTTTTCTATTTTTTGTAATTATTTTTACTTATCGTTTATGCTGTAACTCTAGTATGTTAGTAAGGAAGGCTAAGGAAAGTGATAAATCATGGGACAGCAAAGGGACAAGTCTTTTTACCATACATCAAAAAGGCAAATCAAAGACATGGAGACAAGCATCTCTTCTTTAAAAAAATCTTATGATTTTGACTTTTGGTATGTACATCCTTTTTTTTTTTTTTAAATGAGCTGCTGTCAAGAGGTAACTTGACAAGAAATGTACCCATTTGCATGAACTGTGTGTGGGGCTTACGTGTGTGTGAAATAAGGATACAATAAAGTATGTAAGGAAAATACCTGTGTGCCATATCTGAAATCAGAATCAAGCCTGAGGCTTCATTCGTCACTCAGACAACAGAAAGAAAAGGTATTGTTGAATAACTCAGTGCAAGATTTACAACTAACTATAGTGCAGTAAAAAAATAAAAAAAAACCCTCTAAAATATAATTTATGTACAGAAGCCAGTTAAATGAGGTAGAGAGAAGTGAGTCCAGCATTTCTGCAAGCTGCCTTCTTGTTATATTGTACATTAATTGCAAAGAAAAAAGCAATTAACGAAAATTCTTTGAGGTTTGCCATTATATGTTTGTTAATGTGGGACCCAAAAAGTGTCTTTGTTGTCCTCAGAAAAAAACTCCTGTGAATGAAAGAATGGTCTGCCCAGGAAACAAAGTCCTCAGCTCAAGAGTCAGTGATCTTTCTCTCTGGTTCTGGATTCACTTAAGCATTAGGTATTTCCAAGCAGTAGTATTACATCCCCAGGTCCTAGGCTGTGACCACAGTCTGTTCCCAGCCGAATCATTCCCGATAGTTTACAAGTCTTCATATGGATGTTGAATGCATTGCTGATGGGTTTCAGCATTAGCAAAAGCAAATTGACCTTCTAAATCACAACACTGCCCTCCAAATCTGACTGTCAAGGCTGTGGGCTGTTGGCTCCCACAGCTAGACCTTACATTTCTCTGTTACCACTAACTCTCATTATTCACAGATGGCACCATTCCCAGAAATTAAAAAGTGGTTGTGTTATGTATAGCCATATCAATCCTATCCCTTGCTAATTTAAATCAATCTTACATAGTGGAATTCTCTTCTGAACATCCCTCTCTTTTAGCTTTATGAAATAACCTGAGGAAAAACACTCCCTCATTGCTCAGATATAAGTACCATTTCTTTTACGTTTTCCACATTTGAAGTTATGCTGGTATTGCTAAGAGAAGAAAAAGGGGGCTGGGGCTTATTTATTTTTATTTCTTTTGTAATGTGCCAGGTGAGTAGAGCAAAGCCATGGGTGTAAGATCAGGAAGAAAAGTGCTGTGTTTGCACATCCCAGGGAAAACCTTATAGACGAGAGAAGATATGAAATGCTGTGACTAGTTATTCCTAACCTTTTAAGATTGAACATAATCCAACCAGTTGCCATTAAGGTCTCTTTTCTTTTGGGGATGTATAACACTCACTTTTCACTTGAGGTTTCCTTGGGGAGTTGTTTTACACACAGGGGCATGACCTGAACCAAATCCCTCTTAGGCAGGTTTTGCTTCCTCAGTTGCACCCATCAGCATGATGCTGGTGGAGGCGAATGTGAGATGGAAACATGACAACTGGATGTGCTTCTAGGAGCTGTTCTCCAAAACCTCACTGTAATCCTTTGTCTTGCCAGCTTTTTGGGTAGCACTGAAAAATAAGCAGACTCCCAAAGAAGAGCTAGAAAGAAACATCACCCCATCATTCACAAAGTCCTTCTTGATGTGCACAAGACATTCCCATCAGCTAAATTTGTATACCATTCTTCACTGAGAAACTTTTTTTTTTTTAAATTTACTTAAAAATTTATGTTACAGCTGCATTCACAGATGTAAAAGGTGTAAACCACCTCAAGAGCATTTCTGACTCTTCAGCGTGAGTAATTAGCTTACCTGGAATTGATTCTAACTGAACAAGAGAAGGACTTGAGAAGGACTAGATAGAAAAGACATCTAAGCACAGAAAATGGTAAACGTTTGCAGTAGTTGCCTAGCCTTAATGCAACAGAAATAATATGTCTTCAACTTTTCTTTGGACTTCTTTGTATATTTTTATACCAGAGCAAAAACTCTCCTATTAGGCAGAGTCTGTTCCACATGAAAGCACTTACAAACCATAATCAAGTTACTCCTTAGCCTTTGCTTTGATATACTAAATCTAAATAGACTTACCCTGTGGAGTCATTCCATTTTACTGCCAATTTTTTTATTCATATTCTTGTGATTCTTCTCTGAACTACCTCCAATTTGCCAGCATCCCTCCTGAGCTGCTGATATCAGGACCAACATTAGTCCAATACTTGATGCAGGGGTCAACCTGCTACAATGTCAAATGCAGAAGTAACAGAAGCCCTTTACTGCCCTTTGATGGATAGCATCTCTGCAAACTGAAAGATTGCACAGGCCTTCTTGGCAACAGGATTTCAGAGGGCTCTGGGGACCAGCTGGGGGTTTATCAGGACCCACAATTCAGTCTCAGCTTCCCAAAGAAGAATTCTTATATGAAGTAAGGGCTGAGGTACTTGTTCTTAAGAAGGTTCTTTATGTTGGGTGACATAGAAACACCTGGTACTTCTTTGGCACCTGCTCCTCAAACAATGCCAAAAAGGCATTATCCACTTTGTCCACTTCCAAATTTTGGTTCCTAGAAAAGTAGTAATAGCAAAGGCTACTACTGCTATTACTACTGCTATTACTGCTTCCTTCTGGATTGCTGGAACCATGGTTAACACGGGGCTGATAAGCAGCGCCTGCAGAGCCCACTCTGAGCCCCACTTTAGGTTCAGGTGTTGGATCCCATGCTAGCCAGCTTTAAAACAGGTTAGTTGTTCTGGAGAGTTCATCATGTTAGTTCTGATTCCTGTCAGAATCACTCATGGCACTGTATGGCAAATGCATCCAAAGTCAAAGTATAAAATATTACCACAATTCCTTTTATCCACCAAATTTGTAGTCTTATAAAAATAGCGCATTAATTTGATAAGATCTTTCTTCCATTAATCTGTGTTGATTGCCATTAATTAAATTGCACTGTTTTAGTACTTTATTAATTGACTTTCCTATCAGCAACTCCATCACTCTGCCTGGAATAGACGTCAAACTGACAGGCCTATAATTACCTGGTTGCCCTATTTTGTCTACAGAAGTATTGGCAAAATATTAACTTTCTTCCAATTCTTCCTCAGATGACTGGTTTTAGCCAGTGTGTGCATCTTTCTCAACTGTGGCTTTTTGAAGACCTAATTAAATTTTTCTGAGTTGCTGTAAATTATTATTCACAGTTTTGTTGGTTTAAGTTTTCTCCTCCAGGCTGGCTGATAAATCTCTCATTTTTTTTAGCTTTGTAGAACAGGATCTTTCAGGACAATGATATAAATTTTACTGGTTAGGACTCTATCCTGCTTGCATGTAAAACATAAAATGCATTTTAAAAACACAGAAAGCAAAGTGGTTGCAACAAAGTCATTATGACTTCCACCTAAACAAACTCTAAATTTTGTGATTAATACTTCCCTGTCAGGATGAGGTCTAATGTAGAAGTTTCCCATGGCAGATACAGCTGTCTTTGAGTCAGGAAGTTGTTTTGTGTATTTTTTCTTGAAAATCCAAGAATGCCTTAGTACTTGCATCATGAGACATCCCTTTGCTCCCCCTTCAGATTTATCTTGCCAAGACTGAAAGTGCCATATATAGTGAAAGGCTTTTAAAAGGCTAATCATGAAGGTCACCCTACACCCAGAGGTAGGGCTGGTTGGATGAGCCAGTTCTGTGTTGTTTGGAACAAAGCTTTGCTTCATGCTACACTTTCAGTGTAACCATGCTGCTGGCACTGAAGACTGAAGTCCATGAGAGCACGAAAATCTGAGAGTTTTCCTGGAGTGCTGGCCTGGCTTTCATCAGAACATTAGACAGGAAGAGTTACTGACATGATTCTGGCAGTTCTGTGCTGCTGCTGTCCAGGTGTGTCACAGTCTTCAAATGATAAGAATCAGATTTGCCCCTATCTGGAGAGGGAAAGAAAAAAAAAAATCATGTCATTGTCCTTCTGGCTGGATGTAGCAGAGGTCCCTTTCAGGTCCCATGGAGCATGAAGAGTAGCAGCTCTGCAGGCACCAGCCTGTACCTCTTTGTTTGCAAAGTGCTTCCTGTTTGGATTTCCATGAGCATTTTTTTTACCCTCCATTTACTTTAGTGATGACATTGACCAGACAAAAAGATATATGATCTTACTTAAAATGAGCTTTTCTTCTCTTCAAGAATAGGAGTTTTGTAGGGACACTAAAGCCATAAAATGACTTTACAAAGTCAGAAGGAGTTGTCCATCTCGCTCAGTGTCTTCTCTCACACACAGAGCAACAGTGAATGTCTATGGCAGAGGGCAAGAACAGTGCAAGCACATAATGGCACAGCCTCAGAGTGGTCCCTCTGACTCTTCTCCCAGTGATTTGCAGTCCATTTGCTTGCTGAACCAGTAGCAGTTCCTTCCTTTTTCATGGCCATCAGTGGATTTCTCTACAGCAAATCCTTCTGATTTGCTTTTGAGCCCTCATGTGCCCTTAGCAACTGCAGCATCCTGTGGCCTGGCGTTACATAACTTAATTGTATATATGAAGAAGTAACTCCTTGTTTGAACTTGTGTCATTCAAAACTCCTAATTTCATTTGATACCCCCTTGTTACTGTGTTAGAAGAAGCAGCAAACAGTAATTCTGCACTTACTTTTTCCCTGTTGTTCATAATTTTGTAGGCTCTGTATTATATTCCCTCACTTTTCACAGCTGAAAAATCTCCATATATTTATTAATTTTGTTTTCTGCTTCTGCTATACCCTTTGGGATGGGAAACTGGAAACCTATTCAATATTCAGGATATAGCCACTGTATGGATTTATAATGACACACTGTTAGTTCTGTATTTATTTATAATAGTTGTTGATACTGAATTGTGTTTCAGATCACGACTAATTGCTGTGCTGAATGTGACAGTCTGTGCCTATGGCTGCATTAGTGACTCCAATGCTTCTGTATCTCCTCCATGATCAGAGTGCATTGTTGGGTCATGCAGTACAGGTTATTTTCTCTGTTGTGAACTGTTTTGCATTTATCAATGTTGGATTTCCACTGCCATTTTATCTCAGCAGTTCTGTAGCACAAGGCCCCTGTGTAGCTCCTCAGAGAGTTTTCCTTTTTATTACCCTGCATGAGCAAACATTGCAGGCACATTATTTATTCCCACTTCCTGATCACTTTGAATATTACCTGCAGGACAATGTATGTATAAGGTGTTCAGTATTGGGAGCAGCTGGCACCACAGAGTAATGCCAGAGCCCACCTCCAAGGGGATGCCATCTGTGGAAAAAAGGCCGGACTAGAAAGAGTGAACTCAGCCTTCCTGCAAACTGTTTGGGGAGTCAGAAGTAGCCTTGTCACCTTTTCTTCTTGAAAATGAAGTATGTACCTAAAGAACCTAAGCAGAAATCGGTCACCTTGGGCTCTGTCAGTAGCCAGCAATGGCCCTCCTTAAGGATAGCTTAAATACTAGATGAGATACAAGGGAGTTTTCTGTCTCTGCATCAACAGCAGCTGAAAATTCTCTGTTATTAAGCACCTGTTTTGAATATCTCCAATGAGATGAGATAATTCCAGAATTCAGTTTGTGGGTTTTTTTTTTTTTTTTTTTGTGAAATGTAGACTGTGCAGTTTTGCAAGCAGAGGGAAAGCAGAGTTATATAGTATCACCTAGGCTGGAACCCTGGCTATTTGAAGCATGTTATAGCTGATCTATAATTCACATGCTTATTTTGACAGGCTGGCTCTTGTTAGTTTTCAATGGGTGTGGGAGGAAATAGCAGTGCATAAAACTTGCACATTACTAATACCATTGCCATATAAAACAAATATTTGAATAGGAAGTTTCAGAAATGATTCAGTGCTCTAACTACAGAATATCCTACAGGAATTTTTTATAGTAACAGAATTAATGAAAAGCAAATCCTATTTCTCCACCATGGGCATAGGGTGGTCCCAGTGCAGCAGAGCCAATGTGATACTCCATCTCAGGGATAGAAAAAGCAGCCTCTACAGATTGCTGGCCCCCTGGGTGACTGAAGCTTGCTTTGAAAGGACTCCTTGAGCTGAGAGGTTGCTATATGCTTTTTAAGTGTCTGTACCAGATCGTGTGTGGGTGCAGCAGACAGGGGCTAAAAGCCCTGAGCTGCGATACAGAAGCAATTGAAAGACACTCTGTTGTTGCTGCTCTACCAACTGCAAAGGAAAACTCTCTTCCCACCCCTGCAGACTATTCTAACCACATCCTTTGAAGGTACTGAAGTAATTTCACTCACTTAGCCCACAGTTTTCTCAACATTAAGTCATAACTTGAAAGCTATGGGGTGAGGAGATAATTGTTACGTCAGTAACAACATTTCATTCAGACACTGTCATAAGCAAAGGATTTCTAGGTGCTGAAAATGTCATATGATCACCAAACAAAGAAGCCAAAATATAACTTTAAAAATAACCACCTTTGCACCATGGATCTGTAGTTCACTGAGAACAATTTGCACAAAGCTCACTCTCAGATCTCTTTCTTATCTGCAGTATGGCTGTTCATCTGTAGTTAGAAACAGCCTGCAAAGTTTGACACAGATGCTGTGTCTTCTCATGTTTTGTGCTGACTTTATCACAAAATAACTTGGAGCTTTCTCAGTTTGTGTCTCAGATCTCTATTGGAAAATGAGGGAGAAGCACTTTGTTAACTCCTGGAGAACTGTGATTGTTGCAGATGCAACAGTAAAAAGGGGACACATGAATTTGTGAAGCTGAAACAAATTTGATGCATCCCTGGCACCACTTTGGCAACCCTTACTATGTGCAGTGGCACAACTTTGTCTGTGAACTTCAGCAGCTTGGTCAAGGAATATTTCTTTTATTTTTCAATTTCCAGTAACTTTTACAGTGTTGATGAGCATATAATAGGTTTTTGCCTCTGGAAAATCCACCTCAGACTGGAGGATCCCCTTTATCTTTTTGAAAGAAGAAAAGCTTGCTAGTCCTGTCTGCTTTGTTCCTAGAATCACTTTTAGATTGAAATGTATACTACTGGTTTTTACTTGTATCTATTTTAATGATCACATGTATATGATACTGCAACAGGTGGGGTTATTTATACACATGGAAAAAGATGTTAGATCTCTAAGTTGTTCAAGATCTTAAAATAACTTATGTACGAAAGGAATCCTTTCTGTTAACCTTAGAACCCTTAGAAAAGGGTGGAGGTGTGGGGAGGAAATGAATGTAAAGCTGTTTTGTCTTACAAGGTATGAATGAATAACTGTTGCCATCTGATCTTTCTATGAGCGTCTTCAGTGTGTTACTTCCTAGGATTTTATGTTGTTTTTGTTTTTGTTCTTTTCCCTGGCTTCTTCAGCTAAGATGGACAAATGGTTATTGAACAGAGAGGTTTCACATTTTCAAAGTGCAGTAGACCTGAGAAGTGACTATTTTTTCTTAGTCTTAGGTATGTGGAAATTATTGAAAACAATATTAAGACCAAAGAGCTGTCCCTTAAAAGCTTGTAACATCCTGCAGTGGTGATGCAACAGTTCACAAGACTGAGTGAATAGCCAAGTGTAATTCTGATCCCTTTTACTTTGCCAGGCTGTGACACTGGCAGACTTCCAGAATAAGCCAATTTCAGAAGAGTGGAGCCTCCAAATACGATCTTCTGTCAGTCACAGAGATTTCAGCTCCAGGAAAGGAAAGATTCATCTGGCAGATTATAATCAGTACTGTACAAGATGGTGAAAGAAGTGATCGTTCCCTGAGTGGGATGCCAGATACTGCAGGACCAGTCAACACCTTGAACTGTGCTGGGAAGTGGTGGTGACTTAGCTCAAGTATCACTATGTCTCATCCCACTCTTGTGATGCAAACCACTGTTTTTTCAATAGGTGCTACAGTGGCAACTCCCAACCTGTGCTGAAACAATCAAAATGCTTCCGAGTTTCCAGAGCCATTACCATTCTGGGCTTTCACAGAGAGAAATCAGCAGTGAGGCTGACAGTCACACCTGGTTTTTGTGCTCTTACTGCAGAACAGACCAGCCATCCCCAGCCCAGTTCCCAGGGGATGCTCTGCTCCATCCATCCTGCTGTAGGGTAACAGCTGCAGGTCTCCATGGCTCAGCCTGGACGGTGTGTTGCAGTATGTGAAGGCTTCAGCTTGCAAAGCCATGGTCAGAGGGAAAGCTTATAACCAAGATGTGCTGTAGCTCTCCTAGGGTTTCTAACTCCGTAGGATCCAGTGCCTGCTTGCAGAGGAGTTTGGGAAAAGGTTGGTTATAAATTACAGGTTCCTCAGCATAAGGTGTGGGACCCAGAACCAGAATGTCTGCATGTAATCAAATAACCCAGATATACTGGCTAGCTGTGATAATAAATAGACCTGAATGTATTTCAAAACAACTAAAAGATTGCTGTTATTTAGGTAGAGTGATCTTCATAACCTTTTTTCTAACCTGACTAATCAACCCCCCAAGTTTTCTTTCCTTTCCAATTCTACAAAATCATATAAAGGAGTATAGTGTGTCTATGACAAACCTGAGTAATTTGGGTGACCCTGATAATGGGACACTTCATTAGGCATGAGCCTTAGTTTTGGTGCATTCTGTGGCTCCTGCCAACACCTTAAGAAGATTACCATTTCTGGTAATGGCTCAAAACATTAAAGGAAAACTAAAAAGAGAGCAAGTTCTTTCAAGAGAATAAAGCTGATGCTGTGGGCAATTGGAATGAACTACATCAGCTTTCAAGATTAAAGAGAAAAACTGCAAAGAAGATTTACCAGTTGAAACTCTGTGTCATTAGAGATCCCCTTTTTTGCCATCAAAATAAAATGAATTTATAAAATGAAGCTGTATGTGTGTTTACTTAGGAGTAGGAAAAAGCAATGATTCCTCCACCTACCGCTCAGCTGCTGCTTTATATAATGAATGACTACTCATTTTTAACATTTTTGGTATCTTCCCTAAATTTAAAAAATGAAAGGGCAATATTCATTCAAAGAAACAGCTGCCTATCTTGATACCTGTAATTATCTATTATAACTTAATATTATGGGCAAAAATGCAATAGTCTGGCAATCAATAGTTCCTTATTACATGTATGAACAAAGTTACTTGACTTTGTGATGTTAAGGTTGACTAACTGTTGGTCAAGGGAAACACTGTTTTTGTTGTTTATAACCTTATCAGACTTCAACAAACTGAATTGAAAATACTCCTGCCAGACATCTGTCTCGGCCTCATTTTATGTGTTTCCTTTTGGAAAAATTCACCTTAAATGGTGCTCTGGGATAAAAAAAAAAAAAAAAAAGAAAAAAGAAAAAAAAAAGACAACAGAGTCTGTGTTTGGCCTCACGTGTCATTCATGGCTCTTTAAGCCCTGTGCTTAAACAGCAAAAAAAAAAAAAAGCAAAAGAGAGAAATCTTTTGTTCCTACCACTGGAGAAATATTTTTGGTGGCCTCATGAAACAAGCCCATCTGGCCTACCCTAGTACTACCAAAATATGAGACCTAAGCTCACTTAAGAGGCCTCTGCAGTGACCACGTTCTGCCAAGAGCTACTGAGGCTGAGCAGGATTTTCTGCACATTACAGAGGATGTTTTAGAAATGTCAAATGGGGACCATTTCCACTTCTCCCTTCTGGACTCTGCTGTGATTCTATATTATCAGACAGGTATAAAATGACAGTAAAGGTGCATATTTCTCTTGCTTTAATAAAGTGTTCAAGTTACTGAGGCGTTGATCTTCCTCTGCACTTTTTTCAAGGTCTCTTGCATGATTATCTATGAAGAGATAATGACAAAGAGGTCAAAATAAGTTATTCTATACAAAGAACAGATTTAAGGTAATTTGTTAATAAAACTGAAGTCCCTACTTTGAACAAAAGGGCTAAAAAAACCAAACCTGCACAGCTAGCACCTGTTAGAAAACAGAATTACTGAGGAAGAAAAAAATAGGATTGATATGAAAATTACTAACACTTATATATGATATAAGAGTATTCTTAAAAGATTTATCTCTTGGGGATTTTAGTGTGTAGCAAAGTTTTGTGGGCGTGACTAGCCTGGCTCACTGTGGAGAGTGTTCAGCTTCATGCCCTTAAAGAAGAGGTCACTGTGTCAGCAACAAAGAAACTATTCCATGTACTAAAAGTTTGAAATATTGATTGTATTTACCAGTGGGTTGGAGGAAAACAGTACATATAGCAGTTAGACACAAAATGTCCCCTTCAAACTTAGTGACACCCGTCTCTCAAATTAAAGGGTCATACAGCAGACTACATGCCAGGAAAAGTTTGGATAAAATATCAAATCTAGAGTAGATTGCTCACGAGGAGCAAGGTACTTGAATGAAAATTGTGGAGCTTTAACAACTGAAAGGCTGCTTGGGGAATTAGGTAAACATTCTGAAAGAATTTTTTTTTTTAGAAGAGAATAGAGGAGATTTCAAAAGTTAAATCTCTCAGCTTTCTTATTACATCGTGTTTACATAATCATATCCAGATGCTTTAGGCAGTTGTCGCTTCCTGTGCTTACAGTTTGCTGTTGTCTCATCATTCCTTTATTAATCTTTGTGAGGATTAGCAAAACAAACAAGATAACTGTGAAGCTGAAAACAATTTCGTGCTGCTTCCTATGAGAAATTGTTTCCACAGAGCAGTGTTATTTTTTTACATAATCTGGATTTCCTCCCAAAATGTGTTGTGAATTTTTTGCTATAGTTATACCTTTCAGTCTCAGAGGTAGCAAGGCACTCCTCTTTCCTCACTCTCAAGCACAGTTAGGATTCTGTGTGCCCATGGCTCACAGCAGGAACAAGGCATTGGCATTTTAAAGTCTCCCATCCAGCCTTTGTATGCAAGACCATGCACTCCCACAGTGGCCTGTAAAGAACAGCACATTTCACATTATTGTGTAGTTAAAAATAGCCCATACACTTACTATAACACGGCATTTACCAAGCAGCTATTTCCTCTGCCTGTCAGCAGAATAAAATATACATAAATAAAGTATCTTCTACACACTGAAAATAGCACTCTATAATCATCCCAGTGCACAGGATGGAGTTATTGTGCAATGACAGCACACCTTGTTGAGTGATAGTACAGAGCTTTTGCCCTTTGCCTAACAACATACCAAAGCATGGGATCAGAGTCTACACCCTGCCTTATTGCTCAATTAGGACCTGGCAAACGTCCCTCGATGTTACCCTGGCCTGTATCCACATATTTTGCTAACATATGTAACTTCACATTGATGTTGATAAGGACAGACATGGTTTTGTGTCTTCAAGGTCTGAGGCTGTTTGGATCTCGGGTTCTCTTGCAGGAATCAGAGCCATCGAAGGAAGAGAGAGAGACTTTCTTGGCTAATGCAGCACAGGTAGCCTTCAACAGAAAGTCTTTACTGTTTAATGAAATTAATTAAGTTGGATATTGCCCCAAAGAGTTGCAAAGTAAAGAGGAAGTTGCAATAACCCCTGCAATCTCCTTGATGAAGTATGCTAAATATTTTATATGTAAAATTACAGTTTAAATTGAAAATATGTATTCAAAGCATAATAGTTTAATCTTTAGAAAAACCTGCCTTTATTATTTTACTGTTAATGTATGCTACTGAAAGGCAGTGATTTTAAAGCACTGTCATCCCAAGACTATAATTATTCAGGATTAGCTGGTCACTCAGAGTCCCAGGGAAGTAGGATCACTATCTTTCTTCTTGTCCTGGGAGCCACCATCTCATTTCATTGGAGTCAGAGAATTGACCACCTTGAATTTAACCCCTGGGTTGAACTTGCAGCTGCTGGGAAATTTCTCTGCCTTAGTACCAGTTCAACAGTAAAGTATGTCTCATTTTGTGAAACAGTAGTCACAGAGTAAGGAATGGTAAAATATCTAAAAACCCTCTAATATATAAAAACACTAAATTGCCACTTCCTCTAGGTTTATCCTTCATTTTCTCTAATTAGCATTTCTAAAATTGGCTTGGAATAGTTTTTACAGTTTCCTGGCAAGATTTGACCAGTAATTAAGGTGATACTTCCTCTATCTTAAGAGTCAGAAGTACCTAATTGTACACCAGGGTTTTGAAGTGAATTGGACAAGATTTGAAAAAACAGAACTCCCATCTAGTCCCCTCTTTTCTCCAAACTGAAAGTTTGTCTCTCCCAATAGCAGCAGAAGCTCAATATTATGAAAATGTCTCCACAGATACTGCCTTGTGTTTCAGAAGACCTCATTTAAAGGAGTTTTTAAGAGCTTTTTTACAGTTTCCACTGAATGATGTTACAAGGCCTGGCAATCACAGGATCATCAACAGAAGTCCCAGAGTGCCAGTTCAGCCAAACCTTTGGTCTGGGTGGAGCTCAAAGCTGGAGCGGTGCCTGTTTCCTTAGGACTGGGTGACAACCTACCTGAGTACTGAAAAAAGTTGAGGTTTTCCTAACACAGACTGATGTAAGAGACCCTAAATTCCTTAAACATGGTCTGTCACATTCATGGGACAGAAATGTGTAACAGAAAAAGTTGTACACAATCCAAATGAACCTAAAATTAGCATATTTACAAAATTATGGAAATATTTTCTAATGATAACCAGGAAATAGAGATGAATTTTCAAATGAGTTCCACTAAACTTTCAGCCCTTGCTAGAGCTCAGTGAAACCACACCAGTGAACTGATAAATAGATTTTCTAGCATCAACTAAGGCACAATCTCCTAGTGAAACTTTTGCAATGATTGTGACACTTCTGTTTTGTTTTGTGGATGCTCTGTTGTGTAATCAGGAGGGAGTTCATATTTCATCCTTATTCCTTCTGGGGACAGCTAACATCATAGCTCTGTCCTATGCTGTTCCATGTTTTCAAAACACTTCTAGCAATATGATAACTATGAAATTTCTATTTCTCTGAAATTTTTCAAGAGATCCAAAATGTCTTTGTGATTTGAATGCTTTGGGGATTTGAATGCTTATGTGTTTATATTCCACAAGACCATCACTCTCATGGAGGTACCTTTAATTCAGCTTATGGAAGATGGATCTTCTACATTTGTCCTATCAAGGGGATTGCAAAAAGTTGGTGATGTACAGAGAAGGAAATTGTAACTGCATCCAAAAATTTGAGACCATAAAAATTACCTTCCTATGTTCCAATTAGTTTGTCTCTTGAGACCAGAAAAAAAAAATAAATTACAGGCTTACACATACACTCATTAGAGTGGTGCATGACAGTCAAAAAGCCTTTCCTAGTCTCATTAGAGTACAACAGAGTGCTGTGGCCAGACCTTTCAAAGCAAGGTTTTCAAATGCAAATTACCCAAGTCATTGAGAAACCTGATCCTCAGAATCTCTAAGCACCTCTGACTTTCATTAAAACATTGAAACTGCCAGATATTAAGATTGTAGAGCTTTGCAGCACAGGGTTTTCCAGCAAATCTAAGCAATTTCAGAGTCAGCATTAGTTGCACCACCATTACCACTGCTGTCATCAGTGCACTGCTAATCAAGCCTCTTACACCAAAGTAGACATAATATCCTTGTTTGAAAATCTTCAGAAAAAGAAGCAAGAAGAAAAGGATCAGCATCTTGTGATAGATAATAGGTTCTGAAAATAGCTGTGTGCGGGAGGATGCACCACTAGGACACTGCCCTAACATTCACACACACACACACACACACACACACCTTCTAAAAGCCCATGTTTGTTTAAGTGTCCGAGTGGCCTCACACTGAGTGCATGAGTGCCAGTTCAGGGTCCATTGGCTTGATTCATAATATTCCAGAAATAAACTGGTGCAACCCCTGGTTTTGCAGACCCAGGTGTAATTGTACCAAAAAGGTGTGTATTTCATATAGGCTACATTCTCACACATATCACCAGCATCAACAAGCCATCTGAGGGCCATCATTTGCCCCTACAAAGAGGGCAAATTTTCACAGGTTTTCCCTGTGTATTGAGGCAAAGTCTAGAACTGCTTTGTGCATCTTATTAATAGAAGAATCTCAGTCTAGCAAGGAATATTACATGTTGACACAAGGGGTGATTATGATAGGCTCAGTTTCAGTTCTATCCTTTAGACGGGTGCAGATTTAGCTGTAAGATTGATGCATTAAGTTTTAGCTTTTATACTTTTCACATCAGTACTGCTTTAGTGTATAACTCTAAGACTCCATAGCCTCTCAGCTACTGTTCTCCCATTTTATTCAGAAAAAACCATTTCTGTCTAGGCCTGAAACTCAAGGACACCTTACTGTCTCAGGCCCTGAAAAATGTAAACAACAGTGAATTGTGAGAAAACGTGGAGTTAATTACTTCATTACCTGAAGCAATTAACCTCTGATATGCAAATAGACCCACCTTATATCTGTATGAGAAACTTGTCACCGTCATCCAACTTGGGTGTAGCCTCTGCAAGGCTCTTGCACTACCCAAGGTATTCCCTTTGAAGGCCTTTCAATTTTTAAAATATTTTTATATTTTGAATATTATTATTCTTTTTCTAACTCTGTTCTAGGTAGCCTCTCCAGGGCAACAAGATATCTGTGTGCAGGTAGGCTTGCCATTGGCAATACACGCTTCTGCATCATGCTGTGATGCTTTCACTGGCCCCATCTTCCTTTGAGTTTGCATCTGTGTCTTCTAATAAATATTGAATATTTATAATACCACTCAGTTAAGTCAATTAAGAACGACATATAAATTCTGTAGCCAACTGAACATGGAGGTTCCCACTATTGTAAGTCACTCCTGAGTTCAGTGCTACTATTCACTTTTGTGAATAATCCCTCTGTAATGTAGCATTTGCACTATCATGGCTTTAAATAGGATCTTTGTCACCTATTAAAGAGAGCAAACTCTGTCAACCTTTATACTTACCTCAATTTTAAAAGAATAGAGTGCTGCAAAGGAAAATGCTTCTCAATACCAGACATTCAAGACTTCCAGGACTGCTGCACACTGCTGAAATGTGGAAGTGGATAAAGGGGTGGTGGTGTTTTTCCATTTCATTGTAAGTACAAACTCCTTCTGAAGGCGTGTTGCAGTTGTTTATGCTCTGAAGAGAGCAATATTTTTAGCTTTACCACTTACAGTACTGGGATGTATTGCAAACTTTTTGATTAAGCATCATAGGCTACAAGAAAAGCTTGGAGCTGTAATGCCTCTAGCACATTTTTAGGCAGTTTCCATGCCAACCGTAAAAATTATGAGCAGAATGAATACAAGAAGTCTTTTTGAAAATAAAATAGTGCAAAGTTAATGCAGAACCCAAAGTTTTGGAACATGGTATTATATTGTTGGAAGATTTATCATGATCCATATATAAACCTACTGGTTGTATCAGGAGCTCATCAACTGTTGCTAACTTAGTCTGCAGACCTGCAGAGCTTTCACTCAAAGAATAAAGCATCTGTTTTAGCCTTTGCAGAGTTTGGAATTACTGCAGAAGCATGAGCAAACCTTCAAGCAAAGAATCATTCCAAACTTGAAAACTGTATGTTTAGATGCATGTTAAGTAGTGCATGGGAATCATGGGACTCCATTGAAATTCCTAGATAAGATCTCCATTATGCTGTTAGTATGCACAGAGAGACACAAATGCAAGCTGTAAGGGGAGGACAGGGGGAGGTCATTCACCAGTTACCTTCATGGACAAAACAGACTCCACTTGGGGAAATCAGTATGATTTATTGCCAGAGAAGTCAGAGTAGGATAATGAGAAATAAAACCAAACCTTAAAACACCACCCACCCCTTCCTTTTTCACAGTTTCAATGTTACTCCTGATCTCATTTCTCTCCTTCCCTCAAAAGGCAACATGGGACAGAGAGCAAGGGTTGCAGACAGTTCATCACACATTGTCTCTGCCACTTCTTCCTTTTCTGGGAGGAGGAGGAGGAGGGTTCCTCAAGCCCCTCCCCTGCTCCACCCTGGGGTCCTCCAGGAGCTGCAGGTGGATGTCTGGTCCCACATGGACCTCCAGGGGCTGCATGGACACAGCTGCCTCACCATGGGCAGCACCAGGGGCTGCAGGGGAATCTCTGCTCCAGTCCCTGGAGCTCCTCCTGCCCCTCTTTCTGAATTGACCTTGAGGTCTGCAGGGCTGCTGCTTTCACATATTTTCATTTCTCACTGTGGCTGATGTCTGGTTGGTTTTCCTTCCTTTTCCTATCTATGCAATCCCAGAGGTGCTACCCCCACCACTGGTGAGCTTGACCTTGCTCGGTAGTGGGTCTGTCCTGGAGCCACCTGGCATTGGCTCTATCAGACATGAGGGAAGTTTCTGGCAGCTTCTCAGAAGTCAACTTTGTAGCCTCACTGCTACAAAAACTTGCCACCCAAACCAAAAATATTGGGCTACTGTATTTTCCAAGAGAACTGTTCTAAGAAATTTGGAATTGAAGGGTGAAAAAGAATCAGTTTCAAATAATGTTTGCTAATGGCAGATGTGCAACTTCATTCTCCTGGAAAACAGTGAGTTTTGAATAAATAATTTGAAAAAAAAAGATATTTGTGGAATTCTCAGTGAAAGCACAATCAACTCCAAGTTTCTGTTATTTTTGTGTGTGTATATATATATATATATACATATATATATATTTGTATATCTATCTATAAAGAAGACATTAATATAATAGTAATTATATTACATTATGAAGACTGAAATAATCATTAATTTCAGGAAAGAGTAATTCAGCTCCTAGTTCTTCCACATCCCTTGTTTCCAGCAATCTCGTGTTGGCAGTTGAGAGTGAGTTTTGGCTGTGTTAGTGATTCAGAGCAGTTGGATGTCCACCCTTCTGGTCAGTGCAATCCACATGCCTTCATCTGGAGACTAGAAAAGAATTTGCCAATCAATGAAATTAATATAAAAGAATATTAGTTCTTCTTGTGACACCAAAGATCAACCTAGGCAAAGAGGAGAGGAGCAGAAGAAATATATTGTGATATTTTGCCCTGTTTCCTGCATTTCTATTTCAGGGTCAGTTTCAGCTAAAGGTGACAGTTTGGTGTTTGTTAACACCCTGACTTAAGACTGATTGGAAAGGGACAATCAGGGAAACTGGACCCAGGCCTCAGGCTTGGGTTTGATATTCCTCTCACAAACCCTCGTACAAAAGTACTTAAAAAAGAAAGATGCAAAGTCTATAGTTCTTGAAAAGCTGTGTTTGAAAACTAATTTAAACTTACACATGTACTTGGTTTGCCTATATGTTCTCAGGCATTTCAGACCAAGTCAAAGACAAAAGTGGAAATGCTGTGCTTTCCATATATTTTCATAGTGTGTTGTTCAAAAATCTATTCTATTCATGCTTTAAGAAATCTCTGAAGGTGATCCTATAATAGATCTAGAAATCTTTGAATGTTGACTAAAATTATTTTACAGATTTTTTGTTCAACATCCTTTTCCAAAGATTCAATTTCCTAATAAGTTTAAGTGATAACTGTTCCTCACAATGGTAAGAAAGAAGAACTTGAAGGATTCTGCTGGATTTACTTCAAAGCAAGGACTTCAGCTCCTATTAAACAGAAAGGCACTTTTGATGTTACTTAATTGTTCCATTTTCATATGGGATATTTGATTTTGGATACTAGACAATGAGATTACTTAGGATTCCTTCTATGTGATCAATTCCAGGCCACTGACGAGGTCTGGCCTTGGGAGGGTGGTTTCAGAGTAAATTTACACAGTTGTTAAATATGTAAAGTGGCAGAAAATCCAGCTGCACTTCTTTATTTATGGCTTGAGGTGGAAATGGAGGAAGAGGAGGCAGTGGTGGTAAGTGCAGGACACTGAATTTTGCAATAGGTTTAGGAAGACAGCCAACATAAAGAGGAAAAAAATGTGAGCAGCAGCCAGCACACAGGCTACTTTACTCAAGTTAGATGAATGTTGATCTGTGTCCTGCACCAGGTCGTGTAAAGCAAGAACAAGGGTAACGTTTCCAGCTATACCCTAATGTAAAATAATTGTGGTTTAACAATCCACACAACATATGTGACAGTAATTAATTAACAGTTAGCCCTTTGTAGCACCCACAACACAGTGCTTCTAAGTATGGGCTGGGAGCCCTCTGTGCATTCATTTACCAAAGCCTCTGCACTTGAAATTCAAAATAATCAGTTTACCCTTTGATAAGTTAATCCTCCTGCTCCCTCCCACATCCTCTCTCCCAGACCCCACAAAGCCTCAGAAATCTGGGTTATGGAAAATTGCCAAATTGAACCCATTTAGGCCTCAATTACCAAAGTGATTGTATCCTAGGATTATACTGGAGTATGAGCTGTTCCCCTCTTGTCACACCACACTGCACCTACTGTGAATGTGTGGGTCCATTGGTCTAAGCTAAATTTTACTCACTGACATAGCTCACTAGAAATGAGAGGAGATTCTGGCCCTGGTTTAAAATATTTGAACAGGGTAAAAGCCAAGAAGGGTTGGAAATTATTTAGCCTGCTATTAGGAGATATAATTAGACATACTTGGGTATAATTAGACTTGGATTAAATAAAGGGGAAAAAAAGGCAGCATGCAAAAACAGTCTTGCTAACAGTAGAATCCCTTATACATGGAAATAGGGTGAAAATGTGTGAAAACCACAGTGGAAATTAAGTAGGTGACAGCATAGTTCTTTTATCTTGCATTATAGAGGATCTGTTTATACCCTTTGTTTGCTGAGTGAGGGGGAAAGAGCGACCCTGGTAAGCCACGAGCACAGGCTCTGGTTTTTGCTCAGGGCTGCCCTCATACCTGAGGTACCCCCATCTGGCCAGGGGCTGTTGAACAGGATGTGTCATCTCTCTCCAGACCTGTGTGGGTTTCCTTGTGTAAGGCACAGTGTTATATTAGGTAAGATCTACAAGGAGCCTTTTTCACTCCTTCAGCCAAGGTGGGGTTGTTTCTCAGAAGGCTCCTTTAGGAGAATGGCGTAGGAAAGAATGATGCTGCTGCATCCAGCAATGACCCAGCAGAGAAAATCCTGAGGCTCTTATGGGGATATGCTGAGAATTAAGACTTTTTAGCTCCACACAGAAACCATTCACAACTTAAGCCACAATTTTGCAGTTCTAGTAACTGAGGTTTACAAAGGTCCACCGCAGATATTTTCTCAGAAGATTAGCAAAAATAAAAACAAAACTGCATAGAGAAGATTACTAAGGTGGAAAAATCAAGTACACAAAATTTAGTGAATTCAAGTAACTTAAATTCAACTGTGTGCAATCCAAATTCTACCCTTTTGTGTGTTTTGATACAGTCTTTAATTGCATAATCACATACTATTTGGTGAATAATTCCAGACCCAGGGCTGATTTGGGATTGTGTGAAGTAAATAAGGCATGAGACCACACACAGTGAATGAAGTGGATAAAAAGGAATATTGAACAGCTGCCTTGTTTACTGAGTACCACCCACTAAATGAGGCAGCAATTCTGCAGAATTAAAAAAAAAAAACTTGTACATGATCAATATAATTAAATACTCAATCATAATGCTTAAGTACAAGGAAGAGCAGAGAGGCTATGTGGGCAAATCAAACCCCCTTCCCTAAATCTGTCATTTAGTCAAACCACACTTGTTTTGCTGTTTTTCACAGGTTCCAAGAATGCCTGTTCTCATTCTCTCCTCCCAGTGACCACAGTGCACTTCTGATTCAGTAAAACTAAAACCAACCTAGCTTCATTATATAAAAGTTGGAACTGCTTTCTGTGCCTGTTTTCCTTTCATGCAGTGTTATAACAAGGGGGAAGTTCCATGACTGCATGACTAAGGGTATATATATGCCATATATAGAGCAAAGTGCATTTGATCTGACATTCAGACAGTGAATGTCACTCAGCACAAATAGCTTTTGTATTAGAATGTCAGCATGTCATTTATTGTCAAACCATTTCTTTTTCCATGCTCTAAAATAACATAAATCTCCATAGATAGTATGATATATCACTCAAACATATCATAGGAAAGTTTCATCATTCCATTTGCACAGGGATGTTTTGGGAGGATCTGGAAAAGTTTGCAGACTTCCTACCAAAGGTGTGGGTTGTGTGAAAGTCTTTCACTTCAAAAGCACAGAAACATAAACACACACACACACAAAAATCACTCTTCAATAGCCAAAATATGTTAGAATCTACATGTTTACAATTTCCAAAATCTTTATCCCATGCCTGATGACCTCTTAAAAAATAAAACATAAATCCTAGATCAGTGTCCAGCATTAAGATTAATACATATCTGCCTAGATTCAAAAGGGAGTGCATAATTCTCTCTAAAATGTTTATGAAAGAAAGTATAATCCAGTGGTAGAAGTGGAGGCCAGAAGCCAGCAAGGTGTTTCTGTTTGTGTCAGGATTTTTTTTTTTTTTGGTCAACCTTTGGAAATCACATCATCTGTTTTGGCATAACGTCCTCCCTAGTAACACAGAACTAATGCACTTCATAACGTTTATAATGCATTTTAAACTCTGATGAAAGTCATTGCAAAATTGCAAAGTATTCTTAAAATTTGTCCAGAGCTGAAAACCCATCCATGTTGTCTGGTATTTTCTTCAGATATGACCGTGAGTGAAGAATCCATCGATCCTGATTTCCTAAAATATTTGGGTCTTCAAGGTATAGAAGTGAGACTTTTAATCCCCTCTCATTTTAAGAACATGAAATTTTAATAAATTTACACATCTAATTTAAGCATAAATATTGAGTATTTTTCTTGACCTTTTGTGCAGCACCTTTCCAGATCAATGTGTTTCAATTATTCTGTTTCAGAATAATTGCTTCTCAGAAGTTGCTACCCTCTGCTTCAGAGATTCATACACCTTCTAGTACATGAAAAAAAAAATCTCTGGGTACTTCTTGCCTTCCTCACAGAGGTGTTGTGAGCCTTAATGTGGTATTCTTTGAGCTGCTTGGATGAAAGATGTTCAGTGAAGGTATTTTTATGTCTCATTAAGCATGAAAAGAAGGATAAAGTGAAACTAGAAAACAAAGAAAAGAGAAGAAAATGTGGCTTTAAAGGGTATGTGAGTCAGCACTGTCAGTCATGCAAGTTTGTTGGGTAACTGAGAGTCTCTTCATGTTCTAGAGCTTTGCTACACAGCAGGGAGATGCTTAAACAGATACTGTACCTACGAGAAGAGTACACATGATGCTTGAAATCCCCTGTCTTTGCTCAGTACCATCACGTCCCATACATACAATACATCTTTGAATTGTTGCTGAATGGATAATCTATATTTCATAATTCAGACCGTCAGTATTTCCTTTGCATAATTATAACAGCAGGAAATATATAAGACCTTTGTGGAACTTGAAAACTCTGTTGCCTTGGGCCATATTTAATGTGCAATAAATTATTCAGCAACAAAGCACTCTTCATTCTATTTACAGTAAGTTAGAACTAAGTGTGTGAGGTGTACATAACTAACATGAAACAGAATTCACTATAGCTGCCAAGGCTGAAGTTTTTTCTGAAGCCATTAGTCTCATATTCAGTGAGCCAAATCCCCATCAGGTGAAAACTAATAAAACCCCAATTACCTTGGAAGTGTGAAGAGTGACCTCTCTGATCTCCATTTGAGAATCAGAAAGGTCAAAGGATGGGTGGTGGGGAATCTCACATTTAAGCAGATTATAGGATATTCCTTGTGTTTCCTTCTCTGTTCATCTACATACGCTCTTGAATGGCAGTCTGTCAACAACACTGTTGGAAAAGTAGCACTAGTTTCTCTGACTGGATCCACCAGTCTTTTTTAGCAAATGCCTCAGCTCTGTTCATGGATAGTACCAGAACAGGTGATGTGCCATACCAGCCTTTGCTCCTGATAAAAAGATTTTTTATGTTCCATGGAAGTTGTTTATCAAGATCCATATTTAAGAGACCCCTTTGATTCACGTAGATTTTCACATGCTCAGACTGGAACTAAAACAACTTATATATAACCTATATATATATATATATATATATATATATATATATATATATATGTAATTCTTTTTTTCTAATGAACAAGTCATTATCTCCAAGTACCTTAATGTTGTTCTAGATACAGCTAGTAAGATACATGTGCTACAAACTAGTGATGTAACAGGAGAAGATTTGCTTTATTGAGTAAGAGTTTAAGCTAAAATTACAGAAGTCAGAATTAAATTAAGATGTGTGCATATCAGCAGTTGTAAGAAGGGGAAGATTTTTGTGGCAGATCAAAGGCAAAATACGGCATCTTTTTTTTTGTCTTAAATATATCAAATATTTGCTAATTGCTTTGTTCCCTCAGTCTCGTAAAATAAGAAAGTAAAAATTTTCCTTGTGTATGTTTCTAGATTCACAGTTTCCATCAATTCTCTTTTGACATCCAGTATTGTCCCCGTATTTGCAGTCTTTGCATTTCTGCAGGAAAAAAGCAGTCTATTTTACCTTCAACTGCTGCCAGTAGGGCAAAACTTTCTTAGCAGAAATCACATTTCCTTTCTAGTTTCAGCATATTATTGCACCTGTCTTCAGCAGTGGGCATAGGAAGCACTCAGCCTTGCCAGGAGAGCTCCTGCAGACGTTCTACCCAAACCCTTGTGCTTTATGAGCAATTTGATGATCCTGATCATTAAAAAGATCATTGAAAACATTAAGAAAAACTGTTGGCTCATGAAAGGTAGAAGAGGCAAGTTTGATGTCTGAAATGGTCAATTCCTAGAGGTTCCAGTAGGCCATGAAGTAACTTGATTTTTGCCGGATCCTGAAGAAGAAAAGGTGGAAGTCAGCTTAGTTGAGAAAAAACAATTATCTACTCGTGCTCGGTGGAGTCAGCATTTCCATGTGCATAGTGGATAGTCTGGGTTCCTTAGAAGATGGAGGCAGCCTGGGTTTTTCTTATTGCTTAAAGCACAACCTCATGTTTTTGTAATAAAAACTAAGTTCATATCTTCATACTCAAAAGTAACTTTACTCCATTGTCTTTAATGGACACAGGCCCACTGGAATTGAGGAGGAGTCTGCCACACACCCCTCCCATGGCAGTCTGCAGGTGGCTGTTGAGTGTTCTTCCCTAGAAAGCAAAGGTGTGGATTTCAGTTCCTTCTGTAGGCAAGGGAACTCTGCTTATTCAGTTGAAGAATAAGCCACTGAGGAAAAATGAACTCTCTGCCTCTGGTAGAAGGAAACAGAAATCCCTTGGGAGATAGAAAAAGGTGTGTTTAAGTCATAATATCGCTGTAGGCTGAGTCCTGAGCTAGGTATTGAGTTGCTTATCACTTGGAGAAAGGGATGTGACTAAGCATGGATAGAAACAGAACTGGCCACAGCTGAACTTATTACTGGCTCATACCTCAGCAAGTACAGTTTTGTGTTTTCCACTTAAGTCAAACTTCTGGATCTTTCTCTCTGATGCAGCCTAGACCAGCATTCCATGAGCCCTTTTTTGCAGACCGTCTGCTTTCTCAGAGCTTATGTGGCATGAAGAGACCAGTCTTAGGCCAAGTTCATTCCTTAAAACTTAATTTGAAAAACTCCAAATTAAAGATTTTGTTTTCCATGGAATTCTGGTGGTGTGGAACTTGACTGTCAGCAGAAAGGAGCCTTTCAGTGTAACTCAGCTTTGATTCTGCAGCTTAAATGGTTGTAAAACTTTTGTTACTAAAGAAGGATTTGCTGATGTACTATGTGTAGGAGCAGATACACTAAAATAATAACAATAGAAATATTTGGTGTTACAAATATATATAAGCTTCATGGAATCAGCTCAGCAAGTTTTAAATGTACTTACAGCAAGAAAAGTCTCTGCCTACCAAGTTCATGGTGGAAAATGAGAATCCTTTGCAGCTGTTGCTGTGTTATTTATAATACAAGTTTGGATCAAAAGATGGGTTTTAAAGAATTCCTAATGCTTTACTCTGCTGCCAAATATGTTCAGCTTTTAACAATGTTGAAACAGGCATTTCTACAGTGGCAGTTCCTCTAGGGTGATAAATCCCAGTTTATGTTTTACAGACGGAAGGTCTCCATGATCACTCTGCCTGTGTTCAAAAGCCAGGATTCAAAAAAATCACACAAAGCCAAAGTCTGAAATCATATGTAGTATTTGCCTTCATCCCATTCTACTCCCTCTAATTAAAAAATAGGCATTCTTTTAATGAATATCTTCTATTAAGCATTTCATTTTCATTACATTAAACGCTCCTTTCCACTCACATGCTTGGCAACAATGGTAGCTGTAGCCAGTCATTATGATCTGTGTTTCTCGTGATTTTTGCATACTGAATCCTTTATTGCACTTCTAAGTTGCTCAGAGTTTGTTTCTGTCTGACTTTGACAGTGCTTTGCAAGAAGTTCATGTGCTGGACAGTACGACTGCTAAGCTGAGATTTTGTATGCAGCTCTCTGAGCTGTTAAAGTGGCACTTTCTAATTCAAATAGAAACACATCACTGAGTTGTATTGTTTTTCTTCTCTACAGCTAATCCCTGTGTCTCGGTGGTGCCTTTCTATTACACTGATTACAAAACAGAGTTTTAAGTCAAACAAGATTAAAAAACATAGTCCTGTGACTCCCAACCTAATTCCTGACAAATTGGTGATGCACCAGATGCTCCTTCCCTCCGGATGAAATGATACATGGCTCTCTTTGGTTTATCACTGCACAGACATTTTACTCCACCCGAGTTGCTCACATGGGGTAGAAGAAAAGGCTGTTAGGGAGGCATACTTTCAAATGCCTTTGGGAATGAAAAGGGGAGAAGTTCAGATTTCTTACTTCTTCAACTTTTGGTGCCCTTGTTCACATCTACTTTATTTCAGTAGTTTGGAGGAAGGAAGGAACTGGTATGTTGAGGTTTGAGCTGTTAAATTGTGGGAGCTAATGCTCATCCCATGAGCCAGACAGGAGAGACTTCCCTGCACATAAAAGAAGGCCAAGAGCTGTCAAATATCATGATCTAAAAATACAATGAAAACTTCAGCTTTTGTGCTGTGAACTTCTTAAAGAAGCCAGGAAAAAAAGCAAGAATAATTTCAGAACAAAAGTAAAATCCTTCCCAAGCTACCTTTTCAACTCCAATTACAGGAAATTGTAATTATTTATGGACTTCATTCAATGAAAGTCTGTGAAGTTCCTTAACCTTTGGTAAGCTAAAGCAGATCAGGAGTGCCAAAGTGACTTCTTTTCCACATAAACAGCTCCTGAAGGGACAGGGATTGGCAGGGACACCATGTGGCATTCTGCAACTCATGGTCTAGCTAATATTTCAGGAAACATGATACCTGTGAGCTACAGGCCTGGTCCTGCACCTATCAGTGTTAGTGGCAACATTACTAATAATTTCATTAGGAGCAGGACCAAGCCTTCTTTCAGCATTAGACACTCTCAGTGCTTCAAAGGTGAGCAGAGGAATTGCGAAGAAGATTGGGACTCAAGAGGCAGATTTATGTCAACAGGAAGAGTGATCCCGTTCGGATGTCTGTCCCTGGTTGTACTGGGGGTTGTCATTTGCCTCTCTCTGGGTACAGGGACCCAGAGGGACCCACTGCATCCAAGCAATGATTTGCCCTTTCTGCCTGCAGCCAGTGTGAGCCACCTTTGCTCACACCCCAGTGCTGACTGTCGAGCCTGAGGACAGCATTGGTGCAGCAGCTCCATGGGACATTCCCAGTGACTGACAAAAGAATAAACTCCACTGTAGATATGGCCTGAGGCTGTTTGTGTGACCTGCCAGGGTGATCTTTAATACTTATTGCTGGCTGCAAACTAGGTAGGCACCAGAACTCTAGCAGAGGTTTGTTCACCCATTCTACGTGCTACAGCTCCACAGCCTGGGGCTCTTTCAATAAAAGCCTGAGCCTGAACATCACTAAATGGAGCCATCATACAAATGAGCTCTTTTACCCCCCCTCATTAGCTAGGAAAAAAATAAGCTGCAGCAAAACTTTCTTCTGTGCAAGTTCCTCTGCAACCTCAGGCTTCATTCAGCCAACACTGAACATAGAAGAAAAATATTCAAGATTGAGAATAACGTTCTCTAAGACTTTAAACTCCATCATGATTTCATCAGTAAAATAATCTTTAACACTAAGTATTTAAAAAAATAGGAGAGGAGTCTCTGTTACGCTGTTGTTGAAGCCTATGTGCTATAAATGCAGGTTCAAAACTGGTTAAAATACCAGTATTGAATTCTTCTTCTTCTGGGGTAACTCCTCATCCTTTTCCATTTTTGACTATATATGGTTATTATATATGTTTTAAGTTACAGATAAAAAAACCCTTTTAGCTGTAATCCCTTTGGTTTAAAAGGAATGTTTATTTTATACTCGTGAGGTAAAATAAACCCTAAAATTATATACTTTTCTTTGTGCTGATTGCTATTTTTTGATTTAATTTCAGGTCCTAATCTCAATCTAGCAACTATCTCCTAGGTCTTTGCTGAAAAGTGTTACAAAATTCAAGATCCCCCTGATCAGCAGCAGTAAAGGGTACTTCAGTTAATTTAGCCAACATAATTGCTTCAGGAAAGGTGAAAAGTGTGCCTCTGGAAAATTTGCTAGAACCAAAACCTAAATGTATTAATCTCTACAAATACTGGCAGAAGAAAAAAAAAAATTCCTCTTCATACAGTAATGACATCTCCCAGGACTAAACAGTAACTTGATCATTTGGAATCATCAAAGCAATGGCAAGGGAACAAAAAAAGAAAAATGTGTAAGCTCTTTAGAAAGAAAAGTTAGAATTTAATATGAATTAGTGTTGTGTTGCACAGAATATATGGTGACAGCAAGCTAGAAAGGGAGAAAAAGTGAAAGAAAGCAGTGCTTTTGCACTGCTGTTCTGTATTCTTGGTATATCCTTTCTTAACATAAGTGTTAACACTAAATAGAATGCAACATGGTGCCAAATGCTTCAGAGTTGATATGGACTGTGAGTAGGCTCTGTATGTAAATGTATCGTTGCAAGGATATGTGAGAAGAAACCGCTCCGCCTACAGAGAGAGGTGTAAATGGATGCATCTACTCCACACAGGACCTGATGATAGCATGATTTTCATCTAGAGTCATTAAATGCTCTTAGTCCTCATTTCAAATGGACTTGTCCATTCTTTCTGAATTTTCAGTAAAGATATTGAACGTGCCTGTACAGACTGCCTGAGACAATTTTGCAAAATGTGAACACAACACTTTAAATCTTCCTTGTCTGAAATGTTCGGGGGAGTACAGCACAGAGTTTGAATAAACCTTCAGATTCCTGATGACACATAATGGTAGGAAGGGATGGATTGCATTATAGGTTAAACAAGTGTATTTCAGTTGGAAAAAACCCAGCAATTAGAAAACACTTTCTTTCACATTATTGAAAATGTGTGTCTGCCTGCCTTTTAATTACAGTGTGTGGAGACACTCTGCTGAATCACCCAACTTGGTATGTTCTAGAGAGCTTATTGTCATCATCTTCCTCCATGGACTCCATCTCTCTCCTGATAAGAGAGAACAAAAACAAGAGCTATGATCTGAGGCTGACTCATTAAAAATTCCACAGACAGACGATGCATTATAGATTTTCAAATCATTAGCCTAAGCAAATATCAGGTTGCACACCAAAACAAATAACAAAAGAGGCCAACCATCAGATGGTTTGTCTCAGCTTTAAGTCAAGCCCTTGGAAATCATACTCAAACAAAACTATGACCCCACTGTGGAAGAACCATTATTCTGTCCACTCATGTAAGAGGTTAAAACAGGATACCATTTGTTAGGAGTTTGTTCTTAATGCATGCAAAATTAAGTGGGTTTGGAATGTGACCTTCTGTGAGCAAAGTTACAGGCAAACTCTTCGGTTCATGAAAGATTGCGAGTGTGATGTTAAACTAGATATACAGCATTAATTTGGAGAGCACAATGTGACTGTGTTGTATCTGTTCTGCAAGATGAATAGTGCTTTACCTGAACTAAAAAATGGTTTTGGTATTTTTACTAAAAAAAGTGATTAGCAATGATGATGTTTGAATTCTGTCTGCTCAAGAATTGCTTTCTGTCTGTCTTTGAAGTTTCACCTTCCTATCTTCATGCTTGCTCATAGCCATCTCTAAAATTTCAGTGGCAAATGAATGAGTCGTTACTAATATGTCCAAAACTGTAATTTCATAAATGTAGCCTCTCTAATCTGCTTTATTTCTTAATATGAAGAACTTTGAAAACAGACAAATTCCAGTGCACACTAAGAAGAATGAAAAGTGTGCCAAAATTAAAGAGAACTGAGACAAATTTTGCAGACTATTAGAAGTGAATAGCATAACTTAAGTAACAACATGCTATTTAAAACAATGGGTGCCTCCTTTCCATAAGTCAACATATATTTTCATTTGTGAAAATGCAAGTGATATGGGATTGAAAAACTGGAAATTACCTGTACACTGATACTTTTCCTTTTGGGTCAAGATTCAAAAATACATACAGAGCATTCTGGTTTGCAAATTTTTGAAATTGTGTCATTTGCCTAGCATTTTTGAGAGCTTCTTGTGCCCTGGGGACCTTCTTGGGAGTTTTTACTGTTATACTTCTTTAAAAGTTTTTACTGTTATACTTCTTTATATTTCTTTAAAAATATACATTTGTCATTTTTATTTTTGGAAACAAAGTCTTTTTTGTCCTTGTACATCCTGGACCATACGCAATGGAAGTGATCTCTACAATGTATAGAAGGTGTATACCTGTATTACCCTGCTACTATTACTTAGTTTGGAAGTGATCCAGTACTTGATTCAAATACATTTTTGAGGGCTGAAAGAACATGATCATACCTGTTGACTCCACTGAATTTCCTAGCAACCATTATTCCTTGTTTTTTCCCTTGTATTTTTTTTATATATCACGTTTCCCCAGTTTCCAGTAAACTGAAAAACTTTCCTTTCTTGGGAACTAAGGATATCTTAAAGCATTAAATCAGAGTGGTGGCACAGATGCCTCTCTTCTGACTTGTATCAGTGAGATGAAAGTCACAGGACAGATAGGCTGTGGAGAGGAACTAGTCAGATGCAAAGCACATTAGTTGGTTATGTTGCCCATTCACATGATATAATCCTGGTTTTGATATTATGATATACTGGCCTTTAAGTTTACTGACTAAAGAGAGCAATTACGTAACTGGGATCAGCTAAACCAAACAGAGCAAAAATGTGAAGACACGGAATTCAGACCTAGAAAAGTACTAGTACAGAAATATAAAGTGCTGTTCAAAAATTTCACTGAAGGACCAGTTTATTACAGTGTTAAAAATGTTTTCCATTTAAAGAGATCTTCCAAGTATAATATAGTTCTTTTTAGTCTTCTGTGTTAACAAGATAGCTTACTTATTTCGTTAGAGATAAATGGTCCATGAGTCCAAGTGGATGTGAGAACAGATGGGCAGAGGCATGTATTAGTGCTTTGTTTCCTTTTTTAAATTTACTTTAAATACCAGCAGGTGTAATATGCTTTTAAGTAGAGCAGGCCCTGATTAGCTGAAAATAGCTAGTGCTATTTAAAAACATGGCCCTTCAAAGAACAGGTAGTTCTGGAAAGGCTCCTGGGGTAGAGTGGGAAAGAGGTCTAGGCACATCTGAATAGCTGGCTCTGAAGCCAGATAAGATTAGTCTGGGTTGGGTCTGGGATTTTGTAGAGGTTGGGTATGTTCCTAAAAAGTTCTTTATGCAATGACTGCAAGAGGAAGAGGACTGAGGATAGGAAACAGGTGTGGAGGTGGCTGTAAGACCTGGCCGAACACAGAATAGTCCTCCTTTTTACAGGAGAAGTTGAGATGCAGAACAGTATGGAATCCCAGCAAAGGTAGCCTGTGTCACCTAAGAGCAGTCGGGGGAATCTGCATTGTCCTTCTCTCCTTATCAAGTATGTTTTCATCTTCCAAAGGATCATTATCTGAAATAACTCAAACTCCCTAAAATGTACTTTTTCTTCCTTGTTTTTCAATCCTGTTTTCAACTACCAGCTACTTTTTTTTTTTTTTTTTTTTCCCACTGCTGTGCAGTTTTTTGGTTGAAATCTTTAGATCTTTAGGGTAAGAGTGATTTGAGCCTTAATGGGCTGAAAGACCAGTGAAGCTATGGTGGGAGATGAAGTGCTGCTGAGGGAATTCAAGGCTGTCTCCACAGCCTCTCTTCTGGAACTAGCTGTACCCATACTACACAGTCTGCTTCAGGACATCACCCTGGAAAGGTGCCACCAAAGCAGCTCTAGAGCTTAGCTGACTTTGCCTTGCTAGGAATCACCCTTTTGGTTCCCAGTTTATCAACTTTTTTTCCACCTGGGACAATTCTGTGCTACAACTCGAGCTCAGAACTGAGGCTGCTCACTGAGGAAAAAGGAGGTCAGAAATCTGATGCCAGGGGGTTCAGAATTTCACCCAGAAGGATTTTTACTACCATATGCAATTAAGTAGAATTTATTTTTACTGAAGAAGAATGTAAAGGGGTTTGAAGTGTCCTTTCTGCAAGACAAACTTAAGCTGTGACAGACAAGCTGCCATGAGTACTCAAGGCTATGAAGAACTCTTAGGCTTTGTTTTGCCATTTGAGTTATAAAGGTCAGGTCTTGGGAAAGAGGAATGAGCATGCAGTGCCTGTTCTACTCCAAGAAGAGTGGGTACTTGGGCACTTGTTTACATCTTCTCTCCCCAGCTTCCTTTTGAATAGTAAGCAGTGTGCTTCAGAGACCATCTCTTGGACTCCATTAAGGATTTTGCTCTCTGGAAAGAGGGCAGTAGTTTAAAAGCCATTTGTTTGGTTTGGGTTTCTTATTTAGAGAATTCAAACCTAACACTGGACTAATGCCCAAGAACTGGGAAGGAAGAAGCCCTGAATTAGTCTTGAACACTAGACAGAAGTAGTAATAAATGCAATGGTTTTGTGTTGTAAATAGAAGCCAATTGTTGCCATTCAGCAGCAATGCAAGTAGCATGTGTTGTGGATTTGCTGTACCCTCTACTCTTTCCCAGCCCCAGCAATGATCTACTCCATAAGTCCTCATTTCTAGTGCAGTTTGTGTAACTTAAACATGCTAGCATTTTTAGAATAGACTGAAAAAAATCCAGTCTAATGTTGTACCTACATCATTTTGGCTACACATCTCTTCTACATGGTATTTTGTGCTGTTTTCCTTGTTTTGTATTTGATGTGCTATCGACTGTCTTGACTTGCAGATATGCTTCACTACCCATTGATTGTATCTAATGTTTTCCCTGTTCTTTTCCAATGTTTCTATTTTTCCACTTCATAGTCCTTTCTTCCATTTACTTGATTCTTGTCTTCAGACCTTACGTCCTTCCTGATATCATCAGATTGCTTTTCTGCTGAAGGATAGGAGCTGTCAGGGCCTTACAGATTATCTCACTGCTTAAAAAAAAAATAGAAGTTGGATTTGCTTGCAGCTCTTGCTCAGTTCCTCTGTCTACACATCAGTCACGGATCAACAAAGTCAACATGACGAGCTAGTAATGTTAATTTTTTTTTGTTGTTTTTACTTTAAAATAAAACCTTCTTGTCTAGATCCTACAGAGTTTCCATCTCTAAAACTGTGTTTTGCTCAGCTGCTTGTTATGACTCCTCTGTAGACATTTATGAGTTAAAAGATCAGGTATTTTTCTTGAAACAAAAACTTGTTTGCATGCCAAGGAAAATAACCATTAAGATTACATGTAACAATGCCATCTGGTGACTCCTGCCATAACAAGCTTCTTCCTCTGTCTTTGTCTCCCACTGCTTCCCCCCTCCCATTGCCATTCAGGCCATCACTCACCTCCCTAACTCTTCTTTTCCTTGTCTTTCCTCCTCCTCCTCTATCACAGTATTTTTGAGAGCTGTAATCACCTTTTACTGTAAAAATAGGATCATACAATTCCAGAATGGCCTGGTTGGAAAGGACCTTAAGGATCATACAGTTTTAACCCCTCGCCATAATGCCTCCTTTTTACTCATGGTCTCTTCTATGATGATGTCCTTGCACCACCACCACCACAATATAGACTCAGTGCTCTATCCTCCCTCTCATTTTAGTCCGTATTTGCTCTCTCAGTTTGAAACTTTCCCAAGTTTTTGTACTCAGTGTTCATCTCTAAAGTGACTTGTAGCCCTGTCTACTGACAGGACAAATCTATGTATTGACTTCTATTGCTGTTTATAACAGAACCACTTTCTGCTGCTTCTCCTTTCCCATTACTCATGTCCTCTGGAGTTCAATGCAGAAGATACCTTATTACTAGGAAATAAAAATAGCAAGGAAATGGTATTGGTACAATGCTTGAGACGGTGCGTCTCAAAACTTATGCTTAACCAAAAAAAAAAAAATCAAAAAGAGATATAAACTTTTTTTTTACACACATGAAAATGTCTACAATGGAAGAGTTAGATCTCTTACCTGCCTCATTTTAAACTATATATTAAAAAGTTGCTTCATTGTGTATTATGAGGACCTAATTGGAAGAGTTTTCTGCCAATAGATGACTGAGAAAATATGGCAAGTTCAGACTACAAAAACATAGCAAAGTTTTATTCATGAAGAAGAGCTGCTAATGGAATGACTGAAGCTGGGGGGTTGAAGGCCTTTATTATCACTTCAGGAAAAGCAAGATACAGTTGAAAATTCAGGCCTGTAGTGCTGAGAATGTGTTCCTGACAGAAGTCAAACAAATTATGATCTACATGGTCCACTCTAGCCCTGAACCTGTCCTAGAACTAAGGGGTCTTGATGTAGTCATGGCATGTAGAGACAGAAGTTGCATCTCAATGAAAATTCAGTTGCAGAAATTGAAGAAGGGGGAAAGGATCTTTTAAGAAAGGGTCTTGTAAGGCAAAGTGTGAAAGAAATCAAAATGTGAAATTATGAGTGGAGTCTTTAGCTTAAAAAGTTTGGATGTGAGAAAGCTCATATCTTGGAATTTCTCTATACTCTGTGGAGCACCTTCTAACTCAATAACTGCTTTTCCCTCAATGAAATCCTGAGTGAATTTGGTTATTTAGGTCTTCTAAGGGCTCTACCAAATAGTAATTCTGTCACAATACCTTTGTTCCTCTCTCCTCATCCAATCTTTTCTACTCGTGTGATTCTGTTCTGTAGTGATACCTCTGAAACAGACTCCTTCAGGTCTTTGAAGACTTCTGTTTTTCTTTTCATTCTCTTTACTTCAACTTACCATCCCCTCACTCTGTCACTGTAGCAAGGTGAAATGGATGGGACCAGATACAACTTTCTTCCACATTTCCTTCCAAATTTTGGATGAGATCATCAGCTAATTAAAGTCATCATAGTTCCAAAACTACAAAATTCAGAATTGAAAAATGGTAATAAATGTTAGCACTGAAGGTCTAATGGTTCCCTCACTATCTTTCTTTTCCCACCTGTTTGCCTCCATGCCTGAAAGTATTGCCATTCTTTTCACTGCTCAGCACCAAACTTCCCTTTCCCTTGTTGGAAGTGAAACACAATGGAGACAGACTGTGCAATGTTAAGGAGGTGAAAGTCCTGTTCATTTTTTTGGCAGATTCCAAATCAGCACTCTCAGGCATACTGTATGATTCTTGGGGCCATCCTGTGCAGGGCCAGGATGAGTTTCACTTCAATGATCCTTGAGGGTCCCTTCAAACTCAGTATATGGAGTCTCTGATTCTATGTAACAGAGCTCCCTTTAAAGGATGACCAACATCCTTTGCAGATTGATAACAATTTGCTGTGCTTGGCTTTGTTTTGCAATTTAACCTAACTGCTCTGCATCATAAGTGCTTAAAAAGCATAAAAGACAAGAGGATATTACAATTATCCAATGCTATACATTACATTTGTATGCATACCAGGGTATAAATATGCAAGGCACGTGCCTGGACTATTAATCAAATTCTTTATTAAGGTCTTAAAACAGTATGCATCTATGAATAATGCATTATTTCATAGCATATTGTTCACCTTATTTAAAAACATGGAGCTATCCTGCATATGTAGAATTTTATCCCTTGCATGTAGAATTTTGGGGGTGGTTTTCACAGGAGATTTATTAGAGTGTCTGAAACAATTCTAATAAGCAGTGAGCCATCGAATCTGCCACTTCATGAGTAGAATGGGTAGTAAAGCATCCGCACAGCTGCAGGATCTATCTACTGCAATAATTTTAGATCAAGTGTTTTGTATTTGCTTACAAAGCACCCTCTGCTGTTTGAGCTGCTACATGCTTTGTAGATAAAACTGCTTTTTGGAAAGATCAAAAACCTTTTTGTGGGACACTATAAGAGCTCCAAAACTATCCAGAGAGAATCTTATCAATCTTGCACCTATAATACACATTGTTTGACTGGCATTTAGAAGAGTCACAGGGCTAGGAAACGTTGTCATATCAGTAACCTGTTTTCTTATTCAAGTAAAAACAAAGTTGAAACACATCTAACAGTAAGGTTAACAAATTCATTAGATGGGAAAAATTCTTCCATGTTTGCTAGATTGGCAGAAGGACAATGGACTCTCCCCTACTGTAAATGCAATTCCTCATTTGAAACTTGTATCTCACATGAGAGGGCAATATAGCATGGACATCAGCTGCTTAACATAATTATTATTTCATGGTTATGGCTTGAGGGTTTAAGATTTGCATGGATCATTCTTTGGAGCAGGAGTCTGGAGATGGGCTATAGCAGAGGTTTTTCTGGACCTTGTCAAGGGATGCAAGTGCTGGTGTGTAGAGCTTTTTTCAAAGCCTCCATGGAGTACTGTGCTGTGCACCTTGCTTCCTTTGTCTATCTATTCTTGTGACTGCCAGGAGATTCAGTGGGACACTGTACTAGAGCACAGATTCTAAATGAGAACAAAACCCAAGATATTTTACACATAGGAGGCCAGGGTTGGATTAGCCCATTTACACTGGCTGAAAATGAAGTGCAAAGTCCAGCTGAAAACTGAAAGAGTAAATCTGCAAAAACTGGGAAGAGGAGATCTGCTATGGCTAGATAACGTGCAGGGAAGGAATCATAACAGCCCCTGATGCTGGCTACTATCTGGTATATGTTGAATGCTACTGCAATGAAAGGAGCAAAACATTTACTTGCTTTAAGAATAGCTTATTCTCCATGGGCACTTCAAGGGCATTTGCAATACATGTTGATATTCCTTGCCATAATTGAGCATGACTAATTTATAAAGCTGCTTGGGAGTTTTTCTAAGAAAAATCACTTCAAAATAAAAAGAAAATTCTGCAGAAATTGTAATGTTCCATGAAAAAAATGAAAGAATTGAAACAAAATACATTGTTGAAAGCCATTGAAAATCAAACCATTTCAGTTCCTTGAACTGAACACAAAAATAACTTCAATTTATCTCAGATACTGGGCAATACCATAGCAAATAGTTTGCTAAGGTTTCACTGCTCAAATTTGATTTGTGACTTTTGGCTATGTGACGTACTGTACCTGGTTATCTCCAGGTTGAACACCTGTTCCAGAAGATGAACCTTATGATGTAGCCTCATGCTGGAAGCCTGAAACCACAAATGATTCCTGACAATTTGGGTCAGCACATATTAGAGACTGGGCTGTCAGAAATACTCAGTTCTGATCTAGCTCTGCTCCCATTGACGTCACTGGGAGCTAGTCAATTTGACTTCAATTGGAACAAAGTCAGACTGATGCTGAGTTGTTTTGAGATCTCCACCCCATATCTTCCTCATTGCAATAATTAATTATTGCTCAAGTTGCAGCTTAATTTAATAATGTCTCCCAAAACATGATGAGCTTTGCTATATTTACTTCTTTACCATCTCTCTGTCAGTTTAGCAGCAATGTGAAATCATAGTGGTGTCGGAGTAACAATTTTCAGTTTCTTCCTCTAGAATTCAGTATTGTGAAATGCAGTGTCAGCTGTGTATATGAGAAACACTGAAATAACCATTTAGTCTACAAGTATCTCTCTGTAGGTCACCTTCTGTATATTTTAGCAACCTGAATAATTACATAACTTGGATGTTAACCATGCTGTGTTTCTGATTCAAGCAGTGTTCTATAGGTAGAATAAAAGGGAAAGCAAGATAAAGAAAAAATCTGAAAGGACAATATTTACAGAGACTCCCTTACCAATGTGCATCTGTTTGCTTGAAAAAAAACCAATCACACAAACACAACAAATTACCAGAGATGCCCATGTCAGTTTTGTGTGGTGGGTGAGCTTTTTTTTTCCCTGAGCATCGTTTACAGTAGATGTCTCTCTCTTTCAAGCTGTAAAAAAGGAAGGCCTCATCCTTCCTTGCACACCAACCTAGAGAAGTCAAGTTTTTAAAAAATTATACCGTTTAAGACACAGGTGATGGGAAATGGTCATTTCTGCTATTGTTATCTTGACTCTTGCACAGTTTTGGCAGAGGCCAACTTGTACTAAGTCAAACAACACCTAGACATGACTCAGGAGCCAGCACAGGCCAAAAGTTGACAAAGGGAAGCACAGGTGGCATCAGCCAGTTCTGGAGGCTAAGAGATCTAGGGTGCAGCTGCCAAGCACAGCAGCTGGGCTCAGGGACAGAGCATGGCCTGCAACTGCTTAGTTACCTGGTGCAGGTGTGGACTAAGATATGTAGATTGGTGAAAGGATGGAAAGTATAACACAAGTCAGCTTGGGAGACAGTGTTATTCAGTCTTGTGAAAGG
The DNA here is from genome assembly GCF_022539315.1 of Serinus canaria. NCBI lineage: Eukaryota > Metazoa > Chordata > Aves > Passeriformes > Fringillidae > Serinus > Serinus canaria. The sequence goes on along the minus strand of NC_066316.1, from coordinate 99,682,246 downwards.
CCCTGAGCTGTGATTAATGTTTGTGATGCGAAATGAGCACATGATCCCTGCAGTAAAACACAACAATTTATGCGACAATCACAGCATCGTAAAGGCTGGGAGGGAGGGACCCTGGGCCACTCTGATTTCTTATTCCTACCAAGTCCAGGACAGCAGGGTCCTTAGGGCCCCACATACCTAAGGTGAGGTTGTTTCCAAGGATGGGGCTCCCTCTCTGAGCAACCTGCTCCAAATTTGACTACCCTCCTTTTAAGTTTCCCTTCTATCAGGTAGGAATTTCCTGTATTACAGCTGGTAACTGCTGCCTCTCCTCCTCCCAGTCTGCACCTCTGGCTCTGTCCTTTTTACATGCTCCTAATAGGCTGTTACAGAGAGCAGGAGGATCCCCCTCGGCCATCTCTTCCTAAGGCTAAACAAACCCCATTCCCCAAGCTGTTCTGCTGTACTCTGTGATCCAGCTGGATGGTCTGTTACTGCATTGATACATGATGGGAACCGTCTTCTCGAGGAGCTGCAGAAAGGACAAAATATCCAAATGTGGTCTCACATGTGCCAAACAGCAGGGCAGGATCAGTGCTCTGGAGCTGTTGGTTCCACCCTGATGCAGACCAGGATGTAGATGGCTTCCCTTGCTACAAAGTCACCTTGCTGATTCCTGCACAGTTTGCTGATGACCAGGGCTCACAGGGCTTTTTCTGCAAAACTGCTTTCTTTAAAAATCTTCTTTCTTAAGAATCACAACTTATAAGAGTGACACTAAAATCTGCATTCCCCAGAGTCTGTACAGTGCTGCTAGTTTCCCCAAAGATCTGGGTGTTAGTGACCACATCCTGTTTCACTGGGATACCCAGTACACAGAAATACCACACCCAGTGAGTCTGCAAATTACAATAAACAAAAACACTCTGATATATAGCCAACCATCTTACCATTCTTTCCCTTCACTGAAGCAGCCCTTGAATGAATGAGGTGAATCATCCCTGTGCTACAACATATGGAGCAATTCTCAGAGTAAGCATTCATTGATGTGGTCCATCATTCATAAAGCTTCCCAGTAGAGAAGATGCTTGGTCAGTGAAATCAAAATTGATGATCTGTGTTCTGCAGCAGAGATTAGATTGATCTCAGCCCCAGCATAATCAAATTACCATTGCACTGGGTTTAAAGTGAGTAGAATAGAGCTTAGTATAATAAGGCTTTTCTTGTACACTTCAGGCTATTGATCATGCTACTGCAAAGAGAGAAGAAGATTGGTGTAAAATGGTAGTAAATCAGAATAGTGGTGTTTTTCATGAGTTTTGGTAACACAAGATTCTCTACAACTAAGGTTGGACTCCTCACATTTTATTTATTAAGTTGGAAAAACTGACAGAGGAACTGATTTACTAGTTTCCTACTAAACTAAAGAATTAAAGCCTTAAAAAAATAATAAAGTCAGTAAAATATGTGATTTTATGTGTGAGGAAAGGCTAGTCTTGAAATTGCATGAGTATAGGTATATCATGGCAAAACATTACTGCCTTCCCCACAAAAAAAGGAAACCCAGACTTTCACCACAAAGTATTTTACCCAGGCATCTCGAAGATGCTTTGTTTGCTTCCTATCTCCCTGGGAACAGCTGGTTTCTCTGGGACACCCAACTAAAAATAACACTGAGAATATTTTTTATTTCAGGGATAATACTATGTAGGCTTCTTGAATTTTACATTGCTGTCTTGTGAAAGGATGAATTAAATTTCTCAGGATTGTGGATGTTTGGAATATTAGAAACATTGGTGAGCCTAGCTAGAAAATAATACTTTCAAATCATTACCCAGAATCCTGACTGCAATCAGCAGAAAACAGCTTATTTACTATAAGGCCAAATTTTGAGGACCTTATTTAGATCAGTGTTGGATTAAGTCCCACTTTCTTACCTAAAATTTGGCAGTATAAGGGCATCAGGATTTATATCCTTGGTTCAAAGGAGATACTGCCAAGTATACTCTGTGACCCTCAATAGGCAAAATGAATCATACATTCACACCTACATATCCAAAACACGCAGCAAAGTTTTTATCTGACTGTCTAAGCAATCCACTTGATTCCCACGATAAAGGGATGGGTGGTGCATAGGCTGAATGCAAAGAATTTTTTTTTGTTCGTGGAAAGAAGTCAGAAATAACCTCAGGCTGGCTCAGCAGGTAATGGAATGGTGGCACAGTTTCCAAACAAAGTCAGATATGCCTAAAATTGCTGACTGTTGACACTCTGAGAAAAGTGGCTTTAGATCTTCAATATGACTTGTAAGACTCTTTTCTAGAAGGAAGGTGCTGAAGGGACCAAAATGTCTTTTTGCAGATCTGACACCTTCAGAAAAGAGGAGATGAAGGGCTCTTCCCAGGCAGGGTTAGCACAGCTGGCACAGCTGCCCAGAGATGAGGGGCTGTGTGGGGCTCCTGTCCAAAAGGCAGAGTCCTGCCCAGCTGCCATGCTTTTGCTGTTAACCAGTGATGTATAGGGAAGGCCATTCTAGTATTTCTACTTTCTTTTCCTTTATTGGGTATCCAGCAGCTGAGAGAGAGATATTCTGGTCTTAAGTATGCTATGGTATAAAAAAGCTGCCAAAAGACATCATGGTTACACTGAGTTTGATTGAACAATCCAAAATATTTGCAGTTCAGTATTGCCAGTTAAAAATACTTGCCAAATATCAACTGCTTGTAGCAGGGAAAATGTTCATTAGCTTACAAATCAAATTGTGTGTTATATACAAATAAATTTGTATTAACAGATTAGAAGCAAGTGATTCTCCTCCCTACCTTTACGATAGTTTGCTTAAAATGCTTTCACTAACAATAAGTTTCCCTTCTATCCCTTTTTAACAATAAAAAATAATAAAGATTTGAAAAAAATGGGCACATGGTAAGTAGAAATCATGATGTGCTCTCCCACTTTCTTACACTTGCCAAAACCTCCAGGGTAAGTGTTTAGTAGCAAACAATAAAACATAACACATATCGACAAGGTAGAATGATTTAATTTCATTACTCGAGACCCAGGGGTGTTTGTTACAGTGCTAAAGTCTTCAATGAGATGATGTTATATTTCTGTTACTTCATATTTGCACAAGCACCAGGAGTGAAATTTTGTTCACTGTTCTGTTTTTCAAAATTAATATTAAAATCTATACATTTCTGTTGCAAGTGAAACAGGAAAGAATACAGCAAAACTATCAAACAGAACAACAAGCCATTATCACCACAAATAGATCATTTTAGTTGCCATGGGTAACCAGTGCCAGTAAGGTATTCAGGCACTGTAGCCACCAGCACTGATATCCTGCTCTGAAAGTGCTGACTGTGTGGAACATGGCAAACTTCAATAATTATTACGTGTAGGAGGGTGGTGGCACCAACAGGATATATACTTGTAATGAGTCATTCTTTAAATAGCTTAATTTATCATCTTCAAATAAAGGGGGAGGGATTTATTCTGTACAACGTAGTTTGAAAAGCCTGAATTATTAATAAACTGTAATGGCAGCAAGACAGGAAAAACTGGACAAATACACACACACATGCACACATAATATAAAAGCTTAATGATAATAAGACTGAAGGAAAGCACTTCTGCAAAAGCACAAAGCATTAATCAAGTAACATACAGAAGTATTGTCACAAGTTTGCAGCCATAATCCAAGTCCTCATGAATGTGTAAATGTACATAGCCAGCAGATAAAGTGTCAGTAACTGCAGCTCAAGGACATCCAGACTTTCACAGACCACTGGCTGTGGATGTGCTCGGCACAGTAGTTTCAAATAGGCAGTTTGTTTTTTCTTTCACAGGAAAAAACACAAGATCACAAAGACTAAGGAGAGTCACGACATGAAGAGGAAGCATCCTGAGGAAACTTTCATCTTCTGGTGGGAAATGTTGATAATTCAATACATAAGACTCCTCATTCTGTGGCAAAATTGAATAATTCATGTTGTTGTCCCTTCTCACACAAACACAGCAAAAATCTGGATGTGCTCTGTGAATGGGAATGGTCACTCATTCAGTGAGGGGATTGCACAGTTCTTGTTAAAGTCTTACTTAAAGCTGACTTAAAGCAGGAATCATAGATTTTCAGTATGAAAAGGCTGAAAATCCATGATTCCTTCCAAGGCTGGGTACCCAAAAACATCAAATAAGGATGGAGAGTAGGTGACCAACAGTCCTTCTGCCATCTCCTGCTGAGGTGCAGGGGAGGAGAATTAGAGGCATGTAGAGAAGGGAACAACTGAGACGTTGTTCCAGGTTCCCAGCTAAAGTTGAAAAAGTCTGAAGGCCTTTTGGCTGAAGGATGCAGTGTGCTATACATGCATGTCTATATGTAGATATCTATATCTAAAAAAAAAAAACCAAACCATACAAAATATAGCTAATTCACCACATTGAGGCAGATCAACAGAGAAGGACAAGAAAACACAATTTTCAACAGACATCCATATTACTGCGGGTTTTCTGAGGTCTTAGGATGAGGGAAGAGACGACAACGTTGACTCCATGTATCAGAAGGCTTTGATTTATTATTATAGGATATATAAGATATAGAAACTATACTAAAAGAGTAAAGAGAAAGGTTTCACTAAGAAGGCTAAGCTAAGAATAGAATAGGAATGTGTAAAGTGAAGTCTTCTCAGCCCCAGACGGGCCGAACAGGTGAATTGTGATAGGCTCTTAATTGGAAACAGTCTGATGGGGCCAATCACAGATTTTCCCGTGGCATTCCACAGCAGCAGATAAGAATTGTTTAGTTTGTTCTGAGGCTTCTCAGCTCCCAGGAAAGGAAAAATCCTAAGTAAAGGATTTTTCATAAAATATGTTGACAACACATCCATATCCAGACATGAAGTGTCTATAGACCACTTGGGGCCTCTCAAAAGGACCAAGAACAAATTACCAAGAATGGATGTCTTTTTCCCCCATATATTTCCTTTGTTTTCTTTGCTAAACATACCTTCTTAGTGTCTTCATAGGCCACGTAAAACAAGGGATTTCTATCCCCTTGCCAGCTCCCTTTGTGGCTGAAGTCTTTCCTTCCATATTGCTCGAGAAGCTCTTCTAGAAACTCAACTCCCTCTCCCACAAGCTTTTCTTTGTGTGTTTTCTAAGCTTTTGTTTGTTGCTGTTCTTTCAGACATCTCTATGCTGCATTTGCATACGTTTGTGAAAGTCCAGTGCTGGATGTGGTGTTTAAGCAGCTGCATCACTGGCATCACTGAGTGCATCAAATAGAACTCTCTCATATGCAACATTCAACATTCTTAGCATATGGAGAAGATTCACCTTTTTTTACCATGACATTGTGTTGATTTATGTTTTGTTTGTGGGCAACAGCTCATAAGTCTCTATACTGCTATACTGCTAAAAGTACAAAGTTGTAAGTACGTGCTCTTTGCACTTGTCTTAATCTCAAATTATTATTTGCTGAGGCAATCTCCTTTTTCTTTTTGTCTCTCAAAAGCTTCTATTCTTTTACCCAATTTATTTTTTTGAATGTCACTCTCAAATTTTATATGTGGATTCTTTTTTTCCAAAATCTAGTTGATAGCATTGATTACGATTTTTGTAAAATATATTATCCAGTGACCTCCCCTGACCACACACACATCAACCCAAGCTGGTTTATGGTAAATTATAAATGCACCTGATAGATATTAAATGTAAAACATAATTCTTCACCTTGTGAGGCTTACCATGATCACATTTTCAAGGCCAGGTATATTGCTTGCCTTTCTCCAGCCTTATGGAGCATTTTCTACCTTATCCTCTACTTGAAAAGGTCACTGTCTCAGAAACTGCTCCAAGGCCATCCTGAAGGCTTCTCCAATGACACATTAGGACTTGCTGTGTTTAACACAACTATCTTCCAAAAATTATCTTAATTTTGGTCATCTCTACCCTATAGTATCAATATTGAGGAAGGATTGTGCTGTGGCAACATAACAATTTGTTCTCCTTTCCCTCAGTTTTATGTCCATAGATGGAATGCTTTGTAGTCAAGTATTTTGCCACAAGCTATGGGATGGAAAACAATTATTTCATATTTTCTTTTTGAATTCTTGACTGGACTCCTCTCTTCTGAAATGGCAGTAGGTGTATCATTTATCTAATCAAGATTTAACCTGATTTTTAATTTCTGTTGTTATTATTATTTTTAAATGATGCTCATATGGAGTGGAGTGCTGTAGCTTTCTCTGAATTAGTCAGTTTTATCATTTTCCATGTCGAACTGGATAATTACTTCCTCTTTGTTATTTTCTTATTTCTGGTACTGTTCTATTCTTAAAGCAGAATGAGAAAAGAATTCTTCTTTTCTTGGTGTTTTTTGGGAGTTTTTTTGGTTTGGTTTTTGTTGTTGTTGTTGTTGTTGTTTTGTTTTGGGATTTTGTGTGTGTGTGTGTTTTTTTTTTTTGTGGTTCTTTGTGTTTTGTTGGGGTTTTTTTTTGTTTTTGGGGGTTTTGTTTGTAATTTTACATATTTTCCGCATTTTTCACTTGCCCTTCATTATATGTTTCTACATTTTTTATGATGCTTTTAAAAACCATTCAGATAAGCAGTGAATATCTAATGTAGCTTTAGAAGTCTACTTTTATGATTACTCTCTCTTATTTGTTTATTTTGGGACAGTTCACCATTATACAGCAATAGTCAGATCTCATATGGTTTACTAATTTTCACATTACCTTATTAAGAAGCCCTACCTGCAAGTCCTGTTGTTTTGGGGTTTTCTATTATTGTATCATTAATTTTCTATCTTCCAACATTTAATTTTCCTAAGCATATTTATTTCTCCATTTAAAGTTTTAGCAAAACTGTTTCTCCTTCAGCTCCCATTCTGGCCAGTCTTCTCATCATGAGCCTGTATCTAGGCTCTTGTAGTGTGCGAAGGAGAATTCAGCAGACTGCCTGCAGACACTACTGAGAGGTGAACCTTAGAGGTGAAGAGACAGTTTTAGAGTTAGGACCCAGTCATTTCAAACATTCATATTCACCAGGCCTTCTTTTCCCTGAATAAAGTTCTTAAACTGAAAATATAAAGCCCCACAAATACTTACACATATAAACTTCTTTTCTCAGTGGACACCACGAAGTATAAAAATACCTCTAAATTTTCCGATTTAAACACAGCAATTACTTTAATGAGGCTATTGAATGACTGGTATCTGTTGCATTATTTACCTTTGATATCTACAGATGCTTTTGAAATGCAAACTATTCAGAGACAGGCATTGAAGTTCAATACAATTTCTTCTCAATATAATTTGAGAACTGCACACTGTAAGCACACATAGGCAAGAAAAATGTAGCTTATTTCTATCTGGAGACATATCAAATGGGAATGCAGCCCCACATATACTGGGGCAGTTGCAAGTGCTCCTTGCCCTACTGGCCAGTACACCATTTTTTCTGCATAAGGAGGAGATTTCTCCCCATTCCTCCCCATTTCTCTGCACTATGACCCTGCAAAAATATTAAAACTTTAAAAGAGGTTTTATCTCTTTTTTCCTAAGAGTTTGAAGGATATTTTTTCTCTTTCTATACTTTCTTTCCTATTAACCAGTGTGACACAGCTTTCCATTTCTTCCAGTTACAATCCTTAATATGCTTAAGAAAAAAAAGGGATTTTTGATTAGGTGATCCATAATGGACATATAGCTTGATAACTCTCCTTTTTTAAGCTTTTGTCTTTACTGAAAGGTTTTCAGCAAATTGTCTTCTTGTATCCTCTTGAGCTTCTTAATGACTATACATAATCTTAATTAGATGACATGACATTTCATCCCATTTCTTCTAGCTGTATTTATTAAGCAAGCCAAGCTTTCCTGTAACTGTTCTAGTGTTCTGTATCACCATGTCCTGGTGTCATGTACATCATAGCTTTACAGATGCTCTAAATCTTGTAGTTCTTTCTGTTAGCTTTCATGCCTCTGACATTTCTGCATAAACGTATTAGTTTTCCCAATTATTCTTCCTCTCAGTTATCACTGCTGTAGTCTCCTACTTCCTCCCTTTCCCACTCCAAGTCTGTGCATAGGAATCTACCTTTTAATTTCCCATGCATATTTATTCCCAGTCCTCTCCAAATAAAATTTAAAGCTTTCTTTCATTTGATTAGAATTGCTGTCTAAGCGTGGTTTGAGTTTCATCTCATCTTTCATATGACTGATACCTCTTTTACAGCTCTTAAACAGAGAGTTGGCTTGGGTCAAGTACTCAAGAATTGTTCTATGTTGAACTTATAACTGTTTTCTTTTTTACTTTCTTTATGCCCATACTTTATTCCATTTAAGCCTATATTCAGTTAAAATCACTTTCAGTGTTTTCTTGATTGTCTTTATAATTAAGGAAGACAGAAAACTTGGTATTGAGTCTTGTGAGGAAGTAGGTTTAAAGGTCAAAGAAGAAAAGGATTTGAATAAGAAAAGGCAGTTGTCATTTAACTCAGAAGAGAACAAATGTACAATATCAAGGAAGAAAGAAATATATATTAGAGTCACAGCTGACAAATGAAACAAAAAATAATTGTTTTAACATATTTAACAAATGAAAGAATTGCAAGGCTCTGGGCTGGAAAATTATGGCAGCTAGCTATTGAGGCAAAATGGTAAATAGCTTCATAGACTCTTGGGAAATAATTTGTTTTAATTGTGTGCAGTCATATTCAAATCAATATCTGAAAAATCCATTGGGATGCAGAGAACTGGAGTAAATCAGAATTTCAGAGTAACTCAGATAATAGATTATTCTTTAAGGCTGACAGGAGATAAGACTTTCACATTTACATACATTTTGTTTCTTCTACTATAAAATTTGCTCATATTAAATCAGTTTGGTTTACTATAATGATGAAAGGCACTTAACATTTAAAATAGGTACAAAAAAAGAATATTAATATTGGTGCTTGTGCTTTGTCTAAGTAATCTTTACTGTTGCCATTGGTCATCAGAATTTCATTATACCCCACTCCCTATATCTCAGTCATTAAAATTCCTTGAAAAAGAAGTATTGGCCAGGCAATTATGGACCTAAAGTAGAATAACTTTTACCAACACAGTAAACCTGGAGAAGAGCAATGAGGACACTGGAAAAATTTTCTTACACTTTGACAGATGCACCAGCTAGATAGAGATTTGCCTAACTGACCCTAAATCATTGTTTGAAGAATACATGTGTGTGCACCTCACAAGCAGCACCAGGAAGAAGAATTTTAGGAGCATATTGACACTTAACCTCAAGCAAGCACCAACAAGAAAGCTCCAACAAAGCATCCTTGGGTTTGTGATGTCCACATGTGTGGTACATGTTTGATGTGTTTTATAAATAAGATGTCTGAGGGAGAGATGGCTAAACTTTTCTTTCATGGCTAATGAACTTTCATGAAAGATAGTACTTAAGTTTCTGATTAAGGAATCTATTAAGATAGTAGTATATTATTTTGCATGGGGCATTTGATTTACTCAATAAAAATGTTTTACAGAACCTAAAGTTTTATTTGGGAAATACTTTATCAAGACTTATTTTTCAGTATTTAATGCATTTCCTGTAGGCACGACTGTGAATTAAATTTAGCATGAAAATATGTTTGACAATCAGAATCGTGTGCCTTTATTTCATAGGTAAATTGCTTGTCCTATCTACACTTCTGATATCTATCTCTCAGATAGGGATAAGGAAATATGTTCTTTCAAGTTGGACTATTTCCAGGCTTAATTAAATGCTTATAAAGTAACATATAATTAGCAGGTATCATTAAAGCCAGTCAGAAGACAGGTAAACAAAACACAGTTCATTGAGCTTTTAGCAAGGAGGAACAAGGTCCTGATTTGATAAAAAGCCTCACTAAATATTAGGAGAAAGACAATCTGTTTGTAAATGGACAAATAGTGTCAGGTGTTCTAATTTCAGTCACCAATTATAATTTAATTCACAAATATTTTATTTAGGTACACTTGTGTATATGTATATAACACCAACCTGGTTAGGAAGTAAAAATAGTGGGAAAGATCAGGGTCAATTAAAGGGCTTTTATCCTGTTCTGACAAGTGCCACCAATCACAAGGCTGCTTTTGCCCTCACAGAGCAATTTACAGGGAATTTGATGCAGTATTTAGAGTTTATTCAATAAAATTCAGATGAGAATTTTTAAATGTTAATGCTTTGCCTACCAAGAGAAAGACTGAAGAGAGTTAGGTTGTTTGCCCCAGCTGCCTTCAGACTGGCTTTCCAGACCTTATGGTATAACACCTGTGAAGGACTTCACATCACGTGCAGAGCATTTTGTCCAGACCCCCTTGATTACTTTAATATCAGGAATCTGGCTAATAAAAATATCATGATAATAACTGGCAAGTAGATGGAAAATACTGTGAATGCTAAAAGATATTCTAGTACACTTAAATTATGGGGGGGGGGAAATTATGTGAGAAGGCTGTTGTGGCTATTTACCTTTTGTAAGTTTATTTTTATCATGTCTGCCATTAGAGAAAATGAGCATGTAACTTAGCAAAGTCATCTTCCAGCTCTCTGGCTGTAGTTTGTCAAAGATGAGCTGTTTTCTCAACTTTCCATCAACCAAATCAGTGTACTAGCAATCAAGGAATCCACACAAATGATACCTGTGAATTCCAGACCCACCATTTGCCATTGAGTTGGAACTGAAACAATGGCATGATATTAAAAGGATGTTTCATTAAAACAGAGTAGCATTTGAAGTCTCCCTAGACTGTCAAGTGATGAGTGCAGTATCATGAATGCAAATGCTTTTCTGTTGCTCATTTCCCCATCTGTCTTTACCTGTCTTTATCAGGTCCTAAATTCATAAAATCCCCCAAACCCCTTCAAAATACTTTCAACTGCAAGTTGCCCTAAACATGCCTTCATGCCCACACCTTTTAAATATCTGCCTGGTAATACTCCCTTATTTTTATTGAGTAAATAATTTTTAATCTATTTTTGTGGTGCTCCTAGTTAGGAATTTTAGGGGTTTTTTGCCTGTTGGTTTGTTTGTTTGTTTTTATTTTAAATAGAAATGAAAAACCCAAGTAGAAATAAGTATCCAGGAGATAGCTTAATATTCCATTAGTCTCAAGAGACTAATTATAGAATCTTTATCCTAGTTGTCAATTAAATATGCTAATGTACATATTAATACCCTGTGTTTTCAGAAACATTTACCCAAATAATTAAATTTTTTAACAGTAATTATAATGTGGCTCTGTTTTCTTTTTTCATATTCAATTACTTTTAAAATTTTAATAAAATAAACATAGGTGCCACATTTCCCTTTTTTCTGTCTGACTTCCTAATCTGTCCAGGTATTAGCTTATACTGAAGTCACTAAGTTTTATCATTTTTCACTGGACAATTGTTTGGAAAAGGGTCTTTTAACCTCCCTCCTTTGTTCAGTTCAAAATCAACTGCAAGCACAGACAGCTTTCCAGAAAAAAAACAAATGTATGCACATTTCTCCATTATCATTTTACATGGCATAGATCTCTTATTTTACATCTAGATGGATCTTTTTGACATGTACACTTAACAATGTACATTTATTTTTTAAACTGTTCACCACTGTGGCAATGTGAAACTCTCTCGACATGGTGATTAGTCCCTGGTCTTTCACAGCTTCTTGCACTGCTAGTTTTCTGAAACATTCATTTTGTCTCAGGGTTCCCCATTGTGAGTATTTATCTGTAGGGGTATTTTCACCATAGCCTTCATTATTATGGTGTCTCTGCACCTGCATCCCACACTGGGTTCCAAACCGTAGGTCAAACATTGTAACTCATCCTTTACAAGAGCATGAGGGACTAATGCATTCATATGAAAGGATGAGCACAATATACATTCCTTTTAGATTATTTTTATTTTCGATTACGGAAACTAACCAGCAAGGAGAGAAGACAAAACACATGGAATTTGATCTGTGAGTTAATGAGTACCACCTGTCTCTTGTGCTGTAATTTCAGCACCTTTTCAGAACTCGAGATTCTATCTATGGCTCATGCTCTCTCCCTTAATTTTGTCAATGTGTAGCACTTTTTCTCAGATATAGATAGGCTTTTTGGACCACGGATGCATTATTACGATTCAAGAAAATTTAGAAATCAGAAGAGTTTCAAAAGGTCACAGGATTATACTTCATGACACTTTTGTTGGTTTAATCTTGTTAATTTCCAATGCTATAAAAAAATTACTGGCATAAAATTCCTTGTGAAAGGTAAGTCCTTCAGGGCTGTTTTTGGGGAGCTGTGCCGTAGCCAGTGATCACACTGCTGTCCCCTGGGTGCTCAAGGGGAGCTGAGTGCTGCTGTGCGTTTCACGCTCTCTGTGCAGTGTCACGGCTTTTCTGGTGCACCCCTGCACCACCCCTCAGGCTCAGCCCTTCTCCTTGGCAGCACTGGCTGCTCTCTCAGTAGCATGAATGAACACAGCTGTAAAAACTGAGTTTGGGCACTGTCACCTGCCTGGTGATCAGCTGTCACCACTGTCACCAGACTGGACTGATCAGCTCTCTTGCATTCAATAAAGATCATGTACCTTTTACAGGGGATGTCAACCAAAACACCACAATACAGCAAGTCTGGGTAAATTTTTAACCAGGTAGACCAGGCAGTTTCTGTGACAGGCAAAAAAACAAGCCTGAGGAGTGTAAATACAGGTAGAGAAGCACACTGAAGCAACTCAGAGCAATTATCGAAGAAAGTTTACTCTCTTGTCTGCCTGTGCCCAGAGGTGTGGAGCTTTGCACATCAAAAATGCAGGCTTCATGATCTGTTTTTCTTTCTAAGGAAGGAAGACTACTGACCCCAGTTTCTCATTAACCAAGTGGTTCAAGAAAGGGTAGCAGTGTTTTAGGGGCTATTTAGAAAGGAGCAAGCTGGCATGCTGTTGCCTCACTTGAATCTCTACATTATATCCATTGTGAAACTAAAACTAACACATAAATCCCTTTAGAATATGTTTGTTTGCTTTTTCCATGAAGAAACAGTGGAGGCTCAGGAACAACGAGTTCCTTTATGGACCTTTGACAAACAAAATCATTGAAGTTAAATGGGGAAAAAAAACCCAGCTTCTGAAAAAGAACACTATATTATTCCTTCTTATTCATATAGGATCACACATGCTTTTCCCAATTTTTCTAATAAATGCATAAAAATAAATAAGTTATTTAGTGTTCAGGTTTGCTAGAGATTTGTTCAAATGTTGCTTTCAATTCATGAGCAATTTCAAGGCTGCAATGGAAAAGCTGAATCAGCTGTGAAATGTAACTTTTGACTTAATTATATTAATTGACATACCTAGGTATAATTTTTTGAGTATTTGGTATAATTGCTTCAAATGACATTTAATTTGTCACTTGAAGTACAATAATTAGAAACAGTTCATGAAAGAAAGTAATTTCAACTTCAAATGAAGTATTTCAAAGGTATAATTATTTTGAATGTTATAATACTGAATAGCTACACTCACGGGGCTGGGGAGCCAACACTGTCAATGTTAAAGTCTATGGACCACTGGGTCTCCTTTGCTCCACAGGCTACATACTCACTTATTTGCAAGATTTGGGGGAATAACCCTATGTGAAAAGGAGAAACCACATGTTAGTTTCTCCTCCCTCTAGGCGAGAGACAGGGCTTCTCTGCAGAAATGCTTGTCATCCAGATCTCATTAGAAATCAATGGAAAACATTCCATCAAACTCAGTGGGAGCTGAATTGATCCACAGGTTTATTTTTGGCTCCACTGGAGATGTTCAAGAGGCGAGTAGCTGGCTGAGTGAACAGCTGCTTGATGTGAGTAGTCCCCACTGAAACACTCCAGGGCAGAGCTGGGGTGGCTCCCAACGCCCTGCAGGGCACCAGCCTCTGCTCCTGGGGAAAGCCTCCACCCCCACCTCACCTCACAAAGAGACAGGAATGCAAGACAGAGGGAAGAAATTAGCAGCAGGCTTAATAATGTCAGCTGGCCAGAACAGTGACATAGCTAGGAAGGTATTGCTCAACATTTCACAATACATCTCACATAAAAAATAAATA